>NC_139238.1:50116636-52516636 GCF_977018435.1 Lepisma saccharinum
GCAATTCGTTCACTATAGCCTTAGTAGTGGTATTTACGGTGGGATAAACCCACGAAAGGAAGAGCTCCCCTCAAGCAGCTTTGCTACACTTAAAACTTGCTCAACATGCCCATATGAGCTTTTTGCTCAAGTGTGGAACCCCGCCTAATCCAAGATTTTTGTAAAAAATGCCCTCGGGAATTTTTCAGAAAGGAAGAGCTCCCCTCAGATTGATTTGTGCATACTTACAAAAGTTGCATCAGCCAGATTTTTGTCCATAAACTTGTCAAAAATTGATATTTTTTTGGCCACACCAGAAATTAATCAAAAACCCATACATACACACACATATTTACTTCCAGTTTAAGTTCAATTGGATACCAGGTTTAATTTGCTTATCTAATATTAAAACAATGCAATATGCAGGGCCCCTCTAGAATTGCTCCGTGTGTGTCAGTGTGTGTAATTCCCGAGACGGTAGTATTGATTTTTGTTTTGCATGTTTCTCCTCAGCACCAGTACTTACAGAAATTCCCGAGTATTGCATCAGCCAGTATTGTGAGAGTGACTGAGGAGAACAGATGTGTTGATACAGTGCTTCTCATACTTACAGGCCTGTTTGCTTTAATTGAACAATATAAAATCTGATATTTGTTGTAATCCACTCATATTTAGAGTCAGTGTGAATGAATATTTTTTTTTTCTACTTGTGGGCTATTGGTTTTACAACCTTTCATAATAAGCATAGAGTTTTGAATTGAACCCCAGGAAATTTTATATAAATACCAAAGCCAAAAATATTAACACACACACACATATATACACACACACACAAATCACACAGCTGAACCCAACTAATATTTTTTATTCAGTATAAAGTTTTGAATTGAAACCCAGGAAATTGTATATAATAAACAACAGCAAAAATGCCGAATCAAAAATATTGTAATCAATGCAATAAAAATATATTTAGCTCTAATTGGGCCACACACCAAAAGATTTGTAACCCGGACAAATACAGAACTCCCACAAAAATTTGCCCCAAATGCAATAGAAAATATAGCATGCAATACTTCACATATACACATAAAGATACTTGCTCTGCACAATCATCAACACAACCATCCACATCTGGTCTGAAAAGAAAGCACGAAGCACCTCTTAATGCCAGAGCAGCAAAGCAGCCACGCTATGAACCCATCCGTAGCAGTTTTAACGGCCAATTAAGGGATCACCGGTTTGTATCAGAGCCGAGATGTGGTATTAAGAATTTTTTGAACAGTATAAATCCTAATCTGCAGGCAATTCTTAATGCACAAAATGGTTCTTATAAGCTGTCCCTCAAATTGTTTACACAATATAAGAAGCCAAATGGCACAAAATTTACACAGCCCCACATAACAGAAACTGTATCGGTATACTCAAATACAAATTCGGATAGAATAATAAGCAATTTGATGGAACAACTGAACATTAAACACTCTGAATTTGCGGCAAAAGAGTCAGGATGGAGCCTATGTGGCTCTCCGCACAAGTTATATGTTAATATTTCTGAATTCAGCCCATTAAAAGGTTCTACATATCTGCCATTACCTGCTAATATCAAGAACAGAAGAGCCGTGGTCAATATAGAAAATACCGACCAGAAATGCTTTTTGTGGTGTATATTAGCTGCTTTGTATCCAGTTTCAAGGCATCCTCAGAGAATAAGTTATTACAAACAACATGAACATGATTTTGACGAGGCAATGGAGGGTTTGGAATATCCAATGTCAGTTCAGAAGATTGATAAATTTGAAAAAAGGACCAGGGATATCAATGGCAAACAATTATCTATTAATGTATTTATTTGTTCCACTGGCCATGGCAATTGCTCCATAGAACCTCTCAGAATCAGTACAATTGATGATGATTCTGCTGTTCCGATTGATATGCTCTTAATTGAAGAGGATGGCAAATATCATTACACTCTGATACATAATCTTCAAGCTTTAGTGAGAACACAACTAGACAAATATAAAAAAATATTTAAGTTGTGCAGAAGATGCTTAACTGTATTTGATGGTCAAAAAATGGTGAAAGGGGTTCGGGAAGAGAGTGCGGAAATTGCTAAAAACAAGTTAATTGAGCATCTGAAATACTGTGGCAACCATAAACCTGTTCATATGGTGATGCCCAATCCAAGTGAAAATTGCAAATTCAAAAAGTTTGAAGCCTTGTTGGAACACCCAGCATATATTGTCTGTGATTTTGAATCGAACCTCAAATCTCTTGCATTCTGCAATCCAGATCCTGATGAATCTTCAAGTACACCATACCAGCTACATGAACCTTCCAGCTTTTGTTATACAGTTATACGGGATGGTGTAGCTAGTGAGCCATACTTATACATGGGACCAGATGCCATCAAAATATTTGCACATAGAATAGAAAATGAGTGCCGTGACATAGCATCTAATTTCTTATTAAAATCAAAGCCTATGTTGCCTTTAACAGAGAAACAGATTGAGGATTTCAACAATGCAGAAAAATGCCCAGTATGTGATTCTGAATTTTCAGATACAAATATCAAGGTGAAACACCATTCTCATACAGATGGTAAATTCTTAATGGCCCTGTGTAATAGCTGTAATATTAAGATCAAGAGACCAAAATTTATCCCCATATTTTGCCATGGAGCATCCAATTATGATTTCCATCATCTGATCAGGTACGAGGGGTTTGACAAGCAGAATTTAAATATTTTAGCTGAAAATGATGAGAAATATATATCTATTAGCAAGATAATTAAAGTTAATGGTGTTCCTATTCAATTAAGATTTCTTGATTCTTACAGAATTTTATCGGCTAGCCTGCCTATACTGGCAAATCAATTATCTGATGATCAATTCAAAATCACACGTGCTTCATTTCCAAATCAGGACCTGAAATTAATTAGGCGGAAGGGTGTATATCCATATGACTATGTTACAGATTTTTCTAAATTTGATGAGTGTTCCCTGCCACCACAAGAAGAGTTTTACAGCAGAATCAGAGGATCTGGAATCACTGATGAAGATTATCACCATGCCCAATTGATGTGGAACAATTTAAAATGCAAGACATTTGGTGATTATCACATGGCATATTTGAAACTTGATGTCACCCTCTTAGCTGATATATTGCAGGCATTCAGAAAATCTTCCATGAAAAATTATGAACTGGATCCAATGTATTTTTACAGTGCCCCGGGCCTAGCATGGGCTGCAATGTTTTTGAACACTAAAATGCAATTGGATCTGATCCCAGATCAAGATAAGTATCTGTTTATGGAGAAATGTATAAGAGGGGGGATGGTGCAATGTTCCCAGAGATATGCCAGAGCAAATAACAAATATATGCCTGATTATGATCCAGCACGGCCATCAAATTATATACTGTATGTAGACGCAAACAGCCTCTATGGTTATGCCATGATGGAAAAACTGCCATATGCAGGGCTTGAGTGGGTTGAAGATTTCAATATTGAAGATCTTAAGGATTTTGATGACAGTAACTATGGCCTGTTCTTAGAGGTTGATCTGACAATTCCAGATAATTTACACAACACATTTTCTGATCTGCCCCCAATTCCTGAGGTTGAGTGCTCACCTGGCTCTAAACAGAAGAAGCTCATGATGACTCTGGAGCCGAAACAGGGTTATGTTATATATTACAAAAACCTCCAGTTCCTGATGAAACATGGTGTCCAAGTGACCAAAGTTGGCAAAGTCTTGAGGTTCAGGCACTCAGAATGGTTGAAACCATACATTGATACAAACACAGAGCTTCGAACATCTGCAAAGAGCCAATTTGATAAGGGCTTGTTTAAATTGATGGTGAATTCAGTGTATGGCAAAACAATTGAAAATGTCAGAAAACATACCGATGTTAAAATAATTACTGACCCCAGCCTGAGCAAAAAATTGGTTGCAAAGCCCAACTTCAATTATAGAAGAATTTATGATGAGCACATGGCACTTTTCAACATGAAGAAAACAAAAATTAAGTTTGATAAACCTATTTATGTAGGGGCTGCGATATTGGAATTGGCCAAATTACATATGTTAACATTGTATTATGATGTGTTGAAACCTTTTTTGGTGATCGTGTAAAATTGATGTACATGGACACGGATAGTTTTATTCTTGATATTAAAACAGAAGATGTTTATCAAGATATGTCACAGCCTGAATTGTTTAAATATTTTGATACCAGTGAACATACAATAATTCAACCCCACAACAAAAAGGTGCCTGGCAAGTTAAAAGATGAGACACTTGGTGATGTTATTGTGGAATTTGCTGGGTTAAGTGCCAAGGTGTATAGTTTTAAAACATGTAGTGGTGTTGCTGCCAAAAAGGCCAAGGGCATTGGCAAAGTAACTGTTGACAAAGATCTTGTATTTGAAGATTATAAAAATTGCATCAAATCCCAGAATTTAATTAAAACATCAGAATCCAGAATTCAGAGTGTGGATCACTTATTGACTAGCAATATTGTAAGAAAAGTGGCCCTGGACCCACATGATGATAAGAGATGCATTTTATCATGTGGTATACATACTTTACCTTGGGGGCATTGTGATTTGAAAAATGGAAATCAATGCCCAATTACAGAGCATGATTTGAAATAAATAAACATGCCTATGAACTTATTTGGGTTCAAAAAACAGGCTATTATGGATCTGCCAACACCACAACCCTCTTCTGATATGCTGTCTAAACTGAGTGGCTTGTTAATTATTCATCTGAACAGCATACTTACAGATGTTGATGATGAAACAGGTAAAATATTGTACATATTTAACAATAATTTAAATCATTACCAATTACCTGTAGGTGGTCAATTGCAATTTATTACAACCCCTGAGGGTGATGTCAAGATTTCAGTAGGGAGAAATATTTATAGAATTAAGCACTCAAACATGATTTCTGGCACTGTATATACTGTTTCTGCTGGTGACTGCTTATATATTGAGGTCCCGGGATCATATGACAAGCTTATACCCTTTTTTATAGAATTAAGAATCAGATACTCTATAATAAATAACCACTAAAACAAAATGCCTAATTATATATTTGGCCATACAAGACATGAAGATCACAGTGATGAGATTCTGATGCTTGATGTCAGAGTCAAGAAATTAAGAAGTGATTTACAAGCTTTACAAACTACACTCAATGCCAGTCTTCAATTAGAAATTACAAATTTGCAATCACAATGCATGGACCCTCTTCTTAAAATTGATTCTGAACTCAAATTGTTGCTTCAAAAATATACTGATCTGGCAACATTGGATAATTTTCAAAGTTTAGAAGAAGCTGTAGCAGCTCTTCAAGCCAAATTTAAGACCCAGGCTACCAACTCTGAGCAATTGAAACAACAATTGGAATAGCAAATAAATAATGTCCAGACACAGCTCCAAACAATTGTCAAAAGCATAAAATCACAAGAAGATTTTGATCTAGTGATTTCCACTCTAAAAGAACAGAATCAGTCACTCCAAATACCTAATCTGGACCCTCTGAACAATGCCATAGCCGAGGTTAAAGAAAAAATTGAGACACTTGAAAATTTTATGAACAACTTGCCATCTTCTGATGCTTTGAGTGCAATAACTCGGAGTGTAGCAAATATTAAGCTGCAACTTGAAACATATGAAGATTTTGGAAAAATTCAAAGTACCATAACCCATCTTGAAGGTACAATAGCAGCAGTGCAAAGTGATTTGGCAAATGTACTAGAATCTCGCCTGCCCGGTATTGTAGATACTCTTGTTAGTGTCCAGGAACAGATCACAAAGCTTGAAAACCTCAACACTGAATCTGAGCTATCTCATTTTCATCACTTGATTGATGATATCCAAACAAAACTTGAAATTTTACAACAATCCACACCCACTCAGGCAGATATAGCCCTGCTCCAAAATGCTATGCAAAATGTGGCTGATGCTTCTGAATTAAACAATGTAAAATTGGCACTTGAATTTTTGCAAAATACAGTATCAAATCTTCCCACATCACAGGAACTTGAAAATATTAAGAGAGCTGTGAATAGGATATTGAAATCAGAAGATATCAAGAATATCCAGGCAGAGATCAAACAACTCACTCAGACAGTGGCCACTCTACCAACCAATCAACATATTAATGAACTGCATGCCCTGTTTGAGGATATCAGAAGACAGGTCCATGATCTTACTGCTCAAAATTCAAAATTGGCAGTTGTTGAAAATTTGCAACAAATTGTAGCTAATATCAAGCAACAGCTAGGGACCATGGAATCCAATCAAGCAAATGCTCTGTCTGTTTTTGCCACCCAGCTTCAAGAGATTGTGCAACAATACAAGAAACTTGTTGTGGACATAAAAATCAAGCCAGGCCATGATGATGTTGTTAGAACCATCAATGAGCACCTTGAATCTGTAACAAGCAGATTGCTTACAGCAGAAAAAGAAATAACAGGCATAATCGAGAATCCAAAACATACAGTAATTCTTGAATTGTACAGCATCCCCAACAAAGAATATGATTCACCATTTACACCAGGTGGCAAAATATATATGCTGTCCCCTGCACAATTTTATTACCAGTTTTTTGTTGGAGGCACACTGAGACCAATCAAGATCAAATATTGGCTTCAACCACAGGCACACCACTACCCCACCTTATCAATAACAAATGCTGATAACAAAGTAAAAATCACCAGTGTAGAGTTAGAGGATTTTACAGATCCCAATACATTAGAAACAGCCTATACTGAAGATGATGGCTCTCTGGAATTTAAAATACAAATAGGAGACAAATTATATTTAGAAAATCCTGCAGTATCAGCTGCTGAACACCCCATAGTTGCAATATTCTTGTTTACATATTATGTCTAGACAAATTATTGTTGATGAATTACACAGACAGGCCCGACATAATTTTAAGAGACTCCCAGTAGTCACAAAGGGCATAGATGATTTATGGCAGAGCGACTTGATTGAAATGGCAAGTGGGCAGTTGAAAAACTTAGACAAAATCAACAAGGGCTACAAGTATCTACTCACTGTAATAGACACATTTTCAAAATTTGCCTGGGCTGTGCCACTCAAATCCAAGACTGGAAAATGTGTTACAGAAGCCATCAGAACAATCATCAATCAGAGTGGAAGATCACCGCGCTATTTGCAAACAGATAATGGCAAAGAATTTTATAATTCAGTGTTTCAACAATTTATTAAAAGCCAGGCAATAAAACATTACTCGAGTTACAGTGACCTCAAGGCCTCAATTGTAGAGAGATTCAACAAAACCCTAAAAAATCTTATGTATAAACAATTTACCCTCCAAGGTAATTATAAATGGCTTAATATTCTTCCAGAACTTCTACATAAATATAACAACTCGGTCCATTCCACAATCAACATGAAACCCTCTGAAGTAACTTCATCTGATGAGCAAAAATTGATCAGGACTGTTTATTATCCTAGATACCAGCCAACAACAAGAAAGGCCAAATACAGGGTGGGTGATCAAGTAAGAATCAGCAAATATAAGCACTTATTCAAGAGAGGCTTTACAAGAAACTGGAGCACTGAATTATTTACAGTGGTTCAAGTTAAACCCGGGACCCTTAACACATATATAATAAAAGATCACCGAGGAGAAATTCTCAAAGGCAGATTCTATGAACAAGAACTCAGCAAAACTAAACAGCCTGACACATATCTCATAGAAAAAATTATCCGCAGAAAAGGCAACAAGTTATTTGTTATTTGTTATTTGTCAAATGGCTAGGACTTCCGGAACACAGCTGGATCGATGCAAACAAAATAATAATATGAGCACCTGGGATGTTATAAAAAGGCTGCCAGAACCTGAACAGCAGAATAAGGGAAATGGCAACTTGCTGCCTGATAATATTAGGTGTCTTATTGTTGGGCCATCTGCTTGTGGTAAAACTACACTAATGGTTGATAATTTTTTATTGGCACCCAACTGGTTAGACTGGAAAAACAGGCACTTGTATGTTTTCTCTAAGAGCTTGGAACAATTAAAATATCAGCAGTTGATGAAGCTATATGATGGATTGGATATTGCCACTTTTGAACCAGATGTTAAGCCACTTCATGAATGTCTCGATAATTCTGTTGTTGTGTTTGATGACATTATACTGGATAATCGAAACAAGGTTAGAAATTTCTTTACACAGGGCCGACACAAAAACATTGATTGCTTCTACCTGGCACAGACTTTTTCTAAAATACCGAAGCAGCTGATCCGAGACAACAGCAATTTTATATGTGTGTTTCATCAAGATCATACCAACCTCAAACACATACATGATGAATATGTAGGTGGGGACTTGAGCCACAATGATTTTTCCAAGTTTTGCAGTAGGTGCTGGAACCAGGACAGTTATGGGTTTGTCACAATTGATATGACAAGAACACCCAATAGTGGCAAATACAGAAATAAAATCAACAATTTTCTAGACATTGAAACATATATAAATAACCATGAAAGGGCCAATCATTGATGATCTTGAATTAAGAGATTATCTTGTAAAAAGATTTAAGGGATGGAAATCAGAGAACCGAGGAATTTATGAACAACACAAGCAAACAGAACAGCCTATTATTGATGCTATTAGTGAATTAGGTAAAAATATCAAAACTGTTAGAGCAAAATCAAAATTTGATCACAGAGCTTGTACCTGTAGCTGCAAGGAACATATTAGATTATGCAATCACCCCACTTTCCAGTATTCATACACCTAGTCCTGTTGCTCCTCGAAGAATTGTAGCTACTCAGGATCCTATTGAATTGGGTCTTCTTGCTCAAAAATATTTAAGCACACCTAAAGACAACAAAGATGAGGTCTTTGGCTTATATGCTGACACAGAGTGTGATGGTAGCATCATACATAGAATTGGCAATTTCAGAGTAACATTTATGGGAGATGATATAATTGTATATTCAGAATCTCATCTTGGAGAAAAAGGTGGTTTTGTTAAATATCCCGGCACACCTGGGTTGTGGGAACTGATGACTAGGAAGAGACCTGGCAGCTATACAGATCAAGACTATGAGCACTACAAGGAAATATTAATAAAATCAGATGCTCTATACCAGAACAATGATCCCGCACAAAAAAGAGTTAAGTCTAGCAGTGGAGCAAAATACAACAATTTAATCAAGCCCATATGGTCACAGATCAAGACTGGCAGTGGAATCAAACAATACAACACCCTGCCTAAAGAATTTGTGTGGGTTGATGATGTCAGGAAACTTGTAGATAGGTTATTGGTGATAGCTGGGGAGGAAAATGCTGGCAACCACAATTTTTACAATGAAAAGGTTGGAATTATGGACATGATAAGCACAAAATTGTCTAATTTTATAGTGAATGACACTAAGGGGATTGGATATCTCATAAAAATTATTAATACTCTACCCCCCAAATTTTGGAATATTTCTGAGGGTCGGGGCTTGGTTAATGACATTATAAACAAGCTGCCATTTGAACTACACATTCCAGGCTATCAGTATTGTGGTCCAGGTACAAAATTGGACCATAGATTAAACAGAGGGGACCCTGGTGTTAATCCCCTAGATGCTGCTTGCAGAGACCATGACATAGCATACAACACACATACTGATCTTGACAAGAGACATGTTGCAGACAAGAAATTAGAAGAGGCTGCATTTGGTAGATTTGTAAGCAAAGATGCTTCTTTAAGTGAAAAAATAGCAGCATTGGGAACCACCATAGCTATGAGCACCAAACAAAAACTGGGGTGGGGGTTGTGAATATGTATATAATAAACCTACAATGAAGGCCAAGGGTGTTATGTATCAAATACCTTATGCAGGTCTTAAATCTCTTAAAACTATTGACAGCCTTTTAACCAAAAAGCAGCGCAAGAAAAAAAGCTCTTGTCTTGCAAAGGGACATGGTATGAAATTGTTGCTTAGTACCCCCCAATTAAAAAAATTACAGCAATCAAGAAAAAAATCACTTGTGGGGGGATTTATATTTACTATCCCTGCCATCTTAGCTGCTCTCGGGGCTGTTGGGAGCTTGGCTGGGGGATCAGCTGCCATAGCAAAAACATTAATAGATGCCAAGAAAAATAGGGCAGAATTAGATGAGCAGAGGCGCCATAACCTGGCCATGGAGAAAAAAGGCAAAGGTGTTAAGAGAGCCATGAATAAGTTTAAAAAAAACAAGAGCCGCTTACAAACCAAGATATTGAAGCTTTAATCAAGCCACTGGGCATCAAACATTTTAGGGGTGTGTACATGTCTGATTCTTTGCCAGAGCAACCACTCAACAAAGAGTGTGGCATTGTTAATTTGGATAAGTACAAAAATCAGGGCACTCACTGGATCTGTTATCTTAAATATTTAAACAATGAGGCATTTGTGTTTGATTCATTTGGAGGTGTTCCACCTGAAAATTTAGTAAAATATCTAAATTCAGCTAATCTTTATTACAATAATGCCCGTGTTCAAAATTTCAAAGATGTTAATTGCGGACATCTGTGTTTATCTGTTCTCAGATATATGTCTCAAATAAATAAACCATCAATTGAAAATTTTCAAAAGGCCCTGTTGTATCTGAAACATCATGGGGGTATTCCATCTCACCAGCCAAAATTCAATATTGAAACTCAAATTGCATGATGATATAGTGTATCCCAAAACAATAGCTCTCAGAGCATTTTACGGCATGTACTTGATACCTAATATTACACACCACAACAACAAAATTGCAGTTGGGGATCAAAAAATTGTCATCACTCCAGGGCAATATAATCTGTCCACTCTAAATGCTCAATTACCCAGAGGTGTAGTGTTAAGTCAAAATTCTGTCACTCACAGAGTAGAGATTGTATCTGCTACAGAAACAGTGGATCTGGGTACTATAGGAGAGCTGTTAGGCTTTGAAAACAACACAAAACTTGAAGCAGGCATCAAACACACTGCTATGAATATACCTAAATTCTTAGCCATAGAGACTCTGAATATTCACTGTAATGTGGCCGAGAGTATGATCACCAAATCAAATGGCATAGGCACTCACAAACAAACTGGCATCATTGCAACATTCAAACCTAATTCTGAATTCATGGAGCCAATCATCTACAATCCATCCCCAACATTATATTTTCCTGTGTGCCTTAATAGAATAGATTACATTGAATTGATGGTCACTAATGAAAAAGAAGAATTAGTTGATTTTGCTGGAGCCACAACAACTGCTATCATAGAGATTAATATTTAAATAAAAATACATACAATGGAAAATATTGAGAGTTATGAGCTACAATCATTCCCCCCAAACAGGAGGACATTTGCAAATTTAAATCAACCCAGCACAGAGATTGAGGTTGATCTTGATGTAGGGGATGGATTTATACACCCCCACAGAGCAGATTTATTCATCAAATTTGATGTTGTAAAGCTCGATGGAACAGATTATCCGGCAAATTCAAATATAAGATTGGTGGACAATTTTGTGCCGCATCTGTTCTCTGAATTTGAGATCAGAAAGCATGGCGTTGTTATAAACAGAGTGGATTATCCCGGCATTACCTCCACAGCTTTGGCTACATTAAAATTATCCAAAACAGAGGCTTCATACTACAAAATCGGTGGATTTGAGGCTGGTGATAAGATATTATCTAAGAACCACACTGTGCTGTTCCCGATGCGCCTATTGCCAGGATTCTTCTCGGATTACAAAGAAATTATGTGGAAGGGTGGTTTAAGAATTACATTTAGAATAGCTGCAAATGATAATAATGCCTTGATGAGGTACAGTGCAATAAATCCCACAGGAGAAGCTCTGCCCAATACCCTACCAGATGCAGGCAAATGCATTATTCAGACTATGGAGTTAAGAATCCCGGTTGTTGAATATGAAGCCAGTTATGCTCTTAAATACAAAGCAGATATAATAAAAAATCCACATATTCCTCTGCAATTTTATACATATCAATCTGTACAGAAGCCTGCAACTGGTACCTATTATGAGTTTGATGCTACAAATTCATTCTCCAGTATACAATACGACATGCCTGATTTTGTGGTGGTACTGTTTCAGACTGGGAGACACATAATCAGGAAAAAAATTCAAGCAAATTTGATAACTGCAACATCAAGAACATATATCTTAAAAATGGCAGAAATGAGGTATTTCCTAGAGAAAATTACAATTTAGACATTTCCAAGAATGATTTCCTCAAATTATATGAGGCATTTACGGCATTCAAAAGGGTCACTACAGGCAATACTGACATGTATTACACACCAGATGAATTCAAAACACAGAGACCCATGTTTGTAATCAACACTTCAAAAAGGAAACAGGTTGTGGTGAATGACAGAACAAACATTAAAATTATCTGTGAATTCCATGAGGCATTACCTGATGACACCATATGTAGTGTTATTCTCATAGGTGAAAAATCATATGTTTATGATGTAAGAAATGAGAGGGTCACGGAGCAATTCTAGAGATCCGATTCAAACACAGAGGCCCCTTGATTATAAAACAACACTTTGCCATCAGGAAATATATTACTTACCCAAATTTTATAGTACCTCTGCTCGTGGCAGAAAAGCTTTTATACCTACCCAAAACACAATACATCTGCCAAAAGCTGAAATGTTTTGTAAGTTACAGACTTGGGCTTAGCGACAAGACCAAACTAAATGCAATTCAGTTTGCATGACAAATATCCATGAAGCAAATACTAGGAATTTCCTCAATATGATGGATGGTCCCTGAAAGGGTGCACAGTGTAGATAATAATTTCTCTTTGAGTCCCATGATAAATGACATGTAATTTCCCTCTGAAAAAACATAGTGCAGGTTAAGCCAACAGATAAAATCTCCCAGGCATACAGAAAGAAGGCAATTGCTCTTTGATGATGAATAACTCTCTGAAAAGACGCAGTATAGATTATATCTGTTGGCATAAAAGAAATATAATTCCCCGGGCAAGCAATAATTTATTACTGGCTGAAACATGGGACTGATCAAAAGATTGGAAAGAACATGGAAACAATTAATTATGTTTCCATGACCTCCATTCTATTGTATTGATCAGGGAGTTTTGCCTCATAGAAATATAACAGCAGTTAATATGATTTTATACCCAGACAACAGCTATTAACTAGGCTCTGTTGTATAACACTTTTACCAGGTTTTCAGGTTATTTTGCCACACATATTTCAATCTATCAGGACTCGAACCCAGAACCCCTTGTTTATCAATTAAACTTAAACTGGAAGTGAATATGTGTGTATATGGGCAGGTGTGTATGTGTGTATGTGTATGTATGTATGGGTTTTTGCTTAATTTCAGGTATAGCCAAAAAAATATCAATTTTTGACAAGTTTATGGACAAAAATCTGGCTGATGCAACTTTTGTAAGTATGCACAAATCAATCTGAGGGGAGCTCTTCCTTTCTGAAAAATTCCCGACGGCATTTTTTACAAAAATCTTGGACTAGGCGGGGTTCCACACTTGAGCAAAAAGCTCATATGGGCATGTTGAGCAAGTTTTAAGTGTAGCAAAGCTGCTTGAGGGGAGCTCTTCCTTTCGTGGGTTTATCCCACCGTAAATACCACTACTAGCCTTCCTAGACATTGAGTGAGAGATTTCGTTTGAAGATAATGATTAACGTGATTGGATTTTTTGAACATGGCGCTTCACTGCTATTTTGAATAAAAAGTTTATCTCCAGCGACCACATCAAAATCTGCAAGATCTTCATTCTTATGTATTTCATATACAGAATGAGTTTCATCCCAGTACGCTAAAGGGATATTTTCTGTCTTCTGGACACCGCGCTTACTTATTAATATCATTGTAGGAACAGCAAGCTGTTTCCATGAGCCCCTTGTGAAAATTCGTGTATTCGTATAGTGCCATTAATTAAAAATTTATAACATAGCTTATGTAGGCTCAATATGTACAACTTGTTGTCCACAACGAACGTGGAAGTTCTTTGCTGGTTTGGTATGCTATTGATTTCGATAGCTTGCAAGGAAAACAATTTGGCGAATTTCGTATCGAAAGTAACAAGATTACTGTGAACATGACCCAGTTTATTTTCTATGGGTATAATCCGTTATAGACGAAAATGATGTTTTTATTTTTATTTATACATTCAACTGTTTGTAGCTTTCGTTCAGTTTTTGTAACTTAGATCCGAAAGCGGCCAGCGTCGATTCCTGCAAAGCAGCATTGATTTCGAGAACACCAACCAGTTCTCTGACACTGACAACAATTTGCTGAACTTTTTCTAGTAGATTCAAATTGGAACTTTTTAGAGGAAGATCGTTTATTATGTCTCTCATCTCGGTAAACTGCGTATGGATTGCGGTCACACTCTGCGATGTTGGTAATGTGGACAACATGTCATAAAGCGAATACATTTCGTCCCGAATCTGTTCTGTATTTGTCACTTCTGTTTCTATCTGTGCATACAATATTTCCTTTAAGGATGCGAAGTTCTTGCGAGGTGGGAAGACCACCTACTGTGTTTCCGAGTGAAGTCAGATAAATTTTGATACTTCCACATCACTAGATTCGGACAATGTCGACACAGCTGTTTTCAACTTCTGTAAATCTTCGATCGACGGAACACTCATCTACAAGGTTTCGAGATCTTGCTGTATGTTGTCCAAAACATGATGAAAATGGTTGAAAATAGATTCAACGTTGAAATTTTCTAAATAATCAATCTTCTGCTGAACTGTAGTTAACGTGTCTTGAATATTGATCAACGCAGTCGTCTGATTTTGGAAGCTATCTAAGAGTATGGATATTTTTAATTTCGTCATTAATAAACTCCAAGACGCCTTGAGTTTAGCAATCGTAGCTTGAATGTGTTCAAAATTTTGGTACGCCTCAAACTATAGCTTAATATTTGCTACGCTCTTCCCGATAGCTTGCAATTCGTCGGAGGAAGGGAAATATGTAATGCTGTCTTCCAAAATCTACAATTTACTCTTAATTTCTTCAAGAGTATTCTGAATTTCTTCTGTTTGAAGCTTCAATTTGATAGAATCCAACGTAAGTTTTTCACTTTCGATCGTGGCAAATTCGTCACGTAAGTTAGAGATGGCTTTACGTAACTGTTCAACGTCAAAATCATCTTTAATATCGCCTATCAAGTTTCGAAGTTCGGATAATTTGTTTTCTATGTAAGAAGTTCGCTCTTCAAGTTCATGTTTCAATTTTTCTATATCTTTCGTTTCAAGCTGCTGCAATTTGACTAAGTCGTTCTGAAGCGAACCAACGCTCAACTGTATATCTTGCACGTTGTCAACTGACGGAATGTCAACATAATATTTTAACAAATTATTTAATTCAGAAACTATTTTGAGAATGGGGTCCAAGCATTGAGACTAAAGACTTGCTACTTCCGACTGTAGACTGGTGTTGGGTGTATTTTGCAAAGCTATCAGATCGCTTCTTAACTTTTTAACCCTGACATCCAGCATAAGTATCCCGCTAGCATGGTCTACGTACTTCGAGTGTCCAAAAATATTGTTAGGCATTTTTTATTACTATGGTTATTTAATTATTTATTATCTTGAATTGAACGGACTGAAATGCGAGAAATCAGAGGGGTCATTTTTCTATGGGGTAGTTTTTAAGAACAGGATTTTTCATATATAATAGAATTATCTCGCCTCTTAAAACAGTAGAATTTATTAATGATAGGATATTATATGCAGTTTTACAGGGTAGGTGGTGTAAAATTATTTTAGTAAACATACATGCACCAACGGAAGATAAAGATGATAATACTAGAGATGATTTTTATACAGAGTTAGAACAGGTCTTTGATAAATTTTCTCAGTATGATATGAAAATTCTATTAGGTGACTGTAATGCACAGATTGGCAAAGAAGATACATTTAGAGCCACGATTGGTAAAGAAAGTCTTCATGAATTAAGTATAATGGTATAAGATTGATTACTTTTGCAACCTCTAAGAATTTAATTGTGAAAAGTACCACTTTTAAACGTAAAGATATCCATAAATATACCTAGTCTTCTCCAGATGGTAAAACTCATAATCAGATAGATCATATTCTCATTGATAAGAGAAGGCATACTAGTATAATTGACGTTCGTACACATAGAGGTGCTGACTGTGCCAGTGACCATTATTTAGTAATTGATAAATTAAGGGAGAGACTCGCAGTGATAAATCAGAAGCAACAGAATCTAAAAAAGTTATAAAATTTGACAAATGAATATTTGCTGATGGAAAAATTAAGAAGGATTACCAAATTAAACTGTCAAATAGATTTGATATTTTGCAGGATTTAAATGATGATGAAAATATAAATGAAACAGACGTAAATACGAATTGGGAGCACATACGTAATGCAATAGAATCAGCAGCTAAGGAAAGTATAGGATACCATAACCGAAGAAAAAGTAAACAATGGTTTGATATTGAATGTCATAATCTAATAGAAATAAGAAATCAGGCTAGACTAAGGTGGTTAAATAAATCTGATGATACAAATCTAAACAATTATAAAAGAATAGGGCGAGAAGTTAACCGCACGTTTAGAACTAAAAAAAAAGAGATTACTTGAAAAGCAAAATTAAGGAAATTGAAACAAAGAGCAAAAACAAAAATATCAGAGATTTATATAAAGGTGTAAATGAATTTAGAAAGGGGTGGCAACCTAAAGTAAACTTGATAAAAGATGAAGACGGTGATTTGCTAGCTGACTCAAGCGATATTCTAAATAGATGGAATAACTACTTTAATGGCCTGTTAAATGTCCATGTAGGAGATAAATCAGAAGTAAATGAAATACACACAGCTGAACCATTAGTTCCAGAACCTAACTTGACTGAAGTTAAAGATGCTATTAAAAGGCTAAAAAATAACAAAGCACCTGGCATTGATTTAATATCAGCTGAGTTAATTAAATATGGTGGAAATTCGTTAATATGTGAAATTCATAAATTAATTTGTTTAATATGTAATGAAGAAGAAATCCCTCAAGAATAAAAATAATCCATAATTGTCAAAAGTGGTAAATTATATATTATATTTGTAGCGTTTGGGATACCTAAAAAGGTTGTTAGTATGATAAAAGTATTCACCAGTGAAACAGAAAGTAAAATTCGTGTGGATATTAATGTGTCTGACAAATTTACAATTCATGATGGGTTAAAACAAGGAGATGCATTATCTCCATTGGTCTTTAATTTTGCTTTAGAATATGCTGTTTGGAAGGTAAAAGAAACTAAAGAAGGACTAAAATTAAATGGTATGACTCAGTTGTTAGCATATGCATATGATGTAGACTTACCTGGGCATAATGTAAATACAATTTAGAATAATGCTAAAATATTTTTCAACTGCTAAAGAGATAGGTTTCGAAGTTTACAAAGAGAAAACTAAATATATGCTTAAAGGCCGAAACCAAGTGTTAGGTAATACAATCAAAATCTAATTATTGATAACAACTTTTTTGAACTAGTTTCCAAATTCAAATACTTACGAGTAATATTAACAAATGAAAATTATATTAAAGAGGAAATAAAAGGTAGGCTTAATTCAGGATTAAATGAATGTTACTTCTGTATTCATAAACTTTTGTCATCTCGTTTAATATCTCAGAAACTAAAAGTTAAAATATACAATACAGTAATTTTGCCTGTAGTATTATATGGGTGTGAAACTTGGTTGCTTACGTTGAAAGAGGAACATAAATTGAGAGTATTTGAAAATAAGATCCTTAGGAAAATATTTGGACCTAAAAGGGATGAGGAGACAGGTGAGTGGAAAAAGTTACGTAATTTGTATTCACAGTGTCCCCAAGGAATATGGGAATACCAGAGAACAGGAGACATCTCTTATCATCACGAAGATCTAGTGCAACTTTTCTAACTTTGTTTGCGGTGAGGATATGGTCAACGCTTTGAATTCTTTATTCTAATCGTAGCATTGTCGACTGTGAGTATAGGCAATCATTATAATCTTGAAATATAAGCTTGTGTTTTAATGTATTTTTGCCCACTCTTTACCTTTCTTCGTGATGCTACTCTCTGTTCTCATCGCATACATTTTGGATCGCAATCCTTCAAAATCAACAATAATATCACTATTACATTCATCTTCGAGTTTACCAAGAACCTTCTTGTTGAGGGAATTAATTCCAAATCTGTTCGGTTGGGTGTAGGAAGAAGTGTCAAAATAATCAAACATGCCAAGATGTTTCAGGTCTTCGTAGACGTTAAATGTTTGTATAAAGTAAAAAAGACTGTCTGTGTCTGTATACAAAAGTTTGATATTATCATTGTAGAAAGGTTTCATAACATTATAATGAAATTCAAACATGTGAAGTTTGGATAAGTCCAAAACTGTCGCTCACACGTAAATAGTTTTTTAATTTTATTAATTTTATTTTAAGATTAAAAATTGCTAGATTCTCGTTGTAAATTGTTCGTGATTTGAATCTAGAAATTAGCCTATACGCTTCCTGACATTCTCCATTGTCTTACCATATACCGCATTATTCATCAATTTGAAAAAATCTTTGTCTAAATCGGAAGTGGCACGTTTTCTATGGTGAATTTTTGTTTCAATATATGGTCTTAACCACTCGGAATGTTTAAACGTGAGTATTCTTCTCACATTTACTATCTGAACTACCTTCCCAATAAAAATTGTAGACTTTTGTAATGATGAATTTATCTCTCTTTTCTTTCCAGAGTTAATAAAAGCTTACGTTGATTAGAATCAGGTGGACATTTGAGTTCGAAAGTCGGAGGTAAATTAGAAAAAGTGTCATGCAAAATGTCTGGAAATTCAATATCCACCTCCATTAACAGACTAAATTCATGATCGTCGAAATTATTAATAACAATTGAAGTGGGTTCTATCCATTCGAATCCACCGTAGGGAAGTTTCTGTATCATAGCGAGTTCATAGAGATTATTTACATCAATGTAAAATATGAAATTGGATGGTTGATTTGCGTTATACCGATTATTGGGAATGTGCATGTTATTTGCCTTTGCGTGTCTCTGCGAACATTCCACCATTCCACCTTGTAACCCGCTCTCTATAAAAAGAAAGATGTCACAATTCTTGATCTGGAGTAACATGGCTGACCAAGCTAATCCAGGGAGGCTATGGTAGTGTGCAGGGTCTAATTTATAAATATTCGCTGACGTTTTCCTGAATGCTTTGAAAGGTTCTGCGAGTACTGTTACGTCTAATTTCAAGTATGCATCGTGATAGTATCCAAGTGTATTGCATCTTAATTCATTCCACATTAAATTCGCGTGCTCGTATGCTTGGTTTGTTATGCCTGTCTCTCTTAATCTGCTGTAGAATTATTTTTTTGGTGGGAGAGTGTTGTCACTAAATTTAGATTTATCAGTTATATATTGATATGGATAAATGACTTTACGTCTAATAAGTACTATATGTATGTTGAGAAAATTAGTTCTCGTTATTTTGAATTGATCGTCGGAAACTTTACTCGCTAGAGCGTCCAAGCTTGCAGACAGAAATCTGTATGAATCTAGAAACCTCATCTCTATGGTTTCTTTTGTTCATGATATTTTAACTTTCTTACTTATAGAGATGTAACGTTCTTCATTTTCAGCAAGAATATTATTTTTTTGTATCATATCCAATGTTCCTAATTTAGGGATGGAAGCCTTAATTGGATCCATTATGATAGTATATTGGAACAAACGTATGCCTTTGAATTTTAAGATTACAGGTGTTACAGATTCCACTGATGAAGCGACCATCTTTATGTGAATGATGAAATACTTTCCAGTTCTCATCTGTGAAGTGTTGTTCATATTTCTGGAAAAAAGAAACCCTCAATTTAAAATTTCAGGTGTCCAGTGGGAATTTTCAGGCAACTAGGTACCCTGTATTTTCCACTCCTGTACAAACTAAATAATGTTTTGTTTGTTTCTACATGGAAGGAAACCACTCTATGCAATTACAATTCTAAATAATAATTTCATTATTATTATTATTGTATGTGTCTTGTGTTGCAGTGGTGCTGTCTAGTATGTTTGTGTAGTAGTTGTGCTGTCTAGTATGTTTGATTTGCGTAGTAGTAATTTGTTTGTGTTTGTCTTGTGTAGTAGTTGTGGTGTGTTTGTGTTTATATTGTGTTATAGTTGTGATGTGTTTGTGTATGTCTTGTGTAGTAGTTGTGCTCTCTAATGTGTTTGTGTTTGTCTTCTGTAGTAGTTCCTCCATTCATATTGGGGGTTAGGCGTAGAGCTGACAACTCTGCACTGTAAAAAGCCATGTCAAGAATCAGCAATATAAGGCCATGGATGTTCCCAAGGTAAAATATTCCGGAGGTAAAATAGTCCCCCGTTCGGATCTCCGGGTGGGGACTACTTTGGGAGGTCCCTGGACTAAGGATAAGATCTACGTTAGGAATAAGGATATTAAATTAGGCACCTGGAATGTTCTGAGTCTTTACCGGCCTGGGGCATTTCAGTGTACAGTTAATGAGATAGTTAAGTATAAATTAGATGTAGTAGCTGTCCAGGAAGTTAGGTGGCCAGGAGAAGGGAATTGTAAAACTAAAAATTATACTTTTTTTCTATGGTGGTACTGAAAATCATAATTTTGGAACAGGCTTTTTCATAAATAATAGAATTATCTCGGCTCTTAAAACAGTAGAATTTATTAATGATAGGATATCATATGCAGTTTTACAGGGTAGGTGGTGTAAAATTATTTTAATAAACATACATGCACCAACGGAAGATAAAGATGATAATACTAAAGATGATTTTTATACAGAGTTAGAACAGGTCTTTGATAAATTTTCTCAGTATGATATGAAAATTCTGTTAGGTGACTGTAATGCACAGATTGGCAAAGAAGAGACATTTAAACCCACGATTGGTAAAGAAAGTCTTCATGAATTAAGTAATGATAATGGTATAAGATTGATTACTTTTGCAACCTCAAAGAATTTAATTGTGAAAAGTACCACTTTTAAACATAAAGATATCCATAAATATACCTGGTCTTCTCCAGATGGTAAAACTCATAATCAGATAGATCATATTCTCATTGATAAGAGAAGGCATACTAGTATAATTGACGTTCGTACACATAGAGGTGCTGACTGTGCCAGTGACCATAATTTAGTAATTGCTAAATTAAGAGAAAGACTCTCAGTGATAAATCATAAGCAACAAAATCTAAAAGTTCTAAAATTTGATACAGGAAAGTTTACTGATGAAAGAATTAAGAAAGATTACCAAATTAAACTGTCAAATAGATTTGATGTTTTGCAGGATTTAAATGATGATGAAAATATAAATGAAACAGACGTAAATAAGAATTGGGAGCACATACGTAATGCAATAGAATCAGCAGCTATAGAAAGTATAGGATACCATAAACCGAGAAAAAGTAAGCCATGGTTTGATAATGAATGTCATAATCTAATAGAAATAAGAAATCAGGCTAGACTTAGGTGGTTAAATAACTCTGATGATACAAATCTAAACAATTATAATAGAATAAAGCGAGAAGTTAACCGCACATTTAGAAGTAAAAAAAGAGATTACTTGAAAAGCAAAATTAACGAAATTGAAACAAACAGCAAAAATAAAAATATCAGAGATTTATATAAAGGTGTAAATGAGTTTAGAAAGGGGTGGCAACCTAAAGTAAACTTGATAAAAGATAAAGACGGTGATTTTCTAGCTGACCCAAGCGATATTCTAAATAGATGGAAGAACTACTTTAATGACCTTTTAAATGTCCATGTAGGAGATAAATCAGAAGTAAATGAAGTCCACACAGCAGAACCTTTAGTTCCAGAACCTAACTTGACTGAAGTTAAAGATGCTATTAAAAGGCTAAAGAATAACAAAGCACCTGGCATTGATTTAATACCAGCTGAGTTAATTAAATATGGTGGAAATTCATTAATATGTCAAATTCATAAATTAATTTGTTTAATATGGAATAAAGAAGAAATCCCTCAACAGTGGAAAGAATCCATAATTGTTCCTGTGTTTAAAAAAGGTGATAAAATGAACTGCAATAATTACCGTGGAATTTATCTACTCTCAACAACATATAAAATATTATCTAACATTCTTTTAACAAGACTAACCCCATATGCTAATGAAATTATAGGTGATTATCAATGTGGATTTAAACGCAACAGATCAACTACAGATCAAATTTTTCACATCAGACAGACACTTGAAAAAAAGTGGGAATATAATCAAAATGTCCATCAGCTATTCATTGATTTCAAAAAAGCATATGATTCGGTCAAAAGAGATAAATTATATAATATATTAGTAGAGTTTGGAATACCTAAGAAGCTTGTTAGTATGATAAAAATATGCACCAGTGAAACAGAAAGTAAAATTCGTGTGGGTATTAATATGTCTGACAAATTTACAATTCATGATGGGTTAAAACAAGGAGATGCATTATCTCCATTGCTCTTTAATTTTGCCTTAGAATATGCTGTTAGAAAGGTAAACGAAACTAAAGAAGGACTAAAATTAAATGGTGTGACTCAGTTGTTAGCATATGCAGATGATGTAGACTTACTGGGGGATGATGTGAATACAATTAAGAATA
Organism: Lepisma saccharinum; assembly: GCF_977018435.1. Lineage (NCBI taxonomy): Eukaryota > Metazoa > Arthropoda > Insecta > Zygentoma > Lepismatidae > Lepisma > Lepisma saccharinum. Next base: position 50,139,285 of record NC_139238.1, read on the forward strand.
ATGCTAAAATATTTTTCAAAACTGCTAAAGAGAAAGGTTTGGAAGTTAACAAAGAGAAAACTAAATATATGCTTACAGGCCGAAACCAAGTGTTAGATAATAATCAAAATCTAATTATTGATAACAACTCGTTTGAAACAGTTTCCAAATTCAAATACTTAGGAGTAATATTAACAAATGAAAATTATATTAAAGAGGAAATAAAAAGTAGGCTTAATTCAGGAAATGCATGTTACTTCTCTCTTCATAAACTTTTGTCTTCTCGTTTAATATCTAAGAAACTAAAAGTTAAAATATACAAAACAGTAATTTTGCCTGTAGTATTATATGGGTGTGAAACTTGGTCCCTTACATTGAAAGAGGAACATAAATTGAGAGTATTTGAAAATAGGATCCTTAGGAAAATATTTGGACCTAAAAGGGATGAGGAGACAGGTGAGTGGAGAAGGTTACATAATTTAGAACTACATAATTTATATTCATGTCCAGACATTATTAGAATAATTAAATCAAGAAGACTTAGGTGGGCAGGCCATGTGGCACGAATGGGAGAGGAAAGAGGAGTTTACAGGATTCTTGTTGGGAAACCTGATGGTAAGAGACCAGTAGGAAGGCCAAGACGAAGATGGAGGGACAACGTCGAGATGGACCTAAGGGAAATCGGTAGGGATGGAAAAGAGTATATAGATCTTGCACAAGATAGGGACAGATGGAAGGCCTGTGTTGCTGCAGCCATGAACCTTCGGGTTTAAGAAGGCTAGAGAGTTAGTTAGTTAGTTAGAAGTGTTGTTCACACACTTCAGTGTTATTGTAAGTTTGAAGTTCGTTAGTAGATAGCGGAAGCATCGGTTTTGATATTTGCAAGAAACTGCTGATTTTCTCAACTTCTTCAACCATCTTTTTCAAGAAGTGTTAGATTGCATCTGGTCCTCGGTATATGTATGGTTCATGTATTCTATCTTGCCATACAACAACGTAACGAAAACGTTCTTGGTTCATAAAGCTGGTACGGCGTGGTGGAGGAAATTTCGAGATCCGGTTCAAAATAGGAGAATGGTTTGAAGAAAGCCTCAAAATCTTCCACGATGATGGCCAGTTGCTCTAACAAAACTTTGTTTATTTTAAATTCTTCTACCTCTTTCGATTTTGGCATCAACATGCGAGCTGGTCTGTTGACACCATGATACACAGGATGTCTACAAAGTCCTGCTACCATTACAATGAAACATACTGTAGCTCCTAAACTATATGAGATAAAGACATGCGGTGTTTGCAACGTGTTCTACAGCTCTCAAAGTTTTAATAAGTAGTTGTATTTTGTTGTTATTATTTTTTTTTGATTTTGCAGATTATGTTGTGAGGGACCTTTTGGATCGACATTTCCTGGCAACCGCGCTCCCCTGATATCACCCCCTTGGATTGTTTTCCTTTGAAGGTATGTCAATAATCGTGTCTACGAAACCCCTGTTCCAGATATCGTCACACTTCGTACGCGGATTGCAGAAGTTCTCGAACAGGTTGATGCAGCTATGTTGCAGCATGTATGGATGGAGATCGAATACCGTCTCGACGTCCTGTGGGCAGCTGACGGGGCGGGGCGCATGTGGAAGTGTTGTAATTGTAAATAAAACTTTGAGAGCTGTAGAACACGTTTCAAAAAACTGCATGTATTTATCTCATATAGTTTAGTAGTAAAGTTTCATCGTAACGGTAGCAGGACTTTGTGGACACCCTGGACTTTATGTTCGGCAAATTTTTGAAAAGCCATTTGGCGTCCAGTGTATTTTCGGTAGTTGAGTTGTTTTTTTTAAACATCGAACGTGGTTAAGCATCCTGGAAAAATCTCGACGTGATGTCCATGCGTGTTTGCTTGACTTCTGACCAAGCGTGAGAGTGAACGTATCAGAGTGTAGTGATGTACATCCTCGTTGAAAATAAGAAGGAGATTTATTGCACGATCATTATCATCGTCATTTTTGCTTATTTTGACGGGATGTATGCAATGCTTATCTAATGGATAGAAATACACATTGACGACTAAGCTTTTTCCTTCTGCATCTTGTACACGCGACACTGATTTTGATACATCTTTAAGAGCAACTGGATACTCGATACCCGCCATAGCATATCCAATCTCATCTACATATTGCATGTAATGACTAACCCGCTCTGGATTATTTGACCAATGGACCGGGTGCAGAGTAGCCAAGACACACGAAAGAAAGCACTTTGCGTCATTATTTTTGATATTGAACACAGCCCTCTTATGTTGAATGTCTAGTGGAAGGGGCACGTAGCTGGAAACCGAAAGAGGTGTGACTTCTTTTACATAAACGCTTAATGTGTGAGAATTTCCACATAATGACCAGCCTGATCCCATAGCCTCGAAATCATCACGTTGGTTAACCAGTTCGTTGGAAAAATTAGAATAGAAGTCGTCCAAATTATCGATGTCTGCCAAATGAAGAACATCGTTTTTGGTTCTGTGAAAAAAATATTCGTTGCGCCATCGGGTATCTCGTATTCAGAAAAAAGATCAACAAATACTTAAATGGAATTATTTTCTAGTTTATTTTTCAGAATACTTATTAGAGATGTTTTTATTTCACTCAAGAAATTAGGAATGTCACAGCCTGGTTCAGACGTAAAATTGAAATCCTTGAGCAGGCTCTTAAATGTAGACGTAATTGGTTTATGTTCATTGGATAACTTAATTTGTTTTGAAGCTTCAGTGCCTGGATTATCAATTTTCTTTTTCAGTAGAGGTTTCGCTACTTGTCCGGTCGATAGTTTGCGAATTTTTAGATGCCTATTTAGACTAAGAATGATAACTTCCTTTTCAAATTGAGGACAGGGCTTAGAAGGTAACTAACGATTTTTTCGTGAACCTGTTTCGCTACAATTTGCATTATGTACTGATAAATTGTTTCTTGAGGTTAGCTCCTCACAATTAACGCAGTTGGTTTTATAATTTTTACGAGTGAAACTGGTGGATGCCATTTTTTTAATACTGTATTTATTCACAAAAAAACTCAAGTAAACAACAGTAGAATTTTCAGGTATGTTATTTATAATATATTTTCTTGGGGACCGCGCAAAACACCAATGGACGCTTATATTCGATTAGGTCGAGATGAGACACTATTTTCACTATAAAAACATCTAAACAATATCAAATGATTATTGAAAACAAGTTATTGCACAACAGTTGCAAAGCAGGTGAAATTTGCAGGTACGTTATGTATAAGAGATTTTCTGGTAGTGCCAACATATCCGAAAAAAAAATGTTGACGTACTGAAAAAGAGTTGGCAAAAAATTCCAAAATCGGAGTTTTGCTCATAGACGGCTCTGTCGTCGCCTATCAAAAATTTTCAACCCATCTGAAAAATATTCCGTAATTTACATATTTTGCACCCATGGACTTGTACTACATTCGGTCAATACATATAGCACAAAAAGTCTACAGGAAGTGGACGTATCTTGAAAACGGTAAGAGATAGCGCAAAAATAACTCGAAAAATCTACCCGTTAATCCCCCGTCAATTTTGGTAACACAGAGTACGCGTACGAAATTTGGAGGTCCTGTGAGATCAAGGGGTCAAGGGCCAACTACTGTCGAATTTTATTTTCGTTCACTTTTTCCAAAGGATGATGATCGTAGAAACACGGGGTTTTCTGCGTTAGCATCATCTGTCCTTCCTGACTGGAAGAAATTCAAAGAAGGCGACCGGAAATGGGTGTATCTTGAACGGTTACACTTGGTCAAAAAATCTGTTTGCGAATTAGCAAGGACATGCATACGTATAGGTCAGCTGTTTCACACGTAGGTTAGTTTAGTCCGTAAAAGATCTAAAAAATAAAGTAGATCAAATGGCGTGTCCAGCTCCTACTGTTTCATTCTACTCTACAGTTCCCATGTAGGTAAGATTAGTCCGTAAAAGATCTAAAAAAAATCCTCATGACAGAGAACGACCTATATGTAACCTAACTCGTGAGAAATCGTAAAAAAAGTGAAAATTGTACTGGAACGTCGTCGAACGCCATAAAATCCACAAACAAATCGTCATAATATAAAATAGCTGAGGCTAAATACATAGAAATAGGGGTTACCTACATATGATGAGTTTGAATCGGCTAATTTACACTACTGGAGGCTTGTAACAACAGATTCGCAATTATCTCGAAAACTGCTCGTTTGCAGACCCATGTTTACTCAGACTTTTTTGCTTCTATTATCGTGTTCTTACAACTGTGTCAGTTTGTGCTATTTCTTATGGTACGCCCTGTATTTGCCACATGTACTAACATATATAGTAAAATATGTGACTTTTTGTGCTATATGTATTGACCGAATGTAGTACAACTCCATGGGTGCAAAATATGTAAATTATCCGTATGCACTAGACAGATATTCCTGTCCATAATCTATTTGACGGAATTACTTTCATGGAAACCTTCTTAGCAGGTGCATACTGACATTTTCCAATTACTGTGAATTATGAGTTTTTGTATGAAATATTAATATTAGGAAAAATAGCTCAAAGCATGCTCATCATGTCAGGACACGAAAACTTAAATTGTTTTTGTATTCTGATACTTATTTTTTCGAAAACAGTGTGTGCCGTAATAACCGCGACGGAGTTACTATTTGCCCAAATGCGCTATATATATTTAATTGCCACGTTGTTTTCAAAATAATATAGTGCAGCAAAACTTAAAATTTATTTTGTTGATAGAAATTAAATAGAGTATGGGCTTTTTGAACAATACCATAACAATATGACAAAAATATTTGTATGAGGTTATAGAGAGTAGAAAGTAGAAAAGTGAAATTGTCACTTTTTCCAAACGAAATCGACATATTTGGAAATTATATTGAATAATTGTTTGTATGTACTGGACTATTAGAAACATATCAAACACTCTATTCAGAAACAAACAGTATTGGTTGTTGGCATTGGCATCCGAAAGGGGACGAGGGACAAGGGGGAAGTACGTTCTCGCCTTTGAAAATGAAAGTCAACCAAAAATTACATATTTCAAACATATAATTTAATTTACGTCACATGAATATACGTTAATTATTGCAAGGGTGTTGCAGGAACATAACTTCAAAGTTGAAGAGTTCCTTTTGAGTGTGCAACATTATCCTGCATGATAATGTACTTCGTTTGGCGACCTCCTTGAAAAATCCTTCAGTCCGTTGGCAATTATATATAATTCTATGTAAGTCAAAATAAATAATATTTCTATGTACAGTATACTATATTTTCAAGCAGATCTCATTCTTTGAAATGGTCAGCTGAGAAGAATTTAACACTGGATTATAGGGTACAATGTAAACACTTCCTTCAATAACACTTCAAACATCAATCAGTAGCTAATTTTTGTCACGAAACAGTTTGTCTTAAACTCTTTCAAGGAATCGATATGAAAATCAGTCCAAATGAATGCTGTATGTAGGGAACCTTTGTTATTGGTTCCAATGTACGGACTGGATTTCGTCCTGGTTGATAGTTGTGAAGTTTTCAACATCACAATTAGCCATCTTATGATAAATTGAAAAATAGTAATTGCTTCTCGATAATCTTCATGCAGCCATCAATGGTATCCTAAAAGGGTTTCTTAGTTCGTACACAGGCAACAGAATTTGGACAGGTCAATTTTAATGTAAGGATGCTTTCTCACTGAAGAATTGAAAGGTATTAACTCTTCTGCTTCCGAATGGTTTCACAATTCGATTTGCCCATCATTACAAATAATGTTTTCGCCCTGGTGGAATCCAAAGTATGCAATCTTCACTCCATAAATGAAGCACAATGCTAATAAAATCATTACATTTTGACGAAAAACTACACCATGGTCATGGTGATGAAGCACTGAACTGGTGTTGAAGGCACTGTACAATTTCTGTGTAACTTTCGAGAACGTCTGGGGAGACTTCATTGGACACTGCAAAACGTTTGCTAAGATTTTGACAAATATTGTATCATCATATACCACTTGAATAGCCTCCTGGATGGTCACCAGGTGTCCGAAGCACCTTAATGCAATTTAGTTCTGTTCCCTTAATATTATCAGTTGTCTGGAATTCACGTGCTGCCTCTTGAATCGCTTAATTTCGAGGCCCTTCCTTTAATTTCATCACGAAAACTTGTTTTCTTGCTTCTATGCCTACTTACGCATTGATGTTATGCTGCTGTCTTAACCACTATACTGGAGTAACGTTACAGATTTACTTGAAAATGAGTTAGCAATATACCTATAACAATCTAACATTATGATTCTTCGCATTTGGAGCAATTTGCAGATATCACTGGTAATTGCATCACACACAGATTGTAATTCCTTCACAGTGATGTTCGGCCATGCCATGAATATTGCTGGACACATAAGTATTACACGTGTGAGTAGTACCAAAACATACGTTTGAAGGAAAAGGTTTACTTCCGTGTATCAACAAACTCACGTTTTTATGCCAAAAAGCTTGACAAATTGTGACGAAATTACCATTTTGCCTTACGTATTAAAAGACGTACATGTCTCAGTTCACATACACAGAATATCATAGTGAAATAAACTAATTAGTACTTCTAGGGCATGCTAATCTTAGCATACTACCACATTAGTTCCTTCTTGACATATACAGTGATTTTGTGGATCGTTAAAATTGCACAATCAACTTATCATGCCATGTACCTTGCGTCCATCTTGCTAAATAGTGTTTCTAACCACCTACCGTATTGCTTTTAATGAAACAACGGCATGTTCCATAAACAACAATTATAACTCTATTATGATATCATCTTAATTTTTATGTACAAAGCTTTTGAGTTTTTGGTCTGGAGGTTGACATTTCCGTGGAATTGCCCGGTTATAAAATGTAGCAGCAAAAAATATTGTATTTAGTTTTCTATAATTAGGACAACATAACTCTCTACACCAGTAGTTGCTTAGTTATAATTAACGCAATCGTGTGCAAACAGTTGATATCACATTCTGTACATTCTTTATTAAACATAATGTCATACATTTAATTCCTCAGATATTTTGTCTCATTTGTAAGCATCTGCAAAGTTCTAGTGAATGCTCTAATAGAAAATACACATGTCTATATCTGATCTTTGGAAACTTAGATACTAGAATCGATCGATATTTACAGATAGCTCGTTTTACTGTCTAGAGATCATAAAATGGACAACTGTTTGTTATATCATCTCTTATTGGTAACTGGTTTAAACACCAAAGTAAATCACGTATAAATAATAATTTAATAAACAATGTACTTAACATTTCAATCTAGTTGTTGTTATAATTTCTAGTTCTTAAAATCTTCTAGTTTTTCAATTTTTGCAACGTTTTCAGGTGTCATATTGAAGTTTGCAATTATTTTATTTTCACTTCCGAATTCTTACCATGCAATCGTATTAGTATTTTCAAATCTTCTTGCTTCTTTCATTAATATTTGTTATATTTTATTACTAAATAATTATTTTTTACGGCACATCTAGAATATCAGAGACTGAAAGTGTAAGTATGCTTTCAGCTAAACAAATACTTCTAAATAACAAAATTTATGAATTGTCGGTGGCTGTATAAATATCATTTTCATTTACGTGCATTTACAATATGTTGGGGCTCTGCAAACTCGACTTTGAGTGAAAACGACAACGACATTTCAGACGTTCAAGAACGGATATTCTAGATTAAGGATTCACATGAGAAATTACCAAAGGTCATTTGGACGAGGAAAAAGTTTTAGAGGATGTATTGTTCATTGTTTTTGAATGTTTTTATCCTTGCCAAGATAGTACGAATTTCAATTATGGCTTATATTTTTATTTTGTGTAAAACAGATTTGCTTGATTTTCGCGTGATTGCTATGTAACAAGTGGAACAAAGAAATTCATTACATTATATGAAGAATCAACAAATTGTTCCTTGGTTATATAATTTCATATTAATGCTGCTGAGATCGAACATCTACCCAACATCATGCAAGGACAGAACAATCGTGTGTTACATCAAGTTTTCTTACTTGTTGTTGGCAACGGTAAGATCGAATACTCATATTTTAAGTATGTGTAAGATGATAGTAGCCAATATTAGAAATTATAATAGGTACTATAATGATAAGACAAGTAATTCGTTATCATTTCTATTACAGAACAACAATATGTATGTGACAAAGATGGACGAGAGTGTATTTATGAACACACAGGTATGTTAACAAACATTTTTGAAGTAGATAATGCTAATAAAGCATTTCTACCATTATTTCATTTAAAGTAATTATTTTGTAGTCATTTAATGTATACTAACCATAAAAATTCTCCATGGGTCCTCGACATCATATTTGCAATTTCTCCCTAGATAATAAATTTATCTGCTTGTCTTGCCATTATAGAGAAACAGTATTAAAAGCTTTAAATTAATGATAACCTTTCATTTTTATATTACATATTCTGTTTCTTATCTAGAATAATGCTGACTAACAGAGAAGAAACACACATTACTTGACACTACAATGAAAGGTGAAATGACAGTGAACATACCTGCATGTAATAAGAATTCTACCCAACCTTCTCCTGGTCCTTAAACACACCGACTGTCACATGATTTCTGGGTTTGTCTCCACCCTGAGTTTAAAGTAGGATCCGAACCACTTTCCAATATGCCTCTAACATGGGATTATAACTGGGTTCCCTTCAATACAAGGAGAGAACGGTACCATTACGCCGTCGAAAAGACCCTCGATAAATTCCCTCTGTACCCATCACTGACATCGCCGTTAATTTGTTAAGAAGTATGATAGTAAATGTGAGGAGTATTATATTTTGAGATTAAAAAAGCAATTTTAAAAAATTTGCAAAATAGCCATTTTAACTTCTTTAGCATAACATTTCTCCACTCATAATTTGAGGGATTCATATTTCTTCAGAAAAATATAGAAATATGAATTTTGGGTTATCAGACGTTACAATTTCTTTTAAAATACTGCTTAATGGATATACTTTGAATTTGTGTTTTCTGAAGCATTGAAGAGCCATGTTGGATTTTAATGAGAATTTGTTAAAATTATTATCTCGTAGATTTTGCTGTAAGTAATTAGGTAATGAGGTTCTGATCCATTCGTCACAAGAAGAACAATATATTTGTATTAAATTTTAGGCGAAAAATAATTACTTAGCTCTGTGTCTAAACAACAACATATATGTATGTTGAAAACCAGCTTCTTTATAAGAACTGCTGATTATAATAAAATTCTTAAATCAATTAATGATTAAAATTTCTATCTCCGTAACGTAAATTTATACAACACTTCTAAGATCTGTGCGCTTAGGAAAAAGCATATAATTACTAGCCTAACTATTTCTAGATAGTTTAAGATATCACAAGAGCAAACTGAACTACCTTAGTTAATTTGGAATCATATGCGAAAACCTCATGTGATACTGGTTAAAATAAAAAATGTGATTAATTAAATACCATAGATCTTTATATTAGAGATAATTAATTTTCACTATATAGCCTATTCTACTACGTCAGTATCAACCCCGTCTAAATGTGAAACTCGACGATTTTGTTATATGAATTTGCATTTAATGATAAAAGTACAATCATGTCATATCTAAAATATGTCCCAATTCTACTAAATTAGAGGCAATCAAACACTCTATCCAAATTTTCTCTTTTCTCTTCATTCGTTTTAGCAAACCATGCTCGGAACTGCTGTTGTTCATTTGTGAGAATTTCATATTCCAAAACTGATTTAGCTACAAATAATAGCCGTAATAAGTGAATGGAGTTGATGAAAATAATTATCGAAGGATCAAAAAAGAAAACAGTGACAAAACACGAAATAATTGCGCTCAGAAATAAAATATATTTTTGCAGAAAATGGTTATGAGGTTGTATTCCTATGCTCGCGGCGTTCACATAACACGGACTGTCATGAAAATGACGTTTCTAACACAACCAATAACTGGTATCATCTAACCATAGTAATTCTAAATTATAGCCAGAAACGACAAGGAAGTGATATCAAGAATTATCTATTACAGGATGGCACACTGAGCATATTGTCTATTGACTTGTGCGAACACTTTTATAAGGCCTTATAAACTACAGACTATACATTCTTAGTACAAGCAGAGCCATCTGGCGGGGGAAGACAACGTACTCGAACAGTGAGGAACTATCGATTAATACTCATGTCAAAGTTTCAGCTCAATACTTGGAAAAAAAATCGACTTTTTCATTCGAATGTAATAAATTTTAAAAAAGGAATAATTAACTTGTTGATTCTAGTCTTGGATTATATAAAGGAAATACCTAGAAAATATTTTAATTTCTTATACATTTACTAAATGTATATGATATTGGGTTATTTTGTGGTTTTCGAAAAAATTCAAGACATGAAACATTTTAACTAGTAAGTAGCAAAATGTGGTTCTGAATAGTCCGAAGTACGTACGAGCAAATCGGACGAGCCGTAGACTTTTACGGTGTGTTTTCTTGTAGCCTTTTCAGCTGTATGTTAACTTCACTAGCAGTATTGCCAACTCGTCGTAGCTTTTACGGTGTATATTTTTGTATTCTTTTACGATGTGTGTTAACGTCACTAGCAGCATTGCCAACTCGTCGTAGCCTTTTACGGTGTATATTTTTAAGAGGTCGTACCTTTTTACGGTGTATGTCAACCTCACTAGCAGTGTTGCCTACTTGGCAGCCGTCGAATCAAGCCTTGTTCCCCCAGGTCACTTGACCGGAAGTGGACGAGCAAATCGGGCAAGTCGTTCCCTTTTACGAGCTGCTTTTTTGAAGCTTTCAAGCCGTCGAATCGACCCCGTAGCACCAGGTAACGTGACCGGAAGTGGACGAGCAAATCGGGCGAGTCGTTCCATTTTTCGCCCTTATCTTTTACAATCTATTACAATCTAAACTAACCTTACTCTTTTTTGAAAACATATTCCCAGCTACTCGAGAAGAACTCTGGATCATCCGTACGAGCCGAAAACTTTTACGCTTCTATTTTTTTTACAGTTTTTGCGCATGCGTGTACGTGGGACTTGAAGCCTTTCATAAGCTCTGAATTCCACGCCCCTGCTGATCCCGGCACTACCTTCCTGTTAGTGCCTTCGTGGTTGTTTCTCCTTTACAGTAAAGGGGGTTGCATACCTTCATGTTTTCCACAACACAAAATTGCTAGAAAATAAAATTTAAGATTAGCCTATAGCGAAGCCCAGGAGCACTCTTTGCCATCCGGTTCTTTTCTTGCATTATTAACCGAGAAAACGATAACTGAATGCACAGTGGTAAAGGATATTAATGCTGTTTGCTTTGCAGGAAACGCTTTACTGCGTTATCCATAAGGTAAATTTGTGAGGCGAATCGTCGCTCGTCAGGCAGGAGAATTGGTCGCTAATTGCACCAGCGAGGCCTTCCTTGAAGCAAGAGGGGAAAAAATAAAATAGTTTGAACCAGGGAAAGGAAAGTAATGCAGTGTAGCATGCAGACACACGTGCTCGGCTACAACAGAAAGTGAACTGGCTCCTTGTTTCCCAAGTACGTCAAGATATCCAGCGAAGAGTTCGTCAAAGGTCAAGACATACTGGACGTAACATTGGTCGCTTTCCGAACCGATCTGCTGGCCGCCTCGGTCGTTCACTTGGCCGGCATCTTCAGGCAGTTCGAAGAGAACACCGGCAAGATCTTTTTCGTTTTCAACAACAATCGCATATTCTACGAACTCCCGCTAGGTGGCGGATGTCTCCGGATCGGAGACTTGCATCCCTCGAGTGGAATCGCGATCAGGTTGCTTCACGGGAAGAGCCTGTTCAGGATTAAGCACGACACATGAAATCCGGAGTCTCTTACGACAATGTTTCCATTGGGATTGTCTGTATTCAGCGGCTACCGTGACGAGCGTGGATCGTCCAATACAGCTTTCCTTATAGCTGGTGCTATCCTATCTCGTCGCCAACATCAGTCGTCGATCGTAAGTAAGTAAGTAAGCAAGAAATCAAAAAAAAAAGAAGAACTGAAAGAAAGCAAGCAAGATAATAGTTTGTGTTCCATCTTTGCTTCAGAGCCTTCCTTTGTCGTCTATAAGCCCCCAACGCCGCCTCCGTCGCCATGAGAGCGTCTATTTTGAACGAAATGCACAAACATGCTTACAAGAAGTATCCTCGACTGCCCGTGGTTATGAAGGGGATCGACGATCTCTGGCAAGCCGACCTTATGGAGATGAGCACGGGAAACATCAAGGGCCTTCACAAAATCAACAAAGGTTTTAGGTCCCTGCTCACCGTCGTGGACACTTTCAGTAAGTACGCTTGGATGATGCCCGTCAACAACAAGACAGGAGTCGAGGTCGCAAAAGCTTTCGGATCCGTTCTCGGCGTTGACAGTTCCGAGAAAAATTGTCTCTTTTTCTTCAGAGAGGAATTTTATGACTCGGTCTTCCAGAAGGTGCTGAAGGATAACGGCATCCTTCACTATTCCACCTACAGCGAACTGAAAGCGAGCATCGTGGAACGCTTCAACAGGACCCTCAAGGGACTCATGTGGAAACGGTTTACTCTACGCGGGAACTACAAGTGGGTGGACCATGTGCCCGAACTGTTGGAATAGTACAACAATAGCCACAGAACAATCGGAATGAATCTGTCCGAGGTGTCTGAGCGAAACCAACAGCGGCTGCTCTCAGATGTGCACTGCAGGTCAAACGTGAAGAGAAAGTATGGGAAGTACAGAAAACCGAAGTATAAAATAGGAGACAAGGTGAGAGTGAGCAAGTTAAAGCGACCGGGTGTGTTAGATAAAGGTTTCATCAGGAACTGGTCCACAGAGATCTTCACCGGAACCGACATTATCTTGCCATCCTCCCCGCCCTACATACCCACCTACAAACTTAAGAGCGCTGTGGACGGTGAGTACATAGAAGGGAGATTCTACGAACAGGAAATATCCTCCACCCAATTCCCAGACACGTATCTCGTAGATGAAGTGCTGCGACGGAACAAGAGTAAACTTTACGTCAAGTGGCTAGGTTTTCCGGTTCGCAGAATTCCTGGGTAAATGTCGGCGATATTGCATGGGCTGGGACGTAACTAAGAGGCTACCCGACGTCTGCGAAAGTGGTAAACGGAAGAAAAACTGCGAGTTGCTCCCCGAAAGCATACGATGCCTCATAGTGGGCCCCTTAAGATGCGGCAAAACGATGTTGATGGTGGGAATTTCATCCTGGCTCCTTACTGACTCGATTGGGAGAACAGGGAACTGTACATTTTTTCCAAAAGTCTCGAGCAACCGAATTATCTGCAGCTGACCAAGATCTACGGTGATCTGGGAATAGCCACCTCTGCATCGCAGATGGTGCCTTTGGCCGAGAGTCGCGAGAATTCGGTGGTCGTCTTTGACGACGTCATCCTATAAAATCAGGACGAGGTGCGAAATTTCTTCACTCGAGGCCGCTACAGTAGCATGGATTGCTTTTACTTATCTCAGATATTCTCCAAAATCTCCAGGCAGCTGATGTAGGACAACGCTAACTTTCTATGCTTGTTTCGGCAGGATAATACCAACCTCAATCACGCGTACGACGAGTTTGTCTGCGGAGACATGTCGTACGAGGTGTCTCTGCTTGCATTGCTGGAATTCCGACGACTACGGATTCGTCACGATGGACGAGACTCGCATACCTAACCAGGTGAAAAATCGCAACATGATCAACGAGTTCCTTGTGACGTTAGAGAAAACGTAAAGAAAATAATAGCACTGACTGAAAAAAGAGAAATTAGATTCATCTCGATCGGCTAAAGTAACCGACCTTCCTGCTGAGTATCTCTATCGGATCTTCAAGATCGTGTTCGATAAAGAAGATGACAACACTCATATCGCCGATAGTTCGCCGGCTTTCACTGTACCGTTTCGGATGATCATGAATGATAACATATTTAAAATCACGGGAAGATGAATTAAGAATACTGAAGACCTTCTCACAATAACGGATGAAAAGGGTGACAGGCTTGACGGATACTATAACCAGAGCTTTAGAAAAATTTCGGATGTGTGGTACGAGGTGAACCGCGAAAGAGGTAGGATCGTCAGCAATATCGGTTCATTGATGGCTTTGTATTTTTTCTTCCGTCGAAATGAAATAACCGAGTTGTAAAAACAAATTGTCCAACTTTACTTTATTTCGTAATGTCCAAAAGGAAAGTCGAAGAAAATATCAAGTTGACGAAGTATCTTGCCAATCGATTCAAAGGGTGGAAGGAAGAAAATCGCGAATATTATGAGCAGAAGAAGGGACAGGAGCAGCCGCTCACCGATCGAATGGCGACCTGGTCAAAGAAATCAAGGACGTTGCCGAGCACAACAAGGATCTGATCACGGAGTGGGTGCCGGTGGCGGTTCGCAACATCACGGATTATACTTCCATTCCTCCTTCTCTCGCCGCGGCTCTCCAACATTTCCAGCTGCCGCCACTTCCCACTAGGCGCCAGTCGTCCGGCGGCAGCAGCAGCAGCGGCTCGTCTTCCATCGAAGCAATACGACTGGGACCAATCGCGGCCAAGTATCTGATTGCAAGCGACAGAGACGAAGTTTTTTGATTGTATCCAGAACCGAATCCTTCCGGAGGCGTCGTGTGGAGGATCGCAGCTGGAACGCTACTTTCGACAAATACAACCTCATAGTCTACGACGAAAGTCGAGCAGGACGCAGAAGTTTCTACAGGAGGAATCCTTATATGCCGGGACTGTGGAAACTTGTGACGAAAAAACGTCCCGTTGGATAACTGTATTCCGAAGAAGATTACAAAACCTACAAGGAAATGCTCAAGCTGACCAACGCGCTATACCAGAACAACGATCCTTCCCAGAACAGGGTCAAGTCGAACAGCAGCGAGAAGTACAACAAGAAAGGGCTGATCACCGTAACTTCCAAAACGAGAAAGTCGGCATTACGGACATGTTCGCTTCCAAACTGAATCGCTTCATCATAAACGAACCCAAATGCATCGGGTACCTGGTCAGGATCATCAACATCTTGCCCTCGCGATCCTGGCGACAGACGGAAGGGAAGGGGCTCGTCAACGACATCATCAACAAGTTGCCTTTCGAGATGCATATTCCCGGCTAAGAATCGTGCGGTCTCGGCACCAAGTTGGCCGACCGACTTGATCGAGGCGATCCCTGGGTCAATCCCTTGGATGCCGCCTGCAATGACCACGATATCGCTTACCGCGACAAAGAGGATCTCGCTGCAATTCACGAGGCCGACCAACAGTTGGAGCACAGGGTTTTCCTGAGAGCGATGAGCAGAGATGCCTGCCTGGGAGAAAGACTGACTGCTCTGGGAACGAAAATGGCAATGAATGCCAAAAGAAAACTCGGTTGAGGTTTGTAACGAGGGAAATGAAAAAAAATGTAACTATTTAAAAACTGTATTTATTTTTGTATTTACACAGAAAATAAAAGAAAATCGATCAAAACTGTACATCCTTGTGGAAATCCACGAAGATCTTGATGTTCGTGCTGTTGCTGATCACCACCTGCTTCCGCTTCGAGGTGTTTATCACGTTCATCGGCAGTTTCTGGATGAACTCCACCGGCTCGTAATACATGTTCGCGGATCCTCCCATGGTGACTCTCTTGAAAGCAGCGTAAACTTCGTACAGCTTCAGATAATCATCTGGTGCGAGGTTGTAATTTTCCCTGAGAAATATCTCGTTGCAGCCATTCTTCAGGTTTAGATGTTCCTAATCAAACATACTCGAATAAGCGACCTGGCTGCCGTCGCGGGCGGTCTGGAAGGCAACCACCGCGAAATCGGACATGTCGTACTGGATGCTGTTGAACTGCGTGGTTACGTCGAACACGAAGTACCGACCCGACACCAACCTCTGCAAGAGCTGGTACATCTGAAACTCTAGCGAAACGTTCGGCTTTTTCAAGATTCAAGCTTTGATCTTGGTGGCGTGTTTGGACACGTATTCCACGATGGGCATCCGAAGCTCCATGGATTTGATCACGCATTTCCCCTAAGCCGGGAGACTGGAATCGACATCCGTACCCGCGGCCATTGTGGT
The DNA here is from genome assembly GCF_977018435.1 of Lepisma saccharinum. Classification (NCBI taxonomy): domain Eukaryota; kingdom Metazoa; phylum Arthropoda; class Insecta; order Zygentoma; family Lepismatidae; genus Lepisma; species Lepisma saccharinum. Next base: position 50,155,385 of record NC_139238.1, read on the forward strand.
CTTCCAACTTTTGAACAGGTTACTGTCGTTGGGCGCCCTCTTGAAAGTGACCCTGAACCTGCCCTTCCACATGACCTCCTTGTAGTGGGAGAAGAAATCATAAAGGAGCCGGAGAGGGAACAACGCGGTATGGCTCTTGCCGGCCAACTTGTCGTTGAACTCCAAATCCGCCGATTGATAATATGAACTTTCGGGCTTCGAGAGCCTCATGGTCGCCAGGATGGTTGAAGTCAGTCCGGGGTTATCCAGTCTGTCGATGATGGTGCGGTGCTTGTTCACTTCTACCTAGGAGGAGAGGTGGGGCAGGAAATTGTCGATCAATTTGATGTTGGCTCCTACGGGGTGGCCTGCGTTGCCTTCCTTGGTAAGGGTTTCGACTGTGATGTCCAGCTCTCCGCGAAGCGGGTGTATGAATCCGTCGTCTACGTCCACGTCGAATTCGATATAATTGTTCGGCACGTCGAGTTTGCCGAACGTTCTCCTGTTCGGAGGGAAGGTCTGCAGTTCGTAGGTTTCTATGCCGTTCATCGTGCAGCGATACTAGTAATTTCCGCCGGCTATATTATTGCGGCGCGACTATTTTATCATGTCATGGCCAGCACTGCGGTGCTTGTGGCTCCGGCGAAATCCACCAGTTCGCCTTTCTCATTCGTTGCCACTTCGCTGAACTTATCGTGCTGGAGGGGGAAGAAGATCTGCGTGGCCGGTTCGTAAAGGATCGGCTCCAAGAATTCGGAATTTGGCTTGAACGTAGCGATTATGCCAGTTTCCTTGTGCGTCTATCCCCGATGATTCGCGTTCGTCGTCACGAACATGCACTGTGCCAAGTTTCAGTGCAGTTTCAATGTTTCTATGTACAGGAATTTGGAGATGGATGACCCGACGTGATGGATTCCCGGTGAAAACTTGCTGTCGTTGGGAAAATCCAAGAGCTCTCTCATGGATCCGATGTTTACTTCCTCGGTGCCGGGCATGATTTTCACGCAATGGGTGACCAAACTCTCGGCCAGGATCACGTTCGGTGGCAACTGGGACTGCAACGTGGTCAGGTTTTACTGGCTGGGCGGAACGATAATCTTCCTGCTTCCCACATAAATAATGTTTTTGTATTCGGTGCTGCAACGCGCCTTTCACCACGTTGTAATGCACTTTCAGTCTGAGGACCGAAGTGTTGCTGGACAAGTGCAGGACCAGCATTGTTGTTTATCTCTATTCTTTTAACAAATCTGTGGCTCTTTGAAACATTTCCAAGGGGGTTGAACAGCCGCGGCTGCTGCTGCTGGTTAGTCGCGAAAGAATGACCAGCATGACGATGCACAGATACACCGCACACCACTTCGTCTAAACCCTGTATCCTCTGGCTGTTGTAAAATATTTCTGATGATTTCAGGTAGATCGCGAGCGAAGGAGGCAGCGACAAGCCACCAAAGGAATCGAACACGAAAGCGGCCCTTCCGTCATCGGTGATCCAGTAACATACCTAGTGTGTTCCCGGGTTGCGAGAAGAGTCCAAGTTGACCACTCCGCTATCGCCGCCGCTTTGAGGTCCGTCTTTCGGCAAGGTGTCGGAAATAAACAATCCCCTGAAGTTTCTCACGTCGATCAGTTCGGTACAATATCTCCGTTTGAATGGGGCACTTCTTTTTAAGGTTGAATTTCTTCAGTGCTGCAGAGGACGTTTACTGCTCATTTGTTCTTCTTCGTCGTCGTCCCAGTCCGGAACCCTTAGTAGCCTCGAGCATCTTGCTTTCCATGGCGACGTTGTGCCTTTTCTGTTTTTCGAGCTATTTTGTGTTCTTCTTGGTCTCGATCACGGTTTTGGCGATATTGCACTGCGGCCCGCGAAGCTTCCCACGGCTCCCACAGCCGCTAGGATAGCAGGAATACTGAAAATAACCCCCCCTCGCTTCTGTGCCTTGGTCTTTTGCAACTTACTCAGCTGAGGCCTGCTGAGCACGAGCTTCATCCCGTGGCCCTTCTTCAAGCATCAGCTCTTCTTCTCGCATTGCTTCTTCTTGACAATTGAATTCAATCTCGACAAATTTTTTAACTCCGAATAAAGGACTTGGTATGCAACACCTTTCGGTTGCATTGGTCAAAATACGTGCTATTTAATAGTGTTTTCTGTGCTGTGATGGGCTAACCATCAGTAATAAATTCATCTTGTAATAGTTGTCATCGGGCGCTGGCATTCTAGATTTTGTTTTTGGGATTTTTGTTGGGAGTTTTTCTCGGGTTTTGAAGGCGCTGTTGACATATTGCTTTGTGCCGGCTGAAATGGGATTTGGTTTGGAGAACGCTACAATATGAGCAGGTGACTCTGGGCTCTTTCGTCTTGGAGACAGAAGATGAAGTGGATGGCTCTTGCAATGGGTCCATTTTCTGGAAGAAAGAAAACAAAAAATCAGATATATTTATTTCGGAAGAAAGTATTTGGTAACCTAATGATTATATTTATTTGTGAGATGGCAAAAGTGATATGTTAACTAAATAAATAGTAAGTGTCATCAATAAGCCTAACAATATCTTCGGCCACTCCAGAGGTTTGCATATGTATTGTGCTGTCTGACAACACTGAAATTCTCAAACTCGACCAGCGAGTGAAGAAACTTCGTAGCGACCTACAGACTCTCCAGAATACTCTTTCCTCTAGTCTACAGGATGAAATCACGAGTCTACAGAAAACACTAGTGGATCCTATCCTCAAAATCGAAGCGGAACTCGATTCCCTAGTCGCCAAGTATGCCGATTTAGAATCTTTGGAAATTTTGACGGACATTCAAAAAGCGATAACCAACCTGCGAGACGAACGGTTCAAGGTTCAGAAATCTGCAGACTTCCTTCAGCTGAAAACCAAATTTGAGGAACAGAATGCGAACATCCAAGCTAGCTCGAGCGAGCTTCAAAGCATCATCAAGATCCAACTCGAAACAAACTCGTCACCTGAAGGCATTCTAGTAATCAAACAGGCGGTAGCAGACTTACGAAACGAATTCGGGAGCTTTAGGGATAGTTTTGTTTCACTGGAATCATCCGCTGAACTGGAGAACTCGGTGCAAACCATCAGGGAAAAACTTCAAATCGTCGAAGAGTCCATCAACAACGTTCCGTCGTCCGAGGAAATGAAAGTCATAGGGAAGTCAGTGACCAACATAAGACTCCACCTCAAAACATACGAAGATTTCGGGAAGATCCAAGGCAACGTGGCATTCATCGAGGACACTTTGGCAACCAGGAAAAACGACCTCGCGAATATTCAGGAACCTTTAGAATCGAAATTGCATGGTATCACCGAAACCCTAAGCATAGTACAGCAGCAGATCGCAAGGCGGGAAAGCCTGAACATCCAAACTGAACTTTCCCACTTCCACCATCTGATCGATGATATACAATACAAGTTTGAAATCCTGCAGCAATCCACGTCCACGCAGAATGACATGACGCGACTCCAGGATGTCCTGAGTACTGTGGCCGACGCCACAGAGTTCGAAGCCGTGAAGGATGCCTTGGCCGCACTGCAGGGTACCGTGGCCACTTTACCAACATCGCAGGAATCGAAGGGTGTCAAGCGAACCGTGAACCGAATACTCAAATCCGAGGACATAAAAAACATCCAAGAGGAAATTGCTCAAATTCGAGGAAACATCGCTGCCCTGCCCACCAGCCAACACATCGATCAGCTGCATGCTCTCTTTGCGAAATCAGAAACCAAGTACACGATCTCGCAACGCAAACTTCAAAGTTGAGACTCGTAGAAAGCCTGCAGCAGATTGTTACCAATGTCAAACTTCAAATCGGGAGCGTGGAAGCGAGTCAAGAATCGGCCTTGACGAGTTTCAGTACTCAGCTTCGCAACCTGAACGAGCAGCTCAAGGCGCTTCGTATAGATGTCAAGATCAAACCTTAGTACGACAACATCATCACATACAACACCGAGCATCTGGAACCCGTGCACAACAAACTAGACGATGTCCAGGATGAACTTCGAACCAATATCAACACATTGAACACCAACCTCGATAATTTGAAATCGAGAACAGTCATTGAGTTGTACAGCATCCAGAATCGAGAGTTCCCTTTCCCTTTCAATCCTCGCAGCAAACATGCTGAATTCCGTCAATGCCTACCATCAATTTTACATCAGGGGCAAACTTCAGTTTGTCAAGTTTTCGTACTGGTAGCTACCGCGAGCTCTACGCTATCCAACCAGACGGTAACCGACATCGGCGACCAACCGAAAGTCACAGGCATGGAACTGGTCGATTTTACACATCCTGAAAGCAGGGAGACTGTATTTGCCAAAAATGCAACGCAACCCATAGACATCAAAGCCGCCGACAAACTGTACATACAAAACATTACATTCTTCCCGACGCAAAATCCTATCGTCATCGTGTTTCCTTTCTCGCATAATATCCAGTAATGGAAGACAGACTAATGGGATTTTCTTATAAAACATATAATAGTCACGTTTTTTTTACTCTACTATGTAAACAAAAAAGCTGGAAATAAATCTATCTATGTGCATTGAGGATATTATTTTTACATTTCACCCTTTTCACACCCTCTTGTCTATAGGACTAAAATTGAATATAAACAGCATCAAGAGTGTCAATAAGGATCTTAGATATCAAAAAACTATGGATACGACATTAAGAAAGGCATCGGTGATGCAATTAGCGACCGATTCTCCTGCCTGAAGAGCGACGGTTCGCCTCACAAATGTAGCTAATGGATAACGCAATAAAGCGTTTCCTGCAAAGCAAATAGCATTAAAATCATTTACTTCTATGCATTCCGTTGTCGTTTTCTCGGTTAATAATGCAAGAAAAGACCCGGATGGCGATAAGTGCCCCTGGGCCTTACTAGAGGTCAATCTAAAATTTTATTTTCTCGCCCTTTTTGTGTTGTGAAAAACATGAAGGTATGCGACCCCGTTTACTGTAAAGGAGAAACAACCACGAAGGCACTAACAGGAAGGTAGTGCCTGGACCACGAGGGGCGTGGAATTCAGAGGCTCATGAAAGGCTTCAAGGCACACGAACACACATGCGCATAAACTGTAAAAAAATAGAAGCGTAAAAGTTTTCGGCTCGTACGGATGAGACAGAATTCTCCTCGACTAGCCTGGATTTATTTCTTAAAAAAAGAGTAAGGTTAGTTTAGATCATAATAGATTGTAAAAAATAAGGGCGTTAAAGGGAACGACTTGCCCGAATTGCTCGTCCACTTCCGGTCACGTGACCTGCGGATAAGGGTCTCGATTCGACGGCTGCCGAGTTGGCAACACTGCTAGTGAAGTTAACATACATCGTAAAAGAATACAAAAAATATACACCGTAAAAGACTACGACGAGTTGGCAACACTGCTAGGGAGGTTAACGTGCACCGTAAAAGGCTACAAAAATACACAACGTAAAAGACTACGACTCGTCCGATTTGCTCGTACGTACATCGGACTATTCAGAACACCCTTTTGCTATCGAGTTGGCAAAACTGCTAGTGAGGTTAACATACACCGTAAAAGGCTACAAAAATACACACCGTAAAAGTCTACGACTCGTCCGATTTGCTCTACGTACTTCGGACTATTCAGAAACCCCTTTTGATACCGAGTTTGCAACACTGCTAGTGAAGTTAAAATACACCGTAAAAGGCTACAAAATTACACACCGTAAAAGACTACGGCTCGTCCGAGTTGGCAAACTGCTAGTGAGGTTATCATAGACCGTAAAAGGCTACAAAAATACACACCGTAAAAGGCTACGACTCGTCCGATTTGCTCGTACGTACTTCGGACTATTCAGAACCGCCCTTTGCTACCTACTTTAACTCTTACATTAATAATCTTACTTAATACATCAATATTGTAATTGATTTCTGGATTTTTATTTATATTGAAGTTTAATTATTGAAATCAACGTGATATGCAATGAGATTAACAAAAGGACTCGAATGTTTTCCCATTGTACTAAAGTAAATTACCTGTAACACAGCACATTTGCAACAGAAAAAAATATTGTACTTTGGAGTTACAATGAAAATTCATCGTATGCGAATACAGAGCAAGAACGTAGCTACATAATATTAGACTGTAAGAATTTGTAACACACATTTCTTTTTTTTTAAATTTGGTTCATCAAAGTTTAACTAGTACATTGTCTTCTGCCTATCTGACATTAATTCAAAAGCATTTACTATTCCAAAGTGTTTTATTATGTGTAGGTTTTCCTTAAGAAATAATAACAATTCATGCATGCATGCAAAACTAATTTGTAGGATATAATGGAGATTTATTCTTCAACTAAACTTAAATCTACAGCAATTTACATTACATACACACACACAAATGTAGAGGTTTCTGCCTTTGCTTAGAGCGTTCAAACTTAACCTGTCTGCTTTGAGACTTCTTAGTCTCAATGTCTGGTCAACTTTTTGGTCAGCCAACCACCAGTTGGAGTTAACCTCCAATCTTAACTAAACACTGGGTTTTTCAATGCACAAATAACCAAAGGTTATACAGAACCTAACGTGCACGTCTTGCATTGCTACAAAAAAATACATACAAGGCTAAAACAATTACTACACATTTGGCTTTTTCCGTAAACAAGGTGGACTTCACAAAATACAAAATAGTAAAATGTAGTACAAATAAAGTATTCTTTCATACAGGACTATATCAGATGGAAATAATTACTATGTAACCCACGTAATTAGGGAAATATGTTCTGATTTTGCACGTATATTTTGACTAGAAGTTAATACCCCGCTTTGTACACGTTTTTTCCGGGAAGAAGTAACACCACAGATATATTGAATATTTTTATTGATAATTCATACTTTATAGGCCACGTTTGCACCATAGTTCTCTTTACCCGACGATATAATAACAATTTTTAATTAATATTTTAGTATCGCGCAAAATAAAATATAGAATCAATGTCAAAATCGTGGTAAATGAACGATGACAAAAAAAAGTCAGCAGCAGGACTGTAACTCACGACATAAAATGAAGCACGCGCTCCAAGCTACCGCCCTTATCCACTACACCAACTTGCCACCTACCGATTTACTATCTTTCCTTCGTCAAACGTGAGAGATGTCTCCAGTACGCGGACACAAATCAAAGTTTGGCGACCATATGTTTAGTTTGCCCGTTACTGCGCACTTCATTACAACTTTGCCAATTGCAACAAGTTCATTGTTACACCAATGTAGCTTTTATTTGATTTATTTCTCATTAAATGTGTCTGAGAAGCTGTATGGTGGAGATTTATCTTCCGATGAGGCAGCCATGTTTGTTCGGAAACTACCAGTTATCTCGCTGATCCCGCTGATCTCCAGATGAAACACGGATCGAGTTCAGTGCAACTTAACCTCCAGGTGAGCAGTTGACCGGTTATGAAAAACTCAAAATTTCAGTAACCTCTAGTTATTTGCCCAACCCGAACATTAATCTCGCATTGAAAAACCGACCATTAGAGGATGATACTTAATCAATAGGAAAGGTAGAAACATAAGTTAGCGTATTATTACACGATTTTTAGTCCACGGCAGATGTCTACGATAAACACGAATACCAAATTCCTAATCTCTTCCATACTATGCTTGACATAAGACATACACATCTTTCACAGCACAGGTCTTAATCACAAAATCAATAACCACTGATTTCCTAAATATACCAAGAATAGCATGAGGGGAATCGCAGATGCTTTAAAATTCTCCATAATGAACCCAAATTTTGGTTCAGAAAGTTAAATACAGCCACACTAAATCAAAATGTACTTACAACAAAAATCTCTCCTTGCTCTCCGGTGCATTACCACAGGTTAGTCAATAACCAACTTTGAGAATAGTGAAATGCGTCACAATCTTTCATGAAAGTCTAGAATATTTGCAACAGCTTTATTAAAAAGTTTAAAGTGATTGAATATACACGTACTACATCTTATCCCAAATTATGTCATCAATCATATCTTAATATTGTAATTATTCATCAAGTTAAATTTGCTTGCAAAAAGGACATTAACATAGAATCAGTTATGTTAGAGCACATAATATTACTGTAAGAAATGAACGAGTGGTCTTATATGCCAGAGATTTACAACACATCAGTTTCAATAGATGAATGTATACGGATTTATTACCACGAGTGAAAATCAAACTCATGGATCAATGGAACAAATGGTGTAAGGAACAATTTAAGGTTGTGGGTAATACATATAGATGGAAAGCAGAATTTACTACTAAAGACCTATGGTTCTTTTTATACACACTCCCATGGCAGTTCATACTTTTTATCAATAGGTTAAGGACGGGTCACGCCCTTAAAACAGCACATCTTGCTAAGATACACATCAGAACTCAAGAAAATTGTAAATGAGGTAATGAAAATCCTGATGCGCGACTTTTATTCCTAGAATGTCAACAAATCACACTCTATAAAGGTATTCAACGTTTAAAAATGTAATTTCCTATATGACTCTCTCTCCTTCTATCAGAAATATTTCCTCCATTAATATGGCTTCTCTATGCATATGCTCGAAAATGTAGGCTTGAATTATGACCTTTATATATATAAACAGCAAAAGGAGAAAAGTGGTTTATTCATATAATTGCATATGATACTGGTGAACTAAAGTGGCTAATTTCAGAAAGAAAACTTAAAACTAATTCAAGATCAGAAACGATGTCCAAAGTCGACATGTTTTTGTTGATAGAGCTATGAAGAAGAAGAAGAAGAAGAAGAAGGGGAAGAATTGAATATATACGATGTAACGCAGTACTACACAAAATGCAATAAGAATATACTTTATAGTGCAAATCTCTTGAATTTATACGATCGTGCTATGAGTTAGCCTCTGGTCATGGACGTACAGAAAATCTTGTCAGGGCAGATCCCATTCATTGTCCATAATTTTAGTGCTGTTACTTTTCCTCCAAACGGTTTGATGGCGCTAGCGACATCCGTCTCCAACGGAAATATCTTATAGCAACTTCCGTATCCTCTTGGTGATCTCCGCGTTCACCATGGCTTGTGGGGATGGGTTGACCTCATAAATATAATCCTTTGTGATATCATTATCTGGGCATCAGAAGTGCAATTATATACCAGGATGAGATTCGTCCTCATACGTAAACCAATGGAGAGTTAATATGATCAACCTCACGAACCATTCTCAGTGTTAAGTTAACAAATGTCAACACTGACAATGTATGAACATTAAATGTTGAATATTATTGGACGTCTATTGGTGATTCTCTATATCCATATTGTAGGTACAGCAATTTATTATTATACGAAAAATACTTAACTGTGTTACTATATAATTTCCCATTGAACGTACTCTACATGCTAACTTTAAGCAGTTTAATGCATTTGACATTTATGTGTGAAAATATTACTCCTTCTTGCAGATGACCTGATAAAAATACACACACTTGAACCAAGAAGAAAAGGACTGTATTGTCCCTGCTTAAGATCATGCGTCGAGCCTCATCCATTGTTTGTTCGTAAAAAGTGGTAAATATTTGTGAGGATATTTTTCTCTCTCGTTCAGTACACATTTTTCAAAAGCAAAACAAACTAAAAATATTTCAAAATTCATAAAATCCGAAATTCCAGTCTATTTCGTAATGTATTCACTGCAAAATTTAGTTTGGTAGTAATAATTATTGTGACATCGAACCACATAATAATTTACTATATTTATCATCGAAAAGTATTTGATAATTTACGACTTATAATTTGAAGACATGATGCAATGTTTAAAAATGAACTTCATACATTTTGATGTAGTTTTATGACAGCAGAACACAACTACTTGTGTACACATACCTGTCAAGCAGAATTAGGAAAACATATTTTATTTCTAAAGCTAATCTCTATGTCAGGGGTCCGGAGATAGAAGACATCGGAGAAGTAAGCCATTTCACCATCGTGTTCAAGTTCTCGAAATCAAGACGACGTATGAGAGTAATTCGTAATGCTATGGACATTGCAGGTACTAATACGTTTAAAATCTATTTCTTCTTTTCACTAAAATACGTAAATGTACTTCCGTTGTATATTTCAACATTTAAGAATATAATTTATTTATCAACATATGACTATAGTTTAACAACGTTTAAAATATGTTAATTTTAGAAAATGTTTAACACTCTATCATGCAGTATGTGCGACGATATCAACACTATTTGTGACCAATTTTTTTTATTTGAATTTGCAACAAAACAAGATAAAATGTATCATGATATTGTGAGGTAAATCGGAAAGAGGAACTGAAAGCTGAGATTTCTTTACATATGTTGATTTGTAAAATTAAGGTCCTAGGAACAGTGAAATGAAAAGGTATTCAGTGTCTAGATGTATAGAAATATTTAGAAATAATTAATTTTTATAAAATGTTTCTGAGAAAGGTTGTGCAGATTGTCATTTTCAGATTTAACATTACATTAAATTTATGCTCACAATTCACAATGTATATATTCGTACATCATTATTCATGTTGCTTGTATATTTCAGTTTGCGTTGGAGGAGTAGTAGGTTTCTTTACCGGCGCCAGTGTCATCAGCGTTGCAGAAATCGCATATTTTTTTATTGTTAGACCTTTGTTCCTTCTTATAAATTAAACAAGTTCATGTTACCGAATAAATGAGTAATGAAAGTAAATTACGTTCTGTGCTATCAAAAAATGTCTAAATTATTCATAATTACCACAATGTATATGCGATATATGTTTGTAAATGATAACAAAGGTAACGAATATATTTCTTTCTTTCACTTATTCATTGTATATGTGAAAAGGGTTGGTTGTAAAGAGGGGCAATGAGGCCGAAACACGCCTGCGTAAATAAAGACCCATTCTACCTTATCTTCTATTCTATGCAATTGTACAATGTGGTCTATAATTTGACCCTATTAAACAAACATGGGTAAGGAAATATGAACCAAACGCCCCTACACATGATTAGACACTTACATGCAGAGAGCGTAGTATTAGAAGAGTATAGTCTTTTTAAAAAAGGTCATTCCATGTCAATTCATCCAGAATTTTGTGAAAAGTCATCCACCATTCCCGACTTTGTTGAAAATCGGTATACTTATAGAGCTTGTAATGCTGATTACAAAGAAAATTACATCTTTTTTTGATTGGCCAAGGTGTTCAGAAGTTACGCAATTTTTAAAAATCTCCGCCTACGCCACTTGCGGCTTCACTTTGAATGACCCGCATTAGGTTATAAATGATAGTATCTTCTCTCAGGTTTGTCGTAGAAACTTTAAGTTTGTTTCCGCTTGCTCAGAATAGTATACGCTCTCATTTAAATAAGGTTTCAGATGAGTGTATCAATAACCATGTAACTTTAAGTATAGTTTCATGTACTTTTTGGAAAAATAAATGACTAACTAACTTCAAGAGCGAATTTTGTGCAATGCCACACGCCCATCAATTTCCCCTCAATATTATTTGTTGGTAGCTAAAACTGTCTACTAGCGCCTGATGGAAAAATTTGGGATGGACGGTTCAGAGAGAGGGTGATAAAAAATCATTTGCATCAAATTACATTAAAATTAGTATTTTTAAAAATGCTTATATATTTAGAACAATGCCTGAAGTACAATATGTTGTAAGGTATAATATTGAAAATTTGTGTTTACTATGTGTGAAGTAACCTTCCCCTTCAAAATTTATATAATTAAAATTAACAAGTTAAATATATTTTGTAAACGTCCAGGCTCTTGAGGAACGTACAAATGAAGAGTAATATTTGTGATTTTTAACTAACTAACTAACTAACTCTCTAGCCTTCTTAAACCCGAAGGTTCATGGCTGCAGCAACACAGGCCTTCCATGTTTCCCTATTTTGAGCAAGTTCTATATACTCTTTTCCATCCCTACCGATTTCCCTTAGGTCCATCTCAACGTTGTCCCTCCATCTTCGTCTTGGCCTTCCTACGGGTCTCTTACCATCAGGTTTCCCAACAAGAATCCTGTAAACTCCTCGTTCCTCTCCCATTCGTGCCACATGGCCTGCCCACCTAAGTCTTCTTGATTTAATTATTCTAATAATATCTGGACATGAATACAAATTATGTAGTTCTAAATTATGTAACCTTCTCCACTCACCTGTCTCCTCATCCCTTTTAGGTCCAAATATTTTCCTAAGGATCTTATTTTCAAATACTCTCAATTTATGTTCCTCTTTCAATGTAAGGGACCAAGTTTCACATGCATATAATACTACAGGCAAAATTACTGTTTTGTATATTTTAACTTTCAGTTTCTTAGATATTAAACGAGAAGACAAAAGTTTATGAAGAGAGAAGTAACATGCATTTCCTGAATTAAGCCTACTTTTTATTTCCTCTTTAATATAATTTTCATTTGTTAATATTACTCCTAAGTATTTGAATTTGGAAACTGGTTCAAACGAGTTGTTATCAATAATTAGATTTTGATTATTACCTAACACTTGGTTTCGGCCTGTAAGCATATATTTAGTTTTCTCTTTGTTAACTTCCAAACCTATCTTTTTAGCAGTTTTGAAAAATATTTTAGCATTATTCTTAATTGTATTCACATCATCCCCCAGTAAGTCTACATCATCTGCATATGCTAACAACTGAGTCACACCATTTAATTTTAGTCCTTCTTTAGTTTCTTTTACCTTCCTAACAGCATATTCTAAGGCAAAATTAAAGAGCAATGGAAATAATGCATCTCCTTGTTTTAACCCATCATGAATTGTAAATTTGTCAGACATATTAATACCCACACGAATTTTACTTTCTGTTTCACTGGTGCATTCTTTTATCATACTAACAAGCTTCTTAGGTATTCCAAACTCAACTAATATATTATATAGTTTATCTCTTTTGACTGAATCATATGCTTTTTTGAAATCAATGAATAGCTGATGGACATTTTGATTATATTCCCACTTTCTTTCAAGTGTCTGTCTGATGTGAAAAATTTGATCTGTAGTTGATCTGTTACGTTTAAATCCACATTGATAATCACCTATAATTTCATTAGCATATGGGGTTAGTCTTGTTAAAAGAATGTTAGATAATATTTTATATGTTGTTGAGAGTAGAGAAATTCCACGGTAATTATTGCAGTTCATTTTATCACCTTTTTTAAACACAGGAACAATTATGGATTCTTTCCACTGTTGAGGGATTTCTTCTTTATTCCATATTAAACAGATTAATTTATGAATTTGATACATTAATGAATTTCCACCATATTTAATTAACTCAGCTGGTATTAAATCAATGCCAGGTGCTTTGTTATTCTTTAGCCTTTTAATAGCATCTTTAACTTCAGTCAAGTTGGGTTCTGGAACTAAAGGTTCTGCTGTGTGTACTTCATTCACTTCTGATTTATCTCCTACATGGACATTTCAAAGGTCATTAAAGTAGTTCTTCCATCTATTTAGAATATCACTTGGGTCAGCTAGAAAATCACCGTCTTTATCTTTTATCAAGTTTACTTTAGGTTGCCACCCCTTTCTAAATTCATTTACACCTTTATATAAATCTCTGATATTTTTATTTTTGCTGTTTGTTTCAATTTCGTTAATTTTGGTTTTCAAGTAATCTCTTTTTTTACTTCTAAACGTGCGGTTAACTTCTCGCTTTATTCTATTATAATTGTTTAGATTTGTATCATCAGAGTTATTTAACCACCTAAGTCTAGCCTGATTTCTTATTTCTATTAGATTATGACATTCATTATCAAACCATGGCTTACTTTTTCTCGGTTTATGGTATCCTATACTTTCTTTAGCTGCTGATTCTATTGCATTACGTATGTGCTCCCAATTCTTATTTACGTCTGTTTCATTTATATTTTCATCATCATTTAAATCCTGCAAAACATCAAATCTATTTGACAGTTTAATTTGGTAATCTTTCTTAATTCTTTCATCAGTAAACTTTCCTGTATCAAATTTTAGAACTTTTAGATTTTGTTGCTTATGATTTATCACTGAGAGTCTTTCTCTTAATTTAGCAATTACTAAATAATGGTCACTAGCACAGTCAGCACCTCTATGTGTACGAACGTCAATTATACTAGTATGCCTTCTCTTATCAATGAGAATATGATCTATCTGATTATGAGTTTTACCATCTGGAGAAGACCAGGTATATTTATGGATATCTTTATGTTTAAAAGTGGTACTTTTCACAATTAAATTCTTTGAGGTTGCAAAAGTAATCAATCTTATACCATTATCATTACTTAATTCATGAAGACTTTCTTTACCAATCGTGGGTTTAAATGTCTCTTCTTTGCCAATTTGTGCATTACAGTCACCTAACAGAATTTTCATATCATACTGAGAAAATTTATCAAAGACCTGTTCTAACTCTGCATAAAAATCATCTTTAGTATTATCATCTTTATCTTCCGTTGGTGCATGTATGTTTATTAAAATAATTTTACACCACCTACCCTGTAAAACTGCATATGATATCCTATCATTAATAAATTCTACTGTTTTAAGAGCCGATATAATTCTATTATTTATGAAAAAGCCTCTTCCAAAATTATGATTTTCAGTACCACCATAGAAAAAAGTATAATTTTTAGTTTTACAATTCCCTTCTCCTGGCCACCTAACTTCCTGGACAGCTACTACATCTAATTTATACTTAACTATCTCATTAACTGTACACTGAAATGCCCCAGGCCGGTAAAGGCTCAGAACATTCCAGGTGCCTAATTTAATATCCTTCTTCCTAACGTAGATCTTATCCTTAGTCCAGAGACCTCCCAAAGTAGTCCCCACCAGGAGATCCGAACGGGGGACTATTTTACCTCCGGAATATTTTACCTTGGGAACATCCATGGCCTTATATTGTTGTTTCTTGACATGTGTTTTTACAGTGCAGAGTTGTCAGCTCTACGCCTAACCCCCAATATGAATGGAGGAACTATTACACAAGACGAACACAAACACATTAGACAGCACAACTACTACACAAGACACACACAAACACATCACAACTACAACAAAATATAAACACAAACACACCACAACTACTACACAAGACAAACACAAACAAATTAGACAGCACAACTACTACGCAAGACAAAACCAACATACTAGACAGCACAACTACAACACAAGACACATACATACACACCACCGATACTACACAAGACAAACAGAAACACATTATACAGCATAACTACTACACAAAATAAACACAAACACACTAGGCACTACAACTACTACACAAGACAAACCCAAAAACACTACACAGCACAACTACTGCACAAGACACACACACATACATACATATACATACATATGTGTATATATACATATATATATATATATATATATATATATATATATATACACACACATATATATATATATATACACATATACACACACACACACACACACACACACATATATATATATATATATATATACAGGAATAGGGTTAGAAATGGTGCCAGAAGGGCGGATAAACACAAATAATGAAGGAGACAGCAAACACCCACCACACGAACAGAAACAATCCAACACCTCGCGATCCGAGTCGCATTTTCAAAAAGGAAAATGCGACTCAGACCGCGAAATACCGAACTACCCCCATCCGCGCGGCAACCGCTTACCGTCTCCCTCACTATTTGTGTGTGCATATATATATATATATAATACACACTCCCTATTTTTGATGATACAGACATTTATATCATACGTGTTAAAATGTACAATATTCACTTCAATCACAGTGCCTGCCGTATATTCCACCCCCGCAAAAGCAATAGAACTTGGGATCTGTTGACATTTGACGCAGATGTGGAAGGAATGTGGATAATGACATCAAAGTCACAGATTTCTGTCAAACGAGAGGCTGCAACAGGGCAGGGAAGGTACAGATAAAGAAGGCTCCCTATGAAAGAACTTTCTAAAGTCTAGAGAATCTTCTAAACACTTGCCGGTGCTTAGACTTCTGCTCATAAACAGGATGAACGAACGAAGTTGTGAACAAATTAATATATTCTGTCTACATATTCACTCTTCACCTCAAACAAATTAGAATACAAAATAGTTTTACCTAATGTCAAGGGGGCTGATGGCAGTGCCAGGGGGGCTGGCGACCCGGAGACAGTACACACATTATCTTAAATAGTTTTTTTTTCTTTTTGTGGAAAACTGATATTTCTATGGTATCTTCGCCCACACTGTTGTTCCGAGCAAGAAAGAAGTGGAGGAAGGAGGGGGGCACTGAGAGCGAAACGCGTGTTTTAAACTGTCTTGCATTCCCTTCGCTTAGTGCAGCAGCTTGGTCAAAATAAACTGTCCTTATGGCGCTGTAGTCGATCAACGTGGGCTAGTTTCATTGAGTCCCGTGCGTTGCGAAAATTGTTACACTGTCAAAAGCTCGTGCCTGTTTCAGTGCAAAGTGTTTGATTCCATGATGAAAGGGAAAACTCTACACAGCGAAAGCATATACGTAATATGTAACGTTGTTGAATATTTGTTGGGAAGTTAACTACAAAGCACGCAGCGACTGCAGTAATAATACGGATACTGCGGAATGGGAAAAACATCTGAAATACGAAGCAGGGAAGTGTGGACTGAGCGAGTATTGTTATTTTCTTTCATATTTATTATTCTCTTGATTTTGTTATTTTGGTCAGTCGGTCATTAGAAATAAACAAGTGGTAGATAGATTACAACTGATTTTCTGCATGTTGTCTTTGGATCGACTACCTTGTTTGCAGTAGCGGCTTCAGATAAACTTTTCACCCGGCCAAGGTGTTGCCACCTCTTTTCCACCATGGTGCTTCTACTTTCCACCTTGCTCCAATGTAAATCATGGTCATGGTATATATTATGTTATATGTGATGACAAAAAATAATAGCCTTACTTTAAAAATACTTTGAGTGTTACTGTTAAAGAACATATTTATTGTATGTGTTTATTTAATACCTATGTAATGACATCAAAGTAACAGTTATATCTTAGCTTAAATTCCTACATGATTTTGCAATATGCTTATAAGTTATTCAGCAGTAACTTCAATTAATTCTTCATAACAATAAATCCAAATCTTTTTAAAAACAAATAGCCACACCTGGTGGAGGCACATAGTGGTTAGGATCCCACTTTAAACTGTAGGTCATGTCTGCTTTTCTATGCATAAGGTGGATCTAAAAAATAAACTCAAACAAATATATAGCCAAGGTTGAAGTGCACACCCATAGAGCCAGACCACCAGCCGCCACTGCTATGACCCACACACACACACTATAGTCTTCACTTGCATTCACATGAATTTGTAATTTAGAAGTTAGAGCATTCTCAAGGGTATATAAACCTCAGACAGCTTATATGTTACATACTGATTTGATGCCTGCAATTGGCTGAGCATCATCCCAACCTCTCATAAAATTGTTTCTTCATTCATCAAAAGAACTTTAGTTTTGGGCATGAGATTTCTAATTAGTTCTGAAAAATCTGAAGCAGGCTGCACAATTGGTACAGATTTACTCTTACGAGGGTCACTATTTATATTTTGAGCATAACAATGAAAATAACAATGAAACATTTGTGATTTTTAAAATGTACTTATTTAGAAAATAATCTTGGACACTATTTTTATGGACTGGAAAACTTTGTGATTCTCTCAACCCAAAGATAGTTCTCAAGTTACGCCCATACGTCGTACCTAATCATACTTACTCTATTGTACTATACGCATTGCCAAAATTTCATGTACTATAAATTGTGCCATTCACATTTCAGATATATATTTTGACCATTCCAACAACATTAACGTATTAGACTTATCACTAAGTACACATGTCCTTTCATTTGTGTTGTGAATGTGTACTGAACACAGCATACTTTCTGGTTAGTAGTGGGAAGTTGATGGACCAAGTGGATGCATGCAAGAATTTAATTGCTGCATCTCCTATTTTTCACGTGGACTTTTGAAACAATCCTACAAACAAGTTTGAGTTGCACAGACATGGTACTACATGACTGTTTACAGTTTGAATTCGGAAAGCCAACTTCTTCACGAGTGTCAAACAATATAGTGATACAAAGCATATTTCATCAGCAATTACTATTTTTCCAAATGACATTTAAACAACCAGTGTATCGAATAAAAATAACAGTTACTTGCTATTTAGTAATTCTAACTGTAACTAACTACTTTTAAAAGTAAATAACTGTAACATTTGCAACAGTAACAGAGTTACTTTTTGCAATAGGGGAAGAGCTCAATTTGACAATTCTGTTCCCATCTAAAAAAAAATATGTGTCTTCTCTAGATGATAGGTAAATTATTTTTTTTGGAATTCCTGGCAAGGAAGTTATGCTTTGTAGCATGCTAAATTTTGCTTTACTGAAATTAATTTCTTAGTGTATGTGAAAACTTCAGTGTTGCATTCGTTTGGAATGTGTTTGTCGAGCTAGGAAGAAGTCACTGTCGAGGGAGTGGACTTTTGAATCTTGTTGAACTTAGAATGGAGGAGTAAGAAATAGGTGCAAGTGGAATCAACGACACCATATTCAAAATACCGTGGTCAGCATACGAATGATTTCTTAACTAAAATCTTTCAAGCCAAGCTGACTCTGTGGTCCATCATTTATTTGCAGTAGTAATGTAAATATATGAAGGCATGTTAGTAGGGGAGTTTGGGCATTCTGCGTCATTATAGTACGAGGGTCAATTCATATCAGGGCCTATTTTGACTTACATTGACTGAAATTACGCTATATTTTTATATCTTGTGGTGGGTTTTAGATAATCTATAAGTGTAACAAATTGCCTCATCATTGTACGAAATTTGGACTAAGATGATTAACCCAACTGCCAAGATGACCTGGAATGTCCTAACACCTGTTATTTCATCGGGTGTGTATATAATGTTAGTATAGTCACCCTTCACCCTATCTCACATTCTTAGAATAGGAATTTATACTTGTAAGTGTAATTCAGGAATTTCCCGTCAGTAACTCTGGTGAGAATTCCGAGAATTAGGCTAGCTTGGGAAAGTCTGAGAAATTTAGCTGGCTCTGCTATATTCTACCCCCAAGGGGTCAAATGACAGTCTGTTGTTCGGTTGGGTGCGTATATAATATTAGTATAGCATCCCTTCTTTTTCAAGCTGCACCCTAGTAGATAGAATGCTTCGTCGGTGGACATTTATTTTGTATTTTGTTCATTTTTACCTCGATTTCAGTTAATTTTCAAAGGGGGAAAAATCTAAAAAATCCAAATTATACCATTTTTATAGCATAAAAAATAATTATGTTTTTATTTTATCAAAGCTCAACCTATAGGGGAAAATATAAAAAAAATCCACATTTTATCATTTTTACAGCATAAAAAAATCATTATGTTTTTTTATCAAATTCCAACTATTTATTTTTATAGGGGAAAACTCATTCTTTGAGTACAAATCAGTATATTTTAAGCATACATTTACAGTTATCCAGATTTTAAAAGAAATGGATGTGTAGTTACTGTTTTAAGCTATTAACACTGCAGTACTGTGGAGTGCTCCGTATATAATTATTTCTCAAATGTGTGAATTCTGATTAATTTCTGAAATATAGATACTGTTTTAAGTTATTAACACTACAGTGCTATGTAGTGCTGCGTATATAATTATTTCTCAAAATGTGTCTGTATTCTGATTAATTTTTGAAATGTACATACTGTTTTCAGTTATTAGCATTGCAGTGCTGTGTAGTGTATATAATTATTTCTCAAAATGTGTGTGTATTCTGATTAATTTTTACGTCTGAAATGTGTAGATACTGTTTTAAGTTATTAGCAGTGCTGTGCAGTGTATATATTTATTCTGATTAATTTTACGTCTGAAATGTAGATGTGTATTTTTGGAAAGAAAAGCTACATATAAAAATATATATGCATGTACCTTGGATGTAAAGCATTCAAAATTGTGTGTAGTAATGAAGTTAATTTTTATAAATATATATATATGTATTGAATAATATGCAAATTGCGAAGCAATTAGTTTTAGTGCATCAAAATTGTTTCTTTTTAAAATATCAAATTTAAGTGCTAGTAATATATCAAAGCTACCTTGAAGAGGTACAGCTTCATGCTATGCTGACAAAAGCTCAGAAGGAGACTCAATTGCCTCCGAAGGAGACTCAACTTGCCCTGATGGAGCAAGTGGTTAAAGCCCCGAACTGTGTCTATCATATATATATTTTTAACATGCACTTTTGGTTATAGCAAACATATCTGCTCACGAGTGTACACTAAAATAAAATTACCGAGATAGGTACATGCGAATACCTTTATACTTTACGGATACTACCAACAAAAGTGGTTTTCCCCGTTTAAAAAACTTAACCATTGGCTGCTCATGATGCCATGAAGAGAAGGTCAAAAACATTATACGTCTTTCTTGCACAATGTCAAGTAATTTTCTGACCCAAGAATTTGTGCAAATCAATAGTTAAAGGGGTGTACACTCCAATAACGAGGGAGTTGAACTCTGTGATATGTGTCACTAAGTCTGGACAGTCATTGTTTGTGTGACATGCAAAGAGATCGAAGATAACTCGTGTGACATGGAAATAGATCAAAGATAACTTCGAACATGGGGAATATGTAAACATGAAAATATTACTATCTCCTCTTTGCATGCTACGAAGAGAGAAGCATTATGCGATATAATCCCCCCTTTTTATTCTTTCCTCTGAATTTTTCCAAATTATTAAAATGCTTATAGCTTGAGAACCAAGTAACGTAGAAATGTTGGTTTTTTTGCATTGGTTTTGTTTTGATGTTCTCTTTAATTTGATACTAAACTCGATAAATCAATAAATAACGAAAAAGAAATAATACCTATGAATGTGTTCGGTTTCAAGAAGTACATTCAGCAAATAGATAGAACTCCAGTAAACATGAATATCATTAGGGATATTAATCGTAAACTAAGAGGTTTGGTTATCATCCATCTAAATAGTATCTGGTATCAAGTAGATGAATGCGGGTAAACAATTACATGTATTCAACAATAACCAAACATCTTATAAAATTCCCGTCACAGGGAAAATTCAAATATGTATCTCCCCATCCAATGCAACAGTTGCACACATTGGTCGAAAATTGTATAGGATTAAACAATGCAGTTATTCGTTCACGCAAAGAAGCATCTCTGCTGGTTAATCTTCCAAATGCAGTTTCTTCCAAGTTTTGATCAGCCAAATGAGGAGCATTTGATCTTTGTGTGTGTGGTATGCAATATCATCTTCTTTACAAGCTGCATCGAGACGATTGATCTCCCTGTCCCCTCTTTTTAATCGATTCTCAAGGTTTGTCCCAGGACCACAGTATTGGTAACCAGGTACGTGTAACTCAAATGGGAGCTTAATTATTATATCATTTACCAAACCTCGACCCTCTGATACATTCCACAATTTATGGGGTAGAGTATTCATAATTTTAATTAAGTATCCTACACCTTTGGGAGAATGTATAATAAAATGAGCTAGTTTATTTCTAATCATGTCTACAATACCCATTTTCTCGTTGTAAAAATTGTTGTCCCCAGCATTTTCTTCCCCTGCTATAACCAGCAATCTATCTATGAGTTTTCTCACATCATCTACCCACACAAATTCTTTAGGTAAAATATTGTATTGTTTGATACCACTGCTGGTTTTGTGTTGGTTCCAGATAGGTTTAATAATATTCTTGTATTTGTCCCCACAGCTCGATTTAACTCTATTCTGAGTAGCATCGTTATTTTGATATAAGGCATCAGATAGTATCAAAATATCTGAGTAACTCTGATAATCTTCTTCTGTAAAATTTTTTGGTTCTTTCATGGTGATGAGCTCCCACAATCCAGGAGTGCCAGGATATCTGGACCAGCTATTTTTCCCACCTAAATTAATTTTTATGTTATCCCCTTCAAATGTTAATCTAGATTTCCCAATTTTCCAAACCACACCTTCATTTGTTTCCATGGTCAGATACATACCAAAACAATTCATTTTTTTCAAATTTGCTTGTACTCAGGTAATCTCTTGACAGGGACCCAACTCAATTTTTTCTGGTTCACTTATAGCTTTAGTAGGTGGTTGTTGGAGGGTCAGAGGTGTGTGAATGCTGGATAATGGGGTAGGAGGAAAATCTGCATAAATTTTAGCAGTAAGAGGTACCAATTGTAACATACTCGTTACGAGGTAATATAATGAAAGGATCTGGTACTATCGTGTAATAGATTGTCTTTTGTTTGATCACGTGACGTTCTCTGCTCGGCGAGAAAAGGCTCCGCCTGTTACGGAGTTCTTCCTTCCTGAGCAGCCGCAGAGTGCACACATATATTCTAGGTTGGTTATATGGGTTGTACTTTATTTGTCTGTAGCTAAATGAATACGTTGAGTTGTGTTAAAGTATGATGATACATAATGAAAGTAAATCAAATTGTGGCTCAATTAATTAATCATATTTGTAATAAACAAGTAGATAATTTCAAAATTAAATACATGTTTTAATTAATGAAACAACAAGACATCTAGTAAAATATTCATGGGTCCACTGCCATACTTTGCTATCTAGTGTAGTTACCATTTGTATCTATCTTTCTTTGTTTTAAGGTGGTTACAAATAAAGAGAGCATGGTTCTCTCACGTAGATTGTTTCTGATTAAATGCATGTAATAATTTGGTCTGTAACATTGCTAATATGGAACGTTTTAGTAGTACATTGCAGTCCAGGTTTGCTACTCTCGATCAAACTGGTTATTTCGGATTGCCTCTGCCAGTATCACGGGAACAACCTCTTGTTTCCTCGACCGTGTGCAATGCTGAAGGTCGCCAAAATGCTGCTCAGGAATCGACTGATAACAGTCAAGGTGAGAACGAACCAGTTTTTAAACAGTCACGTACACGATTTCCTTGTAAGCCACAATAGGTAGATAAGAAACCAGTAAGAAATCTGATTGATTTTTCTAGCGAATCTAGTGACGACGAAAACCTTGTTCGATCAAACTTGCCAATTTTAGTGGCCACTGATTGGATAAATTAAGTAATGTAGTTGCTCAACAAACATTGTCATCATTAATTTCACAAGTCCCTACTGTAAAAGAAGATGATAGTGTATCCATTTTCAATTTTTTGTATGAAGTGGAAAGAATACGAGAAAAGCAACTTTTTCCAATTAAGGAAATTCTAATATCTGTTTTGCATAAATTGCCTGGTAAGATTTGCACATTTATATTACATCAAATTAGCCGTAACCTTGCTTGGTTAACTATTGTTGAAAATGTCATTAATAACTTTGTTACTACTATTAGTAAGGAAGTTATTGCAAGTAATTGTGTGTTTAAATTGCAATCAGATAAAGAAGATCCGTTACATTTTCTTGAGTCTCGTGAGAGAGCATTTAATTTGTTAAATTTGTTGTGGCCGGAACATGAATTTGTAAAATATTTAGTTGAAAGAATGTTGCCTCAATATTCTCAACATTTCAAGTTAAATGGAATACCAGTCAAAATATCAGATTTTAAGAAAACCTTACAACTAATACATGCTCATTCACGTATAACAAAAGATTTCCAATTAATGTCTGGTGAAAGAAGTGTAAACGTAGTGCCCAAAAGGCCAATTCAGTGTAGATATTGTGGTATTTTTGGTCATGTTCAAAATTTTGCCCTAAAATGCGTTCAAGAAATTTAATGGCATCGATCAATTATGAAGCGGGTAAAAATGACAAATTACTTGCAGTGTTTGTGCCCATAAATATTGAAAATGTGACAGTTAATGTGTGCATCGATACAGGAAGTACTGTATCTATTATCAGGGAAGACGTATTATCTAAGGTAAATGCTAAAAGAAAATTGAATATAACAGAGTGTAATGAAAAAACTTACAGTGGGAAATGGAAACCAGTTGGAACTGAAGAAAAAGGTAGGACTAAATTTGAAGTGTAAATCATGCTCGTGGCCTGAGACATTCTTCGTGGCAACAACATTGCCGGTAGATTGCATTCTCGGACTAAAATTTCGAATTAAATCTCGTATGATTATAGACTTAAATAAAAGTGAAGTAACTTTTCCTTTTGGTGACGTACGTTTGCCGATAAATTGGAATTGTGACAGTATTGTGATGCACAATGTGTCATTTCAGAAAGAACATATTCATCCAAATACTCAGAAAGTGTTTGCTTCATCACAAGGGAAAGCATGGCAACGAAGAGGACCACAAGCTGCTCTTCGAGGACGAGGTTGGCCACAACGCACCATCTCAAGGACATTTATTCCTCGGTCATCGCAACAGCAATGGCAACCAGAAGATGATGAAAACTTGATGCCGTCTTCATCAGAAGGAAGGATTGGAATGGCAGCAACGTGCATTTCATCTGAAGAATTTCAAAGAAAATTAGGTGAGCTGAAAAATAATTATTCTGATGTTTTAAACAACAATATTGGACAGATTAAGAACTTTGAATACAAAATACCTTTAATAGATAACATTCCTGTCCGTAGTATGCCCTACAACTTGGGACCAACAAAAGAAAAAGATTTAGATGTTATTGTTAATGATTTACTATCAAGGGGCATCATTGAACCAAGAGAAAGTGCATACTCTTCGCCTAGTTTCATTGTATATGGTAGAAATAATAAAAAGCGAATGGTTATAGATTTTCAGAAAGCCAATGAACATATTTTATGGGACGGATAATCTAGAAGATACCTTATGTAGTTTAAGTAAAGGTAAAATATATTCTGTTCTTGATATCAAATCTGCTTATCATCAGATATTTTTAAGTGAAGATTCACGTGATGTTATAGCTTTTCTTTCCAAAGATACACATCTACATTTCAGACGTAAAATTAATCAGAATAAATATATTTGAGAAATAATTATATACACTACACAGTACTGCACTGCTAATAACTTAAAACAGTATTTACACATTTCAGACGTAAACATTAATCAGAATACACACACATGTTGAGAAATAATTATATACACTACACAGCACTGCAATGCTAATAACTAAAAACAATATCTACATTTCAAAAATTAATCAGAATTCAGACTCATTTTGAGAAATAATTATATACTCAGCACTATACAGCACTGTAGTGTTAATAACTTAAAACAGTATCTACATTTCACAAATTAATCAGAATACACACATTTTAGAAATAATTATATACGCAGCACTACACAATACTGCAGTGTTAATAGCTTAAAGCAGTATCTACACATCTATTTCTTTTAAAATCTGGATAATTGTAAATGTATGCTTAAAATATACTGATTTAGACTCAAAAAATGAATTTTCCCCTATAAAAATAAATAGTTAGACTTTCATAAAAAACATAATTGTTATTTATGCTATATAAATGATAAAATTTGGATTTTTTTAGATATTTCCAACTTGGAAAATTAACTAAAATGGAGGTAAAATGAAAAAATACAAAATAAATGGCCACCGACGAAGCATTCTATCTACCACCCTTGCTTATATATCTACATACACATGCTACAAGTGTCCTCGACCTGTTTCACTGTGACAGTCAATACCGGCAGTGCATGTTTCATCGCACTGCGACAATAGAACGACCTATCTCATCAATACCGGGAGTTTGTGTTTGACCTCCAGGCATCAAACCATTCCATCAATACTACTGTCCGTGACAAAAATATTGAGCCCTCTGTTTACGTGCTTGTAAAATTGTACTGCGTGAAAGGAAAAAGAGTCAAATATACTTCTTTAGAAAGCTATAAGTGTCTGCTTTTAGAAAAGAGCGAGACAAATTCACTTTAGGTCTGTCTGTTCTCTATTCAAACAAAAATGTTCGTAAATGTGTAGTGTTTTCGTGTCTGTTTTATGTAAGTCGAATTCAATCCTGTGCAACTGCTTGAAAACCAGTCGTAAAAATATGAAATGTCTTGTGATTGAAGCTTGTTTATGTTTATATAATGTTGCTACCATTTGTGGAAGAGCCAGTATTAATGTTTAATAACAGTGTTCAATCTGGGAAATGATCAACTCAATGACGATACAAATAAATAATGAGCATGGAATAAAAATGAAATTTTGTGGCTTATCTTTTCATATCTTGTGAATTGAAAACGACAGACACAATTGTTTCTCTTTGCAACCGGCTCGTGCGTTTTTCGTCTCGTTGCTACGACGAAGTGCACTTCTTTGCCACACGCCGCCGGCAGCCCTTTAAACTTTGCATTCAGCCAGCATCTTTGACACGGAAAGTAAGCTGAAAATTTTGTTTACAAAGCGAATTCTTGCGCACAGAGAAGCATTGTTCAAATGATGTAATCGTCGAATGCAGATTTTCTTCTATCCCTCTTGTGTTCCTACCATATATCATGAACTCGCACACATACATAATATCCTTTACATGCACTTTTTCTTGCTCTTTTCCTTTGTTATGAAGTTGTTGTTGCTGTACATCGCAGGCACGTTTTTTTATACAGAGGAAACTGCGAAGCCAGCAGTCACGGGATCGAATATTTGGTACGATATTTCATTGCCTTCATCAAATCAAGCTCATCGTTGCACTTACTCTTTTTAAATGAGCGACGTAAAATGATACGGAGAAAATGACGTTCGCATAAAGATTGGATAAAAGCTAGAAAATATAAAAAGATCTAAAGTATACAACGAAAATATATTTAATTCATAATACGATAAATTGTTTATTCATTATTTTACACTGCCACAATGTTTTGGATCGGACCAAAGGAATGGACTTCCAAATAAAGATTGGATAAAAGCTAGAAAATATAAAAAGATGTAAAGTATAGAACGTAAATATATTTCATTCATAATACGATAAATTGTTTATTCATTATTTTACACTGCCACAATGTTTTGGATCGGACCAACGGAATGCACTTCCAGTATTCTCTCAGCAAAGACCGTGTAGCTGCAGTGGAGCGTCAACACTATGCAAGTCACCTGCAACCCGCGGAGTCTGAGATTGGCTGCATCTCGCCATACGTCATCCGCGCGTATACCATATTAGGAGTGGTTAATAATAATTTATATCTGTGGTCATACTTGAGATACACATGTTAAACTTCAGGATTTGGATCAAATGTGTCATATAAAAGACTTTTTACAATTTAATTGAATTTGAAATTACGCATTACAAGATTTCACGTTTACCTAAAATTTAAATTTTTGAAGCATCTAGTGAAGATGACCTCTTCCACAAAGATGCAAAGATACAAAAGATCTCAATATTATATCAATTGTGGATTATGAACTGTATGATGTCAAATTCCTCTTTCTCGCAAACTTGAAGAAAAAAACTACACTTTTTAGTGAATTTTTAATTATAATACGAAAAGGCAACGATGAGTAATTTTTAGATGACGTTTATTAAAAAAATAGATTTTTGAAGCTTTCCAATGACGTATATTTGAATTTTTCCACCCACGTAGTACAATTTTACAAGCACGCAAACCGAGGGCTCAATATTTTTGTCACGAATAGTAGGTACGTGTGGACATCGAGGCATGACCCATTCGGAATGTCCCGTCAGTGACTCTGGTGGGAATTCTAAGAATAAGCTAACTCGGGAATGTCCAAAAAGAGTCAAGTGACCCTTGTTGATTGGTTGGGTTGTGCGTATATATATATATAATATATATATATATATATATATATATATATATATATATATAATATATATATATTTATATATATATATATATATATATATATATATAATATATATATATATATAAGTAAGCCCTTTATCTCCCTTTGTTTCCATCCTCTCATAGATTTTGAGCTCACGAATTGTCCAACCATACTTACTTCCGGTTTTGTATACTTTCGGTTATATCCACTTCCGGTCATACTCACTTGCGGTCATACTTACTTACGGTCATACTTACTTACGGTCATACTTACTTCCGGTTATGTCTACTTCCGGCTGTGTCTACTTCCGGTCACACTTACTTTACGAGACTCTGGGACTTTGCTCAGTATTGCCAAGATCGGACTGTATGGTCTCTCCCTATATATATAAATATCAATACTCAAAATAATTTACTATTTTTGATATACTTAGGCATAGACTTGTGTCTCCAGCAAAATCTATATGTAAATACCAATACTCAAAGTAATTTAATATTGTTGATACACTTAGGCATAGACTTGACTAAAAAAAGTACTTACGAAAACTTGTTTCTGCATGTTACAAAATGCTGCGGAAACTGAAATCTTCACCTTAGAATTCTAAAGAACAATAAATAATCACTTTTGATGTAATGATCTTGCCTTTTGTGTAAAGCGACAACATTATGCCATTGTTTCCATTATGTACCTGCAGATGCCACGCTGGGTTTTTCAAGTGGAAGAAGGGTTTCCAAACGCGCCATTTCTTTACGAGAAAATGACATGTCCTGGATGTGACGTGAAGTTATTATCGGTTCTAGAAGATCCCTTGGATTTTACAATCCAACACGGCGTAGTGAAGGAAGAAATAGATTGTGCAAAATGTGGCAGTTCATGTAAGCTGCACGTTGGATGGTATAGCAATTGGCTGTATATTTGTTCTAAGAGAATCGAGGAAACATGCATATTACGTCGGAAGAAAGTTCAATGCGGATTGAAACGTTGCGCAAGAAATGGCACGTTGATAGTTTCCAGTAAGCTAGCGGTGGATAATATAATATTTGTTTGTAATCTCTGGCTTCATCTGCAGAACCCAAGATAAGCTTTAATAAAAAAGGAATTAGATATGAGTAAAGAACCAATTGTTCACTGGTCAAACTTTTGCAGGCAGGTTTGTCAAGAATGTGTAACTCAAAATTCTCGTCTCATTGGAGGTCCGGGAGTTGTTGTCGAAATAGATGAAGCGAAGTTCGGCAAGACGAAGAAGTGTGTAAATAGAAGAGGACATACAGTTGAGGGACAGTGGGTGTTTGGTGGAATTGAAAGAAGAAAACCCTAAAGTTTTTTTCATGGTTCCAGTAGACAATAGAGGTGAACAAACTCTGCTGCAAATCATAAGCAAATTCATTCTTCCAGGTACAACCATAATATCAGGCTGTTGGAAAGCCTATATAAAATTACAGGGAGCAGCCCACAAGCACCTGCGAGTGAACCACAGTATAGAGTTTGCGGACACACCTGCAAGTCGACATACACTTCAGGAAAACTTGCGACGAATGTTGCGCGATGACAGTCCAATCCACTCGCAAACATCGAAAGAGCATGGCGTAATGTACGTCATTCCATACCAATATTTGGACGAAGTATCACTTCAGAGGCTACCTAGCAGAGCATCTATTTAAGAAAAATTTCCCACCGAAGAGTAGAATGCACGAATTTTTCAAACAAGCCGGTACCATGCAGTACATTTAACTTGGAAACAAGTAAAGATTTGTCATGGAACAAAGATCCAAAAGATGCTACGATGTTATCAATGGTCTATCAAAGATTTCCCTGCGGAAAACTACTACTGACAAACCTCACCGAGTGGAAACAACAGCAGGCTCTTTCCACTTAAGTTCATGTGGCATAGTGCTGATGTTCGTATTAAAGTGTTCACAAGAAACTTGTAGCTAGGTTAGATGGGTGTTAAGAAATTTGGTCTCGAGTTTTTGGTATTACTATTTCCATAGCTCTTTTTGTGTACGAGCTTGAGTTTTCTTGGAATGTAAATATACTGTTTCTAAGTTACATGGAAATGTTATCATAAGATTTATCCCAAGAGCTGTATTCTCTCGAAGAAATATCTGGTTTTACTGCTGCGCATATTCCACAATCTTTAACATATGCGTCGACAGCCGCTTCTATTCCTGGCCACCAAAAATTTTGCCTCAACAACATCTTCATTTTTACAATGACACTATGATCATCGTGTGTTTTCTTAAGTATTATGTTCCGAACTATTTTGGGTATCACCAATTTATAATCCCAAAATAACAATCCTTCAAGCATGCTCAATTCTACTTGCATCCTTTAAAGGCAATCAATTCCTTTAAATCATCTCCATTATAACCCTTTATCTCATTAGGCCAGGCATGCTTAACGAAGTTCATAATTGCGCTCGGTATTCTGTCTTCACTTGTACATTTTCTCATAACTTCTTCCACTTTAGGCGTCAGCGTTACCTGATAAACGAATTCCTGTTGAAGAGCATCTTCATGACATACATCTGCTAACGGCAATGTAGACAACATGTCAGACAACTTCACTTTCTTGGTACATATCTGCTTGTGTGAAATAGACGCTAGGACCAAACACCATCTTTGAATATCTGATGACCCAAGAATGGGTATTGGCTTATCTAACGTAAGTAACTGCTCCGCAGGTTGAGTATCTCTCCAAATTTCGAAAAACCTTCCTTGGAAATACTTTTGAAACATTTTCACCGCGAATACAATGCACAATGCTTCCTTTTCGTGCATAGGACATTGCAATTCATGTTTGGGTAACGTACATGATATGCATTCTATTGTATGAAGCTGCCCATTTATCATGTGGCACAAGTGTGCTCTTTGACCATTTTGTGCGGCATCACATTGCATTACCAAATCTTGATTCTCATCATATGGCACCAGAACTTTAGCACTTGGCAACGCCTGTTTTGCAGCTTCAAATTGCTTGCAACACGAATCAGTCCACCTCTACATAACATTCTTCTTTAACAGATTATATAATTCAGACAATATTATCGATAAATTGGGCACACATCTTCTATAAAAATTTATTCCACCAAGAAATGCTTTTACCTCACGAACGTTACGGGGCTCAGGACATTGCAATAATGCTTTCATTTTCATTTCTGACGTTCTAATCGCTGTCCTACTCACCACATATCGCAGATATTCTACTTCATGAACAAACCATACATATTTGTCCCAATTAATCTTAACGTTCTGTTCTTATAAACGCTGCAGAACTTCCAGTATTCGTGCACACGTCTCATGCATTCCTTTCCCTGATATGAGAAAATCGTCTTGATATGGTATGACATAATTCAAACCATGAAGTATATCTTCAATTGTCTTCTGAAATATTTGTGAAGATACAGTAACTCCAAATGGTAGTCTGGTATGTCGAACCAAGCCCCATGAGATATTCATAACGAGCAATTGTTTCGCCGGATTGTCTAATGCTATTTGTAAATAAGCTTTCTTCATGTCCAAAGAAACAAATGTATCGTCACCACTGACCTTAGGAAAAATTTCAACAATTCTTGGCAAAGGATATGTTACACTTTCCACAAACCTATTAATTGTGTTCTTAAAATCACAACACTAGCGTACATTACCATATCTCTCTGCAACTAAAAATCATTGAACTCGTACAGTCATTCGATTACACCTTCTCCAAAATATTTTGGTAAATCAAATTGTCCAATTCTATCTTTACTTTATCTCTCATACCGAATGCAATGTTGTAAAACTTCATAAAAATAGGCGTCCCAACAGGCGTGTAAAATTGTTTCAAGACACTCGGTTGTTCGTTGGCCTGCGGTGTGGAAAAATATTCACGCGAGACATCTTCCATCAAGGATACGATCGGCGTGGTACGTTACAGTGCATTAAATAGTGCTGACCGGAGTAAAACTCCATGCCATTCACATGGCGAGGTCGCTTTGTTCAATATGTCACGTACCTGAAACATTGGTGCATAAGCTCAGTGCATGCCAACTAACTGCTACGTCCTGGAAATATGTCTCAAAACTCGTGAGTGGATTCTGTCGCACAAGCGAGAGGAATATAACAGTTGATCATCTTTTGTTTCCCACCTACCCAAGAATGAAACAACAGTGTACAGTAGTTACTGGGGCATTATGCTTGTTTTGCCTCTACCTATCAGCAACCTGACTTTGACGCACAATTTGTGAATTACTTACATAACATATTTCAAGCTATGTCATCAACCAAAAATAACATTTTATATGCCAAATTCTTAAATGTAATGTATCCTACTATGTAATAACCTTTATATGTAATCATCAAGAAGATTGTTCCAATCAGCTGTAAATAGTTCAATTAAAATAAAAAATGTAGTGTCGTTTGTGAGAACGGTTGTAAGATCGATTCCCAACCTCAACAGAAACTATTTCAGATGGAGAAATGTATAAATCACTCACCTCCTATGAGAATGGATCTTCCACGATACAGAAAATACATTTGTGTTTGGCGTACATAAGATTATATCTTCTTTAATATTGTGACTAATTTTATTATAAAAGCAAATATTATAGCGACAACAGAGGCTAGAAAGTAAAGTAAAGTTCACACAACGTATCATAAGTTTGGTGTAGGAGAATAAATTTATCACACTTAATTATTTAATGCATTGTCAAACTTGAAAATGATAGTTGTGCTTTTCCATTGACCATATATTCGTTTAATGACGAACTTGCTAAAAGGACCAAGTCAGGAGATTCAAATCTGCAAGTTATGCAAGCAAATGCATTCAAATTTCTCGAAACAAGATGGAAGGAGAAAAATAAGTCTCAAAATTAAGGAAAATGTAACACGAAAAGGCAGTACTACTGAATATGACCTAAAATCCAAATGAAGGGCGAGAAACGCTAGCTGAAGGAAAGTGGACTGATATTCGGTTTAGAATTGTTTTGTAGGCTCAGAGAAGAAGGTGATTCTTATTCAATTTCCAAGCCATAATCAGCACATTCCTTTTTTGACCAAAAACTATCTGTTAGAATACAAAAACAATTTAGGTATTTTTCGATTCAAATTGATGAATGTTAGTGAGTAATGTAGGTGGCCGTGATCTGCAACCGAAAATCGGGCTCAGTTGGGCTGGCAGTGTTGCTAACTTTTAGCTTTTTACGATGAATATTTTACAGTGTAACCAAGTCATAGCCTTTTACGATGTATATTTAACAGTATTGCCAACGTATTGTACCTTTTTAAGCTGTTTCGAAAATGAGGCTCGCAGTGTTGCCAACTTATTTTATCCTGGTAACCAAATCAATGTTGCCTGATTGTGTTACCCTAGCTACAGATTCAGTGTGTGTTGTCGAAGCCTCGTACGATCTTATTTAACCTAAAATGGATGACATCTTACCTTACTCTGATGTGGTTAACTTCTCTGGTATTTAGCTTTTGGCGAAAATACCCATTTGCAACATTGGCAACTTTTGTCGTGGTGTTTCAACTAGCGCGCATAAAAAATAACCATGCCTATGAATGTGTTCGGGTTCAGGAAGCGGGCTATTATGGAAGCCCCGAATCAGGCTGCATTGTCATCAACAAATCCATAATTTCTACAATTGGACCAAACCCATCTCTTTTGAACTTAGAAACACCAAACTTGAACACCAAGACAATGCTAATGCAGAAAACCCGAACATTCTACAACGAAAGGTTTCCGATTTAGACCCACTTCCTGTCGCCAGTTTGGATTTCCGAGCATAGGTTGTATTTAGAATTTTACTCATATCCGAGTATATATTATAAATTCGCAAACAGATTTTGGCTAAGTCTTACCGCTTAGGCTGTAGACTCAGTTCCTGTCGCCATTTTTTTATTTCCGAGCATAGGTTGTATTCAGACATTTACTCACATATAGGTGTACATTTTAATTCGCAAACAGATTTTGGCTAAGTCTTACCGCTTAGGCTGTAGACCCACTTCCTGTCGCCATTTTGGATTTCCGAGCATAGGTTGCATTAAGACTATTACTCAGATATAGGTGTACATTATAAATTCGTAAACAGATTTCAGATAAGTCTATTCAGTTTCCGAAATAGACCCACTTCCTGTCGCCATTTTGGATTTCCGAGCATAGGTTGTATTGAGACTTTCACTCAGACATAGGTGTACATTGTAAATTCGAAAACAGATTTTGGCTAGCTCTTATCACTTAGGCTGTAGACCCAATTTTGTAGAGTAGGGGCAGAAAAGGCCGATTGAAAAAGCGAAAATGAGGTTCAGTGTGGCTCGCAGTTTTGCCAACTCATAACCTTTTACTATTTATTTCAACCTCACTGGCAGTGTTGCCAACTTATAGCTGTTTACCATGTATATTTTGGGAGCTCACAGCTGTTTACGATGTATGTTAACCTCACTGGCAGTGTTGCCAACTCGTAGCCGATTACGATGTATATTTTGAGGGGCTCACAGATGTTTACGGTGTATGTTAACCTCACTGGCAGTGTTGTCAAGTTGTAGCTGTTTACAAATCAGTCTTGGCGATTTATGTACATTTTATACCCTAATCTAATTTAACATCGTACTCTATTATGACTCTATCTAACCTAAATGGATGGCATCTTACTTTTGTATGACTTGAACTACGTTACCCTGGCAAACTGCCTGCTCACGTTACCCTGGCAACCGAATCAGTGTGTTGTTGTTGCCTACGACCCAATCTAACCTAAAATGGATGACATCTAACCTTATTGCGATGTGACTTGTCTCTAACTTATCGGATGTTTAGCATTTAGCATCTGCATGCACTCCCCCCAACACCGCAGCGTTCCTAACTTACTGTCGAAGTGTTTCAACTTCCGTGCATAAAGATAACCATGCCTATGAACGTGTTCGGGTTCAGGAAGCAAACTGTCATGGAAGCACCGAGTCAGGATGCATCGCCAAGCTTCGACCCGTTGCCGTCCAAATTGTCCAAACTAAGTAGCCTGTTAATCATTCAATTGAACAACATTTAGACGAAATACGATGACGACGTCGGCAAAACATTCTACGTGTTCAACAACAACCTAAATTTCTACAAAATTCCGATCAGCGACGAACTTCACATAATTGTGAATCTGGAGAATGTGGGTGAAGTCAAGGTTTCCTTCGACAAGAATATTTATCGCATCAAGCACGATAGGGTGGACAACGCCACCACGTACGACATGTCTGCCGACGATTGCCTGTATGTCGAGCTCCTCGGCGAATACTACAAATTTATCCCTCTTTTCGTAGAGTTGCGGATCACCTACCCTATAATAAATAAGCATAGTAGCAATGCCTAACGACATCTTCGGCCACACAAAACGCGACGATCACGGCGACGTCCTTCTCATGCTCGACGTCAGAGTGAAGAAGTTGCGAAGCGACCTGCCGAGTTGGTTGAGTATATAAAAATTAGTCTTGGAAATGAACATGTATATAATATCAAAATTATTACATAACTTAAAACATTGATAAAAAGGACATTTATTGCACTGCACTTTCTAGCAAAGGTATTAGTAGTGGAAGTGCACGGGCTCACAAACCGAAAATGGGGCTCGGTGGGGCTCGCCTTAATGGATTTCTCTTGTAAGGCATGAGCCCCATTTTCTCGCAGTGTTGCCAACTCCTCACTCGAAAAAAAATCACCAAGGTTTTTTTTGGTCTAACCTAACCTAAAGCAAGGAGCTGGCAATCTTGCTTGAGGCTTCTTAATGGTTTGCTCTTGTAAGGCATAAGCCTTATTTTCTCGCAGTGTTGCCAACACCTTACTCGAAAAAAATCACCAAGGTTTTTTTTTCGGTCTAACCACCTAAAACAAGGAGCTGGCAACCTTGCTTGAGGCTTGCCTTACAGTGCATAAAGCAAGGTTGCCAACCTACTGCTTTTACCATAGCTTTTTACAAAAAAGAGAGAGGAGAGAGAGAAAGGGGAGAGTTAAACAACCGACAGCCTACCTACAGCTTTTTTGGTCTAACCTAACCTAAAGCAAGGAGCTGGCAACTTTGCTTGAGGCTTGCCTTACAGTGCATAAACCAATTTTTGCCAACCTACATATACTGGGCAAGGAGAGCCGGCACTGCCGTAAAAGAGAGAGGTGGGTGGATGGCAACACAATACACGCGCGCGTGCGTGCGTATAATATGTAGCATTATTAACTAGAGTGTGTTGGCAACCCACCTGCAACTAAAAAATAGAGATGCCAACGTTGCTGTAAGATGAAGAGAGAGAGAGAGACCTACGGCTGGCAACAGTAATAAGCGAATGCGCCATATCGTAATTTTCCAACTCCGTATATCGTGACTTTTGTAACCTCTCTCGGGGGAACGATGTGCCACACACACACGCACACACACACGCGCGCGCCGTATTCTTAAATAACTAACAAGGACAATGAATCTTTTTGGCTTCCGCAAACAGATCAACATGGAGACTGCACCGCCAAATTTCAATAACCTCTTACCTTCCGTGTTATCTAAACTCAATGGTTTACTGATCGTTCACCTTAACAGCATATGGACGAAATTGGATGATGATGTGGGTAAGATGTTTTATGTTTTTAATAACAATTTACATTTCTACGAAATTCCGATCGACGGGAAACTTCAAATCACCGTGAATCCGGTGAACGCAGGCGAAATCAAAATTTCTACCGGCAAGAACATTTTTCGAATCAAGCACGACAAGATGCTTTCTAACATTACGTACGATGTTTCTGCAGGAGATTATTTTTACATGGAACTCCTCGGAGATTATGACAAACTTATTCCTCTCTTCGTAGAATTACGAATCGTCTATCCTATTATAAATAACCGTTAACCAAAAATGCCTAACGATATTTTCGGCAACACCAAGCGTGTAGACCATGCAGAAGAGATTCTCATGTTGGATATTCGAGTTAAGAAGTTGAGGAGCGATTTGATTGCTTTGCAGGAGACCTTAAACAAAAGTTTAGATTCGGAAATCGCTACGCTCCAAACGCAATGTCTCGACCCCATTCTGAAAATCGATTCCGAACTGAAGACGCTGATAAAAAATTATGTCGACGTACCTTCTTACGACAGCGTTCAAAATATACAGTTGAGCGTGGATTCGCTTCAAAATGATTTGGCCAAATTACAGCAATTTCAATCGAAAAATGAAGATTTGGAAAAATTGAAACTCGAAATCGAAGAACGAACTTCCGCAATCGAAAAGAATTTCTCTGAACTTCAAACCGTCGTGAACGATATAGACGCAGAACGCTGCACGTCGTCGTTTCCAAATTACAAGAAGAATTCACCAG
This sequence comes from Lepisma saccharinum, assembly GCF_977018435.1. Classification (NCBI taxonomy): domain Eukaryota; kingdom Metazoa; phylum Arthropoda; class Insecta; order Zygentoma; family Lepismatidae; genus Lepisma; species Lepisma saccharinum. The sequence goes on from NC_139238.1 coordinate 50,192,362, forward strand.
CACGTTGGAAGAAATTAAATCCAAGTTGCAGACTTTGGAAGATACCATGACGAACCTACCATCGTCAGACGAACTGCAGGTCATCGGTAAAAGCGTCGCGAACATAAAAATTCAATTGGAGGCGTATCGAGATTTCGAACACATTCAAACCACCATCGCTACGCTTCAGGCGTCTCTGGAATTGATCAACGAAGAAATTAAAAATATTCACGCTGAAGCGAGAGCGTTGACGAGCATTCAAGACACGTTAAGCACGGTTCAGCAGAAGATCGAATATTTAGAAAATTTGAACGTCGAAACGAATCTCGCTCATTTTCATCACGTACTCGACAACATACAGGGTGACTTGGAATCGTTACGGACGAGCGTGCCTTCGAGCGAAGATTTGGAAAAATTGAAAACGGCGGTGACGGCACTATCCGATTCGAGCGACATCAAAAGTTCGTTGAGCGATCTCGAGAGTAGGGTGGCCAATCTCCCCACCTCCAAAGAATTGCACGCTTTGAAAAGGAACATATCACGTATGCTGAAAATACTGGAAACGGAAACGGCGAACGTGGAACAGATTCGAGACGATATTAGTTCGCTGGTGTCGACGCTTCCCACTTCGCAGAGCGTCGCCGACCTTCACATGCAGTTTACAGAGATGCGAAGCATCGTGAACGATCTTACCGAGAAGAGCTCGAAATTGAATCAAGTCGAGAACCTTCAGAACATCGTCGTCAACGTCAGAGATCAAGTTGGAGTGCTGGAATCCACGCAGGAATCGACGCTGGCCTCTTTCGGTGCCAAGTTGCAAGAACTCAACGAAAACTACAAGCAGTTGAACGTGGAAGTGAAAATCAAACCGTCGTTTTCTACCGTAACGGATACCATAATCGAGCATTTGCTGCCCATCAAAAATAAACTAGGACAAGTTCACAGTAATCTCGTCACCTTCGACACTAAATTCGCCAAATTGTTCACCTTGCAAGCCATCGAAATCAACAGCGTTCCCAATCAACAGAGAATCTCCACGTTCGTCGAAGGTAACAAACTGTACATGTTGCATCCTTATCATCCGTACTACAAGTTTCTCCTCGATGGCACGATTCAGATAAACGAATTTTCGTACTGGTCTCACGGCAGAAAAGCTAGCGTTCCCACCATGACCTTAATATCGAATCGTGGTGTCCAGAAAGCGGGAAACATTCCTCTGGCACGTTGGAACGAAACGCGCAACATATATGAAATACACGAAGACGAAGATCTCACCGTTTTCGACGTGAGTGCCGGCGATAAGCTGATCATTCAAAACACGAGCGAGGTGCCACCCTCTTTGAATCCCATCACGCTGGTGCTTCTCTTCAAACGTAATCTCTAAACAAAAAAATGTCTAGGCAAGCCATCGTCGAAGAATTGCATAAACCTGCACGCCGCAACTACGAACGTTTGGCTGTAGTAATCAAGGGCATCGACGACCTCTGGCAAAGCGACCTCGTGGAGATGAGCAGCGGCAATTTGAAAAACGTACATAAATGGAACAAGGGTAACAGGTACCTCCTCACCGTCATAGACACGTTTTCGAAATTCGCATGGGCTCTACCTTTGAAGGAGAAAACGGGATCGTGCGTCACGGAAGCATTCAAATTAATTTTTCGCGAAAGCGACAGTCGACCTCGGTTTTTGCAAACGGACAACGGTAAAGAATTTTACAACGCCGTATTCCAAAAGTTTATTCAAAAACATGGCATTCGACATTATTCGACCTTCAGTCACATCAAAGCCAGCATCGTGGAAAGATTCAATCGAACCTTGAAAACACACATGTGGAAACGATTCACGCTTCGGGGAAATTACAAATGGGTCGACATCCTGCCGGAACTCGTCGACACCTATAATGATACGGTACACAGAACGATAGGCATGAAGCCAGCTGACGTTACGAAATCTGACGAGCAGCGTTTAATTTCTACCGTTTACTGTCCAAAGTACACACCCGCGACAAAAAAAGCTAAATACAAAATTGGAGACCGGGTGAGGATCAGCAAATTCAAACGCACCTTCGAGAAGGGATTCACAAAAAATTGGAGCACGGAACTCTTTACGGTGGTTCGAGTTTTACCCGGAAACCGACACACGTATATAATAAAAGATAGTAGCGGCGAGATTTTGAAAGGAAGATTTTACGAATAGGAACTCTATAAAACGAAACACCCCGACACGTACCTCATCGAGAAAGTATTGCGTAGGAAAGGTGACAAACTGTTTGTCAAATGTCTGGGACTTCCGGAAAAGAGTTGGATCGACGCGAACGAAGTGATCTTGTGAGTACGTGGAACGTGGTGAAGCGTCTACCGGATCCGGAAAGTCAAACGAAGAAAAATAACGGTGAGTTGCTTCCCGACAGCATTCGCTGTCTGATCGTAGGTCCTTCGGGGTGTGGGAAAACGACACTGCTCGTGGACAATTTTCTCCTCGCACCGAATTGGTTAGATTGGAAGAACAGGCACCTGTACGTGTTCTCGAAAAGTTTGGAGCAATCCAAATACCAGCAACTGATGAAACTGTACGATGGTCTGGACATTGCAACGTTCGCCTCGGAAATAAAACCACTCGACGATTGTCGTGAAAATTCAGTCGTTGTGTTCGACGACGCCATCCTGGAAAATCAAAATGAAATTCGCAACTTTTTCACGCAAGGTCGTCACAAAGGAATGTATTGCTTCTACCTAGCTCAAACGTTTTCCAAAATTCCAAAACAGTTAGTACGCGACAACGCTAATTTCATATGTTTGTTTCGTCAAGATCACACCAACCTCAAGCACGCGTACGATGACTACGTAGGCGGAGACATGAACTACAATCAATTTTCGGAACGCTGCTGCTCTACTTGCTGGAACGGTGACGATTTCGGATTCGCGACGATCGACATGACGAGGAAACCCAACGATGGAAAATACAGAAACAAAATCAACGACTTTCTAAACGTTGCAACGTTGTGAGAAACGACGTATATAAATAACGTTATGACGAAACTAAAAATCGAGGACGAAAATCTCAAGCTTCGCGATTACCTCGCGAAACGCTTCAAAGGTTGGAAATCCGAGAATCGCGGATTCTACGAAGAGAAGAAACGTCAGGATCAACCTGTGATCGATGCCATCAGCGGTCTAGGTAAAGAAATTAAAAGTGTCACGGAACAAAATAAAAATTTGATCAACGAACTCGTACCGCTCGCAGCTAAAAGTTACGCCGTACCCACGCCCATTTCGAGCATTCCTTCGACGCCGTTCGAACTGAACGATGCACCGGCACGACGTCGAGCCATAGGTAGCACGTCGTCGTCTTCGGATAAGATCGAGTTGGGACCTTTGGCACGAGACTACCTGAGTACGGGGAAATTCGACAAGGATGAAGTGTTCGGATTGTATCCCAGCATGGAAACCAACGAAGGCGGTGGTGTGGTGTGGAAGATTGGGAAATCGAAGGTGACCTTCGAAGGAAACGACATTAAAGTTAATTTAGGCGAGAAGGATAGTTGGACCAGGTATCCGGGTACGGTGGGACTGTGGGAACTCGTTGCCAAAAAGCAGCCGAAAGATTACACCGACGAAGATTACCAAAGTTACAAGGAAATTCTGATCATGACGGATGCCTTGTACCAGAACAACGACGCCTCGCAGAATAGGGTGAAATCGAGCAGCGGCGAGAAGTACAGGAATCTCATCAAACCGATTTGGAACCAGGTCAAAACAGGCAGCGGCGTCAAACGCTACAACACGCTACCCAAAGAATTCGTTTGGGTGGACGACGTTAGGAAACTCGTGGACCGATTGTTGGTGATAGCCGGCGAAGAGAATGCAGGCAACCGTAATTTCTACAACGAGAAGGTTGGCATCGTGGACATGATCAGCACGAAACTTTCCAACTTCATCGTGAACGAGGACAAGGGCATAGGTTACCTGATCAAAATCATCAACACGCTGCCTCCGAAATTCTGGAACGTGGCCGAGGGAAAAGGACTCGTGAACGACATCATCAACAAGTTACCTTTCGAGATGCATCTACCTGGCTACCAGTACTGCGGACCGGGTACCAAACTCGAGAAAAGATTGGAGAGAGGAGACAAGGGTGTGAATCCGTTGGACGCCGCATGCAAAGATCACGACATCGCCTACAACACCACGCAGACGGATCTGGACGCACGTCACGAAGCAGACAAAAAATTGGAACATGCAGCTTTCGAAAGGTTCGTGAGCAGAGACGCATCGTTGGGTGAAAGAGTTGCAGCACTGGGTACCACCATCGCCATGAACACGAAACAAAAATTGGGGTGGGGTATATAAATAACACAGAGTAAAAACAACATGGCTTGCATAACTGATTTGCCGCCAGAGCTACTATGTAAAATATTTAAACATGCAGTAAACGGCGATTGTGAGGATGTAGGCGCAAGTCTAAGCAGGAGACGGAAGATATCATTACGCACATCATCGCGTTTCCGAAGCACGGATTTTCTTCCTCTGTTAAAAATAATAATAATATATATATGTGTCAAAAAAAAACTTGATATATAAATAACACACATCATAAAAAAATAATCTTCGGTATATATAAATAACACACATAGTGAAAAACAATTAAATTTCTCTCTAACACTCTGAAATTTTTTTGATATGACGACTGAAAAAATAAGTGATCTCCAAGCATTAAAACAAATGCTAAATTTGTCAGTCGAGTATGTAAAAATTCAGGAATTGGAAGTCGACAAACCTTACACGATAACTTCCGGTTCAATCGTTTCTACCCAGTATGGTCCCAAGGTACGCCTGTTGCTCAACGCACAATACAGTCTATTTTTACCAGATCGATACGCTAACATGTTATCCGACGAGAAGCTATCTATTTTAATCGAGAACAAAACTCGAATCGTGTACAAGGGGACAAAGGAACTTCTTGGCAAGAAAACGAAGCACGTAATAGAATTTGTGTGACGACTGCGAGGCCGTAAAAAAATCTCAGAACATTTATATATAAATAACATACCGTAAAAAAACTACACGAGAAAAATCTCAGAATATATATATAAATAACATACAGTAAAAATAACACATAGAGCATCAACATGAAGCCCAAGGGTGTCGTGTACCAGATACCATACTCCAATCTTAAAAATCTAGGTACCCTCGATGGGTTACTCACCAAGAAACAACGCGAGAAGAAACGTTCTTGCTTGAGCAAAGGACACGGAATGAAATTACTTCTCAGCACACCTCAATTGAGACGCTTGCAGCGTTCGCGGAAACAGCAAAAGGTCGGAGGTTTCATATTCAGCATCCCGGCCATCCTGGCAGCATTGGGGGCCGTTGGAAGTTTAGCTGGCGGAAGTGCCGCCATCGCGAAAACCGTCATCGACTCGAAGAAGAACAAGGCGGAATTGGAAGAACAGAAACGTCACAACCTGGCCATGGAGAAAAAAGGAGGCAAGGGCGTGTTGAAAAAGTTTAAAAAAAAGAAACAACAGCACTCACCAACCGAGATATTGAATCTCTGATCGATCCGTTACAAATCAAACACTTCAGAGGAGTTTTCATGTCCGACTCGTTACCTTCAAGCGTTAAAAGAAGAGAATGCGGAGTAGTCAACTTGGACGGTCAAGAAAATCCAGGCACGCATTGGATATGTTACCACAAAAATAATGATAAAGCATTCGTTTTCGATTCTTTCGGAGGTGTTCCACCTACAAATTTAATTCATTAACTGAAAACGAACAAAACCTCTATATACTACAACGACGAACGCATTCAAAATTTCGAAGACGTGAACTGCGGTCATCTCTGCCTCTCCGTGCTCGCGTTTCTCTCTAAAATAAATAACCCTACGATCGAGGATTTCCAGAAAGCATTGTGGAACCTCAAACAGCATCACTAGGATGGGCGTGTTCCATCTCACGAGCGAATCTTCAATCTTGAAACTCACGCTGCACGACGACATCGTCTATCCTAAATCCGTGGCTCTGCGTGCATTCTACAGCATGTACCTCATACCTAACGTCACGCAGCACAACAACAAAATTAGCGTCGGAAGCGAACACATCGTCGTCACGCCAGGCCAATACAATCTTTCCACTTTGCAAGCTCAATTACCCAAAGGCACGTACCTTTCTCAAAATTCGGTCACGCACAGAGTGGAAATCCTATCCGCGACGGAGACCGTGGACCTGGGCACCATGGGAGAACTTTTAGGTTTCGAGAACAACCACCCAAAACTCGAAGCTGGCATGAAGCACGTAGCAACCAACATTCCTAAATTCTTGGCCATAGAGACTCTGAACGTACACTGCAACGTGGCGGAAGGCATGATCACAAAATCTTCGGACGGATTATTAGGAAGTCACAAGCAGACGGGAATCATAGCCACTTTCAAACCAAGTTCCGAGTTCATGGAACCGATCATCTACACGCCCTCTTCGCCGATCTATTTTCCAGTATGTCGCAACCGCATAGACGACATAGAGTTGGTGGTGACGAACGAGAAAGGAGACGTGGTGGATTTCGCAGGTGCCACTACGACGGCCATCGTGGAGATCAACGTATAATAAATAACCATACATGTAAAATGGAGCAAATCGAAAGTTACGAATTGCAATCTTTCCCTCCCAACCGTCGCACATACGCCAATCTCAACGAAGCGAACAGGGAGATCGAATACGACGTGGACGTAGGCGACGGGTTTGTTCATCCTCACAGAGCGGACCTCTACCTTCAATTCGACGTGGTGAAGAAGGAAAGCGGAGACGCGTTTCCCGCAGCAGCAAACTTGATACTCGTGGACAACTTCGTGCCTCACCTGTTCTCGCAGGTGGAGGTGAGGAAACACAACACCGTCATCGACAGAATAGATTATCCAGGCATCACGTCGACGGCAGTGGGAACGTTGAAATTATCCAAAACGGACGCAGCGTACTATCAGGCCGGGGGATTCGAAGCCGGGACCAAAATATCGACGACAAGTCACACGGTGCTTTTTCCCATGCGTCTGCTGCCTGGTTTCTTCTCGGACTACAAGGAGATCATGTGGAAGGGAGGACTGCGCGTCACGTTTCGAAGAGCGGCCAACGACAACGACGCACTGATGCGATACGCTACTTTGGGTCCGGACGGCACCACGCCGCTGCCCAACACTTTACCCGAAGCGGCCAAGTGCGTCATCCGGAGCATGGAATTGAGAATGCCGGTGGTGGAATACGAAACGAACTACGCCCTCAAGTACAAAGCGGAGATCTTGAAGAGTCCGCAGGTGCCGATTCACTTTCACGGTTACCAGTGCGTGCAGAAGATGGCGTCGGGAAGTCACATGGAATTCGACGTGACGACGCAGTTCAACAACATACAGTTCGACATGCCAGATTTTGTCGTGGTGCTCTTTCAGACCGGACGCGATAACGATCAGGAAAAAGATTCCAGCAAATTCGACGACTGCAAGATCAAGAATGTTTATCTGAAGAACGGTAGGAACGAAGTGTTCCCGCGCGAGAATTACAACCTCGACATGACCAAAAACGATTACCTCAAACTTTACGAAGCTTACACGGCTTACAAACGCGTGACCGAGGGAAGCGTGGACGTGTACTACGCGCCCAGCGAATTCAAAACACGCAGGCCGATGTTCGTCATCAACACATCTAAGAGAAAGCAGGTGGTGGTCAACGATCGAACCATCATCAAGGTCGTGTGCGAGTTCCACGACGCGCTGCCTGCCGATACTCTGTGCAGCGTCGTCCTGATTGCAGAGAAGTCTTTTGTGTATGATGTCAAAAATGAAAGAGTGACCGAACAGTTTTAAGTAAAAAAAAAAATCACATAATTCTCAAAAAATTATACTGACCGCAGGTTCAAATATTAGATTAACCTGCAACGCAATGTTTAGGATGTACTGCGAGGAACACCTTCTTACATTTGTGAGAATAATCTGGAATAAAAAAATAATAATAAAAAAAAATTAATTTTAATGCATTGATAATAAATCACACTTGAACGCACAAAGGAACTTCCCCTTTGGCCCTGCGTGTGCCCCATATTCACCCCGTAGGGCGCGGCAGGGAGTTAGTCCCGCTAAAAATTCCAAACCTCCACCTGTTTTTTTTTTTGCATTTGAAGATAAACACTATTGTTCTAATATTTTGGCTATATTAAATTAGAACTTCTGTTACATAAATTGTTTTTTTTTCATACATATATACATACATGCCATTTACCACATTCTAAGCTAATTTCTAGATGATAGTGCCCCCATGGGAGCGTGTGAATCCCACATTTCAGAACGCGCCTCTTGTCGTCGCGTGCGTCCAGGGCAACCTTTCTCACCTGGTTGGTTGTCAACACATGGTCGACGCTCTGGATGCGCTGCTCCACTCCTGCAATTGACGTCCCATTTATAAAAGCTTCGCGGTAATGCTTTATCTCGAGTAACTCTCGGACGAGCCGCCTGTCCACACCCTTAGCCTTTTTCGTGATGGATCCTTCTGCCTGAATAGCATAGGTTTTGGAGCGAAGACCGACATCCTCGAGAGCCACATCACCTTTCTTCTCGTCTTTGAGTTTGCCGGCCACCATCTTGTTGTGAGCCAGGATGCCGTATCGGTTCGGCTGGGGATAGCCCGAGGTGTCGAAAAGGTCAACCAAAGATGGAACCGTGGCCATATCCTTGTACGCGTCGGCTGTGTGAACCTGGTATATTAAACTGTTCGTGTCTATGTAGAGAAGCGAGATGTTGTGGTCGTAGTGTGCACGTAATATGTCGTAGTACGTCTCGAACATGTGTAGCTTGCTCAGATCCAGAACCGTGACTCCAACGTAGATGGGCTTGGTGAGCCTCACCTCACCTCGCTTCATGTGAATCAGAGCCAGCTGCTCATTGTAAATGGTCCATGATTTGAATAACGGGTTTGCTACGAGCCTGCGACATTGTGCTTTGTTTGATATTAACCTCACATCTACACGATTTCGCACATTCTCCATAGTTTTCCCGAACACCGCATTGTTCATTAACTTGAAGAAATCGCGATCGAAATCAGAAGTGGCGACTGTGCGGTGTTCGGTGTTGAGCTCGATGTATGGCCTCATCCATGGAGAATGCTCGAACATCAAAACTCGATGTACCGTGCGGACGGTAACCCTTCGCTTCATCAACCACCGGAGGTTTTGGTAGTGCAGGACATAACGTTTTTTGGGCACGAAGTCCATGATGAGCTTTGCTTGGTTCGAGCCGGGTGGACATTTGAATTCCGGGACTGGCGGAAGATCGCAGAACAAATCCTGCACCTTCTCGGAGAACTCGATGTCCACCTCGGCAAAAAATCCGCGTTCCGAATCGTCGAAACCTTCAACGTCGAAGTTGGAGGGATCGGCCCACTAGAAGCCTCCAAAGGGGAGTGGCTGCATCATGCAGTATCCATAGAGGTTGTTGACGTCCGTGTGCATGATGTAGCTGGACGGTTGCGAAGGGTCGTAACCGGTGGCCATGTGGTGATTGTTGGCGCGTGCGTATCGCAGCGGCACCTGGACCATTCCACCCTGCACGGCACGTTCCACGAACAGCATCATGTCCACGTCCGAAAGAAGCTCAAGCCTGATTTTCGTAAGAAGAAGCATGGCCGACCAAGCCAGTCCGGGAAGACTGTAGAAGTATGCAGGGTCCAGCTTGTAGATGGTCTTCGCAGTTGCACGAAACGCCTGGAACACGTCGGCGAGGAGCGTCACATCCAGTTTGAGGTACGCATCGTGGTAGTCCCCGAGATTTTGGCAATCCAGCTCGCGCCACATGGACTGGGCATGGTTATAGTCATCCTCAGATATGTCCGAGCCTCGCAGCTTGCTATAGAAGTTTGCTCGAGGAGGTAGCGACGTCTCCGCGAACTTGGTAGGGTCCGTGACGTATTCGTAGGGGTATACCCCCTTACGCCTGAAGAGACCGGCGTCCAAGTTCGGAAAATTCGCAGAGGTGATGAGTGTTTGCTCGTCGGTGAGCTTCCCCGCGAGAGCATCGAGGCTGGCCGGGAGGAACCTCAGGGAGTCGAGGAAGCGAAGCTCGACGGTAGAGCGTGATCCCGGGATCGACACTCGTTTGCTCAAGCTAATGTAACGCTCCTCGTTCTGCGCCAGGACGTTGATTCGCATGTCGTCGTACCCCAAGTGAGGCACCAGATGGTGGAAGTCGTATCCCGAGCCATTGTGAAAAAACACAGGGATGAAGCGCGGGTCCCGGGTCATTAGGTTGCATCCGTTGCACCAAGGACCAACATACCTACCGTTAAAGTGATCGTGGTGTTGGACTTTACGGTTGTTGGCGGTGTACTCCTCGACGCAGACGGGGCAAGCGATGGCCTCGTCGTGTCTACGTTGATCGTCGGGGGACAGTGGGAGCATAGACTTGGGGGCCAACAGTACCTTCCCTATCTCGATGGCCTCGACAACCATCCTCTCGAGGAAGTGTTTAACTGCGTCGGGACCGCGATACACGTAGGGCTCGGGGGCGATGTGCTGGTCTCGTCGCACCACAACGTAGGCGAAACTGGATGCCTCGTGGAGTTGGTAAGGGGTGGTGGAGGAAACTTCGGGATCGGGATCGCAAGTGGACAGGGGTTTGAGGAAGGCCTCGAAGTCCGCGATGATGATAGCGGGATGCTCCACCATGGCTCCGTGCATGTGGAAACGCTCCACGGTGCCAGGTTTGGGCAAGACTGCCACCCCAGACTCGTTGGCATCGCAATAAAATTTGTGGCGAGCGAGCTTCTCTGCAGCGATGTTGGGACCTCTGATGCGCTGGTAATCCTGCTGTTCTTGATTATGAAATGTAGACAAGCACCTGCGACAAACTTCTATGTGGGTTTTGTCTTTGCTCCGTTGGCTCGAAACAAGTCTAGAGAGGGAGCGAATGAGGGTGTAATGGTGATGGGTCTCGTCCTTGATGAGCAGAAGGTGAATTTCCCGAGCATCAACGTCGTCTACATCGCTCACCCGGATGGGGTACACCACATTTTTGTCAGTGAGGCCGTAAACGTTGATGGCCAACCGAGGGTTGTGTGTACGGGCCTCGAACTTGCGAATGTCCCGGACCTTTACCGGGTAGTCGATCCCAGCCATAGCATCTTCCAGTTCCGACTCGTAGGGTAGGTAGTGGTTAACCCGGCGTGGTTGGTTTTTCCAGTGGACAGGGTGCAACGCTGCAAGCACACACCATACGAAGCACTTGGCGTCACTGTTCTGAATGTTCAGGACGGCCTTCTTTGCCGCGATGGAAGGTGGTAAGGGGACGTAGCTGGAGGCGGAGAGAGGCGTAAACTTGCAAAGTTTGACGCACAGTTCGTGAGGCCCCCCACACAGCGAACCCCCCGAGCCCTGAGCTTCATGTTCTTCTTGTTTAACCACCAGCTCCTCGGCAAACTGGTTGTAGATGACCTCTAGGTTTTCGACATCCGCCAGATGCAGCGTCTTCGCCTTGGTGTTATGGCAGAAGCTGTAAATTTCATCGGACGGCTTCTTGTACTGGCAACGTAGCGATGCGTAGAATTTAGTGGAGGAGTACGTAGTCAGTGCATTACAAAGAATGGAAATTATCTCTGCTCGCTTCTCCTCTAAAAAGCTACGAACGTCGCATAAGCCCTCCGAAGTGAGGACAAAATCCTCCAACAAACGCTCGAAAGCAGATTGGTTCGCTTTCATCGCAGGCTTGACGCGTTTCGTGGGTGGTGCATTGATGGGGGCTGCTTCTGCCTTCCTCTTGGTGGAGGTCGAAGGCTGAGCCCCAGATGTACTTTCGCTTAGACAAGTAAGCTTATGCTTCTTGGCATGCGCAATTGTGATGCGTTTATTGCATCCGGAACACAGTTCGGTGGCAGCCAAATGCTTGCCTGGCACGCAGGTGCGACAATGTCTTGCAAAATGTTTGCTTGATATGCTTGTTTTGCACACAGGGCAACTTTTCATGGAGCGCATTTTTTTTGGGGTATGTTTATTTATATGTGATCTGTTGATGGTAGAGTGTTTACGAAAAATGCCTTATGAGAAAAATTTTGTAAGCTAATTCTAATTAGCGTTAGTTTGGGGGGTTTATTTATATATGGGTGGTGTTGTCTTCCTCAAATATGCGCTTTAGTCAACCTTATTTTTGCTACAAGTAAGTGTAAGTGGCAAGTAAGCTGGTGTCGCTTGAAGTTGGCAATAGAAATATTTTTCCCACACTTAGAGCACAGTTTGGTCGCACATATTTGTTTTCCCGGCACACAAGTACGACAGTGCCTTTGAAAATATTTACTTGACACAGCAGTTTGGTACGTAGGGCAATTTTTTACAGAACGTATAATGCAGAGATTTTTTGAGGGTATGTTATTTAATATCCAATGCTGTGCAATGCAAAATATAATTGTTCACTTTTTTAACTATTCTCTATGTCCTTACTTGGGTTTTTGTTTTTTTTCGCCAAATTATATGCTTCTAGTCTCCTATACAATACAATATACGTACAATATTGTCAACAGTATCATATTTGAGCAGGTCGCTTGTCACCTAAACACTACAGCTCACAGGTTGGCAAAATCTGACATGAAAGCAGATAATACCCTTAAGTCTTATTTATATATAATTTTCACGGGCGTACAATATTGTCAACAGTATCATATTTGAGCAGGTCGCTTGTCACCTAAACACTACAGCTCACAGGTTGGCAAAATCTGACATGAAAGCAGATAATACGCTTAAGTCTTATTTATATATAATTTTCACAGGCGTACAATATTGTCAACAGTATCATATTTGAGCAGGTCGCTTGTCACCTAAACACTACAGCTCACAGGTTGGCAAAATCTGACATGAAAGCAGATAATACGCTTAAGTCTTATTTATATATAATTTTCACGGGCGTACAATATTGTCAACAGTATCATATTTGAGCAGGTCGCTTGTCACCTAAACACTACAGCTCACAGGTTGGCAAAATCTGACATGAAAGCAGATAATACGCTTAAGTCTTATTTATATATAATTTTCACGGGCGTACAATATTGTCAACAGTATCATATTTGAGCAGGTCGCTTGTCACCTAAACACTACAGCTCACAGGTTGGCAAAATCTGACATGAAAGCAGATAATACGCTTAAGTCTTATTTATATATAATTTTCACGGGCGTACAATATTGTTAAGAGCGTCAGTTTCCGTAGAGCTCTCTTTTTCCATCTTCCCTCTATACAGTGAAGCTGTAGAAGACACAATTAGCTAACCTAGAATACAACATACTTTCCTAATTAATATGGATATTGTCACACATTCCTCTTATTTTATACTGTTGTAAATGGAAAAGATTATGTACGGTAAATGTTTTGTACATTATAGGGAAAAAATGCAAAATATCCCCAATTTTAATTCGATCCACCTCTGAATCGAATTTTTACATATTCTCACGCCGGCACATATGTTGTTCTATTTTGCTTCTTTTACTTGCCTTGCTTAATTAACTCTCGCTAATTAGCATTTTTTTGGAAGAAGTCAACTAGAACAACATATGGCGGTATGAGAAATATGCAAATTAAAGAATATTTTAGCAATATAAGGGCCCTAGCAATTAGCTTCGTCGACTAAGAGTACTCTTTTAAACGTCTTCAGCTAGATCGTATTACTACGCGAGGACGTTTAAAATGTTTGGGTGTTGAAAAAGTTTGACCTATTTTTTTATTTCTATTGTTTTGCTAATAGATGGCGCTGATAGTACCTCCTTTCTCTCTCTCCCCTCTTCTCCTCTCCCCCTCTTTCTCCTCCTCCTCTGCTGTATGACAAATAGCACAAACATAAAATCAAGATTTTGGAGAGCAAACCATAAAATTTGCATGCATCTGATGTCGAACTAGGAACTTTATCTTTCGGGGAGTCAACATTATTTTTTTACTCAGTCGTCATATAACATGAACACACGCAAACATTCACATGTGCTTTTATTATTTTGTGTTCGGTAAGTACAAGTATATTCTTACATAAATTATTGTTTAATTTAATAAATTGTAAACTCGAAGCCTGCTATACTAACACTCCTTCTGTGTTTCATTATACTATTGAAAGCGAATGTTGCGTGCATACGGAAATAACACAGAAAAAAAAAGCGGATGGAAGCAATTTAAAATCAGTGGAGCAAGGTTAGTATTACGAGAACGTAAAAACATGTGCTTTCATTCAACTTCGAAAAATAAGAATAAATATGTGCATACAGAACACATATGCTTTCTTTTCACAGTTGTAAAATCATATAAATTGTACATGAAGTAAGTTACGGGAAGGCTCTTTCTTTTATGTCTGTGTATATGTATGTTGTACAATTAGGTACAAGTATTGTACAATTAGGTACAAATTGTTGTACAATTATTTCCCCCAGTTGCCCAGTTGGAGTTGGGGGGGGGCATAACACTGGTACTATTTGTTTAATATTTTATTTCAAATTCACTGTCAGAAACTAGTGTTGCCAGTTCCTGGATGTAAGTTTACCTACTCTGTTGGTTGTCACTGTCAAGCTTCCAGTATTCGTACAGCATAAAAAGCTATAACCCCCCTCTCAAAATATATACATTGTATACGCCAAGATGCTCAATAGCCTAGCAACACATCATGAAAAAACATGCCAAGAGGACCCAGTGGGTTTATAAGTCAGTGCTGCCAACTCCTATTTGTAGGTTAGCTTAGCCTGTGAAAGATCATATAGTAGAATTTTTGTAGAGTGGGTAGGCAACACCGACGAGCATCAAATAATAATTTCGAGCCTCAAATAATAATTCGAGCCTTGTTAGTGTTGCCAATTCCTATTTCTAAACCTTTACTTTTTTGGTTGGGCACCACGCACTCCTGGCGGGGTTATAGGGGCCAGGAATCCTAAAAAACAACAATTATTATTATTTTGTTTGTTTGCTTGCGTTATAATATAAGTGTGTGCGCGCGCGCGTGTGTGTGTGTGTGTGTGTGGCACATCGTTCCCCCGAGAGAGGTTACAAAAGTCACGATATACGGAGTTGGAAAATTACGATATGGCGCATTCGCTTATTACTGTTGCCAGCCGTAGGTCTCTCTCTCTCTTCATCTTACAGCAACGTTGGCATCTCTATTTTTTAGTTGCAGGTGGTTGCCAACACACTCTAGTTAATAATGCTACATATTATACGCACGCACGCACACACATACTGTGTTGCCATCCACCTACCTCTCTCTTTTACGGCAGTGCCGGCTCTCCGTGCCCAGTATATGTAGGTTGGCAAAAATTGGTTTATGCACTGTAAGGCAAGCCTCAAGCAAAGTTGCCAGCTCCTTGCTTTAGGTTAGGTTAGACCAAAAAAGCTGTAGGTAGGCTGTCGGTTGTTTAACTCTCCCCTTTCTCTCTCTCCTCTCTCTTTTTTGTAAAAAGCTATGGTAAAAGCAGTAGGTTGGCAACCTTGCTTTATGCACTGTAAGGCAAGCCTCAAGCAAAGTTGCCAGCTCCTTGTTTTAGGTGGTTAGACCGAAAAAAAAACCTTGGTGATTTTTTTCGAGTAAGGTGTTGGCAACACTGCGAGAAAATAAGGCTTATGCCTTACAAGAGCAAACCATTAAGAAGCCTCAAGCAAGATTGCCAGCTCCTTGCTTTAGGTTAGGTTAGACCAAAAAAAACCTTGGTGATTTTTTTTTTCGAGTGAGGAGTTGGCAACACTGCGAGAAAATGGGGCTCATGCCTTACAAGAGAAATCCATTAAGGCGAGCCCCACCGAGCCCCATTTTCGGTTTGTGAGCCCGTGCACTTCCACTACTGGTATTATTGTTTGTAAATGTGGAATGCAAAAAGCTCAGTCCCTTGCCCCTCAGGGATTCGAATCCTGTTAGGCTAAACAGCATGAAAATTTCATCACGGACAGCAAACAAGAGACTCTTTGTGTGTACGTCACAAAGACATTGTCATACGGACTGACGATTATTATTATTTTTAATCAGAACTGGTAATGATTTATAACCTGTGCTTTCTTGTAAGTCTCTAGAGTTTGATATCTGGTGAAGGAATATGATACAACTATAAACTGTAAACAAAATATACTGTCCCTGGCATAAGATGGACGAGGTGTGTGTATTTTCTTCTGCACTGCATGCTACGTATAAAATAACATACCCCTAAAAAAATCTCACTGCCATTTGTTCAAATGAAGACTTGTCCTGTGTGGGAAAAATGCATTTCAAACAAACATTTTGCGAGGCACTGTCGTACCTGTGTGCCAGGCAAGCAATTGACTGCGACCGAAGTGTGTCCTGGGTGTGATATACACTTGACGAACCGCGTACCTCAGGAAGCACTTGCTCATGCCCAAGGCCTCTGGAGTACCGATGGCGCCACAGTCCACCTCAACCAAGAGGAAGGCAACTTAACTCGACGTACCTCCATCTCCCAAGCGATTTAAGCCATCGATGAAAGCGTCGCGATCTGCTTCCGAGCAGATGTTGCAGGACTTCTCATTAAAGTCACACAAGGCGTGTGACGTGCGTATCTTTTTGGTGGATGTGCAGGCAATGTTGTTGTCCATTTTGAACCAGGAGTTATCCCAGCAGTCCATCAAGTACTACGCGGTGCTGTCCGGCGACTATGCGAAACCGTCATGTGAACCTTACACCTTCTGCCACTCTACCAAGGCGAAGGTACTTCATCAGGCGAATGTTGCGAACCTCGTGGGCGTCTACGACGAGATTGTGCGAAATCAGGAGGAGCACCAGGCTAAGGGGTATGGGAGATTGTTGTGCGGCACTCCACACGAACTTGGGTTCAAGCTCACCAAGTTTGATCCTCTCTCCACGTCCAAATATGTCCCCCTACCAAAATACTTTGCGAGTAGGAAGACGGTTCTGAATATTCAGAATGAATACAACACGTGCTTCCTGTGATCGGTGCTGGCGCCATTGTACCCGGTCCACCGGAAAGATCAGCCTCATCGAGTCCGCCATTACGTGTAGTTCGAGCCGGAGCTGGAAGATGCGATGGCCGGGATCCCCTACCCCGTGGCGATCAGCTACATTGGGAGATTTGAGATGTGTGCGCACAATATGTTGGGCCAGCGACTATACATAAATGTTTTCGTCCATAGCAAAGAGAAGCATATGGTGTTTACCGAAGAGACACATCTGGTGTATCCCATCCTGGTGAGCGACGTGGATGACGAGGAGGAGATCAACTTTTTTGATTAAGAGCGACTCCTGCCACCACTACACCCTTATCCGCTCTCTCTACTGGTTGGTCTCAGGCCAAAGTAGACATGATGGTTACATCGAAGTGTGTCGAAGGTGCCTGATCACCTTCGACAACCGGCAACAAGATGATTAAACAGCGCTATCGAGGCCCCTACATCGCTGCCGAGAAGCTCGCCCGTGGTACCAACAAACCCGCGCGGATGCTCCCGCCCAAACCCGGTGCGGTTGAGCAGTTTCGCATGCACAGTGCCACGGTAGAGCACCCTGCAATCAACATAGCGGACTTTGAGGCCTTCATCAAGCCCCTATCCACCTGCAATCGAATCCTGAGCTATCCTCCACCACCCCCTACCAGCTCCACGAGGTTTCGAGCTTCGCGTATGTTTTCGTGTGACGAGACCAAGATATCGCCTAGAGCCGTATGTGTATCGCGTTTCTAATGCTGCAAGACACTTCCTGGAGAGAATGCTTCTGAGGCCCGAGAGATAACTAAGGTGTTGTTGGCCCATGCTGCCCCAAGTCTATGATGCCGATATCTCCCGAAGACCAGCGTGGGCACGTCGAGGCCACCACCTGCCCCATCTGCAACTCGAGCTTCACAGTCAACAACAAAAAAGTGCGCCACCACGACCATTATGGCACACTGGCAGCTACATCGGTCCGTGGTGCAATGAGTACAACCTGATGGCCAAGGATCCGCGCTTCATCCCTTTATTCTTCCATAATAGATCGGGGTACGATTTTCACAATCTTCTGCCACATCTTGGTTACGGCAGCGAACACATCAACGTCCTAGCGCAGAACGAGGAGCGTTACATAAGTGGGAGCAAATGGGTGCTAATCCCAGGATCGTTCTCCAAAATCGAGTTTTGGTTCCTAGACTCGCTGAGGTTTCTCCAGGCAAGCCTCGATGCCGTAATGGACTGGCAGCTTACCGTCACCACTGCTAGTTTCCCGAACTTGGATGTCGGACTCATCAGGCGTAAAGGAGTATACGCCTACGTATAAATCACTGACAGCACCAAGTTACTTCCCAGCCATCAGGTTACATCATGTACAAGGACATAAAAAACATGTATGGGCACTCTATGATGCAGCGACTCCCCTCCGAGGGTTTGAGTGCGCTGATCCTTCCGGTTTCGACGTTGAAGCTTTCGACGATTCTGAACGCGGGTTCTTTGCCGAGGTGGACCTCGAATTCTCCGATGAGCTGCAGGAGGCTTTCCGCGAATTGCCAATAGCTCCGGAATTCAAGCGTTCGCCCGGCTCGGATCAGCCCAAGCTGCTCATGGATGTCGAGTCCATAGAGATGTACGTCTTCCACTACCGAAACCTCCGGTGATTGATGCAGCAAGGGGTCACAGTCAGAACGATCCAACGCGTCCTGGCATTATCGCACTCTCCATGGTTACGTCTCTACATTGAAACCAACACCGAAACCGTACCCGTGTATCGTCCGAGCTCGACCGGGACTACGTCAAGCTGATGAACAACTCAGTGTTCTGTAAGACAATAGAGAACGTGCGAAATCGCGTGGATGTGAGGTTTGTTGTCAACGCCAAGCGTTGCCGCATGCTGGTGGCAAACCCAGCTTTCAAGTCTAAGACCATATACGACGAGCAGGTGGCTCTGGTCCACATGGACAGGACTGTGGTGGTCCTGAACAAACCAATCTATGTAGGTTCCATGGTAATGGACCTGAGCCAGCTGCACATGTTTGATAGGTACTATGGCAACCTGCGCAAGCACTATGACCGTGACATGTCTCTTCCATACACAGACATTGACAGTTTGGTATACCATATCCGGACGGCCGACGTGTACGATGATATAGCTGCAGCCACATCCTTGGCTGAGCTCTTTCACACATCGGGCTATCCCCAGGCTAAAAGGTACGGCATCCTGGCAAGGAACAAATAGGTGCCCGGCAAAAACAAGGACGAGAAGAACGGTGATGTGATTCTCGAGTTTGCCGGTCTTCGCGCCAGAGCATACGCAATTCGGCACGAGGGTAGTATCAAAAAAGAAGCGAAGGGCGTGTGAAGGCAGGTTGTCCAGGAGTGCCTTACGTTCGAGGACTACGTCGATTGCCTCAGAGCCAGGTCATCGGTTCTACGAGTGGAACAGCGCATCCAGAGCGTCGACCATGAGTGGATTACCAACAAGGTGAGGAAGATCGCCCCGGATGCGTGCGATTATAAGAGATGTGTCCTCGAGTGTGGGATCCACACACTCCCGTGGGGACATTATAAGCTGAAAACCAGCAAAACCATCTGTTCGTAGTCCCCTAATATCTTTGAATCGCTTTTCCATCCTCAATCTCTTCTTCTTCTTCTTTTGTAGAAAATGGAACTAACACCCGCCGTGTCCTATGAAACAATAAGGCAAATGCAAGGCTAAACTGACGGTTCCTTTGTGCGCTCAAGTGTGATCACTTTTTTTGTCAATTGTCAAACAGCACACTTGCAATGCTGTTACAATGCATTTAAAACTGTTCGGTCACCTGCTCGTTCATGACGTCATACACGGAAGTTTTCTCCGCGATGAGGATGATGCTGCACAGGGTGTTGGCGGGCAAGGCATCGTGGAACTCACACACAATATTAATGTTGGTACGATCGATGACCACCACCTGCTTCCTCTTCGACGTGTTGATGACGAACATGGGTCTGCGAGCTATGAACTCATTGCGGTATAGTACACATCCACGTTGCCAGATGTCATTCTCTTGTAGGTCGTGTACGCCTCATACAGTTTCAGGTAGACGTCGTAATCTTTGTCCTTCCCTGTCTGGAAGAGGACAGCCACAATCTCTGACGTGTAGCGTACACTTGACTCTTCAGGTAGCCCCACAAGAAGAAGTCAGGGGCTGTTAAATCGGGTGACTGTGATGGCCAATGAATGTCCCCAAATCGGGAAATTAATCGACGAGGAAAATGACGCCGCAAGACAGTCATAGACTGGCGGGTCGTGTGGGCTGTTGCCCCGTCCTGTTGGAACCATATGTCGTTGTTCACCCGTGGAAGGAGGAAATCATATAATAATTGGACATAGCGATCGCTATTAACCGTTACCGCACGTCCATGAAGATCCTCAAAAAAATATGGACCGATGATGCCAAACGATGCCATACCGCACCACACCGTCACACGTACACTGTGCAGGGGTTACTCATGCAGCCAGCGAAGATTAAATGCCGCCCAGTATATGTAATTCTGTTTATTGACACCACCGTGCAGACCGAAATGAGCCTCATCCATCAGTATGTTGTTTCGCATCTGCGGCTCGGTTGCTAAAAGTTCCACGCAACGCAACGCAAACGTTCGTCGGGCATGTTTACCTTGTTCGGTTAGTTTCTGCGCGACCTGCATTTTGTAGGGGTGGAAATGGAAGTCCTCATGGATGATGTGCCGCAGGGAACGATCTGACATACCTAGCGCCAAGGCATGTCAGGCAGCAGAACGCCGTGGACTTCGGATCAGTGCCTGGTGGGCCTCCTCCACTCGCTTCTTGGTCCGTTGTGTCTTTCGTCGCCCCGGGCTTTTCTTTTTTGCACACGATGCAGTAGTCCTGAATTGTTGTGTCTACCGTACAATCGTTCTATGACCCGGGACGTTCTGATGTCGGCCCACCTGGAACTGGCGACGAAAGAGTTGCTGCACGCGATTGCAGGCTCGTTATTTTTTAAATACGCCTCAACAGCGAATGCTCGATGTTCCGAACTCCACAAGGCCATACTTACAAATGGCAGTCCTTTCTCAATGCAGCGCGCACACACGTCGTTGCGCAGGCGCAACAGCGACTACGTACTACGTGACTCAAATCAGGCTATTCCTTCCGCCGGACCCTGTAATTGTGTTTTTCCAGACTGGGAGAGAGAACAGTCAAGAGAAAGATTCTAGCAAATTTGATGATTGCAAGATTAAAAATATTTATCTTAAAAATGGACGTAATGATATTTTCCCTCGTCAAAATTATAATCGGACATAGCACAAGATGATGTTCTTAAATTATATGAAGCTTACACTCCTTACGAGACAGTAACTGAAGGAATCATAGATGTATACTACACTCCCAGTGAATTCAAAGCACACAGAAAAATGTTTGTCATCGACACGTCAAAAGGAAAACAAGTGGCAGTCAATGACAGAACTAATATCAAAATTGTATGTGAATTCCATGAGCTCCTACCTGACAACACTTTATGTAGTGTTTTTCTTATTCCAAATAAGACTTTTGTATATGACGTGAAGAATGAGAGTCACAGAACAATTTTCCTTGTCAAAACTCTCTTGATAGTAAATATTATTTAGATCCAAATGTTATAAAATTGAACTCTTAAATAAGAGTATATAATAAGTAACATACTTGTAGTATTTACTAGATCTGATCAAAATATAAATTTATCTAAAGAATAACTAGTACTCAAGTAGTCAGCAGTTTTTTCATACCTGAGAAACTACCTTGGCAGCATTCTCAAACAAGACTAACCACCTGTTAGTAGAGTTGCTTGGAGCATAACCCTAAATACAATCTCAACTAATCAGCAGAGTGTCACATGAGTCTAAGGGTAGAATTCCCAAGCTAGATATTCAAAAGTTTAAGCTCTTGTTAGTCACCTTATTACGAATGTACTAGCATAGTTGGGCATTTTGCTACACCTAGAACTTAGGTAAATCTACTAGAAGATATGAAAATATAGCTTAATTTTGGCCAAAATAGGCTATGGTATCAAACTGAATGCCCTATTTCTTTACTACTACCGTTTGTTGTAGAGAGTTCGGGTTTTCTGCATAAGCATTGTCTTGGTGTTCAAGTTTTGTGTTTCTAAGTTCAAAAGGGGTGGGTTTGATCCAATTGCCGAAATTATAGGTTTGTTGATGACAATGCAATCTGATTCGGGGCTTCCATGACAGCCTGCTTACTTAACCCGAACACATTCATAGGCATGGTTATTTTTTATGCGCGAGACTTGAAACACCACGATAATAAGTTGCCAACGTTGCAAATGGG
Source organism: Lepisma saccharinum (assembly GCF_977018435.1). Taxonomy (NCBI): domain Eukaryota; kingdom Metazoa; phylum Arthropoda; class Insecta; order Zygentoma; family Lepismatidae; genus Lepisma; species Lepisma saccharinum. The sequence goes on from NC_139238.1 coordinate 50,214,593, forward strand.
GATTTTCGCCAAATGCTATATATCCGAGAAGTTAACCACATGACAGTAAGGTAAGATGTCATCCATTTTAGGTTAGATTAGATCGTACGAGGCTTCGACAACACACACTGATTCTGTAGCTAGGGTAACACAATAAGGCAACACTGATTCGGTTGCCAGTGAAAAATAACTTGGCAACACTGCAAAGCCTCGCCGAACCCCATTTTCGGGACAGCGTAAAAAAGGTACAATAAGCTGGCAATACTGTTAAATATACAACGTAAAATACTATGAGTTGGCTACATTGTAAAATATTCATCGTAAAAGCTACAAGTTAGCAACACTGCGAACCCCACTGAGTTCCATATTCGGTTGCAGAATCGGGCCAACTACTCTATTCTAGTGCCAGAAAGAAGAATTAAAAACAAAGAATGAGCTGCTGGAAACATTCGTCGATGTCAACTCCAAATTATTTTTTTGAAAACGATCTGAAACAAAATTATTCAACTTAATTACTAAACTCCATGCTCAATGTATCTGACTGATGACAAAAAAAACGAAAGAAAAGTTGTAGAACTTTGTATTTGAACCCGCGACCCTTAATTCTATAAGGCGAATGGATACTTTACCAATACTCTACTACATCGCTTGTAACAAATGGTTATAAACGTGTTGATGATTTCTCAATAAGGTGGTAGAACAGTATTCAATTTTAGGTGACACAAAACATTTGTAAAAGGTGCTGAGGGCAGTCAAGTTGTTTATTTGCGTGAAACGATACAGAAGACTCAGCATACGCATTGAACCTCTTGTGACTGTAGAGGTGTGCTCAGAAAAGGAAAGTTTCTCGTCAATTATGACGCCCGGGTCCTTTTGTGCGGCAACTCTTTGAACACAATTATTTTTTATGAAATATTTAGTATTAAATGTGTTTTCTTTAAGGAGAAGGTCATCATGGTACATTTTTGAGGGTTGAATTTTAAGTTCCATAATTCACACCACTATATTAGAGAATCTAAATTATTTTGCTAAAGTGTCATGTCACTGAAATTGGAGACTTTCCTATAGGTTTTTGCATGAATTGGGAAAATATTCTGGAAGATCATCAAGGTACAGGATGAAAACAAGATGTCCAAGAACACTGCCATGAGTTACACCAGAAGATACAGCTTGATAAGAAGAAGACATTCCGGAAAGAACAACTTCTTGTTGTCTGTTTTGGAGGTAGTGATTGAGCAGAGAGAGAATGTTTCCATGAATATTGAAACGGTGGGATAATTTATGAGGCAGGAAATTGTGGTTTATAGATCAAAAGCTTTCGAAAAATACAGATATATTACATCCAGTTGAGAGTTTTCAGATATAGAGTTGATAGCGTCAGATAATAAAATGCTTAAGTTGGTTATGCAGGAGCTGCCTGCTAAGAAGCCGTGCTGTGCTGTATTTATATATGGAGAGGTAAATTTGTAGAGTCGGTCCTTTATTATCTTTTCACAGGCGATAGAAAGTGGTGAAAGAAGGGAAATAGGTCTATAAGAAGAAACAGCACACTTGTCTCCAGATTTATATAATGGTACCACGTTAGCATTTTTCCATGAATCTGGAAATGTACCCTCATTGAAGCATCTGTTTAATAAAATAGAGAAGGGAATAGCGAGAGAAGTAGCAGCGTTTTTTAGGAAAAAAGAAGGGATTTCATCAAGACCACTGGTGCGATTTTGAGGCATTGAAGATATGATTTATTGCACTTCTTCTGGAGATGTGGAGAGAGACGTTAGAGAGTGACAGCAAACTGGACGGAGGTTGGGAAGGGATGAAGCCGGTGTATTACAGGTTGTATTTATGGAGAAAAAAGAGTTAAAAATGTATGCTACGCCCTCCCTTGCACGGGAAAACAAATGCTACCACTACCTAGATAGAGGCTGCAAAATCTCCCTCGGACAAGCGAAATAGCGTTACGGTCCAGGTTAAGTTCGTGTGTAGGAACCGGTGACCAACAGTGCATAGTAATAAGCCATATCGAATAAAAACAAAGACATATGTACTTCCAAATTACCACCTCTTTACCTGTAGCCGGGAAGCGGCTAGCTGCATACCAGAAAATCACGGGTAGCGACATGCATACGAAAATGATATAGCCCAAAATTAACATGAAAATAAAAAGTATATTCTATTCATAACCTACAAAAAATGGAATTATTACAGGTCCCCACACTTGCACTCTCACATTCTCTCTCAGATTCAATCCTCATGGGGTCATCGACACAAGAAATTATACATGACATGTACAGGTTTTATGCCGACAAGCCCTAATTATTGCATCCTCAATTAATATTATCTTACTTTTTGTCTAATCAGGTCATTTGTGATTTTGCTCCAGTGCTACTTAAATCCTAGCCAGCCCTTACTTAAGTTCACCTTTTGTTTTTAAAAAAGAAACTAGTCGGCGCGGTGACCATACATTACTTGACCAGTATAAACAAAGGCGTCTCAACGGCAATTACATTCACGTGGGCGGACGTTTTCCTTTTACAAGACCTCACGTGGTTCCAAACATAACAAATAACCTCCTTTGAGTGGCGCAAACATATACTCTCTAGCAGGCGGGACTTAAACACTTCGCCGCGACGAGCAATTCGCATTACCAGGCAAATACTTTAACAAATAATCACATATGCGACCGGACATAGCTAGCAGCGACACAGCGCTGACACATAAAAATGAACAAACCTCAAGTAGAATATGCAATTAAGCGGGCGGCGCTTTACTCTAATAGTACGCACTTTAAACAAATACAAAGGAGCACAAACAACAATGAATTTAAGATCATAAAAAAATATCACAAGGAATACGAAAAATGGACCTGAGACGAATAGATTACAAATGACAAGCGCGAAGGGAGTTTGGTATGAAGTTCGAGTTGAGTGGGCGTTTTCAAAATGTCGACGAATTTCAAGGGCGTTCTCTAAATCAATCGGGCCGTCACGTGTTAAGGTTCACACAGATGAATACTTTACCATCTCTCAGCTTCCGGGGTGCATCCTGGCGTCTTTATGGGCGATTGAAAACACATAGTATCCACGCGAAAGGTTTCCTTGGTCGTGACGATGAAGATGCAAAAAGGGTTCAAACACCTAGTTCCCCGGCTCCTCTTCCTCTCGGGATCGGTGGATCTCCGTGGTATGGCGCGGTTCGGACGTCGCATCTGAGCGGGCGTCGTCGGCGTCGTCGGGGCGTCAACATCTCTCTCTACGTCTCTCTGTCGCGGTTGGTAGGCGTCGTCGGCGTCGTCGGGGCGTCAACATCTCTCTCTACGTCTCTCTGTCGCGGCTGGTAGGCGTCGTCGGGGCGTCAACGTGGCGGACGGTAGGCATCGTCGGCGTATCAATAGGGCGGCGTTCGACGTTCTCTCTCTCTTCATGGCGGCGGATAGGCATCATCGGCGTAGCTTCTTCTGACATCGGGCGAATCGACGTAACACCCCCATCTCTCTTCTTCCTCTAGCCCGCCATAGTTTCGGGTGTTCCTCGTTTCTCAAAAATTATAAATGGCGTAAGGTAATCACGGAAACACGGTTTCGCTTCAACTTCCCCCAGCGGTTGAGGTAGGCGCACTCGTGTAGACTTACTGCCTATCACACACACTGGTGTTCGCACAACACAACAAAGTCCACTGTACACGAAAGGTAGCACGAAAGTGCTCTCGTTCCAAGAATCGCGGCAAAACTGTATATGGAGAGGTAGCACGGAGCTCCTCTCGCTACAAGGATCGCGGTAAGACTGTGTATCGAAAAACCATGTCCTTCGTTTTATTTAGATTTTGAAAAACGACGCTAGGCGATCGTTGAAGCGACGCTTCCGAAGAGGTCAGTCCACTTTGCTCTATTGTCTCCAAACTAGGACGTACCGTGTCCGAAGTTGACTTGCGCGGATTAAGCTTCCGCCTGGCTGTCGCCCATAGCTCAATTGCAATCGCTGTCCACAAACTGATCAATTAGAACCGATTTGATCTGGCGTCCGTAATTGTCGCTTGATCGTGACGAAACTCCACACATCTGTCCTTGCACATATGCCGCTGCGCTGGTATAAGTTTCACATGAATCGGACCGTTGGAAACCGAGATATTTAAATGTTTGTCATTACGGTCGAATTTCCTAAGCTTTAGACGCATAGCGTGACCCTTCAGGTGCTCACCCTTAACACGAGCGAATGTCTCGTTCCTCGCGTCGGCTTGGCAAAAATCAAATATGTAATCTTACAAATTAAAACACTTAACACTTTGAATCAACACGTCTTTTTACCGCTACATACATGAATAATAATGATAATAATAATGACGGTAAATCTGACTGTCACAAAAAGATTAGCTTTTTCAGGGCCCTCTGCACATACTGAGTCATGTTTTACTTTCAAAGGTATTCGAGAATTTTGCCTCCTTGTGTTGATTAGTGACCAAAAACGTTAGGGATTTGATTTGATATTGTTTGTGATGGCACCGATGTATTCCCTGTATTTGGTCTTCTGCAGTTGTTTAGAGTGACGTCGTAAGTTGGTGAAAGTTCTCCGTGTGTATTCATTAGGAAAATGTTTCCAGAGATCCCAGGCCTTTTCTTGGTTTCCAAGGGCAAGTAAGAGCTCAGAGTCGTACCAGGAATGGTATTTGTTTGATTTCGTTTCTTTTAGTGGCACATAATCCTTCATCACTGCATGAATCACATCAGTCAGCACGTCACACGTTTCGTCGACACTTCCACTCTCCAGGATTGTCCAGGGAATGGAATCCAGTGCCGAACGGATGTCACTCAGGGTGCTTTGCAGCAAACAAAGTATTGGCGTCGAGGGGTGGGAGGTCGTTGACTCTTCAGGTGGTCCGGGAGCCAGAATACAGCGTCCAGCGATTCGTGGTCCGAAGGGATGCGTTTTCTCGAAGGGGTGATGTGCGCTGAAAGGAGTGATGAGATAATGTAGTCTAGGTTATTGTCTTTTCGTGTCTTGAACATATTGTGCTGTTGAAGTCTGAGGCCATGTATGAAGTGATCCATGAAGTACATGTCGTTCTTGTCTTTTGTAAAGCCATGCGTGCAAATAAAAAATAACAGTTATCGTTTCTGATAGTATAATTAATAAATAGAATGTCAAATATCATATTATGACGTAGTTACACCATAATAGTAATTATAATCCACTTGCAAAGTTATAGACTACTTTAAATTCGCTTTTGTGTTCAAAGGAAGGAAGATGTTTTCTTGACTGAATACTTGCACGAACAAATCCATCCCTGGTTTCCGGGCAGATGACTGCAATTGACGCCTCTGTAGTAAGCTCTCAACCGCTTGTATATGGCAGGGAAAGCAAGGAAAGTCTAATGTTGGTTCGTCAGAATGCTCTACAAATGTTTGGAGATTTTCTTCCGTTACGTTATAGAAAATTGGCGGAAATGTGACTTCGTCATCAGCCCAGATAATCAGTTCGATATAATTTGTGGCATTGAAATTCAAATCTGGGAGTACAAATTGCCTTACGTCTACGGCCTTATTTTGTTTTGCCTTCAGAATTCGTCTTAAGGCTAATTCTCTCACAAAACGGCGATCATCAGACAGTATGTTAAGGAGGAGGTTTTCTGGGTGAAGATGATATGCATTCCGTTGAATTACGGGGTCAATTATTTTTTTAGGTCCTCATTTAAGTAGCGCGACAGTTGTATTGTTCTGAATACACACTGAGCCCCATTTCTGCAAGATGAATGGGTCTTTATATCAAACCACATTGGGGCGTATACTGTTACTGCCAATATTCAGCCGCAATGCACGATATGCCTTTGTAAGCCACCTTGCATGAGAAAGCTTTCCAGGGTGACGATTCGTCAAATTTGGTGGGCAATAGCCAGATGAGACTACTTGATACACCTCAAATAAATATTCTTGATCGGTACTAAGATCTTGTGGATCCACCTATAAATAATTTCCTTTGATGGCGATAAAGTTCACAACCGGTAGTTGCTTACAATTTTCAAGTGATTTTCCAATTGAATCATCAGTTTTGAAGAAGGGAACAAATCCAAAAAACTGATTGTTGGGTAATTTAAAAAAACTGCCTGTTGTCGTTACTGTTCATTACGGCTGAATCAAAATCGTATAAGAAACCCGGTACATATACCTACTATCCTAGTGCGTAGTATTTTTGGTATTGGACTTTAATAAAAAGGAATACGAGGATTATAAAAATAAGGATTCGTTCCCTTCTTCAAAACTCATGAGATGCGCATTAGGTATTATGCATATAAAAGCTGGATTGAAAAGAAAACAAATATTTATTTGTCATAAAACATCATAGAAATGTTAAGGAGCATACATTATGTTGTGATTTCAACATTGAGGAATCCTGGACTATTGAATACAGTGTCCAGACGTACACAGAAAACTATTGCTCCCTTCACTCAGACTATCATTCTCCATTGTCCCAGTCGTTGGCCTTGTCAACACCCCTTCATAAAATGGTTTGTATTCATCGGGAATGTACGTGACTATCTTGGCTATATCCTGTATCTTGTAATTAATGGGGATGTGTCCATCATACGCTAGATCAGTTGGAATCTGGGGTACTGCTGAGTTTGGCTTTTGCAGCAGGAAAGTGTGTTTCACTAGGCCATCGATATACTCAGATGTGGTCAAACAACCTCTCGGTAAGGAGTATTCCACTTGCCTGTATTTAGATATCATAAATGATGTGGTCTTGTCAAGGGACTTTGCTGTTTTTTTGTAGAACTGCGGCCACCAGTTCTTAAAGTCAATGACACTTTCTGTAGATATCTGAGTAACGTTAAAACCTGACTTCTTCGATGTTTTAATCAACTCAATGTACTGTTGTGTTGCATAAATTCTGTCCATTTTTCTGATTTTTCTCTTGGCAGTCCCGAAGTTATGGTCACATTGCAAGAATGAATGACCCCGCACAGGGAAGTACTGATAGATCTTACGAAATCGTCCTGTGGCAACCAATGCCAGGAAAAACCGTACTAATGTATTATTACGGTTTTGGCCTCCGCAGGCATCACTTCAAACGTGACGTTCTTTGACTAGAGGGCTCATATTTTGTATTTTAAACCATAACATACTACAAACTTCGCTTTAGCGTTTAGCTTTACCTTCTGGGTACACATAGAAATCGGCAGCATTAGTTTTCAGGTCATGAATGCCAAACACGTGTAACCAAAGTTTCCGGAGGTAGAACATTTCTTGTACCGGTATTTTCGGTAACGAAAGATTTTGCATAAACTCAAAAACAATCGCTCTAACCTCAGGGTCATTATCACATAGATTATTTACTTCTTGCTGTTTCTTATAAAACTTGTAGGCTCTGCGAAGATGAACAATCTTTTCGGCGACAGCAGCACGTTTTGCATTATCATTGAGATGCGGACTTTAAATTTTTGTAGTTAGCTCTTCGCAAGTGCTACACACATCTATTTAGGGACGTCCAAATGTGTAAGCATGATTTTCATTATAATATTTTCTGTAAAAATCGTATTTCACTAGCTTGGCCAGAGTTGGGTGTTTTTTACAGAAGAGCTCATACAAGGTTGTAATATTTAGGTCAGCACTCAAATATTTTATTGTTCTGTTACTGTAGTGTGTAAAGGTAATTCTTTAATATGTTCATCGATCATTGCACGAACATCATCAGGGATGGCATTTCCCCGGTGACCATGTTTACCTGACGTAATCAATGAAGTTAAAGTAAACTGTGCTTTATTTGTGATACCGTAGAAAATTGAAAATGTCTTTTTACACACAGGTACACGTTCAGTGCCTTTCATTACGTAAAAAGGTAAAAAACAGGTATAGTGCTCCCCTGTGCATAGCACCACGCCATGAAGGCGTATAGGGGGTGTGGGGGTAACGCCCCACAACTTTCTTGATCCGGTCGTGAATGGAGTGATGTGATCAGCATCACGCCCCTGACCGCCTTTACCCCCCAGGGTTTTCCCCAGGTACCCATGTTATTCGACGCTGGGTGGACGTTACGTAGTAAACAAAAATGCTATCACGTTTAAATGGAACTGCACTTTTCGAACGCCAACGTGCTGGTGAACTACGGTCAATGAGTCCCATTAGAAATGTGTCTTGCTCATTTTTCGTTTGAAACCCTCGCAAAGTATTCAAACAGTGTTCCTTGTCATTTACACTGAATTTCGTACTACATTTCGTCTTACAAGAGCAATCTCCATCTCTATTTGACTTTGCAGGCACTGTCTTTCCAGTTCTAATACTTACATACTCTTCACCTCGAAGTCTTTTGTTTTTCTGCACTACATAACTATACGTTTCTGGGCGACGAACACCTTTCATCTTCTTTTTAGGCGTAAGAACAACATCGCTGTCCGATGAACTAGCAGACATTCCAATAAGTTGCAAACACTTCACAATCGTTTAGATTACTCATTTAGACCATCACAGATTGTAACTCAAATACTAATTGCAGGTTAAACTTGGTAAACGCAACAGAAATGTACAATAATATACACAAGGTTCAACAAGGTCTTGCATACCATCGCAACTTGTATAAGCTGTTAGCAAGTGCGATCTCAGCGCCACTAGTGGGAAACGGATGAATCGGTTTGAAGAATGGAACAAAACCTGGATTCATTCCCTTCTTCAAACGTACGAATATTTTCAAGGCCAATTACACCATCAAGCGTGTGGTTTTCGGTCCCTTTTTCTAACGTCCTAGATGCGGGTATATGTTAAGACACGTTTGGAGCAAAAAAACATATTTCGATTTTTTCGTGCTTGCTCCCTTCTTCAAACTGCTGATTCAATTGGTCCAGAGTATTCGCTAGGTCCTGTAATATTTCCATCAAGACACTGGAACAAATGTCGCAAAGGTAGCTCATTTGGATGCATTTGGCAGATAAACCACTGCAAAGGTCGTTTGATTTGCAGTTCCAAATAGCAAATCCCTCCATTCTTGTGTCCAGTGTTGATCACGGTTCCGTCGAAACCTACAGCACTGAGTTGTTCTAAAGGAAGTTTATTTGCAATAAAAAATTGTATATGCTTTTTAAATAGACTTTTCAGTGCCGGAAGCTGGTGTGACGTGCCCTAGGTAAACTGTATTCGGCTCTTCAATCAAAGAAGAATGTTCTTCGGTAATTGTTCTTCGATGGTAGCTATTTCAATTTTTTTCTGGTAAAGGGTTTTGCCTTTTCTTCCGTCGATGTAAATACTTTTAACATACTTGGTGGAAGTTATTTTTTTAAGGGACTCCCGTTTTCTTTACGAGCTCTGCGAACTTTATTCTTGTCAATTACATTTGAAATATCTTCTCCTGTCACAATACGAACATATTTAAAAACCGCCGAAGCAATGGGTGCCGCAGATCGGTCTGAAACAGCAAATTGATCACAAATTCTTGCAATTGTGGGAAGTTCTAGCTTGTTCCGACTATACTGTTAATTTTCCTTTAAAGTCGAGGGTTGCAGAATTTGTGGAGAACGATTTTGCTTTAAATTTACTGGTGCGGAAGATCTGTTAACTGTTGGAATTTTTCGTACACAACTTTCAAAGTCCGAATCAAAGCTAACTTTAGAATTTTTTTTCTTGCCTTTCCTTTTACTTCATTTTTCGTTCTTCTAGTTGTTCCATTCTATTACTCTCGGGAACATCTAGTGCTCCTATTACCATTTTCCTTGTCAATCTCTGGTCTGTTAAGAAAATGTAATTCTTTACAGGAAATTTTCGAATCTTTTCACAAGAACAATTGGGAAAGAGAGGGCATTTGCAAGCAACAATATCAAATAAATTAGCTTCACAATTATCTTTAAATACGATTAGTTTTACATCATAACTTTCATTACGCTTTGGGAAACCTTATAAGTTTTAGGTACTCCTTATTGTACTTATCTAAAAGCTGTATGACACGAGAACGTGATACGATGGTAATTGTCGCTTTGTTCCAGATATCATGAAGTTCTTGTGCAACTATACGTATTTGATATTTCATGAAAAGTCGGTTCTTTATTCGAAGGCTTATTTTGATATTTAAACTGATTCTGATGAAAGAGTAAAACACTAAAACGTATTTTACAGTTGGCAAAACTAAATAATTAAAGTCACTAGGAGGCCCAAAAATAGGACAACTAACTGATCTTCTTGTAGTAACAAACTTTTGTGCACTCATTTTTATTTGCCTAATATCGTGTAGGTAACTATTCAAACATTATTCTACACCCTCACTGGCCTTGAAACAAATTACGACTGAATATAGAGTGAATCATATATATATGAATCTTCCTAGAGCGTATATATTTATTGAATTTTATCTGGGTGGGCTTTCGGAAGGGCAGAGGAAATTTTGAGTAGGCGTTTGTCCACTTGCGCTCACCTTTGTAGATGTCCCTGTGTTTCTTTGTGCTTGTGCGCACAATATAAAACTGACACTAATAATGAATGACGAGCAAAAAATATGAAGCCAGAGCTTTTACTATCTTTATTCACTAATTTTTGCTTTCAACTTACTAAAATATATAGTTGAGGTATATCAGGTACAGTGATATAATCTTTACAAGTCTTTAGTTTGTTTTGAACCCAATAGAAATGTTGATTTTTTTCTATTTAAATCGGCAGAAAATTTGAAGCGGGCCAATTAAAATATTTGTTTTATATGTGAGCTTCTTTTTGAAAATAATTCAGGTTAGTGTTACCAAAAACAATATGGCAAAGCTAAAAAAAATGAAAGGGGTAAAGATGCTCCTTCACGTTGCGCAATGCCAAATGTTGGATGTAGGATCGCAAATATCCAGACAACTTGTGGATAAATGTGATCAGCAACTTGCTGCGGGATACTTCACACCTCTTACCCCGGGAGTTAGCCTGTTTGGAAGCTGCGTATTCGGGTACCTTGGTAGAGATTATAAAGGGTTCGATCTCAATAAAATGGTGGAACTGTAATGAGTAGGGGTAAAAAGAAAGTTCACCAACAGAAAGTGGCGCGTTTTTTGCAGCCTTAACGGGAAATATCGTAAAGGCAAACGCGAAAGTGGCGCGCTCAAGGTTGCCAACCTACTGGGCTCTCGGCATAGCCTTTTACGATGGGGGTTCACCAACATCAAGAGTAGGGCCAAATGGAGAGTTCTGGAACCGAAAGTGGGGCTCGGTAGGGCTCGCCTTAATGGTTTGCTCTTGTAAGGCATAAGCCCCATTTTCTCGCAGTGTTGCCAACACCTTACTCGAAAAAAAATCACCAAGGTTTTTTTCTTGGTCTAACCTAACCTAAAGCAAGGAGCTGGCAACCTTGCTTGAGGCTTGGCTTACAGTGTATAAAGCAATTTTTTGCCAACCTACTGGCACCCTTGCCATAGCCTTTTGCGATGGGGGTTCACCAACATCAAGAGTAGGGCCAAATAGAGAGTTCTGGAACCGAAAGTGGGGCTCGGTGGGGCTCGCCTAGTTGGTTCTCAGCGTCTTGGAAAAACGTCTTAAGACAAATATCTTAAGAAAGTCGACTTCCGGCCTGTCAAGAAAATTTCTTGAGACAAAAATCTTAAGACGTTTTTCCAAGACATTGATTTTCTTGGCTCCTAATTGAGCTAGGATTACGATTTTAGGTTTGTTGGATAGGATTCGACTAGAACTATTCGACTGGCAAATAAAATCAATTCTACCCCCCCTCTGTATTTTCTAGCATACCGATCTTTTGCGTACTAACCAAAAACCTCTTGGGAGGCAGGGGGCTCTTGTAACGCCACGTATGTATGTATGTAATGCGATTTGTAGTAAGAGGAGGGCAAAATTTTACTACTGGAAAATGTTTCTATAAAATAACCATGCCTATGAACCTGTTTGGCTTCAGGAAGCAAGCTATGGAAGTGCCCGTCCAGCCCACATCCTCGTCGTCGAGCTTCGACGAACTCCTGCCTTCCATGCTATCTAAACTTAACGGTCTGTTAATTATACACTTGAATAGCACCCTGACCCAGTACGACGAGGATGTGGGCAAAACTTTCTACGTATTCAACAACAACTTGAACTATTACCGGTTCCCCATCTCCGGCAAACTTAAGTTCGACATGAATCCCGAGAACGAAGGGGAGGCCAAGGTTTCCTCTGGCAAGAACCTCTATCGCATCAAGCACGATAGGATGGATGCGACTACAACGTACGACGTGTCTGCTGGCGATCGCCTGTACGTGGAGCTCTTGGACGACTACGAAAAACTCATCCCTCTTTTTATAGAAATGCGAATCACCTACCCTATAATAAATAACCACAGTGGCAACAATGCCTAACGATATTTTCGGTCACACCAAAAGCGACGACCACGGCGACGAGCTTCTCATGCTCGACGTCAGGGTCAAGAAGCTGCGAAGCGACCTGCAGGCCCTGCAGTCCACGCTCAACTTCAGCCTCCAGTCAGAGATAGCCAGCCTGCAGTCTCAGTGCCTGGACCACGTACTCAAAATTGACGCCGAACTCAAATCGCTGCTGCAAAAGAACACCGACCTCGCGTCGATAGACAACTTCAACAACTTGGCGCTGAGCGTAGGCAAGCTTCAGAACGAACTTGTGAAGCTGCAGCAAGCTCAGACCTCCGATGTGGAACAGCTGAAGCCACACTTGCAGGACCAACATAAAACTTCAACTTGAGACCTACGAGGATTTCGGGAAGCTGCAAGGTACCATAGCCTATATTGTGGATGCTCTCTCCGTCATCAGAAATGATCTGGCAAACGTACACGAAGCACTAGAATCCAAACTGCCCGGCATCAGGGATACTCTGGCCAGCGTCCAACAGCAAATCACCAAGTTGGAAAAATCTAAAAACCGAATCAGAGTTGTCGCATTTTCATCACTTGATCGACGACATACAGGCAAAGTTGGAAACTTTGCAACAATCCACCCCCACCCAGGACGACATAACGCAATTACAAGAAGGCATACGCGCTGCTGCTGCTGCCTCGGAGTTGGACGCGATGAAAAAAGCTTTGGAGTTGCTCCAAAACACGGTGGCCACCGTGCCTACCTCGCAGGAACTGAAAAGCGTGAAGAAGTCTCTCAACCGAATACTCAAATCCGACGACATCAAAAACATCCAAACCGAAATTGAATTGCTTCGGGAGTCTGTTGCAACCTTACCCACCAACCAGAACATAAACGAGCTACATGTCTTGTTTGCGGAAATAAGAACCCAGGTCCACGACCTCGCAACCCAGAGCTCCAGGTTGACACTCGTGGAAAGTCTGCAACAGATTATCGCCAACGTGGAAGAGCAAATTGGCAGCATCGAGGCAAGCCAGGAATTGGCCATAGCCAATTTCAGTACCAAACTACATGACAAACGAAAAATTCAAGAGGCTAATTGTCGATGTGAAGATCAAGCCCGATTACGACACTGTTGTCCGTGCTATCGAGGAACACCTGGAATCGGTGAACGGTAGATTGGAAGATGTGGAGAGCAAGGTTCGGACCAATGTAAACACCCTGAACGCCAGCATCGACAATCTCAAGTCCACCGTTGTCATCGAACTGTACAGCATTCCGAACAGGGAATTTTCGTCGCTCTTCCATCCGGGTGCCAAACTCTACATGCTAACTCCTGCAAAAGCCTATCACCAGTTTTTCATCGCTGGCACACTTCAGTTCGTCAAGGTTTCATACTGGTCTTTGCCTCACGCCACCCACTAACCAACCATGACCGTAACGAACATCAGTGACGAGCCTAAAATAAGAGGAGTGGAGTTGGTAGATTTCACCCACCCCGAAAGTCGCGAGACTGCCTATGCCGAAGATGCCACTCAAATTATCGACATAGAAATAGGTGATAAGCTGTACATAGAAAACCCGGCATTGTCTGCGGCCAGAAATCCCATCCAAGCTATATTCTTATTTTCACGCAATGTCTAGGCAGGAGTGAACGAGCTGCACAAACCTGCACGGCGAAACTACAAACGACTGGCGGTAGTGACCAAAGGCGTAGACGACTTGTGGCAGGCTGACCTTGTGGAAATGAGCAGTGGCAACCTGAAGAATTTACATAAAATCAACAAGGGGTACAAGTATCTTCTCACCGTCATAGACACATTTTCAAAATTTGCGTGGGCTTTACCCCTCAAGACAAAAACAGGAGCCTGCGTAGTGGAAGCATTCAAAACTATTTTTGATGAATTTGGCAGGCTACCTCGATTTCTTCACACTGACAACGGAAAAGAATTCTACAACTCTGTCTTTCGACAATTTATTCAAAAACGAAATATTCAACATTACTCCACCTTTAGTCACATAGAAAGCCAGCATAGTGGAACGTTTCAATCGCACTCTCAAAACACGGATGTGGAAACAGTTCACGCTTCAGGGGAATTACAAGTGACTCGACATGCTTCCGGAACTCGTTAACAGCTATAATCACAGTGTGCATCGCACGATACGCATGAAACCAGTTGACGTTAACAAATCTAACGAGCAGCGTTTAATTTCTACAGTTTATTGTCCAAAGTATAAATTTACGAGCAAGAAACTGAAATACAAAATAGGAGACCTGGTGAGGATTAGCAAATTCAAGCGTACTTTTGAGAAGGGTTTTACCAAGAATTGGAGCACGAAACTTTTCACCGTAGTTCGAGTCATGCCGGGGGCGAGGTACACGTATCTAATAAAGGATGCACGCAACAAAATTTTGAAAGGAAGGTTTCACGAAGAGGAACTTTCGAAAACAAAACACCCCAAAACATATCTTATTGAAAAGGTATTACGTAGAAAAGTAAAAAAAAACTACTGGTTAAATGGCTGGGACTCGAGGAAAAAAGTTGGATCGATGCACACAAAGTGATTGTGTGACAGGTATGTGGGATGTGGTGAGACGACTACCCGATTTATCCTCGGAACACTCTAGGAAAAACGGCGAGCTACTGCCTGACAATATTCGCTGCCTTGTTGTTGGACCTTCTGGATGTGGAAAAACCACGTTGGTTATGGACAATTTCTTGCTTGCACCCGACTGGCTGGGCTTTAAGAACAGGCATCTGTATGTTTTCTCCAAAAGTTTGGGGCAACTAAAATACCGCAAGCTGACGAAACTGTACGACGGGCTGGGCATTGCTACTTTTGCTTCTGAAGTTATATCGCTGGACCGCTGCCGCTATAACTCGGTGGTGGTCTTCGACGATGTAATCTTGGAAAACCAAAACGAGATTCGCAATTTTTTTACTCAGGGTCGCCACAGGGGCACGGACTGCTTCTACCTTGCACAGACTTTCTCCAAGATACACAAGCAGCTCCTTCGGGACAATGCTAATTTTATTTGTTTGTTTCGTCAGGATGCCACCAACCTCAAGCACGTTCACGATGACTATGTAGGTGGAGATTTGAGCTACAACGATTTTTCGAAATTTTGCTCTTCATGCTGGAATCAAGATGATTTTGGTTTCGTCACAATTGACATGACGAGGAAACCCAATGATGGAAAATACAGAAACAAAATTAATAATTTTCTAAACGTTACAACGTTACAAGAAACGTCTTCACGTATTATAAATAACTACATACAATAAAAATGAAACGCAAACTTGCAGACGACAACCTGAAGCTGCACAACTTCCTGACAAAACGGTTTAAGGGTATGAAATCCGAGAATCGTGGAATTTACGAAGAGAAAAAGCAACAGGACCAACCTATCATCGATGCCATCAGCGGACTCGGTAAGGAAATCAAAAATGTCACCCAGCAAAACAAAGAGCTGATCATCGAGCTCGTGCCACTCACTGCTCGAAATTATACCATACCAACACCGATATCCAGCATTCACACTACCCCGTACGAACTTGCGCCGCCACCGAAACGTCAGGCTCTAGGCAGCACCTCTTCGGAAAATGTAGTCGAGCTGGGATCGTTGGCGAGGGATTATCTAAGCACCGGGAAATTCGAGAAAGGCGAGGTTTTCGGATTGTACACGATCATGGAACTCAACGAGGGCGTGGTTTGGAAGATCGGAAAATCGAAAGTCACGTTCGAGGGTGACGACGTGAAAGTCAATTTGGGAGAGAAGGACAGCTGGAACAGGTATCCCGGCACGGTTGGACTGTGGGAACTCATCACCAAAAAGCAGCCAAGAGATTACACAAACGAGGATTACCAAAGTTACAAGGAAATTTTGATCATGACGGATGCCTTGTACCAAAACAACGACGCGACGCAGAATCGCGTTAAATCCAGCAGCGGTGAAAAATAAAGGAATCTCATCAAGCCGATATGGAACCAGGTCAAAACAGGCAGCGGCGTCAAACTCTACAACACCCTGCCGAAGGAGTTTGTGTGGGTGGACGACGTGAGAAAGCTCGTGGACTGTTTGCTGGTCATTGCAGGCGAAGAGAATGCCGGCAACCGCAACTTTCGCAACGAAAAGGTAGGAATTGTGGACATGATTAGCTCCAAGCTTGCCAACTTTATTGTGAATGATGACAAAGGCATAGGGTACCTCATCAAAATCATCAGCACCTTACCTCCGAAATTTTGGAACGTGGCCGAGGGTCGAGGTCTTGTGAACAATATCATCAACAAGCTACCCTTCGAAATGCACCTACCAGGTTACCAGTACTGCTGCCCCGGAACAAAACTTAATCAGCGACTGGAGAGAGGCGACAAGGGTGTGAATACCCTGGATGCTGCATGCAAGGATCACGATATTGCCTACAATACTAATACCGATCTCGATGTACGTCATGATGCTGACAGAAAGTTAGAGCACGCAACTTTCGGGAGACTCGTCAGCAGAGACGCCTCGCTGGGTGAACAGGTCACCGCATTAGGTACGACCATCGCCATGAACACAAAACAAAAATTGGGGTGGGGTCTATAAATAACAACCTACCCGAACTGCTCTGTAAAAATATTCAAGCTCACACAATATATAAATAACATATCGTCAAAATGAAGCCCAAGGGTGTAGTATACGAAATACCTTCTTTGAATCTGAAAACTCTGGGTGCCCTCGATGGGTTACTCACCAAGAAACAGCGCGAGAAGAAACATTCTTGCTTGGTCAAAGGACACGGAATGAAATTGCTGCTCAGCATCCCTCAGTTGAAGATGTTGCAACATTCGCGAAAGCAAGAGAAAAAGACCGGAGGCTTCATATTCACCATCCCGGCCATCCTGGCCGCTCTGGGTGCTGTGGGTAGATTGGCCGGCGGAAGTGTCGTTATCGCCAGTAGTATGATTTGACCTATTATTGGCGCGATAAAGTATGAACCCCCCTCAGGCAGATTTGACTACACTTAAAACTAGCTCAACATGCCCATATGAGTTTTTTGCTCAAGTGTTGAACTCTGTCTAATCCAAGATTTTTGTAAAAATGCCCTCGGGAATTTCCCGGGAAAGTATGACCCCCCACAGATTGATTTGCCTAGAGTTATAAAAACACTTCTGTGAGATTGTTGTCCATTAGCTTGTTAAAAATATGCTCCTCTTGATATTTTTTTTGGCTACACTTAAAACTAGGCCAAACGTATTAACACACCCACACACACACACACACACACACACACACACACACACATACACACACACACACACACACACAAACACATATTTACTTCCGGTCCACTTCCGGTTTAAGTTCAATTGGGCACCAGGCTCAACTTGTATATCTAGTATTAAGATAATGTAATTCTTCTACAATTGCTCTGTGACTCTCATTTTTTACATCATAAATATATGATTTTTCCCCTATAAGAATAACACTACATATGGTGTCATCAGGGAGTGTATCGTGGAATTCACAGATAATTTTAATGTTTGTCCTGTCATTTATCACAACTTGTTTCTTTTTTGAAGTGTTGATGACAAACATGGGTCTCTGTGCTTTGAATTCATCTGGTGTGTAATACATGTCAGTATTGCCAGTAGTGACCCTTTTGTATGCTGTAAATGATTCATATAATTTAAGGAAATCATCCTTGGACATGTCTAAATTATAATTTTCTCTGGGAAATACCTCATTTCTGCCATTTTTAAGATATATGTTCTTGATGTTGCAGTTATCAAATCTACTTGAATTTTTTTCCTGATTATTGTGTCTTCCAGTCTGAAACAGTACCACCACAAAATCCGGCATGTCATATTGTATACTGGAGAATGAATTTGTAGCATCAAACTCATAATAAGTACCAGTGGCAGGCTTCTGTACACATTGATATGTATAAAATTGTAAAGGTACTTGTGGATTTTTTATTATATCTGCTTTGTATTTAAGAGCATAACTGGCTTCATATTCAACAACCGGGATTCTTAGCTCCATAGTCTGAATAATGCATTTGCCTTCATCAGGTAGGGTATTGGGCAGAGCTTCCCCTGTAGAATTTAATGTACTGTACCTCATCAAAGCATTATTATCATTGGCAACTCTTCTAAATGTGATTCTTAAACCACCCTTCCACATAATATCTTTGTAATCTGAGAAGAATCCTGGCAACAGGCGCATGGGGAACAGCAATGTGTGGCTCTTGGATAATATTTTATCACCAGCCTCAAATCCACCTATTTTGTAGTAAGAAGCCTCGGTTTTGGATAATTTTAGTGTGGCCAAAGCTGTGGAGGTAATGCCGGGATAATCCACTCTGTTTATAACAACACCATGCTTTCTGATCTCAATTTCAGAGAACAGATGTGGCACAAAATTATCTATCAATCTTATATTTGAATTTGCCGGATAATCTGTACCATCGAGCTTTACAACATCAAATTTGATGTATAGATCTGCTCTGTGGGGGCGTATAAAGCCATCCCCTACATCAAGATCAACCTCAATCTCTGTGTTGGGTTGATTTATATTTGCAAATGTCCTCCTGTTTGGGGGGATTGATTGTAGCTCATAACTCTCAATATTTTCCATTTTTTTGTATGTATTTTTATTTAAATATTAATCTCTATGATTGCAGTTGTTGTGGCTCCAGCAAAATCAACTAATTCTTCTTTTTCATTAGTGACCATCAACTCAATGTAATCAATTCTATTATGGCACACAGGAAAATATAATGTTGGGGATGGAGTGTAGATGATGGGCTCCATAAATTCAGAGTTAGGTTTAAATGTTGCAATGATGCCAGTTTGTTTGTGAGTGCCTATGCCATTTGATTTGGTGATCATACCCTCGGCCACATTACAGTGAATATTTAGAGTCTCTATGGCTAAGAATTTAGGTATATTAATAGCAGTGTGTTTGATGGCCGGTTCAAGTTTTGTGTTGTTCTCAAAGCCTAACAGCTCTCCTATAGTACCCAGATCCACTGTTTCTGTAGCAGATACAATCTCTACTCTGTGAGTGACAGAATTTTGAGTTAAAACTATACATCTGGGTAATTGAGCATTTAGAGTGGACAGATTATATTGCCCTGGAGTGATGACAATTTTTTGATCCCCTACTGCAATTTTGTTGTTGTGGTGTGTAATATTAGGGATCAAGTACATGCCATAAAATGCTCTGAGAGCTATTGTTTTGGGATACACTATATCATCATGTAATTTGAGTTTCAATATTGAATTTTGGCTGGTGAGATGGAATACCCCCTTGATGTTTCAGATACCACAAGGCTTTTTGAAAATTTTCAATTGATGGTTTATTTATTTGAGACATATATCTAAGAACAGATAAACACAAATGTCCACAATCAACATCTTTGAAGTTTTGAACACGGGCATTATTGTAATAAAGATTAGTTGATTTTAGATATTTTACTAAATTTTCAGGTGGAACACCTCCAAATGAATCAAACACAAATGCCTCATTGTTTAAATATTTAAGATAACAAATCCAGTGAGTGCCCTGATTTTTGTACTTATCCAAATTAACAATGCCACATTCTTTGTTGAGTGGTTGTTCTGGTAAAGAATCAGACGTGCACTCCTCTAAAATTTTTGATGCCCAGTGGCTTGATTAAAGCGTCAATATCTTGGTTTGTAAGCGGCTCTTGTTTTTTTTAAACTTATTCATGGCTCTCTTAACACATTTGCCTTGTTTCTCCATGGCCAGGTTATGGCGCTTCAATTCATCTAATTCTGCTTTATTTTTTTTTTGGCATCTATTACTGTTTTTGCTATGGCAGCTGATCCCCCAGCCAAGCTCCCAACAGCCCCAAGTGCTGCTAAGATGGCCGGGATAGTAAATATGAAACCCCCCACATGTGATTTTTTTCTAGATTGTTGTAATTTTTTTAATTGGGGGGTACTAAGCAACAATTTCATAGCATGGCCCTTTGCAAGACAAGAGCTTTTTTTCTTGCGCTGCTTTTTGGTTAAAAGACTGTCAATAGTTTTAAGAGATTTAAGACCTGCATAAGGTATCTGATACATAACACCCTTGGCCTTCATTGTAGGTTTATTATATACATATTCACAGCCCCCACCCCAGTTTTTGCTTGGTGTTCATAGCTATGGTGGATCCCAATGCTGCTATTCTTTCACTCAAAGAAGCATATTTGCTTACAAATCTACCAAATGCAGCCTCTTCTAATTTTTTGTCTGCAACATGTCTCTTGTCTAGATCAGAATGTGTGTTGTATGCTATGTCATGGTCTCTACAAGCTGCATCTACGGGATTAACACCAGGATCACCTCTGTTTAATCTATGGTCCAATTTTGGGCCTGGACCACAATACTGATAGCCTGGAATGTGTAGTTCAAATGGCAGCTTGTTTATAATGTCATTAACCAACCCCCGACCCTCAGAAATATTCCAAAATTTAGGTGGTAGAGTATTAATAATTTTTATAAGATATCCAATCCCCTTAGTGTCATTCACTATAAAATTAGACAATTTTGTGCTTATCATGTCCATAATTCCAAACTTTTCATTGTAAAAATTGTGGTTGCCAGCATTTTCCTCCCCAGCTATCACCAATAACCTATCTACAAGTTTCCTGATATCATCAACCCAGACAAATTCTTTAGGCAGGGTGTTGTATTGTTTGATTCCACTGCCAGTCTTGATCTGTGACCATATGGGCTTGATTAAGTTGTTATATTTTGCTCCACTGCTAGACTTGACTCTTTTTTGTGTGGAATCATTGTTCTGGTATAGAGCATCTGATTTTATTAATATTTCTTTGTAATGCTCATAGTCTTGATCTGTATAGCTGCCAGGTCTCTTCCTAGTCATCAGTTCCCACAATCCAGGTGTTCCAGGATATTTAACAAAACCACCTTTTTCTCCAAGATGAGATTCTGAATATACAATTATATCATCTCCCATAAATGTTACTCTGAAATTGCCTATTCTATGTATGATGCTACCATCACGCTCTGTGTCAGCATATAAGCCAAAGACCTCATCTTTATTGTCTTTAGGTGTGCTTAAATATTTTTGAGCAAGAAAACCCAATTCAATAGGATCCAGAGTAGCTTCAATTCTTCGAGGAGCAACAGGACTAGATGTATGAATACTGGAAAGTGGGGTGATTGGATAATCTAATATGTTCCTTGCAGCTACAGGTACAAGCTCTGTGATCAAATTTTGATTTTGCTCTGTAACAGTTTTGATATTTTTACCTAATTCACTAATAGCATCAATAATATGCTGTTCTGTTTGTTTGTGTTGTTCATAAATTCCTCGGTTCTGTGATTTCCATCCCTTAAATCTTTTTACAAGATAATCTCTTAATTTAAGATCATCAATGATTGGCCTTTTCATGGTTATTTATATATGTTTCAATGTCTAGAAAATTGTTGATTTTATTTCTGTATTTGCCACTATTGGGTTTTCTTGTCATATCAATTGTGACAAACCCATAACTGTTTTGATTCCAGCACCTACTGCAAAACTTGGAAAAATCATTGTAGCTCAAGTCCCCACCTACATATTCATCATGTATGTGTTTGAGGTTGGTATGATCTTGATGAAACACACATATAAAATTGCTGTTGTCTCGGATCAGCTGCTTCGGTATTCTTGAAAAAGTCTGTGCCAGGTAGAAGCAATCAATGTTTTTGTGTCGGCCCTGTGTAAAGAAATTTCTAACCTTGATTTGATTATCCAGTATAATGTCATCAAACACAACAACAGAATTATCGAGACATTCATGGAGTGGCTTAACATCTGATTCAAAGTGGCTATATCCAATCCATCATATAGTTTCATCAGCTGCTGATATTTTAATTGTTCCAAGCTCTTAGAGAAAACATACAAGTGCCTGTTTTTTCAATCTAACCAGTTGGGTGCCAATAAAAAATTATCAATCATTAGTGTAGTTTTACCACAAGCTGATGGCCCAACAATAAGACATCTAATATTATCAGGCAGCAACTTGCCATTTCTCTTAATCTGCTGTTCAGGTTCTGGCAGCCTTTTTATAACATCCCAGGTGCTCATATTATCACTTTGTCTGCATCGATCCAGCTGTGTTCTGGAAGTCCTAGCCATTTGACAAATAACTTGTTGCTTTTTCTGCGGATGATTTTTTCTATGAGATATGTGTCAGGCTGTTTAGTTTTTTGAGTTCTTCTTCATAGAACCGGCCTTTGAGAATTTCTCCTCGGTGGTCTTTTATTATATATGTGTTAAGGGTCTCAGGTTTAACTTGAACCACTGTAAATAATTCAGTGCTCCAGTTTCTTGTAAAGCCTCTTTTGAATAAGTGCTTATATTTGCTGATTCTTACTTGATCACCCACCTTGTATTTGGCTTTTCTTGTTGTTGGCTGGTATCTAGGATAATAAACAGTCCTGATCAATTTTTGCTCATCAGATGAAGTTACTTCAGAGGGTTTCATGTTGATTGTGGAATGAACCGAGTTGTTATATTTATGTAGAAGTTCTCGAAGAATATTAAGTCATTTATAATTACCTTGAAGTGTAAATTGTTTATACATAAGATTTTTTAGGGTTTTGTTGAATCTCTCTACAATTGAGGCTTTGAGATCACTGTAACTCGAGTAATGTTTTATTGACTGGCTTTTAATAAATTGTTGGAACACAGAATTATAAAATTCTTTGCCATTATCTGTTTGCAAATAGCGCGGTGATCTTCCACTCTGATTGATGATTGTCCTGAAGGCTTCTGTAACACATTTTCCAGTCTTGGATTTGAGTGGCACAGCCCAGGCAAATTTTGAAAATGTGTATATTACAGTAAGTAGATACTTGTAGCCCTTGTTGATTTTGTCTAAGTTTTTCAGCTGTCCACTTGCCATCTCAATCAAGTCGCTCTGCCATAAATCATCTATGCCTTTTGTGACTACTGGCAGTCTCTTATAATTATGTCTGGCTTGTCTGTGTAATTCATCAACAATAATTTGTCTAGACATAATATGAAAACAAGAATATTGCAACTATGGGGTGTTCAGCAGCTGATACTACAGGATTTTCTAAATATAGTTTGTCTCCTATTTGTATATGAAATTCCAGAGAGCCATCATCTTCAGCAAAAGATGTTTCTAATGTATTGGAATCTGTAAAATCCTCTAACTCTACACTGGTGATTTTTTGTTTGTTGTCAGCATTTGTTATTGATAAGGTGGGGTAGTGGTGTGCCTGTGGTTGTAGCCAATATTTGATTTTGATTGGTCTCAGTGTGCCCCCAACAAAAAACTGGTAATAAAATTGTGCAGGGGACAGCATATATATTTTGCCACCTGGTGTAAATGGTGAATCATATTCTTTGTTGAAGATGCTGTCAATTCAAGAATTACTGTATGTTTTGGATTCTCGATTATGCCGGTTATTTCTTTTTCTGCTGTAAGCAATCTGCTTGTTACAGATTCAAGGTGCTCATTGATGGTCCTAACAACATCATCATGGCCTGGCTTGATTTTTATGTCCACAACAAGTTTCTTGTATTGTTGCACAATCTCTTGAAACTGGGTGACAAAAACAGACAGAGCATTTGCTTGATTGGATTCCATGGTCCCTAGCTGTTGCTTGATATTAGCTACAATTTGTTGCAAATTTTCAATAACTGCCAATTTTGAATTTTGAGCAGTAAGATCATGGACCTGTCTTCTGATATCCTCAAACAGGGCATGCAGTTCATTAATATGTTGATTAGTTGGTAGAGTGGCCACTGTCTGAGTAAGTTGTTTAATCTCTGTTTGGATATTCTTGATATCTTCTGATTTCAATATGCGATTCACAGCTCTCTTAATATTTTTAAGTTCCTGTGATGTAGGCAGATTTGTTACAGTATTTTGCAAAGATTCAAGTGCCAATTTCACATCATTTAATTCAGATGCATCAGCCACATTTTGCATAGCATTTTGGAGCAGGGCTATATCTGCCTGAGTGTGTGTTGATTGTTGTAAAATTTCAAGTTTTGTTTGGATATCATCGATCTAGTGATGAAAATGAGATAGTTCAGATTCAGTGTTGAGGTTTTCAAGCTTTGTGATCTGTTGCTGGACACTGACAAGTGTGTCTACAATACCAGGCAGGCGGGATTCTAGAGATTCTTGTACATTTGTCAAATCACTTTGCACTGCTGCTATTGTACCCTCAAGATGGGTTATGGTACTTTGAATTTTTCCAAAATCTTCATATGTTTCAAGTTGCAGCTTAATGTTGGCAACACTCCGAGTTATTGCACCCAAAGCATCAGAAGATGGCAAGTTGTTCATAAAATTTTCAAGTGTCTCAATTTTTTCTTTAACCTCGGCTATGGCATTGTTCAGAGGGTCCAGATTAGGTGTCTGGAGTGATTGAATCTGTTCCTTTAGAGTGGAAATCACTAGATCAAAATCTTCTTGTGATTTTATGCTTTTGACAATTGTTTGGAGCTGTGTCTGGACATTATTTATCTGCTCTTCCAATTGCTGTTTCAATTGCTCAGAGTTGGTGGCCTGGGTCTTAAATTTGGCTTGAAGAGCTGCTACAGCTTCTTCTAAACATTGAAAATTATCCAATGTTGCCAAATCAGTATATTTCTGAAGCAATAATTTGAGATCTGAGTCAATTTTAAGAAGAGGGTCCATGCATTGTGATTGTAAATTTGTAATTTCTAGTTGAAGACTGGCATTGAGTGTGGTTTGTAAAGCTTGTAAATCACTTCTTAATTTCTTGACTCTGACATCAAGCATCAGAATCTCATCACTGTGATCTTCATGTCTTGTATGGCCAAATATATCATTAGGCATTTTTGTTTTAGTGGTTATTTATTATTGAATATCTAATTCTTAATTCTATAAAAAAAGGTATAAGCTTGGCATAGGATCCAGGGACCTCAATATATAAGCAGTCACCAGCAGAAACAGTATATACAGTGCCAGAAATCATGTTTGAGTGCTTAATTCTATAAATATTTCTCCCTATTGAAATCTTGACATTACCCTCAGGGGTTGTAATAATTTGCAATTGACCACCTACAGGTAATTGGTAATGATTTAAATTATTGTTAAATATGTACAATGTTTTACCTGTTTCATCATCAACATCTGTAAGTATGCTGTTCAGATGAATAATTAACAAAGCACTTAGTTTAGATATTATATCAGAAGAGGGTTGTGGTGTTGGCAGGTCCATAATAGCCTGTTTTTTGAACCCAAATAAGTTCATAGGCATGTTTATTTATTTCAAATCATGCTCTGTAATTGGGCATTGTTTGCCTATTTTCAAATCACAATGTCCCCATGGTAGAGTATGTATGCCACATGATAAAATGCATCTCTTATCATCATGTGGGTCCAGAGCCACTTTTCTTACAATATTTGTAGTCCACAAGTGATCCACACTCTGAATTCTGGATTCTGATGTTCTGATTGTGCTACATGATGTGAGGCAATTTTTGTAATCTTCAAATTCAAGCTCTTTGTCTACAGTCACTTTGCCAATGCCCTTGGCCTTTTTGGCAACAGCGCCACTACATGTTTCACAGCTGTACATCTTGGCTCTTAACCCAGCAAATGCCACAATAACATCACCAAGTGTCTCATTTTTTAACTTGCCAGGCACCTTTTTGTTGTGGTGTTGAATCTCTGTATGTTCACTGGTATCAAAATATTTAAACAATTCAGGCTGTGCTATATCTTGATAAACATCTTCTGTTTGAATATCAAGAACAAAACTATCTGTGTCCATGTACATCAGTTTTACACGATCCTTATAAAAAGGCTTCAACACATCATAATACAATTTTAACATGTGTAATTTGGCCAATTCCAATATCACAGCCCCTACATAAATAGGCTTATCAAACTTAATCTTTGTTTTTTTCATGTTGAAAAGTGCCATATTCTCATCATAAATTCTTCTGTAATTGACGTTGGGCTTTGCAATCAATTTTTTGCTCCGGCTGGGGTCTGTAATTATTTTAACATCAATATGTTTTCTGACATTTTCAATTGTTTTGCCATACACTGAATTGACCATCAATTTAAACAAAGTTTTATCAAATTGGCTCATTGCAGATGTTCGAAGCTCTGTGTTTGTATCAATATATGGTTTCAACCATCTTGAGTGCCTGAACCTCAATACTTTGCCAATTTTGGTTACTTGAACACCATGATGCATCAGGAACTGGAGGTTTTTGTAATATAAGACATAACCCTGTTTCGGCTCTAGAGTCATCATCAATTTCTTCTGTTTAGAGCCAGGTGAACACTTAACCTCAGGATATGGGGGCAGATCAGAAAATATGTTGTGTAAATCATCAGGAATTGTCAGATCAACCTCTAAGAATAGGCCATAGTTACTGTCATCAAAATCCTTAAGATCTTCAATATTGAAATCTTCGACCCACTCAAGCCCTGCGTATGGCAGTTTTTTCATCATGGCATAACCATAGAGGCTGTTGGCATCTACATACAGTATATAATTTGATGGCAGTGCTGGTTCATAATCAGGAATATATTTGTTATTTGCTCTGGCATATCTCTGAGAACATTGCACCATGCCTCCTCTTATACATTTTTCCATAAACAGATACATATCTTGATCCTGGATCAGATCCAATTGCATTTTAGTGTTTAAAAACATTGCAGACCATGCTAGGCCCGGAGCACTGTAAAAATACATTGGATCCAGCTTATAATTTTGCATGGAAGATTTTCTGAATGCCTGCAGTATATCAGCTAAGAGGGTCACATCAAGTTTTAAATAAGCCTTGTGATAATCACCAAATGTCTGGCATTTTAAATTGTTCCACATCAATTGGGCATGGTGATAATCTTCATCAGTGATTCCAGATCCTCTGATTTTGCTGTAAAACTCTTGTTGTGGTGACAAAGAACACTCATCAAATTTAGAAAAATCTGTAACATAGTCATATGGATATACACCCTTCCGCCTAATTAATTTCAGGTCCTGATTTGGAAACGAAGCACATGTGATTTTGAATTGATCATCAGATAATTGAGTGGCCAGTGTAGCCAGGCTAGCCGATAAAATTCTATATGAATCAAGAAATCTTAAGTGAATAGGAACACCATTAACTTTAATTATTTTGCTAATGGCAATATATTTCTCATTATTTTCAGCTAAAATATTTAAATTCTGCTTGTCAAACCCTTCATCAATTTCATCATATTATTACTCATACTCGTCGTTTGGATTAGCCAAAAATGAAAAAAGCGACGCTAAAAATCATCTAATCAAATGTATTCATTACTTACCTTCCAGCCTCCATGAAGAAGTGGCTACGAAGCCAGAAGCTCTACTTTTGAATCCTGGGTGAGGAATGAATATATCATCGTGTTCATTCGGATTCCACCATTAATGCTCATTAACGATTAACCTACGACGTAGAAAAACGCTAAAATTAACGTAAATATACGTCGCATTCTTCAGTCGCTTCATTAATGTGGATCATTTCACTATCCTAGACGGAAAACGTTAGTTTAGCAACGTAAAGAATATTCACTTTCGAGGCAATGCAAAGCATTGAGAGGCAGGGGTGTAGCAAGGGGTGGAAGAAGTGCGCGACCGCACGGGACTTCGCGCTTAAAGGAGCTTGATACGAAATATGTTATAAATAGAAGTGGGGGGGGACATGGAAATGCTATTTTTTGTGTGCAGTAATACTAAAACATTCTGTATTTATCTGGTTTTAAATTCTAGTTAAACGTTATAATTTGAATGAATACGTCCAATCAGAGGCATAACATACAGGCAGGCAGGTCTTAAGTCTAAGGGGCACGAAAGAAGTGAAAAATGATCGTCGTATTTCTCATGTGAAACAGTTAGGAAAAATTTACGATAACTTGCTTAGACATTTTTACACATTTATTCTTTCATTGAATAGAACGTCCTTTGTCTTGTATTCTCTTCATTCTCTTGACCTTGCACTCCCGATTTTAATAAGTTAACAACAAAAACCTCTAACTGGCACGAAGCAAGCGCGAGACATTTAAACGCTTGCGTTGTTTTATTCCTTCCTAGAACAGGCCCGTACCCAGAATTTGTTTGAGGAGGTTGGAGACAGATCCGAAAATGTGGAACAAAAGAGAACATCCGAAATGCTATTGGATTTGTTGAGTTAGGTTATTTTACGTCGATTTTCTGACACTTTTGGCTGATCGCGATGATGAGGATGAGTGATGATATGACGAAAATTGATCAAGGAACACTCACAAAGAACGTCCATGCCCAATCCTGGATTCGAACCCGGAAACCACAGCATCGTAGCGCGTTGTGCTAACCACTCCGTCCAGGTGGTCGACCCTTGTCGGCGAAATGCTGTTGGGAGTACTGGATGTGACCACCAATGTTTCGGTAGTATTATTGTGCGAGCTAGTGCTAGCTCGTAGATATAGTGCTAAGTGTACACCCAACGGTAAAAGCAATATGTCCATCTCCACCGTATTTTCATTCAGTCTGTTTTCCACAGTGTCATGATAATGGGTTGAAATAGAAACGCAGTCAACATAAACTTCGCATCAAAAGAATCAATGACCCCTTAGAAGAACACAGGATGTAGAGTAATGAGAGAATTAAAATGGTGGTGAACAATTTGACTACTATTATCTTTCCTAATTGTAGAATTGTAGAGTTGCAATGTTAAGGTCCAAAGTATCAAGAAGAAATCATTATTAATTATTAATTAATTATTATTAATTTAGCAATCATTATTAAAATCAAGAACATGTCTAAATGGGGGTTAACGTCCTCCAAAATAAAACCTCGACACATTTAGTCAAATTACGACTTGAGTTTGAAAGAATAGACTGTCCCGACTGAATTGGAATGTCTTGTAAACACGCATCAATGATTATAAAACAAAAATTACAAGGACAGTTTACTTTCCCTTGGCAGATAAGGTTTAGCACAGTTCTGGCGCAAAAGTGAAAAAAAAGGGGAGCGACTGCTTACCCCCACTTCCCTTTAATTTCCGCCATTGGATGGGGGCCTCGCATTCTAATCTCATCCAGGGCCTCGTTATATGTTGCTACGCCACTGTTGAGAGAGGATTACTAAATTCAAAAATCCATCTTTCGAAGCGTCATGCATGTTTTGTGCAATTGTTTTATACTTATTGTTAGTTTATTTAGTTTATTTGACATCGCATTTCTATCACTTCTGGCTAATTGCGAGGATGCAAATGAATGTCAGAAATGAATGAAGGGTCTTAGCAATAGCAACCAATTTTCGCGACGTGTACCTTCTCCCCTCTCTCTTGCCACTCATGTGTGCCGTGTTCTTTGACATTCTGACATTGTCCTCGGTTTTCTTATAGCTTTTCTTTCAATCAAAATATGTGCACAATGACAACGTGACTACTGCTGCATTTGCAAACTGGAAGTAACAAAATGCAAGTCAATGTATACTGCTATAATCTAATTTTG
This sequence comes from Lepisma saccharinum, assembly GCF_977018435.1. Taxonomy (NCBI): domain Eukaryota; kingdom Metazoa; phylum Arthropoda; class Insecta; order Zygentoma; family Lepismatidae; genus Lepisma; species Lepisma saccharinum. The sequence continues at coordinate 50,244,320 of NC_139238.1, forward strand.
TATTGGTATAATTGTTATTTTCGCTTGTCGATCGCTACTCCTCGCGGACTCATGCCCAGAATTCGAGTCGCTATGCAATGGAAACAGCCCGCGGCGTTTTTCCCAGGCTTGTTTTTCAGTGAAGTTCAAATGCTATGGAAGAATAAAGCTTTGAATTCAAAGCGTTTTGAAGGAAAACTAAAGTAAATTTTGCATACAAAAGAATACCGTAAACTATGTAAACATGTGTAGAATTAGCAAATTAGAATTCAGATCGACAAGTTACTGTTCCTGGATATTAAGGTAAAGAGATAATGGGTTGTTGCAAGTCTGATTTGTGAACAGATAGACTAATAGGGACTGAATGGGATCCGAACCAATATGTGTCTCTACTGTCTCTACTGGACCCCTTGATTGCAAAGCTTGATTGGAAATTGAGGCGTTCTTAGTCCAGCATTAATATATGTATAGAAAACTTTCAACACTGGGAAATATACAATATTGCAGGATTTAAAAAAAGAAGTATAAAATCACTGTAAAATTTAAGAGCGAAAAGGAGTTACGAATAATATATATCCTATATTTTGTTAATGTTTTGGGACTAAAAGCTTAGAAGAATCAGTTAAATTTATTTGAGGTTTTATTATAAATCCACTTTATGTACAAATAGGTTAGTCATGGTGGACCTAGAGTTTAATGTTGAATTATAACACTACGTGCCTCCATCGAACACAGGACCCCTTGCTTACAAGGCACCGAGATTGCCACCATCGGGGTGGCCCTACAGACATACTGTCTGGCTACCTTAGCTGAGACCATGGACGAAAGTGCGCATTCGTCAACTGGAAGTGTTCATTGGCAAAATAGGGGCACTTTGTTCATGAAGCGAGTTTCGTGAAAATCGTCAGCTGTTGAAAAAACAACGAAGTTTCAAACGTAGTAACATCGCCGCCAAAATACCTATAGATGTTTACGAATTATGTAAGGGTACAGAATGAAAAAAAAAAATAACCTTCCATATACTATATAAGCAAACGGAACATATCAGGAAAGTATTCATTACGTCACATTAGTAGATAAACTTGTTTGAGCCCGACCCTGTGGCCGAGTGGTTAGCATATCGCGCTGCAACGCCAAGGGTCCCGGGTTCGAATCCCGGTCGGGCTAGGTTGTTTGTGAATGTCCATTCATCAATTTCATCATTTCATCACTCATCCCCATCTTCGCAAATTAGCCAAGAGGCACAAAACGCGAAGTAAAATAAACTAAATCAAATCAAATCAAACTTGTTTGTAAACATGGAACTTTATTTTCGGTCATTCAATTTAATTGATATACTTATTAAATCGTATAATTAGCACAAATGTACACAGCAGTAATCAGAATAGTATTCAACAGTATTATTATGCAAACTATTATAAATACAGTATAGAAAATGTAGTAACTGAATGGTTTGTGGTTTGTATTTTATCAAGGGTGTTTTGTAGAGTGTGCAACAGGGACCAATACGTCTTTGTTTTCTTTGTTCCACTTCGGAACGGTTTGTTACGAATTGTAAGAGACATCACAAACACAACACAGAAAGCAGTAATAAACACAGCAAGCGAACCCTACAGAGCGACCACAAGGAAAAAAACCTTGGACGAAAAGTCCCAGCGTAACTTTCCCTTCTTCCGTTCAGCTCGTGCCATAAGGAAGCCTGGTCCACTCTCCCCCTCCCCTCCTCGCAGGAGTACGGTGCACAGGCTTTGCGGGTCTGCGCAGGTTTTTTTGCTTGTGCTTTACTATAGCAGGCAAGAGCCACAGGGTGGTGTTCTTCCCTCTCGCGTTTGGAATCGTACTTTCCAGCTAGTTTCGTTTCCCTTGGCCGGACTGTACCAGTCAAATTATAATTTAGAACTCCAAGTTACTTGGTGACAAAAAAAACTACACTAACCCCCCCCCCAAAAAAATACATGACTTCACAGAATATAATACTTTAACACGGAATTATCATTACCTGCAAACTATATGAGTGTTTCCAAAGATCTGCTGCATATACCCTTTCCTTCATAACAAAGATCAACTAAAAATTTTAAAAAAAAGAGCGTTTCTCTATTTGCAGTCCGTCTTTGTTTACGTGTAGCGCGAAAGTTTTAGTGTTTTAAACCCAGAAAATCATGTTTTTGCACTTGTCCTTTCTTGCATCATGATAAGATGTACAAGTGCCTCAGCTCGATATAATTCAACTTCAGAGCTCTTCTGCTGCTTGCAGGAGTGGATGTTATCTGCTTCAGTAATCTACACTCCCTTGTTCCACCTGCCAGGCTGCTAGAGTAGTGCTTTCAATTATTTTGACTGGTATGTAATTTTCGCTGCTGGCTGCAAGCAATGTGTAACAAAATTATACCTCATGTGATATAACATGGCGATTATTATTATTATTATTATTATTATTATTATTAAAGATTAATTAGTGAAATAGTTTTCTCTTTCGCTAAAATTAACATAAAGAAGATAGCAAAGAATGAACTATGAATCAACAAAATTAATAACAGCGTTTGCTTTTCTTTGACGATTTAGTTAGGAAACAGACCTGTGATCCAATATTTCGTTATTATATATTATATTATTATTCTTTAAATCTTGCATCTACAAGGAAAATCAAACAAAGAAACATAAGGACGTCTTATTTGAAATTCGTAACCCCGTAGCGTGAAACGAAAGGTTGGAGGGACTACTAAATGCAACAGTTAACTTTAGTACTTGGTTCTTGGAGAGAACGTGCGTAATATTAATTTAACGAATGGTTTGTACAATGAATGATTAATAATTGCGACAGACAGGCGGAGCAAGGGGCGAAAATCCCGTGGATAGAACGAAATTACTATTTACATTGGGAAGCATCAATCGTGATTTAGTTACCTAACAAGCACTGCATACCCAACCCAAATCTCGACAAATTAAAAGTAAAAGCGAGCAAATGTAGAAATATTATGCAACAGATATTGGTCCATCATTCCCAGCTGAATTGTATCCTTAAACATCTCTCCCAAGTGACTTATCGAAAGTTTCATGTGCACATGATTTTGCCAAACACTACATCTCCAATTTTACCTCCAATAACCGGTGGAGGCACATAGTGGTTCGGATGTCATTTTAAAACTATAGGTCCTGTCCCATTTAACCGATCTGTGCAAAAAAGTGAACTTAAAACTATACATTAAAAAACTCCAGAGATATTCCGATCTCCGCACGGACTGCTTAGCACAGAGTTTACGAAGCCAATGGTTACGGTTCGTATCTCCCCTTGGACGTGGGTGTGTTTTGTAAGTGTTTCTGCATCAATTTCCTAATTTCATCCTATCATCACTCATCCTCATTGTCGCGATTAGCCAAAGTGGTATAAAAGCGATGCTAAATAACAAAATCAAATCTTTGCAGACACACGCAAACAACATACATAAATAGAAGAAACTGAACAGGAGGAAATGTTTTGTCATTTCGTTTCACAAGTGTGCTTGTTTTACATTCAAGGGAACTTAAATAATGCTTTGCGATGGGCCAAAAATATGTAGATTCGTCACTGACAGTCATTTGTTTTCTCCTCTCCACATCGCTTTTAGCCGAGTACCACCTTGTTGCCAGTTTCCTTCAGCGCTTCGTTGTCAAAAGCTTCAAAAACGATAAATATTACATCTCTACTTTCGATGTTTGAGTTACATGATAATACAAATGCTTAGCACTGAATAAAGGCGACGACCATCTGTTCAAGAATGCTGAACATTTTGACGACGCAGGGGCAGGATTACATTGTAAAGAGCTGCTTGCGTCACCCACGCTCCGACCGCTCCCTTACTATTGGGCTTATGCACGTTGTGGTTCGGATACCACTTTTAATTATAGGTCAGCACCGATTAGCCCATCTTTGCATAAAGTAGACTTAGAACTCAAGTTAGCGTGATCACAGGTTCCATTACCGAACATTTCGGTTTCTTGAAGGCAATTGGGGAGCTACGTGAAATAGAGGATAAAGATAACAGCGGTAAAGGGATTCGATGTGCTGACCACGTGTCAACTTATAAGAAAGCCACTTAACAGGCCTTTGTTATTCAAGGCCGTTTCGCCACGGAGTTTTTTCATCGTAACTGTTTTATACAAGATTGGCGAGAAAATATTAACAAAGCATGCTATTATTGTGTTTCACGCTAATCGGAGGTGAATTCTGTTACTGGGTGATAGATGGGTGTTATGATATGTCAGCTGTAAAGTTAAGAATAGTGGCGAATTTAGAAGGAGTTTTAGAGCTAGGTAGTCTTATTTTTGCTCAAGTATCTTTAAAATAAAAACAAATCAAATTTAGGAAAATATGGCATGATCTAGGAGTGGTAAGAAATATCTGATAACCCCTTATGATTTGATTTGATTTGTTGTTTGAAGTCCACTTTATGCACAGTAAGGCTAATCGGGACTCGACCTACAGTTTAAAGTGGAATCCGAACCACTTGTGCTTCCACCGGGATTCGAACCCGGGACTCCTTTATAACCCCCTTATGTTCACATCCCTTTACTGCATTTGTGAGTACGGCACTGAAAGCGTGGGGAATACTGCTCGCAAATAAAATGGAGAGGGTTCCTTAAATAACGATAACAGAAGCGGGGTGAAATGCATGGCTTTCCTGCAAGATCCTAAATGTAAACCTCTCTTCCACGTCCTGGACTCAGGGAGGAAGGGGGGTTGCCATTAGGCTATCCTAGGCTATAACCAAGGGCCAGACAAAAATGCGATCCTGAAGGGGCAGAAGTGAAAACCATGGCAAATTGAAACATGCCAAAACCTTTTACTTACTTATTTCGTTAACTAAGGACTATCTAGCAATTAAATAAGTTCTTTCACCATGGCCTATTTTCAAACGTCACCTAGATCATACAAACAGTATGTACAACTCTATTGTTCGAATATAAGTAATTGTTCCTCGAAAAAACAAATGTAAACATTTTGAATGCCAACAAACAAAAGTCAATTGGGGGGATATTTGCGACCAAAATCAACATCATTGTTTACCGGTTTACCGGTTCGCGTGCAGTGTGGCTACCATAATGTAGTGTTGATTCGTTTTCCTTTAGTGCGTGTGCGGTATTTGTGTTGTCTGGCGAAATATATATTGAAAGTGGCTGTTTCAAAGGAAAACGAAGTTTAATGAGTAATTTTTAATCAGATGTATCAATGTTTTGAACTTTACAAGTGTATTAGTACAAAGCACGATGCAGTTAGCGAAAATGAAGTACCATGAGAACAAATTATTAATAAAAATGTCTACAGTTCCCAAATTAGAGGATAGTCCAAATTCTATATATCCCGCTCTGGATATGCTACATTTTGCAGATAATCGGTGCTTTCGCGTCTAGACTCAGATTCAGTCTGTTTGTTGCGTACTGCCCATACATTCTTGTTATTGCCCTCACATCAATTCCATCCTAATCTTAGCGATTGACCAAAAGAGACAAAAGCGAGAAGTAATATTAGTCGAATTAATCTCTATATAACAGCAGCAAATGGCTGTGACTTCCTCAAATTGAGGGTTCCTCTCGCAGATATCCCATATAACATGAAGGTTAGGATGACTGATGAAACAGATTGTTGGAACAAAAAGAATTTCATGTACAGGTTTTCCAGGGTGCGAACCTAGGACACCAAGCTTTGTTGCACGCTACGCTAACCATTCAGCCACAGAGCCGACCTGAAATACTTTGTGCTTCCGGGAGTAATTCTCGAGACGCACACGATATACGTAAGTGGCAAGATGAATAAGACTTGCATTGGCGCCTTCAGGTCTGCGCCGAGCATTCAACCATATCGGTATCAATACCTCACCTTGATGTGGTTTCAAGGTGAATAGTATGTATGCCCCCTATACTTTCGGTTGTTGTATTTCTGCCGCCCAACTTACAGATATGTATGTGTAACACAGTGTTAATGACCAGGGACATATGAAAAATGGGATAACCGTTAAAATAAAATAAATTATAATTGCATGATTGTGGATTAAAGGTTAAAGGTGTTGCTTCGTTAACTGACTTACGCAGTTATAACTATCGAAAATTAAATATTTGTGGTTAAACTCGCCTAAAATCATTTGGTAAATTGTTTTACATTTTCACACAAATGTCAAGTTAATGTACTTGAAGCTAATATATATTTTAAGTTTGAGACATCACAGAGGGCGAAGGGGTGGTTGTTGAAAGACTGCTGAATTCGCCGCATTGTTGCTTCAAGGGAAGGGGGGGAAACTCGTTCAAAACGTAAATACTCTCATCTAAAACTAGAAATGCTAGTGGCAACAAAGAAAGAGAGGAGAATTGTTTTCAGCACTCTGTCCTCAATATTTCGCATGCATGTACTATATGAGAAGCAGAAACTTGGAACTTTCCTAAAGGATAAATGAAAAATCTGTTGCTACCAGGGGATCTACTTTCTACACTAACTCCGTGCTATTAATTCGAGGAGACGGTTGTTTTCCCATATTGACTCACATGCTAGTCATTTATGAAAATCCGCGCTTTTGGTAGATCATTCCCAATCAGTGACATGAATAGATATTGATACTTTTTAACATTAAAATTCAAGAAGCAATTTTTTAATGAATAATTTCCTCTTTTGTTGCAAATAATTGCAAAATTATCATCATAATAAATAGGGAACGAATTATTTCACGAGTGTTACACACGTCATATATTATCATTCTCTAAACCTCAAGATAATATGTCAATATTGAATCTATGCTTTTTCTTGTTCACATCAAATCACCTCCAAATTAGCCGCGATTGAAGCGTGTGTGAGGCCCTACACATCGTTTTATCTAGTCTAATAGATAGTCTTGTCATTGTTAAAAGACTAAACAAAATGCAGGACTACATTTAGAATATAATCGTTATATTTGCACCTTCAATCACTGCCACAATCACTGAAGGTGCAATGTCTATAAAGTGTTTGCAACACGCTTCGAAACGTTTGCCGTAATCATTGCAATGGGTGTGATTTCGCGCAAACAATTTTCGGGGAAGTTGTTGGCTGAATATCATCCAATAGAAACAGCCGCTTAGGTTCTAATGGTGATCAAACGCCGAACCGCACCATTAAATGTGATACCGTTACCACTACACCATTGGGGACAATTGCGATAGCTGAAAACATTCACACTTTTTCGCCATCTTTATTTGCAGTTGAAGTTAATAATACAGCGAACTTGAATCATATTGGGAGTACTGTATTCCCAACTAATTGCCCCCATGCGCACGCCACTGTTGCTTGTGTATATAAGTGTTCACTCACTTACAAGCGAAACCGAACCTCGAGCTCTCAGCGAGACAACTCCAGGCGCCGTGAAACAGATAACGGTTAAGCCACTGACGTTCGTTGGAACATGCATTTCTACTGTCGTGACCTTTGAGCCACTGCTTTGGTTGCGATGAAGTATTTTGGCAGGTGTCCTATTTCGCTGCAGGATACATGCAAGGCTTAACAGAATAATGTTAATGATATGCATATGATATAAAATGGTGACTATTATTCGGAAATTAACACATGATTTCTCTTCTGTAGAATGTAAGAATTTTTTCTTCCGATAAAATTATCAACAATGAAATAGTAAAAAAAATATTTAACCAGAAATCAACAAAGTGAATAACAACGTTTGCTTTGCTTTTGATATATTACCAAATCAATTACCGACCTTTTTTTAATACTGCTGATTCTGTGCGTAAATGCAGTCAGTACCCCTTCCCCCAAAATGATATGTTTACTGTCTCTTTATATATCTCTGGCTCTAATTGATTATTTATTTACCACGTAAGACAGATGAAACTGACGTAGGACTTCGAACCCAGAATTTATTGTGCTAATATAATGAGTTGACCGACATTTAACAATCTTGGCGTCCTTTAACTTTTCCAGGCAGTCATAGCCGAGATATATAAAACGACGTTTCGATTGTAATTTTGTTGGTTAAAGTTCGATAATTTTTCTTAAGTAACGAAAACTCTTTGCTCATTTCCGAATAGCACCTTTCAGTAAACAAATTGATAGATTGATCGAGTTCGTGTTTTAAGTCCACTATACATACAGTATGGTTAATCGGTACTAGACGTACAGTTTAAACTGGGATCCGAACCATTTTATGTCTCAAATGGTTATCGAACACGGGACTCCTTGATTACAAGGCGACGACGTTTACTACTACGCCAACAGGGAGTCCCAGTAACCAATATATATATATACTTTTTTGTCTATAAAACACCCGATATTAACACACTGTCAAACAACATCTTGTACATATGAAGCAAATTAAAATTGATATATGAGGGCATAGGAGTGCGCACGGTGGTTGCCAGTGGTGCATGAACACCTCAAAATGCGTCCTCAAAAAATTAAGAATGTAGAAAGAACCATTATAATAATGAAAATAATGTCTCCTCTACTGTCTCGAGATTTGAATTTTAATGGTCGGATCTTTCTAAAGTTAAAGCCAGAAGAGTGAAACGACTTGCAGCCAAAGCTGGAATCCGCCTAGAAAGATGACCCTTCGTTCGGGATTCACCAGTGATAAGAGGAAATCCTTGATTGCTTAACGAGTGTCAAGCAAACTATTTTGAGAAAACAATAATAATACAATGCCAACAATACCCACAATAATTTGCAAAATGATCTACGTAATCAGTGCGATGTGTGTAGAGGTGCAACACTCTACGTTAGAGAAAACAGGGTTTGAAGTAGAGTTCGATTGATTTGATTTTTTTAACGTCGCATTTCTTCTACTTTTGGCTAATCACGAAGATGAAGGTGAATGATAATAAGATCGGATGGATGAAGCAGTATCCGAATGAAGGGGGTGAACCGGGGATTCCCCCCCTCTATTTTTCCCATGCCCTGCTCTACATTTATATTTTCATTCCCAACCATGGGAAGAAAATTTCCCCCTCTGAACGTGTACTTTGAATGGAATGACAGTCATTCACTGTTTGAGTCATAATTTCAAGCTTGCTCTTCAAGATGTTTTTAAGAAAGATAGCCATTGCACCCTAAATATTTTATGGATGCACTTTATTTTATGTTCAGTCAAAAGAGAAAAAATTAAAAGGATCTGTTCTAGAGTGGTCAAGCAGTAGAAACAACAATGATGGAAATTAACGAAATGTTTGACATTTCTTGGGTGCCATCAAATCAATCAGTATGGGTAATAATAAATACTTATCTGGTTCTTGTACATTTCTCTTCGAATCATGAACTCAGTGCAGCTATCAGTTGAAAAGAAATAGAAAGTGCCAAGGAATGCTGAAGAAAGTACCAACTTAGTTATTTGTAGAAATTTGACTTTCCCCTGTTTTATTAGATTTCCTCAAACAGTTTCCATTGCCTCTTCAGAGAAGAAGTGCACGTCAGGAACTGGCTGTGGCAATAACTTACTTTAGCGAAGTACAAACTTTTCATCCTCACAACATTTATAGTACTACAAGCAGTGGCGTGCCGAGGAGTTTACAAAAGGAGGGGTTACCTATACTTTGTGTTGGCAGTCTGCCCTCATTTTGTCATATTTTCCTACCTTTGACATTTTTCTTTTAGGAATGCTGGGCCAAACGGGGGGTTATAACCGCCACTAACCCCCCCTTGGGCACGGCACTGACTGCAAGTTTAATTTGTGGAAGCAAACGTTATATTTCTTCTTCCTTGATTCCTACTCTTCGCGACCCTTCTCCAGACTTCCAGGAGTCATGCACTGACACAGCTTTCAGAAGTATTCTTCCCAAACTTGTTTCTGTCCGACTCAAATGCTAAGGGGAATAAGGCACTGGATCGCATCGTTTCTCAACCTATGGGGCCCGACTCACAGCTGGGACCCGAGGGGGTGTTTGGTGGGTTGTGAAGTCGGACTTGAGAATTTATTTACTGTCTTACAAAACTATTACGTTTAAAATACTAATATATATTATTTCAATATTTTAACCCGTGTTGTACGTAGTGTAAGCTATACATTTCTGTTCATCGTAACCTAACCTCTGGAATTCAAGGCGCCTTGCTGTTGGACGCGCTCTTCTTTTCTCAGTTTATTGTTTCCTGCCCTTGCGCACAGTTTGATGATGGAAATGGACAATTCCGTCTTTCATACAATACTGGTAAAATACTTTTAACCCAAATAACGTAGTTCAGGACACCACATTATTTATTTATTTACCTAGTACCTACAGTACTGTGCGCCCATTTTACACCGATTACAAGAACGAAAACAAAGAAAGTTTGGCACAAAATATTTACACGTACATTGTTATTTTACAAACACAGACGAAGCATAAGGTCTGGTCAGGGCTCGAAATGGACCGTAGCCGACCGGAACTGCTTCCGGTTCGTGATTATCTGGAACCGTTCAGTTCCGTCTCGTCAGTTCACTTTCTTAGATATTTAGACATGGCTACTCTTTAAGCATTGAAAGCAAGTGATTCACCTTGAAGGACGATAGTTTCGGAGTTAAGGATAACTATGTTCCAAAGCATTTTCTTCTTTGGTGAATAATATGAATAGCCGGTTTGAAGACTCAGGTATATTTTCGCATACAGTCCCATAAAACGCAAATACATGGTATTTAGATAATTGTGAAGGTGTGTGAGATGTCAGGCAAACTTTGTAAGCGAAAGGATGTGTGCGTCAGTAGTTAAAATCTTCGCACCTACAAAGAAACTCCACAACACATTGCCACGTCACTCAAAGTTTATGTGAATTATATCAAAATTGTTCCAATATCTACAGCTGAATGTGAACGCTGGTTCAGAGATGATATCTTTTCTTGGATCATAGAATAAGCTACATCGCTGTAATCAATTTCGATAATGTCCCCTTTTTTATCAGATATGAGCTCCAAATACGATTTTAAAACTTCCTTTTAAAAGTTATTCAAAGACAACAATGGTTATCGGGGATTATTTTAATGGAGGGTTTCCCGACTTTTCTGCTTTCATTTGTTTATTTTATAAAAATATCGGGGCTGTAGCCCATTTATGCCCCCTCCTTGTGCGTACGCCAGTGGCCTGAAGTGACTACACCAAACAACGGAAAAGCTTAGTCAGGCTGCAGCAGATGGGACCTTATCAAACTATCTCTCAAACACGAACTCGTTAAGCCTCTTGCAACTGTTATTTGATTCGGACAAGACGTCGCCACGGAATCACGATGCATAGCTTATGTTCTCTGTTCCACCCTTATATTTTTCCCCCATGTGTTATATTATAGAATTAATAAATAGATGTGTAATTCCCATACATTTACAGCGTAATTGCCCTTACAATTTTGAGAAATCTTTACGTGATTCTGGGATTAGTCTTTCTGATTAGCCAAATTGGTTTCAAATTCATTTTATTCTCAAATGTCGAATTCAAATCACGGTTCAATGTGTCTCGCCAGGAATCGTACCTGGTACTCATTTTTTACAAGGCGTCGCGTCCTTCCCGACTGGAATTAAGTTATACTGTAATAATACATAACAACCTTTTTAACAGACCCTCTATTCGTATCTCTGTCTAGTTGAAAGGATTTTGTAACGTAAAGGTAACTTCCCCGTGCATACTGCACCGTGCCACATTCAGGGGAACTGGGTTAGGGTTCCACACACTCTCGATCTCGGCCATTTTGGAGGTGGTGTGATCAGCACCAGCGCCGCCTTTAACCTGTAGGTTTGCCTCCAGGTACACACTGATTTGAAGCTGGATAGCCCCCAGAGCCGCTTAATTCGGTGACGAGGCCGGGGTTAATTGGGACTTGATATAGAGTTGAAAATGGGTCCGAATCACTGTACCATAGACATTCAGGGCTCAGCATAAATCGTTTAACTTGGGTACGATTTCAGATATCATGGACGGAATTAGTGACTGGGATGGATGTCACTTCAGTTTACCTTTCTACGTATTTCTTTAGGCCATGTTTGAGGCAACAGCCAACTGGTTCCATCAGCACTATGAGGTAGAGGTAAGGGACTCGAAAAAGCCTCTGACCAGTGGCGTCGATTAGGGGTGTAGTTGCTCCCACCCACTTTTTCCAACTTTTGTCCCCGCACTATGCTAAATCTTATGTACCAAGGGAAAGTAAATTGCCCTTGCCCCCACCCCCACTTTTTACACCTTGTCCCCTAATTTTGGAACCCAATCGCCGCCACTGCCTCTGGCAGTCACTTCGGTTGGTTGAGTGGTCGAATCGCGATTTCAAAATTGTAATTTAAATTGATTGATTGATTTAGTTTATTTTACTTCGCGTTTTGTGCCTCTTGGCTAATTTGCGAAGATGGGGATGAGTGATGAAATGATGAAATTGATAAATGGACATTCACAATCCCGAATGGGATTCGAACCCGGGACCCTTGGCGTCGCAGCGCGATGTGCTAACCACTCGGCCACAGGGTCGGGCGAAATTGTAGTTTAAAGGTTCGAGTCTTGATCAGGACATGTTGGTTCATTTGTGAATGAACTTCATATAAAAATCATGCATCATTATCGATACAATTTCTTTTTAATAGGTAGAAAATAAAAGAAAATAATTAGAAAATAATATTAAATATATAACAGAACATTAATAGGGTGAAACCGTTAATTGAATTTGATATTCAAAAGTACGTAATAACCTACTCCTGCTGACGTCACACTTCAAATCGCCGAAACAAGTATAATGGACCCACCTGTATATTACTACCTAACGACGCGCTGCATTGAAAACAAAAGAACAGCGAGGGATCCACAACAACACGGCAACCGAAAAGGGAGTCCAAGTATAGATTGTATTTGCGTTTTTCTATTTTGGCGACACGTGAAAGTACGGAGGATTGAACGGACATTCACAAATATCCATACCCATGCCGGGATTCAAGCCCGGGTCCCCTGCCGTCGTAGCGCGATGTTCTAACCACTCCGCCACGGGGAAGGTGGGCTGCAACAAAATGAATATTACACGAAAGAAGTTTCAAATGTAAGTTGCAACAGCATATTAAAGAGGAAATATTTTGTAAAGTTTGAAAAATGTACAAAGTATGTTTCTAGTAAGCTAGGAAGAATAAAGGAATATGTGATATATTTTATTGTACACGAGTTACAACTGTCTGTCAGAACAAATACACTCGTATTTTACAGTGAAATGCTGACGGGAAGAGATTCCAAAGAAATATGACACTGAATCAACACAGAGACGCAGAGGACACATTGCTGTAATGTTACTACCTCATAACGTCACTCGAAGTTTCATAAGAGGTTGGTCTCAACCTTGCCTGCGCCGGCTCCGTAGCGGAGTGGTTAGCACATCGCGCTACAACGCCAGGGTTCCCGGGTTCGAATCCTGGCCTGGGCATAGATATTTGTGAGTGTCCATTCATCAATTTCATCATATCATCACTCATCCCCATCTTTGCAAATTAGTCATAAGTGGCACAAGAAGCGAAGTAAAATAAATCAAATCATTCATTCATTCAACCTTGCCTGCTCCCTGCGGTTGCCTATCGCAAGGATGAAGTGTTTCGAGGCAACAAGGTGGTAAAAAGGGTTATTTATTGTATCCCGCGTTTGAGACAGGGTATCGACATCCACACACGATATTTAAACGTGACTGTATGCTTGCTTTTGGCGCAGGTGGAACTCGTATTTCTCGTGCTTCACTGCAGGGAGAAATCCCGAAATAAGAAAGGAGCGGAGTCCGGTAAAAAAAAAATCGCAAAAACGAAAGGCAAATTGTCTATGAACTTGGACGCAAAGAAGCACCAGCAGATTTCTTGGATGACGTGGAAGTAGAGGTCAGGTGACCAACAGTTATCGTGATTGGGTGGTTACAAAGGATGAGATTTAGAAAACGTTTTCTTCTTCGCTCCACTCGCGAAACAAACATTTCTGTAAACTTCACATCAAGTTCATACTCTCTACTTTCAATTAAATATTTATTCAATTATGCACTATTCAATTAATATTGAATTTGTTTGAGATGAAAGATTCTATTGAAATTTCCATTAACAGACACGATTTTATTCTTGTAAATTTACTGTACTGGATCTCTCAGAAATTAACACTCTCAAAAGGTAAAGTGCTCCCCTGTGCTTAACACCACGCCATGAAGGCGTATAGGGGGTGTGGGGGTAACGCCCCACACTTTCTTGATCCGGTCGTGAGTGGGGGTGATGTGATCAGCATCATGCCTCTGTCCCCTGTCATTCGACGCTGGGTGGGCGCCGGGGCCGCTTCCAACGTTAGAAAAGTTCCCGGATTTGAACCGGCCGGGGATCGAACCCGGGACCTTGAGCGTGGTAGTCAGACGCGTTACCGACTGAGCCACCGCGGCCTTCTAAAATTAACACTATCGTCATTTTAAAAAGGAATGAAATAAGTGACTTTTTCCTTCGCTCTCTTTGTTGAAATATAGTATATTCGCAAAGGCCACGTGATGCGACCTCCTCTTCCCCCAAGCAAATAATTCCAACAGAGGTAAAATTTTAGTGAAGTGGGGAAGTGGTTTTCACATTGCGCTGCGATGCCAAGGGTCCAGGGTTGGAATCCCACTCGGGCTTGGTTGTTTGTGAATGTCCATTCATCAATTTCATCATCTCGTCACTCTTCTCCATCTTCGCAAATTATCCAAGAGGCACAAAACGCGCAGTAAAATAAACTAAATCAATCACTCAATCAATCACATCGCGCTACGACGCCGGGGGTCCCGGGTTCTAATCCCGGCCTGGGCATGATGTTTGTGAATGTCCATTCATTAATTTCATCATGTCATCACTCATCTCCATCTTCGTAAAGTAGCCAAAAGTGGTACAAAAAGCGAAGTAAAATAAAGCAAATCAATCAATCAATCTATTGTAGTTGATTGAAGTGTATCCTAAATCTGATCACGCCCAGGGCGCAAGGATCTTAACAGCTGTATTGTGACTGACATTTCAGAACGTTGAAAAAGGTGAAAACTTAGTTTCAGCAATATTTTTTTAGGGTCGCTTCAGTAGATTATAGTGCACACTGAGTGTGCACAGAAAATATGTAGTGAGTGGCTTTGCAAAAGTTCTGCGGATACTGCCTTTGCTTAAGCATTTTCTTCCTTTCCTTAGGTGAAGACAATACAATAATAGCTTAATGTATCTTCGAGAGGAAAGAAACACGCGATAAGAGAAGCTGCCTGTGTCGCTTGTCGCTCGCGTATTGCTCGAATTGGGCTTTTATAATCCTGTAGTCTCAGTCCGTTGTTCGCAGTGAATGTTTAGCTTTAGAGAGATTTCACATTTTGTGACAAACGACAGACGACAAGCGACACGAGTCGCTTGGAAACGAACCCCCAGTAATCAAGTGAACCTTTCCAACAGAAGCGACAGAACAAACCGCACGTGCCGCTTGAAGCTTGTGTGTCGCTTAAACTGGCCCGTTTTCTCAATACGGTCCAAGGTGTCGCTTGTCGCTTACAGCTTCTGTGTGAATTCTCCGTATCGCTTGTCGCCTGTCGCTTCCAGCTTCTCGCTTTGTAAGGGAAATTTCACACTGAAGCGACAAACGACACGTAACAGGCGACAAGCGATTAACCACTTTTAGTTAATCGCGGCGATGAGTGATGGTCACATGAAATTGATGAAAGGGCAGTCACAAAGAATATCCATGCCCACGAGTGACTCGAACTCGGGAACTTTAATGACGGGATCCAAAATCAAACACTTAACGCACTTGACCACATTGGCCATCTAGCTGGCACGAGTTTCTTTGTAATTCATCCACAAAGGGAGGAGGAAGTTAATCTTTTATTAATGGATTACGTTTTCCCACGACATTAGATTCTATCCTTTTACAATTTCTAGAAGACATATTTCATTTTTTCAAAAATAAAATATATCTGAATTACGGTTTTCTAAACACAAATCACTTCAGGTAGAATATTTCTGCAGTTTTCCCATAGTTTGTGGACAGTGAATTACGTGGGAAATGTTGATTTGAACAGAGTGTCCACACTCATCTTGCCTACGGTCCCATCAAATTTATCATTTCATCATTCATTTTTAATGTTGCGGTTACCATAAAGACGTAGAAAGCGACGTCAAATATCAACAGCTGCATCCTACATATACTACACATATATAAATTATTATGAACACGCCATTATAAATAACAAACATCTGTGGAAATTTGAAGGTATGAAGGATAATAAGTGTTGATGACGTAGCGAAATATTTCATACGTAAAATTGCATTTATTTTCCCACAAGCAACTTTAGATTTCAATGTAGCGTGATTACTTTTTGATATTTGATACTTGATGATAGTCATGATTATTTTTGTTGATTTGTTTTGTTTTATTTTGTTTTGATTTAGTTTATTTTACTTCGCGTTTTGTGCCTCTTGGCTAATTTGCGAAGATGGGGATGAGTGATGAAATTATGAAATTGATGAATGGACGTTCACAAACAACCAAGCCCGACCAGGATTCGAACCCGGGACCCTTGGCGTCGCAGCGCGATGTGCTAACCACTCGGCCACAGGGTCGGGCTTTTGTTGATTTGTATAACGCAATTTATTGTTATTACGTGCTGTAAACTTCTTCATATTATTGCCTAGGTCTTATTCCTTGCTTTTTGCCTAATACCCTACTGTAAATGGTTGATAGAACCAAGATATGTACGATTAAAACTTAATACATTTCCCGTAAGTTTGCCTTGCTACGCGAGACCTGCACGCTTGACATACCTCTTGGTCACGTCAGAGCTTGTAGCGGCTCCTGGCCAATGGGACTCTTTCTATAATACTCTATAATCCTTGGTCACAGTATTCCAGCTCCATCTGGCAAGGCCGCGCCCAAAACTCGTTGTCTTTTGCCGAACTTTCTGTTTAAATGTGTGCATTCAAAGTAAAAATATAAAGAAACAACATACAAATACTTACGCAGGGATATTAGCATTGATACTCGTATATGCGTATAATACATTTTCCTATATACAAGACAACAGAGAGAACAATGAATGTACCTTTGGTAATGGTCCCCACCAGGAAACTTTGGGGAAGGAAAAAACCTTGAGCTGAAGATAGCGATTTCTTTCCTTTATGACAGTGGCATAGCAGCCGCCCCCGTGGTCTCTAAGCTCCTGAGATTTTATACAGTGTCGGTTGTTTTTTTTAAAAAAAAAAATACGAAATAGACAAAATGCACGTCAACAATGACAAAATTTGAACTCGAAATTCACTGATGTGGGCACTAAATAGACCCGGTCTTTGTTTTTCTTGTCGGTGAACGCCGCTCGGGATCAAGTGATGATAAAATTTGCTGACTGCACCAAACTTAACACTCCTAAATAACTAGCAGGTATATATTTTTTACAATTATAATTCTAATACTGCCTACGTTGTTAGGTTAGGAGGGCAGGTTTAAGGCTCTTAGGCCTTAGAAGCCAATTTTCGGGACGTGTGCACGTTGCGTTACATTATCTTCTCCCATCTCTCTTATCACTACTGTGTGCCTGTTATTTGACATTCTGATATTGTGTTCGGTTTTCTTAGAGCTTTTCTTTCAATCCTCGTTTTTTATTGCATACAACAATGTGCATAATATTCACAATGATGGACAACTTGCCTACTGCTGCATTTGGAAACTGGAAGTAACAAAATTAAAGTAATTGAATAAATCTAATTTTATGTTGGTATAATTGTTAGTTATTTTCGCTTGTTCATCCCTAATCTTCGCGGAGTCTTGTCCAGACTTCGAAGTGCCAAGCGTTCTTCTCATGCCTGCTTCCCTCTGAAGCTCAAATGCTATGGAAGAATAAAGCTTTGAATTCAAAGCATTTAGAAGGAAAACTTTTAATGTTAATTTTGCATTTAATTATAATGATGTTAATACAAATAAATAAACTACATAAACATGTGTAGAATTATTTCAGATCAACAATTTACTGCTCAGGTAAAGAGCTAAAGATTTGTTGCAAGTCCGCTTTTTATACAGATAAACTAATCGGGACTGGATGGGATCTTTATCCACTATTAATATATGTACAGAAAAATGTCAGCACTGGGAAAAATACTATATTACTGGATTGTAAGAAGAAGTGTAAAATAATTGTAAAATTTAAGAGAAAAAGAAGTTACGAGGATTTACGAATAATACAGTTGTCCTAAATGTTGTTAATGTTTTGTGCTTAATAGGTTAGATGAATCAGGTGAGTTAAATTGATTTGAGCTTTATTTCAAACCCACTTTATATATAAATAGGCTAGTCATTGTGGACCTACAATTTAAAGTTAAATCATAACACTATGTGTCTCCATCGAACACAGGACCCTTGATTACAAGGTAAGGACGTTCCTCCTACACCATCGGGGAGGCCCTACAGATATAACAGCCAAATTATAATTCATAACTCCAAGTTACTTAGGGAAAAAAGAATACTACACTAACACGAAAAAATACCTTACTTCACAGAATTTAATACTAGCATGTTCCTTTCTTTAACACGGAATTAGCATTAGTCGCAGCCAAAGATCTGCTGCTTATACGCTCTCCTCATAACAAACTTCAATAAAAAATTAAAACAGGAATGTTTCTCTTCGTCAAATACTGTACAGTCTGAAAAACAAAAATGCTAGATCTAGATTTTACTTCTAGTCCGTCTTTGTTTACGTGTAGAACGCAAGGGTAACTTTTCAGGGTTCGAATCCCAGAAAAGGATGCATTTGTACTTGTCTTTTGTTGCATCATGACAAGTCACTAACAGTTCTGGGTTGTAACGATTTCATTGACTTTCAGTTGGATAATTACAACCCAGAAGAGCCAGTGACTGTACAAATGGCCCAGTTCGATATTTCAACGGCAGAGTGATTCTACTTCTTGCACAAGTGAGTGTTATCTGCTGCAGTAATCTTCAAGTCGTTCCCCTTCTTCTACTCATCCGGCTGCCAGAGTAGTGCGTAAGAATTATTTTGACCGGTATCTAATTTTCGCTCCAGGCTACAAGCAAGGTCTAACAAAATAATTAGTCATGCGATATAACATGACGATTATTATTAGAGATAATTTATGAATTGCTCTTTTGTAAAGTGAAATAGTTTTCCCTTTCGCTAAAGTTAACAACAATGAGATAGCAAAGTAAAGAACTATGAATCAAAACAAAGACAATAGCTAACAGACAGCGTTTGCCTTTCTTTGACGCTTTACTTATGAAACTGGCCTGTGATCGAACATTTCGTTCCCAGTTTTTTTTAAAAAATTTATTATTATTTTACAAATATTTTTTTAAATCTTGTATTTACAAGGACAAGCAAACAAAAAAGTAAGAATGTCTTATTTGAAATTGTTAACCGCCCTGAGCCAAAGGTTGAGGGAGTTTGAAATGCAAAAGTTAACTTTCGTACTTGGTTATTGGAGAGAACGTGCATAGTATTAATATAACGAATGGTTTGTCCAATGAATGTATAATACTTGTAATTGTGACAGACAGGCGGAGCAAAGGACGAAAATCCCGTGGATACAACAAAACCAGAACTGCATACCCAGCCCAAAACTTGACAAATTGAAATTAAAAGTGCGCAAATGTAGAAATATTATGAACCAGTTATTGGTCCATCATTTCCAGCTGAATTGTATATTTAAACATCTGTCGTAAGTGACTTATGGAAAGTTTCATCTGCACATTATTTTGCAAAACTCCACCTTTACAATTCTAATTTCCTCTCGATAGGTATATACCATGTTCGATATCCGGTAAAGGGACATAGTGGTTCGGATTTTATTTTAAAACTGTAGGTCCAGTCCCGTTTAACCTATCTGTGCATAAAAGTGGACTTAAAAACTATACGTATTCAGATATGCCGACCTCCGTACGGAGTGGTTAGGAGAGTTTACGACGCCAATGGTATCGACATCTGTTTTCTTTGTGAGTGTTCCTGCATCAATTTCGTAATTTCATCCTATCATCACTCATCTTCATCGTTGCGATTAGCCTAAAGTGATAGCAAAGCGATGCAAAATAACAAAATCAAATCACACACAAACAACACACATACACTGAAGAAACTTAGTAGCAGTAAAAGTTTTGCATTTCAGTTCACAATTACGTGTGTTTTACATTGAAGGGACATTAAGTAATGTTTTGCGATGGATCCAAAATATGTCTGTTACTGACAGTCAATTTTTTTTTCCTCCCTTCCGTATAGCCTTCACCCGAGTATCGAGACGTCGCCAGTTTCCATCAATGTTTCGTAGACAAAGGCTTCAACAACGATAAATATCACATCTCTACTTTCGATGCGTAAGCTTCATGATTATACTGTTTAATACTGAATAAAGGTGACGACCATCTGTTGAAAAATGCTGAACATATTGGCAACGCAGAGGCAGGATTACATGGTAAAGAGCTCATTGCGTCAAGCAGGCTCTGGCAATTCCCTTACAGTTGACAATTTTGCAACAGCGCCAGTGAATTTCTCATCTTGCTCAAGCTCTAACATCAAAATCAAAATCATTATATCTACTTCTTTTAGGTGGAGTTCGACGTTTAATCATACATCGGATAATTCACTTCCTTTGCTGCTGATACGTTTTTGCCTTTCAAGTAAATTCAGGATTGATTGATTTGGTGTTTTAAGTCCACTTTATGCACAGTAAGGCAAAATCGGACTGGACCTAAAGTTTAAACCCGAAATACTGTGTGTCTCCATCCGGTATCGAACTCGGGGCCCCTTGAATACAAGACAACTACTCTACCACTGCGCCATCGGAGAGGCCCAAGTAAATGCAGGAAAATCAGGCCTTCTGTAAGAAGCTAAGAGGATTAAAAACGTTTCTGTCCCTCGCCCTCCTGCAAGATAGCGATAAGAAGTGCTTGCTTCTTTTTTTCTTTTCGACGAACTACATTGAGTTAAACATGTCAAATGCAGTACAAGAAGACCTGTGACCGGTGGTTGACTGCGGACGGAGTAGATAGTCAAAATGTTACAAATGGAACATTGGACCTATCTTTCTACATTAAACTACATTACTCTTTCAATAAATAGACTTTAATTTCTAACTTATCCAATTTATCTTCCAGCCGGACGCTCATTTCTTTCATGGTTCGTTTACTTTCCTCCACATTCTGATACAACATGTCAAATTTTTTATTCTACTCTTGACTATCCTCTTCTCTAAATTTAAGCTGATCTTGCATATCCTCTTTTCTACTCTGCTTCATAAATAACAAAAGTGTCGTGACGCTAACGCTCTCTTTATTTTCGTCAGTTAATTTTTGAACACCCTGACATTTTCCTTTTCTGACAGTGCGCAGCATATCTTGCAAGAAAACATTTCTTCTATATGCAACTCAAATTTCGTAAATTCTTCTTCGCTCATTCCCGCGCAAGATTTATGGTACCACATAAAAAAAACTACATTCTATTGCTCCCTCATAAGAAAGTCCATTGCCGCAGCACTCAAGTATTTTATTCCAGCCTATTTCGGCTGCTTCGTCCTGAGAAGGAGAGATCGACGTTCGAACCATGTTTGTGCCACTGACCTACTTATCGCTAGCTCGCTAATTCCTTAATCCCATACAGCTGCAACAAAAGAACCTGCTCGCCCGATCAAACTATACAGCTTTTTCTCTTCACTTTCTTACGTCGAACACAAATATTTTACACACAAATAATCCTATCTCAACTTATTATTAACATATATTCATATTTTCAGTAACTGATTGACGCATAGTCGTAACGTAATTTCCTGAGAAATATGGTGCGAAAAGATGAATTCCCCCATTTATAAAAATTCGACTCTGTTGTTGAGTGCGTTGGGTGATCGTACACTCCGGGTTCGAGTCCCGTCAGCCTGGACGAAGCTGTTTTGCGAGTGTCTCTTCATCCATTTAACATAATCAAGATTCATCGTCGTGAATTGCCATAAATGGAAGAAAAGCGACGTAAAATAAATAATAAATATCAAATGCAAATGACTTCTAAAAAACAGTGGCCTGACCAACCACAAAGCTTCGTTCTGTCCATAATTGCACAAATTAACCTAACAGTCCATAACCCCCCCCACGTCCCTTTTGAACAGGGAATCATTTCGTGGGCTTACAACTGAACAAAATATAAGACATAAAAAAGAACAAAGTAGGTTTCAGGGATGACCAGTGGCTTAGCAGCAGCTCCCTCAATGCATTGAAGGGGGAAGCTAGGGACCTGTCTATGCAGTAAAGTACAGCTGTTCCCTGTGCATTGCGCCATGACTGAATATCACGGTAGTGTGGACTGTGGAGTTATAGGGCATAATATGATAAGATGACCTGATTACTGAAACAATTCTATGCTGTCTCTCTTCGCCCGAAAAATATACGCAGTGTTAGTGGTATACGTGACTTCGCACACACCGCACTGCGGGAGAAGGGGGCCCAAGCCTCAAGACTGCGTTCCGAGATCGGAAAGTGAAAGAAAGAAAATAATTATGATGATAAATTGAATTCAAGTTTCTCCGATTTGAAACACAATTTATTAAATAGTTTTAAATTTTGCGTACGTGTTATGTGCCCATATTTCTATTATTCATTTAAATTATTAAACTAATTAATATGTTAATATCTGCTATTTATATATCAAGTTAAAACATCATGACACTTTTCTGAATGAGTTGAAAGGCGCTAAGACTTAAAATGTGCTAAGGTGACAGAGAACAGGCGATTGCTTTACAAGCCGTTAACATGTACTGTTCCCGAACAGCGATATCTCATTATATCTAATCATCACGATCTCTTGCACAAAAACTTCGTCATAAATGAAACAATAAAGAAAGATTCCGCCGAACTACCGTCCAATTAAAAATTATGGCTACTCGAGTTTGCTCTCTAATTAAAAATTAACCAGTTAACTTATTGAATTGTGAGTTAAGCTATAATAACTATTTTTTTTTTCAATTATGCCTTCAATTTCTTATCCTCGTGAGAACCAAATAAAATGCCGCTTTTTTTGTGTTTTTCAAACTACGCTCTCTTTGAGGTTCTGTAATTAAAAAACTTGTGGTCCAATCGTGACGAAATTTAAATACGTAGCTCTACTGGTTAATTTTTTGATTGGAGCTCAAACTCGAGTCTCCATAATGTTTTATCCGACTGTAGACAATCATTCGCTTTCAGGTCAATTGCCCTCAAATAGTACCAACACAGAGAAAACAGGAATGGCATAGTCTCCCTCCTTTCCGTACTTTCAAGCGACAACCCTGGAATCAGCCAAAAACGGCGTCACCCACTCCCTCCCCTTCCTTGACGTCCCCTAGCCCACAAGCAAGAAAAAACAGCGTCGGAGATCCAATTGCGTACATGGGCCAATGTTGAGGGTCTCAAACATTTACCAAAATTCTGGTTTGAAAGATTGCGTTAATACATGTTATACAAAGTTTAGCTAAATCTAAAGAATAGACTCGATAATATGGAGTCATGGACATCGTAATTCTACCTTCAACATTTTATCATTCCACATCATTGTCTGGATTCATCCACGAAATAGATCGGTGACGTAAAATAAAAAAAATAGAAATAGCTATATAGGAAACATTTTAATTGAATAGGTCGCAAATTCTTTCAAAATAATGTGACGTGTAGAAATGTTTATATTACAATCGAAGCAAGCAAGAAATATCTTTTTGCAAAATTGAGGGTAAAGCAGGCAATTTTGACCAAATATTTAGTCTAAAATTGCATACTACAGTAAAATGTTGTTAACCGTAAGAGGCTGCTGGTAGATCAGAATGTAATCTTGATTTATTTGGGGGAGGCAAATGGTATATCGCCAAATGCCGTGACGATATATCGCTGACACGATATATGTTCTAAAATATCGTGACTATATATTGCCCAACACTAATAAGAACTAATAACCTGGAAGTAAAATTGAAAGTTTAATTCAAATATAAACGAAAGAAAGCAAGGAGAGGAGATTTAAAATTGTAAACAGATTTAATTAAGGATTCAAAGGTTCGTAGGTAAGCGAAGATATGTGGCCCCCGAGAAAAGTGAGTTTACACTGGATATAAAGCAAAGCAAACAGCCCGACTATTTATTAAAGTTCTTGATAAAAATGGGCCAGAGGAAATAGGCCATCCCTTTGGCTGGTCGCAAATCCGAGTTAACCAATTTTCAGGACCAAACTTGAAACCAAAGCTGAAGAAATGAAAACAGACAGTTTCTGGATCAGCGCTTCTTTCAAATATTCATTGCCGGTAATTGCGAAGATGAGGGTGGATGGAAATACGATCAGATTGATGAAGTGACAATCAGAAATCTATATGGACGACACAACCCAGGCACCAGAGACTCGTTAGTCTGATAAATGCAGTTCAGGGTCAGACTCCAAGACACACATTTTGGCGAAGTACAAGATAATTTCGACTATATTCCTCTTATTCAATTTATTCGACATAGCATGCAGTTTTTCTTGCATATCAATTGTATTACTGAATTCTAATTAGATTTCTTTATGTGTAAATATTTAGCGTACTACAAACTGCACGAGAAATTACGCTACTGGTTTTACATATAGCCTCATTAATCAGTTCCTCAGCGAGGAGGGGGGGTTGCAAAACTGATATAGCAGTCACCGTAATCAAGATGTCTCGGACTCGATTTTCAGTGGCAGCACATATAAATAGTATAAATACCGTCACAATAATAGGAAAACCTGTGCTAAGGTGATTATGCATACCCATAAACCATAAGGTAAAATGGTTTCTGTGAAAGGGGGAAATGAACGTATGACAATTAAGGTAACAATGTCCAGATAGGCTACTGAAACACCCCTTAACACTCCCAAATAAATTAGTCTGCGCTTGCATATGTGTGTGAGGGGAAGGGATAGGAGAGCGTATAGTTTTGAATTCTATTACCCACGTGTTTAAGTGACATTTCAGAAGCTGAATATCTTTTCCCCGGCATCATGAAACATGACCTTGAGACTGCTTATCGTATCGTTAACTAAATAACGGAGAAAAGGATGGTAATTGGACATTATTGATTGTTCACTTTCCTTTTCTGTCACTCTTGACTAATCGCGAATATGAGGATGAGCTCTGTATTTCTCCCTATATTTAAGTCGCAATTAGTCATCATGCACAGTTTTTTGCTCCACAACTACGTAAGTTTGAATAGAAAAGAATAGTTACAAGAACACAGACATTTGCTAGTAAAAAAAAGCGTGATCTCGGCGCTTTACAAAAGTACGAAAAACATTTTTTCTTTGTAATTAACAAATCACCCAAATTTTTAACCGCTACGGCCACTAGGCCTAACTACAGTATAACAAAGCGTCTCAGGTTCAACTACAGTTTTTGCCTCGATCAATACTCTCATCACGGGAATTTTTGCGTCCTTTCTACAACAATTCTTTTCTCAAAAACCACGACAGTGCAGTTATGCAACGTGC
The DNA here is from genome assembly GCF_977018435.1 of Lepisma saccharinum. NCBI lineage: Eukaryota > Metazoa > Arthropoda > Insecta > Zygentoma > Lepismatidae > Lepisma > Lepisma saccharinum. Next base: position 50,269,695 of record NC_139238.1, read on the forward strand.
GTGTATAAATTTTAGCCACAGAAGATTCTACATGTGTAGGGGTTCGAGGAATAAAGAGTGTCTGCCAAATGGCAATCGTTACGGAGAAAGGGGGACGGGATGGATAAAGGCGCGTTTACACCGAATGTTACCTGCAAACGTTATCAACCTTTTGTTACCAACACGGTTAACAACAGATGTTGTCAAAATGTTGGTAACCATATCACTACTTTCACTTTACTTTTGTTAATAACTTTTGTTAACATTTTGGTTGCAAGATGCCGACCGTGGAGGACGTTGTACTCTCTGTGGCAGCATGTGTCATTTTGTCGAAACAGAGAAGACCGAAGATTCTGGGTGAGACCTTCAATGCGGACAGGAGATAATTTTAGGGGAAGTGCCCTTTGATCTGTACCGACTTCTAGTGGATAACAACATTTCTGTTTCCAACACGGGAAATCTGTTGAAAACATGAGATGTTGATAAGAAATTCACAAGCGTTTTTCGAAATATTAACGACATTTTCTGGTAACATGTGTGAGCAACCCCGGTGTAAACGCGGCTTAAGAGCATGGATAAATCCTGGAAAGTTTCGATACAAAGTTTGTTTTCCAACAGTCTTGTTATCCTGAATTGGTATTGAACTCCAGCTAGGATCGTAGCAGTTAGTTAACACACTATACTGTTCATCTTTTGAAACTTTTCAGTTACTACAAATCGACAAAAACACTCGAAATAGACGATTACGTTACATTTACATGTAAATGTAATGTAATTGTTTGAGCAATGTTAATTTGTTCGAGCAATAAAATATAAATAAGAATTTAAGAACTAAGAAGTATTCACAGTATTTATAAACTGACCAAAACAAATAATGGGCAGACTGAAATTCAAGATTACTCATTCTAAAATATCTCCATAATTGATTGATTGATTTTGTTTATTTTAATTCGCTTTTCTGCCACCTTTGGCTAATCGCGAAGATGAGGATGATATGATGAAATAACAAATGACACCAATGTCTAGACCAGGATTTAAACCCGAGACACCTGACGCCGAAGCGATCACCACGGAGTGTTTCGTATATCATGCAATATCAACAATTGCAAGGGACACGTGATATAGGGGAAATCCACGAACGAACAAATGTAAACATGATGTGTTTGCTGCCTCGTTTCAAACACGCAGACTGTAATGTTATTACAATTTATTTATTAGAAATAAAGTGAACTAGCGCTATTGCAAATCGAGTTCGTTATAAAAAGCAGGCTGAAAAGAAACAAAAATCTCCGGCAGTTGAATATTCTTGAGCCATTTCGGTAACTGAGTACGTTTAGTGATCAACACATGATCCCTCTCTACCGAATGTTCCGGACACGAGTTTCGACCTGGACAAAAATGTCACTGAATCTTATGTCCTCGTATTTACTATTTGCCCGAAAGTGTAGGAAAATTACGTACAATGAGAATAATATAAATTCACACGAATTATTCCGGAAATTGATCTAGATGTCAGAATCTCGCTCGTTTGCTACAAAACGTTGTTTCCAGGGTGAACTAAAAGTTGACATTTTGGTGCCTTCCGAAAATATTACTCTTACATTTCAATATTGATATCAAGTTGCTACAATGAATGATAAATATGTACAATTTATGACGTGTACTCAATGGTTTCCTTTTGTTTATTTTTTTTCACGTTCCATGATAAGAATGCTAAGCAAAGACACAAAATGAGAAAACTAATTCGCACACATGAAAAGAGTGTAAATTACGAGGATTTCTCTTGATGTACCAATATCAAACGGTATCGTGAAGTGCAGAACAAACTAGTACAGGCAGTAAGTATGCACCGAACTCAATGTGATTCCTTTCAGTGAAATATTAATTTCTTCCTACAACTTCTTTAATAGAGCATTCAAGATTAACCAGTTTGAGTGGGGAGAAAGAGAGAGAGAGAGAGAGAGAGAGAAAGAAAGAGAGAGAGAGAGAGAGAGAGAGGGGGGGAGAGAAAGTTTTTAATTCGTATGTTCCTAGTATTGCAAATAATCCTTGGAATTTTCTTGATACCAATTTTTGAAACACATAATTTTTCTTACATGCATATCACTTGTCGGTAAAATTTATAGGTTGCCACTGTTTTCTTAAATAAGCTAGGGGTCTTGGGTTCGAATACCGGCTTGGGCATGTATGTTTGTGAGTGTACATTCATCAATTTAATCATATCATCACTCATCACCATCTTCGTATATTAGCCAAAAGTGGCACAAACAGCTAAGTAAAATAAAGCAAATCAATCAAGCAATGAATCAATCAATCATTAAATGAAAAGAGCCTCGCAATTATTTTCTTATGAGACAAACACGATTAGCAATAACGCTATTACAGATAGGAATAATTTTCAAATAAATTGTAATAACCCGGGTTCGAGTCCTGGTCGAGCCTGCATTTTTCGCTGAACATTTCTACATTTCAGTCTGCGTTTTCGAAACGAGGCAGCAAACACATCATGCTTACATTTGTTCGTTCGTGGATTTCCCCTATATCACGTGTCCCTTGCAATTGTTGATATTGCATGATGTACGAAACACTCCGTGGTGATGTGGTTAGCACAGCTCGCTACGGCGTCAGGTGTCTCGGGTTTAAATCCTGGTCTAGACATTGGTGTCATTTGTTATTTCATCATATCATCCTCATCTTCGCGATTAGCCAAAGGTGGCAGAAAAGCGAATTAAAATAAACCAAATCAATCAATCAATTATGGAGATATTTTAGAATGAGTAATCTTGAATTTCAGTCTGCCCATTATTTGTTTTGGTCAGTTTATAAATACTGTGAATCCTTCTTACAACATCGCAAGTATCATTAATGTATTCGATTTTGCTCAGGCAAGACTCCCAAGTTGTTGTTTTTAAGTCGTCTCTCTTAACGAGGAACGCTAGTGGCAACCCTGCCACGCGCCCCTGCTAGTTATGTCAGAACAAGCGTTTGCTGTGTTGGGTTGCATACGTACAGGATAGATTTTAAGCGCTTATAGCACAGAAACTAAGCGCTTTCGAGGTAAACTTTATAGGGAAAAGTTACTTGTTTTTATGATATCTACCAGCTCCCAAGCGTTGTTGAAAGAGTTTTGCGACACCCTGTATAGTAAACGTTCATGCAACTTCCCACTCTTTAAAATTATGCACTTTTTGCGTGAGGTCCGCCATCACAAATTAGGAGGTAGGAAAAGAAACGGATGACACGCTCACTCAACAAGAGGCCTTGCATCAGTGGTGCTTTCAAATCTGGGCCGATTAACAATTACAAAAGTCGGAACGAGTTTACGCCATAGATTGAGCTGATGCACTCGTATCCGGACTGAGATTTTCTGTGTGTTCTACAGATGACTGCAGGCATAGCAGCTTCGTCGACGGACAATATTTTCCAAATAACTGCCCTAAATCAAGAAATGTTCCAAAATAGTGGGACATTAAGTGAGATATAATATGTGGCACCTTACAACTACATCCATGCAACGCTGTAATGCACTTTACTTTACCTTTGCATTTTTCACATTCATATTATTTATTAGTATTTTTTGTGTTAAGAACTCTACACCTTTCCAACGACATTAAAGTCTAAAGTCTTAAAATACCACCATAAAATAGAGATTGTTCATTTTGTGCTAGTAGGCTTGTTTTGTTGCATTAAGTCGCTGTGTATTAGTAGCGACATGTTTTGTGCTGCCATTGGTTGGAAATGTTCCGTGTATACGTCGATCCAAACTGTTTCTTTCAAGGTTAGTTGGTAAAACTACACACAATAATAAAACTAGACCGTATGATCGCAATAATCGAGACAGTTAGCTTCTTGTGCTTTTGTAGTCAGGTCAGTTCGTTCTGCCAAGACGACACCATATACTTTTTATAAGTAGTGAATTGAAAACATTTCTTGTGACTAAGAAATGTCTCCCTCTGTTACTAATATCGGACTCTTGAGATAACAGTGCAGAATAATGGCGTGTTCGCCTCTACCTCAGTTTGGTGAAGCCACTTGTTTTATTGCGACATGTTATGAGAGTTTCTTATTCGACATACCAACAAAATGTGACGCAACATCAGTTTAGGGTTGTACAGAAACGCTTCTGGGTAGTAATGATTCCATTGAAAGTCAATAGTGTTACTACAACACAGAAGTGCCCGTGACTACAATATGATTATTTACCATAATATACTTCTCCCAACTCGGCCTCGAGAACATTGGTTCATTTCTTTTTCTTAATCGTGTTTTTTTTTTATCCTGCGTTTGAGACTGGGTAACGACATGAAGACATACGATATTTAAACTTCTTGACTGTATGCTTGCTTTTGGTGCAAGTGGAACTCGTTTGTTTGAGTTGGTGTTTTAAGTCCGCTTTATACACAGAAAGGCTAATCGGGACTGGACCTACAGTTTAAAGTGGAATCCAAACCACGAAATGCCTCCACCGACTATCGAACCCGGGACCCCTTGATTACAAGGCGACGAAGCAACCACTACGTCATTTTTTAAGGAATACCCCTAAGCGGAAGTATCCCCCGTTTTTCAGTATATTCTCAAGATTTTCATTTCTCGGTTATTCTCAATTTTCAGTTTTTCTCATTTGGACAAACACAAATACCCGTGCCTTACCCGGGACTCGAACCCGGAACCCCTGGCGTCGTAGCGCGCCGTGCTAACCAGTCCGCCACGGAGGTCGACATGGCCATCGTGGAGGCCTTAGGTGGAACTCGTACCCCTCCTACTTGACTGTGAGATGAACTACCGAAGTAAGAAAGGACCGGGCGTCCGGCAAAAAGGCGCGAAAACGAAATGCTTGTGCTAGGATGCAAAGGAACACCTGCAGACTTGATGGGTGACGTGGAAGTAGAGGTCAGTTGATGAACAGTTACTGTGAATGGGTGGTTGCAAGGAATGAGATTTATAAAACGTTTTATTGTTCGCTCCATTCGCGAAACAAACATTTCTGTACGCTTCACATCAAGTTTATACGTCAATCATTCATTACGAGTATTACAATTATACCCTATCTCAGGGGATCCCAAACTTTGTAGTTTTCAAATTTTTCCGAGGCGCCCAAGTCAGAATGTAGGCATAGGCCTATCTAAAATTTGCAACGCTAAGTTAGTGTTGTTAGGTTGCTTGCCTTAAGTTAAAATATAAGCACATATTTCAAATTCAGAAACATTGTTTATGTAAAAAGCACTAAATAAGCAAATGTTTGGAACAATCATATCTAAAACCATCTGTAGACTAACAAGTAAGTGACATTTCAGTGAGAATATCGCACCCCGGGGCGCCGCGGAGCACACTTTGGGAATCACTGCCCTATTCAATTTTGAATCAGTTTGTGAAGAAAGGTTTAATTAAAATGTCGATTAAGACTCACACCATTATATACTTGGATAGTTTTACTGTAGTGGACTTCTGGTAAATTAACACTTAATTCATTTTACAAAGAAATGAAATAAGTGACTTTTTCCTTTGCTCCTTTTGTTCAAATGTACAGTCTACATGGAACAACCATCTGAAGCACCACCCTCCTCCACAAACTTAATAACTCCAACAGAAGTAATTTTTTGTTGACTATAGTCTCCAAATTCTGTTCTCACGCAGAGAGACAAAATCGTAACAATTCTATTGCGAGTGACCCTTCACAACGATGAAGAAAGTGAGATCCTATAGATGGACCACAAGGATAAAAACCTTGGGACGAAAAGTCCTCGCACAACTTTCCCTTCTTCCCTCCACCTCGGGCCATAAGGAAGCATTGTTCACTCTCCCCCTCCCCTACTCGTGTGGGTACGGTGCACAGGAGCCGCGGGTCTGCGCAAGTTGATTTGCTCGTGGTTCCACTATAGTTCCAGCAAATAAATTGTTAGGGCCGCTTCGGTAGATTATAGTGCACGCTGAGTGTGCACAGAAAATAGAGTTTCAAATATAATGAGTGGCTTCGCAAATGATCTGCGGAGACTGTATTTGTATAAGCATTCTCTTCCTTCCCTGAGGAGAATTGAATAAATCAATGGCTTGGTGTAGCTTTCAAAGGCGAGCGGCACGTGACACGCTTAACTTGCAAACCAGCATTCAGAAAGCGACAGGACAAGTTGCATGTGTCACTCTGATTAGGCAATTTTCTCAATACCGTGCTCTTGTTAGCTCATGCGCGGTGAATGTTTGAATTTAAACTAACTGTGCGAGTGTTGCTTGCCGCTTGTAGCTTCTGTGTGAATTCTCCGTGTCGCTTGCCGCCTGTCACTTGTCGTCTGTCGTTTGCAGCTTTCTTGCTTTGTAAGGGAGATTTCACACGAAAGCGACAACCAACACCTGTCCCTTGGAAGCGAACCAGCAGTAATGAATTGAACTTTTAGAACAGAAGCGACACGACAAGATGCAGGTGTCGCTTGTAGCTTGCGTGTCGCTCTGATTTGCCAGTTATGTTAATACTGTGCATCATGTCGCTTCGTACTTTTGTTCTCGCATGCGCGGTGAATGTTTTGCCTTATATTGCATTTTCTAATGTCGCTTGTTGCTTTGGTATAAAATCTCCATGTCGCCAGTCGCCTGCAGTTTAAGCAGATTCCAGACCGAAGCGTAACGCGACAAGCGACAAGCCTCGGTAATCAATGCTTCGTTTCGAACTGATACAGCACGGTAAACTGCAAATATTGCATGTCGCTTGGTTGTGTCACTCAAACTTGCTATTTTATCAATGTTGTGCATCGTAACGCCTCCACTTGTTGTCGTGCACGGGCGGTGAATATTTTAGTCTACAAGACAAAAGGGACCCGTGTCTCTTGTCGATGTTGAAGCACACTGTCGCTTGTCGCCTCCATCAGAATTCTTCCCCTGACCCCTTCAAGGAGACTTCAGATCGAAGCGACAACTGGCAGCAGACGACAAAAGACAGGCAACACTGGCATGGACGTCAGCAGTTTTTTTCCCCAGGGAAGGGCCAGGAAGGTATTTTTTCCTGGGGGGCAAATAAGCCACATTTTCTCCAATGTTCCCTCAAAAAACATTGCTTACATTTGAATTTATCATGTTCGTGCATTAATAAACACTTATTATTGTGGCTTAAATGAAATTATATGTGTGAAATATATAATTTGTTTGACTTTCATTTTCCAGGGAGGCACGGTCCCCCTTGCCCCCTTCCGGACACCCACGAACACTGGCGACTTCAATCTAAAGCAAGAAATTCACCGCTCATGCTCGAAAAACCTAATGCATCGACCCGCAAGCGACATGTGTATCTTGCCCAGTCGCATCAATGCGAAAGGTCGAATTGATTACTGAGGGTTCAATTCCAAGCGATACGTATCTCTTGTCGCTTGTTGCCTATTGTGTTTCGCTTGGTAGCGTTCCAATAAAGAGCTTCGTTTCACACCGTTGCCGCATGATAGGCCGCACAAGCCTTCTTTGATATCTGAAATCATCAAACAACACATAAAAGTATGCAAAGTAAAAATTAAGATTCAGCGATTAGGGTAAATGTGATTATTTTCTCAATTCCACAGTGGGGCAAAAACTCCTTAAGTACTGCACTGACTGCGCCGCAGTTAATCCCTTCCTAACTCCGCCGCGAGAGGAACTCTGCTTCCCCCCCCCCCCCTTTCTAATGCACTGCGACGAGACAGATACTTGCAAGGTACGCGCTCTCAATTGACGCCGTAAAGCGCGTTTCACAACTATTGGCCAAATCGGTATGGCACGTAGCTGCTTACACACAGGAAGAAATCATGTGACCTACAAGAATTGTGATTGGTTGGACGGGTTTTGCAATATTGAATGGTAGCCACAACGGATGCAATTGTATTGAAATTACAACACGTAAATCAGACAGGTGATATTGGTACCAGGTTCCAACAAGAATAGTAACCATTTTTTCGTCAGGAAAACTGGATAAATGATAATTTTCAAAAACCACGGTGGTATTTGTAATCACATGCATGGTCTCGACATTTTAAAATGAATTTGATTATGCTAATTTATCAAATTATAGTGGTTCCAACAACATATGTACACTCACTCGGGCCTTATAAGACCACGTTTACACGTATGTGTGTGTGTATGTGTGTGTGGGTGGGTGTGGGTGTATGTGGGTTTTATGAGCATCTTGGCTTAATTTCAAGTGTATCCAATACAATATCAAAAGAGGCATATTTTTAACAAGCTTATGGACAACAATCTGGCTGATGCAACTTTTGTAAGTGCGGGCAAATCAATCTGAGGGGGGGTCATCATTTCACGGGAAATTCCCGAGGGCATTTCTACAAAAATCTTGGATTAGACAGGGTTCCACACTTGAGCAAAAAGCTCATATGGGCATGTTGAGCTTGTTTTAAGTGTAGCCAAATCTGCCTGAGGGGGGCTCATCATTTCTCGAGTTTATAATATGGCCTTTCCCACTACTATTGAATATTTAAATTATTTTAATATTTTGTAATACACTACAATTGTGTAAGAAATAATTGTATCGTTGTGATGAAAATTCATCTCATTTAGTAAATCGTACAATCTCCTCAATAATTATTGAATGTTGGAAATGTCCCATATATCCCATATACGTTACATATGCATTCTTATATCTTTCGGATATAGCAGGGCACTAGACGATGTCTAAATTTTTGGCCAGTTCCTTTGCGCACAGATGTGTAGAGTGCAGTTCAGTTAGGATATACACGTGTTTATAAATCTGAACTTCTTCTAAGAACTTAGTTTTCCAGCTCTCTAAGAATCAATCTATTGTAGTGATTGGTTTTCGTTGCAGCTTCCATTTTTGAAGACCAGACCATTCACTGAGCTGTTACAAGGAGAACATACCAACCATGTTACAAAATATACTATTGGAAGACGGTAGCAGACCATAGAAACCGTGCTATTGTTACATGCTGCAAACATACAGGGTGCTCGGAAATTCCCCATACAAACTCCTAGGGCAAGTAGAGGGAACTGAGTAGACAATATTTGGAATAAGAACCCATGTCCGGAAACGTACCGTTTCCGTGCTACAACCATAACAATGTGTCGGCTGTGCCTGTGTTGGTATGCAACCTGTTAGGCAGTACATGACGTAATAAGATCACCTGATGGCACGTGACGTCTACAAATTGTCGCGTTCCACTGTCGATACAGGTGTTGATCAATGAATAGTGCGTTTCTTTTTGTTCCCTTGGCATTGTTACCAAATAAATTTGTTTGTATTATAGACTGAGTCACACGTCATTCACTTCTGTACCTTACGTAACACCTCATTTGACATGGTTGTAATAAATGATTACACTTTAGGTCATCAGGTGATCTTCTGACGTCATGTACTCCCTACCCGGTTGCATACCAACACAGGTACATCCAACACATTGTCATGGTTGTAGCACGGAAACGGTACGTTTCCGGACATGGTTTCCTATTCCAAATATTGCCTACTCAGTCCTCTCTACTTACCCTAGGAGTTTGTAAGGGGGATTTCCGAGCACCCTTATAACATGATTTGTCTGGATTGTTCAAACATTCCTTGGTGCTTTTGCAATGACAGCATTTGAACATCAGACACAAATAACATGTATAAATGTCTGCACTTTTACACTGAAACTGTCATTAGAAAGTTTCTTACAATGACAAGGAACCTTCATGATGGAGCTTCAGAAAGTATTTTGTCACGATCTCAGAATTGTAAACAAGGTGTGAATTAAAAACTTCTGTAGTTCACAATGTCCATTTCATGTTAATCTCACCCTCGTCGCCATATTGTAAGCTGTTGTTTATGTACACATTCTAACATGCATAAACAAATCAATAATTAATATTCAGTAATGAATTTACTGTCAAACAGTTCAACTTACAGATTCTATTATGAATACCTCCATTTATCAACAAAATTGCAAAGAAAATCCTAACTAAATTGAACACCTCAAAGTTGAAGTTACATGTTCGCCATATGAGGCGAATTGTACAATCCATGTGAAACTTCGCTCTATTTCCACATTGTTTCGAATTGTCATGTTTTGTGGGGGTTCATTAGGTGTTAGAAGTAAATTGTACATACGTCACATATACTAGAGAATAAAATAAAATTACTATACTTTTCCCTTTTAAAAATCCAGTTTCTCTCTAAAATGAAAAGATGTTCCAGTTCAGCAACAGATACTTTCAAGCAGTGACTTAGCAGGAGGTGGGTGAAGTGAGCTATCGCCCGGGGGCCTCGCATTCCATGAGGTTGATACAAAAAGTTAAATAAAGGAAATCAGAAAAATATGGAAAATGCTAATTTTAGTGGGCAATAAAATTAGAATATTCTGTTTTTAAATTCTAGTCAAACGTTATAGTTTGAATGAATACCTCAAATCAGGGGTGTAACACGCAGGTGGACGAGCCCTAAGTATAAGGGAATCGAAAATAATAAAAATTGTTGTATTTCCCATATGAAACATGTATGAAAAACTTCAGGATAACTTGCTTGGACATATTTACTCATTTATTATTTTATTGAATGCACTTTGTCTTGTATTTTGATCTTTCTTTTCACCTTGCTCTTCAGATTTTAACATGTTAACAACAAAGCACCTCCATCTTCCACGAAGCAAATGTATCACACGTGTGAAATTATTCAAAATCCTTAAAAATTAGGATATAAACTTCTGGGTGTCCAAAGAATCAGAATAGATGTTGATCTAAAATTGAGTCTCCTTCTCCTAATACGATTGCGTTAGTTTGAAATCAAGGAAGGCATGGATAATATAAGCAGTTCTTCCTTCCTTCCTTTCTACAGCTTCAGATTTCAGTTCCAGGAAAACAGAGAAATACATCTTTAGTGTGAATAAAATTATTAAACATCATTTTCTATAGTAATTTATTATTATTATTTAAATATAATAATTTCCTGCTGTAACTTTGATGATTTTGTTAGATTCACATTAAGATTTCATATATGGAAACAAATGGGGGCTCGCATTCTAATCTCAGCCAGGCCTCAATATATGTTTCTACGTCACTGCATTTAAGAACACCTGTACCTTTCTAGGAAAGAGGAACCTTGTAACACATGGCAATCTCTCTTGTGTCTTTCCAATTTCATAAATTAATTCACAATCACAGGTGATGGAAGTTTACTGATAATAATGCTAAACTCTTTCATTTCATTACATATACCTAGGTAGTATATTATCGAATTTAATGATACACAGACAAAAATAATTTGTAGAATGATCCATGTATAAAGCAGGAAAAACAATAATAAAAATATAAAATACCTTATGATAACATCCAGTACTCCATTGTATGCTATGCATGGCCCGTACAAATTGTCCATAAATTTACCTGTCGTCTCTCGGTAATACGTCTGGTATCCTTCCAAACTTGGAAGGGCTTGTACCTGGAATAACCAATATCGTATGTTTGATTGAATGGTATAATTTTAGATGTGTGTTAAATCATTAATCTGTACGCTTCAACAAAAATTGAAATAACAGTCACTAATTTTCTAGTTTAATGTAATGAGATTATGAGTACTGACCCTGCTCCAATTGGGTGAAAGCAAATATTCCATAAATAACTTTTATTTTAAATCATGGTTATTTTTTGCACAAGTCTTAAACTTGAAAAGGTGTATTTACACAAAGTGCAAATTAATCTGCTGAAGTGAATAAAAATGTTTTGCTGAATATAAGTTATATTTAATAACGATGAATACCATTTAAAGAAATCAGAGGTGTGCTGTCACATTTTCGCCAGGGTACGCAACACGTATAACACATATTATGCTTGGTGATGTGGCTTCTTAAAACAATCGCAGATAGTATCAAATTTAGTATTGAAGTTTGAAGGTTGAACATGAGCATCAATATTAAGTACGTATCACAAATTATGGACTTTATGTTTAAGTAATAAATTAAATTAGCTCAAAGCTATTAGCATGATAATATAAGGTAAAAGTAAAGTGCACCCCTGTGCTTAGCACCACGCCATGGAGGCATATAGGGGGTGTGGGGGTATCGCCCACACTTTCTTGATTCGGTCTGGAGGAGGGGATGTGACCAGCATCAGTGTGGCATCAGATACAATGAGCATGGAGTTTAGTAATTAAGTTGAATATTGTTGTTTCAGAATGTTCGCAAGACATAATTCGGTGTTGAAATCAACGAATGTTTCCAGCAGCTCAATATATTTGTTTCTTCCTTCTGATACTAACATTCATCAATTTAGATCGAAAATACTTATCGTATTCCAACAGATAGTATTTGGTCAAACAAAGAATGTTCTGACTATGGCTTGGCAGTTGATGAAGAATCATCTTCTTTTCTAAGCCTACATAACAATCCTAAAACAAATATCAGTCCGTTTGTCTTCAGCTAGAACCAGAAATCATTATTTATTTGAGCTTGTCGGCCTTGTTTTGGGTTTTAGGTCATTTTCAGTATTTTGTGCATTTTTGTTACATTTTACTTGATTTCATGGCTCATTTTTCTCCTTTCTTGCGGTTTCGTGAATTTTAAATGTATTTGCTAGCATAACGTTGATATTTAAATTTTCTGACATGGTCCTTTTATCAAGTTCGTCATTAAGCGAATATATGGTCAATGGAAAAGCACAACTATCATATTCAAGTTTGGCAATGCATTAAATAATTAATTCTGACACATTTATTTTTCCTACTCCAAACTTAAGATACGTTGTGTGAACCCTACTTTCAGATTCCCTTGCTAGCCTCTGTTATCGCTTCAATCTGTGCTTTTAAAATAAAATTATTCACAATATTAAAGAATATATAATCTTATGTATGTCAAACACAAATGTATTTCAGTTGCTGCCCGTCCACTGTATCGTGAATGTCCATTCTCACAGAAGGTGAATGATTTATACAAGAAAGTTGCAGTGCATGTTATGTAAGCTTGAAGTTAAAATGAAGAAAACTAAATTAGCTTGCTTTAAACTACTTCTATCCCCTTGCTTCAGTTGTTTAGTAGTTTAAACCACCAAACAGCGAATTATCCAACGACTCTCTTTTAATTTATTTAAAAAATGAAGCTTTCATTTTCAACGCGAAAAGCATTTTAGACCATTTTTAAAAAATATTTTAAGGTTATTCTACAAGTCATCACGTTCCCAGCCCTAGCGATGACTAAACTGTGACTTCTATCTTATTTCTGCGTCTGTCACGTGGTATCTGATTTAATTTAGATAGCTGTCTGGAATTTAAGCTTTCCAAGTCTTCGGAAGAAATAAACGTCTTTTCCATGAATCTGAAGAAATATTTCGTGAAACGCTTGTCGCCTTGTGAAAAATTTTCTGCCATGGTTGGGCATCGATCTTACGACACCTGTCACACATGTCGAGCACGCTACCACTACTTTTTATTATTATTATTATTATTATTATTATTATTATTATTATTATTATTATTCCATGATTACATTACAAGTTATTACATACTAACTCGGCGAATACAGCACATTTAAGTAATTGGCATAGAAATTCTTCTTTTTGTTTACTGACATCATTTGAGAAGTTTGCCGTAAGTAATGCACAAATTGTTCGTGAAAATCAGAGTTCTGATAAGTGGAGGCAAACCAAGCATAGTGCCCCAGTATCCACTGTACACTGTTCTGTTTCTGTCGTGGATAATAGTTAAAGTTTGGAAACAGTAAATAATCATTTGTACGACAAATTTCACTGACGAGTTTTGCAACATATTTTAATGACGAAGCGGTTATTTGGCAGTCACTAAGCATAATGACGAGTCTGCCATGTGCAGGTCATGAAGTTTCACTCGAGTCAGCAGTATTTGTGCACTATAACGAACCACGCCGATCGTATTCTTGATGGGAGATGCCTTGCGTGTATATTTTTCCACGCCTCAGGCCAACGAACTTTCTGGGTGCCTTGCAACGATTTTAACCACCTATTGAGACGCTACACGCATGCCTCTGTACATTTGCTACACCACTGGAACAGGCAAGGTAGGAGTTTGTAAAAATCCATAACAGATCTTCACTAAGGTATCTCGAAGGTACCTAAGGTTGGGGGAGAATAGAAGTCACGTTTATAGGAGAATACAACGGTATATGAGCCAAGCAGTATCGAAGGATAACTGGTAAGGCTATCAGGGCTTTGAATCATCGTCTCGATGTTCTCTTGAATGCGGAGCGACTGGCTCTTGTGGTGCACTGAGCAAGATTCAAGCCTCCTCCTGTATTATGTAAACACAAGGTCTCGTGATGAACACGTAACAGCTGCCCATTCCACACAAACCAGTTTACCTCACTTTTCAATTTTGCGACATCTAGCATACGCATCGGAAGTATTTTTGCTACAAACCACACTTTCAAAAGAGCATATGCATTAACAAACGTGACACGTGATTGCAAACTAATAGTTCGAAACTTATTAATTTGTAACACTGCTTTTACACTCCCAATCACTCGATCATAATTTACTTGTATAATTCGATGCAGAGAAGGCGTAGAGACTACCCCAAGAATTTTTAAGGTGTTATCAACACGGAAGTGTTGTACTGGTGTGTGTGATGGGTCGGTATTTAAATACATCAGACAAGATTTTTTACATTAATGTGGACGCCTGAATGCTCACCAAATGCCATTGTTAATTTATGAACCATATCGACATCCACAGGTGAATGAACTAAAATGCTGACATCGTCCGCATACGCTAACACTTTGAGATACTTCGACAGAATAGTTATGCCTTTTAACTGTGCTTCCAAAGAAGTAAGCAGGGGACTTAGGGAAATAAAAAAAGCTAGCATTGATAAGGGATCTCCCTGTCGGACACCTGTAGTTATGCGAAGCGATTTTGTAAAAAAAACAACATTAATCTGTATTTGCGATTCAGCAATGCGATAAACCCCCTGCAAAGCTGCGAGAAAAGTCCCGCGTATGTCACGTTTTTGAAAAAACATGAAACATATAGTTATGGGTCAGAGAGTCAAACGCACGTTCGAAATCTAGAGCTAAAATCGCTTGATCTTGTGAACTTTTTGTATTGTGTTTACTAATAACCACCTCACGCAGCGTTTGCAGCACTTCGTAAATGTTTTTGTTCCCACCATATACATATTGCATATCACCCACCAAGTTGATGGTGTATGGCATTAAACATGCAAGCATACACCGGGAGAAAATTTTATAGTCTGCGCACAAGAGAGTAATGGGGCGATAATGAGTAATTTCTGTCATCTTTGCACATATCGGTACTAATACTATAATTCCGGTCTGGGAAGTTTTACCCATTTTCTGTTGCTGAAAGACATCATTGACCCACTCAGTTAAGGTCGGCCCCATTAGCGTCCAAAAGGTTTGAAAGAAACTTGTAGGAAACCCATCAACACCAGGGGCGGAGAATGGCTATGCCGCTTTTACCGCTTTATACACTTCTTCAATTGTGAAATCCGCGTCAAGCTTAGTTCTATCTTCATCTGAGAGTACCTCCGAAACGGCATCCACCACTGTACCATAATTTCAATTGTCCGAGTTATTCTGCAAAATCATCAAACTAAAGTGCTCATATATTTTACCTTGTACATCCTTAGGTTCTGTGATTTTATTACCCGCACCATCTGAGAGTTCAGTGATAATTTTCCGTTGTGCATTATGTTGTTCTTGGATCACGTGACTAATCGAGACAGCTTCTTCATGGTGAACCTGAGGAAATCTACTTAGAATTTTAGCACCCATACGTTTCTGAGCTGTCATGCGTAAGAGAATAGCCTGTACACGTTTAATTTCAGTGTTGACCGGTCGCCCTGCCGATGCTTCTTCTATTAATTCGCGCAAAACACAATAATAAAACTGATATTTATTATTCCAGTCACGAGACCTCTCTTTACAGAATGATAAACAGAATCGTTTAATTGCCGGTTTTAAGAAGTCGTCCCACCAACGAAGGATGTCAGTATGTCGAAATCGGTGCGCCTCCCAAAGTCTCCATTGCTCATGAAATGCTCGTTGAAAATCGTCATCAGAAAGGATTGACGTATTCAATTTCCAATACCCATATCCCCGAGGCACTAAGGGAAGATCAATGTTAATTGCCATTACCACCACCAGATGGTCCGAGAAACATGTAGGTGTGTGGTAAATCGAAGTTACTGTCTCACGCAGTAACGGGGTAACATAGAATCGGTCCAAGCTGGACGCACAATTGTCTCTAATGTATGTATATCCCCCTCTTACCGAAATGTTTATCTGTCCCAACGTCTACAAATGTAAAACCCGACACCAATTTTTGTAAAGAGTTTGATGTGTAAAAACCACGTTGATCTTGTGGGAGCAGGACGCAATTAAAGTCCCCGCCACATATGATATGTTCCTTTGCACCCTGCAATTCTGCCGCCACGTCTGCAGCAAAAAAAAAAAAAAAAAAATCTCTGTTGTTTCTTTTGAGTACCTGATGTGGCTGATGTGGCATATATATTGCAAATCCAAACATTTGCCACCTTCACACATATAATTCGCCCGTTGGGGTGACACGCAACGTTAGTGATCGGCACAGTGTTTCTCGCAAGAAGAGCAGTCCCCGTTGCTTGACAATTTGCATTGTTATACACTACTATGGATGGGGGCAAGCCAAAGTTTGTCACTTGTACCTCCTGAAGGAAGGCTATATCGAGGGATGACTGAATGAAGAAGTCACCCAGAGCCTCTTGTTTATTACGGTTTTGCAGTTTATTAATGTTTATCGTGGCTATTTGGAGTGTAGTAAACATAGCTAACTGGGTATTCCAAAACCTGATCAAGGACGATCTTGCCCCCTTACTGGCAAGATGCTCGCTGTATACATTATACCAAACATTAACACAAAGAAGCATTAACACTATCACACGCATCATTAATTTTCATGAAGTAATTTACTTTCACTAGCACTAACACTAGAACCTAGATTATTACCACATTGGGACCTGGTAATTCGCACTGGCGAGGGAGTTTGTCATCACTCTTCTTGGTCGGTGGGTTGATTTCCGCATCCCTTTGAGAGCTTTTCTTGCGCTTCTGCTTCTTCTGCTGCTTCTGCTGTCCTTCCATGGGTAGCTTCCTTTTGGTAGCATCCCTCAACGGGGTCCGTGAAACAGAAACAGGCTTCACAGAGCTTGGGTCTTCATCTCGAGTCAGCTGGATATCAGAATTGTCATGCACATTCATCTGGTCTTCACACTTAATTTGGTTGTCACCCTCTGGTAGATCTTCATGTAGTTCCATTTGGACAGTTTCTTCCCGTTCTACTTCTTCAGCCCATAACAGTGAAGTTTCCATGGTTTCGTCAGTCGCGTTGTTCCCCGAAACGGGGACCACTGCAGGATCGTCTTTCGGTGCTTGCTCCGTTGACGCTGTTGGTACATCACCCTCTGTCTTCTGACTCAATTTCGTTTTGGTGGGTAGTGCCAACACTGTGGGTCGCGAGTCCAACTCTGTTTCTTGGACTGTGAGTTGCGTTGGTGGTCGATTGACACGTTGGGCATATGTGCTGGGTTCGTGGTTGTTCGTAGATGTGGCCGAGGTTGCACTTGCTACAATAGGACTAGTTCGTCGTCGTCTTTGGGGACACATGGCTGCTGCGTGTGTCAATTCGTCGCAGATCTTGCAAGAAGCTTACTGCTCATAATATGTGACCCAATATCTCGCATCTTGGATCGTGACGTAAGATGGTATTGACTGTTTCAATACCATCATCAACACTTTTATACCCGTACGGGTACGATACATATGTTCGTGCGAGTAAGTCTCGTCGTCGATAGACTGTATTTCGCCATATTTGACAAGTACCGCAGATATTGCCTCATCCGTGACTTCCATCGGGATGACATGTAGTCGCACCATGGTTGATATTCTGTCAGCTCATTCTAGTCGTACATCATGATCACCATCCTCATCACGAAACACCAACATTCGTCTCCACACGTCCGTATTATTAGCTCACCTAACAGGTGTGATAGCAGTTTAATGTATACACACTTACGAAAATGGTCAATTTCAATGCTTAGAACCTGATCTTCGGTGAGAGCCAGCGTTTCACTAATCCAACGGTGTAACTTCACTGACATGGGTCTCTTTTGTGCGCTCGAAAAACACAATTTTAACGTGTTTACACGACGTGTTTCCTTTATACAACAGTCAGAATTACTTAGATTTGACTCGTAACTAACACTCCCTCATACTCACCAGGACACGGCCGCGAACGTACCAAGCTGCAAGCGCGACGCGAGACGATGTTGTTCGTACGGCTGCTTCCGCGAGACTACTACAACTAGACCACAGATGCCACTATTACTGAACGTAAATTTCAGACAATTACAATCCCACGCATAGAACTTTTAATTTAACAAATTCCCTTATCCGTATTTCTCAAATCACGAAATATGAAATTGTAAATTCTCAGCTTTATTTGTGAGGCGACATTCTTCCACTCGTGAGATCGAAAAGCCTTGCGCTTGGCCACTCTTCATTCTCCAAATTTCTCAGGACTTCGAACTTGTGAACACACAAACGCACTACTTGCATATCCATTACTAATTCCCCGCACGTTTCACATAACTAACAGTGTTTACGAATATGAGATTTTGTTAAACAAATGGATCTAAGTAGCTGACTTCCATATTTTAAAATACATGTTGAGTACAAGTTGATTCTGTGGTGTAGTGGTATCATGTGTGACAGGGGTCCTAAGATCGATTTCAAACCTCAAAAGAAACTATTTCAAATGGGGAAATGTATAAATCATTCACTTCCTGTGAGAATGAACTTTACACAATGCAGTAGACGGCCAGCAAACTGAAATACATTTGTGTTTGGCGTACTAAAGATTATATCATCTTTAATATTGTGACTAATTTTAATTTAAAACAGAGATTAAAGCGATAACAGAGGCTAGCAAGGGAATCTGAAAATAGGGTTCACACCACACAATGTATCAAGTTTGGAGTCAACACATTCCTTGTTTGACCAAATATTATCTGTTTGAATACGATAACAATTTAGATATTTTTCGATCTAAATTAATGAATATTAGTGCCAGAAAGATGAATCAAATATATTGAGCTGCTGGAAACATACGTCGACTTGCGAACATTCTGAAACAAAATTATTCAACTTAATTACTAAACTCCATGCTCAATGTATCTGATGTCATACTTACAAAAAAAGAGAAAAAGGAAACAAAGGAAAAAATTGTAGAGCCTTGGATTTTAACCCGCGACCCTTAATTCTTTGGAAAAATAAAGTTGTGAGACGGGTACTTTACCAATAATCTACAACATCGCTTGTAGAAAATACTTTGAAACGTGTTGATGATTGCGCAAACTACACCTTATCTACGCGACGAACACATTTTCGCTGCAAATTGCGAGATTCCTTCATTTTCGCTCATTGCACAGTACTTTGCAAGGTGTTGTTATATTTTATTTGCATAGGCTATTCGAATTTATGCCCTTTTGTGTTCGAACTTGATATCAATTTCATCCAGGTGTACCACGATCGAGCTCAGTGTTTCCAAGCTCACAAAAGTTTCTCTGATTCCAATTTTAACATGCCCAATAGCAAATATGCTCTTAAATTATTGCTCATACTTGCGTTTTCCATTTGGTTTTCTATTAATAGTTTCTGACTTCATGTTATCAACAATAATGTAAATCTTACACCAGAGGGTTTCTCGCCTAGTAGGGGGACATGCAGTAAAGTTGGCTACTCTCTGCTGGTTCTCAAGAGCTATGTTGGCAAATTAACAATTTCTGGACTTAGAAAACTTTAAGGGCGTTCATATTCTTATTATTTTATCAGCCACTTTGGTCTTGTCAGTAGGGCATCCAACAGCCACACGAGAGAATTGTGTTCCGTCTAAGGTCGGAATTTTTCCGCCCTTGTCCAGGCATAAAGCGCCTCTGGGGCTCACTCAGCCTCAAATAAATATGTACCGAGGGGCAACGCTGGGGAGTAAAGGTGGCCGGAGCGTGGTGCTGATCACATCCCCAAAATTACCGAGATCGATAATGTGTGGGGTCCTACCCCCACGTTCTCTAAATGTGCCGTCATGGCATACCGCTTGCTTTTTGCACGTACTTTATTACATTCAAATTAGTATTATTATGAACATTGTTATTAGTGTTTTTATTATCATTATTCGGGAAAACTAATTCACAACAATATCCACATTGCGAGCGGAGCAAGTACAGAATTTTTGAAAAAGGTCAAGATTGTTAATTTCATAAAGATCAATATTTTAATTGTATAAATTTAGCTGTGGTCAAAATGAGCTACAAAATTGTTTCTACTATGTATATATCTTTGGCAACCAAAAACAACATCAATTTAACAGGTCGTAAACATTTTTAAAATATTATTAATTTTTAACATTGTACAAATGCCAGTTACTGAAAAACGTGGAAGCTGCGAGCACAGCAAGCAAGGACAAATTAACAAATTTTAGGTAAAACTTGATAAATAGACCGACTGTAATTTGTGAATTCGACGACGAGAAGTTACCCTTTATTGTCCTCCCTGTGGATGCCCTTGAGGGGAGGGGGGTATATCAACAATGGCGGATAAGTTCGGTAAGCATGCATATACAGTATAATTACTTTAAACCCTTAAACTCCCAGTGAGGACCAATGGACCCCATGACTAACTTGCCAGTTGGCCGTACATATTGATTTATCACAAATTACATGTTAGGCCGTTACTTTCTTATTTTTGATTGTTTTTTATATTATGTCAGTGTCATTTTGTTTCCTTAATATTTTCTTTCAAAAAATGTATGACCTAGCATATTTTACCAGATGGCGTCCAATGGATGATTTAGTGTTTTTTTTTGTTTACTGATTGTTCAACCCATGGCGGGCGCTATGGTTTTGCTAGTGTTGTTTGTTATACAATTCCTCGTTTTGTTTCCTTCATATGCAAATTCTCTTAATATTTAATTACAATGTTGTAGAGACGACATGATTTACTGTAATACAATTTTATAGATTGTCACAAGTTTCTTTCAAAATGAAAGTAAAATACATACTGTAGTTGACGATGTGCTCATTTTGTTCCTTGAAGTAAGTCTTAAATATAAAATACGTAACGGAAGTGTGTGTTTGGAAGTAGCTAGTGCTTTCCGTAGTGTTTTTGTGTGTTGACGATTAGTGGAAGAAGGCAGAAGTACCTTACATCTGAACTAGTTACTGAGTTGCTTCGTCGAAAAGATAATGAGGATTCAGAAGAAGACAGTGAGTACATACTCTCAGTTGACGACCATGAACCTGATGAAGTTTTATTGAAGGGGAGTGACAGTGACAGTGATAGGTGTCCAGATATAAATTATAATCAACAGGAGATATTGGATGAGCCAAACACATCAGGTAATGAAGACATAATCTATGTTTCAAAAAGTGGTGAAATTTGGTATACCCAAGCACATACAACGGTTCAAGGTAGAACGCCAAGTTGAAAACTTTTTAGTGAAAAGGTGGGACGGGACCTTCGAGCATTGCAATTAGAGAATGTGACTAGATTTTTTGCCTTCCTATTGTTTTCTCGGGCACCGTTGCTGAAATTGATATGTAAATGGACAAACGCAGAAAGCGGGAGGGTTTTTGGTATTCGGTGGAATGAAATGGATGAAACGGAATTGTTTATAGGTACGTTGATACTCATTGGTGTGCATAAGACAAGGAACGAATCAATTAGTCAGCTACAAGCGATGTTGTAGAGTATTGGTTAAGTACTCGCCTCACAAATATATTATTCCTAAGAATAAATGGTCACGGGTTCAAATTCGAAGCACTCGAATTTTTTCTTCCTTTTTCTTTCATTTTTTGTAAGTATGATATCGTATACATTGAGCATGGAGTTTAGTAATTAAGTTGAATGATTTTGTTTCAGATTGTTCGCAAAAAATATTTCGGTGCTGAAAACGATGAAAGTTTCCAGCAGCTCAATGTATTTGTGTCTTGTTTCTGGCACTAACATTCATCAATTCGGATCGACAAATACCTAAATTGTTGTCGTATTCCAACATAGTATTTGTTCAAACAAGGAATGTCCTGACTAAGGCTCGGACGTTGATTCAGAATCATCTTCCTTTCTGAGCCTACACAACAATGCTAAACCGAATGTCAGTCAGTTTTCGTTCAGCTAGAACCAGAAAACATTTTTTTTATTTGCGCTTGTCGGCCTTCTTTTGGCTTTTATGCATTTTCAGTAGTTTTTGACCTTGTCGTTACATTTTACTTTTATGGCCTACTGAACATCTGCAAAATTAAATCCTTAAAATAAAACCCAGCCAAAAACGGTATACCGTGCTTCTTCAGGTTGTGTATGTATGTATATTTTGTAGTGTTGAGTGTGTTATTAACGGGTCATTTTACTTAATTTTATGGCCTATTTTTCTCCTTCCTTCTTATTTCGTTAATTTCAAATGCATTTGCTAGCGTAACATGTAAATTTAAATTTCCTGACATGGTCCTTTTAGCATGTTTGTCATTAAACGAATATATGGTCAATGATTAAGCAAAACTATCTAATCTAAGTTTGGAAATGTATTAAATAAATAATTGTGATAAATTTATTTTTTCTACTAAAAACTTAAGATACGTTGTGTGAACCCTACTTTCAGATTCCCTTGCTACCCTCTGTTATCGCTTTATTCTGTGCTTTTTTTTAAAAACAATAATCACAATATTAAAGAAAATATAATTTTATGTAGCCTACGCCAAACACAAATGTATTTCAGTTGCTGGCCGTCCCCCATATATCCTGAAAGTCAATTCTCAAAGGAGGTGAATGATTGATACAAAATTTTGCAGTGCATGTTGTGTAAGCTTGAAGTTAAAATATAGAAAACTAAATTAGAACTTATCTGCTTTTATCCCTTTGCTTCAGTAGTTAGTAGTTTAAACTACCAAACAGCGAATTATTCAAGGATCCCTTTTAATTTATTTAAAACATGAAGTTTTCATTTTCAGCGCGAAAAGTGTTTTAGACCATTTTTAAAATTATTTTCAGGTTATTCTAAATGTCATCAACATCCCCGCCCTAGCGATGACTAATCTATGCTTCCTCTCTGATATCTGCGTCTTTCAGGTGGTATATGATTGTCTGCTTCAATTTAGTTAGCTGTCTGGAATTTAAAATATCCAAGTCTTGGAAGAAATCAAAGTCATTTCCATGAATATGAAGAAATATTTCGTGAAACGCTTTTCGCCTTCTGAAAACGTTTCTGCCATGGTTGGGCATGGACCCCTCTCATACATGTCGAGTCCGTTACCACTAGACCACAGATGCCACTAGTACTAAACATAATGATCAAACAATGACAATCACATAGCAAGGATCTTCTAATTTAACAAATTATCTTATCCATATTTCTCAAATCACGCAAAATGTAATTGTAAATACCCAGCTTTATTTCTGAAGTGTATTTCTCTCTCCCATTCGCGAGATTGAAAAGCCTCTCTTCATTCTCCAACGTTTCACAGGACTTCAAACTTGTGAACACAAGAACGCACTGCTTGCACATCCATTAGTAATTCACCGCACGTTTCACATAACGAATAGTGTTTACGAATACGAGATTTTGTTAAACAAGATTACCTAAATAGTTCACTTTGAAATTTAAAGTACATGTTGAATACAAGTGGTTTCTGTGGTGTAGTGGTATCGTGTGTGACAGGGGTCAAAACATCGATTCCCAAGCTTAACAGAAAGTATTTCAGATGGCGATACGTATAAATCATTCAGCTCCTTCGAGAATGAACTTACGCGATACAGTGGACGGCCAGCAACTGAAATACATTTGTGTTCGACGTACATCAGATTATACATTCTTTAATATTGTGACTAATTTTATTTTAATAGAACACATTAAAGCGATAACAGAGGCTAGCAAGAGAATCTCAAAGAAGGTTTTCGCACAACATATCTTAAGTTTGGAATAGAAAAAAAATTAATTTATCACATTTAATTATTTAATACATTGCCAAACTTGAAAATGATAGTTGTGCTTTTCCATTGAACATATATTCGTTTAATGACGAACTTGCTAAAGGACCTTGTCAGGAAATTTAAATCTACAAGTTACGCTAGCAAATGCATTAAAATTCAAGAAACAACAAGGAAGAAGAAAAATAAGCCATAAAATTAAGTAAAATGTAACAAGAAGGGCAAAAACTACAGAAAATAACCCAAAAGCCAAACTAAGGCCGACAAACGCAAATAAATAAGCGTAATGTTTTCTGGTTCTAGCTGAAGGCAAACGGGCTAATACTCGGTTTAGCATTGTTGTGTAGCCTTAGAAAATAAGATGTTTGTTCATCAATTTCCGAGCCATACTCAGCACATTCCTTGTTTAACCAAATACTTTGTTCGAATAAGACAACAATTTAGGTATTTTTTGATCCAAATTGATGAATGTTAGTGCCAGAAAGAAGAAACAAATACATTGACCTGCTGGAAACATTCTTCGATTTCAACACCGAATTATTTTTGCGAACATTCTGAAACAAAATTATTGAACTTAATTACTAAACTCCATGCTCAATATGTCTGATGTCATACTTACCAAAAATAAAAAAAAATAAAAAAAAATAAAAAAATAGAGAGCTTTGGATTTGAACCCGCTATCCTTATTTTTTGGAAAAATATATTTGTGAGGCGAGTACTTTACGAATACTCTAGAATATCGCTTGCAGCATATGGTTTGAAAAGTGTTGATGATTGCTCAAGGCACCACTTTTCTAAGCAACGTAAAGAATTTCGCTGCAAATTGCGAGATTCTTTAATTTTCTCTCTTTGCGCAGTACTTGCAATGTTTATTTTATATTTCATTTCCATAAACTATTTGTAATTATGTCCTTTTCTGTTCAAACTTGAGAGCGATTTCCTCCAGGTGTACCACGAGCTAGTGCAGTGTTTCCAACCTCACAAAAGTATATCTGATTCCAATTTTAACATCGCAAGTATTCTATTCAATCATTCCTTATACTTAGTTTTCTGTATTGTTAACAATTATAATTCCTGACTTCATATAATTAAAAATAATGTAAATCTTTCACCACAGGTATTCTCGTCTAGTAGAGGGACCTGCAGTAAAGTTGTCTACTCTCTGCTGGTTCTTAAGAGTTATGTTGCCAATTTAACGATTTCTGGACTTGAAAAACTTTCAGGGCGGTCAAGTAACTTTTGGAGAAGTGTACAAACCTTTTGAAACAATACAAGATATAATATTTCAAAGCTGGAAATGTATACCTTTTGCTGAATTTCATTGATGTCAAGCTGATTGAGTAGTTCATCTCCTTCATACTGATGGAAATTCTTCAATGTTGATTCACTCAGGTTTGCTACGTCATAAACGAAGCTCTCGTAATATGTTCTATTTCTTGCATAACAATCTCCAAATGTTCTGAAAATTCACAAGATTAACACTATTATACTACTATATCGTGAAAAATGTTTTGAATTTACCGTAAATTCGATTAATGTTCAACATTATGTCCCTGACAATCTTTTTTGTTTATTTACAGTTCACTGGTCTTGTAAAAAAGAATATAATTAGAAATTAAAAGTTTAGTCGAAACTGCTTTTTATTGTATTACATTACTACACATGAAGAAAATTTTATATTTCTAGAGTACTAGAATATATTTGTGTAGTAGATGATTAATTACTTAAATTGGGTGATAGAGGGAGAAATCTTCACCTCATCCAAAAAAGTAACTTTTTTCATTTCCTCCTTTTTAAACACTTATTCATTGCATCCATTATGCATTGAATATTTTATGTAATATTCTTGTAGTTTGGTGGTTCAAGCAAATAACAAATCTTTTATTATTTAACAGTTTTTTGGGGGACAAGAATTACAAAACCTTGAAGAATAAATCTGAATATTTATAATATTAACAGTAGAAATTTTATTTTAAGTTACTACTTACTCTGCATAGAATTGCGTGAGATTACTTTCGAGTACGTTGTTAGGACACACTATGACAGTTGGAAGTGGAATCGTCCACTCGTTGAAATTTCTTTCTATTGTAACTACTACAGGACGTTCCTGGTACTTCTTCCAAGTTTGGAGAATTAGTAGGGTGGTCAATAAGAGACACGTTATCGACAAGGATGCCCAAAACAATCTGAAAAGGAATAGAGTGATTAAATGCGTTGGAAAGTGGAAGTTAACATTTTCCACATCGACTGTTGATACAGTTTAAAAGCATTGAGTGAATCTTAGTCCTTCTATTTGCCTATGTTTTATCATTGCACACTAGTGAGAAGTAAAATATTCGAATTCTAATCATTTCATTAGATATCTCATTGATATATAACTGTAGGGAGCTGACCTCTCATTGCGTAGCCTTTAAATTAATAGCATTTTCAAAGAAAGAATGGCTTTTCATCGATTCTTGTGATGTCACATCTGTATTCAATTGACCATTCAAAAATGACACTGGCCTCCAATCAATCAAAAATAACAGACCAAAAATAATTAGTTACATTTTTACTTCTGTTTCATGATTGATGCCTGGATATTGTCCTAAACTTACGATGTATAACATTCAACATGTTGCTAATTAATCAATTTCATATAGAATTGAAGCAAACAAAATATAGATGAAATTAAAATTTTTATTTTGTTATTAACTTAAAAGATTCAAACTTCAAAATAAACTAACCTTTCCATTATGTTTCTCTTCCTCCTTGCCATCTCTGGCAATCCATGAAACGACACTTGAGACAAAACTTCTTCCACTAATGTCCACATCTTGATACGATACCATCTCTTTGTATCTAAATAATCGAAAAATTAAACTAATGTTTTGAGCAAAAAAGCAGTTATTTTTATCTTGATTGAGAATATACCTTCGAAAGTATAACTGTATTTAAAATATTTGCAATATATTGCTCATAGATCAATGAAGATTTAAGATATGTTCGATTATAAATAAATAACTACGCAAATACATGAAGACACTTATATGCGCATACCATTTAAGCGTTAAAGAGAAACTACATTTTCGTTGTTCAAACTTGTGTAACGTTTTTGAGATATTTGTGTTCTGCAAATCGGAATGCTTGTAGAAAATTATCTTTAGTAAATGTTATGTATCAGTTGATTGAGAATATAATTCAATAATATAACAAATTTGAATATTTACGTTTCAAAGAGTATGCATGCATGCATATATTTAGTCCAGCAAACACACAACTGTTATTCGGTTTTGAAGCAGAGTGGAATTGCAGCCCTTACTAATCAATCACAGTCGTTGTTCTTAGGTACAATCAAATTACAATATCTGTGATACGAGGGGCGTATTTAGACAGAGATAAACTAGGCAAACCCAGAGGATGACAGATTTGAAAGGGTACAGACTTTTAATCTAGTAAGCTTCATTATGATATAATTTGAGAACACTCCCATTTTGAACAGCACTTAATGCAAAATAGTAATGGTACAAACGAAACATTCAACGCTAAAATCAATATGTTTTGACTTGACGTTTTTACAATTTGTACCCCTTCTCCGTGTTTGCACAGTAATTACTGGGAAACGGTACTGGGGCAATTAAAAATGTCGTTTCAAACCGGTACAAACAAAATTCTATCCAACGAGTTGCCTGATTTACCTTCCTCAGGTTTGGAGGAGGGGATTCACACTGATGCCTGTTTTCACCAACTTCGATTTACTCGCAAGTAAGAGTAAACTCAGAGTTAACTCAGGAATCGGCTGATTACACTAGGGAACAGCCATTTTGTATCCTTTTAGTGAATATGTGTTCTTAACTAATTTTGGCATGCTGATTTCGGATTTCCCACTCATGTTGCTCCATCAGGTATCATTTTCGAGATACGCGTAACGTGATATTTGGTATAATATGGGTAATGCATGCACTGCTGAATTCCGCTTTTCTTGTAATCTGGCAACACTGCAAACTTTTGAGTGTCAAATCATCACGTTTACCTTCAGTCGTGTCTTGTGTGTTGGTATGTGAGATTCACTGTAACCCAGTTTTGATACAATAAAATATATTATTACGTATCGTAATAAATAAACATCAATTTACAGCGTTTGGTTTGTGCAGTGATACAGTGGACTGTGCTGTGATGAACCTTGTCCACTGAAAGAACCCCTTAGCTGTGTGTATCACCGTAACACATTCTGTTATATTTCTGACCAATACACTCCAAAATTACAATGTAACAATATCACAGATTGGGTAAAGATAGTGTGCTGACTGTACTTTGGTTGTCACTGAGAGATCAAGACCACCTATGTCCCTCGCGTGTACATGTCATAGTTGTCTTGTAACACAACGAGAATGGTTGAATGGTATTCATTCAATGCCTTTTGATGTATCTATGACAGCGGTTCCCAAAGCCTGTGCCCCGACGCCCCAGGGCTTACAGGGGCGCCGCGAAATGTTCCATATTTTCACTGAAATGATATGATTGTTCCAAAATGTGTTTATTTTGTATACTATTTACACAATAAATATTTCTGAATTTGAAATATGTGTTTATTTTTTAACTTAAGGCTAACTGAGCATGCAAGTGTTAGGTAAGCAGGTCTATATTCTGACTTGGGATCCGCGGAGAAATCTTGAAACACTAAGGGCGCCGTGAAACAAAAAAGTTTGAGAGCCCCTGATCTATGATAGGACTTGAACCAAGGAACCACGTGACAGATTGTAATTTTTGTCGCACCGTAATGCGTGGCTATTTCTTGAAGAATAAAAGCATGTGTATATGCCGATGTGCTATTCGCATTGAAGTCGGTACCACATAGTGAGGGATTCCCAGTTTCTAAATTACTATCCACCACAGTGGAATTGAACATTTCTCGTGACCAGGAACGTTGTTTCAAGTACATATATAAGATAGTGTTAGATAGAAAAAGATAGATAGGTTACTTTGTTGCACGATAAATTTATTGAATAACATCGCTGGATGTCGGTGCACCTGGTACTGGACTCTGTCACGACCAATAAGAAAGGTACTTTTTTTACGAATATGGCATAAACAACAGATTATCACCATAAATCGTCTGTAATGCACATAATTACTCCAGCATCCCCTAATATGTCTTCATTGCACGGTACTACATGGACGGGGAACTTTATCTTTCTTTTACTTTCTATACATAGAATGCATAAACATGTATCGTTCTTTTATCAGTTCGATAAATACCCATTGAGACCATCGACACACATCAACAATTATTGAAAGCTACTACATATCTGTCTCTTATCCATGTTTTTTCTTTCCTTGGTGGAATATTTTTTTCACACATTACAAGGTTTTATTTCATACTGAACGTTCATGCTGAGAATTATATTCGTGTTTAATATTTATAGAATATCCATATAGAAAAAAATAATAACTAACACAAGGTTCATGTCTCTCTCGTTTTTGTACAAAAGTTTAAAATGTTCAAGGTCTCTGTTCCTTGACTTTTGTTACACCCTGTATATTTCTTAAATGTAACGCGATACCCATATTTGGAGACTTTCTATGAATACATAGCACCGAAATTAGTAAAGAACACGTTATTTCATCCAGGATGCAGAAACCAAGTTGATTTTGTTCCCCTAGTGTTATCTGTTGCACCAACGGAAACGACGGGTAAGTTGGGAGTAAAAGGAGGATCAACTTTACCCTCCGAGATCTGCGAGTAAAAGCGGAGTAAACCTACGCACATTGCAACAATGGCTGAAATTTGCAACCGGTACTGTATCCGTTCAGAATTTCCAAACTAAATGTTATGAAGGAAGTAATAGATTTAAACTGTGTATATAAAAGGCGAGAAATATGTAGTATGTTACTATATATACTTCGGGAGATGTTTACTGTGCACATTCTGCATGAAAGGCAACGCTTGGTCATTGCCATTTTCACTTTCCATGCCGCAGTGACCTTGTACTGAGGGTGTTAAGTAACTTATTGAGACATAACTTTGTGGTACTGTTAACTCTGCAGCAATTAAAGTTAGGTGAAAACAAATGTTACAGTTGTTTTTTCATGTGAAATTGTAGCCCATTTTGATATGTCGCACGAGTAGTAGTATTGATGATATTATAAGGACGAGAAAGTATGAGCCCCCCTCAGGCAGATTTGGCTACACTTAAAC
This sequence comes from Lepisma saccharinum, assembly GCF_977018435.1. Taxonomy (NCBI): domain Eukaryota; kingdom Metazoa; phylum Arthropoda; class Insecta; order Zygentoma; family Lepismatidae; genus Lepisma; species Lepisma saccharinum. The sequence goes on from NC_139238.1 coordinate 50,299,800, forward strand.
CTAGCTCAAGATGTGCATATGAGCTTTTTGCTCAAGTGTGGCACCCTGTCTAATCCAAGATTTTTGTAAAAATGCCCTTGGGAATTTCCCGTGAAAGTATGACCCCCCTCAGATTGATTTGCCTACACTTATAAAAGCAGCATCTGCCAGATTTTTGTCCATAAGCTTGTCAAAAATATGCCCCTCTTGATATTGTTTTTTGTTACACTTAAAATTAAGCCAAAAAGCCACCCACACCCACCCACACCCACACATATTTACTTCTGGTTTAAGTTCAATTGAACACCAGCCTCAACTTGCATATCTAATACTAAGACAATGTAATATGCAGAGACCCTCTAGAATTGCTCTGTGACTCTCTCATTTCTTACATCATAAATATATGATTTTTCACCTATAAGAATAACACTACATATGGTGTCATCAGGGAGTGTATCGTGGAATTCACAGATAATTTTAATGTTTGTCCTGTCATTAACCACAACTTGTTTTCTTTTTGAAGTGTTGATGACAAACATGGGTCTCTGTGCTTTGAATTCACCTGGTGTGTAATACATGTCAGTATTGCCAGTAGTGACCCTTTTGTATGCTGTAAATGCTTCATATAATTTAAGAAAATCATCCTTGGACATGTTTAAATTATAATTTTCTCTAGGGAACACCTCATTTCTGCCATTTTTAAGATATATGTTCTTGATGTTGCAGTTATCAAATCTACTTGAATTTTTTTCCTGATTATTGTGTCTTCCAGTCTGAAACAGTACCACCACAAAATCTGGCATGTCATATTGTATTCTGGAGAATGAATTTGTAGCATCAAACTCATAATAGGTACCAGTGGCAGGCTTCTGTACACATTGATATGTATAAAATTGTAAAGGTACCTGTGGATTTTTTAATATATCTGCTTTGTATTTGAGAGCATATTCAACAACCGGGATTCTTAGCTCCATAGACTGAATAATGCATTTGCCTTCATCAGGTAGGGTATTAGGCAGAGCTTCCCCTGTAGAGTTTAATGTACTGTACCTCGTCAAAGCATTATTATCATTTGCAACTCTTCTAAATGTAATTCTTAAACCACCCTTCCACATAATATCTTTGTAATCTGAGAAGAATCCAGGTAACAGGCGCATAGGGAACAACACTGTGTGGCTTTTAGATAATATTTTATCACCAGCCTCAAATCCACCTATTTTGTAGTAAGAAGCCTCAGTCTTGGATAATTTTAGTGTGGCCAAAGCTGTAGAGGTAATGCCAGGGTAATCCACTCTGTTTATAACAACACCATGCTTTCTGATCTCAATTTCAGAGAACAGATGTGGCACAAAATTGTCTACCAATCTTATATTTGAATTTGCCGGATAATCTGTACCATCGAGCTTTACAACATCAAACTTGATATATAGATCTGCTCTGTGGGGGTGTATAAAGCCATCCCCTACATCAAGATGAACCTCAATCTCTGTGTTGGGTTGATTTAAATTTGCAAAGGTCCTCCTGTTTGGGGGGAATGATTGTAGCTCATAACTCTCAATATTTTCCATTTTTTTTGTATGTATTTTTATTTAAATATTAATCTCTATGATTGCAGTTGTTGTGGCTCCAGCAAAATCAACTAATTCTTCTTTTTCATTAGTGACCATCAACTCAATGTAATCTATTCTATTATGGCACACAGGAAAATATAATGTTGGTGATGGAGTGTAGATGATGGGCTCCATAAATTCAGAGTTAGGTTTGAATGTTGCAATGATGCCAGTTTGTTTGTGAGTGCCTATGCCATTTGATTTGGTGATCATACCCTCGGCCACATTACAGTGAATATTCAGAGTCTCTATGGCTAAGAATTTAGGTATATTAATAGCAGTGTGTTTGATGGCTGGTTCAAGTATTGTGTTGTTCTCAAAGCCTAACAGCTCTCCTATAGTACCCAGATCCACTGTTTCTGTAGCAGATACAATCTCTACTCTGTGAGTGACAGAATTTTGAGTTAATACTATACCTCTGGGTAACTGAGCATTTAGAGTAGATAGATTATATTGCCCTGGAGTGATGACAATTTTTTGATCACCAACTGCAATTGTGTTGTTGTGGTGTGTAATATTGGGGATCAAGTACATGCCATAAAATGCTCTGAGAGCTATTGTTTTGGGATACACTATATCATCATGTAATCTAAGTTTCAATATTGAATTTTGGCTGGTGAGATGGAATACCCCCATGATGTTTCAGATACCACAGGGCTTTTTGAAAATCTTCAATTGATGGTTTATTTATTTGAGACAGATATCTAAGAACAGATAAACACAGATGTCCACAATTAACATCTTTGAAATTTAGAACACGGGCATTATTGCAATAAAGATTAGTTGATTTTAGATATTTTACTAAATTTTCAGGTGGAACACCTCGAAATGAATCAAACACATAGCCTCATCTTTTAAATATTTAAGATAACAGATCCAGTGAGTGCCCTGATTTTTGTACTTATCCAAATTAACTATGCCACACTCTTTGTTGAGTGGTTGTTCTGGTAAAGAATCAGGCATGTACACACATCTAAAATTTTTGATGCCCAGTGGCTTGATTAAAGCTTCAATATCTTGGTTTGTAAGCGGCTCTTGTTTTTTTTAAACTTATTCATGGCTCTCTTAACACCTTTGCCTTGTTTCTACATGGCAAGGTTAGGGCGCTTTATTTCATCTAATTCTGCCTTATTTTTCTTGGCATCTATTACTGTTTTTGCTATGACAGCTGATCCCTCAGCCAAGCTCCCCACAGCCCCAAGTGCTGCTAAGATGGCCGGGATAGTAAATATAAAGCCACCTGTATGCAATTTCTTTCTAGATTGCTGTAATTTTTTAATTGGGGGGTGCTAAGTAATAATTACATACCATGGGCCTTGGCAAGACAAGAGCTTTTTTTCTTGCGCTGCTTTTTGGTTAAAAGGCTATCAATAGTTTTAAGAGATTTAAGACCTGCATAAGGTATCTGATACATAACACCCTTGGCCTTCATCCTAGGTTTATTATATATATATATATTCACAACCCCCACCCCAGTTTTTGTTTGGTGTTCATAGCTATGGTGGTCCCCAATGCTGCTATTCTCTCACTCAAAGAAGCATCTTTGCTTACAAATCTACCAAATGCAGCCTCTTCTAATTTCTTGTCTGCAACATGTCTCTTGTCGAGATCAGAATGTGTGTTGTATGCTATGTCATGGTCTCTGCAAGCAGCATCTAGGGGATTAACACCAGGATCACCTCTGTTTAATCTATGGTCCAATTTTGTGCCTGGACCACAATACTGATAGCCTGGAATATGTAGTTCAAATGGCAGCTTGTTTACAATATCATTAACCAACCCCCGACCCTCAGAAATATTCCAAAATTTAGGTGGTAGAGTATTAATAATTTGTATAAGATATCCAATGCCCTTAGTGTCATCACTATAAAATTAGACAATTTGGTGCTTATCATGTCCATAATTCCAACCTTTTCATTGTAAAAATTGTGGAAAAATTTCCTCCCCAGCTATCACCAGCAACCTATCTACAAGTTTCCTGACATCATCAACCCACACAAATTCTTTAGGCAGGGTGTTGTATTGTTTGATTCCATTGCCAGTCTTGATCTGTGACCATATGGGCTTGATTAAATTGTTGTATTTTGCTCCACTGCTAGACTTGACTCTTTTTTGTGTGGGATCATTGTTCTGGTATAGAGCATCTGATTTTATTAATATTTCTTTGTAATGCTCATAATCTTGATCTGTATAGCTGCCAGGTCTCTTCCTAGTCATCAATTCCCACAATCCAGGTGCGCCGTGATATTTAACAAAACCACCTTTTTCTCCAAGATGAGATTCTGAATATACAATCAGATCATCTCCCATAAATGTTACTCTGAAATTGCCAATTCTATGTATGATGCTACCATCACGCTCTGTGTCAGCATATAAGCCATAAACCTCATCTTTGTTGTCTTTAGGTGTGCTTAAATATTTTTGAGCAAGAAGACCAAATTCAATAGGATCCTGAGTAGCTTCAATTCTTCGAGGAGCAACAGGACTAGGTGTATGAATACTAGAATGTGGGGTGATTGGATAATCTAATATGTTCCTAGCAGCTACAGGTACAAGCTCTGTGATCAAATTTTGATTTTGCTCTGTAACAGTTTTGATATTTTTACCTAATTCACTAATAGCATCAATAATAGGCTGTTCTGTTTGCTTGTGTTGTTCATAGATTCCTCGCTTCTCTGATATCCATCCCTTAAATCTTTTTACAAGATAATCTCTTAATTTAAGATCATCAATGATTGGCCTTTTCATGGTTATTTATATATGTTTCAATGTCTAGAAAATTGTTGATTTTATTTCTATATTTCCCACTATTGGGTTTCCTTGTCATATCAATTGTGACAAACCCATAGCTGTCCTGGTTCCAGCACCTACTGCAAAACTTAGAAAAATCATTGTAGCTCAAGTCCCCACCTACATATTCTTCATGTATGTGTTTGAGGTTGGTATGATCTTGATGAAACACACATATAAAATTGCTGTTGTCTCGGATCAGCTGCTTCGGTATTTTAGAAAAAGTCTGTGCCAGGTAGAAGCAATCAATGTTTTTGTGTCGGCCCTGTGTAAAGAAATTTCTAACCTTGTTTTGATTATCCAGTATAATGTCATCAAACACAACAACAGAGTTATAAAACATTCATGGAGTGGCTTAACATCTGATTCAAAAGTGGCAATATCCAATCCATCATATAGTTTCATCAGCTGCTGATATTTTAATTGTTCCAAGCTCTTAGAGAAGACATACAAGTGCCTGTTTTTCCAGTCTAACCAGTTGGGTGCCAATAAAAAATTATTAATCATTAGTGTAGTTTTACCACAAGCCGATGGCCCAACAATAAGACATCTAATATTATCAGGCTGCAGCATTCCATTTCTCTTATTCTGCTGTTCAGACTCTGGCAGCCTCTTTATAACATCCCAGGTGCTCATAGTATCACTTTGTCTGCATCGATCCAGCTGTGTTCTGGGAGTCCTAGCCATTTGACAAGTATCCTGTTGACTTTTCTGCGGATGATTTTTTCTATGAGATATGTGTCAGGCTGTTTAGTTTTGCTGAGTTCTTCTTCATAAAACCTGCCTTTGAAAATTTCTCCTCGGTGATCTTTTATTATATATGTGTTAAGGGTCCCAGGTTTAACTTGAACCACTGTAAATAATTCAGTGCTCCAGTTTCTTGTAAAGCCTCTTTTGAATAAGTGCTTATATTTGCTGATTCTTACTTGATCACCCACCTTGTATTTGGCTTTTCTTGTTGTTGGCTGGTATCTAGGATAATAAACAGTTCTGATCAATTTTTGCTCATCAGATGAAGTTACCTCAGAGGGTTTCATGTTGATTGTGGAATGGACAGAGTTGTTATATTTATGTAGAAGTTCTGGAAGGATACTGAGCCATTTATAATTACCTTGAAGTGTAAATTGTTTATACATATGATTTTTTAGGGTTTTGTTGAATCTATCTACAATTGAGGCCTTGAGATCACTGTAACTCGAGTAATGTTGTATTGACTGGCTTTTAATAAATTGTTAGAACACAGAATTATAGAATTCTTTGCCATTCTCTGTTTGCAAATAGCGCGGTGATCTTCCACTCTGATTGATGATTGTCCTGAAGGCTTCTGTAACACATTTTCCAGTCTTGGATTTGAGTGGCACAGCCCAGGCAAATTTTGAAAATGTATCTATGACAGTGAGTAGATACTTGTAGCCCTTGTTGATTTTGTCTAAGTTTTCAGCTGTCCACTTGCCATTGCAACCAAGTCACACTGCCATAAATCATCTATGCCTTTTCTAACTACTGGCAGTCTCTTATAATTATGTATGGCTTGTCTGTGTAATTCATCAACAATAATTTGTCTAGACATAATATGTAAACAAGAATATTGCAACTATAGGGTGTTCACCAGCTGATACTACAGGATTTTCTAAATACAGTTTGTCTCCTATTTGTATATAAAATTCCAGAGAGCCATCATCTTCAGCATAAGATGTTTCTAATGTATTGGGATCTGTAAAATCCTCTAACTCTACACTGGTGATTTTTGCTTTGTTATCAGCATTTGTTATTGATAAGATAGGGTAGTGGTGTGCCTGTGGTTGTAGCCAATATTTGATCTTGATTGGTCTAAGTGTGCCCCCAACAAAAAATTGGTAATAAAATTTTGCAGGGGACAGCATATATATTTTGCCGCCTGGTGTAAATGGTGAATCATATTCTTTGTTGGGGATACTGTACAATTCAAGAATTACTGTATGTTTAGGATTCTCGATTATGCCAGTTATTTCTTTTTCTGCTGTAAGCAATCTACTTGTTACAGATTCAAGGTGCTCGTTGATAGTCCTAACAACATCATCATGGCCTGGCTTGATCTTTATGTCCACAACAAGTTTCTTGTATTGTTGCACAATCTCTTGTAGCTGGGTTGCAAAAACAGACAGAGCATTTGCTTGATTGGATTCCATGGTCACTAGCTGTTGCTTGATATTAGCTACAATTTCCTGTAAATTTTCAACAACTGCCAATTTTGAAATTTGAGCAGTAAGATCATGGACTTGTCTTCTGATATCCTCAAACAGGGCATGCAGTTCATTAATATGTTGATTAGTTGGTAGAGTGGCCACTGTCTGAGTAAGTTGTTTGATCTCTGTTCGGATATTCTTGATATCTTCTGATTTCAATATGCGATTCACTGCTCTCTTTATATTTTTAAGTTCCTGTGATGTAGGCAGATTTGATACAGTATTCTGCAAAGATTCAAGTGCCAATTTCACATTGTTTAATTCAGAAGCATCAGCCACACTTTGCATAGCATCTTGGAGCAGGGCTATGTCTGCCTGAGTAGGTGTTGATTGTTGTAAAATTTCAAGTTTTGTTTGGATATCATCAATCAAGTGATGAAAATGAGATAGCTCAGATTCAGTGTTGAGGTTTTCAAGTTTTGTGATCTGTTGCTGGACACTGGCAAGGGTATCTACAATACCAGGCAGGCGGGATTCTAGAGATTCTTGTACATTTGTCAAATCACTTTGCACTGCTGCTATTGTACCCTCAAGATGGGTTATGGTACTTTGAATTTTTCCAAAATCTTCGTATGTTTCAAGTTGCAGCTTTATGTTTGCAACACTCCGAGTTATTGCACTCAAAGCATCAGAAGATGGCAAGTTGTTCATAAAATTTTCAAGTGTCTCAATTTTTTCTTTAACCTCGGCTATGGCATTGTTCAGAGGGTCCAGATTAGGTATCTCCAGTGATTGAATCTGTTCCTTTAGAGTGGAAATCACTAGATCAAAATCTTCTTGTGATTTTATGCTTTTGACAATTGTTTTGAGCTGTGTCTGGACATTATTAATCTGCTCTTCCAATTGTTGTTTCAATTGCTCAGAGTTGGTGGCCTGGGTCTTAAATTTGGCTTGAAGAGCTGCTACAGCTTCTTCTAAACTTTGAAAATTATCCAATGTGGCCAAATCAGTATATTTCTGAAGCAATAATTTGAGTTCTGAGTCAATTTTAAGAAGAGGGTCCATGCATTGTGATTGTAAATTTGTAATTTCTAGTTGAAGACTGGCATTGAGTGTGGTTTGTAAAGCTTGTAAATCACTTCTTAATTTCTTGACTGACATCAAGCATCAGAATCTCATCACTGTGATCTTCATGTCTTGTATGGCCAAATATATCATTAGGCATATTGATTTAGTGGTTATTTATTATTGAATATCTAATTCTTAATTCTATAAAAAAAGGTATAAGCTTGTCATAGGATCCCGGGACCTCAATATATAAGCAGTCACCAGCAGAAACAGTATAAACAGTGCCAGAAATCATGTTTGAGTGCTTAATTCTATAAATATTTTTCCCTATTGAAATCTTGACATTACCCTCGGGGGTTGTAATAAATTGTAATTGACCACCTACAGGTAATTGGTAATGATTTATATTATTGTTAAATATGTACAATGTTTTACCTGTTTCATCATCAACATCTGTAAGTATGCTGTTCAGATCAATAATTAACAAAGCACTTATTTTAGATATTATATCAGAAGAGGGTTGTGGTGTTGGCAGGTCCATAATAGCCTGTTTTTTGAACCCAAATAAGTTCATAGGCATGTTTATTTATTTCAAATCATGCTTTGTAATTGGGCATTGTTTGCCACTTTTCAAATCACAATGACCCCATGGTAAAGTATGTATGCCACATGATAAAATGCATCTCTTATCATCATGTGGGTCCAGAGCAATTTTTCTTACAACATTTGTAGTCAACAAGTGATCCACACTCTGAATTCTGCATTCTGATGTTCTGATTGTGCTACATGATTTGAGACAATTTTTGTAATCTTCAAATTCAAGCTCTTTGTCTACAGTCACTCTGCCAATGCCCTTGGCTTTTTTGCAACAACACCACTACATGTTTCAAAGCTGTACATCTTGGCCCTTAACCCAGCAAATGCCACAATAACATCACCAAGTGTCTCATCTTTTAACTTGCCAGGCACCTTTTTGTTGTGGGGTTGAATCCTTGTATGTTCACTGGTATCAAAATATTCAAGCAATGCAGGCTGTGACATATCTTGATAAACATCTTCTGTCTGAATATCAAGGATAAAACTATCTGTGTCCATGTACATCAGTTTTACACGATCATCATAAAAAGGCTTGAGCACATCATAATAGAGCTTTAACATGTGTAATTTGGCCAATTCCAATATCACAGCCCCTACATAAATAGGCTTATCAAACTTAATCTTTGTTTTTTTCATGTTGAAGAGTGACATATTTTCATCATAAATTCTTCTATAATTGAAATTAGGCTTTGCAATCAATTTTTTGCTCAGGCTGGGGTCAGTAATTATTTTAACATCAGTATGTTTTCTGACATTTTCTATGGTTTTGCCATACACAGAATTGACCATCAATTTAAACAAGGTCTTATCAAATTGGCTCATTGCAGATGTTCGAAGCTCTGTGTTTGTATCAATATATGGCTTCAACCATCTTGAGTGCCTGAACCTCAAAACTCTGCCAACTTTGGTTACTTGAACACCATGATTCATTAGGAACTGGAGGTTTTTGTAATATATGACATAATCCTGTTTTGGCTCTAGAGTCATCATCAATTTCTTCTGTTTAGAGCCAGGTGAGCACTCAACCTCAGGAATTGGGGGAAGATCAGAAAATGTGTTGTGTAAATTATCTGGAATTGTCAGATCAACCTCTAAGAACAGGCCATAGTTACTGTCATCAAAATCCTTAAGATATTCAATATTGAAATCTTACACCTACTCAAGCCCTGCATATGGCAGGTTATCCATCATAGCATAACCATAGAAGCTGTTGGCATCTACATACAGTATATAATTTGATGGCAGTGCTGGATCATAATTGGGAATATACTTGTTATTTGCTCTGGCATATCTCTGAGAACATTGCACCATGCCTCCTCTTATACATTGCTCCATAAACAGATACAACTTGGATCAGATCCAATTGCATTTTAGTGTTTAAAAACATTGCAGACCATGCTAAGCCTGGTGCATTGTAAAAATACATTGGATCCAGTTTATAATTTTGCATGGAATATTTTCTGAATGCCTGCAGTATATCGGCTAAGAGAGTCACATCAAGTTTTAAATAAGCCTTGTGATAATCACCAAATGTCTGGCATTTTAAATTGTTCCACATCAATTGGGCATGGTGATAATCTTCATCAGTGATTCCAGATCCTCTGAGTTTGCTGTAAAACTCTTGTTGTGGTGGCAGAGAACACTCATCAAATTTAGAAAAACCTGTAACATAATCATACGGGTATACACCCTTCCGCCTAATTAATTTCAGGTCCTGATTTGGAAACAAAGCACATGTGATTTTGAATTGATCATCAGATAATTGAGTGGCCAGTGTAGCCAGGCCAGCAGACAGAATTCTGTAGAAATCAAGAAATCTTAAGTGAATAGAAACACCATTAATTTCAATTTTCTTGCTAATATCAATATATTTCTCATTATTTTCAGCTAAAATATTTAAATTCTGCTTGTCAAACCCATCGTACCTGATCAAATGATGAAAATCATAATTAGATGCACCATGTCAAAATATAGGGACAAATTTTGGTCTCTGGATCTTAATATTACAGCTATTACACATGGCCATTTACCATCTGTATGAGAATGGTGATGTACCTTGATATTTGTATCTGAAAATTCAGAATCACATACCGGGCATTTTTCTGCATTGTTGAAATCTTCAATCTGTTTCTCTGTTAAAGGCATCATAGGTTTTGATTTTAATAAGATATTAGATGCTATGTCATGGCACTCATTTTCTATTCTATCTGCAAATTCTTTGATGACATCTGCTCCCATGTATAAATATTCTTTACTAACAACACCATCCTGTACAACCACATAATAAAAACTAGAAGGTTCATGTAATTGATATGATGTAATTGAAGATTCCTCAGGATCTGGGCTACAGAATGCAAGGGGTTTGAGGTTTGATTCCAAATCACAGACTATATATGCTGGGTGTTCCAACAAGGCTTCAAACTTTTTGAATTTGGCATTTTCACTTGGGTTAGGCATAACCATATGAACAGGTTTGTGGTTGCCACAGTATTTCAGATGCTCAATTAACTTGTTTTTAGCAATTTCTGTATTCACTTCCCGAACCCCATTCACCATTTTTTGACCATGAAATACAGTTAAACATCTTCTACACAACTTAAATATTCTATTAAATTTGTCTTGTTGTTTTCTTACTAAAGCTTCAAGACTGTGTATCAGAGTGTAATGGTGTGTATCATCCCCTTCAATTAAGAGCAGATCAATCGGAACAGCAGAATCATCATCAAGTGTACTGATTCTGAGAGGAGCTATCAAGCAATTGTCACGGCCAGTAGAACAAATAAAAACATTAATAGATAATTGTTTACCATTGATATCCCTGGCTTTTCTTCAAATTTATCAATATTCTGAACTGACATTGGATATTCTAAGCCCTCCATTGCTTCATCAAAATTGTGTTCATATTGTTTATAATAAGTTATTCTCTCAGGATGATCTAAAACTGGGTACAAAGCAGCTAAAATACACCACAGAAAACATTTCTCATCATTATTTTTTATGTTAACCACGGCTCTTTTGTTTTTAATATTGGCAGGTAATGGCAGATATGTAGCTCCTTGTAATGGGCTGAATTCAGAAATATTAACATATAACTTGTGTGGAGATCCGCATAGGCTCCATCCTGACTCTTTTCCAGCAAATTCAGAGTGTTTAATATTCAATTGATCTATCAAACTGCTTATTATTTTGTCTGAATTTGCATTTGAATATACAGCTACAGTTTCTGTTATGTGAGGCTGTGTAAATTTTGTGCCATTTGGCTTCTTATATTGTGTAAACAATTTGAGGGACAGCTTATAAGAGCCATTTTGTGCATTTAGAATTGCCTGCACATCAGGATTTATACTGTTCAAAAAATTCTTAATGTCACATCTTGGCTCTGATACAAAACGGTGATCCCTAAGTTGGCCATTAAAACTGCTATGAATAGGTGGTGCATAGCGTGGCTGCTTTGCCGGTCTAGCATTAACAGGTGTTTCATGCTTCCTTTTCAGACCAGATGTAGATGGTTGTGGGGGCAATGTTGATGACTGTGCAGAACAAGTACCTTTATGTTTATATAAGAAATATTCCAGACTATATTTTCTATGGCAGTTTGGGCATATTTTTGTGGGAGTTCTATATTTGTCTGGATCACAATTTTTTTGGTGCTTGGCCCAATTAGGGCTGGATATATTCTTATTGCATTGATTACAATATTTTTGATTTGGCATTTTTGTTGTTGGTTTATTATATAAAATTTCTTGGGGTTCAAATCAAAATTCTATGCTTAATATATATATATATATATATATATATATATATATATATAAGTTTTGTTCAGCAGTGTGCTTTGTATATTTCTTGTATATATTTAATATGTTAATATTATTAATTTTTATCCTCGGTTTATTATATAAAATTTCTTGGGTTTTAAATCAAAACTCTTTGCTTACTATGACAGGTTGTAAAGCTAATAGCCTACATGCACAAAGATGGAATAAATATTGATGTACACTGACCTAGCACAAATGTCTGTGCAGACATGCATGTCCTAGAAAGGCAATGACCTAATACTGTGTGTTATGTATTGATTATGTATAACAAGCTGGGACAGATATAAGCCTGACTCTAAATATGAGTGGGTTACAACAAACAAGCTGGATGTAACAAATATCAGATTTTTTTATACAAAATATAAGCCTTTTGTTCAATATACCAGAAATATATTTAATATGAATAATAAGAAATGTTATATATTAAACCAAACGGACCTGTAGTATGAGAAGCACTATAGCAACACATCTGTACTCTTTAACCACTCTCACAATACTAACTGATATGTAAATTCAACCTGATAATACTATTCCCTATGAAAAACTCTATGACCTTACTTGGATTTTCCGCCAAATTATATGCTTCTAGTCTCCTATACTTTGGTGGAGCCTGTTCAGGTTCTATCCCCCGCGATGTGGGTTCCTCTGCCGATCCAGCAAAGGTGAGAAATCTGCACTGTGCTCTGGCTTATATAGATTTATAGAGCCAATAGAAATCTTGCTTACTTAAACCAATCAGAAAACACCACATCATCACATTATGTCCTAACCAACTAATCAGAAAACAACACATGCCTAATAATTTATTGCATAATACTGCACAACATGATGCAATAGAAGTGGACCGGAAGTAAATATGTATGGATGTGGGTGGGTGTGGGTGGGTGTGGGTGGGTGAGCATCTTGGCTTAGTTTTAAGTGCTGTGTTCAAAATAAAAATATAGTGGCTGGTAGCTATATACAAACCAGCAGAATGCACTTCTTGTTGTATCCAAGCCCTATTATAATTTTTGTTTCTACATTCTGTCACTAGTTTTGATCCTAGGACAGTTATATTTATGGGGGTGACTCTGCATGCCCCCCAGAGCAACATACTCAAATTTTGAAAAAATCGATAATTTTTTGAATTTTGATTATCTCTGGAACCATGAATGGTAGAGACATGGGGCTTGTTGCTTTAACATGGGCATGCCGAGATGCAACTTTTGATGTCTATAATTTTTCAAAAATCTCTTGCCGTTCTCTAGATCTTGAATAACTTGCCTATTTTTCAAGATAGGAGCATGGGGGTTGCATATTTGAAATCTAGAGGCTGTTTAGAAGTTTTGTTAAAAAATCGATAATTTTTTGAATTTGTGATTTTTTCAAAAAGTATCAGTGCTGGAGACTTAAAATTTTGTAGGCATATTCTAGGCATGATTCTCTACATTTTTTGTCTCTATAATTTTCCTGATATATGCAATATTTAAGCTGTAAATCTCTGATTTATGTCTGTTCTATAAATAGAATTTTCTGAAAAGTGCAATATTAACAAAATTGTTAATATTTTGAAATCTATGCATTCTCAGACAGTCTAGCAGTCAGGTATAGGCTTGTTAGGTCCCACTGAGCAACATACTGAAATTTTGGAAAAAAACAATAAATTTGATTATCTCTGGAACCATGAATGCTAGAGACATGGGGCTTGCTGCTTTAACATGGGTATGCCGAGATGCAACCTTTTGATCTCTATAATTTTTCAAAAATCTCTTGCTGTTCTCTAGATCTTGAATAACTTGCCTATTTTTCAAGATAGGAGCATGGGGGTTGCATATTTGAAATCTAGATGCTGTTTAGAAGTTTTGTTAAAAAAATCGATAATTTTTTGAATTTGTGATTTTTTCAAAAGTATCAGTGCTGGAGACTTAAAATTTTGTAGGCATATTCTAGGCATGATTCTCTACATTTTTGTCTCTATAATTTTCCTGATATATGCAATATTTAAGCTGTAAATGCCTAATTTTTATAAATAGAATTTTTTGAGAAATGCAATATTAACAGAATTGTTAATATTTTGAAATCTATACATGCTAGGGCACTATAGCAGTCACTATACTTAAGATATCATAAGATATCATACAATATCAAGAGGGGCATATTTTTGACAGGCTTATGGACAACAATCTCACAGATGTAGCTTTTGTAAGTGTAGGCAAATCAATCTGAGGGGGGTCATACTTTCACGGGAAATTCCCGAGGGCATTTTTACAAAAATCTTGGATTAGACAGGGTGCCACACTTGAGCAAAAAGCTCATATGCACATCTTGAGCTAGGTTTAAGTGTAGCCAAATCTGCCTGAGGGAGGCTCATACTTTCTGGTCCTTATAATATCATCAATACTACTACTCGCACGACCTCCTTCCCATTTAAATTTCTGAAGTTGAATTCAAGATGGCGGACATCAAGATGGCGGCCGACCATATTGGCGACGTCAGTGTGGTTCCCCCTTGGCCAGGCCACGATTGATCATCGCCATTTTCACGTTCCATGCCGTAGTGGCCATGTACTGGGGGTGTTAAGTGACTTATTGAGCCACCCTGTATATCTGTGTATATATATATATATATATATATATATATATATATATATATATATATATATATATCGACTACAAATATAACTATAACACTACTTACTACGATTGCAAGCTGCAGTAATACATCAACATTTATTCAGGTAAATACATATGTTTTCCGCCATCTTTATTCCTTGCTTGAATTTTACACGTGCCCGTTAGTTCTCACTTTTTAGGATACCGATGTTCGGTTGCTTCCATCCTTTCCTTGTTTCCTACCACCCCACGTGTAGATTGGCGCCAAACACGCCTGCTCGAAAAGGTAACCAATCACGGACTTCCATCTGTATGACGTTTAGGCATTTGCTTTGGAACTAGCTACACTCTTAGTGTTAATTTAGAGTTTCGTGACTCGCTATGTTCTTCGCACTTTCCATATGGGTGCAACAGAAGATGATTGTTACTCGAGGATAACATTGATCCAGGGACCTTTTTACTCGCGAGTTAGTGCAACTTTGGTGCAAACGGGTATTGGAGAGCTATTAAACCCACAAGACCAAAGAAAAGTCCCGAATTTTCGTCTCCAGATGTGGGAGTTTCTAAGTGCAAAAAGCGGTGTTGTAAGACGCCTGATTTTTACCCATCTGTAAATGACACCTTCTGCTGCCTACATACATCCTTCGCTCGTTCAGGGGGAGGCTTTAAAAGGTCAAACCCTTTCCATTCCTAATCCTAACCTGCGATGGCAGTTAGGTTTCACAGCACCTTGGACGCCGAACTGTTGCTCGGAGGTATAAATATTGCAATGCAGTATATCACAAGAATATTCCGTCACCATCACAAGTGAACTAACCTGATTGGATCAAGGGGTCGTGTGACCCTCCGTCTCACCCGTCACCTGTCGCAAGAGGCAAAAATAGAATTCCAAGTTGGTTCTTTGGTTGTGTGTGTTTTAGTCGCTTCAACACCTCTATCATTGAGTAGTAATTTACCCCAAGACCGAAATGGTATATCAAATATTTCAAAGGTATAAACTGGTACAAGCAAAATATCACCCATTCTCCATGATTTCTGTTCTATATCTTTAAGTGGAAGGTCAGCCCTTCCCCAAATTTCAATTTAGTTTCTTTGAAAACCGTTAAGATACAGACGAAAAGAAGGGTCAAATGTATGTGAATCACCAAAAGTCACACATACCAATTGCATTGTTTTTGTAAAGGTACAACATTGTGGAAGGGAAAGGGGTTCGTGACGTTGACACGTCCAAATTCAGTTTGTGGTTACTCGAGATACGTAATGGTAGAAACTAAAGTAAAAGGTGTACAATCCGATACAAAGGAAGAATAATCTTATGAAAAACTTAAACCGTTTGTACCGTATGGTGGAGGTGGGAAGTTTCAGAAGTGTCTTCATGCAAGACGATTTTTCAAGTTGCAAGCTACCACTCTACCACTCTTGATTAATTGCTAACATTAGCATGAAGAACAGCGATGTCACTGCCCTGGCCCAGAATTTCGTAATCTGATAGGATAACCAGGCAGCCACCGAGGCTGACGAAAGAATATATAAGCTCCGATTGTAGTAGAGCATGTTTCGTTTAAGCTAGTTTATAGTTTATAGTTTTCTGGAAGTAAAAGGACACTTATCTAGTTGTATCTGAACTAGACGATCACTTTTGCAATTTTACGTATTATGGCGTCCTTTTAGATATTTGTTTAATGATCGACGAGAACAGAAAAGAAAATAAATTATAATATTGTTATTCATGAATCAGAGTAAGAAATCTTGACATTAGTCAAAACTTAAAAAATACAGTAACCCCCAAAAAAATATGAATTTAGCCCATCAAGCATAAAAATAATAATAATAATAATAATAATAAAACTAATAATAATAATAATAATATTTTGAGAGAAAGAAAAATATATTAACACAAAGTAGTTTTAGTACAGGTCACACAAAAAGGAAAGTTTATGAATTTTCTATTCAAGGTGACGCAATTATAAAGTAAAATGGAACGTCTTTCTAGAAGCGAGAAGAGAAGAAGTCAAGGGTTAGGATTCGAGATGAGAGTGGGAAGCAACCTTGTTCCCAAGTGAAACACTACTACAATTTATTTAGCTGGACTTTAAAGTCTGGTCAAAGTTCCAGCGTAACACTTCAATAAGATCTTGAATTGAACCATATTGAGTGTGAGAAAAAGTTACTTCGGAAATGTATGTCTTCATATTTGTGTAGTTTTCAAAGTTTCATATCCTGACCCAAGAAATCGATGTAACTTTACTACTGTGAAAAATATTATGAACATTTATTTAGCATTGGATTCAAGTTATATTACTTAAAACCGCAGAAAAATTTTATCAATGAAAAATGTACCTTCCGGATAGGAATGAAGAGGGTGCAGAAACTACGCAGGGATGTAAATTCCCTGCCTTCTCTCTCTTTCTACGCTGAATATAATAATCTTATTTGCTGATTTTTCCTTCCTTCCTTTACGACAAGTAACTCCTGAGGAAATATGAAACATAACCTGTTCTATTCTGTTAATGGGACTCGAGAGAATTTTCGAAATAGGGAATTAGAAAAATTATGTTTAGATTTAGCTGAAAATAAGAATATGAACTTTATTAGAACCTTACCGTGGATGAACATCACTCTCATCGAATCGGAGAAAATCACCCGATGAACGTAGGTTACGAGACAATCCAAGTAACAAATGTGACCTACTGAACTACAACATCCATTATTTCATAACGTAAGCAAATATAGACTGACTTCCATATTTCTGCGAAATTTCATAATTACCACATGAGCTTTTAGGTTTAATGGAAACTCTTACGTAAGAGTACTTAACGTAATAACACCAGTAACAATGAATATTCTAGTAACATTTCGTGCTTCTCTGTTGTACGAATTTTATTTAGTGCTACAGTGAGAGAGGTAATTTTGACCAATTACTTAGATCGTTTACAATACGGCATTAAAGTGTTGATTGAATAGAACACAAATGGGATGTAGCATTGTTGTTGAAATTTTAAAATTGTGTCAAATGTGAATATTTTATGTGTAACAGATGTATTTTCAAAACATGAGTAAAGTTTAGGTAACATAATGTTTCACGCTTTTGAGTAATTTCTATGTTTAAAGCCTTCCCATAAGATACAATTTGGTTTCGTTTCATTTGATGTTATAAGTCCAATTTGTGCACAGTAAGGCTAATCGTGACTGGACCTACAGTTTATAGTGTGATCCGAACCACTATGTGCCTCCACCGGGTATCGAACCCGGGACCTCTTAATTACAAGGTTTAAGGTAAAATTGTTTTAAATTTTTACTACCAACGTCAGAAGCAACCAGAAGCGAAGCGTAGTCTTAAGAAGGAGGCAAGCAATGTTTCAGTACAACAACACATGTACTACAATGGCATGCCAAGAGGAGGATTAAAGGTTTATAGCTTCATTGGCCCGGTCGCTGGATTTGTCAAAATATCATAATAAAGTGACGGTTCTAAAAATAAACCATATGATCCGCAAACGTCACATTTACTTTCGAAATTCCAAGTAACGTTTTACGTATGGTAGTAAACGTCTTACATATGTGAACTTACCGCATACGACTAAAGCCGTACGTAATTTCTTATTTATTTATTAGTACCTTTATTAGTTCATAATGTGGGCAAACGGTTACCAAACGGATTTAGGTAAAATAAAAGAGGATGACTCATTTATTTAATTTAAGCTGCGTGATTATAATTTAGAATTTGTGGTCACCCTAAAAATTGCATTCGGAGTCAAACATTAAAATAAAAAGTTAAACACAAACTTTAAAAATTTCAATTCAAACCAACACATGCATAGACGATGTATTCACCACAATAAATCCCAAACTACTTTGCATATATATGCGAAATTTCCCGCTATCGAACAATTCAACAAATCTTATTGCCTCAAGGTTCGCAACCACGCTCTTTCCACAACTGGAAAGCATCCACGCAAGATCACTTTGAAAATCTCTGAAACGACCGAAAGTGAAAACAACCTATTTCCTTAACTTCATTCCTCATGGAAAGGAAAGATATATCAGTTTGGAGATAGAAATTAAGCGGTGGAATCAGAATTATTACAGCAGAAAGAGTGTGGTGCAGGAACGTTTTTCATTTGGGGGGGTACAAAATTCAGCCTCCCACCCATATATACACACACACACATATATATGTTAATTATTGTTGCATTGTTATTATTACATGAGCAGGTAAAATAATAGATATACAGAACTGCACGTACTTATTATCTAGCTTTCATGTAGTTAAGATCGCCAAGATTTGCATCAACTGCCCTGGCAAGGATTTAATGTCAAATAGAAAGATAATTGAATATTTATTTAATAACAAAAAAGGAGTTAGATTCAATTAACGAAAAGTATAGTTGCTGATCAATATTTAATGGATATTATCATTAGTACTGTGCATAAATATTTGGAATCCTTCAAAGCCGTATGAGCCAATTTCCTTGCCTTCCAATAAGTTCAGGGAAAATAATCATCTATTATATATCTAATGCTAAACCATTATATTTTATTTATTTACTTTTACTACTTGGTAAGTCTTTCGGGGGTGGGTCCGGACCCCTTGGACCCCCCTTAAATACATAGAACAGCCGCAGGCTGAACCTTGCCCTTCAATAAAGGAAAATTGAAATTGAATCAGCAGTTTGAAGAAAGGAATTAGTTTTTTTGCTCCAAACGTGTCTTAACATATACCCGCATCTAGGATGTTAGGAAAAGGGACCGAAAACCACACGCTTGATGGTGTAATTGGCCTTGAAAATATTCGTACGTTTGAAGAAGGGAATGAATCCAGGTTTTGTTCCCTTCTTCAAACTGATTCATCCGTTTCCCACTAGTGGCGCTGAGATCGCACTTGCTAACAGCTGTTACAAGTTGCGATGGTATGCAAGACCTTGTTGAACCTTGTGTATATTATTGTACATTTCTGTTGTGTTTACCAAGTTTAACCTGCAATTAGTATTTGAGTTACAATCTGTGATGGTCTAAATGAGTAATCTAAACGATTGTGAAGTGTTTGCAACTTATTGGAATGTCTGCTAGTTCATCGGACAGCGATGTTGTTCTTACGCCTAAAAAGAAGAGGAAAGGTGCTCGGCACCCAGAAACGTATAGTTATGTAGTGCAGAAAAACAAAAGACTTCGCGGTGAAGAGTATGTAAGTATTAGAACTGGAAAGACAGTGCCTGCAAAGTCAAATAGAGATGGGGATTGCTCTTGTAAGAAGAAATGTAGTAAGAAATTCAGTGTAAATGACAAGGAACACTGTTTGAATACTTTGCGAGGGTTTCAAACGAAAAATGAGCAAGACACATTTTTAATGGGACTCATTGACCTTAAATCACCGGCACGTAGGCGTTCGAAAAGTGCAGTTCCACTTAAACGTGATAGCATTTTTTTTTACCACGTAATGAAAGGCACTGAACGTGTACCTGTGTGTAAAAAGGCATTTTCAATTTTGTACGGTATCACAAATAAAGCACTGTTTAGGTTAACTTCATTGATTACGTCAGGTAAACTGGCCGTTGATAATAGAGGGAAGCCGCAGTTCTACAAAAAAAAACAGCAAAGTCCCTTGACAAGACCACATCATTTATGATATCTAAATACAGGCAAGTGGAATACTCCTTACCGAGAGGTTGTTTGACCACATCTGAGTATATCGATGGCCTAATGAAACACACTTTCCTGCTGCAAAAGCCAAACTCAGAAGTAGCCCAGATTTCAACTGATCTAGCGTATGATGGACATATCCCCATTAATCACAAGACACAGGATGTAGCCAAGATAGTCACGTACATTCCTGATGAATACAAACCATTTTATGAAGAGGTGTTGACAAGGCCAACGACTGCGACAATGGAGGATGATGGTCTGAGTGAAGGGGAGCAATAGTTTTCTGTGTACGTTTGGACACTGTATTCAATAGTTCAAGATTCCTCAATGTTGAAATCACAACATAATGTATGCTACTTAACATTTCTATGATATTTTGTGACAAATAAATATTTGGATTTTTTTTCAGTCCAGCATTTATATGCATAATACGTAATGTGCATCTCATCAGTTTGAAGAAGGGAACGAATCCTTACTTTTATAATCCTCGTATTCCTTTTTATTAAAGTCCAATACCAAAAATACTACGCACTAGGATAGTAGGTATATGTAACGGATTTCTTATACGATTTTGATTCAGCCATAATGAACAGTAACGACAATAGGCAGTTTTTTTTAATTTCCCAACAATCAGCTTTTTGGATTTGTTCCCTTCTTCAAACTGCTGGTTCAATTGAAATTGAAATTGAAAATCCTCGATACCTAGGTATAATGTGAAGCCATGGGAGACATTCTGTTTTAGAACAACACACACGAATGTCCTGTTATTTAATGCAAAATTTGCATAAATATATTATTTCTTTGTTTTTCTTACAATTTATGTTTTTTTCTAATAGATTTTAAACCTGATAACAATTCTGAAACATATAAATCTCGTTCTGGGCTTATTTGGATTTAACGGAACGGAAAATCAGGAGTTTGAAATGTGAAAATTGCGAACAAAGATACATATATTCATTTTAATGCAGGTTGAGATTAAAGGGGGTGAGGAGGATTTGAGCCACCCCAACTAGGAATAATCATCTCCCACCCACTGGATATAGAAACCACATTATTGAATATATCATACTTATAGAGTTCCACTTCAGTTCAGTTCATTTTAATATTAAATCCCATAGATACCCACAAAAATATCTAAAAAAAACCCTGACTTGTAATGGGTCCCGATCAACTCGTAAGAAGTCTAACTTTGATATATTTGTGAAAAAATTGACAAAGCATTTATTTGTTATATATTTAGTTGTACCTAATGACACTCTTCAAACACTGAAAGTACTATCATTACATATACAAAACCTAAATCATTCAGATCTCGGAGAAAGCAAGGAAAGGCATACGCTCAAAAGGTGAGTTTCATTTATTTATTATTATTATTATTTTACAATATGAAGAGCCGGACCAGGCATCTTTTCGTATGCAGTGGCATTAAATGCTGGTACATGCGTGCGTTTTAGGGTGATATGTGAATTTTTTGTTTATGTAAAAAGGTAAACTTTAATGTAAACAAAAGCATGCATTTCACAGATAAAGATTTTTGAATCTACGTACAAAGAAAATTCAAAACACATTCCATCTTCGCCGGTCTCCGTGGCGGAAGGGTTAGCATAGCGCGCTATGACGCCAGGGGTCCCGGGTTTGAATTCCAGCCTGGGCATGGATGTTATTTGTGAGTGTCCATAAATTCCATCATATCATCACTCATCCTCATTTTCGCGATTAGCTAAAAGTGGCAGAAATTCGAAGTAAAATAAACCAAATATATGAATCAAACATTGCCATCTCACTCAATGACCTTGCGAATCCAATCCAAAATCTACCATTAGAACCTCCAGTGTCTCATATATCTCGTGCATTCATCTGACTAATAAAATTTTCTTACAGTTTACTTTAGGGTTTAACTTAAAATGGCGTTGTGTTTGTGTTGCATTCGATATCAAAATCAGATTTTAAGCAATTAATGTCCAATTATATTATTAGTATACCTAATTCATAGGTAAAAATTAGTCCCCCCACTGATAAAATCGCATATTGCACCCTGTTTAAATGTCTAGGAAAAAAATCATTTCAACTAGGAATGATATCCCGATGCTGTGAATCTAGAATTGTCACAGCCTCATCTAGTCTCATGTGTAGTGAGGTCCTTCTAGTTCTTGTTTGTGTTTATTTTTGTTTCGGATTCCACTCTGAAGTTATTAAAACACATTCTAGATCCATTTCATGCTCAGATAGCCTAGGGAGTCTATTTTATAAAAAAATCTCTTAATACAGTATATACTGTAGCTTTAAGTATAATTTTCTGAACACCCTCTAACAAAGTTATGAAATATATGGGTGAGGTACAGTAGTATATTGTACCCCCCAAGTTGGTCTGTTTTGTCTCGTCTCGTTCGGATAAATATTTCGTTTCGGAACAACTCCATTTTAAATATTAAAAAGAAAATTGTGTAAGTCATATACTCTTCTGATGAAAATTTGTATCTTATCTTCGAATCGACACGACCACCTCTTACAAAAGTATAAACCCCTTACGCAAAGGAGCACTCGTCTGCAGCGTGATTTTCTGAGAGCAAATTTGATTCCATCGTTCCACACACATTTTAAACAATTGTCATCTCCTTAGATATGTTTCCAAGAACATAGGTCAATGATCTAACTAGTAGCAAGCACAATGTAGTAGAATCAGTTTACAATGGTTTGAATTTATGTGGTAAAGAAGATAATTCTTATAAGGTTTATAAAATATTCACTTTTTTATTGGCCGAATTTAAAATAGTTTTTTTTTAAAGTAGCACCGTGCGTCTTCTGACAAATTACCAAAGAGGGGGTTACAGGGGGAGGGTTGGTGGGAGGCATAGCCCCCCCCCCCTTTTGGTCCAGTATTCCTAATAAAAGGCAAGTCAAAGGCAGGAAAAGATGACAAAATGAGGAGAATAGTAAAAAAAATCCTAGGAGCACCACTTGTGTCATAATATTAAAACTTAAAACATGTTTTTGTGTCCATAATGTGTACAGTGTCTCTCAAAAGTTTTAGGACAACGACATTTTAAACTAGGCAACCCAATTTACACAAGGCGTTAGTGGGTTGCGTGTAGAGTTAGGCTCAATTTCAGGGTTGCCAGATGCACAATAGATATTTATAAAGTACGCGAAAGAAATAAAAACAAGTAATATTGTATAAAATTATTAAAAGTATCACTATTATATCGCAAGTGACAAAATTCTTTCTGATAAAAAAAAATGTTTTCTAGTGTTTCATCGCTGATGAGGTGAGAGAAAACGAAAGGTGACAAAGGAGAGGAGAAAGAGAAAGCGGAAGGAGAAGAGGAAAAGTAGAGGAGAGAAGAAAGAGAGGATAGACGAGGAGAGGATATGTAGTGAAGAGAATGGAAAAAGATTCTAGGAGAGATGAGGAAAATGGAGCAAAGAAGAGAGAAGAGGAGACGAGAAGAGGGGAGTGGAGAGTAAAGTAAAGGAGAGAAAAAGAGAAGAACGAAAAGAAGAGGAGAAGAGTGCAGTGGAGTCGGAAATCTAAGACAGAAGATACGACGAGTGGAGATGAGTGGGATGGAGATAAGATGCGAGAAAAGTAGGGAAGGCGATATGAGATAAAAGCAGAGCGAGCAGAAGGAGGGGAGAGGAGAACGAGAAGAGAAGAACAGAAGGAATTGAAGAGAAGAGGTAGTTGCAGAAAATATCGTCTCAGCGTCAAGAATTGATGCATTGGTCAAATTATCGACATGAAACATTCAATAACATTTTGAAATGTATTGGAGAATGTATTAGATCGGTTCGGAATGCCTTTTGGCTTAGTTCAGAGCAAGGTAAAATCGTCCATGTAAGATCCTTGATTTTACCTACGATTATACCACTAAAAACATGAATGTAATCTGAATATTTATAAGAATTATCCAATTTTTGTCCACTTCTCTGTTCGTTGAAATGGAGATTTTGTAATTTAATGTTTCACCTCCCCCCCATCGTTAATTCCAAACTGAATCATTCCGTTTCACACGGCGTGGACAATGAACACAATGGGATAGGTCTAAAACTTAAGAAAATTTTCTGCCACCGGAAGGGTTTGAACCTACGACCATCAGATTGACAGTCCTGAACGGTTAACACTACCCTACAAGCTTTCGCTCCTGAAAGTAAGTAGAAGGAACTGACAAACGTGAAATGTAGATGCAACTCTCCTCCTACATGTAATGTGCAAACAATACTTGTTTGTAACAAATAAAACGAAGGTAGTACGACTCGGCGAAAACATTTAATGGAGAATTGCACAAGATGAAAACTTTTCATTCGATATTTGCGGAGGTATCCTTGCATTGAACTCGAGTGGGAAAAGGGGTAAAATTAGTATGTACTGAATTGCCACAAAATATAAATAGTTATTTCATTAATATTTGTCAATGTCTTTGAAGCAGTACACAATTATCGTTAGAGTATCATAATTCACGATCATATACATGAAAATATCTCTTTGAATGTGTGTCAATTCATTTATTTGTTCATTTTTTTTATAAATTCCATATGCAGAACAATGTAGCCACTAATCACTGCCATTACAAATAATGTTACCATGCTCTTGTTTATGATAAAAGGAGAATTTAAAGAAGAACACCTCGAGGATCGAACCTGGACCGCAATCAATGCTTTCAAGAACTCTAACCAATACACTACGCCCTTTGTTTCCCTTGGAGCAAAAGTTCTTAATTATTCTGTCGCGTCAATATTGTAAACGTTATCCTGCAAAAAGAAGTTCAATACTCTGATATAGCTCTGTACTTCTAGAATTTCTCTATACACATGCATTTGAAATTTAACTCTGAATTTATTTCTTCGTTGTTAGTGAATCTAAGCTTGTGAATATACTTTATTTGTAACTTTATAACGGTTACATGACTATGTATGAAATAGTTCCTTATAATAACCTCCGGTTGACCAAGTTGCCAATATAAACAAATGGAATACAGATTGTCTTCGAGCTTACATTGTTAAAAAGGAGCGGATACACGTAATACTATTCCAATACTTATTCAATAAGATTTCTTGTTTGTCAGAAATTATGACTTAAACTATTGCATGTTGAGCTAGTGCCCACCTAGCCGCCTCTCATGAAATCTATCATTCTTCAGATTCTCTTTCAAATTCGACTCTGGTCACTTGTAACTTGCTGGGTGCAGACATTGTGCGTCGACGCTACCAAGCTTGTCTGCCTTTGAAAACCAAGTCATTTTTTTCACCGTTTCCGAACGCGATTGCTATTGTAGAAGTATATATTCTCTCAAAAGAGCACGAAAGGAAATTTGACCAATATTCTCCTGTCGTTTAAAACCAAATATTATCTACTAAAAGTTAACCCCGCCAGGGTGCGTGGTGCCCAACCCAAAAAGGATCTAACGGCCATGGATATCAAAGCCATGCCTCTATAGAGTTTAACGTGTTTTTTTTTTCTCAAAACTTCCATGAAACTCTACAGAGGACCTCCGTAATGCATGCAACGTGTACTAACGACTCTAGTGTTATTTGATGTTGTATTTTTTGATATAGAGTTTATTGTGAGATAGATAAAAATTATGTTTATTATAATATTTTCTTGATGAAGATGGAGAATATGTGTGTGTTACAAATAAAGTTGCATGCTTTTTTTCTAGTGTGTGTATGTGTATGTGTTTTGATGTTCGACAGCATCTGAAACGATAAAGTAAAAAAAAACAATTTCATTGTTAATTTTCTCATGTAAAAACAACAAAATTTTTTGTGAAAATTCTGATTGTCTCGTGCTATAGTGCAAAAAACTGATAAAAAAAAGACATTGTAACTGATAGGATGAAAAAGATATTGTAACTGATAACTGCTGAAATTCGTATTATCATTGTGCTAGTACAAATTCTTATTGTAACTGATTGTGCAATAAAAAATGTTAAACCTGTTAAAACTGCTCCGTGACCCTCTCGTTCTTCACGTCGTACGCGAAAGACTTCTCTGCAATCAGGATGACGCTGCACACGGTGTCCTCGGGCAAGGCATCGTGGAACTCGCAGACGACCTTGATGTTGGTGCGATCATTAACCACGACCTGCTTCCTCTTCCTCGTGTTGATGACGGACATGGGTCTGTGGGTTTTGAATTCGCTGGGCGTGTAGTACATGTCCACGCTTCCCTCGGTCACGCGCTTGTAAGCAGAGAACGCTTCGTAAAGTTTGAGGTAATCATCTTTGGTCATGTCGAGGTTGTAATTCTCGCGCGCGAACACTTCCTTCCTACCATTCTTCAGATAAACGTTCTTGATCTTGCAGTCGTCGAATTTGCTGGAATCTTTTTCCTGATTCTTGTCCCTCCCGGTCTGAAAGAGCACTACGACGAAATCTGGCATGTCGAACTGTATGTTGTTGAACTGCGTAGTCACGTCGAATTCCATGTGACTTCCGGACGCTATCTTCTGCACGCACTGGTAACCGTGAAAGTGAATCGGCACCTGCGGACTTTTCAAGATCTCCGCTTTGTACTTGAGGGCGTAGTTCGTTTCGTATTCCACCACCGGCATTCTCAACTCCATGCTCCGGATGACGCACTTGGCTGCTTCGGGTAAAGTGTTGGACAGCGCCGTGGTACCGTCCGGACCCAAAGTAGCGTATCGCATCAGTGCGTCGTTATCGTTGGCCGTTCTTCGAAATGTGATCCTCAGTCCTCCCTTCCACATTATCTCCTTGTAGTCCGAGAAAAAAACCGGAAGCAGACGCATGGGAAAGAGCACCGTGTGACTTCTCGTCGATATTTTCGTCCCCGCTTCGAATCATCCCGCCTGATAGTATGCTCCGTCCGTTTTGGATAATTTCAGTGTTCCCACTGCCGTCGACGTGATGCATGGATAATCGATTCTGTCGATGACGGTGTTGTGTTTCCTCACCTCCACCTGCGAGAACAGGTGAGGCACGAAGTTGTCCACGAGTATCAACTTTGCTGCTGCAGGGAACGCGTCTCCGCTTTCTTTCCTCACCACAAAAAGGAAGCAGATAACCCTGTTTCCGGTTGCTATTTTGGATTTCCGAGCATAGGTTCTATTCATATTTTTCTCACATATAGGCGTACGTGATGAATCCGCAAACAGATTTTTCCTAAGTCTTACCGTTTCCAAGATAACTCCAGTTCCGGTCGCCATTTTGGATTTCCGAGCATAGGTTCTATTCATACTTTTTCTCACGTATAGGTGTACATGATGAATCAGCAAACAGATTTTTCCTAAGTCTTACCGTTTCCAAGATAACCCCACTTCCGGTCGCCATTTTCAATTTCCGAGCATAGGTTCTATTCATACTTTTTCTCACGTATAGGTGTACATGATGAATCAACAAACAGATTTTTCCTAAGTATTACCGTTTCCAAGATAACCCCACTTCAGGTCGCCATTTTCGATTTGCGAACATAGGTTCTATTCATACTTTTTCTCACGTATAGGTGTACATGACGAATCCGCAAAACAGATTTTTAACAAGTCTTACCGTTTCCAAGATAACCCCGTTTCCGGTCGCCATTTTCGATTTCCGAACGTAGGTTCTATTCATACTTTTTCTCACGTATAGGCGTACGTGATGAATCAGCAAACAGATTTTTCTTAAGTCTTACCCTTTCCAAGGTAACCCCACTTCCGGTCACTATTTTGGATTTCCGAGCATAGGTTATATTCATATTTTTTCTCACGTATATGCGTACGTGATGAATCCGCAAACAGATTTTTTGCTAAGTCATGAATTGGAGGGTTCTATGACAACCTATATTAATTCTCGTGAGAGAGAACAGAAAACACACTCAAAAAAAACCACCAAAAAATCAATACTGTGGTCACTACATCAAATAGCCTTCTTCAACCCCTATCCAACAAACCAAAAAATCATCATCCTAACTAGAACCATGTAACTATCTACCATCTGTTAGATGTTTTGTGAACTAAGTGGTGCTTTGTTTGTGTGTACAATGCTTTTTGCACTTGGATATCATCACCTAACATCTGACTTACTAGCATATGCGATACGAAGAACAGGTGTGTATGTGGCTTACTAGGATTAGGCTCATGGTAATGAGGTCCTAGTAGCTGAAACGTTGTCGGGGTATTTTGCAAAAATTTTCCTTAAACAGTTAACAAATATAATATATATTTTTTTTAATTCAGACATTAGATGGATTTTACAAATATATTTAAAAAAATAGGTTAGGTAATTGTGGCTTCTACAGCTCGCCAAGCAGGGTGCTCTTGCATAAGCTCTTATCAGTCTGTAAGTTGTAATATATCAGCAACAAACAACCTGCGCTAGAGGTAGATGCTCTTGACATTCTGTTCATGAAAAATAAAAAGCTTGAGTAAATTTAGCTAATTTTCGAGTATTTTTTTTTTTTTGTGTTTTCGCTTATTTTAATATCAGGCAACAATGTTAGAAAGTGGCCCCAAGAAATACAATTTAAAATCACTAATGTGATATGAATCTTTTTACTTGTGTGTATTTGAATATGAAAGTGAGGTACTTTAAATAATTGAGGGGAACAATCACAAATAAGCTTGCAACGGTATTGAGAGGTGTCACGAGTTCAAATTTTAGACGATTTCTGTTAATCTGCTAAGGCGATATCAGTACGAAAAAAAATGTAAAAAAGAAGAGGCAATTTTGGCTAATGGCCAACAATGAGGATGAATAATGATAATTATGATGAAATTGATGTGTGGCACTTAGAAAACAAAAACTTCAAAATGTATTGCATCAACAGCTACCCCCTCCCCAAAATACAAGACAGTTAACAGAGGTGTGTATATTTGTTGGTTTACGAGTCTGAGGGCTTAAGTTTGTATGTTCACTATAGCTATACATATTTAAAAAAATGAAATGACATTTTAACATTTTAAAAATATATCCTACCATATTCTACATATTCAACGAATTCATTTGATTAGAATGCAATAACATTTTATTATTACGTCATATGTTTCAATATTTTCATAGTCATCCAAACATTTGACAAAACATTTTTTTTTAGTTACGAAGATAGGAGGAGAAAAAGTATTTGAATAATTTCAAGAAGTAATTCTTAATAGGGGACAGTGTTTTAATTTTTTTTATTTCTTTCTTTCGTGTAACCACTATGTTATCGATAGGAGCAAGGCAAGACCACTATGTTATTATATTGAAGGGGATTTTCCATTATCAATTGTGTTCACACACAAAACTTAGTAACTGTCTGCATCCATACCTAGATCAAAAAATTTGAACCCTTGTAACTTATTTAATTATTTACGCTTGTGCTTGTATTTGCTCTCTTCGGGTTTAAAAAGCCTAGAGAGTTAGTTAGTTGGTTGTTTCCCACTGCACTATTTTAATTTTTGAATAATCACATGTTAGTTATGAATGCATTGTTGACTTCCTGTCTGATCATATATGTGTTTGGGCTGAGGCTCCGTATCTACCTGCAACATTTCTTTTCTTCTTTTTCTTGTTATCTGCTTTCAATATTGAACATTAGAAACAACACATTCCCATTAACAATATTTCATGTTATGCAAAACATTTAAGTCTATACGCCATCAGGGTGTGGGATAGCAACAACGTTACCACTACGTCATCCGACAAAAAGCCAGAATCGGTATTGTTATATTTTATTGCTCACGTCATTTCATTTTTTTAAATATGTATAGCTATAGTGAACATACAAACTTAAGCCCTCAGACTCGTAAACCAACAAATATACACACCTCTGTTAACTGTCTTGTATTTTGGGGAGGGGGTAGCTGTTGGTGCAATACACTTTGAAGTTTTTGTTTTCTAAGTGCCACACATCAATTTCATCATAATTATCATTATTCATCTTCATCGTTGGCCATTAGCCAAAATTGACTCTTCTTTTTTTACAATTTTTTTCGTACTGATATCGCCTTAGCAGATTAACAGAAATCGTCTAAAATTTGAACTCGTGACACCTCCCAATACCGTTGCAAGCTTATTTGTGATTGTTCCCCTCAATTATTTAAAGTACCTCACTTTCATATTCAAATACACACAAGTAAAAAGATTCATATCACATTAGTGATTTTAAATTGTATTTCTTGGGGCCACTTTCTAACATTGTTGCCTGATATTAAAATAAGCGAAAACACAAAAAAAAAAAAAATACTCGAAAATTAGCTAAATTTACTCAAGCTTTTTATTTTTCATGAACAGAATGTCAAGAGCATCTACCTCTAGCGCAGGTTGTTTGTTGCTGATATATTACAACTTACAGACTGATAAGAGCTTATGCAAGAGCACCCTGCTTGGCGAGCTGTAGAAGCCACAATTACCTAACCTATTTTTTTAAATATATTTGTAAAATCCATCTAATGTCTGAATTAAAAAAAATATATATTATATTTGTTAACTGTTTAAGGAAAATTTTTGCAAAATACCCCGACAACGTTTCAGCTACTAGGACCTCATTACCATGAGCCTAATCCTAGTAAGCCACATACACACCTGTTCTTCGTATCGCATATGCTAGTAAGTCAGATGTTAGGTGATGATAACCAAGTGCAAAAAGCATTGTACACACAAACAAAGCACCACTTAGTTCACAAAACATCTAACAGATGGTAGATAGTTACATGGTTCTAGTTAGGATGATGATTTTTTGGTTTGTTGGATAGGGGTTGAAGAAGACTATTTGATGTAGTGACCGCAGTATTGTTTTTTTTTTTGTGGGTGTTTTCTGTTCTCTCTCACGAGAATTAATATAGGTTGTCATAGAACCCTCCAATTCATGACTTAGCAAAAAATCTGTTCGCGGATTCATCACGTACGCATATACGTGAGAAAAAGTATGAATAGAACCTATGTTCGGAAATCCAAAATGGCGACCGGAAACGGGGTTATCTTGGAAACGGTAAGACTTGTTAAAAATCTGTTTGCGGATTCGTCATGTACACCTATACGTGAGAAAAAGTATGAATAGAACCTATGCTCGGAAATCGAAAATGGCGACCGGAAGTGGGGTTATCTTGGAAACGGTAAGACTTGTTAAAAATCTGTTTGCTGATTCATCATGTACACCTATACGAGAGAAAAAGTATGAATAGAACCTATGCTCGGAAATCCAAAATGGCGACCTGAAGTGGGGTTATCTTGGAAACGGTAAGACTTAGGAAAAATCTGTTTGCTGATTCATCACGTACGCCTATACGTGAGAAAAAGTATGAATAGAACCTATGTTCAGAAATCCAAAATGCGACCGGAAGTGGGGTTATCTTGGAAACGGTAAGACTTAGGAAAAATCTGTTTGCGGATTCATCACGTACGCCTATATGTGAGTAAAATATGAATAGATCCTATGCTCGGAAATCCAAAATAGCAACCGGAAACAGGGTTATCTGCTTCCTTTTTGTGGTGAAGAAAGAAAGCGGAGACGCGTTCCCCGCAGCAGCAAATTTGATACTCGTGGACAACTTCGTGCCTCACCTGTTCTCGCAGGTGGAGGTGAGGAAACACAACACCGTCATCGACAGAATCGATTATCCATGCATCACGTCGACGGCAGTGGGAACACTGAAATTTCTTTCCCATGCGTCTGCTTCCGGGATTCTTCTCGGACTACAAGGAGATCATATGGAAGGGAGGACTGAGGATCACATTTCGAAGAGCTGCCAACGACAACGACGCACTGATGCGAAACGCTACTTTGGGTCCGGACGGTACCACGCAACTACCCAACACTTTACCCGAAGCAGCCAAGTGCGTCATCCGAAGCATGGAATTGAGAATACCGATCGTGGAATACGAAACGAATTACGCCCTCAAGTACAAAGCGGAGATCTTGAAAAGTCCGCAGGTGCCGATTCACTTTCACGGTTACCAGTGCGTGCAGAAGATAGCGTCCGGAAGTCACATGGAATTCGACGTGACGACGCAGTTCAACAACATACAGTTCGACATGCCAGATTTCGTCGTAGTGCTCTTTTAGACCGGGAGGGACAAGAATCAGGAAAAAGATTCCAGCAAATTCGACGACTGCAAGATCAAGAACGTTTATCTGAAGAATGGTAGGAAGGAAGTGTTCGCGCGCGAGAATTACAACCTCGACATGACCAAAGATGATTACCTCAAACTTTACGAAGCGTTCTCTGCTTACAAGCGCGTGACCGAGGGAAGCGTGGACATGTACTACACGCCCAGCGAATTCAAAACCCACAGACCCATGTCCGTCATCAACACGAGGAAGAGGAAGCAGGTCGTGGTTAATGATCGCACCAACATCAAGGTCGTCTGCGAGTTCCACGATGCCTTGCCCGAGGAAACCGTGTGCAGCGTCATCCTGATTGCAGAGAAGTCTTTCGCGTACGACGTGAAGAACGAGAGGGTCACGGAGCAGTTTTAACAGGTTTAACATTTTTTATTGCACAATCAGTTACAATAAGAATTTGTACTAGCACAATGATAATACGAATTTCAGCAGTTATCAGTTACAATATCTTTTTTTTCATCAGTTTTTGCACTATAGCACGAGACAATCAGAATTTGCACAAATAATTTTGTTGTTTTTACATGAGAAAATTAACAATTAAATTCTTTTTTTTTTTTTACTTTATCGTTTCAGATGCTGTCGAACGTCAAAACACATACACATACACACACTAGAAAAAAAGCATGCAACTTTATTTGTAACACACACACACATTCTCCATCTTCATCAAGAAAATATTATAATAAACATAATTTTTATCTATCTCACAATAAACTCTATATCAAAAAATACAACATCAAATAACACTAGAGTCGTTAGTACACGTTGCATGCATTACGGAGGTCCTCTGTAGAGTTTTTCATGGAGAAAAACAATCAAACACGTGAAACTCTACAGAGGTGTGGTTATCTAACCGCGGCCGTTAGATCCTTTTTTTGGTTGGGCACCACGCACCCTGGCGGGGTTATGGGGGCCAGGAATCCTAAAAAACAATTATCATTATTTTGTTTGTTTGCTTGCGTCACAATACAGAAATAATGAGAGGCGCGGGTGTGTGCGTGTGTGGCACATCGTTCCCGAGAGGTTTACAAAGGTCACGATATATAAACATGGTCCTCGGACTTGGAAAATTACGACAAGGCGCATTCATCCTTCAAGGATGAGAAGATGAGAAAGTGCATTTCACTCATCACTGCTTTTCTGCGCTGTGAAACATCGTCAGCGCAATAAATGAGGCGCGGAACGTGGAGAGAAATTGAGTTTTTGAGGTTTTGGTGGTCGTGGGGTCAAAAAATCAGGGTTGTCGTCAAAGGCATATTTACTATCTACTGTCAATAAACCTATCTGAGCATAAGGAGGGTGTAAATAATAAATTTAATAGAAAGATTCTCCAAAATTTCTCTCCCACTGTGTACGTCAGGCCAGTTTTTACCCAGGGGGGTGGCATGGGGGCCATGCCCCCCTCGAACCCTGAAAAAATATTTAAATGCGAACCTATCAATAACTACGAAAATAACATCGTCGATTTTAGAAATGTGCAAAAATTTCAATTTTGTTCTTACATAATGAATCTGTTTCTTGCGCAAAAGTCTTCAAGCTGCAATATTGGATAGTTTTAGTTTTATAATCATTGATGCAAGGCTACCAGACGTCCGATTCAGCGATTTTGTCAGGACAGTGCGTTACTTTCAATCCCTGTCCCGACTCTTTCGAACTGCAATTGTGATGCGAGAATGTCTCTTTGTAATTGCTTTTTCTTAACTCACAATTAGACATGTTCTCAATAACTAACTAACTCTCTAGCCTTCTTAAATCCGAAGGTTCGTTGCTGCAGCAACACAGGCCTTCCATCTGTCCCTATCTTGAGCAAGATCTATATACTCTTTTCCATCCCTGCCGATTTCCTTTAGGTCCATCTCAACGTTGTCCCTCCATCTTCGTCTTGGTCTTCCTACAGGTCTCTTACCATCAGGTTTTCCAACAATAATTCTGTAAACTCCACTTTCCTCTCCCATTCGTGCCACAAGGCCTGCCCACCTAAGTCTTTTTGATTTAATTATTCTAATATTATCTGGACATGAATACAAATTATGCACTACTAAATTATGTAATCTTCTCCACTCACCTGTCTCCTCATACCTTTTAGATCCAAATATTTTCCTAAGGATCTTATTTTCAAATACTCTCAATTTATGTTCCTCTTTCAATGTAAGTGACCACGTTTCACACCCATATAATACTACAGGCAAAATTACTGTTTTGTATATTTTAACTTTTAGTTTCTTAGATATTAGACGAGAAGAAAAAAGTTTATGAAGAGAAAAGTAACATGCATTTCCTGAATTAAGCCTTCTTTTTATTTCCTCTTTAATATTTATTCCATTTGTTAATGTTACTCCCCGCCTGGAGATCCGAATGGGGGACTATTATACCTCCAGACTATTTTACCTTGGGAACATCCATGGCCTCATATTGCTGATTCTTGACATGTTTTTTACAGTGTAGAGTTGTCCGCTCTACGCCTAACCCCCAATATGAATGTAATGCTACTGTAGCTAGCTACAAAATTTGTAGCTGGGGCTGTAGCGGCGCTACATTTTGAGAATTTTAGCTATAGCGGTAGCGAAGCTACAAAACACCTGTAGTTGTAGCGAAAATTTCGCTACAGCTACATTTCTTCTCAGCATTTTGAGATAAATTTTGAATGTGGCAACAGCGTCAAAAAGAATTCGACAATAACACTTACAATAAAGACATGTTCTTTATTGTAATAATAATTCCTAGTACACAATATTTAATTTATAAATATATTATTTTCTAAACATAGAATTATCATGACTTTTCAATGGCGCTCGCACTATTTGAACTATACTGCTGGACAAAAAAAACCGGACACCTTAATATTTGACATCTGAATTGCAATTACTTATGAATTACGCTCTCAGTTAAGTATTGAACAATTGAACATTCATTATTGAACATTTTGCATAGTTTTCCATTTACTATTTATTTATTTATTTACTCGTATTTACTTATTTGGGACACCTAGTAGGCTCAAAATTAATTTCATGCAATTTTGTTTTAATTTATTGATTTTCAATTCCTGTTGATGTTATTTTGTTTAATGTCTAGAGAGGCATGAATTTTGGTTCATAGTAACCATAGTAACAGATATTATTGATATTGTCATTTCTGGTGTTTATATTGCAAGTGTATTGTAAGTTTGCTAGCTTGAAAATGAGACGTGAAGAGGTAGTAAAAGCAGTAGCTCTTCGTGATGATGGTCGTATATTGCTAGGGTGCTAAATATAGCACAAAGTACTATCAATGAAGCTCTCAGACGGTATGATGCAACTTGTTCCTATGGTAGAAGACCGGGTTCTGGTCGGAAACGATGCACAACAGCACGGGAAGATCGTTTCATGTGTATCATAGTCTTAACGGAACCATCGTACGACTTCAAATATTGTGGCACGGCGTTTGAGAAATGTTCATAGAGCTGTGGTTTCTTCACGAACAGTTCGTAGAAGACTAAATGAAAGTGGTTTATCATCTCGGAGGCCGGCTACACGTCCCAGGTTGTTAGCACGTCACCTGAAGCGAAGACTGGAATTTGCTACACAACACTTACATTGGAATGTGGAGCAGTGGGAAAAGGTTTTATTTTCCGATGAGTCTAAATTCAACCTACGTTCATCAGACGGGTGTGAACAAGTGTACAGAAGACCTAGTGAGCGTTATGCACAATGTTGTTTCGTTGAAAAAACACCCTTTCGAGGCGGTGGTGTAATGGTCTGGGGAGGTATTTTTTTTACAAGGACGTACAGAGTTGGTTCTTGTAGAGAATGGGGCAATGACAGCTCGCAGGTATATTACAGAATGTTTTGCAGATCATGTAGTACCATATGCACCATTCATAGGCCCAGATTTTGTTTTTATGCATGACAATGCGCGTCCTCACATTGCAAATATTGTCACGGAGTACCTGGACAAAGTTGGGATTACGCGATGAGAATGGCCACCACAAAGTCTGGACCTAAATCTGATAGAGCATGTCTGGGATCAACTGAAACGACATATCAGAAACCGTGCAATAGTTCCAGGAACAATTGAAGAGCTAAGACTTGCTATTCAAGAAGAATGGGAGCAATTGGACCAATATGTGATTGCCAACCTTATTCGAAGTATGCCACGGAGGTTACAAGTTGTAATTGATGGCAGGGGAGATAACACCCGCTACTAGACAGCTTATATACCCCACCAGTAGCACTTAACAATATTAAAACAAAATATTGCTAAGATTTTTTTTTCTAATTTTTTTGATAGTTTTCTGTAACTTTCGTTTATGTTCTAATTTAACTTATTAACAATAAATTTTAATTTGCTTTCTGTTGAATATATTCAGGTTTTTTTATTTCCAATAATTTCTGCAACATTTAGTTAGCCTTCGAATCAGAATTTATGCGTTATCACAAAAAATGCAAGTGTCCGGTTTTCTTTGTCCAGCAGTATATTTTGTAATATATATATCTCTCTCTTATATATATATATATAAATTTGGGTCTGGCCCCTCCCTCAAAGAAATCCTGCGTATAGGATTGGTCTACAGTAATGACAGAAATGGAAGCTATATCTTTATTTATTTTTAACCCAATTAAAGGAATGTGGAAGAATTTAAAAGATATAAGAAAGAGCAGAACGAGTGTTACTCTACTTTAAAAATTGTTGTTCTTCGAGGAAGAAAAATAAGAAGTATTTACTCCAGCACCTTAACACAGTGTCCCACGAGCCTCTCTTCACTAATACTGTCAAATGTGAAATGATTTTATGAATAAAATTTTCCGCCTGTTTACGTCTAACGTTGCGCAGATTTGGTAGTTCACAAACGGTGTAGTTATTTCGTGTTACCTTACGCAACAGCAAATACATTTCGTAAGACTGTTCTGAACACGACACTTACGTCAGTAAACAAGCATTTCGTCTGTTGCAGTGTCACAGGAAAATAATATCGTCCTGCAATTTTCAAGCCTCTAGATATTTTCCATTAATAATCACAATAATAAGTTAGAAGAAATAACTCGCATTTTCACAATACCATTCTTCTCGTTTTTCTTTATCACTTCGAAAATTATTTCTCGAAGATATCTGCTATACTACAAGAAATCAATTCAAAATTAGAGTTAAAGTTCAAATACATGTATACCCAACGAGATTTACAATATTGGAGGAAAAGAATACTTAAAAATTATTGTAAGGGCGTGGTGTAGTGGTTAGAGTTCTCGATTGGACTGCTAGAGGTCCCAGGTTCGATCCTCCATACTAGGTGTGGAGAGCATGGTAACATTATTTGTAATAGCAGTGTATAGTGGCTACACTGTTCTGCATATGGAATTTATAAAAAAAATAAACAAATAAATGAATTGACACACATTCAAAGGGATATTTTCATGTATATGATCGTGAATTATGATACTCTAACGATAATTGTGTACTGCTTCAAAGACATTGACAAATATTAATGAAATAACTATTTATATTTGTGGCAATTCAGTACATACTAATTTTACCCCTTTTCCCACCCGAGTTCAATGCAAGGATACCTCCGCAAATATCGAATGAAAAGTTTTCATCTTGTGCAATTCTACACTAAATGTTTTCGCCGAGTCGTACTACCTTCGTTTTCTTTGTTACAAACAAGTATTGTTTGCACATTACATGTAGGAGGAGAGTTGCATCTACATTTCACATTTGTCAGTTCCTTCTACTTACTTTCAGGAGCGAAAGCTTGTAGGGTAGTGTTTACCGTTCAGGACTGTCAATCTGATGGTCGTATGTTCAAACCCTTCCGGTGGCAGAAAATTTTCTTAAGTTTTAGACCTATCCCATTGTGTTCATTGTCCACGCCGTGTGAAACGGAATGATTCAGTTTGGAATTAACGATGGGGGGGAGGTGAAACATTAAATTACAAAATCTCCATTTCAACGAACCGAGAAGTGGACAAAAATTGGATAATTCTTATAAATATTCAGATTACATTCATGTTTTTAGTGGTATAATCGTAGGTAAAATCAAAGATCTTACATGGACGATTTTACCTTGCTCTGAACTAAGCTAAAAGGCATTCCGAACCGATCTAATACATTCTCCAATACATTTCAAAATGTTATTGAATGTTTCATGTCGATAATTTGACCAATGCATCAATTCTTGACGCTGAGACGATATTTTCTGCAAATACCTCTTCTCTTGAATTCCTTCTGTTCTTCTCTTCTCGTTCTCCACTCCCCTCCTTCTGCTCGCTCTGCTTTTATCTCATATCGCCTTCCCTACTTTTCTCGCATCTTATCTCCATCCCACTCATCTCCACTCGTCGTATCTTCTGTCTTAGATTTCCGACTCCACTGCACTCTTCTCCTCTTCTTTTCGTTCTTCTCTTTTTCTCTCCTTTACTTTACTCTCCACTCCCCTCTTCTCGTCTCCTCTTCTCTCTTCTTTGCTCCATTTTCCTCATCTCTCCTAGAATCTTTTTCCATTCTCTTCACTACATATCCTCTCCTCGTCTATCCTCTCTTTCTTCTCTCCTCTACTTTTCCTCTTCTCCTTCCGCTTTCTCTTTCTCCTCTCCTGTCACCTTTCGTTTTCTCTCACCTCATCAGCGATGAAATACTAGAAAACATTTTTTTTTATAAGAAAGAATTTTGTCACTTGCGATATAATAGTGATACTTTTAATAATTTTATACAATATTACTTGTTTTTATTTCTTTCGCGTACTTTATAAATATCTATTGTGCATCTGGCAACCCTGAAATTGAGCCTAACTCTACACGCAACCCACCAACGCCTTGTGTAAATTGGGTTGCCTAGTTTAAAATATCGTTGTCCTAAAACTTTTGAGAGACACTGTACAATGTATACGATTTAATTGTGCTGTGTAAATATCAGTAGAGATTTCTTTTTTAGATAGCTTGATTTTCACCCCAAGTTGTATTCAAAATCAGTCAATTTATTGAATCTGGTTATAAAATTTGTGAAACAGATCACTTGAATTACTGTGTAAATAATTTGGCAGTTGCAAACACTGGTAGCGGTCAACACTTTTGAGGTAATTTGAGCTGGACCGAGCTGGACACAGGGTGCAGACCAAGGTCCGTCGAATCTTCCCTCCCTCCCTGGGGAAACTCTTCACGGGAGTGCAGACATTCCACTTCCTGGAAACACAAACGCTCGCCCTTTACCATCTCGCCCGAACTCCCAATGTCCATTTTTTCACGCGATTTACAATTCACGAAATCTAAAATAAATTGTAATATAAAATTATATATATATATATATATATATATATATATATATATATATATATCATCTAACATTGCGACCTGAAATATTTCGTGAACAGCAACAAATATTGAACACCTGCTTTCGCAGATATATAGGTATGAGAAGTACTCATGAAATTAGTGGACATAATACGTTCAACTACGTAAGGAAGTACGATTTTCAACACAAACTTAGTTTTTTTCTTAATGAAAACCCCCATTTTATTTTCAGCTCATTTGAAAGTACGGAAAAATCATGAATAATGGCGTTTGTTACGTTGTAATACGTCAAGTAGTTCTCAAGTAAATGTAACCTGAAGTTGAGCGTGAAGGCGCATCGCTCACCATGCTCGTCGGCAGAGTCGAGCGCAAATGTCGTCACGCACTCATGTGGCGCATTTTTCCTATACTCGCCATACATAAGTATCATCCCGGTCTTTTCAGAGTCTGAAAATACTATATTCTCAACAACAGTTCTGTCATTATCACAAACGTCTGGTTAATGAGTGTACTTTGTTACGCCCTTGCTTTATTTGATAAATTTGATAAATCATGAACGAAAGATGTACCGTGCGTTCATTTCGATCTGCAGCCGGGAGATCGGTAGAAACGTGGCGGGCGGCGCTGACGGAGGTGCCGACATTTGCGGCCTGTAATGCCCGCATATTTTTATGGACATATGCAGACATTTATATAAATATTGCAAAACTAGCACTAACCTGTGTTATAAGAGTTGTTCAAAGTGATATCCACCTACATTCACACATTCCTGGCATCGTTTGATGAAATTTTGATTCACACGCAAAAGTTCTTCTTCCGTAATTCTTCTTAGTTCTGCCCTTATATTGTCTTTTAGTTCGTCGATGCTATGAGGGTTATTTCGGTAGACTCTATTTTTCAATGTTCCCCACAAATAAGAGTCACATACGGTAAGATCTGGCGAACGTGAAGGCCATAAACCTCTCTTGAAATTATTCTGTCATCAAACACCTCCCTTATAGCGTCCAAAGAATCAGCGGCGGTATGGGCTGTGGCCGAATCTTGTTGAAAATACCCATATTGTCTCTCATTATCTGATAACAACTGAAAAAACGGCGCGAGTATTTGTGTGCGGTACCTCTCTGAATTTATTGTATAATTGTATAATATAGGCCCTATTATTCTTTTGGCAGTTACAGCACTCCACACACCAATTTCTGCATCGTGTAACGGAACTTCGTGTATTATTCGGGGATTTTCAGTGCTCCAGTATATATTGTTCTGTGAACAAACATGACCACGCAAGTGAAACCATGCCTCATCCGAAAAAAATATTAATTGTGGATCAACAATACCATCTACAATATTCTGCAAAACCCAATTACAGAAATTTACTCTACTTACGTTGTCAGGGGGCCGTAATTCTTGCACTATAGAAACTCTGTACGATTTTAATTTTAGTAGCTTAGTGGCTGTATGTGCTGATGATTTTGACACGACCATCTCCTGTAAAACACGGCGTAGAGGTTTGTTTGGAGAACATTCTAACGCTGCACCAATTTCATCGAGTTTTGCTTCGGTTAGAATCCGTAGTTTTTGCTTAGGTGTTTTAAAATTTAACGATCCAGTTTCTCGTAATTTAAGGACAAGACGTCTAACCGTATCTCTATGTGGAGGTGAAACGCCTGGGAATTTCTGTACAAATTGCCTACACACGTCTCGACACGAGTCTGTTTTCACGTAAGTGTCATACATAAAAATTCTTTGTTCTAACGTGAACCTTGCGGCTGGCATTCCAATCGTCTGACTGACACAACACACATACACACTGCAATAACGCAAACAAGTAACGGCAAGTAACCAAGAATAACAGTCTTACGCACAGTACGAAATTAACACGCTCTTGGTTTACATCTGCCTGCCACTATATTCACAGCTCTGTAGTCGCGAAGGAACAAAAAACTTGAGCTAGGAGATTTCGGATTGCAAGGAAGCTCACGAACACCATTAGCTTTTAACGGTTCGTCTGCAGCGTAATCTTGATTCAGTGTAGCACATTCGAAACCTCCAAACGATCCCCATCTACACAAAACTCTTTCAAGGATATAAACTTAAGCAGGACGTTAATGGTCAAAACTATGATTAAAATGTTTTACAGAGTATTATCTGTGGCTCTTAATATAATTTTAACGCGTATTTATTTGTAGTAGTGTAATTGATACTACTACTGGCGCGAGAAAGTATGAACCCCCCTCAGGCAGATTTGGCTACACTTAAAACAAGCTCAACATGCCCATATGAGCTTTTTGCTCAAGTGTGGAACCCTGTCTAATCCAAGATTTTTGTAAAAATGCCCTCGGGAATTTCCCGTGAAAGTATGACCCCCCTCAGATTGATTTGCCTACACTTATAAAAGGCACTTCTGTGAGATTGTTGTCCATAAATTTGTTAAAAATATGCCCTTCTTGATATTTTTTTTGGCTACACTTAAAACTAGGCCAAACGTATTAACACACACACACACACACACACACACACACACACACACACACACACACATATTTATTTCCGGTTTAAGTTCAATTGGGCACCAGGCTCAACTTGTATATCTAGTATTAAGATAATGTAATTCTTCTAGAATTGCTCTGTGACTCTCTCATTTCTTACATCATAAACATATGAAATTTCACCTATGAGAATAACACTACATATGGTGTCATCAGGGAGTGTATCGTGGAATTCACAGATAATTTTAATGTTTGTCCTGTCATTAACCACAACTTGTTTCCTTTTTGAAGTGTTGATGACAAACATAGGTCTCTGTGCTTTGAATTCATCTGGTGTGTAATACATGTCAGTATTGCCAGTAGTGACCCTTTTGTATGCTGTAAATGATTCATATAATTTAAGGAAATCATCCTTGGACATGTCTAAATTATAATTTTCTCTGGGAAATACCTCATTTCTGCCATTTTTAAGATATATGTTCTTGATGTTGCAGTTATCAAATCTACTTGAATTTTTTTCCTGGTTATTGTGTCTTCCAGTCTGAAACAGTACCACCACAAAATCCGGCATGTCGTATTGTATTCTGGAGAATGAATTTGTAGCATCAAACTCATAATAAGTACCAGCGGCAGGCTTCTGTACACATTGATATGTATAAAATTGTAAAGGAACCTGTGGATTTTTTATTATATCTGCTTTGTATTTAAGAGCATAACTGGCTTCATATTCAACAACTGGGATTCTTAGCTCCATAGTCTGAATAATGCATTTGCCTTCATCAGGTAGGGTATTGGGCAGAGCTTCCCCTGTAGAGTTTAATGTGCTGTACCTCATCAAAGCATTATTATCATTGGCAGCTCTTCTAAATGTGATTCTTAAACCACCCTTCCACATAATGTCTTTGTAATCTGAGAAGAATCCTGGTAACAGGCGTATAGGGAACAGCACTGTGTGGCTCTTAGATATAATTTTATCACCAGCCTCAAATCCACCTATTTTGTAGTATGATGCCTCGGTCTTGGATAATTTTAGTGTGGCTAAAGCTGTGGAGGTAATGCCGGGATAATCCACTCTGTTTATAACAACACCATGTTTTCTGATCTCAATTTCAGAGAACAGATGCGGCACAAAATTGTCTACCAATCTTATATTTGAATTTGCCGGATAATCTGTTCCATCGAGCTTTACAACATCAAATTTGATGTATAGATCTGCTCTGTGGGGGTGTATAAAGCCACCCCCTACATCAAGATCAACCTCAATCTCTGTGTTGGGTTGATTTAAATTTGCAAAGGTCCTCCTGTTTGGGGGGAATGATTGTAGCTCATAACTCTCAATATTTTCCATTTTTTTTGTATGTATTTTTATTTAAATATTAATCTCTATGATTGCAGTTGTTGTGGCTCCAGCAAAATCAACTAATTCTTATTTTTCATTAGTGACCATCAATTCAATGTTATCTATTCTATTATGGCACACAGGAAAATATAATGTTGGGGATGGAGTGTAGATGATGGGCTCCATAAATTCAGAATTAGGTTTGAATGTTGCAATGATGCCAGTTTGTTTGTGAGTGCCTATGCCATTTGATTTGGTGATCATACCCTCGGCCACATTACAGTGAATATTCAGAGTCTCTATGGCTAAGAATTTAGGTATATTAATAGCAGTGTGTTTGATGGCTGGTTCAAGTTTTGTGTTGTTCTCAAAGCCTAACAGCTCTCCTATAGTACCCAGATCCACTGTTTCTGTAGCAGATACAATCTCTACTCTGTGAGTGACAGAATTTTGAGTTAATACTATACCTCTGGGTAATTGAGCATTTAGAGTGGACAGATTATACTGCCCTGGAGTGATGACAATTTTTTGATCCCCTACTGCAATTTTGTTGTTGTGGTGTGTAATATTAGGGATCAAGTACATGCCATAAAATGCTCTGAGAGCTATTGTTTTGGGATACACTATATCATCATGTAATCTAAGTTTCAATATTGAATTTTGGCTGGTGAGATGGAATACCCCCATGATGTTTCAGATACCACAAGGCTTTTTGAAAATTTTCAATTGATGGTTTATTTATTTGAGACATTTATCTGAGAACAGATAAACACAAATGTCCACAATTAACATCTTTGAAGTTTTGAACACGGGCATTATTGTAATAAAGATTAGCTGATTTTAGATATTTTACTAAATTTTCAGGTGGAACACCTCCAAATGAATCAAACACAAATGCCTCATTTTTTAAATATTTAAGATAACAGATCCAGTGAGTGCCCTGATTTTTGTACTTATCCAAATTAACAATGCCACACTCTTTGTTGAGTGGTTGTTCTGGTAAAGAATCAGACATGTACACACCTCTAAAATTTTTGATGCCCAGTGGCTTGATTAAAGCTTCAATATCTTGGTTTGTAAGCGGCTCTTGTTCTTTTTAAACTTATTCATGGCTCTCTTAACAGCTTTGCCTTGTTTCTCCATGGCCAGGTTATGGCGCTTCAATTCATCTAATTCTGCCCTATTCTTCTTGGCATCTATTACTGTTTTTGCTATGGCAGCTGATCCCCCAGCCAAGCTCCCAACAGCCCCAAGTGCTGCTTAGATGGCCGGGATAGTAAATATGAAACCCCCCACATGTGATTTTTTTCTAGATTGTTGTAATTTTTTTAATTGGGGGGTACTAAGCAACAATTTCATACCATGGCCCTTTGCAATACAA
Organism: Lepisma saccharinum; assembly: GCF_977018435.1. NCBI lineage: Eukaryota > Metazoa > Arthropoda > Insecta > Zygentoma > Lepismatidae > Lepisma > Lepisma saccharinum. The sequence goes on from NC_139238.1 coordinate 50,344,562, forward strand.
GAGCTTTTTTTCTTGCGCTGCTTTTTGGTTAAAAGACTATCAATAGTTTTAAGAGATTTAAGACCTGCATAAGGTATTTGATCCATAACACCCTTGGCCTTCATTGTAGGTTTATTATATACATATTCACAGCCCCCACCACAGTTTTTGTTTGGTGTTCATAGCTATGGTGGTCCCCAATGCTGCTATTCTCTCACATAAAGGAAGCATCTTTGCTTACAAATCTACCAAATGCAGCCTCTTTTAATTTCTTGTCTGCAACATGTCTCTTGTCAAGATCAGAATGTGTGTTGTATGCTTTGTCATGGTCACTACAAGCAGCATCTAGGGGATTAACACCAGGATCACCTCTGTTTAATCTATGATCCAATTTTGTGACTGGACCACAATACTGATAGCCTGGAATAAGTAGTTCGAATGGCAGCTTGTTTATAATGTCATTAACCAACCCCCGACCCTCAGAAATATTCCAAAATTTAGGTGGTAGAGTATTAATAATTTTTATAAGATATCCAATTCCCTTAGTGTCATTCACTATAAAATTAGACAATTTTGTGCTTATCATGTCCATAATTCCAAACTTTTCATTGTAAAAATTGTGGTTGCCAGCATTTTCCTCCCCAGCTATCACCAATAACCTATCTACAAGTTTCCTGACATCATCAACCCACACAAATTCTTTGGGCAGGGTGTTGTATTGTTTAATTCCACTACCTGTCTTAATTTGTGACCATATGGGTTTGATTAAATTGTTGTATTTTGCTCCACTGCTAGACTTGACTCTTTTTTGTGTGGGATCATTGTTCTGGTATAGAGCATCTGATTTTATTAATATTTCTTTGTAGTGCTCATAATCTTGATCTGTATAGTTGCCAGGCCTTTTCCTAGTCATCAGTTCCCACAATCCAGGTGTACCAGGATATTTAACAAAACCACCTTTTTCTCCAAGATGAGATTCTGAATATACAATGAGATCCTCTCATAAATGTTACCCTGAAATTGCCAATTCTATGTATGATGCTACCATCACGCTCTGTGTCAGCATATAAGCCAAAGACCTCATCTTTATTGTCTTTAGGTGTGCTTAAATATTTTTGAGCAAGAAGACCCAATTCAATAGGATCCAGAGTAGCTTCAATTCTTCGAGGAGCAACAGGACTAGGTGTATGAATACTGGAAAGTGGGGTGATTGGATAATCTAATATGTTCCTTGCAGCTACAGGTACAAGCTCTGTGATCAAATTTTGATTTTGCTCTGTAACAGTTTTGATATTTTTACCTAATTCACTAATAGCATCAATAATAGGCTGTTCTGTTTGTTTGTGTTGTTCATAAATTCCTCGGTTCTGTGATTTCCATCCCTTAAATCTTTTTACAAGATAATCTCTTAATTTAAGATCATCAATGATTGGCCTTTTCATGGTTATTTATATATGTTTCAATGTCTAGAAAATTGTTAATTTTATTTCTGTATTTGCCACTATTGGGTTTTCTTGTCATATCAATTGTGACAAACCCACAACTGTCCTGGTTCCAGCACCTACTGCAAAACTTGGAAAAATCATTGTAGCTCAAGTCCCCACCTACATATTCATCATGTATGTGTTTGAGGTTGGTATGATCTTGATGAAACACACATATAAAATTGCTGTTGTCTCGGATCAGCTGCTTCGGTATTTTAGAAAAAGTCTGTGCCAGGTAGAAGCAATCAATGTTTTTGTGTCGGTCCTGTGTAAAGAAATTTCTAACCTTGTTTTGATTATCCAGTATAATGTCATCAAACACAACAACAGAGTTATAAAACATTCATGGAGTGGCTTAACATCTGATTCAAAAGTGGCAATATCCAATCCATCATATAGCTTCATCAGCTGCTGATATTTTAATTGTTCCAAGCTCTTAGAGAAAACATACAAGTGCCTGTTTTTCCAGTCTAACCAGTTGGGTGCCAATAAAAAATTATCAATCATTAGTGTAGTTTTACCACAAGCCGATGGCCCTACAATAAGACATCTAATATTTTCAGGCAGCAACTTGCCTTTTCAATTAATCTGCTGTTCAGGTTCTGGCAGCCTTTTTATAACATCCCAGGTGCTCATATTATCACTTTGTCTGCATCGATCCAGCTGTGTTCTGGAAGTCCTAGCCATTTGACAAATAACTTGTTGCCTTGTAACGGATGATTTTTTCTATGAGATATGAGTCAGGCTGTTTAGTTTTGCTGAGTTCTTCTTCATAGAATCTGCCTTTGAGAATTTCTCCTCGGTGATCATTTATTATATATGTGTTAAGGGTCCCAGGTTTAACTTGAACCACTGTAAATAATTCAGTGCTCCAGTTTCTTGTAAAGCCTCTTTTGAATAAGTGCTTATATTTGCTGATTCTTACTTGATCACCCACCTTGTATTTGGCTTTTCTTGTTGTTGGCTGGTATCTCGGATAATAAACAGTCCTGATCAATTTTTGCTTATCAGGTGAAGTTACTTCAGAGGGTTTCATGTTGATTGTGGAATGGACCGAGTTGTTATATTTATGTACAAGTTCTGGAAGAATATTAAGCCATTTATAATTACCTTGAAGTGTAAATTGTTTATACATAAGATTTTTTAGGGTTTTGTTGAATCTCTCTACAATTGAGGCTTTGAGATCACTGTAACTCGAATAATGTTGTATTGACTGGCTTTTAATAAATTGTTGGAACACAGAATTATAAAATTCTTTGCCATTATCTGTTTGCAAATAGCGCGGTGATCTTCCACTCTGATTGATGATTGTCCTGATGGCTTCTGTAACACATTTTCCAGTCTTGGATTTGAGTGGCACAGCCCAGGCAAATTTTGAAAATGTGTCTATTACAGTAAGTAGATACTTGTAGCCCTTGTTGATTTTGTCTAAGTTTTTCAGCTGTCCACTTGCCATCTCAATCAAGTCGCTCTGCGATAAATCATCTATGCCTTTTGTGACTACTGGCAGTCTCTTATAATTATGTCTGGCTTGTCTGTGTAATTCATCAACAATAATTTGTCTAGACATAATATGAAAACAAGAATATTGCAACTATGGGGTGTTCAGCAGCTGATACTACAGGATTTTCTAAATATAATTTGTCTCCTATTTGTATATGAAATTCCAGAGAGCCATCATCTTCAGCAAAAGATGTTTCTAATGTATTGGGTTCTGTAAAATCCTCTAACTCTAGGCATTTTTGGTTTGTTGTCAGCATTTGTTATTGATAAGGTGGGGTAGTGGTGTGCCTGTGGTTGAAGCCAATATTTGATCTTGATTGGTCTCAGTGTGCCCCCAACAAAGAACTGGTAATAAAATTGTGCAGAGGACAGCATATATATTTTGCCACCTGGTGTAAATGGTGAATCATATTATTTGTTGGAGATGCTGTACAATTCAAGAATTACTGTATGTTTTGGATTCTCAATTATGCCGGTTATTTCTTTTTCTGCTGTAAGCAATCTGCTTGTTACAGATTCAAGGTGCCCATTGATGGTCCTAACAACATCATGATGGCCTGGCTTGATTTTTATGTCCACAACAAGTTTCTTGTATTGTTGCACAATCTCTTGAAGCTGGGTGGCAAAAACAGACAGAGCATTTGCTTGATTGGATTCCATGGTCCCTAGCTGTTGCTTGATATTAGCTACAATTTGTTGCAAATTTTCAATAACTGCCAATTTTGAATTTTGAGCAGTAAGATCATGGACCTGTCTTCTGATATCCTCAAACAGGGCATGCAGTTCATTAATATGTTGATTAGTTGGTAGAGTGGCCACTGTCTGAGTAAGTTGTTTGATCTCTGTCTGGATATTCTTGATATCTTCTGATTTCAATATGCGATTCACTGCTCTCTTAATATTTTTAAGTTCCTGTGATGTAAGCAGATTTGTTACAGTATTTTGCAAAGATTCAAGTGTCAATTTCACATTATTTAATTCAGAAGCATCAGCCACATTTTGCATAGCATCTTGGATCAGGGCTTTATCTGCCTGAGTGGGTGTTGATTGTTGTAAAATTTCAAGTTTTGTTTGGATATCATCGATCAAGTGATGAAAATGAGATTCAGTTCAGATTCAGTGTTGAGATTTTCAAGTTTTGTGATCTGTTGCTGGACACTGACAAGTGTGTCTACAATACCAGGCAGGCGGGATTCTAGAGATTCTTGTACATTTGTCAAATCACTTTGCACTGCTGCTATTGTACCCTCAAGATGGGTTATGGTACTTTGAATTTTTCCAAAATCTTCGTATGTTTCAAGTTGCAGCTTAATGTTGGCAACACTCCGAGTTATTGCACTCAAAGCATCAGAAGATGGCAAGTTGTTCATAAAATTTTCAAGTGTCTCAATTTTTTCTTTAACCTCGGCTATGGCATTGTTCAGAGGGTCCAGATTAGGTATTTGGAGTGATTGAATCTGTTCTTTTAGAGTGGAAATCACTAGATCAAAATCTTCTTGTGATTTTATGCTTTTGACAATTGTTTTGAGCTGTGTCTGGACATTATTTATCTGCTCTTCCAATTGCTGTTTCAATTGCTCAGAGTTGGTGGCCTGGGTCTTATATTTGGCTTGAAGAGCTGCTTGAAGAGCTGCTTAAGAAGAGGGTCCATGCATTGTGATTGTAAATTTGTAATTTCTAGTTGAAGACTGGCATTGAGTGTGGTTTGTAAAGTTTGTAAATCACATCTTAATTTCTTGACTCTGACATCAAGCATCAGAATCTCATCACTGTGATCTTCATGCCTTGTATGGCCAAATATATCATTAGGCATTTTTGTTTTAGTGGTTATTTATTATTGAATATCTGATTCTTAATTCTATAAAAAAAGGTATAAGCTTGTCATATGATCCCGGGACCTCAATATATAAGCAGTCACCAGCAGAAACAGTATATACAGTACCAGAAATCATGTTTGAGTGCTTTATCCTGTAAATATTTTTGCCTATTGAAACCTTGACATTACCCTCGGGGGTTGTAATAAATTGCAATTGACCACCTACAGGTAATTGGTAATGATTTAAATTATTGTTAAATATGTACAATATTTTACCTGTTTCATCATCAACATCTGTAAGTATGCTGTTCAGATGAATAATTAGCAAACACTTAGTTTAGATATTATATCAGAAGAGGGTTGTGGTGTTGGCAGGTCCATAATAGCCTGTTTTTTGAACCCAAATAAGTTCATAGGCATGTTTATTTATTTCAAATCATGCTCTGTAATTGGGCATTGTTTGCCACTTTTCAAATCACAATGACCCCATGGTAAAGTATGTATGCCACATGATAAAATGCATCTCTTATCATCATGTGGATCCAGAGCCACTTTTCTTACAATATTTGTAGTCAACAAGTGATCCACACTCTGAATTCTATTTTCTGATGTTCTGATTGTGCTACATGATGTGAGGCAATTTTTGTAATCTTCAAATTCAAGCTCTTTGTCTACAGTCACTCTGCCAATGCCCTTGGCCTTTTTGGCAACAGCGCCTCTACATGTTTCAAAGCTGTACATCTTGGCTCTTAACCCAGCAAATGCCACAATAACATCACCAAGTGTCTCATCTTTTAACTTGCCAGGCACTTTTTGTTGTGGGGTTTAATTTTTGAATGTTCAGTGGTATCAAAATATTTAAACAATTCAGGCTGTGTTATATCTTGATAAACATCTTCTGTTTGAATATCAAGAACAAAACTATCTGTGTCCATGTACATCAGTTTTACACGATCCTTATAAAAAGGCTTCAACACATCATAATACAATTTTAACATGTGTAATTTGGCCAATTCCAATATCACAGCCCCTACATAAATAGGCTTATCAAACTTAATCTTTGTTTTTTTCATGTTGAAAAGAGCCATATTCTCATCATAAATTCTTCTGTAATTGAAGTTGGGCTTTGCAATCAATTTTTTGCTCCGGCTGGGGTCAGTAATTATTTTAACATCAATATGTTTTCTGACATTTTCAATTGTTTTGCCATACACTGAATTGACCATCAATTTAAACAAGGTCTTATCAAATTGGCTCATTGCAGATGTTCGAAGCTCTTTGTTTGTATCAATATATGGTTTCAACCATCTTGAGTGCCTGAACCTCAAAACTTTTCCAACTTTGGTCACTTGAACACCATGATTCATCAGGAACTGGAGGTTCTTGTAATATATGACATAATCCTGTTTTGGCTCCAGAGTCATCATCAATTTCTTCTGTTTAGAGCCAGGTGAGCACTCAACCTCAGGAATTGGGGGAAGATCAGAAAATGTGTTGTGTAAATTATCTGGAATTGTCAGATCAACCTCTAAGAACAGGCCATAGTTACTGTCATCAAAATCATGAAGATCTTCAATATTGAAATCTTCAACCCACTCAAGCCCTGCATATGGCAGTTTTTTCATCATGGCATAACCATAGAGGCTGTTGGCATCTACATACTGTATATAATTTGATGGCAGTGCTGGATCATAATCGGGAATATACTTGTTACTTGCTCTGGCATATCTCTGAGAACATTGCACCATGCCTCCTCTTATACATTGTTCCATAAACAGATACATATCTTGATCCTGGATCAGATCCAATTGCATTTTAGTGTTTAAAAACATTGCAGACCATGCTAGGCCCGGAGCACTGTAAATATACATTGGATCCAGCTTATAATTTTGCATGGAAGATTTTCTGAATGCCTGCAGTATATCAGCTAAGAGGGTCACATCAAGTTTTAAAGTTTTAAATATGCCTTGTGATAATCACCAAATGTCTGGCATTTTAAATTGTTCCACATCAACTGGGCATGGTGATAATCTTCATCAGTGATTCCAGATCCTCTGATTTTGCTGTAAAACTCTTGTTGTGGTGGCAGAGAACACTCATCAAATTTAGAAAAATCTGTAACATAATCATATGGATATACACCCTTCCGCCTAATTAATTTCAGGTCCTGATTTGGAAACAAAGCACATGTGATTTTGAATTGATCATCAGATAATTGAGTGGCCAGTGTAGCCAGGCTAGCCGATAAAATTCTGTATGAATCAAGAAATCTTAAGTGAATAGGAACACCATTAACTTTAATTATTTTGCTAATAGCAATATATTTCTCATTATTTTCAGCTAAAATATTTAAATTCTGCTTGTCAAGCCCCTCGTACCTGATCAAATGATGAAAATCATAATTGGATGCACCATGGCAAAATATAGGGACAAATTTTGGTCTCTGGATCTTAATATTACAGCTATTACACACGGCCATTAAGAATTTACCATCTGTATTGGAATGGTGATGAACCTTGATATTTGTATGTGAAAATTCAGAATCACATACCGGGCATTTTTCTGCATTGTTGAAATCTTCAATCTGTTCCTCTGTTAAAGGCAACATAGGTTTTGATTTTAATAATACAATAGATGCTATGTCATGGCACTCATTTTCTATTTCATCTAAAATTTTTTTATGGCATCTGCTCCCATGTATAAATTTTCTTTACTAACAACACCATCCTGTACAATCACATAACAAAAAGTAGAAGGTTCATGTAACTGGTATGATGTAATTGAAAGTTCACCAGGATCTGGGCTACAGAATGCAAGAGGTTTGAGATTTGATTCAAAATCACAGACTATATATGCTGGGTGTTCCAACAAGGCTTCAAATTTTTTGAATTTGGCATTTTCACTTGGATTATGCATCACCATATGAACAGGTTTATGGTTGCCACAGTATTTCAGATGCTCAATTAACTTGTTTTTAGCAATTTCAGCATTCTTTTCCCGAACCCCATTCACCATTTTTTGACCATCAAATACAGACAAACATCTTCTGCACAACTTGAATATTTTATGAGTTTTGTCTAGTTGTGTTCTGACTAAAGATTCAATATTATGTATCAGAGTGTAATGATATATGCCATCCTCTTCAATTAATAGCAGATCAATCGGAACAGCAGAATCATCATCAAATGTACTGATTCTGAGAGGTGCTATCAAGCAATTGCCACGGCCAGTAGAACAAGTAAATACATTAATAGATAATTGTTTACCATTAATATCCCTGGCTTTTTTTTTCAAATTTATCAATATTCTGAACAGACATTGGATATTCTAAGCCCTTCATTGCTTCATCAAAATCATTTTCATGCTGTTTATAATAACTTATTCTCTCAGGATCCCTTGAAACTGGATACAAAGCAGCTAAAATACACCACAAAAAGCATTTCTCATCATTATTTTTTATATTAACCACGGCTTGTTTGTTTTTAATATTGGCAGGTAAAGGCACATAAGTGGAACCTTGTAATGGGCTGAATTCAGAAATATTAACATATAACTTGTGTGGAGATCCGCATAGGCTCCATCCAGACTCTTTTCCAGCAAATTCAGAGTGTTTAATATTCAATTGGTCTATCAAACTGCTTATTATTTTGTCTGAATTTGCATTTGAATATATAGGTACAGTTTCTGTTATGTGGGACTGTGTAAATTTTGTGCCATTTAGCTTCTTATATTGTGTAAACAATTTGAGGGACAGTTTATAAGAGCCATTTTGTGTATTTAGAATTGCCTGCACATCAGGATTTATACTGTTCAAAAAATTCTTAATGTCACATCTTGCTCTGATACATACCGGTAATCCCTTAATTGGCCAGCAAAACTGCTATGGATGGGTTCATAGCATTGCTGCTTTGCTTGTCCAGCATTAACAGGTGTTTCATGCTTCCTTTTCAGACCAGATGTAGATGGTTGTGGGGGCAATGTTGATGACTGTGCAGAGCAAGTACCTTTATGTTTATAAGTGAAGTATTCCATGCTATATTTTCTATGGCATTTAGGGCATATTTTTGTGGGATTTCTGAATTTGTCTGGATTACAATTCCTTTGATGCTTAGCCCAATTGGGGCTAGATATATTCTTTTTGCATTGATTACAATATTTTTGATTTGGCATTTTTGTTGTTGGTTTATTATATAAAATTTCTTGGGGTCCAAATCAAAATTCTATGCTTAATAAAAAATATCAGTTGGGTTCAGCAGTGTGATTTGTGTGTGTGTGTGTGTGTGTGTGTGTGTGTGTGGCATTTTGCCTTACTTTTTAAGTGTAGCCAAAAAAAATATCAAGAGGAGCATATTTTTAACAAGTTTATGGACAACAAACTGAGAGATGTAGCTTTTACACACATGGGCAAATCTGTCTGAGGGGAGTTCTTCTTTTCTACACTAGAATTCAAGATTCTTCAGATTTAAATATGTACACCCATGGCCGATTGGGGCATATGGCAACTTGACATAATTTTAAGTGTGGGCAAATCGGGGCATATGAACTCTTCTTTTCTACACTAGGATTCAACATTCTTGGAGATTAAGAGCATATCACACTTGAAGAAATGGGGAATTAGAGGATCTTGGCATAATTTTAAGTGTGGGCAAATCGGGCTGTTTAATCAAATAACCTCTTCTTTTCTACACCTATAAGTGGTGCTGGTTGTAGTATAAATCATACTACTTGTGTGTGTGTGTGTGTGTGTGTGTGTGTGTGTGTGTGTGTGTGTGTGTGTGTATGTGTGTTAATATTTTTGGCTTTGCTATTTATATAAAATTTCTTGGGGTCCAAATCAAAACTTTATACTTAATAAACCTAAGACAGGTTGTTAAAAATTCTGTATATTAAATCAAATAGATTTGTAATTCAATTTATACAAATCTGCAATATTTTTGTGTTTAAAAAATATGAGCAGCACTGGAACAACACACCCTTACTCTTCAACAACTCTCACAATACTGGCTGATATGCAATGCAAAATCTCTTTATATAGCCTAAGCACAGACCGCATTGAAAACATCTGAAACAATAAGCCAATCAGAATATAACACATCATCACATTATGTCATAACCAACCAATCAGAAAACAACACATGTCTAATAATTTGTTGCAAAACATAATGCAATATAAATAAACCAGAAATAGGCCACAAGTGGACCGGAAGTAGGCAAACCGGAAGTGGACCGGAAGTGGACCGGAAGTGGACCGGAAGTGGACCAGAAGTGGACCTGAAGTGGACCGGAAATAAATATGTGTGTGTGGGTGTGTGTGTGTGTGTGTGTTAATACGTTTGGCCTAGTTTTAAGTGTAGCCAAAAAAAATATCAAGAAGAGCATATTTTTAACAAATTTATGGACAACAATCTCACAGAAGTGCCTTTTATAAGTGTAGGCAAATCAATCTGAGGGGGGTCATACTTTCACGGGAAATTCCCGAGGGCATTTTTACAAAAATCTTGGATTAGACAGGGTTCCACACTTGAGCAAAAAGCTCATATGGGCATGTTGAGCTTGTTTTAAGTGTAGCCAAATCTGCCTGAGGGGGGTTCATACTTTCTCGCGCCAGTAGTAGTATCAATTACACTACTATTTGTGTATATAAGGGTGGAACTTGGAAGAATTACAGAAGAACTTTTGCGTCTTATAACACAGGTTAGTGCTCGTTTTGCAGGATGTCCACAAAAATAAGCGGGCATTACAGGCCTCAAATGTCGGCATCTCCGTCAGCGCCGCCCGCCACGTTTCTCCCGATCTCTCGGCTGCAGATCGAAATGGACGCACTGCATAAGCTGCAAAGTATCAAAGTTGGAAACTTAAAGATTTGTCATGACCAAACGAGAAGAGTTGATTGTTCCAATGTAATAAAAATTATGACGTTAATAAATGAACGCCAATTAAAAATTAGGAAGATGTTAATGTACTAACATTTTTGTATGTAACTGATGGCGGAATGTTTGAAATTTATACTTTTTAATTAACCCTTATTTGATAACTCAGAAAGATGTATCAGAACCTTTTAGATTATTTGTCAGAGTTTACTTATGTACAACCCGCAGTTGTTGGTAACGTAACAACTTTCCTAAGCACACCGCATAGCATGCAGAAGAGTTACATGTTTTTTACGATACACGAATGGCGTCAAAAGGGGGATATGCATGTTACGACACGTGAGAATGTTTATTTCAAGCGTCAACTTCAGGTTACATTTACTTGAGAACTACTTGACGTATTACAATGTAACAAACGCCATTCTTAATGATTTTTTCTGTACTTTTAAATGAGCTGAAAATAAAATGGGGTCTCCATTAAAAAAGTAAGTTTGTTTTGAAAATCGTACTTCCTTACATAGTTGAACGTATTGTGTCCACTAATTTCATGAGCCCCTCTCATACCTATATATCTGCGAAAGCAGGTTTTCAATATTTGTTGTTGTTCACGAAATATTTCAGGTCGCAATGTTAGATGAGGCACCCTGTAATATATATATATATATATATATATATATATATATATATATATATATATATATATATATGGAATTTACAACAATGATAATAACTTATTTTAGTTGTTTTATGACTAACAATTATTTTATTATATTCGCGATTTTGTTTACGTGTTCATGAAGACAAATATTTGTTACTAGTTTTGGTGGCAATATATCCTTCTGCTTTCGTTTCAGCTCGGCTATTTTCTGGAATAACGCAAGCTCAGCAAGCAGAGCTTTTTGATAGAAGCGTTGTGGACGGGTTCCAATCGAATTTCACGCTTCGCCATGTGACCCCTTCGGGTGAGTTTTTTTTCCCGCAGAGCAGCAGCAAGCATTGAGGCTGGTGCCTGCTACAGAGCTGCTGAGGGAGTTTGTGGCCGTAATATTTTGCGAAATCGAGTGCGATGGAAACTAAATAAGGCTAAAACATTAAGTACATTAAATTATATTCGAATAATGCAAGCAGTGCTTGCATTGCTTGTACTGTATCTTCGCCTCTGGAAGCAACTAATAAGGAGCAGGCTAGGATAAAGGGTAACTCCCCAAAATGCACCTTACGACATTTCTGGCTGGTTTCTAAGTTTAAGAAATGAAAAATACATAATTAGGAGTTCACTTTGTACGTCTTTGCCAAATAAAGATTTATAGTATGATTTAGGGGCATTTTAAGTGCCACCGATACACTTTTTATCTGATTTATGCAGCATTATAATTTATAAACCTTATTCGGCTCTGGTGTATTGAAGGTGCAAATGCTTTCAGATACATAAATTAACAACAGCCGTGGCCAGCATCATGTGAATCAAACACCGCGAAAGCGATCACCTTCACGAGTTATTGCGAGAAAATCTTATGTTGGGTGCAAACCAGGTTTGACCAGGGTGAGTCCAGCCCAGTATTTCCCACGCGTTTTTTTTTTCTTCAGAAAAACCCAACTTCGGAAAAAACAACGAAAAAGAAAAAGAAAAAAGTCAAAAATGTTTTTTATATAAAATGTTGTTATTATTGTTCTAAATACTTGTGAGGTTCTATTGTATTTTTAAAGAAAACCTGTAAAGAAAATGGTAAGCAGAGCTTATAACACAAAAAAAATATGAATGTAGTACAAGTCACAGAGAATTTCTTGACGCTATTTTCGGCCTCCCCGATGCGCAGTGCAGAGTCATCGCCTTGTATTCAAGGTGTCCCGGGTTCAATACTCCGTGGAGGTACATAGTGGTGCGGATCGAACACTAAATACTGTAGGTCTAGTCCCGATTAGCCTGTCAGGGCATAAAGTGGACTTAAAACAACAATTCATTCAAATGCACGCTATTGTCCTTAAATAATGCTAGAAATAGACTTTTAATAGAAATATAAAGAATATACATCCAAGAAACAAAAAAGGAAAAGTACCAGAAATTTTTAGATATAACATTTGCATGGCATAGTTGAACAAACCTATTAATTTTGAACTGTAGTAGCACTTTGGTTACCAGACACTTCCGTAAGTGGGGGAAGCCATAGTGACACAACAATATTTCAACTGTGATGATCAATTGATACTGTAAATTTTTGCATGTTTAAGCGTTACAAGGGAGAATTGAGTACATTTTATTGAAATGTCGTTGATTGTGGCATAATTAAATTGGAACCCTCTTTAAATGATTCTTCTCATTTCCACCATAATGGGTTCCATACCTATGCAAGTTAATGTTATATATCTGGTTAGGAGCTCTATACCGAAGTAAGTCGTGCAACTTCATGATCCACCAGAATTTCAGATTTTTCTGTTTTTCTAACTTTTTTTTAAGAGTGTGGGATACTCAAGTAAATACAGTGTACTTACTTTATTTACACTCTCATATTTTGATCATTTTTGACACCACATTATAGAAGAGGACGGATTATGTAAGTAAGTTTGACATTTTCAAACCTTTGAATAGACTATAATTTTTTATTATAACACCATTTAGCCTTGTTTCCATGATATGGAAAACTCAATATGCTGACCAAGGCAGAGATTCATTTTATTATAAAACATAAACTAAACGTAACGAACTAAACGAACTGGAATGGGGGACTGAAGATAAACAAAGAATGGAAGAAGGTGTTAGAAAGAGTGGAAAGGACAAGTGAGAAAGAGGAGGTAAGAAGGAAGAAGAATGAAGAAAAATGAGCGTGAGATAAAATGATCAACCACATTGCAGATGGAAGAAAATGTTTAGCCTTTCAGGTGAAAGTACAGTTGACAGGGAAAGCCACCTGCTAGAATGTTCCAGAACTACTTTCTAATAGTCTGGAGGGGAGTACTTTTTGTGTATATATATATATCTTTCTGTTTTGTACCTTTGTTACATTTGTACTTGGTGCAGTGTCTGAAGAAGACCTTGCTAGAAGGTTGAAATATTACGTTTAGTTTATCTTTTATAATAAAATAAATTTCTGCCTTGGTCAGCATACTGAGTTTTTCATATAATTTTGAGCTTTGTGAATGAAACTTACAGGAGCAATATGTACTTGCAATGTAATAGGGTGGAAAGTCAGAGAGAGATAAGTCATCTATTTAGTCGCCATGATAAATGCTGTTTATTAATTTAGAATCATTTAGGTAAAATTATTTCAGTAGCTAGAAAACTTGTGAACAAAATTGGACAATACGTTTCAAGATGGTGGATGAAAAACGTATTTTCCCCATGTTGCAGGCTCCATGCTGTCCTCTACATTTCTTTCAACACTTTTTAGAGATTTCATCAGTCCGCAATTTTGTAGTAAAGCTTTTAAAAAAATTATTCATAGCTTAGGAGAGGAGTGGTGGTAAAATCACAAACACTGTATTTATGATAACTGCTATAAATGCAAATCTTTTGAGTTCAAATTTTTATAGTTGCAAAATGTTTTGAAAGATTGGTCTCAGATTATATTTGAGAAAAATTGGTCACCGTGCTTAAAGATAGTAGAGCAGGGGTTCCCAAACTTTTTTTTATAAAGGCGCCCTTAGTATTTCAAGATTTTTTTGTGGCACCCAAGTCAGAATGCAGACCTATCTAACACTTGCTACGCTCAGTTGGCGTGGTTAGGTTGCTTGCCTTAAGTTAAAAACGAAACACATATTTCAAATAGAAAGATATGTAAAAAGTACTACAGCTAATGATTGAATTTACAATTGTAATTAGTGTGACAAGTGAGACTGATATTATGCATAACTTCTTAAATATTGGTATCAAACACAACCATACTCGTTCCTGTTCCAGTTTCATTTTTACAGAATACTTGCTTTTTATTACAGCAACCGACGAACATTAGAACATTTTGCGGCACCCCTGCAACCCATTCACTATACCCTACCCCAGTGCTGAGGCACACACTGTGGGAAACACTGTATTGATATTTGAGTTGTGATACTTGATATTTATGTTTTAAATAAAAACTGCAGTTAATAAACAGAAGGTGATTATGTTATGGTTATAGTGTGTGTTTAAGAAGGGCAGGGGTAAGTCGCTAATTTTGAGTCCGCAATAACTTCAGCAAATTCAGAAGTTTTAGCTGAAATTAATCACAAATAGATACACCTTGGTAATGATTTTCTTTTGTATTTGCATTTGTTCATAGCATTTCAAAATATTCCAAATTCTGATGAGACTTTCAAATGCCTAAGCTACATGTTTGGAGATTACGAAAATAAACTCATTAAAGAATTTTAGGGCATCACTTAAGCTACAGTTTGACAATAAATGTTTTGAAATATAATGCAAGTTTAGGGAACGTTAGGGAGCAAATTGGGGGTCACTAATTTTTTTGACGTTGGAATTGCCATTTTCATATCAGTCAGATATTTTGGAGGATGTGTATAAGGTATTCCATTTGGAAGAAATTAGCCAGACAATTAAATATGGCAAACTTATAATTTGGCATGGTTAATACATGGATGAGGTATTTATGTTTGAAACATCCAGAAAGATAATGAGAAAACGCAACTGTGATAAATTTTGAACAATCGGTATCAACACACATTTAAAATATTGTGATCCATAGCATTTTTGGATTATTTGGGAAGAATGGTCTATGACAGCTTGTAAGGAAATTAAATAAATCAGATAAAATATATGTTTGTAGCTGTAGAAATAATTTAGTCCAATATAGGCACAACACTGCATTCACAGAATAATTTCTTTCATAAACCAATGTTCAAAATGGAATATTCACTAACAGCACAGGGTGGCGTAGAGCCGCCTGGAACATTTCAAATGGTCATAGATAATATACAGTGTCTCTGTATATTAAGAAACAAAACCGTCTCTAAATGCGTCCAAGTTCATTACTTACAGATTACAAGCTTATTTTGTTCTAAAGCTACATCAGGCAGATGGTCTCCGTTTACACCAGTGCTGTTGAAAGCGAGTTTGCAAATTGCCGTGCACGCGCCTACATAGGTCCTCATCAATAGACGGAACTTCGTCAAGAATGGCAACAATATCTCTCTTGAAATATTTTCACTGAATCTGAAGTGAACGTGGTAATCTGAGACGGTACGTGTCCATATCGATCAACATTGAACTGTTGCCCATAGGCGCCGACTCCATGGGGCTTAGGGGATCTCGAGCCCCCCCACAATGTTAATGATGTGGGGGCAGAGCCCACCAAATAATTTTGCTTAAGAGGATCTAATGTATTATTTTTCTTCTCTTGTAAAGTTTACTCTGTGCCACATGAACTTAACTTTAAATACACATTCAAATGTTCTAGATATCAACTTTTGAGGGGCTGAGACCGCTGAACCATCAACTTTGGGGGTGGGGGCGCTATAATCTGAGACAGCAAAACACATGACTTATTACTATATACTAAGTATATAATTATTATTTACTATTATACATATATTAATCAGAGACATAACGAATGTAGCCAACGACTTGTTAAAGACTGCTTGGGAATCCCCTAAGAGAATACAAATATATAAGAATATTATTTATGTGAATGAGAAGACTGGCCATACTGGACTGCGACCACTTTCCCTGGTCGGTGGACGTTGAGTGGCTCCAGTATGCAACAGATCTTAAGGAACTATGAAAACCTTCTCAATTTTGTTGAGAAATTTTCTGAAGAAGATTCTACTGACACAGCATTAAAATGTGCTGGATACCTGGAGACAATGCTTCACTTCAAGACATTTTTCTTTCTCCCTCTACTGCCATGTGATGGGTACAATACAAGAGGCAAACTGTAGGATTGTCTCCACGCATTGGTGCCACAGAAGTGGAATCAAAACTAAAATACTTGACTGACATCTTTCAAGAAAAGCGAATGTGTTTTGAGCAGTTCTGGCTGAAATGCACAGAGGGCAAACCGAGCCTCGTTGATGAGCCAGAATTGCCCCGGCAACGTCACGTCCCTAACAGACTTGAAAATTCTGATGCTGCCAAAACTCACAAGTTCTACACTCCAAAATAGCATTATAGATCAATATACACTGACGTGTGTGACACAGCAAAATCATGTGTTAAACAAGAACATGAATCTACAGGACTACAAAAAGTAACAGCCGTAGAGAAAGAATGCATCTCAGCTGTGAACATTTGCACAACAAACTTTCAGCAAACGCGAGAATTCTTTCGCCAAGATTTGTTTGCCAATAGGCTCTCCTTACACATGTCCATGCTTGGTGATATCGCCAAACAGAAGAAAGTGGTTCTAACTACCATGTGTGACTTAAGGAAGTTTCTCTTGGAAGACAGCACCCTCCAGGAGCCAAATTCATGATGGTCCTCCGCACTGTGCCAGTGACGACAGCCACAGCCGAAAGGTCATTCAATGCTATTAGCCGACTAAAGACATATTTGAGATCTACAATGAGGCAGAAGAGACTAAGCAGCTTAGCGGTACTCCACATACATCAAACTGTGCTTGATAATTTGGACCTGAGACCGCTCGTTAATGAGTTCATAAAAAAATAACCCACTGCGTAGAGCAAATTTCGCTTTATTTTAAAATCATGTTCATATGTTTTTGTTGTGTATGTCACTTTATATCTTAGTGTACATCCTATTTTTTTTATTATTGCAAAATTAAATTTAAAAAGTAAAATATTGTAGCAAGAAAAAAAAAAGTAAAACTATTTTCCTTCGATTTGTGTTAGCATTTATGTAAATAATTAAATAAAACTGTTAAATATTGTAAATATTCGTTATTTTATGGGTTATTTGCAACCCACCAGATGTCTGTTGTGGACATTAAAACACATCCATGCCCTCGCCGGCACTCGAACCCGAGACCCCTGGATCAAAGCGAGTTTAGTCAACCACCCAACACGCTTGGCTACAGAGGCCGGCATAAAACTGTTAGTTTGGTCTCTTAATGTAAATACATACTTTTCAATAAAAATGTTAATTGTTATCTAAAAAAAAAATGAGCAGACACAAAAGACATAAAGAGACTTTGAAACATTTTCTAAACGTTTTTCATGTTACATTTCATTTGCATGAGGAACATAATAGCTGCTTAAAAACTGCTATACGAAGACGTAATTTTTATTTTTAAAAAAGGGAGGGAGAGAGTCATTCATTCATTTATTTCAGTGATCAGAGCCCCCCCCCCCCAATAATTTTGACAAGTCGGCGCCCCTGCTGTTGCCTAAAGACACGCTGCGCTTCTGTCACATACTTCATTCCGCAATAACTACGAACACGTTGTAGCATTTTCGAACACTCCATTGCAACTGACTGTATGAATTGGCGTCGTCTCCTCTACCACGCCTCTACCTTTTTCCTTCCCGCCAACCACGACAAGCTATACCGTAGGCGCAGTATTCTAATTTCAAATGTGTCAGTTGGCTCCGCGCCACCCAGTATTTACTAAAAATGTGATGCATCTTGAAAAACATATACTTTTACATGCTTAAATTTGAGTACAGTTTTAAGGGGAAGAAAGTATCAGACCTGGTTGATAAAAGTAAATGACTCACTGCAAAGAAAAAGTTACAGTTATTGCTTTTTTTTGTTCTGGGAAGAATGGTTCAGGCACTATTCAAGTTGATTTGTTATGTTGCTTGTTAACGTGTTCATCACAACTACTCAAATGTGTGTTATGCTTGTTCATAAACGATGATGCATCCAAGTCTATATATGCACACAGAGACACACACACACACACATGTATTTATCTTGTTTGATTGATTTGGTTTATTTTACTTCTCTCTTCTGCCACATTTGGCTAATCGCGAAGATGAGAATGAGTGATGATGTGATAAAATTGATGAAGTGACATTAAAGAGTACTCATGTCCAGACCGGGATTCGAACCCGATACTTCTGGCATCGTAGGCACTTTTCTTGATAAAATAAAATGTTATTAGCCCTCACCTGTAATAAAGTGCAAGTATGGAGTACTGTTCTTGAATGCCCAGGAGAAAAAAACACTGGTTATGACATATTTTGTACTCCCCCATCTCCGTTAGTCTAATTGTTGGATCCACCAAAGTATGTGCCTCCTGACGAAAAGCAACCCTGAAAGCTGATCACAAAGAAACAACATTAACTATTACACCATCCAGGAAGAATAGAATCAAAATGTTGGACAAATATTTTAGAACAGAATATGTAAACAAAAATGTTAAATGGTTTTTGATTCTGTCAACTACACCCTGGTCATCCTCCATGGCCGTGTGGTCTAAGGCGCTGTGCTTTGAACTTCGATGGCATGGGTTCGATTCTACCTGGGTTCAGTCTCTGGGTTTTCGGCCTGTGTATAGGACGGGTGGCAACCCACCATCGTGAGGAAATTGCGGAGCTTCGAGTGAGTAGCGTACGTAATTCGGTCTCGAAAATCTCCTATAACGGCTGAGGGTTCGACGTGCTGACCCAACGTCACCCCATTACCGGTTGAAGATCTCCACACCTCTTAGGTAGGATTGTGGGAGGGAGACTGGATGCTATGGAACAAGGCCGCTCATTGCATCAGAGAAGGGGAGAAAATCGAGAGGCCACAGCAGGCAGCACACGCTGCTGTGAAGGCTGGTAACTGCAGTCACTTTCCCCCACCCACGCAATCCAGTTCCCTCTCACATGTTAATTGGTCACATCTTGCAGAGACTTGTTTTCGTTCGCCTGCTCCAAAGATATCTGGGGCACGGTATAAAGCAATAAAAATTAAATGTTACGACATATTACTACCAGGGAAAAAAACGTATTTCATATAAATAATGTATATTCTTAAATAAAATCTGAAAAAGAAAAACGAAAATAGGGCAAAATGCCAACCCTGGTGCAAACGCCTTTCATATGTATAAGGAAGAACATAGATCGCTAGGACTAAACATTACAGTAGGGGTAAAAAGACAGTTCACCAACAGAAAGTGGCGCGTTTTTTGCAGCCTTAACGGGAAATATCGTAAAGGCAAACGCGAAAGTGGCGCGCTCAAGGTTGCCAACCTACTGGGCTCTCGGCATAGCCTTTTACGATGGGGGTTCACCAACATCAAGAGTAGGGACAAATGAAGAGATCTGGAACCGAAAGTGGGGCTCGGTGGGGCTCGCCTTAATGGTTTGCTCTTGTAAGGCATAAGCCCCATTTTCTCGCAGTGTTGCCAACACCTTACTCGAAAAAAAATCACCAAGGTTTTTTTCTTGGTCTAACCTAACCTAAAGCAAGGAGCTGGCAACCTTGCTTGAGGCTTGGCTTACAGTGTATAAAGCAATTTTTTGCCAACCTACTGGCACCCTTGCCATAGCCTTTTACGATGGGGGTTCACCAACATCAAGAGTAGGGCCAAATGGAGAGTTCTGGAACCGAAAGTGGGGCTCGGTGGGGCTCGCCTAGTTGCTTCTCAGCGTCTTGGAAAAACGTCTTAAGACAAATATCTTAAGAAAGTCTACATCCGGCCTGTCAAGAAAATTTTCTTGAGACAAAAATCTTAAGACGTTTTTCCAAGACATTGATTTTCTTGGCTCCTAATTGAGCTAGGATGACGATTTTAGGTTTGTTGGATAGGATTCGACGAGAACTATTCGACTGGCAAATAAAATTGATTCTACCCCCCCTCTGTATTTTCTAGCATACCGATCTATTGCGTGCTAACCAAAAACATCTTGGGAGGCAGGGGGCTCTTGTAACGCCACGTATGTATGTAATGCGATTTGTAGTAAGAGGAGGGCAAAATTTTACGACTGGAAAATGTTTCTATAAAATAACCATGCCTATGAACCTGTTTGGCTTCAGGAAGCAAGCTATGGAAGTGCCCGTCCAACCCACATCCTCGTCGTCGAGCTTCGACGAACTCCTGCCTTCCATGCTATCTAAACTTAACGGTCTGTTAATTATACACTTGAATAGCATCCTGACCCAGTACGACGAGGATGTGGGCAAAACTTTCTACGTATTCAACAACAACTTGAACTATTACCGGTTCCCCATCTCCGGCAAACTTAAGTTCGACATGAATCCCGAGAACGAAGGGGAGGCCAAGGTTTCCTCTGGCAAGAACCTCTATCGCATCAAGCACGATAGGATGGATGCGACTACAACGTACGACGTGTCTGCTGGCGATCGCCTGTACGTGGAGCTCTTGGACGACTACGACAAACTCATCCCTCTTTTCATAGAAATGCGAATCACCTACCCTATAATAAATAACCACAGTGGCAACAATGCCTAACGATATTTTCGGTCACACCAAACGCGACGACCACGGCGACGAGCTTCTCATGCTCGACGTCAGGGTCAAGAAGCTGCGAAGCGACCTGCAGGCCCTGCAGTCCACGCTCAACTCCAGCCTCCAATCCGAATTCGCTGGAGGCGAATGCTTTTGATATTGTGTTTTCTAATTAATTAAAAAATACGTAATGTGATGACTCATATCTTCTGATTCCGCAACAAAATTATGACGTAATATGATGACTCATATCTAACGTTGTCTCTTCTGATTGGTGGAAAAATACGTCACACTTAACGTGGTCTCTTCTGATTGGAGGAAAAATACGTCAGAAATAAACCGAGGTTATATAAGAGGGGCCAGAGTAATCAATCACAGTCTGCGAGAGCAGCTTGAAGAGTACGGACGTCCTGTCGCAGTGTTCCTCGTAGATTTGCCTTACATGGTGATATCTTCTGTTTGATTTTTTTTAAAAATTGTATACTCAGTAGTTGAGTTTTTGTGAGATTGATTGAAGAGTAGTTATTTTTTCCTGTAGTGCTTTTTGGGGTATCTATTTGTGCAACACTCAGTACCTAATTGTACTGCACTTTATACCTAATTGTACAACATTTTTGCACCTAATTGTACAACAGTACGTGTCGATTCAACATCTAAAAAAAATCATACATCAGCATATCTACGTATATAAATAAACACCCCCCAAAAAAATATGCGTCCTACGAAGATTTGTATTACATGTAAGAAAAATATTTCCAGTGATCATTATGCACGACATTGTCGTACATGTGTGCCTGGCAAGCATTTAACAGCAACCGAATTGTGTCCTAAGTGTAGCAAACACTTTACAATTGCACATGTCAAAAAGCATATGCATAATTGCAAGGGTACTGGAGACCCTTTGCTGCAACCATCGACCTCGGTCAAAAGGAAGGCTGAAGCAGATTGTTTTAACATATTACCATCTGCCAAACGCGTCAAGTCGGCAACAAAAGCAAGCCGGTTTGCTTTTGATCATATATTAGAGGATTTTGATTTTCCCTCAGATAGCTTATGCGATGTACGTAGCTTCCTAGAGAGTGTGCGACCCAAGATAATTTCTATCTTAAGTGATGTACTGGCTTTAAACTCTACTAAATTTTATGCATCGCTGGGATGCCAATACAAAAAACCATCTGATGAGGAATACAGCTTTCACCATAATACCAAGGCAAAAATATTGCACTTGGCAGATGTTGCCAACCTCGAGAGTATCTACGACAAATTCTTGGAAGAGCTGGTTGCCAAACAGGAAGAACATCAGGCTGAAGGCTCGGCTGGTTCGTTGTGTGGTACTCCGCATAAACTTAAATTGAGTCTTAACAAGTTTGTTCCACTGTCTGGGTCTAGTTATGTTCAACTGCCGGCAATAATTGCAGTCAAGAAGGCTGTTCTAAACATCCAGAATAGCGACTCAAAATGTTTTCTTTGGTCGGTGCTGGCAGCGCTGCATCGTATCCACTGGAAAGATCAGCCGCATCGTGTTACCCACTACATAACCTACGAATCAAAATTAGAAAATGCGATGGCTGGGATTACCTACCCAGTTCAGTTGTCGGACATAAACAAATTCGAGACCCGTGCACACAACTTACTAAACCTGCAACTAGCTATCAATGTTTACGGCCTTACTAAGAACACAAATATTGTACACCCTATTCGAGTGAGCAACATGGAAGGTGAAGCTGTACAAGAAATCAATTTGTTACTTATCAAGAACGAGACTTGCCATCATTACACGCTTATTCGCTCTCTCTCTCGGCTAGTTTCAGGTCAAAAAAGTAAGCATGATGGTTGCATAGAAGTCTGTCGCAGGTGCTTGTCCACGTTCGATAATCAAAAACCACAAGATTACCAACACATTCAAGGTCCCGACATTGCTGCCCAGAAGCTTGCACACCACATGCGCTATTGTAACGACAACAGGCCTGGGGTTGCAGCCTTACCCGAGCCTGGTACTGTGGAGCAATTTCGGGCGTATAGTGCTATGGGAGTGCACCCTGCTATTATCATTGCAGATTTAGAGGCCTTCCTTGAACCGCTGTCCACTTTTAAACCCAACCCAGAAGTTTCTTCTACCATGCCTTGTCAAATTCACAAGGTCTCCAGTTTTGCCTATGTTGTGGTGCGACGAAATCAAATAATTGCCCCTGAGCCATATGTATATCGCGGTCCCGATGCAGCCAAACATTTTCTGGAGAGGATGATTGTAGAAGTGAACGAGATACGAGAAGTATTGTTAGATCCTATAGCTATGCGAGACTTAACTCCCGAAGAAAAGCGTAAACACCAAGAGGCTACACACTGTCCAGTTTGTAACGAAAAATTTATTGATACTAGGAAAAATAAGAAGGTTCGACACCACAATCACTTCACTGAAAGCTATATTGATTCTTGGTGTAACGGGTGCAACCTGAAGGCTAAGCACCCGCGCTTCGTCCCCGTATTCTTCCATAACGGCTCCGGGTACGATTTTCACCACCTTATCAGGCATCTGGGATACGACGATGCACGCATTAATATTGTTGCACAAAATGAGGAGCGCTACATTGTTATCTCTAAATGGGTGCAAGGCATAGAACTTCGGTTTCTCGATTCTCTGAGGTTTCTCCAAGCAGGTCTCGATGCTCTTGCTGGAATGCTCAACAACAATCAACTAATTATTACCACAGCCAATTTCCCGAACTTGGATGCTAGTCTCTTCAGGTGTAAGGGAGTCTACCCCTACGAGTATGTCAGCGACCCTTCCAAGTTCGAGGAGGAGTTGTTGCCTCCCTAGGCTAAATTTCACAGCCGGCTGCGAGGTTCGGGCATCAGCGATGAAGAATATCAGCATGCTCAGTCCATGTGGCTCAAGCTGGGTTTCCGAAACTTTGGAGAATACCATGATGCCTACTCCTCGCAGACGTCTTTCAAGCGATTCGCTCAAATGCAATGCAAATCTACAAGCTGGACCCTGCGTACTTCTACGGTCTCCCCGGGCTGGCATGGTCGGCCATGCTTCTTCTAACATAATTCAAGCTCGAGCTTATTTCCAATGTGGACATGATGCTTTTTGTGGAAAAGCTTGTTCGGGGTGGCATGGTCCAGATGTCACAACAGTACGCTCACGCCAACAACCAACACATGTCGACCGGGTACGACCCTTCTCAACCATCCAGCTACATCATGTACACAGATGCTAATAATCTTTACGGGTACTCCATGGCGTATAAACTTCCATTTGGAGGATTTGAGTGGGCTGATCCTTCCAAATTCGACGTAGAAGGTTTCGACGACTCGGAACGAGGCTTCTTTGTCGAGGTGGACCTCGAGTTTTCCGAGAAGCTGCAGGATGTGTTCTGCGACCTCCCACCAGCATCGGAATTCAAGTGTCCACCTGCGTCGAAGCAGAAAAAACTCATCATGGATTTCGAACCCAAAAAGCGTTACATGTTACACTACCGAAATCTTCGGTGGTTGATGCAACGAGGGGTCGCGATTACAGCAATTCACCGAGTCCTCATTTTCAACCATTCAAATTGGTTGAAGCCATACATCGAGCTCAATACTAAACATCGTACTGCTGCTACCTCGGAACTTGATCGCAAATTTTTTAAGGACATGAATAATATATTATTTGGTAAAACAATGGAAAATACGCGAAATTGTGAAAACATAAGGTTGATTACTAGCGTCGACCGTTGTCGCAAACTTGTTGCAAGCCCACTGTTTAAATCTCGAACAATCTACAACGAACAGCTTGCTTTGGTACACATGAATCGTGGTGAGGTAAAGCTCAATAAAGCAGTCCATGTTGGTGCCACAGTGTTAGAGTTAAGCAAGCTGCAAATGTTCGAGATATATTATGATATACTACGCTTGCACTATGGTAACAACATCAACCTTCTCTACACAGATACGGACAGTCTGGTATATCACCCCCACACTGCTAACGCATATAAAGATATAGTCACGATCCAGCTCTCGTTAACTTGTTCGACACGTCGAGCTATCCCCAACCAAATCGATATGAAATCCTGGCTCGAAACAAAAAAGTACCTGGCAAACTAAAGGATGAAAAAGATGGAGATATTATATTAGAGTTTGATGGTCTTCGTGGCAAAGCATATGCAATTCAAGCTGAGAGTTCTGTGACCAAAAAAGCTAAAGGCATAGGCAAGCAGGTGGTTCAGAGAAAACTCAAGTTTGAAGACTACGTCGAGTGCCTCGAAACCAAAAAGCCGATTCTGCGAAAAGAGTATCGCATCCAGAGTGTTAAACATATACTTACAACCAACACCGTCAGGAAAATTGCTCTGGATGCACGAGACGACAAGAGATGCGTTCTCGAATGTGGGATTCATACCCTGCCGTGGGGTCACTATCGCCTGAAAACAGGTAAAACTTGCTGTGTGTCCAAATTAAAAAAAAAGAAATTTGATTTACTAGTGTTTTTTTTTTTGCCCTCGAATGCAAAAACGAGGGGGTGAAGGTGGGATATTTTTTCAAAATATTATTTTTTTTTTTTTGTAATACATACTATATGTTCAATCAACAGAATTTTTTGTTGACCTACACAAAAGAATACAAAAAATTAACAATATCTGTAAATATATAGTATGTATATTTTTTTTACGGAACTAACTCCCGCCATGTCCTACGGGACGAACAATTTGGGGCATGTGCAGGGCCAAAGGGGAAGTTCCTTTGGGCGCTCAAGCATGTCTTTTTTTTATTATTATTTTTGTTATTTCCTATGCATATTTAAAACTGCTCTGGCACTCGCTCGTTCCTGACATCATACCCAAAAGTTTTCTCCGCGATGAGGATGACGCTGCACAGTGTGTCCGCAGGCAGGGCATCGTGGAACTCGCACACAATCTTGATGTTGGTGCGATAGTTAACAACTACCTGCTTTCTTTTAGATGTGTTGATGACGAACATGGGTCTGCGAGCTATAAAGTCGTTTGGATTGTAGTACACATCCACGTTACCCGAAGTCACTCGTTTGTAAGCTGTGTACGCCTCGTACAGTTTCAGGTAGTCCTCTTCTGCGATGTTTAGGTTGTAGTTCTCACGTGGGAAAACTTCGTTCCTACCATTTTTGAGGTAAATGTTCTTAATCTTACAGTTGTCGAACTGGCTGGAATCTTTTTCTTGGTTATTGTCCCTTCCTGTCTGGAAGAGTACGGCTGCAAACTCGGGCATGTCGTACCGAATGTTGTTGAATTGCGTGGTTACGTCAAATTTGAAATGATTGCCGGAAGCAGGTTTTTGCATACACTGGTAGCCGTAAAACTGAATGGACACTTGAGGATTCTTCAGGATGTCGGCTTTGTACTTGAGAGCATAATTTGATTCGTACTCTACCACTGGCACGCGCAGCTCCATGGACCTTACAAGACACTTGGCAGGATCGGGTAGTGTGTTGGGAACTGCCGAACCGTCTGCACTCAAGGTGCTGTAGCGCATCAGTGCGTCGTTGTCGTTGGCAGCTCTGCGAAAAGTGACGAGCAAACCACCCTTCCACATGATCTATGTGTAGTCGGAGAAGAAGCCAGGAAGCAGGCGCATGGGAAACAGTACTGTGTGACTTCGAGTTTTGATTTTTGTACCTGCTTCGAGCCCCCCTGCCTGGTAGTATGCTGCATCGGTCTTGGAGAGTTTTAGTGTTCCCACGGCAGTCGAGGTAATCCCAGGGTAGTCAACCCTATCGATGACGTTGCCATGCTTTCTAACTTCCACCTGCGAGAATAGGTACGGCAGAAAATTATCTACAAGTCTTAATTTTGTATTGGCAAGAAATCTTCACCGTTG
Source organism: Lepisma saccharinum (assembly GCF_977018435.1). Classification (NCBI taxonomy): domain Eukaryota; kingdom Metazoa; phylum Arthropoda; class Insecta; order Zygentoma; family Lepismatidae; genus Lepisma; species Lepisma saccharinum. Next base: position 50,371,338 of record NC_139238.1, read on the forward strand.
TCTCTCTTCACTACATCAAACTTGACAAACAAATCAGCTTTGTGAGGGTGAATGAAGCCATCCCCGACGTTCACATCAAACTCAATCTCTCGGTTCGGTTCGTTGAGGTTGGCAAACGTGCGACGGTTGGGAGGGAAGGACTGTAATTCGTAACTTTCGATTTGTTCCATGATGGTTATTTATATGTTAATCTCCACGACGGCAGTGGTCGTGGCTCCGGCAAAATTTGCCACCTCACCCTTCTCGTTTGTCACTGCTAATTCTATGTTGTCTATGCGATTACGAGATACAGGAAAATACATCGGTGAGGAGGGTGTGTAGATGATTGGCTCCATGAACTCTGAACTTGGTTTGAACGTGGCAATGATCCCAGTCTGCTTGTGGCTACCCGGGATGCGGTCCGAAGATTTGGTGATCATGCCTTCCGCTACGTTGCAGTGGACGTTCAGAATCTCGATGGCCAAAAATTTAGGAATGTTAGCACCGATGTGCTTGATGCCAGGTTCGAGCTTTGTATTTTTCTCGAATCCCAAAAGCTCTCCGATGGTACCCAGGTCTACGGTTTCCGTGGCAGACACCAGTTCCACCCTGTGAGTTACAGAATTTTGAGAAAGTAGCACACCTCTCGGCAAGTGAGCCTGCAAGGTAGACATGTTGTACTGACCAGGGGTGATGCTGATTTTGTCGCTGCCGACTTGATTGTGTTGTTATGCACCGTCAAATTAGGTATCAGGTACATGCTGTTGAATGCACGAAGAGCAATTGATTAAGGATAGATGATGTCGTCATGCAACACAAGTTTTAAGACCGAAGTCTCGCTGGGGAGATGGAATACTCCCATAGTGCTTCAGATGCCACAATGCTTTTTGAAAATCCTCGATCGTAGGGTTATTTATTTGAGACAGAAACACAAGCATTGATATGCAGAGATGACCGCAGTTCACTTCGTCGAAATCTTGCATGCGTTCGTCGTTGTAGTAGAGACTCGAAGCACCGAGGTACTTTACCAACCCAGCAGGTGGCACACCGCCGAATGAATCGAAAACAATTGCTTTGTTGTTGCTGGTTTTCAAGTAGCAAATCCAATGTGTACCTGGATTTTCGTAACTGTCCAGGTTAACCACACCACACTCTTTTTTCTTCACAACAGAGGGTAGAGAATCGGACATGAAAACACCCCTGAAGTGCTTCATTCCCAACAGCTCGATCAGAGCATCAATATCGAGGTTGGACAGCGGCTCTTCTTTTTGTAAAATTTGTTCAAAGCTTTGAGCTTCCTGCCCACGTCTTTCCCCTTCTTTTCCATTGCCAGGTTGTGGCGTTTATGCTCTTCCAACTTGGCCTTGTTCTTCTTTGCATCGATGACGGTTTTGGCGATAGTAGTATGATTTGACCTATTATTGGCGCGATAAAGTATGAACCCCTGTCAGGCAGATTTGGCTACACTTAAAACAAGCTCAACATGCCCATATGAGCTTTTTGCTCAAGTGTGGAACCCTGTCTAATCCAAGATTTTTGTAAAAATGCCCTCGGGAATTTCCCGGGAAAGTATGACCCCCCTCAGATTGATTTGCCTACACTTATAAAAGGCACTTCTGTGAGATTGTTGTCCATAAATTTGTTAAAAATATGCCCCTCTTGATATTTTTTTGGCTACACTTAAAACTAGGCCAAACGTATTAACACACACACACACACACACACACATATTTACTTCCGGTCCACTTCCGGTCCACTTCCGGTCCACTTCCGGTCCACTTCCGGTCCACTTCCGGTTTACCTACTTCCGGTCCACTTGTGGCCTATTTCTGGTTTATTTATATTGCATCATGTTTTGCAACAAATTATTACCCAATATTAAGCAATAAATTATTAGACATGTGTTGTTTTCTGATTGGTTGGTTATGACATAATGTGATGATGTGTTATATTCTGATTGGCTAATTGTTTCAAATATTTTCAATGCGGTCTGTGCTTAGGCTATATAAAGAAATTTTGCATTGCATATCAGCCAGTATTGTGAGAGTTGTTGAAGACTAAGGGTGTGTTGTTGCAGTGCTGCTTATATTTTTTAAACACAAAAATATTGCAGATTTGTATAAATTGAATTACAAATCTATTTGATTTAATATACAGAATTTTTAACAACATGTCATAGGTTTATTAAGTATAAAGTTTTGATTTGGACCCCAAGAAATTTTATATAAATAGCAAAGACAAAAATATTAACACACACACACACACACACACACACAAACACACACACACACACACAAATCACACTGCTGAACCCAACTGATATTTTTTATTAAGCATAGAATTTTTGATTTGGACCCCAGGAAATCTTATATAATAAACAACAACAAAAATGCCAAATCAAAAATATTGTAATCAATGCAAAAAGAATATATCTAGCCCCAATTGGGCTAAGCATCAAAGGAATAGTAATCCAGACAAATGCAGAACTCCCACAAAAATATGCCCTAAATGCCATAGAAAATATAGCATGAAATACTTCACATATAAACATAAAGGTACTTGTTCTGCACAGTCATCAACATTGCCCCCACAACCATCTACATCTGGTCTGAAAAGGAAGCATGAAGCACCTGTTAATGCTAGAGGAGCAAAGCAGCCACGCTATGCACCACCTATCCATAGCAGTTTTAATGGCCAACTTAGGGATCACCGGTTTGTATTAGAGCCAAAATGTGACATTAAGAATTTTTTGAACAGTATAAATTCTGATGTGCAGGCAATTCTAAATGCACAAAATGGCTCTTATAAGCTGTCCCTCAAATTGTTTACACAAAATAAGAAGCCAAATGGCACAAAATTTACACAGCCCCACATAACAGAAACTGTACCTATATATTCTAATGCAAATTTAGACAAAATAATAAGCAGTTTGATAGATCAATTGAATATTAAACACTCTGAATTTGCAGCAAAAGAGTCTGGATGGAGCCTATGCGGATCTCCACACAAGCTCTATGTTAATATTTCTGAATTCAGCCCATTACAAGGTTCCACATATGTGCCTTTACCTGCTAAAATTAAAAGCAAAAGAGCCGTGGTTAACATAGAAAATAATGATGAGAAATGCTTTTTGTGGTGTATTTTAGCTGCTTTGTATCCAGTTTTAAGGGATCCTGAGAGAATAAGTTATTATATACAGCATGAACATGATTTTGATGAGGCAATGGAGGGTTTAGAATATCCAATGGCTGTTCAGAATATTGATAAATTTGAAAAAAAGGCCAGGAATATCAATGGTAAACAATTATCTATTAATGTTTTTATTTGTTCCACTGGCCGTGGCAATTGCTTGATAGATCCTCTCAGAATCAGTACACTTGATGATGATTCTGCTGTTCCGACTGATCTCCTCTTAATTGAAGAGGATGGCACATATCATTACACTTTGATACATAATCTTGAAGCTTTAGTCAGAACACAACTAGACAAATCCAATACAATATTCAAGTTGTGCAGAAGATGTTTGTCTGTATTTGATGGTCAAAAAATGGTGAATGGGGTTCGGGAAAAGAATGCAGAAATTGCTAAAAACAAGTTAATTGAGCATCTGAAATACTGTGGCAACCATAAACCTGTTCATATGGTGATGCCTAATCCAAGTGAAAATGCCAAATTCAAAAAATTTGAAGCCTTGTTGGAACACCCAGCATATATAGTCTGTGATTTTGAATCAAATCTCAAACCTCTTGCATTCTGTAGCCCAGATCCTGATGAATCTTCAATTACACCATACCAGCTACATGAACCTTCTAGTTTTTATTATCTGGTTGTACAGGATGGGGTTGTTAGTAAAGAAGATTTATACATGGGAGCAGATGCCATCAAAAAATTTGCAGATAGAATAGAAAATGAGTGCCATAACATAGCATCTAATGTCTTATTAAAATCAAAACCCATGTTGCCTTTAACAGAGAAACAGATTGAAGATTTCAACAATGCAGAAAAATGCCCGGTATGTGATTCTGAATTTTGAGATGCAAATATCAAGGTGAAACACCATTCTCATACAGATGGTAAATTCAAAATGGCCCTGTGTAATAGCTGTAATATTAAGATCCAGAGACCAAAATTTGTCCCCATATTTTGCCATGGTGCATCCAATTATGATTTTCATCATTTGATCAGGTATGAAGGGCACCGTCAAGGGAACACCATGCCATGTTCCTCCACCGCGTGTCGAACCCGCGACCCCTAGATACATCAGCGTGGTGTGTATCATTCATGTATCCTTCACTACGGCAGAGATCGAGAATGTGTGGAGCCATATCATTTGCTCGAATGGTGTCACGGCAGACTGCCATACACAGGGGAGAACTTTACCTTTTGTAGCAGTCGCCACATATATTTTGATGGCATAAAATCTTCGCGTCCCTTCAAGTTCATTTGCTTCTGTAACTTTGTAAATATTGTTATATAAAGACCACACTGAGGGAAGGAATACGCTATATTTCACTAAACCTGAATACTGTGTGACCATTTACTTCATTGCATTACTAATTATAAAATGCAATCAAATACACGGCTATAAATTATCAGGTTTAGAAACGGGAAGAGTATTTATGTCGTTTACATTTTATTTTGCCATCTAGAAAGTAATGTTTACTACAGTGGATTTAATATTTTCGTTAAGGTCATGGAAGGCAAATATGTTGTTTCCAGGCATTATATAAAAAATTAAATCGTGGTCTTCAACTCGAGCTTTTTCCCTCAAAGTTTTCTGGGGGGGAACATTATCAAATGTACATGTCAATGTTCTCTCGGTTGTTTTATGCATAAGATGGCGCAGTGGTAGCGTCGTTGCCTTGTAATCAAGGGATCCCGGGTTCGATAACCGGTGGAAGCTCATAGTGGTTCGGATCCCACTTTAAACTGTAGGTCCAGTCCCGATTAGCCTTATTGTGCATAAAGTGGACTTAAAACACCAAATCAATCAATCAATTATGTATAAGCAAATGCATTATACGCATATAATAATGCGAATATTTCTGCGTAAGCATTTGTATGTTATCTTTTTACATTTGAACTATGAAGAAACACACGCAAACCGAAGTGACGAGCAGGACACAGTTCCTACTTTGTGAAAATAACGCAATGGAGAGATCAAGCGTAAGATACCGTGACAACAGACACAGGGGGAAAATGCGCGGTGAACTTACTACAAGCAGAGAAGCGATTGTTTTGCCCCTGCGACGTTGTCGGGTGAAGACTTTCCCCTCTCGTCTAGTCGCACGTTAAACAGAGCGAGCGAGTGCAGAAGACGCCAAATACGTGTAGCATGCAACGTCGCAAAAATACATCCACAGCTCTCTGTCCACGGTTTCGGCGCGGCTGCAGAGGCGAGAGTGAAAACTTCGCTTCACTTATCAGTGTTGCCAAACACGACTGTTAGAAAAAGAACTACATTGAAATTAAATGTAGTTAAGGATTGCAATCAAGCCGTTAACTTTGAGAAGTATAAACGTTTGTCTTCGTGTTCTACGAATAGGGATCCTTTGTTCGAATACCGTACGAGTCTTCGGATGCCTTCCAGACCGAAGCGAGAAGCGACACGTGACACTTGGAAACAAACACTCAATAATATATGCTATGCTGCACGGGTAGTGTTACTTCAGTGAGAAACCCTCGTTGCTCGTCGCTTCGTCCCAATGGAACTTTTGTACCGAAGCGATAAATGGCTTTGGAAACAAAAATTCTTAAATAAATAAAACTTTCTAACAAATGTGATATGACAAACTACACGTGCCACTTGCATGTTTCACGCACTGGGGACGTTATCGTATTGCTTCGGTCTGGTGGTCATGCCTACGCATTGAATGCTTTCTTGCAGAGAGATTTTAAACCGAAACGACAGGCAACAAGTAGCAAACGACGGCTGCAAATGACACTGAAGTTCATACCGAAGTGACAAGCGAAAAGAAAGACAAGCCACTTCAGCCTTCAAGTAAGCATTCACTGTTAAAGCCCGAACACCAGACCTAGGCGACCCAATTCAGGATATTGACAAACGGAAGTAACAGGCGAGACTTGCTTCTTCGTTTCGAAACGTGTCGCTTCTCGGCTTCCGCTTCTGAAAGTCATGGATGTCATGCAGCGTGTCGCCTTGGTCTGTTAGAGCATTTGAGAAAAACGCTTGCTTGTAGACAGAGGTATCGTGTCACTTGTCACTTCGATATGTACACCCCCTCCCTTTTGCTGGATCGCTTGTCGCTTTGGTCAGAAATCTCCATTCTTATCCTCATCATGGCCGAAAGGACACAAGTAACGAGTTTCTACTGATAACATCTGATAACTCTACTCTTTGTTTCCTGGTAATGGAAGAAAATGAGCTTTACAAATGGATTTCTGTTTACCGGTATTATAGTAAAACCCAGCTAATAATTTGTTATAGGCACATATAGAAGGGTCACATTTGGAGGAATAAATTCTATTGTAGCATTTTGTTTGATTGCAGGATTAAAGCCGACCCCCGTGGTGGAGTGGTTAACACATCGCAATACGACACCAGGGTTCCCGAGTTCGAATCCCGGTCTGGGCATGGATGTTGTGGGAGTCGATTCATCAATTTCATGATATCATCACTCATCCCCATCTTCGCAAATTAGCCAACAGTGGTACAAAAAGCGAAGTAAAATAAAACAAGTCAATTACAGTTACACTTGGAGGGTTAGAAGATAATAGAAAAACAGATCTGGTTTCAAAGTTTTAAGTTGGCAACATTGACAGCTCGGAAGCAACAAGACGGCCAGGCGAGAGGTGAACCCCGACGGCATTTGCACGTACCTTTCCTCGCCTCTCAAACCCCTGGGATGTTCGGTACCAATACATGCGAAATAGATCCAAGATTTTACACACCCACACTTCCTGGTCCCAAGAGACGCGATTAAACACCACACTTTTACACAGACGTGAAGCTTCCAGAGCTGGCAGAGTTTAACACACACGTTAACACACAAATCGAACAAATAGCGACTTTTTGGTACCTTCGAAATACTTCGCGTACATGTCGAAAGGGGTCTCAGGAGTCTCGCAATGGTCTTTTCTTTGTTGGGACCGGCAAAAAGTCCCAACAATTTGTTTGGTCCCATTAAGAAAGGTGTTTAAACATACGCTGGTTCCCACAAGAATATATCTGCGTACTCACACACACCCACACACACACACACACACACACACATATGTTTACTTCTGGTTTATTTCTATTGCATCATGTTTTGCAACAAATTATTAACCAATATTATGCAACAAATTATAAGGCAAGAGCTCTTGCATCATGCTGTGCAACAAATTATTATCCAATATTATGCATGTGTTGTATTCTGATTGGTTAATTATGACATAATGTGATGATGTGTTATATTCTGATTGGTTCATTGTTTCAGTTTTAATCCGTGCTTAGGGTAGTTAAAGAGATTTTGCATTACATATCAGCCAGTATTGTGAGAGTGGCTGAGGAGTAGAGATGTGTTGTTACAGTGCTTCTCATACTACAGGCCTGTTTGGTTTAATATAAAACATTTCTTATTATTCATATTAAATATATTTCTGGTATATTGAACAAAAGGGCTTATATTTTGTTACATCCAGCTTGTTTGTTGTAATCCTCTCATATTTAGAGTCAGGCTTATATCTGTCCCAGCCTGTTATACAAAAATCAATACATAACACACAGTGTTAGGTCATTGCCTTTCTAGGACATGCATGTCTGTGCAGGCATTTGTGGAAGGTCAGTGTAGATCAATATTTATTCTCTTTTTCCACTTGTAGGCTATTAGCTTTACAACCTGTCATAGTAAGCATAGAGTTTTGATTAAAACCCAAGAAATTTTATATAATAAACCGAGGATAAAAATTAATAATAATATTAATAATAATTAATAATATTAACATTAAATATATACAAGAAATATACAAAGCACACTGCTGAACCCAACTTATATTTTTTATTCAGTATAAAGTTTTGAATTGAAGCCCAGGAAATTTTATATAATAAACAACAACAAAAATGCCGAATCAAAAATTTTGTAATCAATGCAATAACAATATATCCAGCCCCAATTGGGCTAGGCATCAAAATAATTGTGTTCTAGATAAATGCAGAAAACCTACAACAACATGCCCCAAATGCCATAGAAAATATAGCATGGAATACTTCACTTATAAACATAAAGGTACTTGTTCTTCACAGTCATCAACATTGCCCCCACAACCATCTACATCTGGTCTGAAAAGGAAGCATGAAGCACCTGTTAATGCTAGAGCAGCAAAGCAGCAACGCTATGAAAACATCCATAAAAGTTTTGCTGGCCAACTTAGGGATTACCGGTTTGTATCAGAGCAAAAATCTGGTATTAAGAATTTTTTGAACAGTATAAATCCTGATGTGCAGGCAATTCTAAATGCACAAAATGGCTCTTATAAGCTGTCCCTCAAATTGTTTACACAATATAAGAAACCAAATGGCACAAAATTTACACAGCCCCACATAACAGAAACTGTAGCTATACATTCAAATACAAATTCAGACAAAATAATAAGCAGTTTGATAGACCAATTGAATATTAAACACTCTGAATTTGCTGGAAAAGAGTCAGGTTGGAGCCTATGCGGATCTCCACACAGGCTCTATGTTAATATTTCTGAATTCAGCCCATAACAAGGATCTACATATCTGCCATTACCTGCCAATATTAAAAACAAAAGAGCCGTGGTTAACATAGAAAATACCGACCAGAAATGCTTTCTGTGGTGTATTTTAGCTGCTTTGTATCCAGTTTTAAGGAATCCTCAGAGAATAAGTTATTATGAACAGCATGAAAATGATTTTGATGAAGCAATGGAGGGCTTAAAATATCCAATGTCAGTTCAGAATATTGATAAATTTGAAAAAAAGGCCAGGGATATCAATGGTAGACAATTATCTATTAATGTTTTTATTTGTTCTATTGGCCATGGCAATTGCTTGATAGATCCTCTCAGAATCAGTACACTTGATGATGATTCTGCTGTTCCGATTGATCTGCTCTTAATTGAAGGGGATGACACACACCATTACACTCTGATACATAATCTTGAAGCTTTAGTCAGAAAACAACAAGGCAAATCAAATACAATATTCAAGTTGTGCAGAAGATGTTTGACTGTATTTGATGGTAAAAAAATAATAAATGGGGTTCGTGAAAGGAATGCAGAAATTGCTAAAAACAAGTTAATCGAGCATCTGAAATACAGTGGCAACCATAAACCTGTTCATATGGTGATGCCTAATCCAAATGAAAATGCCAAATTCAAAAAATTTGAAGCCTTGTTGGAACACCCAGCATATATAGTCTGTGATTTTGAATCAAATCTCAAACCCCTTGCATTCTGCAGCCCAGATCCTGATGAATCTTCAATTACATCATACCAGTTACATGAACCTTCTAGTTTTTATTATGTGATTGTACAGGATGGTGTTGTTAGTAAAGAATATTTATACATGGGAGCAGATGCCATCAAAGAATTTGCACATAGAATAGAAAATGAGTGCCATGACATAGCATCTAATATCTTATTAAAATCAAAACCCATGTTGCCTTTAACAAAGGATCAGATTGAAGATTTCAACAATGCAGAAAAATGCCCGGTATGTGATTCTGAATTTTCAGATACAAATATCAAGGTGAAACACCATTCTCATACAGATGGTAAATTCTTAATGGCCCTGTGTTATAGCTGTAATATTAAGATCCAGAGACCAAAATTTGTCCCTGTATTTTGCCATGGTGCATCCAATTATGATTTTCATCATCTGATCAGGTACGAGGGGTTTAACAAGCAGAATTTAAATATTTTAGCAGAAAATAATGAAAAATATATTGCCATTAGCAAAATAATTAAAGTTAATGGTGTTTCTATTCACTTAAGATTTCTTGATTCCTACAGAATTCTGTCTGCTAGCCAGGCTACACTGGCCACTCAATTATCTGATGATCAATTCAAAATCACATGTGGTTTGTTTCCAAATCAGGACCTGAAATTAATTAGGCGGAAGGGTGTATATCCATATGATTATGTTACAGATTTTTCTAAATTTGATGAGTGTTCTCTGCCACCACAACAAGAGTTTTACAGCAAAATCAGAGGATCTGGAATCACTGATGAAGATTATCACCATGCCCAATTGATGTGGAACAATTTAAAATGCCAGACATTTGGTGATTATCACAAGGCATATTTAAAACTTTAAAACTTGATGTCACTCTCTTAGCTGATATACTTCAGGCATTTAGAAAATCTTCCATGGAAAATTATAAGCTGGATCCAATGTATTTTTACAGTCTCCGGGCCTAGCATGGTCTGCAATGTTTTTAAACACTAAAATGCAGTTGGATCTCATTCAGGATCAGGACATGTATCTGTTTATGGAACAATGTATAAGAGGAGGCATGGTGCAATGTTCTCAGAGATATGCCAGAGCAAATAACAAGTATATTCCCGATTATGATCCAGCACTGCCATCAAATTATATACTTTATGTGGATGCAAACAGCCTGTATGGTTATGCTATGATGGATAAATTGCCATATGCAGGGCTTGAGTGGGTTGAAGATTTCAACATTGAAGATCTTCAGGATTTTGATGACAGTAACTATGGCCTGTTCTTAGAGGTTGATCTGACAATTCCTGATGATTTACACAACACATTTTCTGATCTACCCCCAATTCCTGAGGTTGAGTGCTCACCTGGCTCTAAACAGAAGAAATTGATGATGACTCTAGAGCCAAAACAGGGTTATGTCTTATATTACAAAAACCTCCAGTTCCTAATAAATCATGGTGTCCAAGTGACCAAAGTTGGAAAAATTTTGAGGTTCAGGCACTCAAGATGGTTGAAACCATATATTGATACAAACACAGAGCTTCGAACATCTGCAATGAGCCAATTTGATAAGACCTTGTTTAAATTGATGGTCAATTCTGTGTATGGCAAAACAATAGAAAATGTCAGAAAATATACTGATGTTAAATTAATTACTGACCCCAGCCGGAGCAAAAAATTGATAGCAAAGCTCAACTTCAATTACAGAAGAATTTATGATGAAAATATCGCAGTTTTCAACATGAAAAAAACAAAGATTAAGTTTGATAAGCCTATTTATGTAGGGGCTGTGATATTGGAATTGGCCAAATTACACATGTTAAAATTGTTTTATAATGTGTTGAAGCCTTTTTATAAGTATCGTGTAAATCTGATGTACATGGACACAGATAGTTTTGTTCTTGATATTCAAACAGAAGATGTTTATCAAGATATAGCACAGCCTGAATTGTTTAAATACTTTGATACCACTGAACATTCAAAAATTAAACACCACAACAAAAAGGTGCCTGGCAAGTTAAAAGATTAGACACTTGGTGATGTTATTGTGGCATTTGCTGGGTTAAGGGCCAAGATGTACAGCTTTGAAACATGTAGTGGTGTTTTTGCAAAAAAAGCCAAGGGCATTGGCAGAGTAACTGTAGACAAAGAGCTTGAATTTGAAGATTACAAAAATTGTCTCAAATCATGTAGCACAATCAGAACATCAGAATGCAGAATTCAGAGTGTGGATCACTTGTTGACTACAAATGTTGTAAGAAAAATTGCTCTGGACCCACATGATGATAAGAGATGCATTTTATCATGTGGCATACATACTTTACCATGGGGTCATTGTGATTTGAAAAGTGGCAAACAATGCCCAATTACAAAGCATGATTTGAAATAAATAAACATGCCTATGAACTTATTTGGGTTCAAAAAACAGGCTATTATGGACCTGCCAACACTACAACGCTCTTCTGATATAATATCTAAACTAAGTACTTTGTTAATTATTCATCTGAACAGCATACTTACAGATGTTGATGATGAAACAGGTAAAACATTGTACATATTTAACAATAATTTAAATCATTACTAATTACCTGCAGGTGGTCAATTACAATTTATTACAACCCCCGAGGGTAATGTCAAGATTTCAATAGGGAGAAATATTTATAGAATTAAGCACTCAAACATGATTTCTGGCACTGTTTATATTGTTTCTGCTGGTGACTGCTTATATATTGAGGTCCCTGGATCCTATGACAAGCTTATACCTTTTTTATAGAAGTAAGAATTAGATATTCAATAATAAATTACCACTAAATCAAAATGCCTAAGGATATATTTGGCCATACAAGACATGAAGATCACAGTGATGAGATTCTGATGCTTGATGTCAGAGTCAAGAAATTAAGAAGTGATTTACAAGTTTTACAAACCACACTCAATGCCAGTCTTCAACTAGAAATTACAAATTTACAATCACAATGCATGGACCCTCTACTTAAAATTGACTCAGAACTCAAAGTGCTGCTTCAGAAATATACTGACTTGGCAACATTTGATAATTTTCAAAGTTTAGAGGAGGCTGTAGCAGCTCTTCAAGCCAAATTTAAGAGCCAGGCCACCAACTCTGAGCAATTGAAACAACAATTGGAAGAGCAGATAAATAATGTCGAGACACAGCTCCAAACAATTGTCAAAAGCATAAAATCACAAGAAGATTTTGATCTAGTGATTTCCACTCTAAAGGAACAGATTAAATCACTGGAGATACCTAATCTGGACCCTCTGAACAATGCCATAGCCGAGGTTAAAGAAAAAATTGAGACACTTGAAAATTTTATGAACAACTTGCCATCTTCTGATGCTTTGAGTGCAATAACTCAGAGTGTTTCCAACATCAATCTGCAACTTGAAACATATGAAGATTTTGGAAAAATTCAAAGTACCATAACCCACCTCGAAGGTACCATAGCAGCAGTGCAAAGTGATTTGACAAATGTACAAGAATCTCTAGAATCCCGCTTGCCTAGTATTGTAGACACTCTTGCCAGTGTCCAGCAACAGATAACAAAACTTGAAAATCTCAACACTGAATCTGAGCTATCTCATTTTCATCACTTGATCGATGATATCCAAACAAAGCTTGAAATTTTACAACAATCAACACCCACTCAGGCAGATATAGCCCTGCTCCAAGATGCTATGCAAAGTGTGGCTGATGCTTCTGAATTAAACAATGTGAAATTGGCACTTGAATCTTTGCAGAATACTGTATCAAATCTGCCTACATCACAGGAACTTAAAAATATAAAGAGGGCAGTGAATCGCATATTGAAATCAGAAGATATCAAGAATATCCAAACAGAGATCAAACAACTTACTCAGACAGTGGCCACTCTACCAACTAATGAACATATTAATGAACTGCATGCCCTGTTTCAGGATATCAGAAGACAAGTCCATGATCTTACTGCTCAAAATTCAAAATTGGCAGTTGTTGAAAATTTACAGCAAATTGTAGCTAATATCAAGCAACAGCTAGGGACCATGGAATCCAATCAAGAAAATGCTTTGTCTGTTTTTGCCACCCAGCTACAAGAGATTGTGCAACAATACAAGAAACTTGCTGTGGACATAAGCATCAAGCCAGGCCATGATGAGATTGTTAGGACTATCAATGAGCACCTTGAATCTGTAATAAGCAGATTGCTTACAGCAGAAAAAGAAATAACTGGCCTAATCGTGAATCCTAAACATACGGTAATTCTTGAATTGTACAGTATCCCCAACAAAGAATATGATTCACCATTTACACCAGGTGGCAAAATATATATGCTGTCCCCTGCACAATTTTATTACCAGTTTTTTGTTGGGGGCACACTTAGACCAATCAAGATCAAATATTGGCTACAACCACAGGCACACCACTACCCTACCTTATCAATAACAAATGCTGACAACAAACCAAAAATCACCAGTGTAGAGTTAGAGGATTTTACAGATCCCAATACATTAGAAACATCTTATGCTGAAGATGATGGCTCTCTGGAATTTCATATACAAATAGGAGCCAAATTATATTTAGAAAATCCTGTAGTATCAGCTGCTGAACACCCCATAGTTGCAATATTCTTGTTTTCATATTATGTCTAGACAAATTATTGTTGATGAATTACACAGACAAGCCAGACATAATTATAAGAGACTGCCAGTAGTCACAAAAGGCATAGATGATTTATGGCAGAGCGACTTGATTGAGATGGCAAGTGGACAGCTGAAAAACTTAGACAAAATCAACAAGGGCTACAAGTATCTACTCACTGTAAAAGACACATTTTCAAAATTTGCCTGGGCTGTGCCACTCAAATCCAAGACTGGAAAATGTGTTACAGAAGCCTTCAGGACAATCATCAATCAGAGTGGAAGATCACAGCGCTATTTGCAAACAGATAATGGCAAAGAATTTTATAATTCTGTGTTCCAACAATTTATTAAAAGCCAGTCAATACAACATTATTCGAGTTACAGTGATCTCAAGGCCTCAAATGTAGAGAGATTCAACAAAACCCTAAAAATTCTTATGTATAAACAATTTACACTTCAAGGTAATTATAAATGGCTTAATATTCTTCCAGAACTTCTACATAAATATAACAACTCGGTCCATTCCACAATCAACATGAAACTCTCTGAAGTAACTTCATCTGATGAGCAAAAATTGTTCTGGACTGTTTATTATCCTAGATACCAGCCAACAACAAGAAAAGCCAAATACAAGGTGGGTGATCAAGTAAGAATCAGCAAATATAAGCACTTATTCAAAAGAGGCTTTACAAGAAACTGGAGCACTGAATTATTTACAGTGGTTCAAATTAAACCTGGGACCCTTAACACATATATAATAAAAGACCACCGAGGAGAAATTCTCAAAGGCCGATTCTATGAAGAAGAACTCAACAAAACTAAACAGCCTGACACATATCTCATAGAAAAAATCATCCGCAGAAAAGGCAACAAGTTATTTGTCAAATGGCTAGGACTTCCAGAACACAGCTGGATCGATGCAGACAAAGTGATAATATGAGCACCTGGGATGTTATAAAGAGGCTGCCAAAACCTCAACAGCAGATTAAGAGAAATGGCAAGTTGCTGCCTGATAATATTAGATGTCTTATTGTTGGCCATCGTCTTGTGGTAAAACTACACTAATGATTGATAATTTTTTATTGGCACCCAACTGGTTAGACTGGAAAAATAATCACTTCTATGTTTTCTCTAAGAGCTTGGAACAATTAAAATATCAGCAGCTGATGAAGCTATATGATGGATTGGATATAGCCACATTTGAACCAGATGTTAAGCCACTCCATGAATGTCTCGATAATTCTGTTGTTGTGTTTGATGACATTATACTGGATAATCAAAACAAGGATAGAAATTTCTTTACACAGGGCCGACACAAAAACATTGATTGCTTCTACCTGGCACAGACTTTTTCTAAAATACCGAAGCAGCTGATCCGAGATAACAGCAATTTTATATGTGTGTTTCATCAAGATCATACCAACCTCAAACACATACATGATGAATATGTAGGTGGGGACTTGAGCTACAATGATTTTTCCAAGTTTTGCAGTAGGTGCTGGAACCAGGACAGGTATGGGTTTGTCACAATTGATATGACAAGAAAACCCAATAGTGGCAAATACAGAAATAAAATCAACAATTTTCTAGACATTGAAACATATATAAATAACCATGAAAAGGCCAATTATTGATGATCTTAAATTAAGAGATTATCTTGTAAAAAGATTTAAGGGATGGAAATCACAGAACCGAGGAATCTATGAACAACACAAGCAAACAGAACAGCCTATTATTGATGCTATTAGTGAATTAGGTAAAAATATCAAAACTGTTACAGTACAAAATCAAAATTTAATCACAGAGCTTGTACCTGTAGCTGCTAGGAACATATTAGATTATCCAATCACCCCACTTTCTAGTATTCATACACCTAGTCCTGTTGCTCCTCGAACAATTGAAGCTACTCAGGATCCTATTGAATTGGGTCTTCTTGCTCAAAAATATTTAAGCACACCTAAAGACAACAAAGATGAGGTCTTTGGCTTATATGCTGACACAGAGCGTGATGGTAGCATCATACATAGAATTGGCAATTTCAGAGTATCATTTATGGGAGATGATCTCATTGTATATTCAGAATCTCATCTTGGAGAAAAAGGTGGTTTTGTTAAATATCCCGGCACACCTGGGTTGTGGGAACTGATGACTAGGAAAAGGCCTGGCAGCTATACAGATCAAGATTATGAACATTACAAAGAAATATTAATAAAATCAGATGCTCTGTACGAGAACAATGATCCCACACAAAAAAGAGTCAAGTCTAGCAGTGGAGCAAAATACAACAATTTAATCAAGCCCATATGGTCACAGATCAAGACTGGCAGTGGAATCAAACAATACAACACCCTGCCTAAAGAATTTGTGTGGGTTGATGATGTCAGGAAACTTGTAGATAGGTTATTGGTGATAGCTGGGGAGGAAAATGCTGGCAACCACAATTTTTACAATGAAAAGGTTGGAATTATGGACATGATAAGCACAAAATTGTCTAATTTTATAGTGAATGACACTAAGGGGATTGGATATCTTATAAAAATTATTAATACTCTACCACCTAAATTTTGGAATATTTCTGAGGGTCGGGGGTTGGTTAATGATATTATAAACAAGCTGCCATTTGAACTACACATTCCAGGCAATCAGTATTGTGGTCCAGGCACAAAATTGGACCATAGATTAAACAGAGGTGATCCTGGTGTTAATCCCCTAGATGCTGCTTGTAAAGACCATGACATAGCATACAACACACATTCTGATCTTGACAAGAGACATGTTGCAGACAAGAAATTAGAAGAGGCTGCATTTGGTAGATTTGTAAGCAAAGATGCTTCTTTAAGTGATAGAATAGCAGCATTGGGAACCACCATTGCTATGAACACCAAACAAAAACTGGGGTGGTGGCTGTGAATATGTATATAATAAACCTACAATGAAGGCCAAGGGTGTTATGTATCAAATACCTTATGCAGGTCTTAAATCTCTTAAAACTATTGATAGTCTTTTAACCAAAAAGCAGCACAAGAAAAAAGCTCTTGTATTGCCAAGGGCCATGGTATGAAATTGTTGCTTAGTACCCCTCAATTAAAAAAATTACAGCAATTTAGAAAAAATCACATGTGGGTAGATTTATTTTTACTATCCCGGCCATCTTAGCAGCTTTGGGGGCTGTTGGGAGCTTGGCTGGCGGATCAGCTGCCATAGCAAAAACAGTAATAGATGCCAAGAAGAATAAGGCAGAATTAGATGAATTGAAGCGCCATAATCTGGCTATGGAGAAACAAGGCAAAGGTGTTAAGAGAGCCACGAATAAGTTTAAAAAAACAAGAGCCGCTTACAAACCAAGATATTGAAGCTTTAATCAAGCCACTGGGCATCAAAAATTTTAGAGGTGTGTACATGTCTGATTCTTTACCAGAACAACCACTCAACAAAGAGTGTGGCATAGTTAATTTGGATAAGTACAAAAATCAGGGCACTCACTGGATTTGTTATCTTAAATATTTAAAAAATGAGGCATTTGTGTTTGATTCATTTGGAGGTGTTCCACCTGAAAATTTAGTAAAATATCTAAAATCAGCTAATCTTTATTACAATAATGCCCGTGTTCAAAATTTCAAAGATGTTAATTGTGGACATCTGTGTTTATCTGTTCTTAGATATCTGTCTCAAATAAATAAACCATCAATTGAAAATTTTCAAAAAACCCTGTGGTATCTGAAACATCATGGGGGTATTCCATCTCACCAGCCAAAATTCAATATTGAAACTTAGATTACATGATGATATAGTGTATCCCATAACAATAGCTCTCAGAGCATTTTATGGCATGTACTTGATCCCCAATATTACACACCACAACAACACAATTGCAGTAGGGGATCAAAAAATTGTCATCACTCCAGGGCAGTATAATCTGTCCACTTAAATGCTCAGTTACCCAGAGGTATAGTATTAACTCAAAATTCTGTCACTCACAGAGTAGAGATTGTATCTGCTACAGAAACAGTGGATCTGGGTACTATAGGAGAACTGTTGGGCTTTGAGAACAACACAAAACTTGAACCAGCCATCAAACACACTGCTATTAATATACCTAAATTCTTAGCCATAGAGATTCTGAATATTCACTGTAAATGGCCGAGGGTATGATCACCAAATCAAATGGCATATGCACTCACAAACAAACTGGCATTATTGCAACATTCAAACCTAACTCTGAATTTATGGATCCCATCATCTACACTCCATCACCAACACTATATTTTCCTGTGTGCCATAATATAATAGATTATATTGAATTGATGGTCACTAATGAAAAAGAAGAATTAGTTGATTTTGCTGGAGCCACAACAACTGCAATCATAGAGATTAATATTTAAATAAAAATACTTACAAAAAAAATTGAAAATATTGAGAGTTATGAGCTACAATCATTCCCCCAAAACAGGAGGACATTTGCAAATTTAAATCAACCCAACACAGAGATTGAGGTTGATCTTGATGTAGGGGATGGCTTTATACACCCCCACAGAGCAGATCTATACATCAAATTTGATGTTGTAAAGCTCGATGGTACAGATTATCCGGCAAATTCAAATATAAGATTGGTAGACAATTTTGTGTCACATCTGTTCTCTGAAATTGAGATCAGAAAACATGGTGTTGTTATAAATAGAGTGGATTACCCCGCCATTACCTCCACAGCTTTAGCCACACTAAAATTATCCAAAACCGAGGCATCATACTACAAAATAGATGGATTTGAGGCTGGTGATAAAATATAAAATATAAGAGCTACACAGTATTGTTCCCCATGCACCTGTTGCCAGGATTCTTCTCAGATTACAAAGATATGGAAGGGTGGTTTAAGAATCACATTTAGAAGAGCTGCCAATGATAATAATGATTTGATGACGTACAGTGCAATAAACTCTACCGGGGAAGCTCTGCCTAATACCCTACCTGATGAAGGCAAGTGCATTATTCAGACTATGGAGCTAAGAATGCCAGTTGTTGAATATGAAGCCAGTTATGCTCTTAAATACAAAGCAGATATAATAAAAAATCCACAGATTCCTTTACAATTTTATACATATCAATGTGTACAGAAGCCTGCCGCTGGTACCTATTATGAGTTTGATGCTACAAATTCATTCTCCAGTATACAATATGACATGCCAGATTTTGTGGTGGTATTGTTTCAGACTGGAAGACACAATAATCAGGAAAAAAATTCAAGTAAATTTGATAACAGCAACATCAAGAACATATATCTTAAAAATGGCAGAAATGAGGTATTTCCTAGAGAAAATTATAATTTAGACATGTCCAAGGATGATTTTCTTAAATTATATGAAGCATTAGAGCATACAAAGGGTCACTACTGGCAATACTGACATGTATTACACACCAGATGAATTCAAAGCACAGAGACCCATGTTTGTTATCAACACTTCAAAAAGAAAACAAGTTGTGGTTAATGACAGGACAAACATTAAAATTATCTTTGAATTCCACGATACACTCCCTGATGACACTATATGTAGTGTTATTCTTATAGGTGAAAAATCATATGTTTATGATGTAAGAAATGAGAGAGTCACAGAGCAATTCTAGAAGAGCTCTGCTTATTACATTGTCTTAGTACTAGATATGCAAGTTGAGGCTGGTGTTCAATTGAACTTAAACCGGAAGTGGACCGGAAGTGGACCGGAAGTAAATATGTGTGTGTGTGGGTGGGTGTGGGTGTATGTGGGTAGCTCTTATGAGCATTTTTGGCTTAATTTCAAGTGTATCCAAAACAATATCAAAAGAGGCATATTTTTAACAAGCTTATGGACAACAATCTGGCTGATGCAACTTTTGTAAGTGCGGGCAAATCAATCTGGGGGGGTCATCATTTCACGGGAAATTCCCGAGGGCATTTTTACAAAAATCTTGGATTAGACAGGGTTCCACACTTGAGCAAAAAGCTCATATGGGCATGTTGAGCTTGTTTTAAGTGTAGCCAAATCTGCCTGATGGGGGCTCATCATTTCTCGAGTTTATAATATGGCCTTTCCCACTACTTTCAATTGGTATTCATTTCAAAATCAACTTCTTTATAATCCAAAAATAATTTTATTGAGGAATTTTATACATTTCTAAAATACTCTTTCCAGCGTCTAAAACACGACTTCCATGATCCCCAATAACTTGAATTAGGTTCTGCATTTTACTACTTACCTTCATATTCACTAATTAAAATTGGATATAAGAGCCACTGAACGTTCAACAGGATCGCTGACTTCATTCAGTGACTGGACGATTGCTTTGACTTTTTAGAATTTCTGCGAGTCAATACAGGTCTTGCGTTCATTTTGGAACCTGAAATCGACATCAGCTGGAAGCAAGCCTAAGGTTCAAAGGGAGGCTGAAAATATCAACTCGAAGACGTTATATATCTAAAGTTTGGAAGTCTGTCAGTTTGATACAGATTGAACTCCAGTTTTCATCACAAGCCTTAGGACGGATCGTCATTTTTTGCTTTCTTTGGAAGGTGTCTTCTCTTTAACCAGTTGAGCTCCCAAGATATTGCAAGTGGGCCAAAATCTTGTTCCTAGCAGATTAATAAACTGTCCTATACTCATCAGTCAACCTGAATATAAGCACTGTGATATAAGTATGCCGTTCATCGAACCTTCTTGTAGAAATTCTTGCATATAACAAAGATAACATCTGAATCTACCTCATCTGAGCTTGCGTGCATGTTACACGTTAAATCGTTCGTCATCCAGCACCTTACAGTTATATTGACTATGGTGTGGCCAAAACTCGTAAACAAAATTAAGAGAAAAACTTGCAATACATTTTCCCAACATATTGCAGACACTTGTCATCGTTCATGTCTTAAAAGCTGTTATAGCGAAAGTCATGCCTATAATGCCATGCACGAACTCTCAAAAGAGCAGCAAGCTGCTGCATGGTTTCTCTTTGTTTGTACTTGTCCTGTTCCAGATGTGGTACTTTACAACACGTAATATTTGGTAAACTTCATAAGCTGAAACAGGTACGTACTGAAAGGTTATCCACAGTTGCTTTCAGATTAGTTTGATTTGTTCGATCTTTCGTCAAAGTGCTATCCCAGTGCTAGACTAAGATAAGTTATTTTGGTGTTACAAAATTCCTCGCAAATTCGTCTTGTCAACGACTTCGTGATGGACAGCTCGTTTGTGCTTCACTTTGGAACCTAATAGTGTTCTGCTGTCAAGATTCTGCTTATTAGCTGACTTAATAACAGCTATCTTGAACATTCTTTCCGAAAGCTTGATACAATGTAAGGTTGGAAAAAATTCAAGGCAACACTTCACCCCCTTTCCCTTCACTTCTACAAGAAATCAAATAACAAATTTGAAAAAAATAACTGCATGGTAAATGAAGCTCTTTAGAAGTTACTTCTATTTCTCCTTTTCATATTCAGTCCCCTTCGTTTGCTCTCCCGGAAGCTTTGCTCAAACTGAGAAAATAACGTGAATACTGCTGTTGCAGGACTTTTTATTTCCAGTGTTGGTTTCATTTATGCATCAGTTTCATCTTAGTAGACAAAATAAATTTAATTGAACTTTAAGAAATGACACAAAATGACCAATTTGTTTTAAGTTTTATAAAAACATGATATTAAAATATGATACTTCATATAGACGGCATGGAAGATTTTGAGGGCTTTAATAGACCACTAAATATTTTTCTATTGCCACAACATTTTGCACAGAGTTTGTCTAAACCTAATGGAACAAACTTAGCTATTATTCGTTGAAATCGGAGAATGGCAGTACTGCCGAACTGTAAGTTCGGGAAAAAAGCACTCTGCAGTGTTGCTGATCACTAAAGTTTTTCACCAGATGCAGAACATTTTCTGACTTGCCGAGTGAAAAGAAACGACGGTTACAAGAAAGCTGTGCATTTTAATTTGTAAGGCAATGCACTGTCCAATTTTAAAAGAGAATGGCGGGGGGAAAATCAGGCAAATGGTATCAAGATACTCAGTATTTCATAACCATCCAAAAAAAAAAACTGCCTCAATCCCTGGGCTTGAAAGCAAAGGGGAGTGGATTGTGGTTCCATTACCTCATTCCCTAGATTTACGTAATAGCAACGTTGACGTTCGCCAAGATGAGCCGGGTTCAAATTCCGACCTGAGTGTGGGTGTTCTTTGCGAGTGTCATCAATTTTCTCATATCATCATTTGTTTTCTTCGTCGCGATTAACTAAAAGTGGAAGAAAAGTGACGCTAACAAAAAATAAATCACATTGACATTCAAGATGCGAACGGGAGAAAATAGACAATTTGAGGCAATAAGAATATCTATCACGGTCCGAATAACTTGACTTCAGAATTACTTTCGTTACTTTATTTCACGTATGCAAACTGCTTTTCTAGCTTCTAATTTGAACACGAAAGTAGGATAATAAATCTTCCAAAATCAGTACAGGCTGGATAAATGTCTTCATATTTTTCTGAAAAATCAGTTCTCTTCGTCTAATAGTTAGTTTAAAAATATAATTATGTATGTGCCATTGAAAAGATTCGTCGTCACATATCAGAATCTGCTGTGTTGACAAAAGCTAGAGCACGAAGATTATTAGAGGTTGGAAACACTAACCTTAAACAAAAGCACGTCTTCCATCGTCTTCATTAATATACGCACACAACATTAACTTATAGTGTGTGAGCAATGGGTGTACAGCTTTTTGACACTATACCATGATGTGTATTGCTTTCAAATTAATGTAATTAGAGAGAAGGGACATTGAAAGTATGGAACCGTACAGGTAAAAGTGCAATCTTCAGGAGATAAGAATGCTCTTTCCAACATGTCGTTAGAACGCCAGGCTCGTAAGCTAAAATCCTAAGTTCGATTGCCCGTGTGGTGAAAGCTTTTTTTCTCTCTCTCTGCCAAACGGGTGCCACGAAAATTATTCCACCGAGTCACAGCTTTATACTTTGTTGTTGTCCGTGTGGCAAGGATAAAATAATTATTGGAAAGACTACGCGTGTGGCATAAATTTGAGTTTGGAACGTATCTTTCTTTATTGCGTTGTTACGTCACCAGAAGAACAAACGTTATTCTTCAGTGAAAGAAAAATCACAAATTTTAAGTTCGAATCTTTGGGTTACATCAATAAGTGAATATTAATGTTTTCTCTCATTCATTTGCTATTTACCTTGTTTCACCCCGCTCCACACACACACACGCACACACACATACACACACACACACACATATTAGCAATTTGTTCAATCGGAGGGTATGGGGAGTTGATGATTCAATACATTCTAAAAACACTCCACGTATCTCCTATAGTTTTCTTTCCATATTGTGCACGTATTTTTGTGTCCTTTTTGGGGGTTGGTGGAGTTGACGTTCAATATGGCTTCATCATTCATCTATTTATGTTGGAAATAACATCAACACTTGCATGCAACAAACGCGATTGTTCTAATTCCTGTCAGCACTTGAGATATAGGTTTTCTTGATATGACGTCTTAAGACATATGTCTTATTCTTTAAGAAGTTATGGAATAAATCACTTCCGGTTCGCCAGGACAATTTTCTCAATCTTAAGACGACTGTTAAGACATTGACTTTCTCGGTTCCTAATTGACGTGGAACCCCAATTTCTCATTCATTCGGGATCGATGAAAACTGCTCGACGGATGCAAACGAATTCACCCATCCTCGCAAATTGATGAAATATAGCGAAAAAATATTTTTCTAAGAAATCCACTTTGCGAGTAAACTATCTATCGCAGATCTATGTAGTCAACATCAACAGATAAAGGATTGAAAAGGTCCATAAACTGCCAACGTAGCAACAATTTGCACCCGATTGTTTCTGCGCTATTGTAGATTGAAATTTCAAGATGTTTTTTATAAGGCGATTCGTAACTCGGAAACTATAAATCGTGAAATACCGTTCTTGCTTTGTTTAATATATCGTATCGAGACCTACCTAGAGACATTAAGCTTGTTTTTGCAATTTCAATATGGCGACCGGAAACAATCGTATCTCTTCGAAACAAAAGGCAGGTGTTATGAAAAATATTCCAACATGTACTTATAACCGTTGTTACTCTCAAAACTCTCCAAAAATATCTTGTAGAAATACGTATGGTTGAATCAACTTGTTGGGTCGGAGGGGATATAATCGTAAGAGAGAGTGACTATATTTTTTTCCATAGGGTCGATGGCACGAGCGATCTTGTGCTTCGTGTTCCCCAGTGTAAATAAGTGAACGACGAAAATAAAATGTCATCCGCACCAACCTCCTCCAGTTTCGCCGAAAAACCTAAAGTAGGTTGTCCCACTTGTGGAAAATTAAACTCGATAACCAACACTAGCAAGCACAGGGCAAGTTGCGAGCAATCGAGTTCCCAGAAAAATAATAATTTGTTGCCAACCAAACCCTGTTCTCAATGCATAAAACCCATTAACATCCCCCACCTTAAGAGACAAGTGCAGCAAAATTGTAAAGCAGCACCACCACCATCGATGTTGCAAGCATCGGTTAGCCAAAAAACCAATGCACCATCACCACCGAAAAGGAAAGCAAAGAATTCTGCCACCACCACTAATGATGATGATGTTCCCAAAGCGAAAAGAGCCAAGTCTTCTATCCCGAAGAAAACAATCCGAAATGCTTTCGGTGGACAACTGAAATACTATAATTTCGACACTGATTCTCCCTCCGACATCCCTAATTCTTTTACGCACGTTAAACCTTCCGTGATATATATGTTAAAGGACAAGCTTGCACAGAATTCCATTAAATTTTACGCAACTCTCTCTTGTGAGTATGTAAATCCAGACGACAAGGAAGATGTGTTTCACAATCCTACAAAAATGCAGACACTTCATTTGGGTGGCGCCAACGATCTGGATCGCATCTACGCCGAACTTGTTGTCAAGTTGCTCGCGGAATATGAAGAGTTTCAGAAGACGAAAGGTTCAGGCAGGACACAATGCGGTACCTTCCACAAGCTATCCTTGAAACTTGGTCAATTCACACCTTTTTCGGCTTCCAGCTAAGCACTCCTTCCATCAGGAATACAATATAAGAGGGTCATGCTGAACATTCAAAAGAATGACGACAAATGCTTTCTCTGGTGTGTCTTGGCGGCTCTGCACCCGGTTAATTGGTCAAACCATCCAGAGCGGGTTGCCCATTAGAAGCAGCACGATCCTGAGCTGGAAAATGCAAAGGCCGGCATCGAATACACGGTGGTAATATCAGATATATCAAAGTTCGAAACCCGAGCATCAGACGTAGGAGGAAAGTTCTTAGCCATAAACGTGTATGGGAACAAATCCAATAATCATGTAATATATCCACTCAGGTTAAGTGCGGTAGATGATGACGAGGCTGTTGTGGAAACCAACCTGCTTCTCGTTGCCGACGATGACAATTTCCATTACTGTCTGATTCGTTCACTCTCCCGGTTGGTTAGTAGTCAAGCACCTACAAGCCATCACATCGAGGTGTGTCGTAGGTGCCTGACCACTTTCGTTGGCCGTGGTCAACGCAAGCAACAAAATCTTTGAAGTCAACAAATTGCAGCAGAAACATTTGCCGAACACAAAATCTATTGCGGCGACAAGCCCGTGCAAATCATCATGCCCAAAGCGACCGAAGTGTAGCAAATTCAGAATGCACAGTGCCATGTTGGAACACCTGGCCATCATCATAGCAGGTTAAGAAAATTGGAATCGTGCTGCAAAGATCAAAACCAATGATTCCGTTACTGCAACTGAATTGCAGAGACACAATGCTCTCGTTGTCTGTCCGGTCTGCAATTCATGTTTCACGGCTGATAACAAGAAAATATTTCACCACGATCATTTCACCGGAAGCCAAGTTGGGGCTTTGTGTGATGCATGTAATCAAAAAACCCGAAGACCTAAATTTGTAAATGTATTCTTCCACAACGACAGCGGCTACGGTTTCACCACCTGGTCAAGCATCTCGGCTACGACGTGATGGAAATGAACGTGCTGGTCCAGTCTCAGCAAGTGGGTGAAGATTCCAGAGACGGGTCGTACCATCAAGATTTGCTTCCTAGATTTCTACAGGTTTTTTTCCCTCCAGTCTGGATTCCACCGCCTGTAAACTCACTGATGATCCATTTACATTCACGATCAACAGTTATCAAAATTTCAACATAGAACTTGTAAGGCGTAAAGAGGTGTTCCGCTACGACTACGTAACAGAACATTCCAAATTTGAGGAGGAGTCTCTTCTACAGCCGACTCAGAGGGGTGGGCATCTCCTCTGATTACTAGCAACATGGGCAGTTGATATGGGATAAACTGGAATGTAAAAGCTTGGTGAATATCACGATGCTTATCTCAAATTAGATGTAACCATCATTGCTGATGTTTTTCAAACTTTACGTAATGTGACAATGAATATTTACAAACTCGACCCTGAGCACTTCCACAGCCTTCCAGGTTTTCGTGATCGGCCATGTTGGTCCAAACACACGTCAAGCTGGAATTTATTTTCTGACGTGTACATGCTGCTCTTTATCAAAAGAGCTATAAGTGGGGGAATGGTTCTATGCGCACAGAGGTATGCCAAAGCAAACAGCATCCATATGGCTGAGGATCAATACGATCCAAACCGACCCTCCAGTTACATCTTCTATGTCTATTTTGAACAACCTCTACGGGCATTCCAGGATGCCGCTATCTACCGCCGGCGCCAGAATTCAAATGTCCACCTGAATGGGTCCAACCCAATCTTGTGTTGACCCTGGAGGTGAAAGAAAGATACGTCGTCCACTATAAAAATGTTCGGTACTTGATGGAGAAGGGGGTTCGACTATTGAACATGCGAAGGGTCCTCAAGTTCAAGCATTCCGAGTTGCTGAGACCGTACATCGGGACCAACAGGCGACATAGGACACTCGCTACTTCCGACCTGGACAAGGGCTTTTTAAATTAGTCATCAACGTGGTGTACGACAAGACCATGGATAATGTTAGGAAGTACTTGGACGTTAGGCTGGCCTCCCACACCAGGAAGTGTGGGAAGCTGATTGCAAACTCAACATTCAAATTATGAAAGATTTACCAGGAGTAGCTTGCCTTGTTTGTCATGGACAAGAAGATCATCCAAATTGGACAAACCCATATATGTAAGAGAAGCTGTTCTAGATTTGTCCAAGCTTCACATGTTGGAGCTCTACTACGATGCTATGAAACCCCTCTATGACGATCGTATCTCTCTGCTCTACATGGACAACGACAGGTTCGTCTACAACATAAAAAGACCTAACCTCTACAAAGACGTAAAAGAGCCATCCATGCTCGAGTATTTCGATACGTCTGCTCACCCTCAGCCGAACAGGTTCGACATCCCGTCCTGCAGGTGCCCGGTAAACTGAAAAATGAAAAGAACGGGGACGTCATTCTCGAATTTGGCGGATTTCGATTCAAAATGTACGCGATTCGAACCGAAGGTGGCGTCACCAAGAAAGACAAGGATGTGGGTAGAAGCACAGTTGCCAAACAAGCCAACCTTCCAGGATTACGTCGAGTGTCTTAACACATGATCACCGATACTGAGGGCAGAAGGACGAATTGAAAGTGTGGATCACGTGCTCACAATCAACAAGGTGCGTAAAGTAGCCCTGGATCCTCACGGCGACAAGAGATGTATTCTATCGTCCGGTATCCATACGATGCCTTGGGGTCACAGCCGTTTGAGAGATGGAAAGAAATATAGTGAATGTCCATAATCAAAGAAAACAAAACAAAACAAAAAATGTCAACCATTACACTATACAAAAAAAAATTAATCGTCTCAATTGTTTTTGTTTTGTTTGCACATTAAACAAATAACCATGCCTATGAACTTCTTTGGATTCAGAAAGCAAGCTGCAATGGAAGCACCGAGACAGGCTGGGTCGTTAAGTTTCAACCTCTTGCCTTCCATATTGTTCAAATTGAATGGTCTGTTTATTATTCACCTGAAGAGTATTTCGACGAAATACGACGACGAAGTTGGCAAGAGTTTCTACGTCTTCAACAAAAATCTCAATTTTTACAAGATTCCGATCGGCGGGAAACTTGAAGTTTCTGTGAAACGGGAAAATGTGGGTGAAATCAAGGTTTCCTCCGGCAAGAATATTTACCGCACCAAGCACAATAAGATGAACAACGCCACCACGTACGACGTGTCCGCCGATGACTGCATATACGTAGAGCTTCTGGGAGATTAGAACAAACTCATTCCTCTTTTCGTGGAGTTCAGAATCACCTATCCTATAATAATTAACAATAGTAACAATGTATAACGGTATCTTCGGTCACACCAAACTCGACGATCACGGCGATGACCTTCAGCGTCAAGAAGTTGCGGAGCGACCCCAGGCTATGCCAGTCCACACTAAACTTCAGCCTTTAGTCCGAGATCGCCAGCCAGCAGTGTCAGAGCCTGGACACCCTCCTCAAAATCGACGCCGAACTGAAATCCCTGCTGCAAAAGTACACAGATTTCGCGTCCATCGACAAGCTCGGAAACTTCGAGGTGAGCGTCGGCAAGTTGGAAAACGAACTCAAGTAGCAGACCAATGACGTGAAATAACGTGAAATAACGTGATCAAACTAGCAGCATCCAAACAGAACTGAAATCGATCGTTGAGAGTATCAAAACTCTGGATGATTACGCCGGCATCACAGATGCCAGCAGTTTCAATCTCTGGAAATTCCTAGACTGGAAAATATAAAAATCGAACTACATAGAGATGAGATACACACTGTCATAACTGAAATCCAAGCCAAACTTCAAATATTGGAAAATTTTATAAACAATCTGTTCTTTGCAGCGAACTCAATGCCATCGCTTGCAGTTACCAACATCAAACTCCAGGTCGAGACTTACGAGGATTTCGGGAAAATCGAAAGCGTCATAGCTCATGTTGAGGATACTCTGGCAACTATGAAAAATGAAGTAACGACTGTCCAAGAAACACTGGAAGCGAAATTACCAGTCATCGCTGAAACCAACAACACCAGATCTTAAGCTGGAAAATCTGAACACTGAATCCGAGCTGACGCATTTCCATCACGTGATATACGACATACAGGAAAAGTTGGAAACGTTGCAGCGATCCACTCCCACCCAAGATGACATAACGCAAGTTCAAGGTGCCATGCGTACCGTAGAGGATGCCACCGAGTTGGATGCCGTGAAAGAAGCTCTGACCATACTTCAAAGTATGGTGGCATCCTTGCCCACTTCGCAGGAACTGAAAGCCGTGAAGATTGCCGTGAACTGAAAACTGAATTCCGACGACATCAAGAACATCCAAACCGAAATTGCTTCTCTTCGAGACTGCATCGCGACTCTACCCACCAACCAAAATATCAGCGAGTTACATGTCTTGTTCACCGAAATCAGAACCCAGGTGCACGACCTCACGAACCAGACCTCCGAGTTGACGCTCGTGAAGACCCTGCAGCAGATCGTCGGGAACATGAAGCTTTAAATCGGTAGCATCGAGGCAAGTCAAGAATCGGCCTTGAAAAATTTCGGCACTAAGCTTCGCGAGTTGAAAAAGCATTTGAAGCAAATTTACGTCGACGTGAGGATCAAACCAGGCTACGATGAAGACGTTCGCACCATGGGGAACACGTGGAACCGGTGCTGAGCAGATCGGACGATTCACACACCCATGATTTATTCTCCGTCGAGATTGTCAGGTTTCACAGCTTTCCGAATGTTGGAGGGGATTGGACGTATGGACGCGCCGGTCACGTTTACAAATTGTATTCTTACACTCAGTCGACAGCACCGTTCGGTTTCTCAAATTTA
The DNA here is from genome assembly GCF_977018435.1 of Lepisma saccharinum. Classification (NCBI taxonomy): domain Eukaryota; kingdom Metazoa; phylum Arthropoda; class Insecta; order Zygentoma; family Lepismatidae; genus Lepisma; species Lepisma saccharinum. Next base: position 50,401,233 of record NC_139238.1, read on the forward strand.
GATACTGGAAAAATGGAAAATATGCAGAAGTGCCGCTCGTTACAATGCAAAGAAAAGATTGCGTATTCAGAGCTCTTCAAATACCCTTCGCATATTAGGACGAGTCGACCAGCAAATATAAAAGACACGAAGACGAACAATTGTCCGTTTTTGACGTGGAAATTGAAGACAGGCTGTTCTTCGAAGTCAAACAACTGTATCCGGAGGATAATCCGTTTCCCGTAATATTTTCCTTCCGACGAAATCCCCCACTCAATGACTAGGCAGGCTATCGTTGACGAACTGCACAAGCGCCTCCCCGATGGCGCAGTGGTAGCGTCGTCGCCTTGTAGTCAAGGGGTCCCTGGTTCGATACCCGGTGGATGCACATGGTACAGTTTTTCGGATCCCACTTTAAACCGTAGGTCCAGTCCCGATTAGCCTTACTGTGCATAAATTGGACTTAAAACACAAACTCAAACCAAACCAAAACCAAACGAACTGCGCAAAGCTGCACGACGAAATTACCCACTTTTAGTGGTGGTGACCAAGTGCATAGATGATCTGTGGCTAACGGACCTAGACAAAATGAGTAGCGGTAATTTGATGAATTTACATAAAATCAACAATATCAAATTTGCATGAGTTCTACCGTTGAAACCCAAAACTGGGGCGTGTATCACGGAAGCCTTCAAGACCATTTTCGAGCAAGGGGGTAGATAACCACGATTTCTGCAGACGGACAACGTCAAGGAATCCTACAACTCTGTTTTCAAACAGTTCATTCAAAACACGACATTCAGCCTTATTCGACGTTCAGTCACATAAAAGCTAGCATAGTAGAACATTTCAACCGAACCTTGAAAACGTACATGTTGAAGCGGTTCACGCTTCAGGGTAACAACAAGTGTGTCAAAATTCTACCGATATTCGCGGACGATTACAATCACACCGCTCACGGCACGATAGGCATTAAACCCGTCGACGTTAGCAAGTCCGACGAGGCACGATTGATCACCGTTTACTGCCGCAAGTATCGACACAACCAAGAAACCTAAATACATAGTAGGAGACCGAGTGAGGATCAGGAATTTCAAACGCACCTCCGAGAAAGGATTCACAAAAAATGCAGCACCGAACTTTTCATCGTAAGTCGAGTCTTGCCGGGAAGCAGGCACATCTATTTAATAAACAAACAACCGCGACGAAATTTTGAAAGCTCGCTTTTACGAGGAGTAACTCAGCAATACTAACTACCCCGACAGGTACCTCATCGAGAATGTGTTGCGTAAAAACAAAAAACAATAATTGTTGGTGAAATGGTTGGTACTTCCGGAAAAAAGTTGGAATGACGCCGACGAGGTGATCCTTTAACCTTAACCTGGAACGTTGTTAAGCGCCTACCCGTTTCGAAATGTCAAACTAGAAAACAACGTTGAATTGCTACACGACAACATTCGCTGTCTTATTGTTGGTCCTTCCGGTTGTGGAAATACTACGCTGCTCGTGGACAACTTTCTGCTTGCACGCAATTGCTTAGATTGGAAGAACACACACCTGTACGTCTTCTCCAAAAGTTTGAAGCAATCAAAATACCAGCAACTTATGAAACTCTACGAGGAACTGGGCATAGGCACATTCACATCCGAAATAAAACCACTCGACCATTGTCACGAAAATACGGTAGTGTCTTCGACGACGTGATTCTGGAAAATCAAAATGAAATTCGCAACTACTTCACACAGGGTCATCACAGGGGAATGGACTGTTTTTACCTGGCACAAATATTCTCCAAAGGAGAGGTAATGCTTCGTTTGCAAACATTTATTTGCTATTTATTTATTTTACCCTGATTTCAGCTAATTTTCTAAGGAGGAAAGATAAAAAAATACGATTTTTACCATTTTTATAGTATAAAAAATAATTATGTTTTTTTTCAAAGCTCAACTCATAGGGGGCAAAATTTACTTTTTGAGCCTATATCAGTATATTTTAAGCATATATTTACAATTATTACATTTTTTAAGAGAAATAGATATATTGATAGTGATTTTGAGTTATTTTACAATGCTGTACAGTGCTGCGTATATAATTACTTCTCACATTTGTGTAAATTCTGATTACTTTTTACGATTCAAAATGTAGATACTGTTTTTTTAAAGTTATGAGTGCTGCAGTGCTATGTAGAGTATATAAAAATATTTTTGAAATGTATAATATATTCTGATTAACTTTTTACGTCTGTGCATTTTTTGAATGAAAAAAAACCTATATATAAAAAAATATGCACTTTGGTATGTAAGGCATTTAAAATTGTGTGTAGTAATGAAGTTAATTTTTATAAATATATGTATATGCATTGAATAATAAGCAAATTGCAAAAATCAAATTAGTGTTAGTGCATCAAAAAATTGTCTCTTCTTTAAAAATATCAAATGTAAGTGACAGTAATATATCAAATCTACTTTGAAGATGTTTTTAAATATTGAAACATTAAGAAAAATATTGTAGAATCTTGAAATTATTATAAGTTAAAATTAGTAATATAATATTTTCAATCACACACAAACTACTATTAAAAAGATAAACTTATTTGCCTCTGAAGGAAGCCCGACTTGCCTCTGAAGGAAGCAAGTCATTGAAGTCCTGAACTGTGCCCCTATATATATATATATATATATATATATATATATACTTTTAACACATATATTTTAGTTATAGCAAGCGTGTCTGCTCACTAGTGCCTACCACAACGAAAAACCCGAGTTTTTGTCATGCGATCATCTTTATACTTTACGAATGCAATAAAAACAAACAGGGGTTTCCCCGTTCTAAAAAAGATTACCTTCTTGGGTGAAGATTACATCGTGAAGAGAGTTGAAAGCATACGTATTCATTGCACAATATTACACAAGCTTCTGACATCAACTCACTTAACAGGGGGTGAATATTCTTTAACGAGGAAATTGACATCTGACGCACCAATGAGTCAGGGAGAGAATAACTTTTGCATTTTAATCAATACTCTTTACAGAAAATAGGGCATTGCCAGTGTGACGTGCAAAAGATAACTCATAACTCGGAAATGTGTGACTACAAAGAGATCAAAAAGATTACTTCGAACATAGGAAATATGTTAACATGCAAGCTTATTATCGCTCTTTGTCATGCTATGAAGAGAGCGCTGGATATTTCCACTATCGATTCTCCTCCTCCAAATGTCCCAAAGTTATAAAAATTATTAAAGAGCCTTTATCTCGAGAACCAAGCAACATAGAAGGGTGCGGTTTTTTTGCATTGGTTTTGTTTTGACGTTCTCTTTAATTTGAGATCAAACTCGATAATAAAATACACCAAAAAATAATGCCCATGAATGTGTTCGGCTATAAAAAAAACTTATTCAACCTGTAGAAATAAGAACTCCAGTAAACATGGATATTATTAGAGATATTCATCGTAATCTAAGAGGTCTGGCCATTAGCCATCTAAATAGTATATGGTATTAAGTGGATGAGGATACGAGTAAACAATTACATGTATTTTATATTAACCAAACATCTTATAAAATTCCTGTTACAGGGAAAGTTCAAATAAGTATCTCTCCACCCAATTCAGCAGTTGTATACATAGGTCGAAATTTGTACAGGAATAAACACAATAATATGATTTCCAACACAACATATCATGTGGAAACAGGTGATTTCCTGTATGCTGAAATAATTTAGGAGGATGATAAGTTAATTCCGCTCTTTTATCGAAATAAGAATAATTTAACCTCTCATGAATATATAAAAATAAGAAAAACAAAAAATAAAAATAAATTAAAAATAAAAATAATAAAACAATGGATATATTTGGAAACAGAAGACGACAGGAAATTCCAGATAATTCCAGCGACATTGCCAGATTAGACGAACGTCTTAATAAACTTAAATCTGATTTATTAATATTACAAAATTCTTTGAGTGTAAGCTTACATGCTGAAATTACTAATCTACAATCTAACTTAATTAATCCCATAGTGAAAATCTCTACTTCAAAAATATACTAACTTTGCTTCTATCGATAATGTTGAAAATTTAAAAGAGAATTTAGCTAATTTAAAAAATGATCTTGAGAAATTCCGTCAAAATCAAACATCTACTTCAAAGCATCTAAAGCAAGAATTAGAAAACCAAGCGAATACTATTCGTACCGAACTACTTTCCATAATTGAAACTATCAAGGCTCAAGAGCAATATGAACTGCTCAATTACTCATTCTTGAATTACGGGATCAATGTTTATCTTTTGAAATTCACTCACTGGAATATATTAAATCCGAACTGCAAACAGACCAATTACATGCAGCCATAACAGAAGTTCAATCAAAACTACAAACATTAGAAGATTTTATTAATAATTTACATTGATCTACCGAATTAAATGCCATCGCTCGCAGTGTTGCCAGCATCAAATTGCAATTAGAAACTAACATTATTTCTAACATTAACGTACAAATCAGTACCCTCGAAACAAGTCAAGAATCTGATTTATCAGGTTTTACCTCGGAACTTCACGATCTCAAAGAACAATTTAAACAATTGCATGTCGATGTGAAAATCAAACCCAGCCACGATGAAGTGGTACGCAACATAAACGAAAATCAAGAAACAGTATTAACCAGATTAGACGATCTTGAGAGTGTAGCAAATGTACGAGAGCACTGGATTTATGTTAACGCAGATAATGTTTACAAATTGTATCCCTACACTCAGTCTCATGAATTCTTTCTTGATGGTAATATTAAATTTTTAAAATGTATGTAAAGAAGGGAAAACATATAGAAGTGTGAAATTTCATTATTCAGAGAAAAGATGGGGTGTACAGAGCACTTCAGATACCTATTGCTTATTGGGATGAATCTGCAAATAAATATAAAATACATGAGGATGAACAATTATCTGGTTTTCAAGTGGAAGCTGGAGCAAAATATTATTTCAAGTGAAACAACTATACCCTGAAAATAATCCATTTTATGTCATATTTCCTTTTTAGAACTCGATGTCAAGACAAGATATAGTTAATGAATTACACAGACCAGCTCGTCGTAACAACAAACGACTGAATGTGGTAACTAAAGGTGTAGACGATTTGTTTCAAGATGATCTCATACAAATGAGCACATGGGCTTTAAAAAATTTACATAAGATAAATCATGGTTACAAATATATGCTTACAGTAATTGATACATTCAGTAAATATGCATGAGCTATTCCTTTAAAATCTAAGACAGGTACTTGTGTTACCGAGGCTTTTAAGTCAATATTTAGTGAGGGTAGGATACCGAATTATTTGCAAACAGATAGAGGAAAAGAATTTTAAAATTCCACATTTAACAAGTTAATGAATCAACATAATATTAAACATTATTCTACATACGTTGATCTGAAAGCTAGTATAGTGGAACGATTCAACAGAACATTAAAAAATCGCATGTGGAGACAATTTACTCTACAGGGTAACTATAAGTGGGTGCAAATTTTACCCGAGCTAATTCATAATTACAATAATTCAGTACACAGAACTATTCACATAAAACCTGCTGGGGTAACCAAGTCTGATGAGCAACGATTGATTTCTACTGTTTATTGTCAAAAATATAAATACACTACCAAGAAACTAAAATACAAAATAGGAGAACAGGTAAGGGTCAGTAAATTTAAACAGTTATTTGAAAAGGGATTCACCAAAAATTGGAGTACGGAGTTATTCACTGTAGTTCAAGTTTCACCAGTAAATAGAAATACATATATCATAAAAGATAATCATAAAAAAATTGAAAGCGAGATTCTATGAAGAGGAACTCAATAAAACAAAATATCCAGATACATATTTAATCGAAAAAATATTGAAGAAGAAAAATAATAAATTGTATGCGAAATGGTTACGTCTGCCAGACATAAAATGGATAGAAGCAAAACAGGTGAGTCTATGACATGTAACGACCCTGCGTGGTCATCACATTTAGCTATCCTGCGTGATAGCCATATTCTTTAATATATAATTATTAATGCTTGAGAAATGCCCTGCGAGGTTTACGCTTTTGTTTTATCTTTTATCTAATTTTGAGTGCATTGTTGTTAAGCATGAAGCATATATTGTTTTGGCACACACGTTTTGGTTAAAGAAAGCATGCAGTTATCTTTTGTGCAGTAATTTGTAACTTGCATTGTTGAATCTCTTTATCTTGTAATTTCTTTAATGTAACGTGTTCAGTTTAGCACACAAGTGTTAAGTTTATATCGCCACATGCTAGTGGTTTTTACAATGCTAAACTTGATATTTTATAACGCACGAGTTGCATCTCGTGAATTGAAGGGAGTTTGCAACTCTGCAGTCGGCTCAGTTCCCATCTTCTCCACCCGCCTCAGTGCTGCCACCAAACAGTATATAAACAAAGCAGAGAGGCCCGGAGCGCAGTCGACTGCCAGATGCCGACTGCGAAAGACCTGGTTCCCAGATCTAGTCTGGATGTTCCCCCTACCGGGATCCAATAGGTTCCTTGAGAAGGAAGGAGGAGGATAAGAAAAGCAGATTTCCTACCTAGCTGGTCTGCTCTATAAGAGCTTGGTGTGCTAACCTTGGGTCGTGGCGGCCCAAGCCCAAGTCTCCTGGGTGCTTTCAGAACCTTCCCTTTGTTACTTGCCGTCTCTTGCTACTGACTGGACATACAAGGGACCGAACCGTTCCCTTGTCGTAGCTGGATTGACTTTGCGGCGTCCATTCATACCAACACCTTTGTGAAACCGCGGGCCCTTGGCCCGTCCCTCGCTATTGATTGGACGCTTTCGCATGTTGTCCTCAGGCGGCGTGGCATGTGACGACTACCAAGGTTCCTATTGGTTACCTGTACTAGTTGGTCCCCCCCTAAATTAGATAAGTATACTAATACTGCCCAAGTACTTCACTGAGGAGGATTTAAGAGCGTATGTGCTAAACAGGTTATTTACATGCGTGTATAAATATAAATAAACTTTTACAAGTTGACCATTGACCTTTCAATATTAAACCCCGCAAGCCCTGAGATACTTTGAGTCCATGTCTTCGGCTGGCTACAAGCTAGCATATATGGGTACACTTTTGCACCGCTCCGTGGTGTAGTGTGCAGTGTTCCGGCGCGCGGACGTTGCAAAAGTTTTTGGCGCCCAACGTGGGGCCCGAATTTGCAAAAACACAGGGCTCGACTTGTAAAACGTGGGGTCGGATTGTTTAAATAGTGAAGCCGTATATGGACTAGAAGTGGCTCACTGGTTGAAGTGCAAGTGCTAGTGACAGTGTTCGTCTATTGAATTCACGAAGGTACTGAAGGTAAAGTGGTTTGGGATAACCATACAGAATTCACGAAGGTAAAGTGTTGTGACATATTCGAGAGTGACAAAATGGAAAAAGAAACGTCTGGAATGAGTCTACGGAGCAGAGTTAGAAAAACCATGGAAGGTGAGACTGGGTTCGCATGCTGTGATGATCCTGGAGCCGAGATGGAGTCCTTCCAGTGTTTCCAGTGTCTCAAGAATTTCCATTGGAGATGTGAGGGACAAGATGAGACCTCAGAGACTGTTGCAGATGCAAAGTGTAAAACATGCTCATCAGCTACCTTGGTAGCGACCCTGCTTGAACCAAGTCTTCCAAGAAAGTCCCAATCAGACCATTGGCTGCTGGAAGGTTAAGGAAAGATAAAGAGGAGCGTAAGAAAGATGAGGAAGAACTGAGACGTAAAGAAAAGAAAGAGGAAGAAGAGCGTAGACAAGCTGATGAAAAACAAAGAAAAAGGGAAACTGCCCAATTAGAGAAAACTCGAAAGAAAGAGTTGTTAGAGCTGAGACAGGTGGTCGAATCCATGGAGGAGAGGAGACTCCTTGAGAAGGAAGAGGAGATAGCCCGTATTAAAGAAGAGAAAGCAAAAGAAGAAGCTAAAAGGGCCAGAGAGAAAGCAGAAGAAGAATGTAAAAGGGCCAGAGAGAAAGCAGAAGAAGAAGCTAAAAGAAAAGAAGAGGTACAGGAGTTTAGGACTCTGATGAAGTCTCTTGGAGAGAAAAGAGAGGTGGAGAAGAGAGAAGCTGAAGAGAAAAGAGAAAGGGAGTTAGAAGTTCTCCGTGTCCTGGTGGAAAGTCAAGAAGAAAAGAGAAAGAAAGAAAAGGAAGAAGAGGAAGAAAGAAGGCAGCAAGAAGCCGAGAAAGGTAGATAGGAGTTGCGAACGCTTTTCTCTCAGCTTAAGGTTGACCAACGAGATTGTGTTAGGGAAGAGTTGGAGAAAATCCGGATCTCTTGCCAACAGGAGGTAGTAAGGGTAGTAGAAGAACAACTAGAGCCCTTAGCTGAGTGGCGTGGAGAGATAGAAAGAGAACATGAGCAGATGAAGAGCAATCTAGATACCTGCTTATAGCTGGTCCGGTCTAGAGGGGAAGCTACTAATGAAGATCCCGAGAGGGTTAAATATATAGAGGTCTCTGTTGAAGCAATAAGTTGAGTGGTAAAAACCCTTGGGGAAAGGACCGAGCAGATGGAAAAAACTGTACGAGAGCAGAAGGAGGCTGCCGACGCATTAACGCGGAATCTCCGGGAAGAAGTTGTAACAACTGCTGGAGAAAAAGTGAGCTCTCTCCGTGAAGAGACCAAGAGACTGGAAGTGTCCCTTCGAAGAGAGATCCATGAACAAACTGGAACTATAATTAGAAGAGTAGGTGAGCTACAGTATAAGTTTCAAAGACTGAAGTTGCAAACCGAAGCGACTTCAGATGTACTCCCGGATTCTATTGAACGGGGTGGAAGCTTAAACCCGGAAGCGGTCACCTTTGAACCTCCTAGAGTAGTGCAAAGTCCCTACTGCGTCGAAAGAACAGTTCGAACAGATAGAGGCAAGCGACCTAGAGAGGGAGACAGTTCTGATGGATCTCCTCCTCGACGTAGAGCCGATTTCAAGATGCCTAGGATGGCTGATATCGCCCACATACCAAAATTCAAAGGCGATATCGAGGCCCAATCGGCAGAGAAGTACCTTAGAGAGCTCAATGTCAGTTTCGAGCTTATGCAGATACCTGTGCACTATAGACTTGAGTTACTTCCTAGAGTATTTGAAGGCAAGGCTGAACATTGGCTGGCGGGAAACATAGATAGTTTTGTCAACTATGCCGACTTTTGCCTAAGATTTAAGGAGGAGTTTGCCTCTGAGAAAGCCAAACAAAGACAGTTAACTGCCGCAAGAAATCGACGATATTTTCGCCCAGTCCACGAGAATATGGAGAGCTTCGCTTGGAGCATCTACGCTGCCTATTGAAACTTGAGTGACAATTTCAGCGAAAGTGAAGTGCTGAATCTAATAATATGACAGCTGCCGTATCGTATCCGGAACCTCTGCCTTGCGCATGCTCCAAGATCAGTTGATGAATTGACCAGTTTTCTCAAGGACTTCGACATCTATGACGATCCCGATGCCTGGAGAAATAAGGAAGACCCCAAGAGTAAAGAGTCTGGAATCAATAATAAGAGCTTCAAAGTCCGCAATATCGAGACCAGAACCAGCGGTAGAGAAAGGAATGCTGCGAGGACTCCAAAGTTTTATAGAAGTCAAGACTGGAGAGAAGCGAACCGCCGCCAACAGGATGGTCAGAGGAACTTTAATCGACCTTATCCAGAAAGAGGTCGAAGCTTCCCTGATATAAGGAATTATCAGGATGGGAGTTCCCTTAGACGATACTCACCTCGGGGTGCAGAACAGACTAGAAGGCAGTCACCAACCAAAAAAGACTTGACCTCTGAGCAGGAGGAAGCCCTAGAGACAACCCGGGACTTCCTGCATAACCAAAGGTCACAGTCTTGTCAAACAAACTAGATAATTGTCTAGGTGCTTCGTTCCCATTTAGGCAAGGGGCCTCGGAGGAGCGACCACTAAGATCTAGCCAGGAACTAAAAGTTAATTTTCAATTGTCCGAAACAGAGGAAATAAATTTGCAAAGTGATCTGAAATCTGCACGAGCATCTAAGACTAGTTACAAATCACCAGCAGTGTCCGCCAAATTAATGGAAATACCGATAAACTGTACCGGAAGAGAATGTTCAATTCTAAGTCATAAGGTCTGGATTAAACTAAAGGATCAAATACCAGGCATTCAGGTACAAAAGGTTCCAGAAATAAGATTAGTTGATTTCTCTGGTACCCACAGAAAGCGAGTTTTTGGAAGTAGGCGAGTAGAGCTAGAATTCGGCGGAATATCTTTTAGTACTGCAGTTTTTATGTTGAAGAAATATGTTGCGAATCTTCTTGAAGTCATGTCATGCTTCAGACAGCACTCAGCAGAGTTGTTTTTCGTTAAGACTCCTGAACATGAGGAAGGGAATCCTCTGGATATTGAAGCTGTGCGGTACATCCACGTAGGCCAAGTAGAGAAGGCTGAGATGTATAAATCCGCTGACCTCTCAAGGAAGGTAGAGGTATTAGATATTTTGACTGATTCCCATAAGCAGGAGTTCCTAAATGTGCTGAGACGCAATTTGAAGATTATTCTTGAGAAGCTCGTACCATTGAAGGATGATGGATATAAGCAGTGTGCCGAGACAGTTCTTTACGAGTCGCATTCTTTACCGTTTTTCCTGATGTCTTTACTGGAGAATGAAGATTGGAAGATTTGGAACTTCGTCCAGCTAATATTGTGTCTCATTATTAATTTATTGGTTATGAGTTCGCTGATTAACTTGCCATGCACCCTGTCTCAGATATTTTAAAGTGTTTTCCTCTTGGGTTGCTATTCCGTGTATCCCTGTCTAATGAAGTTCTGGACTACTTCACCATCTCTACGACGAAGCCTTATCTAAACCCTGTAGCAAGGCTCTACAATTGTTGAAACAGAAGAATGAAAGAAAAAAAACGCTCTTGAATTAGAAGAAGGTGACTTGGTTCTTGTCAGGAATCACAAGTTAAGTTCCCGAAAGAATAGGACTATCGCCAAATTGTTTGAGGTATACATTGGCCCCTATGTCGCCTCGGAAGTTCGAAGCAACACTGCCCTGCTGTTGAACCCGACGACCAAGAACCCAGTCGACCGAGTGAATTTTGACAACCTTCGTCTCTTCAGGTGTTCCCCCGAACGGAGAAGACAAATAGTGAATGAAGAAAAGACTTAGTGATTGAAGAGTAAAAGAGATATAGACTCTGGTTTACCAAAAAATTTTCTTAAAATTTAAACTTTTTAATTTTCCTCAAAATTTTTGCCCGAGAGAGGGGCATATGTAACGACCCTGCGTGGTCATCACATTTAGCTATCCTATGTGATAGCCATATTCTTTAATATATAATTATTAATGCTTGAGAAATGCCCTGCGAGGTTTACGCTTTTGATTTATCTTTTATCTAATTTTGAGTGCATTGTTGTGAAGCATGAAGCATATATTGTTATGGCACACACGTTTTGGTTAAAGAAAGCATGCAGTTATCTTTTGTGCAGTAATTGTTGTTTGATTTGTAACTTGCATTGTTGAATCTCTTTATCTTGTAATTTCTTTAATGTAACGTGTTCAGTTTAGCACACAAGTGTTAAGTTTATATCGCCACATGCTAGTGGTTTTTACAATGCTAAACTTGATATTTTATAACGCACGAGTTGCATCTCGTGAATTGAAGGGAGTTTGCAACGCTGCAGCCGGTTTAGTTCCGATCTTCTCCACCCGCCTCAGTGCTGCCACCAAACAGTATATAAACAAAGCAGCGAGGCCCGGAGCGCAGTCGACTGCCAGATGCCGACTGCGAAAGACCTGGTTCCCAGATCTAGTCTGGATGTTCCCCCTACCGGGATCCAATAGGTTCCTTGAGAAGGAAGGAGGAGGATAAGAAAAGCAGATTTCCTACCTAGCTGGTCTGCTCCATAAGAGCTTGGTGTGCTAACCTTGGGTCGTGGCGGCCCAAGCCCAAGTCTCCTGGGTGCTTTCAGAACCTTCCCTTTGTACCTTGCCGTCTCTTGCTACTGACTGGACATACCAAGGGACCGAACCGTTCCCTTGTCGTAGCTGGATTGACTTTGCGGCGTCCTTTCATACCAACACCTTTGTGAAACCGCGGGCCCTTGGCCCGTCCCTCGCTATTGATTGGACGCTTTCGCATGTTGTCCTCAGGCGGTGTGGCATGTGACGACTACCAAGGTTCCTATTGGTTACCTGTACTAGTTGGTCCCCCCCTAAATTAGATACGTATACTAATACTGCCCAGGTACCTCACTGAGGAGGATTTAAGAGCGTATGTGCTAAACAGGTTATTTACATGCGTGTATAAATATAAGTAAACTTTTACAAGTTGACCTTTGACCTTTCAATATTAAACCCCGCAAGCCCTGAGATACTTTGAGTCCATGTCTTCGGCTGGCTACAAGCTAGCATATATGGGTACACTTTTGCACCGCTCCGTGGTGTAGTGTGCAGTGCTCCGGGGCGCGGACGTTGCAGACACCAACATGGAATGTGTTACAGCGTTTACCAGATGTAGTGGAAACTAAAAAAAAATGGAGAGTTCTTTCTTGATAACATAAGATACCTCATTGCAGGCCCTTCCGGTTGTTAAAAAAACACTTTGCTGGTTGATAATTTCTTGCTTGCCCCAAATTGGCTACATTGGAAAAATATACACTTGTATTTATTCTCAAAAAGTTTAGAACAACCGAAATACCAACAACTCATGAAACTGTACGAGGGACTTAACATAGCTACATTTGCATCAACAATAAAACCTCTCGACGAATGTTTGAAAAATACTGTTGTGGTGTTTGATGATGTCATTCTGGAAAATGAGAATGAAATGAGAATTTTTTTTACACAGGTTCGTCACAAAGAAATAGACTGCTTTTATTTAGCTCAAACTTATTCCAAAATTCCCAAAGAATTACTACGAGATAATACAAACTTAATCTGTTTGTTTCGTCTAGATCATACTATTGTAAAACATGTATAGGATGATTATGTGGGAGAAGACTTAAATTATAACCAATTTTCAAAATTCTGTTCATCTTGTTGGAACAGTGACGATTTTGGATTTGTCACCATCGACATGACTCGTAAACCTAACAATGGTTAATTCAGAAATAAAATCAACGACTTTTTGAACGTTGAAACGATATCAAATAACCTCTAATCAAAACAAAATATGTCAAAACATAAAATTGAGGATAATTCGAAATTACTAGAGTACTTGTCCAAAGGTTTCAAACGTTGGAAATCAGAGAATCGAGGCTTTTACGAACAACACAAACGTCAAGACCAACCCATTTTCGATGCGATCAGTGGTCTTGGTAAAGAGATAAAGGGTGTCACAGAACAAAATAAAAATCTCATCAATGAATTGGTACCTCTTATTGCTAAAAATTATGCAGATTTCCCTTTTACGCCATTATCCAGCATTCACACACCCCTGATACTCAATGAACCACCTGCTAATGCAGCTATAGAAGAAGCAGAGAAAATCGAGTAGGGTCCCCTGGCAAGGGAATACCTAAGTACTGGAAAATTCGAAGAAAATGAAGTATTTGGATTGTATCCAACTATGGAACCAAATGTGCAAATCTAAAGTAACATTCGAGGGGACAACGTAAAAATTAATTTGGGCAGGAAAAATACCTGGTCCACATATCCTGGTACTGTTTGGCTATGGGAGCTCATCACTAAGAAACAACCAAAAATTTTTACAGAAAATGATTATCAAAGTTACTCTTAAATTTTGACACTATCTGATGCTTTGTACGAAAATAATGATGCCAGTCAAAAGCGAGTGAAATCGAGCAGTGGTGATAAATACAAAAATCTGATCAAACCCATCTGGAACCAACTCAAAACCGGTAGTGGTATCAAGCAATACAATACTTTCCCTAAAGAATTTGTGTAGGTAGACGATGTTAGAAAGCTCATAGATAGATTGCTGGTGGTAGCAGGGGAAGAAAATGCTGGGAACAACAACTTCCATAATGTGAAAATGGGTATTGTAAACATGATCGGTGAAAAACTAGCTAATTTTATTGTAAACGATCCCAATTGTATAGGATACTTAATTAAAATTATCAATACTTTACCTCCTAAATTCTGGAATATATCAGAGGGTCGAAGTTTGGTGAATGATATTATTAATAAACTTCCATTCGAATTACACGTACCTGGTTACCAATACTGTGGTCCGGGGACAAAACTTGAAAAAAAAAAGGTTAGAAAGAGGAGACAGCGGTATTTATCCTCTCGATGTAGCTTGTAAAGAATATGACATTGCATACAACACACACACAAAGATCTGGATGATCGTCATATGGCTGATCAAAAATTAGAAGATGCAGCATTTCGAAGATTAACTAGCAGAGATTCTTCCTTGGGTGAACGAATAACAGCATTGGGTACAACTATTGCAATGAATACAAAACAAAAATTAGGGTGAAGTCTGTAGTAAATAAATATATAATTATAAATACCTGAAAATAATAATAAATAATAAAAACAATATGAAAGCTAAAGGAGTTTTGTACCAAATTCCATATCATGATCTTAAAAATTTAAAAATTAATCCAATTTTAACTAAAAAACAACAGGAAAAGAAGAGACAGTGTATAGCCAAAGGAAATGGAATAAAATTATTACTCAGTACGCCACAATTAAAACGTTTGCAAGATACATAAAAAAAACTCATAATGGAGGATTCATATTCAGCATTCCAGCTATCCTGACATCTTTGGCTTCAGTGGGAAGTTTAGTTGGTAGCAGTGTGGCTATAGCCAAAACTGTAATTGATTAAAAAAAAGAGAAAAAGGCAGAACTAGAAGAGCAGAAGCGTCATAATCTTGACATGGAGAAAAAATTAGGCAGTGGTGTGAAGTCCAGAGCACTCAGAAAATTAAAAAAAGAACAAGCGCTCACAAACCAAGACATTGAATCTTTAGTTAAAATATTTAAAATTAAACACTTCAGGGGGGGTTTCAGGTCTGATTCTCTCCCTAAAGGTGATCCTCATTCTTGAGAATGTGGTGTGGTGAATTTGGAGATGTCGCAAAACATTGGTACCGACTCGATATGCTATTATAAACAAAATAACAATGCTTTTATTTTCGATTCTTTCGGAGGGGTACCCCCTACAGAACTAATTCGTTACTTAAAACATGTTAAGGTTTATTACAACGACGATCGTATTCAAGATTTCGATCAAATTATATGTTGCCATGTTTGCATTACGATGATCAAAATATTAAATAAAATACCAAACATCAAATTAAAAGATTTTCAAAAAGCTGCATTATATATCAAATATGACAATTTTTCATCTCTCCAACGAGACTTCGGTCTTGAAACTACATCTTCACGATGATATTATCTATCCAAAATCCATAGCTCTGAGAGCATTCTACAGTATGTATCTAATTCCGAATATAACTACAACAATAGGTAATGAAAAAATATTATTCCTCCCGGACAGTATAACTTATCTACTTTACAATCTGAACTTCCAGCCCGACCCTGTGGCCGAGTGGTTAGCACATCGCGCTGCGACGCCAAGGGTCCCGGGTTCGAATCAAGGTCGGGCTTGGTTGTTTGTGAATGTCCATTCATCGATTTCATCATTTCATCACTCATCCCCATCTTCGCAAATTAGCCAAGAGGCACAAAACGCGAAGTAAAATAAACTAAATCAATCAATCAACAATCTGAACTTCCAAACACTGTATTGCTATCTCAAAATTCTGTAACACACACAGTGGAGATTGTGTCTACCAATGAAACAGTGGACTTATCTACCATGGGGGAACTTCTAGGATTCGAGGACAATAGCAAATTAGGACCAGGTGTTAGGCACAGAGGTGAATTTATACAAAAGTTCTTAGCTATAGAGACATCAAACATGAAACACGAAACGATTCGTAACATTGAAACACGCTCCACAACTGCTCCAAAATTTTGTTTTTCTTATTTTTCGCCGGAACAGGTCAGAAAATCGTTACAGAAGATAAAGTCATTGGCCGTAGGAGTAGATGAAATTTCTATCCTCATGATTAAAAAAATTCTCTACCACGTACTTGCTCCAATCACTCATATTTTTAATTTTTCTTTAATTACCGGCGCATTTCCCTCGTCTTGGAAATTCGCCCTGGTACGCCCTATACCTAAAACAAACAACATAATAAACGTCAACGATTACCGACCAATCAGCATCCTCCCAGCCTTGTCTAAAGCTCTAGAGCATCTCGTTAGCGATCAAACCCGGGACTTTCTAACGCGAAATAATTTAATAGATCCTCTTCAGTCTGGCTTTCGAAGTAACCACAGCACTTGCACGGCTCTTGTCAATGTAACCGATGACATGAGGCTAGCCATGGACAATAAACAACTTACGATTCTGGTACTTCTAGACTTTACAAAAGCTTTTCAGACAATTGATCATGATCTACTACTCTCTAAATTATCATCGATTTTCAATATTTCCGACTCCGCGGTTAATTGGTTCTGCTCCTATCTACAAGAACGTCGACAATGTGTCGTTGACCTATATGGAAAATCGTCGTGGAAAAACATTCCATGTGGTGTCCCTCAAGGCACCGTACTCGGCCCCCTCTTATTTGCTCTGTATATAAACGACCTCCCGACGGTGCTTAACGGCTGTAAATACCATATCTATGCCGACGATTTTCAGTTATATTTCTCTTTCCCCCCGCAAGAAATACTGCATGCAATAGAAATTGTGAACAATGACCTTAAACAAATAAGTACTTGGTCTGCACACCATGGCTTACATCTAAACCCGACTAAAACCCAGTGTATTCTTGTAGGTTCCCCTAGAATTTTGAGCAAAATAGATAAATCTAGCCTCCCTAGACTCAACATAAATGATATTCATCTGCCCTTCTCCACTACTGTTAAGAATCTGGGTGTGATACTCAACCAACATCTCACCTGGGCAGAGCAAGTTAACTCTGTATCTAGAAGAGCTTTCGGTGCATTGCATTCACTCTATCGGCTCAAAAACATCCTCCCTGAACGCATAAAAATTAAACTGGTCCAGTCTCTTGTATTTCCCATTGTTGACTATTGCGACATTGCTTTCTTGGATGTCAATCACGAGCAAGCTAAACGACTGCAGCGAATTCAAAATGCCTGCATTCGTTTCGTACGACCTAAAATATTCAGACCATTTGACATCGTACTTTGCGAAGGTCGAGTGGCTTAAATTAGGCGATAAACGTAATTTTCATAAGTTAATTTTACTGTACAAAATCCTCCAAATAAAAGACCCGCGATATCTCTATAACCGATTTCAGCATCTTTCCGACTTTCACAGCCACAACACCAGATCGCGCGAAAGGTCTCTGCTGTCCATTCCACTCCACAAATCCAACTTTTATGCAAATTCTTTTACTGTTACCTCAGCAGGCCTTTGGAACAAGTTGCCACCTGAAATTCATGTCTCTTCCTCAATTCAAAAAATTGTTAAAGTTACACATATTATACAATGAAAATTAAATGTTTGATTTCCCTATTAATATGGCGGGTGCAGAGAATGATAGAAGGACGTAAGGCACTAAAATGAATTAGAGTAATAGTTAAGATGAATTATCGTCAAAGTATACCGTTTTTGGACTGTGTTTTAAGTATGTATAATATTGGACTGTGCTTAAGTAAGTGTAGTGTTATGTATTTGCTTGTACGTGTGTAAGGGAAAATATATGTATGTGTGTGTGTGAGTGTGTGTGTCCGTATCTATAGGTTAGATTACCTTTCTTATATGTAATTTCTCTTTGTATTTTTTATTTCTCTGTAATTTTTTATATATTTTTTTCTTCCTTTTTTTTTCAATATTTTAATTATTTCATATTCAATTTTTTTGTAAACATGGTCAAGTGGAAGAAAAGGCTCCACAGCCTTAACTTCGCCATGTAAAAGAAGACGAAATAAATAAATAAATAAATAAATAAATATTCACTGCAATATTGCCAAAGGTATGATTATAAAAGCAGAAGAAAATTCGATTGTTAGTCACAAAGAAACGGGTATCATTGCTACATTTAAACAAATTTCAGAATTAATGGAACCCATCTTCTATTCCCCAATCCCAGGAGTCTATTTCTCTGTTTCTATTGATAAAGTTAATTACATAGAAATAACAATTACAAATAAGGAAAATGAAATCATCGATTTTGCTGGTGCTAATAGGACTGCAATAATATAAATTAATATTTATAATATATAAATAAATACCAAGATGGAAAATATCGAGAGTTATGAATTACAGTCCTTCCCTCCAAACAGGAGGACATTTGCAAATTTGAATCAGCCCAACAAAGAGATACACTATGACATCACTGTAGGGGACGGGTTCATTCATCCACATAGATCAGATATGTATATAAAATTTGATATTGTAAAACAAAGTAATGGTGAAGAGTATCCACCTACTGCTAATGTAAAACTTATAGACAATTTTGTTCCATTCTTATTCTCTCAAACTGAAATTAGGAAGCATGGTACAGTGATCGACAGAATTGATTATCCTGGAATTACATCCACTACAGTGGGGACATTGAAATTATCCAAATCAGAGAGTGTATATTATAAAGTTGGTGGGTTCGAGGCTGGAACAAAAATTCAAGCAAAAAGTCACACAGTACTGTTCCCCATGAGATTGCTATTTGGATTTTTTTCTGATTATAAAGAACTTATGTGGAAAGGTGGTTTGAGTATCATATTTCGCAGATCACCCAATGATTATAATGCCATCATGATTTACAAAACTTTGAATGCAGATGGAACAGCTAATGAGGCTAGTTTACCCGAAGCTGCGAAATGTGTGATCTAGTCTATGGAGTTACGAATGCCTATAGTTGAATATGAGTCGAACTATGCTCTCTAATACAAAGCCAACATTTTGAAAAAACCTTAAATACCGTTACAGTTTTATACCTATCAATGCATACAGAAACCGATAGAGGGTAATTTTTTTGAATTTGACATTACTAATCAGCTTCAATCTTTACAATACGACATGCCAGAGTTTCTAGCTGTGTTGTTTCAGACAGGGAGAGATCACAATCAGGAAAAGGATAGCAGTCAGTTTGATAATTGTAAAATTAAAAATGTGTATCTGAAGAATGGTAGAAAGGAGGTAATCCCACGTGAAAATTATAATTTAAACATTGCAGAACAAGAATATTTGAAGTTATATGAAGCATTTAGTGCTTTTAAAAGAGTAAGTGAATCAAACATAGATATGAATGGCTTATTGCAGAAAGGGACCTGTTTCACTTTTGCACAATTCTGAGAAAAACAAGAAAAATCGTATAATATTGAGAGTGTAAGAAAGAAATGTGCTGTTGTTGGCTCAAATTTTTAGCATAATGAATAGTTAATTTTGCAACCCTCAATGCGCCCTCCTGCAGTATGCTGCTAGAGACAGAGGAGATGAAAAAGTTGTGACTCCGATACCTCAAAAATGTGACTCAGGTCCCTTTCTGCAATAAACCATTCATATGTATTATAATCCAGATGAGTTCATTCTTCACAGACCAATGTTTTCAATCAATGCATCAAAAATAAAATTAGTAGTTATAAATGATCGAACAAACATTAAGTTAATATGTGAGTTTCATGAAACTTTGCCGGAGAATACCATACATATCATACATATATAATGTAAAGAATGAAAGGGTGATAGAACAATGTTAATTTTTATAATATTTAATACTAATATGTAATGCAATATAATACAAAATATTTTTATTTATTTTTATTTTAGAGCAAACTTTTAGCCTTAGGGCTACTCTACCACCAGCCTAACTCAAATAAATATTACAATAAATAAGAAAAATATTTAAAAATAATAATATTAATATTTATATCAATTTTTTAAAAATCATAAACATTTATCACAATGTTTACTTGTATTATAGTGACCACATTCTTTAGTATGAACATTGCAATCTAATATTTGCAATTTATTATTATTACCATCAAGAGCTACTTTATTTGTGTAGTATAGACACCAGCTAAATTGCTAAATAAATAAATATTTTTAAAAATCTTTCATTGTATGTTCTCTTGTTCATTAGGGTGGAGTGAAATTTTTTTCTTGAATTTCGAAATGCCTGTAGTCAGAAAAATTGCATTTTGGTATCAGATAGTAAAATTTTAAAAATAGCTCTCTAGGTCAATTTCTTCTGGTGCCCCAAGGCCTCCTAAGTTTTCATATTTCCACTTATTTTAGCGTATTAAAAGATACATGGAGATTTTTTTTGTTTTTGTTTTTCGAAATGCCTGTAGTCAAGAAAGTTGAATTTTGGTATGAGATAGTCAAAAAAAAAAAAAAAAAAATCA
The DNA here is from genome assembly GCF_977018435.1 of Lepisma saccharinum. Lineage (NCBI taxonomy): Eukaryota > Metazoa > Arthropoda > Insecta > Zygentoma > Lepismatidae > Lepisma > Lepisma saccharinum. The sequence continues at coordinate 50,421,563 of NC_139238.1, forward strand.
GCTCTCTAGGTCAATTTCTTCTGGTGTCCCAAGGCCTCCGAAGTTTTCATATTTCCACTTATTTTAGCGATACATGTAGAATTCTGGATGTGATGAAATTATATCTTCATATTCAATTCAATTTCAATTCAATGGTCTTTATTCTTGGGCGAGATTCAGCAAATGCTGATCTACCACCTAACCCGACAAAGAAAAGTGTAGCAAAGTACCTGGGTACATTATTATACAAAAAGATTATAAGACACTACATAAGTAAAATAACATAAAAGAAACTATAAAAAACTACTACTACACAAAGAAAATCTAAAAAAGAAAAGAGATGAAAAAATATATACAGTGCGTGTGTGCCAATAAATGAAAAGAAAATAATATACATGTATTATTAATTAGTTTCGGTCCAGTTTTTTTCAATAATTCACAGGAAACAGTTTTTAATCATATGTGGTCTTACTTTGCTTCTGATCATCAATCAGTGAATCATATAAGTTTGTAGTTCAGTTGTTTTATTTCGTTCGGGAGTGCATTCCAGATTTTAGGTGCCATGTAACTGAATGAAGATTGAGAAACAGAAGTTCTGCAGCGAGTTATATGGAGATTAGCGGCGCTTCTGGTGGAGTAAGAGTGCGTTTCACTCCTGGCTTTAAGCTTTACACTCAGATAGTCCGGGATGTTTTCATTTATAACATTGCAAGTAATGAAGGTCATGTTTAGTTCTCTCCGTCTTGCCATGTTGAGGATTTTGTGCTGATTAAGCACAGGGAGAACGTGTTCGTGATTTTTAAATCTGTAGACATACCTCATGCATGCATTTTGGACTTTCTGAATTTTGCCTGAGAGCCTTTTTGTGATTCCTGGCCCGTAAACAACATCGCAATAATTGAAAAGAGGATATATTAAAGATTGGACCAAATTTAATTTAGTTTTGGGTGAAATAAAGTCAACAAGCGTGTAAAGGCTCTTTAGCACCGAATATCCTTTACCACAGTGTTTCAGTAGATGTTCAGACCAGACTAATTTTTGATCCATGGTCAAGCCCAAATTTCGTATTGTTTGTGAGAATGTTGTGTTCTGCGTTTCAATTAATATTTTGCATTCGCTGAGATTAATTTGTTTCAGGAGATTATTGTTTCCGATAATAGTAAATGTAGATTTATTTAAATTTAGAACTAAGCCATTTGATTTACACCAGTTGCTTATATTTTTCAAGTCCTGATTTAATAGTGAAATCGCATTTTGTAAATTAAATATATCTGTCGATATATACAATTGCGTGTCATCGGCATAACAGTGCACATTACAATATTTCACTGACGTAATCAAGTCGGCAGCTGCTAACGTGAATAACAAAGGACCCAGGATTGAACCCTGAGGGACGCCAGCATTCACTAGCAGAGGCGATGACAGTTTATTTGTTAATACACGCTGTTGCCTTCCACGGAGATACGTCTCGAAACATTTCAGTGTCATTGGAGAGAATTTGTAATATTGTAGCTTTGCAAGAAGTAGTTTATGTGGTAGCGTATCAAAAGCTTTGCTGACGTCAAGCAAAACTTACATTGTTACATGGGATTAGTCCATTGCATGGTAAATATCGTCGGTCACTTTCAGGAGAGCAGTTTGCGTGATATAGTGAGGACGAAAACCGGATTGTTGCGGAGGAAGGATGTTATAGTCGCCAATGTACTTACGAACTTGATCGTTTAATGTTTTCTCAATGATTTTTTAGAGTATCGGCAAAATACTAATGTTGCGAATATCATTTACAGAGCTCGGATTCTGTTTCTTAGGTATGGGAATGACCTTTGCCTCCTTCCAAGAATGCGGGAAAGAGCCTGTGATGAGGGAATAATTAATGATATGCGTTAATGGCGGAAGGATATGGGGAAGTATGAGTTTTATCATTTTTACAAATATGCCGTCAACTCCGGCCGCGTTTGATCGGATTTTGTACACGAATTTTCTGACAACGGATTCATCCACTTCACGGAAACTGAAAGCAAAATGAGAAAAACTCAGGAACCTCATGTTTCAGAAATTAGTGAAAGTGTTTCTCACCAAGTGGTAGGAATTTTGATGAAAGCTTCATTGCCATCAGTATCACATCAGCAAGTCGTTGAAGAAGTGAAAAAACTTCAGGAACACTATCGAAACCTCTTAAAGCCCTTTAAGCGTAGACAAAATAAAGAAAACTACAAGAAAAAATTGCATTGTATTGCTAACATGCTAACTCTACATTATTTGATATATCTTGTTGCAAGTGTAAAGACTTTTCAACCTGTGTTTGTTCTAGAGAGAAGAAAGTACCTATTCAAGAAAGAAAATTTCTTTTGGGTCAAAGGACAACGAGAAAAATGTTCATTGGAAAAACTGATTTAAAAAAAATCCAAAGAATTGCAGAAAAAGCAAGAAAGAAACGCTATGGAAGAAGCAAGACTTCAGAAACATTTGTCAAGCTGTAGTGTTAATGCTGCTACTAGTAGTCCTCAATCAAGTCCATCATGGAGGAAGAAGCTTGAGATACTGACAGCGACACGAGTAAAGTACTTAGAACCTAATCGGAAATGCCCTCCACATCAGCGAATTCCTCATTAATCTCAAACAAAATTCAAATGCGGTTGCCTCTTAAGAATTTTGCGAGAGAGTGTGACAGACATCGCATATCTGACAGAAGTGCAGCTAAAATTGCTAGTGCAGTTCTTCGAGATGTAGGTGTTATTAGTGATGCAGATGTTTCTAAAGTGATAGATGGGAGCAAGGTTAGAAGGAAAAGATGTAAAGTCAGGAAAACAGCTGCTGATAGTTTGGATACTCTGACTGGATTGTATTTTGATGGCAGGAAGGACCAGAGAAGAATCAATGAGAAGAGAAGAGTGAAGAATTATGGTCCCGTCGTAACAGAAGAGCATGTGACTTTAGTCCAGGAGCCAAATTCCAAGTATATAGGACACGTCACTGTATTACTATAAAAATGAGATCTTGAGCTTCTGTGCTAGAAAGGAAATAAGTATGGACGGTCTTTTAGCAGTTGGATGTGATGGTACAAATGTGAATACAGGAAACAAAGGAGGAGTTATTGTTTTACTCAAAAAAGAACTTGGTAGACCCCTCCAGTGGCTTATATGTTTGCTGCATATAAATGAACTCCCACTGCGCCATCTCTTTCAGAAAATTGACGGAGTCACAACTGGTCCAAAAGCTTTTTCTGGGGAAATAAGAAAAGCTCTACAAACTTGCGAAAAACAACCTCTTGTGCAATTCGATCAAATAAATGTTCTTTCTTCTTGTCAGCTTGTTGGGAATGTTGACTTTGAAGACTTAAGTACTGATCAGAGGTATCTCTATAATTTGTGTATTAGTGTAACAAATGGACACTGCAGTGATGAATTAGGGAATCGCAAACCATGCCCAATAAACCATTCTAGGTGGCTAACAACAGGTGCAAGACTGCTAAGGTTGTATGTATCGACTGATAAACCCTCAAATAATTTGACAACTCTTGTGACCTTTGTGGTGATGGCATATACTCCAGTGCAAACATATGGATTTATCTTTTCAACTATCAAGTCAAGAGCATTGATGAAAACATTTCACACTAGAAATAATATAAGTTGTAAAAGTAATTAGTAATATGATATTGGGCTATATGTACATGTAAAAGATTAACTTTGTTACATATTTTGGGTACTAATGGGTACTTAGGTAGTTTATTTTATGTATTTCGGTAGCACAACTTTATGGTTGTATTCAAATATCTATTTTTTGCACTTGTTTACTTAGGAAACAGGGTATTCTGGGATTCAGTTCACGAAAATAAATAAAAAGTTATAATTTTCGGTCAGTAAATGCTGATTTTCAATATGAAATCTTCAGTGACCCTGGGGCACCACTAAAAATCATTTTTTTCTGAAATAGTTAGGGTTAATTGACTGTATAATAACACAGCTTTTCCCACTACAGGCATTTTCATTTTTTTTAAAAAAAAATTGCCCTATATTCACTCCACCTTATTGTTCATGCTCAACTTGCATATATCACAATGTTTGCTTGTGTTATTGTGTCCATATTCTCTAGTATGGACATTGCAATCTAATATTTGCAATTTATTATCTTCCCCATTAAGGGCTATTTTGTTTCTTTTTATTGTATGCACACCATATAATTTGCTAGTGAGATTATATGAAGACATGTTTTTTGTTTTCTTTTCAAATAAACATTCTTTAAAATCTTCCATTGTAAGTTCTCTTGTAAATGATCGACTTACACCCTTGGCTCTTTTAATTTCTTCTTTGCCATGAATATGTAGGAAATACATTTTTGGTCTTAGAGCAGCAAATTCTGTTATTATTGACCCTGCTGTCTCTTCTTTCATTTTCCCAGGGATCATCTTGTTTTCAAGACTGTGTAATGGATTATTTTCTGGATGATTACCAGGATAATTACTAGTCAAAATATTATTTTATAGAAAACAAATCACTGTACAAATCGGGTGTTTCTATCACATACACAAAACTATCAGTATCCATGTATGCTATTTCAATTTTATCTTTGTATATATGTTTCATGATATCATAATGAAATTTATACATTTCTAATTTAGAACTGCAACACCCACAGTTATTGGTGCATCACACATTGTTTTGTTTTTAGATTTTTCAATAAGTCAGATCATCTGTAATTCTTGTAAAACCTTTGTATGTGGGATCAGCAATAAGTATCCTGAGTTTTTTGGATCGCATACCAAATTACACCTTCTCGATTTCCTTTCTTCTCTGTTCATTTTCCATATATTGCATTAATTATTAATTTAAAAATATTATTTTCAACTTTAGAAATTGTTTGCATTCTATTCTTTGTATTTTTCTCAACATAAGATTTTAACAATTTCGTTGGTCAAATGTTAACCCCTTATGGATTTTAGTAAGTTCCATACCTTGCTCTAAGTAATATTGCAACAGTCGATAATGAAGCAGGTGCCGTAGCTAATCCGTGGTGTTTGTCATGGAGATCAGATGGATATTTCAAATCAACTTCCAGTAGACAACCTTTTGGATGATCTTCAGACCAATTTAAGAAATCACTGTCTTGAAGTTCTTTCTTGCTCATCCATTTGTAATTACCAATTGGCAGTGATTGAGTCAACGCATAACCATATAAATTGTTCATATCAACATAAAATATGTATTTAGATGGTTTGCTAGGATCATAGTTAGGTTAATATTTATTTTTTGCTTTTTCATATCTTAAAGGACACTGCACTATACCACCACGTTTACCAGATTCAACAAACCTGAACTGGTTAATATTATTAATGAGACCAATTTCAACTTTTGTATTTAAAAGCATGGCCTGCCAGGATAAACCGGGTGTTGTGTACATAAAAACAGGATCTACTTCATACAACTTTCTCGAAAAGTTTCAAATACATCAGCCAACTGGAGAGTATCAAAAATCAAGTAGTTGTCATGGTAACCCCCTATTGTTTTGCAATTTAGTGTTTTCCAGACTCTATGTGCATATTGATAATCTAACTTTTCTCAATGGCGAAATGTTTTTCTTTACTGCGTGGTATAATATTAATATTCTCTGTATCATATCCTAATTCTTTGATAAATAAATGTGCATCAACATTTTGCAAATTGTGAATAAATATTGGAATGAAATTAGGTTTCTGTATTATCGAGTTACATGAATTACAAATTGTATGGATATATTCTTCATTAAAATTGTTGTGGTGTTTCTTTTTCTCACTATCAGAATTAAAATATCTATTACAGTATCTACAACTTAAAGTATTATCATGTTCCTGTTGTTGTTCTGGTGTAAAAGGGTTCATTGGTAATTTTTTATATAAGATTGGACTATATTTTTCACCCCACTCTCGAAGTTTTTTGAATAAATTTTTGGTCTGCATCTTCACCTCGATAAACATATAGTTCTGAATTATTTTCTTCATATGATTTTACTAATTTTAGTGCAAAACCACATGCTTTATGTTTAGCTATATTTTTTGTACTTGATGCATTCGAATCTGGAAAACATGTTGCTATTGGTTCTGGTATTGTTTCAAAATCTACATAGATTGCAAATGGATTTTTTAGCAATGATTTGAAATTACTAAATTTTACACTTTAGTATGAAACATCGTAAGTCCCAGGAGGGTGGAGAGAGCAATATTAAATATGTTCCTTTAATTTCTCTTCACATGTTTTCCCACCTATTCCATCACATTTTGACAAGCATCGATCACATATTACTATTTTACCATGATCTGTTGTTATTTGGTTATGTACCAATCGTCCTAGATCCTGTATGAGACAATAGTGTGTCTTGTTTCTCTTTGTAACATATAATAAATGTATAACACGTGTAGCATCTGCTGCTGGATAGTGACGCAGTGGATAAATTTTTTTTTTTTATCAATACCATAAACTTTCACAGGTATTGGTCGATTGTAGTATTCTTTATATTGTTTTTCAAATCGACCAATAGCTGACATATCGACTGGATATTTTATGCCTTACATAAGATTTTAAACTTTTCTATATATTCAGGATAATTGTAATTAGAGATAAGATATTTTTTGTTAGATGCTCGATGAAAATAGGCTATGATGCTACAGAGAAAACATTTATTATCTTCATTTTGAATATTTAATACAGCATTCTTGCTTTTAATGTCGTCGGGTAATTTAATATAACTAGATCCACACCCAAGAGGGATATATTTTGCTATTTTCAATTCAAGTTTATGGTTTGTATCACAAAGTGACCAACCCTAACCTTTTCCTTGGAACTTTTCTTGATTTGACTTAAGTTCTTTACAATTTTTTTCATAAATATCATATAAAGAACGAATATCACTCTTGTGTAAAATTATCACACGGGTACGATGAATGTATTGTTCTTTTTCACTATGAGAATTTATATACATAGAGAATAGATTAAAATACATTTAGAGACAACAGTAGTGTAAAATACAATAGGATGAGCACCACTTACAAGTGTAGAAAAGGAGAGGCTATTTGATTGAACAGCCCGATTTGCCTATACTTAAAACAAAGCAAAGAGGGGCTTATACCCCAATTCTTCTAGTGTGATATGCTCTGAATTTTTAAGAATTTTGAATTCTAGTGTAGAAAAGGAGAGCCTCAATAATCTGATTTGCCTATACTTAAAACTATGCCAAGGTCCCATATTATTTTATTGTTTGGAGTATGTTTTTCTGTCAAAATCCCAGGAATCTTGAATTCAAGTGTAGCCCCCCTCAGATTGATTCTGCCATGTATATATATTTATGAGACCCAGTGGAGTGTGGTGCATAGTCCCATGGTTTTTATTGTTTTGTAATCAGGAGGCCTCTGGGTTTAAGTCCTCATAAAATGTGAAGCCTCCCCTGATTACAAAATGTTAATATTGTTGCCTTGTAAACAAAAGGCTCGGGTTTGAGTCCTGATAAAATGTGTAAGATTGAAATACATGTGGCAAAATAATATCTCCACACGTGAGATTTTGAGAATAATTATTGCTAGTTGATATACAACTGATAGCCCCCAGATCTGAAACCTGGTAAAAAGTGTTGTACAACAGCATAAAAGAACAAAATTATTTTATATTGGGGATCACCCGAGCCTAGTTATTGCTGTTATAATTGTTTTTGGCATATTGTCCATAGTTCTGTTTTTTTTTTGGACCAGGAAATTTTATATAAATAAACAACAAAAATGCCAAAACAAAAATATTGCAGTCAGTGTAATAAAAATATATCTAGTTCTCATTGGGCCAGGCACCGGCATATTTGCGACCGTAAGAAATGCAGAAAGGCCACAAAAATGTGTCCAAGATGCCACAAAATATTGAGCAAGGCATATTACAAATGGCATAAGTGTAATTCTTATGTACAGTCATCAACATTGTCCCCACAACCATCTACATCTGGTCTGAAAAGGAAGCATGAAGCACCTCTTAATGCTGGACCTGCAAAGCAGCCACGCTATGAACCCATCCATAGCAGTTTTAATAAACAATTAAGGGATTACCTGTTTGTATCAGAGCAAAAATGTGGTATTAAGAATTTTTTGAACAGTATAAATTCTAATGTGCAGGCAATTCTAAATGCACAAAATGGCTCTTATAAGCTGTCCCTCAAATTGTTTACACAATATAAGAAGCCAAATGGCACAAAATTTACACAGCCCCACATAACAGAAACTGTACCTGTATATTCAAATGCAAATTCAGACAAAATAATAAGCAGTTTAATAGATCAATTAAATATTAAACACTCTGAATTTGCAGCAAAAGAGTCTGGATGGAGCCTATGCGGATCTCCACACAAGTTATATATTAATATTTCTGAATTCAGCCCATTACAAGGATCTACATATCTGCCATTACCTGCCAATATTAAAAACAAAAAAGCCGTGGTTAATATTGAAAATAATGATGAGAAATGCTTTTTGTGGTGTATTTTAGCTGCTTTGTTTCCAGTTTCAAGGAATCTTCAGAGAATAAATTATTACAAACAACATGAACATGATTTTGATGAAGCAATGGAGGGTTTAGAATATCCAATGTCTGTTCAGAATATTGATAAATTTGAAAAAAAGGCCAGGGATATTAATGGCAAACAATTATCTATTAATGTATTTATTTGTTCCACTGGCCGTGGCAATTGATTTATAGCACCTCTCAGAATCAGTACATTTGATGATGATTCTGCTGTTCCGATTGATCTGCTCTTAATTGAAGGGGATGGCACAAATCATTACACTCTGATACATAATCTTGAAGCTTTAGTGAGAACACAATTAGACAAATCCAATACAATATTCAAGTTGTGTAGAAGATGTTTAAGTGTATTTGATGGTCAAAAAATAATAAATGGGGTTCGGGAAGTGAGTGCAGAAATTGCTAAAAACAAGTTAATTGAGCATCTGAAATACTGTGGCAATTATAAACCTGTTCATATGGTGATGCCTAATCCAAGTGAAAATGCCAAATTCAAAAAGTTTGAAGCCCTGTTGGAACACCCAGCATATAGTCTGTGATTTTGAATCAAACCTCAAACCTCTTGCATTCTGCAATCCAGATCCTGAAGAATCTTCAATTACACCATACCAGCTACATGAACCTTCCAGCTTTTATTATGTGATTGTACAGGATGGTGTTGTTAGTAAAGAAGATTTATAAACAGGAGCAGATGCCATCAAAGAATTTGCACATAGAATAGAAAATGAGTGCCATGACATAGCATCTAATGTTTTATTAAAATCAAAACCCATGTTGCCTTTAACAGAGAAACAGATTGAGGATTTCAACAATGCAGAAAAATGCCCGGTATGTGATTCTGAATTTTCAGATACAAATATCAAGGTGAAACACCATTCTCATACAGATGGTAAATTCTTAATGGCCCTGTGTAATAGCTGTAATATTAAGATCAAGAGACCAAAATTTATTCCTATATTTTGCCATGGAGCATCCAATTATGATTTCCATCATCTGATCAGGTACGAGGGGTTTGAGAAGCATAATTTAAATATTTTAGCTGAAAATGATGAAAAATATATATCTATTAACAAAATAATTAAAGTTAATGGTGTTCCTATTCACATAAGATTTCTTGATTCTTACAGAATTTTATCGGCTAGCCTGGCAACACTGGCCACTAAATTATCTGATGATCAATTCAAAATCACATGTGCTTTGTTTCCAAATCAGGACCTGAAATTAATTAGGCGGAAGGGTGTATATCCATATGATTATGTTACAGATTTTTCTAAATTTGATGAGTGTTCTCTGCCACCACAACAAGAGTTTTACAGCAAAATCAGAGGATCTGGAATCACTGATGAAGATTATCACCATGCCCAGTTGATGTGGAACAATTTAAAATGCAAGACATTTGGTGATTATCACAAGGCATATTTGAAACTTGATGTGACCCTCTTAGCTGATATACTGCAGGCATTCAGAAAATCTTCCATGCAAAATTATGAACTGGATCCAATGTATTTTTACAGTGCCCCGGGCCTAGCATGGTCTGCAATGTTTTTAAAAACTAAAATGCAATTGGATCTGATCCAAGATCAAGATATGTACTTGTTTATGGAACAATGTATAAGAGGAGGCATGGTGCAATGTTCTCAGAGATATGCCAGAGCAAATAACAAATATATTTCTGATTATGATCCAGCACTGCCATCAAATTATATACTGTATGTAGATGCAAACAGCCTCTATGGTTATGCCATGATGGATAAACTGCCATATGCAGGGCTTGAATGGGTTGAAGATTTCAATATTGAGAATCTTAAGGATTTTGATGACAGTAACTATGGCCTCTTCTTAGAGGTTGATCTGACAATTCCAGATAATTTACACAACAAATTTTCTGATCTGCCCCCAATTCCTGAGGTTCAGTGCTCATCTGGCTCTAAACAGAAGAAATTGATGATGACACTGGAGCCAAAACAGGGCTATGTCAGATATTACAAAAACCTCCAGTTCCTGATGAAACATGGTGTTCAAGTGAGCAAAGTTGGCAAAGTTTTGAGGTTCAGGCACTTAAAATGGTTGAAGCCATATATTAATACAAACACAGAGCTTCGAACATCTGCAAAGAGCCAATTTGATAAGGCCATGTTTAAATTGATGGTCAATTCTGTGTATGGCAAAACAATTGAAAATGTCAGAAAACATACCGATGTTAAAATAATTACTGACCCCAGCCTGAGCAAAAAATTGGTTGCAAAGCCTAATTTCAATTATAGAAGAATTTATGATGAAAATATGGCTCTTTTCAACATGAAAAAAACAAAGATTAAGTTTGATAAACCTATTTATGTAGGGGCTGTGATATTGGAATTGGCCAAATTACATATGTTAAAATTGTAATATGATGTGCTGAAACTTTTTTATGGTGATAGTGTAAAATTGATGTACATGGATACAGATAGTTTTGTTCTTGATATTCAAACAGAAGATGTTTATCAAGATATGTCACAGCCTGCATTGCTTGAATATTTTGATACCAGTGAACATACAAAGATTCAACCTCACAACAAAAAGGTGCCTGGCAAGTTAAAAGATGAGACACTTGGTGATGTTATTGTGGCATTTGCTGGGTTAAGGGCCAAGATGTACAGTTTTGAAACATGTAGTGGTGTTGTTGCCAAAAAGGCCAAGGGCATTGGCAAAGTAACTGTTGACAAAGAGCTTGAATTTGAAGATTACAAAAATTGTCTCAAATCATGTAGCACAATCAGAACATCAGAATCCAGAATTCAGAGTGTGGATCACTTGTTGACTACAAATACTGTAAGAAAAGTGGCTCTGGACCCACATGATGATAAGAGATGCATTTTGTCATGTGGCATACATACTTTGCCATGGGGGCATTGTGATTTGAAAAGTGGGAATCAATGCCCAAATACAGAGCATGATTTGAAATAAATAAACATGCCTATGAACTTATTTGGGTTCAAAAAACAGGCTATTATGGAGCTGCCAACACCACAACCTTCTTCTCATATGATATCTAAACTAAGTGGCTTGTTAATTATTCATCTAAACAGCATACTTACAGATATTGATGATGAAACTGGCAAAACATTGTACATATTTAACAATAATTTAAATCATTACCAATTACCTGTAGGTGGGCAATTGCAATTTATTACAACCCCTGAGGGTGATGTCAAAATCTCAATAGGGAGAAATATTTATAGAATTAAGCACTCAAACATGATTTCTGGCACTGTATATACTGTTTCTGCTGGTGACTGCCTATATATTGAGGTCCCTGGGTCATATGACAAGCTTATACCCTTTTTTATAGAATTAAGAATCAGATATTCAATAATAAATAACCATTAAAACAAAAATGCCTAATGATATTTTTGGCCATACAAGGCATGAAGATCACAGTGATGAGATTCTGATGCTTGATGTCAGAGTCAAGAAATTAAGAAGTGATTTACAAGCTTTACAAACCACACTCAATGCCAGTCTTCAATTAGAAATTACAAATTTGCAATCACAATGCATGGACCCTCTTCTTAAAATTGATTCTGAACTTAAATTATTGCTTCAGAAATATACTGACCTGGCCACATTAGATAATTTTCAAAATTTAGAAGAAGCTGTAGCAGCTCTTCAAGCCAAATTTAAGAGCCAGGCCACCAACTCTGAGCAATTGAAACAACAATTAGAAGAGCAAATAAATAATGTCCAGACACAACTCCAAACAATTGTCAAAAGCATAAAATCACAAGAAGATTTTGATCTAGTGATTTCCACTCTAAAGGAACAGATTCAGTCACTCCAAATACCTAATCTGGACCCTCTGAAAAAATGCCATAGCCGAGGTTAAAGAAAAAATTGAGACACTTGAAAATTTTATGAACAATTTGCCATCTTCTGATGCATTGAATGCAATAACTCGGAGTGTAGCAAATATTAAGCTGCAACTTGAAACATATGAAGATTTTGGAAAAATTCAAAGTTTCATAACCCATCTTGAAGGTACAATAGCAGCAGTGCAAAGTGATTTGGCAAATGTACTAGAATCCCGATTGCCTGGGATTGTAGATACCCTTGTTAGTGTCCAGCAACAAATCACAAAGCTTGAAAACCTCAACACTGAATCTGAACTATCTCATTTTCATCACTTGATCGATGATATCCAAACAAAACTTGAAATTTTACAGCAATCAAGACCCACTCAGGCAGATATAGCCCTGCTCCAAAATGCTATGCAAAATGTGGCTGATGCTTCTGAATTAAATAATGTGAAATTGGCACTTGAATATTTGCAAAATACTGTAACAAATCTGCCTACATCACAGGAACTTAAAAATATTAAGAGGGCAGTGAATCGCATATTGAAATCAGAAGATATCAAGAATATCCAGACAGAGATCAAACAACTTACTCAGACAGTGGCCACTCTACCAACCAATCAACATATTAATGAACTGCATGCCCTGTTTGAGGATATCAGAAGACAGGTCCATGATATTACTGCTCAAAATTCAAAATTGGCAGTTATTGAAAATTTGCAACAAATTGTAGCTAATATCAAGCAACAGCTAGGGACCATGGAATCCAATCAAGCAAATGCTCTGTCTGTTTTTGCCACCCAGCTTCAAGAAATTGTGCAACAATACAAGAAACTTATTGTGGACATAAAAATCAAGCCAGTCCATGATGATGTTGTTAGGACCATCAATGAGCATCTTGAATCTGTAACAAGCAGATTGCTCACAGCAGAAAAGGAAATAACAGGCATAATCGAGAATCCAAAACATACAGTAATTCTTGAATTGTACAGCATCCCCAACAAAGAATATGATTCTCCATTTACACCAGGTGGCAAAATATATATGCTGTCCCCTGCACAATTTTATTACCAGTTTTTTGTTGGGGGCACATTGAGACCAATCAAGATCAAATATTGGCATCAACCACAGGCACACCACTACCCCACCTTATCAATAACAAATGCTGATAACAAAGCAAAAATCACCAGTGTAGAGTTAGAGGATTTTACACACCCCAATACATTAGAAACATCTTATGCTGAAGATGATGGGTCTCTGGAATTTAAAATACAAATAGGGGACAAATTATATTTAGAAAATCCTGCAGTATCAGCTGCTGAACACCCTATACTTGCAATATTCTTGTTTTCATATTATGTCTAGACAAATTATTGTTGATGAATTACACAGACAAGCCAGACATAATTTTAAGAGATTGCCAGTAGTCACAAAGGGCATAGATGATTTATGGCAGAGCGACTTGATTGAAATGGCAAGTGGACAGTTGAAAAACTTAGACAAAATCAACAAGGGCTACAAGTATCTACTCACTGTAATAGACACATTTTCAAAATTTGCCTGGGCTGTGCCACTCAAATCCAAGACTGGAAAATGTGTTACAGAAGCCCTCAGGACAATCATCAATCAGAGTGGAAGATCCCCGTGCTATTTGCAAACAGATAATGGCAAAGAATTTTATAATTCAGTGTTTCAACAATTTATTAAAAGCCAGTCAATAAAACATTATTCGAGTTACAGTGATCTCAAGAGCTCAATTGTAGAGAGATTCAACAAAACCCTAAAAAATCTGATGTATAAACAATTTACACTTCAAGGTAATTATAAATGGATTAATATTCTTCCAGAACTTCTACATAAATATAACAACTCGGTCCATTCTACAATCTACATGAAACCCTCTAAAGTAACTCCATCTGATGAGCAAAAATTGATCAGGACTGTTTATTATCCTAGATACCAGCCAACAACAAGAAAGGCCAAATACAAGGTGGGTGATCAAGTAAGAATCAGCAAATATAAGCACTTATTCAAAAGAGGCTTTACAAGAAACTGGAGCTCTGAATTATTTACAGTGGTTCAAATTAAACCTGGGACCCTTAACACATATATAATAAAAGACCACCGAGGAGAAATTCTCAAAGGCCGATTCTATGAAGAAGAGCTCAGCAAAACTAAACAGCCTGAAACATATCTCATAGAAAAAATCATCCGCAGAAAAGGCAACAAGTTATTTGTCAAATGGCTAGGACTTCCAGAACACAGCTGGATCGATGCAGACAAAGTGATAATATGAGCACCTGGGATGTTATAAAAAGGCTGCCAGAACCTGAACAGCAGATTAAAAGAAATGGCAAGTTGCTGCCTGATAATATTAGGTGTCTTATTGTTGGGCCATCAGCTTGTGGTAAAACTACACTAATGGTTGATAATTTTTTATTGGCACCCAACTGGTTAGACTGGAAAAACAGGCACTTGTATGTCTTTTCTAAGAGCTTGGAACAATTAAAATATCAGCAGTTGATGAAGCTATATGATGGATTGGATATAGCCACTTTTGAACCAGATGTTAAGCCACTTCATGAATGTCTCGATAATTCTGTTGTTGTGTTTGATGACATTATACTGGATAATCAAAACAAGGTTAGAAATTTTTTTACACAGGGCCGACACAAAAACATTGATTGCTTCTACCTGGCACAGACTTTTTCTAAAATACCCAAGCAACTGATCCGAGACAACAGCAATTTTATATGTGTGTTTCATCAAGACCATACCAATCTCAAACACATACATGATGAATATGTAGGTGGGGACTTGAGCTACAATGATTTTTCCAAGATTTGCAGCAGGTGCTGGAACCAGGACAGTTATGGGTTTGTCACAATTGATATGACAAGAACACCCAATAGTGGCAAATACAGAAATAAAATCAACAATTTTCTAGACATTGAAACATATATAAATAAACATGAAAAGGCCAATCATTGATGATCTTAAATTAAGAGATTATCTTGTAAAAAGATTTAAGGAATGGAAATCAGAGAACCGAGGAATTTATGAAAAAAACAAACAAACAGAACAGCCTGTAATTGATGCTATTAGTGAATTAGGTAAGAATATCAAAGCTGTTACAGAGCAAAATCAAAATTTGATCACAGAGCTTGTACCTGTAGCTGCAAAAAACATATTAGATTATCCATTTACCCCACTTTCCAGTATTCATACACCTAGTCCTATTGCTCCTAGAAGAATTGAAGCTACTCAGGATCCTATTGAATTGGGTCTTCTTGCTCAAAAATATTTAACCACACCTAAAGACAATAAAGATGAGGTGTTTGGCTTATATGCTGACACAGAGCTTGATGGTAGCATCATACATAGAATTGGCAATTTCAGAGTAACATTTATGGGGGATGATCTGATTGTTTATTCAGAATCTCGTCTCGGAGAAAAAGGAGCTTTTGTTAAGTACCCCGGAACACCTGGATTGTGGGAACTGATGACTCGGAAAAGGCCTGGCAGCTATACAGATCAAGATTATGAACATTACAAAGAAATATTAATAAAATCAGATGCTCTATACCAGAATAATGATCCCACACAAAAAAGAGTCAAGTCTAGCAGTGGGGCAAAATACAATAATTTAATTAAGCCCATATGGTCACAGATCAAGACTGGCAGTGGAATCAAACAATACAACACCCTGCCTAAAGAATTTGTGTGGGTTGATGATGTCAGGAAACTTGTAGATAGGTTATTGGTGATAGCTGGGGAGGAAAATGCAGGGAACCACAATTTTTACAATGAAAAAGTTGGAATTATGGACATGATAAGCACCAAATTGTCCAATTTTATAGTGAATGACACTAAGGGGATTGGATATCTTATAAAAATTATTAATACTCTACCACCTAAATTTTGGAATATTTCTGAGGGTCGGGGGTTGGTTAATGACATTATAAACAAGCTGCCATTTGAACTACACATTCCAGGCTATCAGTATTGTGGTCCAGGCACAAAATTGGACCATAGATTAAACAGAGGTGATCCTGGTGTTAATCCTTTAGATGCTGCTTGTAGAGACCATGACATAGCATAAAACACACATTCTGATCTTGACAAGAGACATGTTGCAGACAAGAAATTAGAAGAGGCTGCATTTGGTAGATTTGTAAGCAAAGATGCTTCTTTAAGTGAAAAAATAGCAGCATTGGGAACCACCATAGCTATGAGCACCAAACAAAAACTGGGGTGGGGGTTGTGAATATGTATATAATAAACCTACAATGAAGGCAAAGGGTGTTATGTATCAAATACCTTATGCAGGTCTCAAATCTCTTAAAACTATTGACAGTCTTTTAACCAAAAAGCAGCGCAAGAAAAAAAATTCTTGTCTTGCAAAGGGGCATGGTATGAAATTGTTGCTTAGTACCCCCAATTAAAAAAATTACAGCAATCAAGAAAAAAATCACATGTGGGGGGATTCATATTTACCATTCCTGCCATCTTAGCTGCTCTCGGGGCTGTTGGGAGCTTGGCTGGGGGATCAGCTGCCATAGCAAAAACAGTAATAGATGCCAAGAAAAATAGGGCAGAATTAGATGAGCAGAGGCGCCATAACCTGGCCATTGAGAAACAAGGCAAAGGTGTTAAGAGAGCCATGAATAAGTTTAAAAAAAATAAGAGCCGCTTACAAACCAAGATATTGAAGCTTTAATCAAGCCACTGGGCATCAAAAATTTTAGAGGTGTGTACATGTCTGATTCTTTGCCAGAGCAACCACTCAACAAAGAGTGTGGCATTGTTAATTTGGATAAGTACAAAAATCAGGGCACTCACTGGATCTGTTATCTTAAATATTTAAACAATAAGGCATTTGTGTTTGATTCATTTGGAGGTGTTCCACCTGAAAATTTAATAAAATATTTAAAATCACCTAATCTTTATTACAATAATGCCCGTGTTCAAAACTTCAAAGATGTTAATTGTGGACATTTGTGTTTATCTGTTCTTAGATATATGTCTCAAATAAATAAACCATCAATTGGAAATTTTCAAAAAGCCTTGTGGTGTCTGAAACATCATGGGGGTATTCCATCTCACCAGCCAAAATTCAATATTGAAACTCAAATTGCATGATGACATAGTGTATCCCAAAACAATAGCTCAAAGAGCATTTTATGGCATGTATTTGATCCCTAATATTACACTCCACAACAACACAATTGCAGTAGGGGATCAAAAAATTGTCATCACTCCAGGGCAGTATAATCTATCCACTCTAAATGCACAATTACCCAGAGGTGTAGTGTTAAGTCAAAATTCTGTCACTCACAGAGTAGAGATTGTATCTGCTACAGAGACAGTGGATCTGGGTACTATTGGAGAGCTGTTAGGTTTTGAGAACAACACAAAACTTGAAGCGGCCATCAAACACACTGCTATTAATATACCTAAATTCTTAGCCATAGAGACTCTGAATATTCACTGTAATGTGGCTGAGGGTATGGTCACCAAATCAAATGGCATAGGCACTCACAAACAAACCGGCATCATTGCAACATTTAAACCTAATTCTGAATTTATGGAGCCAATCATCTACAATCCATCCCCAACATTATATTTTCCTGTGTGCCATAATAGAATAGATTATATTGAATTGATGGTCACTAATGAAAAAAGAATTAGTTGATTTTGCTGGAGCCACAACAACTGCAATCATAGAGATTAATATTTAAATAAAAATACATACAAGAAAAAATGGAAAATATTGAGAGTTATGAGCTACAATCATTCCCTCCAAACAGGAGGACATTTGCAAATTTAAATCAACCCAACACAGAGATTGAGGTTGATCTTGATGTAGGGGATGGCTTTATACACCCCCACAGAGCAGATCTATACATCAAATTTGATGTTGTAAAGCTCGATGGAACAGATTATCCGGCAAATTCAAATATAAGACTTGTGGATAATTTTGTGACACATCTATTCTCTGAAATTGAGGTCAGAAAGCATGGTGTTGTTATAAACAGAGTGGATTATCCCGGCATTACCTCCACAGCTTTGGCCACATTAAAATTATCCAAAACCGAGGCTTCTTACTACAAAATAGGTGGATTTGAGGCTGGTGATAAGATATTATCTAAGAACCACACAGTGTTGTTCCCCATGCGCCTATTGCTAGGATTCTTCTCAGATTACAAAGATATTATGTGGAAGGGTGGTTTAAGAATTACATTTAGAAGAGCTGCCAATGATAATAATGCTTTGATGAGGTACAGCACATTAAACTCTACAGGGGAAGCTCTGCCCAATACCTTACCTGATGAGGGCAAATGCATTATTCAGACTATGGAGTTAAGAATCCCAGTTGTTGAATATGAAGCCAGTTATGCTCTTAAATACAAAGCAGATATAATAAAAAATCCACAGATTCCTCTACAATTTTATACATATCAATGTGTACAGAAGCCCGCATCTGGTACCTATTATGAGTTTGATGCTACAAATTCATTCTCCAGTATACAATATGACATGCCGGATTTTGTGGTGGTATTGTTTCAGACTGGAAGACACAATAATCAGGAAAAAAATTCAAGTAGATTTGATAACTGCAACATCAAGAACATTTATCTTAAAAATGGCAGAAATGAGGTATTCCCTAGAGAAAATTATAATTTAGACATGTCCAAAGAATGATTTCCTTAAATTATATGAAGCATTTTCGGCATTCAAAAGGGTCACTACTGGCAATACTGACATGTATTACACACCAGATGAATTCAAAGCACAGAGACCCATGTTTGTAATCAACACTTCAAAAAGGAAACAAGTTGTGGTGAATGACAGGACAAATATTAAAATTATCTGTGAATTCCATGAGGCATTACCTGATGACACTATATGTAGTGTTATTATCATAGGTGAAAAATCATATGTTTATGATGTAAGAAATGAGAGAGTCACAGAGTAATTCTAGAGGGCCGATTCAAACACAGAATCCCCTTGATTACAAAGCAATAATACCAACATTTTGCTGTCAGGGAGGCTCAGACACTCTGCCAGGTTTCGAACCTGTGGCCTTTTGATTATAGAACATATAGGCCAAGGAATTATGTCTACACCACATCTGCATATTGCAGAGAAGCTCAAATAACACAGTACTTCTGCCTATTCTGCAGAAAAACTAAAATACAATTCAAAATGGGATTTTGAAATGTGCAGTAAATATTTAGAGCCCCTCTCAGGTACATATTAACACAACTGAATTCTTTCAGGCAAACATGGAAGCGGGCAACTAAGAATTCACCTTGGAGTTAATGACACTGATGGATGGGCATGCAAGAGATATAATCTACAGGCGTGCAATTAATTGCCCTGGCCGGGGCATGTGACTGATCAAAAGATTAGAAGAACATGCAGGCACCTGCACATGTCTCATTGTATTGATCGGGGATGTTTTGCAATGAGAATATATAGTATTTGGCTGAGCTAGTGTTTTTATACCCAACAGCAATAACTAGGCTGGTGATCCCCAATATAAAATAATTTTGTTCTTTTATGCTGTTGTACAACACTTTTTACCAGGTTTCAGATCTGGGGGCTATCAGTTGTATATCAACTAGCAATAATTATTCTCAAAATCTCACGTGTGGAGATATTATTTTGCCACATGTATTTCAATCTTACACATTTTATCAGGACTCAAACCCGAGCCTTTTGTTTACAAGGCAACAATATTAACATTTTGTAATCAGGGGAGGCTTCACATTTTATGAGGACTTAAACCCAGAGGCCTCCTGATTACAAAACAATAAAAACCATGGGACTATGCACCACACTCCACTGGGTCTCATAAATATATACATGGCAGAATCAATCTGAGGGGGGCTACACTTGAATTCAAGATTCCTGGGATTTTGACAGAAAAACATACCCCAAACAATAAAATAATATGGGACCTTGGCATAGTTTTAAGTATAGGCAAATCAGATTATTGAGGCTCTCCTTTTCTACACTAGAATTCAAAATTCTTAAAAATTCAGAGCATATCACACTAGAAGAATTGGGGTATAAGCCCCTCTTTGCTTTGTTTTAAGTATAGGCAAATCGGGCTGTTCAATCTAATAGCCTCTCCTTTTCTACACTTGTAAGTGGTGCTCATCCTATTGTATTTTACACTACTGACAACATCTTTCAAGTTTATTCTAAATTGCTTCTATAATTTTTTCTTTCAATTTAGATAGTAAATTTGGAATATCTGAGTCTTCATAATTTGTCTAATGTGGTATATTTTTTGTATGTTTTTGTTTTTTCTATTATTCATTTTTTGTTATCATTTTATATAATTTGTATATATATAATTATATATATTTTTTAAAAAATATTTGGTTTTATATATTAAAAATTTAAAAAATAAAATTTATTTGGTTATGTATATATTTAATTTTTATTTTTAAAAATATTTGGTCTTATATATTCAATTTGTTTTCCAGAAATATATTAGAACAATTTATACTTAATAAAAATTAATTATAAATTTATATGTTATTAGTATTCTACATACCAAAGTGCATAAATATTTTTATATATAGAGCTTTTTTTCTTTCTAAAAAAGGAACACATATACATTATCAGACGTAAAAATTAATCAGAATATATTATACATTTGAAAAATAATTTTATATGCTCTACATAGCACTGCAGCACTCATAACTTAAAAAAAGACAGTATCTACATTTTCAAACGTAAAAATTAATCAGAATATACACACATTTGAGAAATAATTATATACGCAGCACTGTACAGCATTGTAAAATAACTCAAAATCACTATCAATAAATCTATTTCTCTTAAAAATGTAATAATTGTAAATATATGCTTAAAATATACTGATATAGACTCAAAAAGTAAATTTTGCCCCCTATGAGTTGAGCGTTGATAAAAAAAACATAATTATTTTTTATACTACAAAAATGGTAAAAATTTGATTTTTTTTATATTTCCCAATTAGAAATTTAGCTGAAATCAAGGTAAAATAAATAAATAGCAAATAAATGTTTGCAAACGAAGCATTACCTCTACTCTCCAAGACTCTAATGCAGGTACTACGACATCGCCAACAAGCTGCCAGTACTGCGGTCCGGGAACCAAACTCGAGACGAGATTGGAAAGAGGAGGCAGCTGAGTGAATCCATTGGACGCAGCATGCAAGGATCACGACATCGCCTACAACACGCATACTAACGAGTTCGATGCACGTCACGTGGCAGATAGAAAATTGGAACATACGGCGTTCGGAAGGCTGATCAGCAGAGATTCCTCGCTGGGTGAACCAGTTGCAACTTTGGGCACGGCCATCGCCATGAACACAAAACGTAAATTGGGATGGAGTCTATAAATAACACTCCGTAAAAATGACGCAGTCTCGCATAACGGAACTTCGTCCCGAGCTACTGCATACAATATTTACGAACACGTTTGACGGAGGTGATGAGGATGTCGCAAAGATCGCAGACTAGGTCAAAGTAAAGCCGGAATTTCGTTCAATGTGCGAAATGATTCTCGTGAACCATGTTCGGAAAATAAGCGGTACGAAGAACTTGCAAGATCCAGACACTCTTTTTCGGGCTGCAGTGGAAATGTTGGATGACAGATTGGACGAGATTCACGAGGCAAGGCATGGAAGAAGACGATACACCGACGATTGGTACAGATCCAGCGCGGAAACAGGCAGCATCATAAACCACCTCATCGCGTTGTCCAAGGCGCGAACTTTCTTCCTCGTCCCCCCACGATATATAAATAACATACCATCAGCCCAAGGGTGTCGTGTACCAGGTGCCTTACTTGAATATGTAAACTCTGGATGCCCTGTACGAGTTACTCACCGAAAAACAACGCGAAAAGAAACGGTCTTGATTGACCGAAGGTCACGGAATAAAGTTACTGCTCAGCACTCCTCAGTTCAGAACGTTGCAGCGTTCGAGGAAAGGACTCACACTGGAGGATTCATATTCAGCATCCCCGCTATCCTGGCAGGTTTGTAAGCTGTAGGAAGTTTAGCGGGTTATAGCGCGAAATCACCAAAACCGTCATCGACGCCAAGAAGAACAATACCGAACTAGAAGAGCAGAAATGTCACAACCTTAAAATGGAGAAGAAAGGTAAAGACATCAAGAAGAAAAACAAATCGACGCTTTGACCAAGTTTTTAAAAATAGAAGAACCACTCACCAAGCACGACATTGAATCTGTGATCGAACCGTTTGGGATCGAGCACTTAAGAGGTGATTTCATGACAGATTCTCTACAGTTAAAAGAACAGAGTGCGGGGTAGTCAACATGGACAGTTACGAAAATCAAATCACACATTGGATCTGCTATCTCAAGCAAGCAAACAATAAAAACGCTTTCGTTTTCGATTCTTTCGGAGGCATTCCACCTGCGGGTTTAGTCAAGTATCTCTACGCTTCCAACCTCTACTACAACGGCGAAAGCATTCAAGGTTTCGGGGACGTGAACTGCGGCCATCTCTGCATCTCCATGCTCACATTCATGTCTCGAATAAATAACCCATCAATTCAAGATTTCCAGAAGGCGCTGTGCCACCTGAAACACAATGGGAGTGTTCCATATCACCAGCGAGACTTCTCTCTTGAAACTCACGTTGTACGACGACATCGTCTATCTAAAATCCATAGCCCTTGGAGCATTCGACAGCATGTACCTGATTACCAACGTCACCAAGCACAACAACACCATGAAGGTCGGAATCGAAAAAAATCAGCATCACGCAGGAACAGTACATCCTGTCCACCTTGCAAGCTCACTTGCCGAAGGGGTTGTTGCTCTCTCAAATTACGTGACACACAGAGTTGAGTTGGTGTCCGCAACAGAAACAACAGAAACCGTTGACCTAGGTACCGTCGGAGAGATTCTGGGTTTCGAGAACAGCACCAAACTCGAATCTGGCATCAAACACTTCGGTGCCAACATTCCTAAATTTCTGCCCATCGAGACTTTGAACGTGCAGAGAATCGTGGCGGAAGGTATGATCACCAAAGCAGACAATATTGGTAGTCACAAGCAAACGGGAACCATCGCCACCTTCAAACCCAATTCAGAATTCATGGAAGCGATAAACTTCACACCTTCGTCGCCAATCTACTTTCCGGTGTTCCGCAATCGAATCGACCAAATATAGTTCGCGGTGACCAACAAGAAGGGGGAGCTTGCGGATTTCGAAGGAGCCACTTCCACGGCCACGGCCATCGTGGAGATTAACATATAAATAACCTTTTAACAATAGAGCGGATAGAAAGTTACGAACTGCAACCTTTTCCTCCCAACCGTCGCACCTACGCGAACATCAACGAACCGAACAGAGAAATCGAGTTCGACATGGACGTCGGAGACGGATTCGTCCATCCTCATAGAGCAGACCCGTACGTGAAATTCGATGTGGTGAAAAAGAAAGCGGAGTCTCATTCCTTACCAATGCAAATTTCAAAATCGTGGAAAACTTCGTGCCCTATCTGTTCTCGCAAGTTGAAGCCAGAAAACACGGAACGGTGATCGATCGAGTGGACTACCCCGGGATTACCTCCACCGCCGTGGGGACGTATAAATTATCAAAAACAGATGCCGCTTACTACCAGTCAGGGGGTTTGAAGCAGGAACGAAAATCTTGACGAAAAGCTGCACCGTATTGTTTCCCATGCGCCTGCTGCCAGGTTTCTTGTCAGACTACGCCCATATCATTTGGAAGGGTGGTTTGAGAGTCACCTCTCGCAGAACAGCCAACGACAAAGACGCGCTGATACGTTACAGCGCCGTGAACGAACCACTCCCTCAAGTACAAAGCGGACATCTTGAAGAATTCGTAAGTAACCATTCAGTTTTACACTTACCGGTGCGTCTAGAAACCTGCATCCGGCAACCATTACGAATTCGATGCCACGACGCAGTTCAGCAGCATACAGTACGACATGCCCGATTTCGTCGTAGTACTCTTCGAGACAGTGAGGGACAACGACCAGGAAAAATATTCCAGCAAATTCGACAATTGCAAGATCAAAAACGCCTATCTCAAAAACGGTCGCAACGAAGTTTTCCCGGGCGAGAATTGCAACCTCGGCATCGCAACCGATGATAACCTCTAGCTTTACGAAGCGTACACCGCATACAAGAGGGTGACCACAGGCTTCGTTGACATGTTCTACACACCCAGCGAGGTCAAAGCACGCAGGCCCATGATCGTCATTAACCATTTGAGTAGGAAGCAGGTGGTGATCAACAACCTCACCAACATCACGATCATCTGCGAGTTCCACGACGCCCTGCCCGACGACACTCTGTGGAGGGTCATCTTCGCGCACGACGTCAAGAACGAGAGAATAACGGAGCAGTCTTAAATACCGAGATAAAATGGAGAGATAAGGACGAGGAAGAAGAAGAAGAAGAAAAAAAGAAGAAACAGCTTCAAATAAAAACGCAAGTAACAAAGCTTTTATTTCATATCATTTATTGCATAATTTAGAAAAATCGCATGTCTTTGCACAAATTGACCAAATATTGAAAGATAAAAAAGTAGCAATTATTCACATTATTATTTTTTGGCACCATGAAAATAAAATGTCATTCGCAATAATACTACTTGTGAATATATTTATTTTTTTTTCTTTCTTTTTCAAGTGCTGAAGTCAACTTTTTGTATTCCCCTCCTATCACACTAGGAAAATAAACATGCCTTTAGTTATTCATTCATCTATGTTAATTAACCAAGGTTCATTAAGAATATGTTATTTTTCCATTAGGATCTATTTTTTCCACACATTGTCATTACCTGCAACAAAAACAACATCAATCACACTAGAGTAGATAGCTACATACACACACGTTGCATGCAAAATGCACACACACACGGAGGTCCTGTGTATGGAGTCATGGAGGTTTAAGAAGAAAAAAAACCTTCAAAATCTACAGAGTCGTGGCTTTGATATATATATGCTGTGGCCGGTAGAACTGTGTTGGATACCACACACCCCGGGCAGTAAAATCTCTTTCTTTTCTTCTTTTGGGGCCAGGGATTTTCTTAACAAATAAAAAATGTCATATTTTTTAAAACATAGAAAACCAGACAACTCCAACATCAAATTGCTATCGTGAAAAAGAAAAGAAGAAACGCAGCAGGTATACCGCCCCCGGAGGTAGTTCTTCTTCATACTTTAGGGAGTTGCGTAGAATCGGTGTCGCGAACCACTCACGTCGTACCAATTTGATGCTATGACAAGGGTCCATGCACGTCGAGAAAGTGCTCATGATGTTAAAACACATCGTCAAAGGCCATTCGTACTAATGGTGGCGGTCAGGGGCGTGGTGCTGATCACATCACCCCCACTCATGACCGGATCAAGAAAGTTACCCCCACACCCCTATACGCCTTCATGGCGTGGTGCTAAGCACAGGGGAACACTTTACCTTATTTTACCTTTACTAATGGTGGCGTTGAAATGGACAATTTACACGTACGTATATCGTGTCGTAGTGACTTGAGAGGGCTCAACCAATTGACGTGCGAGAGAGAACAGGATTGAGGGAGGAATAAAAGGAGCTACAGCTAATAACAATTTGCACGAGCCTCTTCTGCTTCGCTCCGCGTAATGAGGAGGAGCGCCGTCGTGATGGTAAAAGAAAATCAGGGAATACCCATCTTCAGACAACACAGATGTCAAGATATACTCTTCCAGAATTCGACGATGCTCCACCACCGTTAAGGTTCCGTTGATGAAGAAAGGGTCCACATCACGAATCCACCACACATCACACCACACCATCACTTTTCCGTTAAAAACCTGCAGATGTATCATACCAATGCGGGTATCTGTCCGACCAATATCGGACGTTCTGCTTGTTCACCTCAACCTACACGTAAAAGTTTGCTTAATAAGTGAAGATCATTTCGAAGGCGAAACGGGGTTTTGACATATTTGCTCTATGACCCATTACTCAAATTGCACAAACGTGGAATTCCAAGTTGCAGCTTGTAGGGGGGGAACTTATTCCCGCTAAAAATCAGCATAATGAACGTGTGGCTAACACAGCTTTCCTGGGCTACACGACGATTGTTTCTTTTCGGACTCTTGCAGAATGCAAGCGCTAGATTTGCGGATCAGTATGAATTTCAACTATTATTTGGGTTTCACCATACTTTTGAACTACCCTCTATTATCCTACAATAGTTTCCTATTTTCCTTAAATAAAATGATCCTCTTTGATATTAAGAACGAAAGATAACATCAATAATTATGGCTATTGAAAATTGTAACATGTAGTATTGCTCATAGCAGTGAATTCAATTATGTCACCAATTATATTTCAAGCTGATTACAACTCAACGTTCAAACTCATACAAGAAAGTTTGTATGAATTATAAAGTGCATACACAAAATAATGGCACGGTTTTAAAATGTACTAAGAAAGTTATTTCTCACGTTACACGGGCACAACATACACTGTCATCAGCGGAAACTGTCCAAGTTTTTCATTCGTTCATTGCAATCCTTCAATGTATGCATCCTGGGTAGCACGACACATATCCACTCGTTGCGCCCAAAGAATGAAATCGCATTATACGTACAAGATACGGCGAACGGGGTGGGCAGGGGAGAAGGCTTTTGTCGCACTTCTGAACCAGAGCTTTGAAAGAACATGTAATGACCCTGAGTTGCCCATTAATTGGTTGTGATATATTATTGATTGATTGATTGATTTTGGTGTTTTAAGTCCACGCAAGCACTGCGCCATCGAGCTGGCCATATGTGTTATATTATTAATTAACGAATATTAGTATGTAATGGAGAATACATTATCTTATGCTTTTTGTAGTTTATTATAGTTTCACTTATTTTACAGTTAACAATTCATATATATATGTTCATATATATAATATTAATGTCATCAAACAAATTTCCCAATATGGCCACCTTTATCATCGTTAACTTTATACACCGATATGTCTATAAGTATAAATAGGGGCACGTTTATGCAATTTCGATATATACACAACATCAATAGTTTGATCCGCTTTTAAACGTTCTAAAGATTGGCGTAAGTTTAATTTGAATCAGTTTAGTGAACATGAAGATTTTAATTTTTTAAGTGAAATTTCTTATATTTAGTCGTAGTTTCATGTTTTTGACAAACGACATTCTTTCCTCTCATTATTTCCATTGATTGATTGATTGAGTTGGTGTTCTAAGTCCACTTTGTGCACAGTAAGGCTAATCGGGACTGGACCTACATTTGAAATTGGGATCCGAACCACTATGTGTCTCCATAGGGTATCGAACCCGGGAGACCATGATTACAAGGCGAAGACGCATTATTTCGAAAGCCACTGTTTATTTGTTTAAATTTATGTGGAGTAGGCGATTACACATTGCCGATTGCATTGTCATTTTTCACTTATAGACATTTATGTGTCAGATGAATGTACTTTTCATTATGTTACTGTTGAAACATATGCATGATTTATATCCACTTTCTAGTATTAAAAAATTATAGTAGCTGGTAGTACCACTGCGTGAGTGGAGAGAAGTAACGTTGTTCCTGAGAGCCGTTGACAGTTCTTTTGGTAATACGCTCGGGAGAAAGATGTGCTTCGCGTTGCAGAAACTTAGGCTTATACATCTCTCGGTGTAACCAGTCTAAACTGTTTTATTTTAATTTTGTCTTAAATTACATTCGCACGTACGTTAATCATAAAAATATAATTAGAATGTATACTGGTTTTTCATTCAAAACTGAAATACAATTTGGACTACCGGAATAGCGGGTGAACAAACACGTGGACCTCAATAGACTTCACTGAAGGACAAAAGGGGAAGGAACCAAGTATCTGCCCGAACATTGAGATATTGCCATCATGATCTACTGAGCTACTAAGGAAAGTTGTTCCCACGTCGCTGGTGACAAGTGCAGTGCTTAGAGGACCGAAGCAAACACTATTGATAAGCACTTTTGCATTCCTGTAAAAAATTAGGAAGGGGAGGAGCTCTGTCTAGTTATAGAATGTAATTGTCACAATTGTTACTCAGTCGGACCATCCTGCTTAAACTCCCTCTAGTCACTTACTTGGAGGGACATAACTACACGCACTCTTTAAATGTTGCCGTTAGACACTCGAAGTCGGCCAATACTATTTTATTAACACACGGAACCAATTTCCACAAACTGTCGCTACCACCTGGTTACGTCACTCTCATGTGGTGCGTCTTTTTTCAACCACGTACTAAAATCATGCTGCACCGTAATAACAAGTCTTGACACATCGAAATGGAGCACACAGAAATTCTTCTCCTGCTGTGACGCCATCTTGGAATCTGACCCTGCACCATCTCAGTTAGCATGAGAATAGAACTGTTGGTAGAGTATGAGAACCTTTGACAGTTTCCGCTGTTGACGGTTTATGTTGAACTCGGGTAAAGTTAGAAATACATTTGTTATTAACTATTGCAACCGTACCATTCATTTGTATATACCCTGTATTAGTGTCTTGTAGCTCGATTCATCATAATGAAGAAATTCTGCTGTGAATAAGCGACATTTTCCATCAAATATACGCGGAGTTTTGTGTGAAAGCAATGCACAAGATAGACAGTGTTACTCTGCCGAGGGTAGGTTTAAAGGAGGTTTCAATTCCGTCCTGTTCATGATAGAGAACAGTATTTCCTTAATTGAGTACAAGGACGATTTCACAGGACCTGACGTAAAGAATTGAAGTCTTGTCCGGAATTCAGTATTGAATTTAGTATCATGTGTGATTGGATTTCCTTGCTGTTTGTAACTATGTTGAATATATTCTTCTTATATGTTACAGTGAAGGTTATGCATATACCAAGGAACTCGTAATGGAGTATGCAATTGATAGTACTGAAGGTGATTGTCCTCAGGTTGGAATACATACAATTGAGGAATCACAGGACCTTCAGGTAGGTTCTCTTGCAATATGTTAAAATTACATTTGTCTGTGTTTCTCATGAGAATGGCTATTTATAATCTTCAACAAAAAGAATCATCCAATTTGGCAAGTCTATATATCTGAAACAAATAAACATATACAAATATTTTTTTGCCCTGAAAGTGAAACTCAAAAAGTTTTTGTTGCCTCTTCATAGGTGTTCAATATGCCCCCGTGAGATACACGGCATATGTCCATACGGTATTCAAATTGTTCCCAAACTGCAGCTAGCATGTCTTCAGTTACAGATTCCACAGCTGCTGTTATGCGATGTTTCAGTTCATTCATTGTTATTGGTAACGAAGCCACATAAACGGAGTCTTTTAGAAACCCCCACAAGAAATAATCACAGACAGTCAGGTCAGGTGACCTTGGAGGCCAGTAATGTAACGCTGCATCATTTGGTCCAGTGCGACCGATCCATCGTTGTAGAATTTTTCGATTAAAAAATCCCACACTTCCCGATGCCAGTGTGGCGGTGCCCCATCCTGTTGGTAGATGAAGTCATTCAAATCAGTCTCCAACTGTGGGAAAAGATAGTACTCAAGCATATCAAGGTATGTTATTCCCGTCACAGTGTTCTCTGCCAAGAAAAATGGACCGCACACCTTGGTTCTGGAAACTGGACAAAACACGTTCAATTTTGGAGAGTCCCTCTCATGTTGTACAACTTCTTGTGGTTGTTCCGTTCCCCATATTCTCACATTATGGCGATTGACCTTTCCACTCAAATGGAAGGTTGCCTCGTCACTAAACACTAAGCGTAGAACAAAACTGTCATCGTCTTCAATCTTGCCAAGAATCGCCTTCACAAAGAGCTTGTAGTAGGTGAATTCTGTATGGTTTCATTTGTAAACGACGACGCAACACACGCCAGACGGACATCGGGGGCATGTTGAGCTGTCGACCTGCACGACGAACGGATTTCTGCGGACTGCGTGTAAAACATTGACGGACGCGCTCCACGTCTGCGTCGGACACTCGGGGGTGCCCGGTGATTTTCCCTTACACAAACAGCCTGTTTCTCGGAATTGTGCATGCCATCGTCTAATGCTCTGTGCAGTAGGAGGGTCCACACCATACCTAGTACGAAAGTCACGCTGAACAGTTATCACTGACTCGCACTGCGCAAAACGTAGTACACAAAACGCTTTCTGTTGTCCAGATGCCATTTTCACCAGAACTGAAGTGGGCGTCCATCGTGTAAACTTGAGATATTCTTCTTTCCAACAGTACTTTATTCACTCACATATCTGAAAAGACAGAAAAGATATTATTGTTTAAAATCGAATGATTCCTTTTGGTACACCCTGTATATATATATATATATATATATATATATATATATATATATGTGTGTGTGTGTGTGTGTGTGTGTGTGTGTGTGTGTGTGAAAGAAATTAGATTCATTTTAAGGTACCTTTACCATTGAAGACGTTTTCCTACTTGGTTTTTGAGTAATGACTGTCCTTTAAAAAAAACATAAAATGCATAAAATCTCATTGTTCATCAGTCGTCTTCTAGTAATCACGGGCTCCCGGGTTCTATACGCGGTGGAGGCACATAATGGTTCGGATCCCACTTTAAACTGTAGATCCAATCCCGATTAGACTCACTGTGCTTAAAGTGAACTTAAAACACCAAATAAACCAATCATTCAATCATTGTTAATAACTTTTATTGATGAGAAAAACATGGATTCTGAAATTTTCTTGTTTTTAGGAAATCGGAACAATCACGTTAAAGATCCTAACAACGATTGGGTACAAAAACGGTGAGGGAAATTTTCTCCACACTCCTCTACTATCTCGTATCTTTCCCATCTGCTTTGAAATATTTCCTCCATTATCTCCTTTATATCTTGATGTGGCCTCTACCCTTGTTTTTCATTAAAATCACTAAGATTATTTGAAAAACTGTAAAAGAGGATTTGGAGGATATTTATCTTTATGCGCATATAAATAACCATAATATTTGAAGTTTGTGAGCAAGTTTCTCACCAGTTCTTACAGTTTTCGTGTTTGTGATTACCGAAGAAGTTCTCGACAACTGGCACATAAGTAAATAATTTAGAATCTTCAATATCATCCTTTAAATTTGAGAGAATTGAATCATTAA
This sequence comes from Lepisma saccharinum, assembly GCF_977018435.1. Lineage (NCBI taxonomy): Eukaryota > Metazoa > Arthropoda > Insecta > Zygentoma > Lepismatidae > Lepisma > Lepisma saccharinum. The sequence goes on from NC_139238.1 coordinate 50,453,049, forward strand.
TGAGTTTACGAGTTTGGGCACCATCAAAGATCTCCGTTTTTAGTTTCTCAATACACAGTCCATGAAAGTATCTATAAATGTAATTAAACACTCGCCACTTTTATCGAAGAATTAACAAACGACTTCAATATGCAAAATATGCTTAATTTAAAAGTCATCGATTTGTTTCTGCACGGATGCATCACAATCCAGCAGAGTCATTTACGCAACGTGATCGTGAAGAATTATGTTTCACTCCCCTCAACAATAGAAATAAAATTAAAAATAAAACAAATAAAGAAAATCGAACTTTTAATAAATATATTCTGTGTAATGGATGGACTAGAGAAATGTTTTTATATTCTTAAATAAGAGATATACATAAAATCCAAGGATATCAAGTATCTGTATAACTATAGCCAACTTGGCAAAACTGTTGTTCATTATAGTGTAGAGATATGGTGATTAAAAATAAGAGAAAACCTCGCCAAGATATTATTTTATGCTTGTTTATTCACTGGAATTGTCCGACCGGCGAGCAATCTCAAGAATGCCCACACTTCGTAACTTCCTCGAAGCATTGACTGAGAGGCAAATACGTGGATCTAATATGATCCAGCGTGCTCGAAAGGTGTAATAACCTCTCGAGGCAGAATATTATAATAGCAAGCTCGCCCTAGAGCTCGCTCTCATTTATCTTATCTTACTCATACACTTTACAACGAACAAACTACAACAACGGTGTACAAAGTTTACGGCTGCATAAGCCTGCAGCCATTCGTGCGGGATTGCTCGGAATAGTGAGTCAAGGGTCACAGTATCGAACTTTGTCATCAGTCACAATTCGGTCTGCAAGAACATCATTCGCCTACCAGGTATGAACAAGCGTGAATAACCATAAATTCAATCTTCCATATCTTCTTTCTCGTAGTCGAAGTTCAACTCACAAGTATATTTAAGCTCTACGTAAATTTGTTACTGAAGCATCTTTGTGACCTCAGATACATGGTAAGATGGGATTACAACATGGTAGAGGTGCATCAGGCTCTTTTTGCAATTGAGTACCCTTCTGTACAAATTGCTTTAAAATTGAATTATTACTACTTTGGAAGCATTTCCCGAATTCACTTTTTCAATAGCCACCATTTAATACTCCCACAGTACGCTTAAGATGCGTCAGGCCCAGTGACAATTTTGTATATTACTATGTGGAATACAACCCATCTTCTCTTTTTGTGTCGTCTCTACCCCCCACAAAATCTAGTTCTTTTGCATAACATTCATTCCGTACTTTAGCATCATTCACACTGGAATGAGAACAATTGCTTGTATTTATTTGAAAAACGACATATAAATGAATTAACTAACTGCATACCCCTACTTTCATTTGTTATTTGGTCAGCACGACGTGACGTCACAGATAATATTGCACGAACACCTATATTACTCCCTTGACCAAATCATAGAGTTAGCTACTGAAATCACGACGGGCCCAGTACAATCACAACCACTATCACCCGCCCCCTCCCCTCCACTAACACGGTTAAGATCTGCTAACAGAATCTAAGCCCCAATTCTTACTAGGATTAGAAACTCATAGCAGAACCCGACACCAACCCTTAGCAAGCACCCCAACTAACATACCAACGAACTCTAACAGTACTATTAGCCCCGATAACGTTACTGCAGAAATTTCAACCACTAACATGTCCACTCCAATCATAACTGTGCTATATCCGACGGCTTTCAGTGGAAACGACCCCAAAGAAGTCGAACCCTTCTTCCCGGGGATAGAGAATTTCGCTCACGCAGCTGGATGGTCGGAAGCGAAGCGAAAAGAGATGTTGCCTTTATTCTTAACTGACACAGCTCTGACATACTTTCACGCCATACAGAAAATACCTAACTTCACGGACTTGACATATACCCAAACCAAAAATAAGCTAAATACTCTTTTCAAAAAAGCTTTCCTCCCCGCAGAGCCTGTCCAGATTGATTTGGCGCGCAAACAGTTGATTACAGAGCCCATATACACATATCTTATTGCTAAGAAGGCATTGGTCCAAAAGTATTTCCCGAGCGCCACTGAAGAACAGATTTCATCCTACTTAATCACGGGACTGCGAGCAAAATACATTGGTTGCTTAACTAACAAACACTTGGCCAAAACAGAGGAATTAATAGCCCTCCTACAAAATTTTGAACGCCAACAATTTTTGATTAATTCTCGAATGATGGAGGAGAAGTATGAAATTGATGAGGCTATAGCGCAAACATGCTTGCATCAGACATTGACCTCCGGGCCACTTCACAGCTGTTCCCATGCACAGGTTTGCTCCCCATTCCCAAGTAACACGCCAACTCCGGATCAGCAATTTGTAGCGTACAACCAGAATCCAACTCTTCCCCACCCCAACCCCGCTGATCAAGTTCAAAGTCTACAGTCAACTCCCGCTCCGCTCTTTCCTCCGCAGATAGCTACGCAAATTTTTGCTATGGGAAATTCTCCTCCGATCATATATCAGCAACCGTCCTTCCATCAGATTCCAACCTCGGCTTCCCAACCAAGTTCCCAAGTTCTACACTACGCGGCGCCACCAGCTGTGGCAAGCGCTCAACCTACTGATAACACCGCATCTAGTGACGATGTAAATAAGCTTTCCACGCAGGTTGCAAATATGTCTTTGTATTCTCTCGAGGAAACACTGAAACCAACCTCATTACTTAACTTTTGTGCTAATGTGTTTGAATTTGCAAAGAATGCAAATCAAAACACGCATAATAGGGATAATAGAGGTCAAAACAAGGGGAATAATAACTCTTCTTCCTACAGAGGTAATTATAGGGCTAATCAAAGAGGAAACTATAGGTCGAACTCTAGAGGCCAATTTAGAGGAAATAATAGGTTATCAAGGCAGAGGTCAGAATCGAAATATGGGTAATCGCAAAGATACAAATACATCGGCCTGTACTTTGTGTGGTCGATATAACCACGTGAGTATTAATTGCTATTACAAACCACAAGGAGACAATAGTTTAAACTAGAATCATCTTCGGCTTGCAGGAACGAAATCGATGATATTGGTAGAATAGACAAATTTCCCATAATTTAGAAAGATGGCTTGTATTACATCAGCAGCAGTATACAAGGGAAAGAAATAGATTTTCTTTTTGATGTGGGTTCCCAGATATCAATTTACCCTTCCCACCTCCTCCTGTAATTAAAGGGTATAGGGTAGGTTTTGGCATACACTGGGGTGTCATCTGTAAGCTTGATGTCATATTCCAAAACGTTAGTTTTGGTTAATTTATCCCCTGGGCAGAGAAATATATCTCCATACGTGTATGCGAGCTTTAGGATTTTTTTCTCTTTCTTCTGGGGGAATTTCAGGGTTAACTTTGAGCAGGGAGGAATTGTTGTTTTACTGTGCTATTTTCATTGCAAGCGAATGAAAATGTGACATCTTCGTTTTTAATTTCCCAAATGAAAGTGACGTAATTTAAAATTTCACATGTCGATATTTCGCCTAATATCGTGTCTGTTTCCAAAGAGATTTTTTTTCAGTAGGGTTGTGTATATGAATGACAGGTGATTGAGGGTTTACTGTAGCATTGGGAAGGACTACTCCTTGCTGACTCATAAGGGAAGCAGAAGGAGTAAAAAGTACAGGCTTAGGAGTGGAAGGTGTCATAGTGGTAAGTTTAAAGTTTATATAAGTTTTGGATCATGGATTTAACTGAATAGTGTTTGAAAGGGTAGCTTTCCCCGTATACACATTTGCATTTTCAATTTCGTTGAATATGTCATACTACACCTGGTGAGTTTTGTACTTGGACCTCAAAATACTGTAATTTGGAGTATGTTCTAAATGATGAATAGTTATTGTATTTTCTTTTAACGACATCTCGCACCTCTGTGTTCGCAAAAAGTCATTTCCAAAAAATGGGGGGGAGTGTTGGAGAATCTATGATTCTGAGAGGGTGCGAATATTTGTATTTTCCAAATTTGATAGGAAGTACTATAATTTCAGACACACTCAATTTTGTTCCAGACACACCTTGAATTGTGGACTTTACATTCTAGGTTTTTCTTTCAGAAGTCTGGAGTGCGTTCCTGCTGTTGCACCAAGTCCACATATCTGGTTGAAATTAGTAGTAGCGGCGCATTCTGATCGACGCCCCAAGGTCGGTTAAAAGATTAATAAGAATTGTAATTGGCAGTTGTGGTGGTTGCTTATAACGGGTATAATTAATTTTAAAAGCTTCACCACATTCTCCTCGTTAAATTAACAAGGAGTCGAGCGTCACTGTGTTACTGACGCTCGGCTCTAGACGTCGAACAAAGTAAATCCGGCAACGCTGTTTCCCCTAGCGGGAGAACCGTGTAACTCAAGGGTGAAGGCCACGGCTACGGGCGAGGTTTTCTGCCGAGAGAACAGCAGTTGCAGCTGAGGCATTCGTACGATAAGAAGCTTCCTTCTCCTTCCTTGAACACTGGCGAGGGTGATCGGATCCGCGTCGACACATGAATTTGACTGTGCCGTTTGACTGATGGCTGGATATGGAATAACTAAGTATACTTTGAATTTGAATTTGAATTTCAATTTGAATTTAAAATTTTGGGAGCGTCAGCACTTAGGCTATTTTGCTCCCGTCACATTATATGGGGGCCAGCCCCTTATCATTACAAATAACAACTCTAACGTTGTATCACTAAAAATCTTAAAATGTTCTGACTTCTGTTAAAAGCTGAGGCTGTAAACGGGCACTCAGCACACACAAGGACAAAAAACAGGACAACACACACAAAATTATACTGGTCATAATGCCAGTCGCCAGAGCCTCGTTAGTCTTTAGTCCAGGGTGCACTACGTGGAAGTGAGGTTGACTTTTGGGCGCCTTAGAAGAAGGCCGCCCCTTACACCCCAACTAAGTATACTAATTTAACTCATTTCGGTTTATGTTAAAGTTAATTGACCGGTCATTTTTAGTTCATTATGATTTTCAGGAATAGTTTTGAATTATCTATTTTGTGCATCGAATCTTAGTTCGTTTATTCTATGACAAGCACAGTACAGTTAAAAATTCGTCAGCTTGATTTTTGAGAATATCGTCGATAAAATAACGTAACGTAAAGTTTCCGATCACCTAAACCGTGCAAATGCCATTGTATTTATTTAATATGTGTGTTCATGGTCATAATTTTTAACGGTATGCATGGTTTTTACTCTTTATGGATTTTATTATGTTTTGCGGACAACTATATTTATGAAGATATATTGTCAGTTGTTGGGGAAAAGTTGCTAGTTGTACGGGGAATAGTTTGTTAAAATAAATGTCCACAAAATTGAAGTTCGACGTTTCTAATTGTTCTTATTTTGTTAATTAAGCATTCCATCTTGTTTTGGTACATGTTGAGAGTGGTTTAGTTTTCGTGGCTAGACGACCACGAACACGGAAACAAATATCGAATCGCAACTACTAAATAAAACGCGATGTATACAGTATGTTGAGGATTGGGTGCTCGAGATCCACGTTAATTTGTGAGTCGGCATAAAGGCCCCAAAATTAGTTATATCTGTGGTCATAGCTCTGTATGATGAATGATGATTTTGCCACAGAGGTAATAAATGGTGGTACGAGGGTCACTATTTATATTTTGAGCCTAACAATGAAAAAACAGGAATTTGCCATTGAAAACTGCTCTATTGTTTTTCGAAGTATTTTCCTTTATGGTCAATACACTTTTGCATTCGTTCGAACCATTTGCAAAGCAGTTTTTTCAATCTTCTTGAGACACCTCCATAATATGGTTTTTGAACGCATCAACGGCGTCTTCCGCCGACGAAAATCGTTGTCCACGCAATTTATTCTTGACATTCGGGAACAAGAAGAAGTCATTGGGTGCCAAATCAGGACTGTACGGCGGATGACCCATCAATTCGATTTTTTGACTGTTCATAAAGTCGGTTGTTAGGCGAGATGTGTGACAGCTGGCATTGTCTTCATGAACAATGATCCGACGGCGTTTGTTTGTTTTCCGTATTTGACCGAAGACTTCTGGCAAACAAATTGTTGTGTACCATTCAGAGTTGACCGTTCTACATTCCTCTAACGGCACAGTTGCCACATGACCAGTTTTCCCGAAAAAACAGGTGATCATTTGTTTCGATGTGCTTCGAGAGCGAACAACTTTTGTTGGATTGGGTTCATCTTGAAACACCCATACAGTCGACTGCTGTTTACTTCCGGCTCATATGCATATATCCATGATTCGTCACCTGTTACAATCTTATATACTGTACGTCTTTTGAAGCACCACGATTGTATTTATTGAGCATTTGTTTGCACCAATTGACGCGAGCGTCTTTTTGAGTTTTTTTTAAATTGTGTGGGACCTAACGAGAACATACCTTTCTCACAGCTAAATGATCATGTAATATTTTATATATGGTGGTGGAACTAATGCCTATGGTTGCCTCAATCTCACAGTATGTCACATGACGATCTTGCAGTATTAGGTTTCGCACAGCATCAATGTTTTCTTGACGACCTTCGCGAATCTCGTCGGTGAGCGAATGGCGGCCACGATTAAATTCGTTATACCAGCGTTTCACAGTGGCAAAGGATGGGGCTTCATCGCTAAATGTGGAAGTAAGTTGATCAATGCACTCTTGTCTTGATAATCTACGTCGAAAATCGTAAAAAATCATCGCACGAAAATGTTCACGGGTTAATTCCATTTTATTGTTGTCGCGCAATCTCCAAGGCAACATAAACAACACAAATGAAGCTATTGACAAAACATTTGAAGTACGTTATGGTCAATAATGCCAGACCATTCCGTGCAAACGTCAAATCGCTCCTAACTTCAATCAGTGTTGCCAAGGTTCAAAATATAAATAGTGACCCTCGTATCGAGTTAAAAGATAAAAGGGTTGCGGGTTTGAGTATTCTTATAGGTCTAGCTTTTGACAATTAACATTTTTTTCTTTTGCTTTAATTTTGTCCAATGCTGATGTGAAGTGATAGTGGACTTATTGGTACAAAACAAACAACCTATTTAGTATTTTTTTTTTGCTTCCAAAATTTTACCACTATATTCGAATGACGAGACCACGTCAGAACATTCAATGGTAGCAGAGCAAACGAGCCCCCCCTCCCCGACACAATTACTGTAATCATTTTTTCCTTTCAGCTATAGCATTGTTGTCTTTTTGTTGAATTAGTATGTCGCATGTTTTGGAAACTAGTGTGCTAAGCCTTCAGGCTCTTCCTTCTACCTTACGTTCCAGGCCATTTAGCAAGTCTTTAGAAACTATACCACAGAGTCCTCCCAGTGACAATTCCTCCGTAAATGTAACCCCCACTGCTCATTTATCACCTCAACCGTTGCAAACAGTTCCGTTGCAGCATTCTCCTCAATTAATTCGGGATAGGGTGAGTCCTTTTTTGGGATTTTTGAAGACGCCTTCTCCAACGCCAGATCTTTCGGACATTCAACTCCAGATCCGTTATAATACGGTGATTGTTTTGTTACAAGATTTCCACTCTGTCGATGGCACTGATTTCCTTTCTTAGTTTGCATTTATTTTGCCAACTGAACATGTAACCAAATTATTTATTATTGACTCTGAATCCATTTTACTAGAATGAATTCCAAAGACTGCGGGTATACTACGTACGTGTTGGCTTGATTTTCTTTAGCGTAAGTTCCCATGGTCTGTGTTTAAGTGCGCTCTTTGGCAGCGCCTTGTCACCCGTAATGCTTTGCAGGAACTTATTTCCGCCTTTGTTACTCGTAGTCAACTTCCAACAGAGAGTTTGTACGACTACCTTAACGAGGTCATAGATTCCACCTGTACCTTGCAATTGACATGGGCTGATAAACATTTAATTGAAGAGATCATTTCGAGGTTATCTATGAATACACGTAATCGCCTTTCCTTGCAGGAATTTCTTTAAATTGGCTCATGACATTTGGCATATTGAATTGGAGGACGGTATTCCTTTGTGCTTACCTCCCAAGGACTTAGGTCGAAAGGAACAGAAAAATGCGTCGAGGAAGCACACATTATCTAAAATGTGTCAAACCTCTGTATCTCTACTTACCCCGGGTGTTTCCCCTACTGCGTGTGCCGGTTGATAAGAATAAACTTGAAGGTTCACAAGCTCACAAACTGCAACAAAATTTTAGGACTGATATTTCAACTACTAAATGTCCTGTTCTTGTTTCTACAGTTCGAACGCATCCAGTGCGTACCTTGTTGGATACAGGTAGTTCGGTGTCCATTCTTTCTCGAACAATGTATAATGTCTTGCATATAATGTTACCTCCCATAGAAGAAACTTGTGTTGTACTTAATGACGTGCATAATAGAACAGTCACATTAAAGGAACGTGTTTTGTTACCAATAAAAATTGATTTCTTGTCATGGAAATGGCCTTGTTGGATTGCTGATGAATTGCCGTTTGATTTAATATTGGGCAGTGATTTTTTGAGTTCACATAATGTTTCAATTTCCTTTCATCAGAATTTAATTTCTTTTCCCTATTGGCCTGATGGCGTACCATTTTCAGGTCCTTCCCCTTCACAGGAGACTATTGCAGTAAATGATCATGTTGCTTCTCCCTTACCTATTGATCCTCTTCGTCATCAACTTCGACAGTTATTTACTATTAATTATGACGTCGTTACGGACAGGATATGAAAATGTCGTTTGGGTCCGTTTCATATTCCCCTTAAGTCCGATGTTCCTGTTCGCTCCAAACCCTATCAGTTAAATCCAAATCAATTCAAACTTAGGAGGAAAATTATTGACGATTTGATGAAACAAGGCATTGTGGAAGAATCGCGGTCTGCTTATGCTACCCCTTGCTTTATGGTGGATAAGGCGGATGTATCGAAGCGTCTTGTATGTAATTTCAAAACCATCAACACGTTGATATCTTATGATTCTTTTCCACTCCCAAAAATTGACCTCTTGTTACAGCACCTGCAGGGTGCGTCGGTGGTTTCGGTTTTGGATCTGAACAAGTCGTTTCACCAATTACCGTTGGATGAACCCAGTCGTGATGTTACCTCCTTTTGTACTCCTTGGAGTTTTTATCGTTACACGAGAGTTCCCCTTGGTATTAATCTTGGTACACAACTCCTTGGTAGGGCTTTAGATCAGGTTTTGGGGAGTTATAAATATAAATTTCTGGTAAATTATTCGGATGATGTGCTTATATTTTCACCTGATAAGGAATCCCATATACAGCATCTTAAGTTGGTATTAGAAGCCTTTCGGGAGGCAGGACTTAAGGTCAATTCGTCCAAAAGTGTATGGATGGCTTCCCGTATCAAATACATGGGTTATATTATTGAAGAAGGGAAATTGATAATGGATGCTGATTGCATTTCTGCTATTCAGGATATTCCTTCTCCACGTTCACTACATGGAGTTATGAAAATTTTAGGCTTATTGAGTTTTTACAGTAAGTTTATTCCTAATTACGCGGCTTTAAACAGTAACAGTAAAAACATTGTCTGTATCATATTTTGTGATTCTTGCTTCCAAAAAAAGCGTAAAAAAGTCAGAAGTACTTACATAGAAACACTCATGATAGCTTAATGTTATCTATGGAATATTATTCCTGTAATTACTTCTTTTGTCTGAACATTTTATGAAATGAGGTATGTGCCAACTCCTGTGACATTAAAACTGGGCTAAGTGCCCTAAAGTATCACATAATGAAAGGCAAAATGTACAAGTGCAGAGTTAGCAAACAACAGGTTATGGATAAGAAAATAGTTTTTTTAATAAATTTTATTCATAAAACATAAAAAACAAGTACTTCAGTCTGAAATAGTAAACCCTAAGGAAAAAGTAGTGTGTTCTTGAAAACTTTGTTATTGAAATAATTAATGTGAAAAAAATGTAGGGTACAGTACTTTTCGGTAGACTATTAACACTGTTAATACGTAAAAGGTGTTCTGCAAACCATGGCTACTGTGTCAGTTCAGTGTAAAGACGTTTGTTTTCTTCCTTTAGGTATGGAATCATTTTTCTTAAGATCTTCCTTCTATTCAGGCGTCAATCTTGATGTCATTCCCAGCCGTGGCAGTTTAAAGTTTTTGATAGTTTCATTCGTTACCCCCTTTCTTAAACACTTTTGTTTTCACCCACTGTTCAACGTCACTGAATTTGTTTTGTGTATACAGTTCCTGGCTTTTCCTTGGTGACTTTGACCCAGACAACCTTAGCAATTCCTAAATGTAGAAGGTAACATGTAGCTGCTGCGCTGAAGTCATAAAAATCGTCATCATCCATCAATGTTGTTAGATTTTTTTGTGGAAGCAGTAGAGGGAAGTCTGACAACATCCACGGGAACCTCACATTTCTCAACTCTTTTTATTTTTTCTATGAGACCAAAGTCGCGGCCACAGCTTAAGTAGGAGTGGCCTGGGACAACATACTTATGTTGAACCTCATCAACAAAGTTCTTAGAAACCAAATATATCCACAGAAACAATAGCATATTATTCTTATTTTGGCCACCACAGTTGTCACTGCATACGATCATTTTTTCCTGTTTGTTATTTTTCTTTTAATGCCTCTGAATATGCAACTGGCGATTTCGTTGCCTCCCCGGCCACTCGAACCCTTATGCCAAACAATCATAAATCCCCGATTGTTGTTAGCCATGTGCAAACCCAGATTAAAACAAGACAGCTGTCGTAAGTAATACATTTGGCAGTGGGTTAATGTTGGTAGTTTCTTCTGCTAGTAGCCATGCTTCTGTAATAAAAAAAAATCCTGTATCAGTACAGCTTGAAGTTGGAATATACAGGGTGATTCTAAAGGTATAGTACAAACGAAAACCACAGATACCTCCCATGAAATAGAGATGAAAGTTCCTCTTCCACTTTGCCGAGAGATGCCTCCGTGAGGAGCTAGACAACGCCGAAAACGTGTGAAAATGAACTTCACACCTCTGTACAGCCAGTACTAGTGAAGATAGAAAGGCGGAACAAACGAATTCAAAAGGAACACCAAAGTCGCCCATCCGAAAAACACTAGGCGGCAGCTGCGCAACGCATGCGCATAGGGTTCCACAAAGGAAATAGGAGTGTCCCGCAAGACAAGTGAAGGGAAAGGGTAGCGATCGACAACGGTAGGGACAAAAGAAACAATGAAGCATGAAGTAACGATTGCACAGCGGGAAACAAACACATGCAGCGCGTGGGGAGTCCCCAAACACAGTGGGGATACACCGCAGCAAGAACAAAGCACGGTTCAACCAAAGAGAAAGAGGACCGGACGGTGAATGGTACCTGTGAAGGAGACAACAAATGCGGGACGAGGGATTCCCCGTAGCAGCACCGAGGGGATGTCACTCAGAGGTCGTGCGCCAGCAGGACAAACACAGCAACTACGGGCACAGGAGGTTTATTGCCACGCAAAGGTGCACTTACAGATAGGAATAGTACGTAGTACGTAGTCGTACCCCGGACTGACGTTGTTACAAAAGTTGCTCAAATTGACGAAAACCACATTCAATGCAGGCATTGCAGCGTCGCAGGAAATTTTGGCGAACCCTATCAAAAATCCCTGGCATGGTACACACCTCGGCCGATGCTGCAAGTATCCGCGCTACCAATGTTTCCTTGTCAGGCACCGGGGTCTCGTAGACGAGTGTTTTCACATGGCCCCACAAGAAGAAATCCATCGGTGTGAGGCCAGGCGAACGGGCGGGCCAGGGGACGGGGCCCTCTCTGCCGATCCAGCGCTGTGGGTAGGTACGGTGCAAAAGGGTTCGCACTGTGCCATCAAAATGTGCAGGCGCTCCATCCAATTGAAACCACATACGATGTCGCACGTTGAGGGGTACATCTTCTAGCAGCTCTGGAAGGACTGATGCAAGAAAGGTGCGATTGAGGCGGCCATTTAAACGTGGTGGCAGCAGGCATGGACCGATAATCTGTTCATCGATGATACCTGCCCAGATATTCACTGCAAACTGGGTCTGATGGTGCACCTCGACTGCTGCATGTGGATTTTCATAATCCCACACATGGCTGTTTCGGCAATTGAAGATGCCCTCACGGGTGAATGTTGCCTCGTCCGTGAAAAGCACATGGCGCAAAAAACGGGGATCGTAGGTACAAAACTGCAACAGTCGTTGACAGAATTGCACACGTCGTGGGTAATCCCCAGCCTTCAACGCGTGGACTCGCTGTGGATGATAGGGATACAGCAGATCATCATGAAGGACACGCCACACTGTCGACTGTGGTACTCTCACTGCACTTGCAATGCTACGGGTGCTAGTGGACGGTGTGTCGTCCACGCGAGCAAGTACGTCCTCCTCGACCGCCGCGGTGCGCACATGTCTTGGGTGATCGACATGATGGCCTGCACGTAACACACCCGATTCACCAAGGGTACGGTGCACGTTCGAAAACAACCTGCTGTCGGGTTGTCGCCTCTCCGGATACCGTCCGCGATAAAGGCGTGCAGCTGCTCGGCCATTGCCATCTGCAAGGCCGTAGACAAAATGCATGTCCCTCAGTTCTACAAATGTGTAGCGTTCCATGGTACGGTGAGGATAGTGCCAATTATGGAATACTGTACTGCAGTGCACAGGTGGCACACACACACACACTGGTCACAACGGCTTCGAAACAACGTACTCAATTGTCAAGCACACCACCACCGCACCGGCTCTTTCACTGACACGCTCCCTGACACTGCACTTCCAATCAGCCCACACGTCCGCACGGCGCTGTGGTACAATCAGCTGACGTTCCTGAGCCACCCGTGCCTGTGCTCTTCACTGCCTGACCACTGCCGTCAGGTGGGGCCATGTACTCTGGGGCCTTGTCATCGTGGAACACATGTAGCGTCCTTCATTCTTGCCCTATTCACCCACAACACGTACTTCGTCCGTCTTGCTCGAGCCGACGGGGAGCACTACGTACGATCGTGTGGTGTTTGTGTACACCAATGTGGGGTAACCCAGCAGTTGAACAGACGTGCATACCCCCACGTAGCTTCATTACACGATTTTCCCACGCAGTTTATCTGTCCAGCCTTGATCGGCCCGGTCTCACACCCACGCGGCAGTGTGCAGCTGCGGTGGTGTGAGGCCACGCTTGGTTTCGGAGCGGAAGGCTGCGGCCGAGGAGGGACTGGAGTTGTTCGGCTGGAGTTGCGCTCGGAAGCAAGCAGCCGCGTCAGGTCTGGGAACGGTGGACCTGGTGATCGGGATGGAAACATTCCGACCTCGTCCATCAGTGTCGTCCACCGTACGGAGTGGTGGGGTCCGTACGGCACTCCAGCAGCCTTTCGCCCGCTCCCACTTAGCGATGTGCATCCGGCTTCATTTCTAAGAGGCTGATTGGGCCCCATCACGACGTTTGTTACAACGTCAGTACGGGGTACGTGGTCATATCTGTACCTTTCATTAGCAATAACCTCCTGTACCCGTAGTTGCTGTGTTTGTCCTGCTGGCGCACGACCTCTGTGTGACATCCCCTCGGTGCTGCTACGGGGAATCCCTCGTCCCGCATTTGTTGTCTCCTTGGCAGGTACCATTCCCCGTCCGGTCCTCTTTCTCTTTTGTTGCACCGTGCTTTGTTCTTGCTGCGGTGTATCCCCACTGTGTTTTGGGGACTCCCCTTGCGCTGCACCGCCAGCGCCGCCATTTCTGCCCCGAACCATGTACGCGTCTGTTGCCTGTCGAGTGTCACGGACCACTTTGCTTGCATTCTCGGTGTGTTTTTACATCCTACGTCGTCCTCCCGTCGTTCTGCAACCACGCACTACTTTTCTCGACTGCACTGCTTCAGTCATGGTGTTTGTTTCCCGCTGTGCAATTGTTACTTCATGCTTCATAGCGTCTTTTCTCCCTACCGTTGTCGATCGCTACCCTTTCCCTTCACTTATCTTGCGGGACACTCCTTTTTCCTTTGTGGAACCCCATGCGCATGCGTTGCCCAGCTGCCGCCTAGTGTTTTTCGGATGGGCGACTTTGGTGTTCCTTTTGAATTCGTTTGTTCCGCCTTTCTATCTTCACTGGTACTGGCTGTACAGAGGTGTGAAGTTCATTTTCACACGTTTTCGGCGTTGTTTAGCTCCTCACGGAGACATCTCTCGGCAAAGTGGAAGGGGAACTTTCATCTCTATTTCATGGGAGGTATCTGTGGTTTTCGTTTGTACTATACCTTTAGAATCACCCTGTATACCTTAGTATATACCTTGCTGCAAGTCGACTGAAAATGTACAGGTAACACTCATGGGAGCTACCGATTCTTCGTGATCTTATTTCATCATTTCTCTGGCTCGCTCTGCTTTCCTGTGGTGAATTTCGAGTGAGTTGCGGTGTAGTTCTTTGTTCCTCTTGTCATTTTGTATTTTGTTGTGTAACAAATCGCACGTATTACACGTATCTTTTCTCGGTTTCCGAAATCTGAGATTTGGAAAGTGTTTTCTCACTTCTCACTGTGTCTACGTAAAACCGGTACTGAACAGTAGAATTATAATGAAGATGTCTAAAAGCTGTATGCAACTTGTTATAGTTCAAATCACTTCTGACCTCAGCTTCTTCTTAAATTGGGAAACACTTCCTTCTCCCCTTTTACGGTGTTTTTAGGTAGTACATCCATTATTCAAGCTCCACAACACACGTAACACACTGAACTAAGGCCAAAACGCAGCACACAACCTCAAAGACGTCTAAGTAACCACAAAACCAGTCACATGGCGCTTGGCACATAGCCCGTATTTTGATACACAGCAGGTGGCACTTAGACCAAGGTGCATTCTTGTGGCTCAAGTTTGACCTACTTGCAGACTGCATATCACATAGCCCGGTTTTTACCGCACTGGCATAGGCAATTAGCCCATATTTTAGCAAAAAAATGGAAATCGATTGTTGTGGCACTTAGCCCGGTTTTCATTTTCAGTCTACAATTTATTGAACATACAATATTAGCATTGCCTGATTTTTCAAAAGACTTGGTATTACAATGCGACGCTTCAGGTTTGGCGAATGGGGCCTCCTTGAACCAACGGGAGGCTGATGGTTCTCTACGACCGATTGCATTTGCTTCACGAAAACGTACTCCATTGGAGAGACGTCAGCCAATTTATGAGGCAGAGTGTAGTGCTATTGTCTATGGCTTTAAGAAATTCGAAACCTATATGACTTGTAAGCCCTTCATATTGCAAACGGATAACCAGGCCTTGTCATGGTTTTTACAGCATGGTTTTGGTAGATGGATATTATATCTTTCGAGTTTTTCTTATATGACGCAGCATATCACTTCCAAACAGAATCCCGTAGCAGACTGCTTATCACGTATGCACTCCCCTCAAGAATTTGATGTTCTTTTTAATTCATCTTCATCACCTGCTGAACTTTTATGCTTAGCACCCAAGGTAGCTGTAATACCTTCTTCAACAGGTGATATTATGATCTTGCAATTGCAGGATACTTATTTGAAGGACATACGGGACAAATTCTAAATTGTCAACAACTTCAACAATATCACCTTCATAAGGATTAACTTGTATGGAAGTCGCCGCGCTCTAAGGCTGCATGTATAGTGCTCCCAAAAATTCTGCATAATATTATTTGCCGTTATTATCATGACTTTCCCTTAGGTGGTGCTCATTTGGGTATTGCCAAAATTACACGAAAAATCATGTCCGTTTCTTGGTGGGAAGGTGTACAGAAGGATATCAAGGCATATGTTAAATCATGCGATTTGTGTCAGCGGGCCAAATTGGCGGTAGAAAAGCCTGCGGGTTTTCTCTTATCAGAAATAATTCGTCACCCTTAGCGACGCCTATACATAGATTTGGTTGGCCCCCTGGTTCGCTCGGTAAAGGGCAATGTGTATATCCTCGTAGTTGTAGACGCCTTTTCTAAATGGGTTTCTTTGTTCCCTCTCAGAGCAGCTACATCAACGCAAATAATTGATAGGTTGAAGTCTCTATTTCATGTATTTGGTAGCCCTTCTGAGCTTGTCTCGGACAATGCTTCATATTTTCGCTCTACTCTCTTCAACACCTTTTTATTTGAGCATTCCATCAAACATATTTATACTAGTGTGCATTATTCCAACCCTTCTCTGGCGGAACGTTTTATTCGTAACTTGAAATCTGCCTTGATCTGTTATCATTCTACAGATCATCGGGCATGGGATACTACTCTTCAGCAAATTGCGTACGCACTTAATACTGCAGTACATGAAAGTACCAAGTGTTCACCAGCTAAAAGTATTTTTGGGAGAGAATTGGATGGTCCTTTGCATTTCTTTTGGGAACTTCAGGGTGAAGATGATTTAAAGGCAAACCCTACTTAGGATAGAGCAAAAATTTGGTCAGAGGTCTTTCAGAATTTGGTGAAATGTGGAATAAGCGCCACGCACGTTACGATCCCAGTCGTCAGGGTGTGAAGTTTAAAAATGGAGATTTGGTGCTGTACAAAGTGTTTCCCAAAAGTATTGCATTAAACCATAGAGCGGCTAAGCTTGTGGAACGTTGGACGTTTCCTGCAAAAATTTTGAAATTATTAGGACCTGTTACTGCCCTGCTTGTTGATCCCGAAACAGAAGTCTTTCTGCTTAAATGCATGTAATGCCTTTAAAACCTTATCATTTACGGGAAGGGTCAGATCAGGAGGAGGTGCTTTCCCAGCCTGTTTCAGATTTAGGCGCTTGCCTGTTGAATTTGGAAAGACTTGCTCAAAAAACGTCTTCTATGGAGCACGAATTTGACGTGGCTCCGGCAAATGATGATACTAAAGATGAAAATTCGATACCCAGGTTAACCTCGACAACTTCTCCTAATGTTCATTTCACAGGCACCATTCAGAGGTCACATAATGTAAGAAATGTGCAATGCCGCCCTGTTTACGGTGGGGGCATTTTCAGAAATTCTGTAGAGCTTGGTTACCGAATACCCCTCAACAGGGGCGTAACATGTAAAGCTTGTCCTGTATTGTTCGGAATCAAAATTGTAGTAAATTTGGCAGATTAATTATTTTTGCGTGAATATTTTTCATTATTATTTTCCATACCTTCTTGTCTCTTCTATTCTATTCTTTCTTCTTATTAGTGCTTGGATTATTTTTTGTTTCATGTTTTTTACTTCGATGGAGATATGTTCCGCAATTTATGCATGATTACTGTAGGCTTGCCACCTGCTGACCTGCCACTACAGATTCTGCTTGGTTCGCATGAACCTGCTCTTCATTGTTGCCGATGCATTGGATTTTTTCGTCGCAGCCGGGATTGGACAATTTCGTAGATGGCTCATCTGGAAATGGAATATGGATCTCTGTGACGGTGTAGACGAGCTCACACCGATGGATTTTCGGTATGTTTGGATCTATACTTTTCTCATGCAAGGATCCCCAGGATGTGTTAACTTAGTGAAGTTCGCTTGATGTGTTTTTCGAGTGCAATGTGCTTGTGTTTATCTCATAAATTCTTTTTTGTACCTCAACATGGGATGTACGATGGAAAACTTTTCAAGGATGGGTAAATTCCTTGCATATTTGAGCGTCGTAGTAGGATTTAAGAAGATTATCTTTAAAGGAGTACATTATGTGGGATGCATTTTGACGTAGGCCCCTTAATATTCGAGCATTGGATTGTTTTGTCAAGATTATGTGGAAATGGAATGGTTGCAATATGGATTGGATATACTTTCTATGGTGAATGTATTATCCTGATTCTATTGTGCGGAAGCACTCTGATGTCCTTGGAGAAGTGTTGGTTATCACAAAGGAATCCGGACCCAAGTGGATATGAGAACTTTATGGACTTACACGGATACGTTTGTTGGATTGGAGGTTATGGTTGTATCTTGGCTAGAAGAGGATCCTGACATTTGGGTTGTTACCGAGCAGAAACTTTCTTTCTTTCAGGACAGCCAGTCTTTTTTACAGGTTTCGTCGTGATTGGGTAGTTGTTTGCTTTATTTGCATACCCAACTATTTCCAATTTCCTTTTTTTTTTTAACTTTGAATCTCCGGTATGTAAAGAAAATTGGTATCCATCATAGGGATGGCTATGTATTTATACTGAAAGAGCTGGTTATCTGTTTTCATCTTGTCATTCACGTCTTGTTTTTACCATATATGTATATATAATTATATAATGTGTGTTTACCATTTGAGATATTTCATATATATCTCAGGGTTTCTTTTCTATATATTGGAGCTTTGGTGTTCATATTGTGTTGGGCTAAAATACTTGCCCATTTCATATATCACATTTATATTGATGGGATTTACTATTATGTTAAAAGAGGGAAAATTTACAGAAAAATATATAAACAAACAAAAGGACAAAAACAGGAAAATTATGGGAAATATAATATGGGCTAACTGCTTACAAATTATATCTAGTCATGATATTTATGGGCAACCTTGATGTTTGGTATTTTCATTATTTATTCCTCATTGCTATTATGGTTGTAAATTATTAGGATTGTTGCCTTGGTTTTTTTAATGACTCTTTAGTAAGGTGCCTGTGTTTCTCTTTCTCGATGTGCGGGGAGGTTGTGGTGTTTGCTTATAACGGGTATAATTTTAAAAGCTTCACCACATTCTCCACGTTAAATTAACAAGGAGTTTTTCGTCACTGTGTTCCTGACGCTCGGCTCTAGACGTCGAACAAAGTAAATCCAGCAACGCTGTTTCCTCTAGCGGGAGAACCGTGTAACTCAAGGGTGATGGACACGGCTACGGGCGAGGTTTTCTGCCGAGAGAACAGCAGTTGCAGCTGAGGCATTCGTACGATAAGGAGCTTCCTTGTCTTTCCTTGAACACTGGCGAGGGTGATCGGATCCGCGTCGACACATGAATTTGACTGTGCCGTTTGACTGATGGCTGGACATGGAATAACTAAGTATACTAATTTAACTCATTTCGGTTTATGTTAAAGTTAATTGACCGGTCATTTTTAGTTCATTATGATTTTCAGGAATAGTTTTGAATTATCTATTTTGTGCATCGAATCTTAGTTCGTTTATTCCATGCCAAGCACAGTAACAGTTAAAAATTCGTCAGTTTGATTTTTGAGAATATCGTCGATAAAATAACGTAACGTAAAGTTTCCGAACACCTAAACCGTGCAAATGCCATTGTATTTATTTAATATGTGTGTTCATGGTCATAATTTTTAACGGTATGTATGGGTATTACTCTTTATGGGTTTTATTATGTTTTGCGGACATCTATATTTATGAAGAAAAGGTGCGTTGCAAAATGATAAGAACGGTATGGAATTTGAACATATCGTGGGAACGAAAAGCAAACAGGAAACGAAAGTTATGGAAACTGACAGAGAGAGGAAAGCATGTTATGAGGAACGTTTTACTGTTCAGGGAGACGTGTATATGTAACAACAGGCACGGTCGAAGTCAAAAGAGCGTTGCAAAATGATAAGAACGGAGTGCGGTTATCCCAGTAGATGTCATTTCCAGTGGCTACAGAGGGCGCTGTTGCAGCTAGCGTGGAGATCGCGACGTATTCATGCCCTGTTGAGGAGTACGACAACATTGATGAAGGTGCAGAATGGGCCGTCGAGCAGGATTATCGGAACGTGAAAAGGGGCAGATATTGGCATATAAGGAAGAGGGAGTGTCTTGGAATGAGATTGCACGCCGAATTTGTCGCAGCGCCTGTGTGGTGAACAACTTACTAAAATTTGGAGACGGGTATTGAAGGAAGAAAGCAACGGGAAGGCCGCGGAAATTGACGCCCGACAGGAACGTGACGTCCTGAGGAAGCTGGCTGCTGGTGAAACATCCCTCAGACAGTTGGCTCGTGATTCTCATATTCATGTGCATCAATCAACGCTATCACGGGCTGAGAAACGCAGCAATCGTCTCCGATATCGCAAGGCCAAACGACAGCCACGACTCACAGCACAACACAAGGAGCGTCGCGTGTCCTGGGCCAAGATGCACATGGCGTGGAAGGAGGAATGGCGGCGGGTAATTTTCAGTGATGAAAAGAAATTCAATTTGCATGGTCCCGATGGCTGGAGATACTATTGGCATGATCTCAGCAAAGAGGAAAAGATCATCTCCAAGAGACAATAAGGGGGACAGTCTGTAATGGTGTGGGGTGGGTTTGGTTATCATGGGTTAACGAACCTCGCCTTTCCCACAGGCCGTATGAATGCGCTCGTATACCAAAACGTCCTAACGGACAATCTATTGCAATTGGCCAATGGCAATGGTGGCGATCAGTGGCGTTTTCAGCAAGACAACGCCACTATACACACTGCTGAGTCTACTATCTTCTGGTTTCTGGATAGGAATGTGCAAGTCATTGATTGGCCAGCGATTTCCCCTGACATTAACCCCATGGAAAACCTGTGGGGTCTTCTGTGCCGTTCAGTGCACGCCAATGGAACCCAGTATAACAACGTTCATGACCTGAGGAATGCTATCGTTGCTCCATGGGATGCCCTTGATGCTAATCTATTGAAAACGCTGGTGGACAGCATGTGTGATCAGGTCTTCAAAATGGTGTAGTGCCATGGTTCGTATATTGACTATTAAGGCAGGTCTGGGATGCTGTTCTTATAATTTTGCAACAGTAAACATGGTCACTTTTAAGGTTCGTTCCTTTGTACCTTTTCCTTGCCTGCACATGACTTCTGGTCAACACGTTTTCTCGTTCTGTACATTAGGTGAGCATTATAATGTGCTGTGTGCCTGTACCTGTAACTTAGTAAACGTGTCACACTTACTTTTTGATTCGTTCTGATCATTTTTCAACGCACCTTATATTGTCAGTTGTTGGGGAAAAGTTGCTAGTTGTACGGGGAATAGTTTGTTAAAATATATGTCCACAAAATTGAAGTTCCTATTTTGTTAATTAAGCATTCCATCTTGTTTTGGTACATGCTGAGAGTGGTTCAGTTTTCGTGGCTAGACGGCCACTAATACGGAAACCAATATCTAATCGCGACTACTAAATAAAACGCGATGTATACAGTATGTTGGGGATTGGGTGTTCGAGATACACGTTAATTTGTGATTCGGCATAAGGGCCCCAAAATTAGTTATATCTGTGGTCATAGCTCTGTACTCGTATGATGAATGATGATTTTGCCACAGAGGTAATAAATGGTGGTATCGAGATAAAAGAGAAAAGGGTTGCGGGTTTCAGTATTCTTACAGGTCTAGCTTTTGACAATTAACTTTTTTCTCTTTTGCTCTAATTTTGGCCAATGCTGATGTGAAGTGGTCGTGGACTTATTGGTACAAAAAAATGTATTTGGTATTTTTTTTTGCTGCCAAAATTTTACCACTATATTCAAATGACGCGACCACGTCACAAAGTATAGAAGTTGAAACGGGATAATCCTTCGTAAAACGTAGTGAAAGTTTAAACCGTATGAACGAGGATAGGATAATTAGTGAAACTAAGGGCTCGCGATTAATTGGATATATAAGAATGAAATCCAACTCCAGAAAGAGATCCAAGTTTAGAAGGAGATCCAAGTCCAGAAGGCAGCCCAGATCCAGAAGAAAGCCGGGATCCGGAAGGATGTCCATATCTAGAAGGAAGTAAAAGTCCAGAAGGAAATCCAGATCCAGAAGGTGGTCCAGTAAGAAGCCACATCCGTGTATAAAAGGAGAAAAATCGACGGACAGTCGATTGAAGAAGGATATCAATCAGAAGACAAAAATGATTAAATTTTGAAACGACGACAGAGCAAGCATTAAATTATATGTAAGTGTTCGATTATCCCTATGATAATACATGTGTATATGTTCTCAACTATAATGTCCATGTAAGAAGAAAGATATAATGCAATTTATTAACAGTTTCCATTGGAACGCCAACCCTGTAAATATAGCCGTGAAAAGTATTTGCACCTCCAAAGTGGAGGTAGCAAAACTCAATCAATTCTTCAAGCTACATTGTTTGTACTGAATCCGAGGATTTGGATATAGAATCATTTGAATTATATAAACAGGATCTTTTCTTAATTTTCATCCATTACTCGTCTCTCTTCAGTTCAAGTCCTTGACTGTTTAGTGGTGAGACGGTAAAACATCCCATACAACTTTTAACATCCTATTATTAACGTCAACATTTACAAGCTCCAACCTTTCGATTCAATCTCCTTCTGGCTATTTCAATGTGTCACAGCAACCTGTGGCATATTCCCACAGGAGACAAAACAATTAGATGGACAGAAAAGGTGGAAATGGGGGACATGCAATTGTTAGGAGAGATGGCAAAACGCATCGTTCTAAGAAATGGATCAAATTTGAGGTGTTTTTCCATTTACAGAAATTGTAACACCATATATTCAAACAAATCTAATTTTGCTTATATTTGCAATCAGCTAAAAGTAACACAAAGCGAAGTAAAGAAGGCCAAACCAATCAAATGATAGAGCTAGAATTTTCAAACATTTGCAATTCCCGAAACTTGTGCAAAACAGTTTTTTCTCGGAATCACAGGCCACCTCCATTGCTCCATTTTCACTTCTGCTGTTGTCTTTCTAGTGTATTTTTCTGATTCTGACTGAAAAATGGGTTTGGGGTGCCCCAAAATTGCCTTTCCGACCTTTAAGTTGCCCCACTTGATAAGGTTTTAATCCTCCTTGACAGGAGTTCCAACCTAGGACCTCCAGCTTCGTATCGCGTTACGTTCACCACCCTCCACCCAGCGGCCTATGTAGTGTATACATGCAGTCCTATAAAACACGTACTTAGTGCATAGCGACTGTCGTCTGTCGACTGTTTGGTAAGTATAAGAACAATTATGAGCATCGGGAGGAGAGGATCGAACCGAACCGATCCATGGACCCCCTGGAATTTGCATAGTTTATTTCAAGATACAAAACATTTTTACTATTAATAAGAGAAATAACAAAACAGTTTTATTATTAATAAGAGAAATAAATTTCAGTTAGTATTCGAACAAAATAACAAAAATAAAAGTTTCATTAGATCGAAAAAAATAGTGTACATTAAAGAAACCATTTTATACTTATATCATAATCTACCATTTAATCGAAATAATAAATGGTTCCACAGTTTTGAAAATTCCAATTTTTTTTTTAAATAGAATGTTCAGCTGTCTCACTTTGAAAGCTTTTATTGAACAACGAATATAAAAGATATTAACAAAAAGAGAATAACCACACATGTCGTGTACTCTAACTGTATTAAATGTAAAATATACAATGTAAAACAGCTATGCTGTTCAGCTGGTGGATCGAGAACGTAAGTCTCCTCACGGATATAATAACAGCAATAATAATAATAATAATAATATTAATAATAATGAAAATTATGATAATAATAATGGAATTAAATTATATAAGTTTTATGGTATTTTGATTAACATTGTATAATAATATTTATTATTATTGTTATTATTTATATTATTGAAATTTGATCAATGGTCTGATCCCTCCCAAAAATTTTTGTTGAACCCAACCCATGTATACGGCCATACCATAGAAGGAATTAAATTCCGCCACCAAACTGATCTGCCGGAACAGAGTTCCGTTGTATTCCGGGTCTGCTGCATATCTACTTATTTAATGAACTATTCACATTTCCATAAAGTGTAAATATTTATTCAATTTGTTCAGGTTTTCAAACAGATGGCGACAGCCCCCACCTTGGCATGTAATTTATTTATGTATGTGTGTGTGGGGAGAAGGAGTCATCCCCCAAAGAATGAACATTTGCAAGCTGAAAGAGAAATTCCCCTTTTAACCTTCCCCCAAACAGGTTTGCGATGTCGGAGGATGAGAGCGGTGGGGGGCGAGGGCGATGTGCGATCTCGGAGGGTGAGGGCGACTGCGATCTTGGAGGGTGAGGGCGGTGGAGGGCGAGGGCGATGTGCGATCTCGGAGGGTGAGGGCGGTGGAGGGCGAGGGCGATTGCGATCTTGGAGGGTGAGGGCGGTGGAGGGCGATGGTGACTGCGATCTCGGAGGGTGAGGGCGGTGGAGGGCGAGGGCGATGTGCGATCTCGGAGGGTGAGGGCGGTGGAGGGCGAGGGCGATTGCGATCTTGGAGGGTGAGGGCGGTGAAGGGTGAGGGCGACTGCGATCTCGGAGGGTGAGGGAAGTGGAGGGCGAGGGCGAGAGTGATATCGGAGGGTGAGGGCGGTGGAGGGCGAGGGCGACTGCGATCTCGGAGGTTGAGGACGGTGGAGGGCGAGGGCGAGAGCGATATCGGAGGGTGAGGGCGGTGGAGGGCGTGGGCAACTCCGATCTCGGAGGGTGAGGGCGGTGGAGGGCGATTGCGATCTTGGAGGGTGAGTGCGATGGAGGGCGAGGGCGAGAGCGATATCGGAGGGTGAGGGCGGTGGAGGGCGTGGGCAACTGCGATCTCGGAGGGTGAGGGCGTTGGACGGCGAGGGCGACTGCGATCTCGGAGGGTGAGAGTGAGGGGAGGTTGACTCAAAATGAACACCTCTGGTTAAGAATATGAGTATACAACTTGACTATAAAATGTATCTGTTTCAGATAATTGTTCCATAAATGTGCCCCACCTCCTTGTATTAGACTTGCTGTATGAGCACACAAAATAAATATAACATAAAAAGTATATTAGGAATGTCACTACTGATATGGAAATAGGAGTGATGAAATTAGGAAACTTATCGTAAAAACACATCTTAACAATTGTAACCATGCAATCGTGCAGCGGTTTGAGTGATAATTCTCTCGACGGTATCATATTACAAAGTGGTATAATTAGGAAAATTTAAGAGCGAGTTACGAGAGGATAAATACGCATTAAAAAAATTAAATTTTAAAATGTTTCAAAATTAAAAATTTATCTTTTGTAATAGACTAATTTTGTACAGAATAGTCGTCCGTTCGAAATTAAACTTTAGCATATCTAAAATTTCAACACATCATAATTGTTGAATGTGGCCGCGGTGGCTCAGTGGGGACACAGTCTGGCTAGAGCTGCTATACAATAAAGTTGTGCGAACGCTCGCTCGTACAATTCCCGATCACGCGTACGCGCAGCCAGTGCTTTACGTAAGTGTATTGTGGAAGTTTAATACATAGACGTCGAATGGCGATTAAAGGGTTAACACACTGAAAATAAATTTCAGCAACATCAGAGACAAACCCACGTCGACGGGATTACACCAGGATAAACGACACATTGAAACTAACACCGGATCAGGTCGTGAGTATCGAGTTAGATCACTTTAGAAAATGTTTGTATCTGAAGCTAGTTTCGAAGCTCCTGTGTGAACGGTTGTTGAATCAATCGAATGGATCTTATGTGTATAATGATTCGGAAGGTGCCCATGAGGTTTTAATGACATGGGCGGACAGTGCAACAGTAATAGTGCCACTTCATGTGATCCTAAGTGAATTAGACAATGACCCGATTAGAGTAGTTTTGAACCAATATGGAACCATACATACATTCGTAGATGAAAAGTATAACGAAGATCATATACCTAGGTATATCCAGTACGTACGGGCAGGAAAATTGTAAAGATGACCTTGACCCGTTCAATACCTTCTTACGTTCAATACCTTGTCTATAAGTAGAGGGAGGTATTGGGTCACACATAATGATCAAGCTAAGACTTGTTCGGCGTGCGACTCCCAGGAACACTTCTTCAATCATTGCCCCAATCGACAGCGATCATCAGGAAGGGTGGGTGACAATTCGTATGCAGGAACAGCCCCACCCATTCTGTATAACTTTAACAGCACAGAAAAAATGATAACCAGTGAGCTGACAATACTCTCAGGTGCACCGACCAAGCAACAAAATGAACCACCTGCATGTGTCAGTGATGAGACAATACAGGGTGTTCCACAAATTTCGACCATAAAAGAACAAATTGCTCCAATTTGTGAAAGTACTGACGAATTTATGGAGAGTTCAGTGTTAACCAAAGACGATCACCAACACTTTTAAGGAAAAATAACCAAGGGAAACACTTGAAGATTTACCAACAACAGATGAAAGTTCATTGCAGATGACTACCAGGAACCAGTCAACAACACGTTCATCAGTGCAGATCACATCATCACCTACAATAGGGAGGCAGAGACTGAGGAAGAATCGTCGCGTGGAATCTATCAATGGCCCTCCAGCAAAGAAACCAAGTGAACAACGTCCCCCTTCGCAAGTGAGGGATAACCTGTCCCAAAGTTTACCCAGCAATCTGGAAACAACCCTTGCTTTTGATGATAAACATGTGAATAATGGCTCTACAGAAAGTCTGTAAGTACTTTTCTTATTCAACATTTGACATAGAAGATGTGTTATTAACTGGATGTGTTCATGTTCCCTCCTCTCACCCCCTTTTGTTGATATTGTGTGTAAGACAAGGTTTTGTTTAGGGGTTGAGTTAAGAGATATATTTAACAGAAATATTGGTAACGGGTACTTCTTGGTGTGTATTTCTATTACTTGTCACGAATAACTAGATTTGAATACCATAAACGATATGACGCATGATACATTATTTTATTTAGCCACTATTAATATAAAAAAATACCTCGACAGTAAGAATTAAAGCTTTCAAAAATTATTTAAAAACTTATGATTTGGACATTGTATGTATACAGGAAGTCTGTATAGAAAACCTTGAGGAGGAATAGACTATGCTATTTATAATAGTAACCATCAATTCACAGGGACGGCAATAATTGTTAAGAAAACTATGCCTGGCTCTAAGGTATCATACCACCCATCAGGGAAAATTACATGTGTTTGTGGGATTGGTGTGGATATGTAATGTATATACACCCTCGGGTACTTCAGCAAGGAAGGAGCGCGCAGACATTTTTAATACCCCTGGAACGACAGCATTATCAGGAAATCGACAACGTTTGATGTATGGGAGAAAAAACATCCTCACGAGCCAGGCTACACATATATAAGAACCGACTCGGCAAGTAGACTGGATCGATTTTACGTAACTAGCAGTTTACTTTCCCAGACTAGGAGAACAACTGTACAGCCAACATGTTTTAGTGATCACCTTGGAGTAAACATGGACATTCAGTTAAATATAGCTCACGTTAGGAAAGGTCGAGGATACTGGCGTTTCAATATACAACTATTGCAAGACTCCACATTCCGTATGGAATTTTAACAACAGTTGAAGAAATGGGAATCCATGAGTTTGCGTCAGAAAGATTTGATTCAGTGGTGGGACTATTTCCTCCGTCCATAAAATATTTTTGTCAACAATACAGTAAATAACGAATGTCTGATTTCTACAAGAAATGTAATTTTTATTATGCTGTATTACGTGAACTAGCTCATAAAATAGAAAGTGACTTCTCACAATTGCCCGAATATAAGAAAATGCAAGCTGTTGTCTTGAAGGTGTATAATCAAAACTTACAGGGATACAACTATCGTAGTCAATTACCTATGTTCGATCCTATCACGTCTTAAAAGAGCGACACAGAGAACAATGGAAATTAATCACAGAAATAGAAGATGAGTTTCGGTGTAATCATACAAATTCAGAGGATATATACCGATATCTCGTCAATCACTCTCCCAGTAAAGTACGGGCCCAGGCTACTACAGAACCGCCAGATCTATCGCTTCTCGCCAATTACATTCCGAGGATAACAATGGAAGACAACAAAACGCTGGAGCAAGCCTTCACAATGGACAAAGTAAAGCAAGCGGTAATGACAGGAAAAAAGAGGAAAGCGGTTGGCATTTATGGTCTTCCCATGGAATTATTTCAAACTTTTTGGCGCCTGATGAAAGACTTATTGACAGGATGGGTAAACGACGTTTTTCGGCGTCAAGCTAGCTTGTTAGGAGTTTATGGTATTGGTAATGAAACCTGGCCGCTGTCAATGTGCACAACATTACCGGCCAATAACGTTGTTATGTGTAAACTATAAAATTTACGCACGCCTTCTTACTAGTCGTTTGAAGCTATATACAGATAAAATATTTGGTAAAGAACAACATGTATTTGGAAACAAAGGAAGAATATTTGAATTATTAATTACCTTGAGAGAAATAGTAGCCTTAACACAAGATGAAAAGGAATCTACAACAGCAATTTTAGCATTAGATTTTGCAAGTGTATTTTATTCCATAAAACATGGATATCTATTTGCATTAATAACCAAAATTGGACTAGGAGACAAAATTATCGAGGCGGTTCAAGGTCTCTATTTCCAAGCAAGAGTAAAACTTAATTTAAATGGAGCGCTGACGAAACACTTTCCTTTGCAACGAGGCCTACGACAGGGATGTCCATTCTCACATCTCGCCTATTGTTTAGCGATAACTCCTATCATAAACTGGGGTGTAAGGGGTGACCTTCCACGTAGTACACCCAAATGTCAACCTCACTTCCACGTCAGTACACCCTGGACTGCAGACTAACGAGGCTCTGGCGACTGGCCCCATGGCCAGTATAATTTTGTTTGTGTTGTCCTGTTCTTTTGTCCTTATGTGTGCTGAGTGCCCCTTTACAGCCTCAGCTTTTAACAGAAGTCAGAACATTTTAATTTTTTTAGTTATGCAACGTTAGAGTTGTTATTTGTAATGATAAGGGGCTGGCCCCCATATTATATGACGGGAGCAAAATAGCCTAAGTGCTGACGCTCCCAAAATTTTAAATTCAAAATCAAAATCCTATCATAAACTGGCTACAGGATGAGTTAAAAGGAACAGAACTATATTCTCAAACACATCGAATCCTGGCATATGCAGACGATGTGACTATAATACTTCAAGATGAACATTATCTGAAATCAGTACAAAAAATACTTGAACGAACACAAGAAATAACGGGCTTGGCGGTGAATTACAAAAAATCGAAAATTCTACAACTGGGAAAGCACCCAGCACATTGTTATGGATCCTCTGTCTATGAGATTGTAAAGAACGTGACGATATTAGGAATAGTTTTCAGTACCACCTTAACAGAAAACAAAGTAAAAACATATAATCAAGTAGTGACACCCCTCCGGCATGCAACTTATCTAGATAGGAGACGGGAATTATCAATAATAGCCAGAGTAACCTACGTTAATGTGTTTCTCTTCTCTAAAGTGCGGTATGTAGCGGAAGTCTTAGAACTCCCCAAACCTTACGCTACTGAAATACGGCGTATAGCAATACAGTTTATTTGGCAAGCACATGTATTACGGGTTGCGTATGTGACACTGTGTCTACCTGAACGAGTTGAAGGACTTAACCTGATGAATGTTGAAATAAAAGCACAGTCACTTCTAATACATCGCAACATAAAACAGTTATTGAGCACAATTATTATATCGAATGCAGTTACAAAGACGACGAGTGATGCCAAGAATTCAAACCGTGCACCCTACTATCCAATGGTCAAAAGCATGGCGCAATGTAAATGCACGACACATACCTACACCTGTGCGATGTATGTGGTACCTAGCAGTGCATGACAAAGTATTGACAAAACAGATTTCGCTCCGGCTGCAATTGGAAGGGAACGAAGAGTGTGGATTTTGCAATCAAAGTGATACTTTGAAACATAGAGTCAGTACGTGCTCCGAAATACGTGATGATTGGCAATACCTTTGCCGAAGACTAGGGAAAATATGCCGACTTCCTGCCAACTACCTTACAGTAGACCACATCTTACTTCCAGACTTTAATTTTTATCCAAGAACCAAATTACAGGCTGTGCAGTGGATCATAGCTCAGTATGTGTATTATGCCTTAACTAAGAGACCAGCCAAATGTGACGAATCATTACAGAATTATATACAAAATTAATACTTACAACTGAACAATTACGACAAGAGAAGTTTGTATGCAAACTTGTACAAAATGTACTAGTGTAAAAATAGCGTAACTTTGGTACGATTGTATCATAATAAGAATTGATTAATGTACTTTATAATGTAATGTAATATCTTATGTAAAGTCTGAACATACCGACAAAGAAAGATAGAGAACTTACTTAGTTGAATTACGAAATTATATTGAATTAGTGTCGAAGGCTGGATTTCCAGCATTAACATAATCTCTTATGTAAAATTCTACACATTGAAACAAATTGCATAATCCACTATGTACCAAATTTTTGAATTTGAATGGATTTGAATTTAAAATTTTGGGTGCGTCAGCACTAAGGCTATTTTCCACCCGTCACATTGTACGGGGTCCATCCCCTTATCGTTACACATAAGTCTAACGTTGCATAACTAACATCTTAAATCTTCTGACTTTCGTTAAAAACTGAGGCTGTAAAGGGGCACTCAGCAGACACAAGGACAAAAAACCGGACAACACAAACAAAATTATACTGGCCATGGGTCCAGTCGCCAGAGCCTCGTTAGTCTGCCGTCCAGGGTGTACTACGTGGAAGTGAGGTTGACTATTGTGCGCACTACGTGGAAGGAGCACCCCTTACACCCCGTACCAATTTCAAATATCTCTTAATTACTTGTGTAAAGCCTTGACGATTGATATTGTGTAATGTAAATTATATAGAAAAAAAGTGAGTAACACGTCTAAAAACCATGCTAAATGTCCCGGGTTCGATCCCCGGCCGGTTAAAATATGGGAGCTTATCTAACGTTGGAAGCGGCCCTGGCGCCACACAGCGTCGAATGACACGGGTACCTGGGAGAAACTCTAGGGGGTAAAGGCGGTCAGGGCGTGATGCTGATCACATTACCCCCACTCACGACCGGATGAAGAAAGTGTGGGGTGTTAACCCCACACCCCCTATATGCCTTCGTGAAGTGGTGCTTAGCACAGGGGAGCAGTTTACGTTTTGCCATTGAAACGCCACTCTTCTAGCTAGAGACATTTCTTAAGGGCAATAGTTCAGGGAACATTAGAGACACTCACAATTCGGAATAATATAATTTATTTAACATGTAGTTACTCAATATTATGTTATTAGTATCGTAATCCTAAGTTATGTTCTAACCCAATCATATCAGTTAAGTTATATAACGAGGGGAACATCTAAGTCTCCAGCAAAACTGAACTCAGTTGTAACCTTACCTTGAACTCGAACCCTGTAACAGCTTGGGCAGCCTTCCGACACACACAACATACTTCATTCTCCAATCTTCAGTATATGCAATTTGTTGTTGACTTTGTCTAATTACTCATCCTGTCAGTCACAAGTGTGCTCTTTCCTGTTTTTGTGGCTATCTTCGCAAACAGTCCTATTTCTATAAGAAATGCCTTGCCATGCACATCCGTACTAGATGCGTAACCTTCTAGGTACATCTGCACGGTATGTGTGTCCCATTTGTTGATATATGATGATAACACTTGATTTACATCATATGATTGGCACTTGATGACTGACACCTGATCATATGATGATATAATATGATCGACACTACACGATTGACAGTTGGTGATTGACATTATTGTTATATCATGGACAAGACCTTGCCTTTGAGTGATATATGGTAAGCCACCGCCGACTCCGAGTTTCAACCTTCACACGTAGAGGAAGGCGTCACCTTAACCGTCCAGTGCTGATTAACTGACAAGATTAACCTACTTTGACTGACTGTTAGTTCTTTCAGAACCAACTCATAAAACTGTAACATGCATTATCAAGTTACATTAAATTCACGTTACAATTCGTCCCATCTGATCTTAGATGGTTCCCATCTGAGATCCTAGGTAACTAAGTACCCTCATATTTGCTTTGCGCAGCTCACATATAAAAAAAGTGAAAAATATATTGATGCGTTCACAAGTTTCAATTACTTAAAATACGGGGATCGTTACTGATTGATTGATTGATTGATTTAGTTTATTTTAATTTGCGTTTTGTGCCTCTTGGCTAATTTGCGAAGATGGGGATGAGTGATGAAGTAATGAAATTGATGAAAGGACATTCACAAACAACCAAGCCCGACCGGGATTCGAACCCGGGACCCTTGGCGTTGCAGCGCGATGTGCTAACCACTCGGCCACAGGGTCGGGAGGATCGTTACTGTGAACGCTTTAGGGGTCATATGGTAGAACTAAGTTACGCTTATGGTTACCATACAATCTCGCTGATAGGCTTCTGGCAGTTATTGGAATGATTTCAGGGGATGTAGACGACGTGCATCTTACCTCACAGCCAAGCGGTTGAGTTTGGACGCCAGGCGACAGAGCACGGAGTCCTGAGTTCGACGGCCCACGGTCTTCTTGCTTGTGGCAAGTCGGCGGAGCACACGCTGGTCTTGAAGTATCGGCCCTAGAAAAGGCGTCTGGACGATGGTCTGACAGACGGCTACAAGTTGCAGGCCGGGGTACTGAAGATGGTCAACTAGCGAATGTACTGCGGTTGCCTTAGGTGAAAGCTTCGTCTCGGTTTCTCGAGCCGGGTTGAGACCTGAAAGGTGTCGAGGTCTTCGCCTGGTATTCTTATGGAGGTCCTTGAGTTCTGAGAACTGACTTAGCCTCGAATTCTGGTGCTTAGCTCTTTTAAGCTGCTGGCAAATACCGCGCGTCCATTTCGATCTTCAGCCGAGAGATCGGGAGAAGCGTGGCGGGTGGCGCTGACGGAGATGTCGACATTTGCGGCCTGTAATGCCCGCTTATTTTTATGGACATATGCAGACATTTATATAAATATTGCAAAACGAGCACTAACCTGTGTTACAAGAGTTGTTCAAACTGATATCCACCAAGTGCCAAGTGTGTAGACTTTCGGGGAAAATACATTGAATAGCCTGAAGCTTTCGTGCCTGTAGCTAAAGTCCTTCTGGGTCGGGCCAAGAACTTATCAGCCCCCCTCGTTACGTGAACCTTGCGGCTGGCATTCCAATCCTCTCACTGACACAACACACATAGACACTGCAATAACACAAACAAGTAACGGCAAGTAACTAATAATAACACTCTTGCACACAGTACGAAATTAACACGCTCTTGGGTTACATCTGCTCGCCACTATATTCACAGCTCTGTCGCGAAGGAACAAAAAACTCGAGCTCGGAGATTTCGGATTGCAAGGAAGCTCACGAACACCATTGACTTTTAACGGTTTCGTCTACAGCGTAATCTTGATACAGTGTTGCACATTCGAAACCTCCAAACGATCCCCATCGACACAAAACTCTTTCAAGGGTATATACTTAAGCAGGACGTTACTGGTCAAAACTATGATTAAAATGTTTTATTATCTGTGGCTCTTAACATCGTTTCTAAAGCATATTTTTTGTGTATATAAAGGCAGAACTTGGATAAATTACAGATGATAAATTATAACACAGGTTAGTGCTCGTTTTGCAATATTTATATAAATGTCTGCATATGTCCATAAAAATAAGCGGGCATTACAGGCCGCAAATGTCGGCATCTCCGCTAGCGCCGCCCGCCAAGCTTCTCCCGATCTCTCGGCTGAAGATCGAGATGGACGCACTGTACTTCCTAGTTGCTTGAACAGCACTTCCGTATTTGCCAGCCAATGATGGGGTTGAACCCGGTAGTAAGAATGACGTGTCTCCAGATGTCATGTGTTTCAACTATTTGTGGAATGTTACCTTGTGTTTGTAAATTGTCGCTTGACCGACCGCTGATGTCTGGCGAGAGATTATACCATTTATACAGAGTCTCCTTTGAATAGTTCCACAATATATATAAGGTAGTGTTTACATGATTACAGCTCCAGGTGTTGCAAATTACATTAGTTGAGTGTAGCATTAAGAGTAAACATTTCTTTCACATGAATTTATATTAAATGTTCATCTGGGTTCGAACCAAGTTAACGATTGGGTTATTTTACTTAAAAATAGGGTTAGTAATAACACATGGAATCAATACATTTTACATGATTATGTGAATATATCTCATACTTGTTGTCTTATTTGATAACAATATAACTTTGAAAGTCAATGTATATATATATGGTAGTTAACAATATAGGTGATATAAAGTGTGTCTCTATAATTCACAAGCACTAGGGTAGTTTCACAGCGTTCACTTGTGACGTTGAGTATCACTAGATCGCAAGTCCACTTGAAGTGTAGTAGTGTTTCTTGGGGATGTGAACCAAATATCGGGGTTAACTTCACAAGGATGTGTTTTTGATATCACTGTTCATCTTAGGATTAGAATATCAGGCTAGCCGCACACCCGAGACATCTTGGACATCAAAGGCACAATTGGAAATCTGGACTCAAGAACTAATATTAATATCTATGTTTTAATCTGTATTAATTATTCAAGAATGGTTTCGTAAATAGGGGGCCTTCGAGAGCTTCATATGAGGGTGCACATACTGGAGAAGTTCTCATAGCCATTCGAATTGAGGTATGAGAAGGTGTTTTACTTTTACGAATCCAATATAGGATCCAAGAGATAAGGCTTATGAATAGACAAATTAATAAGGTAAGCCAGGTGTAATCAGCTTAGTGACAGGGTACGTTGGAGAGTTCTGGCGCTTGGAGATGTGATTGCACTGTACAATTAGAATAATGCGTCATTTCCTCGGTACATTCGTAATTAGCGTGATCGACTAATTGATAATGAACCCAGTGAACTGGAAAGAATCGGGAGATTTGTGCATTGGAAGGGTCAGGAAGGATGCAGGGGAACTGCGCTCGGAAACATTTAGATAAGACACTTAATACACAGGCATCCCAGTTGAATAACTAACGTACCGAAAGGAGGTACTCTTCTGAAACTAAAAATAATACTTTCACATTTATTATTTATTTTCACCTGAGGAGGGGCTAACACTTGTGGGTTTTTTGGTGCCATGTAAAGGACATCGCTCCACATGAGCTACCACATCGTTCCGTAAAACGGAGTCGATACATTGATACTCAGGGGTGAAAATGTTTCTTACTGGAGTGATAAAGCAAAGGGTGTCTTGGGAAAGATAACATAAATGCTCATAGAAAACATTATTGCTGTCATCTCGGATAACAATCTCTGTTGATAATTGTATTTGCCACGTAATGTCATAATACTGATACGGTAGAGGGTTTAAATTATATGCTTGAAAATTGGCATAGATATGAATTAATGGAATTTTAAGTGCTATTAGGGTGATCACAGAACCAATCGTAAATTCTAGAATAGGGAGGTTATAATACTTCCCTAATTTTTCAGGGGAAAGCCTAAGGT
Source organism: Lepisma saccharinum (assembly GCF_977018435.1). Lineage (NCBI taxonomy): Eukaryota > Metazoa > Arthropoda > Insecta > Zygentoma > Lepismatidae > Lepisma > Lepisma saccharinum. Next base: position 50,488,129 of record NC_139238.1, read on the forward strand.
ATAATTAAAGAAGTTTAATTTAGTTTGTAATGATCTTACGTGTTTTTCAAGAACTTTAAATGGTAATGATGCGAGGTGAATTGTTCTACTTTGGCAAGCGGAAACTAATATACGCAACATTTCACGTAAGTCTTGAAGCGGAAGATTTTGAATTTTCATCCAGTCTGTTGTAGGAAAATCTTCGATTCTTTGCTGAATTTGATCTATATATTGGTCCTTTAAAAACATAGTTCTAATATGGGTTTTGTAGCCACCCTTGAAGTGCGGGGTCAGTTGATATGGTTGTATTGCATAAAGATGAGGGTACTTTTTCCCAATCGAGAATGTCAGACGTGTTGGGGCTGTACTATAGGCGATATAGTAGTGGGACAGAAGTTTCGTACATAGAGGGAGGATCAATTTTATTTAAATATAATCCAGACGTTACAAAGGTTCTCATTGATCGTCCGTAAGTAGTCGAAAAGAAAGACCAGTTTAATATATGGACAGCTAGTTATGCTGTCATGGTTAAGTGTACTGGTTTTTGGCCAGCATTGTACCTGCGAGATAAAGGTTCTGGTATGACTCCTGTGTTTCGAGCAACTTGTAATCTCGGATCGTCATCGTTTATGAATAGAACCTGATTAGAGCCAGTGTGTGGTGGTGCATGAATCAGGGGTTTTCGAGTACAACAAAAATGTAAATGCTGTCTGCTTCCCAGTACACAAGTAAAATTATCAAAATGCAAAGGAAGATGATAATTACATAAATAAGAATACGATCTAATATGGCATTTGAGAAATCTACAGCTTAGGTAGTTCGGACCTGGCTAAGGGCAATAAGTTGAATTGCGTGCATTCGGTATATGTGGATAGTCCATCCAATCAGAAATGTAAGACACAAATTCCATATGATAATTAACGAAATTTTCGAGCGACCATTTTCCACTACTAATAACGAGGGAGTATCGGCAATATCAGTCAGATCGCTATCAGTCTCGACAATTTCCGTTTGAGTGGCAATTTTCAGAAATGTAATTTTCTCGGGCCAAGATGCGTCCAGACAGTCATTGAAATGTTTGAATTCAGCGTCTTTTGTTCCTGCGACAAAACATTAATATTCATCGTAGGAATTTTACCCCATGAAGCAGGTAAAACATGATAACTCTGTACGCTATCGCTAGACTGACTAGTGACATATTGTAATGAGGCACAAAGAAAAGGGGGAACGATCTGTCCTCGCCTCCTGTTTCTGAGAGCATATATAGTCCATTAGGGGGCAAAATTGCCGCCATCCGAAAACAATAAATATATAAAGAGAGGTAATAATATATTGATAGCGTAGCGAATGCAAAACAGTGAAAATATTTACAAACCGGGAATTACTATTGAAAATCATCCAATTTAATTAATTTCTTCTTATTCCTCAAATAGACCAATGCGGGCCTCTAAATAAAGGTGCCAAAAGTGCAAGCGACCCTGTTCTCTATCGAAGTATGTGTGAAGGGTCAACCAATCACCTGCTACTTGAATTATGGAATTCACACGTACGTGTAACTCGAAAGACATTTGCGACAGCTATTCGAGGCGTTCCATAAGACTTGTGAACTGCCGGAAACTTAGGACTAAGAAGGAAATCAGATCGTAAAGCACATGAAAATATGTGGTTGATCCTCGGAGCAAAACAACGTTGAGGATATTCCTTCCTGTTTCAATGTAGTTATTTTCACAGGAAGTGAATCCGCGAACAAAATCTATAATCAGAAATTGTGAAATGAGGATTTCAGCTTCGCCATCAGAAACTTCTTGTAAGAGTGAAAACTGCATATCAATGGCATCCATGCCTAACAAGTTTGGCGGAGTCAAGGTAAGTTCAGGTAAAAGAGCAGAATCGAATTCCATTCCAGAATGTATCACCTCAAAATCCTGGTCCATACTGAGATCTGAAACGGGAGATCTAATGAAAGGTATTGTCTCTAAACTAGCGAGAGAGTCGTTATCAGAATCTGCTTCTCCTACTGGCTGACTGGAGACCTCCATGTTAGTATGCCAAAAGATCTAGGGCCCGACACAGTGGCCGAGTGGTTAGCACATCGCGCTGCGACGCCAAGGGTCCCGGGTTCGAATCCCAGTCGGGCTTGGTTGTTTGTGAATGTCCATTCATCAATTTCATCATTTCATCACTCATCCCCATCTTCGCAAATTAGCCAAGAGGCACAAAACGCGAAGTAAAATAAACTAAATCAATCAATCAATCAAAAGATCTAGGGTTTTACTGGCCACTCGAAATTTACAGTCGAAAGTCCAATCCAAAATATATTCATCATAGCAAAACTCAACAAATAACTTGATCCTGTCAAATGACTCCTCTAAAAATTTCTCTTTATCATCGGTAACAGCACAATCATTAATAAATTTTACAAATAGCCTAAGTTCTGAGTCAACAACAGCCTCACAAACGTGCTCACGTATATCCCCCCACGCATATATCAAATATATCCTGAGAAAACCTCGATACCCACCAGTCGACGTTAATGGCCATTGTACGCCACTGGCACGAGAGATTATATATATGTATATATCCTTGCCGTGGAGAAAGGGGAGGGGTTTTGCATATACTGTGTACCACAAGTGGATAAGTATAAAATTTCTAGTAACCTCTGTGCAATCTAAGAACAACTTCTTTGCCGTTTGCGTTCTGAATAACCGGAGCAAATACTTGTTTATCTTCTGAACTTTTTCTGGTTCCAGAACGCGAGAAGAAGGGACATTTATTTGTGCTGCAATTTCGTCGACAATGGATTGGAATTGTGGCCCTTCAGGGGATTAAACTAAACCAAGACCCTCCACAACAATCTTACCGGAATACATATGGGTTAATAATGGAATGCAGGCCAAAGAGTTCTGGTGATAGTAATCGTTCCCAAGGAATCAAAAGAAACGCTCAGAACCCAATCAAACTGAAAAGTATCAACCCAAGTGTGAATCTTGTAAACAAAAGATGGAATAAAAGTGTTATAGAGCCAATTAACCCACCTAGTAGACGTGGTTAGATTTCCTTGACAGACAGTTTCAATGAAATTATAGCCAAGGGCGAAGACTAGGCATTGAAGACGGTTGTTTGGAAATAGGCCAAGCGTTTGTTCGATTGAATATTTACGGCTTCGGTGATGATAATGACAATTTCGTCAGGTAAGATCCAAACAGTAGCCGAGATATGGTTCTGTCTTTCGCGTAAGCGCACAAGGAAACGGTAGAAAAAAAAGTACCTGACTATTAATTCACGGTGGAAACTATATTGGCAACTCGTCAAACTGTAAAAAAAGAAAAGGTAAGCGTAAGTGATTTTAAGAATTTTTTTTCGTTTTTCTGAATTTGACTGACCTCAACAATTAATTAAAAGTTCGTATACTTCGTTATAAGGCAACAGTCTGGATTTGTATTGGCGGAAATGTGGTATCCGTTGTGATAAGTAATTCTGGCTAAAAAATTCATTGCATGAGTTATCGTGAAGAGAAAAAAAAAACAACAACAACAACAATAACCAAAAAAACATTCAACAATATGGAAGGGGGAGAGAACGAATGGATTCATAGTTGTTTATTTGTCGACAATTAGCTTTCGTCCTTTTCTCTTCCCTTCCAATGTTGTTTTACAGCTGAGTCTTACGAATAATTTTCGAAAGAAGTAAACAAGGGGTGGGTTTTCTTGCCTTCTCTTTAAACTTGAATCCGAACCAGTAACGGCTTTTACCGTTTATCGAAATAGGTTCATCATGTGTAATGTTTCTTGTTTAGACCTTATCCTTGGGTAACGATTAGTGTCGGTGCAGAAAAGAAAGTTCTCGGTAGCGAGTAGTTCGGTTCAGAGACGGCAGTTTTTATGTAGCGAATAGCTTTGGCGCAAAAAATCATGCTTTAGTTTTTCCTTTACTTCCGCACGCCGCCAGTTTGGTTTTAACCGGCATATAATTACCATTAAGTTTCTTTTTCCTTTTAGGCGTTCAACATCATATACATTTTTGCCGCGAACTTTAGTAATGCGATATGGTTCATCTTATTTTCTTCTTAGCTTTTCTGATATACCTTTCTTTCTTGCAGGAAAATAAACCATAACTAAGTCATGTAATGCATATGAGGGTTCACGTCTTGGGGCGTCAAAATGTTTTTTCCGTTGTTGGTGACGTTTGGTTTGCAATTCTCTGGCAAGAGTCTGAAGTGTTTTAAGATGTTAGCGTAAATTCTCAGTTAATGGGTCAGTGGGTTTAGCGTAAAGTCCCGTTGCAAATAAAATCTCACAAGGTGATAGACCGAGGCATTCTAGGTGACTACAATTATAGGCGTAGACGCATAAATTCAGAAAAGATACCCAATCTTTTTGATTTTTTGCTGCGTACTTGCTAATCATCGTAGCTATGGTGTGGTTAAATTTTCCAACTTTTCCGTTACATTGCGGGTGGTATCCGCTCGTGTATAAATGTTTGATTTTTAGCTGACTGAGTAAATTATTTACTAAGGCAGCCTGATAAACAGAGCCACGATCGGTGAGTATACTGGCTATGGTTCCGTAAACTGTGTACACTCTGTTAACAAAAAAATTTGCCACGGTCTTTGCCGATATAGTCTCAAGGGTTTGAGCTACCACCATGTCTATAGCTACAATTACATATCTATACCCCCCCTTTACAAGGGGCAATAGGACCCAAAATTACACTTGCCCAGTTCTCGAAAATATTTCCCACCGGCAAGGGGTGAAGGAAACCCTGTTTCCTTCCTGTCGACTTGTTTCGTTCTTGACATATTGGGCAGGAACGGACATAATTCAGTACGTCTTTCCGTGCGGTTTTCCAAAAATAACGTTCGTATAACTTTTGCAAACTTTTGGATTGTCCGGTATGTCCCCCGGTATAAGGTGAGTCGTGTACATCCGATAACACATCAGCCTTCAGATTGTCAGGAATCACTAATAGTTTCTTATCTTTGTATAGGCGATACAATACCCCATTATATAACGTGTAATATCTTACAGTCAGCTGGTCTGGGTCTTTTTCCTTTAACTCAATTAAGGCTCGCCCCTCAAAGTCTTGTATTTGTCTAGCTCGTATCTCCCTTTGTCTTTCATTGAATGTCGAGTCTATCAGTTCGTCAATCAGTCCAACCATGTCACTATGATCGATATAATCTCTTTCGTCATCAGTTAAGGGAGAAACAGGGTCACGACTCATACAATCGGCCACGCAATTATTTCGCCCCGGGCGATGTATAATTTGATATTTAAACTGGTTTAGACGTAAACTCCATCTTGCAAGCCTCCCCGATAAGTCCTATGCTCGTTGCAGCCAACAAGCACCGGAACTATCAACCACTGCTGTAAAGAATATATCAGTCAAATATTGACGAAAATGGAGGATGGAGAATACAATGCAATACACTTGTATTTCACAAATACTATAATTTACTTGTGCTCCCGTAAACAATCTGAAGCAATTGCTCACGGGCTGAGTCAAGGTTTTCTCTTCAATGTTGGAATCAGGAACAACGTGACAAAGAACTGAGCCGAATCCCAGCTGTGATGCGTCACAATGGAGTTCAATGGGCAGATTGGGATCAAAATGTCGTAGTACAGGGGCGGTCGTCAGACACGTTTTAAGCTGGTTAAATGCGGACAATTGTTTCTCACCTATGTTAAATGGTATCCCTTTTTGGTTAGGTCAGTCAAAGCTTTAGCTACGAGACTATACCCTTGTATGAATCTAAGATAGAAATTACAACATCCTATAAAGCATCGAACTTCCTTTAAGTTCTTTGGAACTGGAATATTCTTTATGGCAGCTACTTTCTTCGGGTCGGTTGCAACACCATTCCTGCCTATTATATGGCCTAATATTTCTGTTTCGGCGTACGCAAAATGACATTTTCTAGGTTTGGCTATAAGATTTGACCTTTTTAAGGCGAGGAAGTTTTTATTTCTAATCTCTCGAAATGGTGTGTCCAATTTTCAGCAAACACAATAATATCGTCAAGGAAAACGCATAAACTGTTCCATTTAAGGGATGAGAAGACTTTATCGACGCATCTTTGGAAAGCTGCAGGGGTTGAGGATATACCAAACGGTAATCTCTTTGAATTCAAAGGTTCCATCCGGTGTTACTATGGCTGTTTTATGCCTGTCGTCTCTTACGATATTTAGTTGCCAGTAGGAGGTATAAAGATCTAGGGTAGAAATATATTTCACCCGACTAGATAATGAATGATATCAGAAATGGTCAGAAGACCCACTGGAACTTTCATTTTCCGGTTTAGAGCCCTGAAGTCTCAACAAATCCTACAACTTCGATCCCTCTTTGCAACTAACAAAATAGGGGCGCCATATTCCGATTGGATTTCCTGAATGATGCCCAGATGTAGCATTTTCTCAAATTTCCACCTTTATAGATTCCCGCTGCTTTGGAGATACTCTGTATGGTGTTCGTCTAACCTGAATATCATCCTCGAGTGGTAAAGTTACTTCGTATGCATTGGTAACTCCCAATTTCTCTGGCGAGGCTGCAAAACAATGTTTGTATTTTTTCGAGTAGTTGAAGTAACTCCTGTTTCTGGAGATCCGTCAAATCAGGTGATATATTTAAGTCAGTGCAAATATTAAATTATTTCTGTGGAGATTTGAAGGTACTTTTTTAAGTATGCTGCGTCTATGGCGTTTATCTGTTGTGACGGAGCACTTTGCAAATTTGAAGAAATATATTCTGGTTTGTGTAAGACTCCTAATACGTAATTAGTCGGAAATGCAACTTTGAAATTGTTCATATTAATGATAGGAATACATCTGTTAGTGTAGGAATTTATGAGCAACGTAGGGACCAAGCAGCGATACTGATCATACAGCCCGCAATTGATTTCGAGAATGAAGTCCTGATTAGGGAGAACAGAAAAAGATAAAGTTATTGCCAATTCTGTATATTCATAAGGTTCGAGTATCATAGAATGTTCAGAAAATGCATTTAACATTCGCCGATTATATGCAAACTTTTTGTTCACACTCTCGGATCCGAAAGGAAGTTCTTCGAAAAGAACTCGCTCGATTTCGGTGTAGTAGTGCTTTTTTTGTATCAGTACCCTTGGCAAAATATTCTTCTCGATTAGTTTTTGTATCGAAATAGACAAATTTTCGGGGTGCAATGAAATTTGGTGGGATATATAATGAATCCGAATCTAAATATACTACCGTAGATGTTTCTGCAGTTGGAAACTTTATTTGATCCTTGTTTTGTACTTCCTTCCCCATGTGTACTTGGATATCGTTACACCAGGACTGTATGTGCTTTTCCCGCAGATATGCTACAAATGAAGCTTTGGATTTACACAATCCTATACCCGTTCTCGTAAAATGTGTAACAAAAAGGTTAAAGAAATCCGCATTCAAAATGATACGATTTTGTAATGAAGGGTTACCAAAGACAGTTAATGGCATGCTGAACCTTTGAGACCCGATCCAAAAGTGAAAGTTGCACACTGGAGTATGTTTCGCTGCAATTCCTGATAACGTAGATAAAGTTACCGAACCTTTTTTTCTATCAGAGAGGGGAAAGTGTCGGGGTAATATTCCAAAACGCAAAAGGCAACATGTACTCCCCGTATCAATAAGAGCAGGAAAATGACATCTAAATATAGAAATCATAACCATTGGTCGTTGATTTTGTTTTGCCTCATTTTACAAAAAAGTTTAACAATTAATGGCACCATAACATTGCATTTTCAGAGGCTCTTGTTGATGAGGGTGTAGACGACCCCTGAGGAGTTTTCCTTTTACTCGTTTGAGTTCCCACGATAAGGAGGACTACGTCGGAGATTTGAAGCTTGATCTTTTGGAAAATCGCGATTGCTTTCTCTTCGAAAACGTTGACCTCGTTGTGAAAAGAGCCTCTTGCACGACTAGTAGAGTATGAACCCCTTTGTGGACATGATCTATTAAAATGATATGCCGAGCCACAAGTAAAACAACGTTTATCGTTATTCTGAAAATTGCCTGGTGTTCCGCGAGATGATGTTCGGCCTCTATTGTTTCCCTTCCTCGTGAAGAAGTTGAAACTGGAGAATTCTTTTGTCTCTCGGTATCCTTTGAACCTGTTAGTTCCACTGTGTGCACATATAGCGTAGGATTAGCCGGACGAGTTGCCGAGTTTTTCGGACGGTCGCTGGTCCATTGTACAACCTGAGCATAAGTACGAGATGCAATATCCGCCTGGAGTTTGGCATGTTCGAGCAAACGCAGGTTTGCTAATAGGTCGTCTAATGTATGAGACTTCATTGTTACTAATTTTCCGTATCCCGTGCATCTAAACCGTTGCAAACAAAATGTATCTTCCCTTCGTCATTCATATTTGAATCTGTCTTTTTAAATATAGTTCTCAATGGATTCATACCGTTGCTTCTTTCGTGCTGCCAGCTCTTAGGTAGGCTTGTCCAACCGGTAAGACGGGTTGAAAAGCCGTAGTAAGCGCGTCTTTGACTTCTTGGAATCCCTGTAGGTTTTGAAACGTGGTCCGGTTCAAATCCCAATAAGCCAAAGCGCTTTTCTTCAAATATACTGGCAAGAATTTTATTTTTTGTGCTTCCGTCCATCCCAAAATGAAAGCTACATGTTTGTACGTGTTAAAGAAATCATCAATACACTTACCAGTCCGGCTGTATTGCAGGGACTCTGGCATATGAATGCATCGTTGCCAATGTTCTCTTGGGGAGAGATCGGCATATTTGTCTCTATACTACGCTCTTCAGGGAGGGGTCTACGAATTGCCTCTTCAGAGCAAGATGTGAGTCGGCATCAAATTCTAGTAGATAATAGGGGTTCATGTTCGCAAGTTGCCTGCTGACGTGTTACAACCATTCAAAAGCGGAAACAATAGGAGATCAGAACAAGGCATTGACAACCCTAATGAAGGAACGGAATCTTACACTACAATCAGCGAGAACAGACCGGAGTCGAAGCCAGGACGCAAACGACGACCAAACATCCAGAAAATGGAATAACCAACCGGCGTGGTGCGACAAACGACAAGAGACAATGGAAAACCATGAACGACAGATGGAGAAACGTATTCAAACTATCAGACGCTTTACTAGAACAAGAAGAAAGTCACAGAGAAGGGGAACACTGCGCCTCCACCAATATGAAACGCCACTCTTCTAGCTAGAGACATTTCTTAAGGGCAATAGTTCAGGGAACATTAGAGACACTCACAATTCGGAATAATATAATTTATTTAACATGTAGTTACTCAATATTATGTTATTAGTATCGTAATCCTAAGTTATGTTCTAACCCAATCATATCAGTTAAGTTATATAACGAGGGGAACATCTAAGTCTCCAGCAAAACTGAACTCAGTTGTAACCTTACCTTGAACTCGAACCCTGTAACAGCTTGGGCAGCCTTCCGACACACACAACATACTTCATTCTCCAATCTTCAGTATATGCAATTTGTTGTTGACTTTGTCTAATTACTCATCCTGTCAGTCACAAGTGTGCTCTTTCCTGTTTTTGTGGCTATCTTCGCAAACAGTCCTATTTCTATAAGAAATGCCTTGCCATGCACATCCGTACTAGATGCGTAACCTTCTAGGTACATCTGCACGGTATGTGTGTCCCATTTGTTGATATATGATGATAACACTTGATTTACATCATATGATTGGCACTTGATGACTGACACCTGATCATATGATGATATAATATGATCGACACTACACGATTGACAGTTGGTGATTGACATTATTGTTATATCATGGACAAGACCTTGCCTTTGAGTGATATATGGTAAGCCACCGCCGACTCCGAGTTTCAACCTTCACACGTAGAGGAAGGCGTCACCTTAACCGTCCAGTGCTGATTAACTGACAAGATTAACTTCCTTTGAGTGGCTGTTACTTCTTTGAGAACCAACTCATAAAACTGTAATATATATTACCAGGTTACGTTAAATGCACGTTACACTATTATTGTTGAGGAAGAGTGAGGATGTTCTTAAAATCGTAATCAAATTTCTAATAGATGTATTTTTTTTGTGTAGAGCCGTTATGTTTCACATCCACTTTTCGTGGAACAACACCACCATCAATGATATGGAAGTGATCACGTTAGTTCATTCACACTTAGCTTAGACTATACAATGATATATGAAGGGCCAGGGGGAAAAACGATGAATGTTCATTCGAGACAATTTGCCAGGAAATGAAAAACAAAGTATTTCTTTCCATAAGAACGTTAATATATGCCAAAATAATAATGCGTTTTTCAGGCACTTCTCATCGTTTCCCAACCAAGGCCGTTCTCATTCTTATAGTACAGCTTCTGAACTATCAGATGGCGTTGCGATCTCAAAATGGGCGAAAAATCGACATTCATCGTTTTTCCCCCTGGCCCTTCATATATGTGTGTCCAATTACTTTGTGCAAGGTGCTTCGGAAATAGGTACGCTTGTAAGAAGGAGACATTTCTCCTGTATTTGATTCCCCAACAAACTTGATCTTTTCGTACCAGGAACAAAATGTCGAATTTTATTTCTAGTCAGGTTACTCTGAGTTTCTAGCTTATACTTATACCTACCTATTCATGTATATACTTCACTTGTGATGAAACCGTGCTCGCAATATATTTTATATTATTTTATCTGTATATATTTCTGACTGAATATGTATATATATACATATATATATATATATTTTTTATATATATATATATATATACAATACGTTTAGATGTTTATTCTACTCCCACAATGAAATACTGTAATTTTATTCTAATTATTTTCAGGACTCAAACAATTTACATGAATAACCGTACCCATACTTTTGTTCTAAAATTTACAATGAAATTTGTAAGTGAGAATTACATGAAGGTAAGATTGTATTTAATAACTGGTTTGATATAAACATAATTTTAGAATTACATCTCCCAAACATACGTTGTTTGTATAATTAGAGGTACAGGAAAAATAATGTGTTTTATTGTTTAAGGAGCTGGATTTAATTTATATATTATACCAGGTGTTTCAGAAATAATTGAGAGGTTAAAACAATTTATTGCAAGTAAACTATTTGAACTTACATTAATTGAACCAGTCCAGAACGAACGAGGAACGAAAACAGTTTGTTCCTAAGATAGCTGCAGGCCCATGTTAATGCGAGTGTGCTTTATCGTATCGTGTCGTGTCGATGTATGCCGTGTCACTCTTGTGGTGCACACATTTGTTAATGTCAAAGAAAACTGTTTGCGTTCCTTTTATCGTTCTGGACTGATATTTTATTAATGCAAGTTCCATATTTTATTTGGAATAGTAGTATATTATCTACGTTCTGGAATATTTATTTTGTATTTATTCATTTTACCCCTATTTCAACTAATTTTCCAAGGGGGAAGGATCCAAAAAATCCCAATTTTACCACATTTATAGCTTGAAAAATAATTATTTTATTTATCAAAGCTCAGCTCATAGGGCAAAATATTTAAAAAATCTAAATTTTACCATTTTTATAGTATAAAAAATAATTATGTGCTTTTTTATCAAATTTAACTACTCATTTTTGTAGGGTAAAATTTACTTTTGAGCCTAAATCACAATTATCCAGATTTTAAGAGAAATAGAAGTGTAGATACTGGTTTTAAGTTATGAGTACTGCAGTACTGTGTCGTGCATATAAAATTATTTCTCAAATGTATGTATTCTGATTAATTTTTATGTTTGAAAATGTACATGTGTGCATTTTTAGAAGAAAAAGGTTATATATATAATATATATATACACTGGTGTGCAAAACCTAAGGACGAAATTAAGTTTCGCATGCTGTGTCAGTTACAAGCGGCATAGATCGGTGAAACTTGAACCATACATACAAAGTAATGTTACAGTATGATACAGGAAAGAACAGAGAAAAACACGTGATGATCAGAACAGAAAATGACATTTTTACGCATAGACCGGAAATTACACGGAAGGCACTGCGACTCATGATGGCCCCGTGACATTACAGAAGTAATGAAATGGTCCTTAGAAGGGTGTGTGATCACCACGGACAGCGATGCATGCTCTGCAACGTGCTCTCATGCTGCTCACAAGGTTGGTAATGAGTTCTTGTTGTATAGTAGTCCATGCCTCCACCAGCGCTGTTGTCAACTGTTGGATGGTTGTTGGTGCATATGGACGTGCTGCAAGACGTCTCCCCATTGCATCCCACACGTGCTCGATGGGATTCAAGTCGGGGAAATGGGCAGGCCAGTCCATACGCCGAATATCCTCTCGTTCCAAGAGCTCCGCCACTTGCGCTGTTTTATGCGGTCGCGCATTATCATCCATAAAGATGAATTTGGGGCCGACTGCACCTCTGAAAAGACGCACGTGGGGAAGGAGAACAGTGTCACAATAACGTTGACCGGTGACTGTACCGCGTTCATAAATTTGGAGGTCGGTACGCGCATGCAACATTATGCCTACCCACACAAGAACACCTGCACCACCAAAACGATCATGCTCGACAATGTTCCTAGGTTCATTGCGTGTTTCTACCTCTCGCCAGACGAGTGTACGTCCAGAATCACTACTCGAAATGAATCTGCTCTTGTCTGAGAAGAGAACGCGACCCCACTCCTCCTCAGTCCAGTCCTGATGTTCTTGGCACCACCGCAAACGGTGCCGCCGATGTGCGGGTGTCAACGGAACACAACGTAATGGCCGTCGGGCAAAGAGAGCACACCCATGCAGTCGACGTGTCACTGTGGATAGTGAGATTGTGTTAAATGTGTTTGCAATTCCACACGCTGTTTGACGTTGGTCCCTGCGTGCCTGTTGCACAATGTAGCGGTCGTCCGCTGCTGTAGTTGACCGTGGTCGACCACCACCTCTTCTTTGCTCAGCAGTCCCTGTGGTTCGGAACGCTCTCCATGCACGTGAAACAATGCTGTGGGCAATCCCAAACTCCTGGGCCACACTCGTCACACTTCTTCCAGTTTCCCGATGATTCTTCCCCGTGTGAACGCATCCAAATGTTGTCTCCGGGCCATGTTGTTGTGAGTAACACCACCACAATGCACCTTAACAGCCCTCTGACTGACACACACTGTCTCGTCCCATTCATTCAACTGCTTCATGTTGTTGGAGCTGACCCATTCGGCGCAATGGTCACGCTGGCGTCATGCCATGCAACTTCTTGGTCCCTGTGCATGTGTAGTCAACCTCTGGCAACATGCTGCCGGGCTTTCATTCATTTGCACCGACTACGAAATATTTTATGTTACTTTATCTATCTCGCCCTTAGGTTTCGCATACCAGTGTATATATATATATTATATATACACACACATCGGATGTGAAGCATTCAAAATTGTGTGTAGTAATGAAAGTTAATTTTTATAAATATATATATATATGTATTAAATAATAAGCAATTTGCAAAAGCAATTAGTGTTAGTGCGTGAAATATTGTTTCTTTTTAAAATATCAAATGTAAGTTCTAGTAATATATCAGTATATTATCAATTTTTTCTTTGTTGCGCATCAACAATTTTATTTTTAATGTTTTCTTTATACTCGTATTATAACACATTTGCTTTAAAATTATTATTGTCATATAATTTTAACGTGCCTCATGTTTGTCACTTCTGACATTTCAATAAGGGTTGAATTTTACTTGATCTATTGTATTATATTAAGACACCCATGCGAGGGGGAGCAAGTGCAGGTGACCTGTTCCCCTGCCTGATTTATCACCGCACGCCACTGCTGACGATGAATGTCAATTGGCGCAATGCTTTGTGCATACAGGAACTTTATCACCGACCGAACCTCGCATGCAGCGGGAGAAGGAATACGAGCTTCCATTTCGGACTACTGCTGCCTCGCTACTGGCATGCGGCGGGAGAAGGAATACGAGCTTCCACTTCGGACCACTGCTGCCTCGCTACTGGGGCCGGGCGGGATCTGTCCGCCTGGCATATGATTGATACGTCTTAGCTCTGCTGCGCATGCGCAATTTACACGGCTCATTATGTTTACTTTCACGGGAAAAAAATAGGGAAGCTTACTTTCTGGATGCTCCTCGTATTATACTAATTAGTTTCAGTTGTAAAACACTGCATATGAATGATGGTAGAATTTAGTTTCATTATGTGGGACATGAAAAATATTTTACCAAGAAATCTTAAAAACAATTTATAGAAGTATTTTATAATCGTATAAGAATGCATTCCGCTAACGATTATCTATCTCCAGTAAATATGAGGAAACACAAAAATGTGCTTAGGAATGTCAAACACAAATTATCTCTAATAAAGATACTTTTTAATTCCACAAATATACCCTTTAAACTGAATTATTCTATTCATAATATTCATAACAACTTACCTATTATTTATATTTGTATGAAATATTTGTACAAAAAAAAATCTACCCTGGGAATTTGGATAATCTATCCAAGAAAAGCTGGAAATCTACATTAATTTTGTTTTAGAGATAGAATAACCAACCTGAACTTTTTTTTTTTTTGAGAGAGAGAGAGTGGCTAATGTTTACATCTGGGTCTGTCTAAGAATATTTTGTTATTTTAAATTGTAACTGCAAAGTGTTTTGTAAGTATGTGCTTACTCTGTTGCAGCTGGGTTCCTGTGTATGCCGACCAAGAGCAGAAGCTGGCTGTTATGTCTATTGGATTTCTTCTTAAGAACAGAAACGATGCTGTTATTTGGCGGGGACCAAAGAAGACTGGTATGCAAATTTTATTATAGTCACAAAACAATGCTAAAGTTATTCCCGATGCATTATTTAATGCCATGAAATCATACACTGGTATGCAGGCCTCATACATTCTACGAGGGTCACTATTTATATTTTGAGCCTAACAATGAAAAAACAGGAATTTGCCATTGAAAACTGCTTTATTGTTTTTCGAAGTATTCTCCTTTATGGTCAATACACTTTTGCATTCGTTCGAACCATTTGTCAAAGCAGTTTTTACAATCTTCTTGAGACACTTCCATAATATGGTTTTTGAACGCATCAACGGCGTCTTCCGCCGACGAAAATCGTTGTCCACGCAATTTATTCTTGACATTCGGGAACAAGAAGAAGTCATTGGGTGCCAAATCAGGACTGTAGGGTGGATAACCCATCAATTCGATTTTTTTACTGTTCATAAAGTCGGTTGTTAGACGAGATGTGTGACAGCTGGCATTGTCTTGATGAAAAATGATCCGACGGCGTTTGTTTGTTTTCCGTATTTGACCAAAGACCTCTGGCAAACAAATTGTTGTGTACCATTCAGAGTTGACCGTTCTACATTCCTCTAAAGGCACAGTTGCCACATGACCAGTTTTCCCGAAAAAACAGGCGACCATTTGTTTCGATGTGCTTCGAGCGCGAACAACTTTTGTTGGATTGGGTTAATCTTGAAACACCCATACAGTTGACTGCTGTTTACGTTCCGGCTCATATGCATATATCCATGATTCGTCACCTGATACAATCTTATATACGTCTTTTGAAGCACCACGACTGTATTTATTGAGCATTTGTTTGCACCAATTGACGCGAGCGTTGTTTTGAGTTTTTGTCAAATTGTGTGGGGTCCAACGAGAACATACCTTTCTCACAGCTAAATGATCATGTAATATTTTATATATGCTGGTGGAACTAATGCCTATGGT
This sequence comes from Lepisma saccharinum, assembly GCF_977018435.1. Lineage (NCBI taxonomy): Eukaryota > Metazoa > Arthropoda > Insecta > Zygentoma > Lepismatidae > Lepisma > Lepisma saccharinum. The sequence continues at coordinate 50,503,802 of NC_139238.1, forward strand.
TGCCTCAATCTCACAGTATGTCACACGACGATCTTGCAGTATTAGGTTTTGCACAGCATCAATGTTTTCTTAAACAACAACTGATTTTGGACGACCTTCGCGAATCTCGTCGGTGAGCGAATGGCGGCCACGATTAAATTCGTTATACCAGCATTCACAGTGGCAAACGATGGGGCTTCATCGCCAAATGTGGAAGTAAGTTGATCGATGCACTCTTGTCCTGATAATCCACATCGAAAATCGTAAAAAATCATCTCACGAAAGTGTTCACGAGTTAATTCCATTTTATTGTTGTCGCACAATCTCCAAGGCAACATAAACAACACAAATGAAGCTATTGACAAAACATTTGAAGTACGTTATGGTCAATAATGCCAGACTATTTCGTGCAAACGTCAAATCGCGCCTAACTTCAATCAATGTTGCCAAGGCTCAAAATATAAATAGTGACCCTCGTATATATCCACTTTAGTTGGAATAATGTGATCAGTTCCAGGTGCCCATTGATTGGAGGCTGTGTGAGCCCCAGAGCTGATTTGTAGAGAGACATTGTAACCCAGGAATTATAGCTGGGTCTCCCATGAGGTGGCCAGGTAGATGTAAAGATATTGTCTTTATTAAGTACAGTGGGATCCATGAGTATTACCATGCAAATTGTTCATAACTCTTTTTATTATTTTTTTTTCTTACATCCTGTGTGTTTTTAAGCGATGGATTTTTATGTATGCTGGTGCAGAAGTTGTCAACAACTTGTTTTGAGTTTTCTCTTAATTCTTGAAGCTCTTATTGGGTCAAATACAGTGCACAAACATGGTGATGGACAATATGCACAGTAATACTCATGGATCCCACTTTACATGCATTTTGTCCTCTAGAGCTGCTTGGTATTGGTACATGTAATATTGGTTAGTTCTGTATCTGGTGAAGGATTTGTGCAGTTCAAGTTGTATTTGAATGATCTCTTAAAAGTCTGGTCTTTTGTTGTAGTCAATACTGTTGTTTTCAAGATCTTAGATTGCATTATGTAAGCCAGCCTTCCTACTATATAATAATCTTCTTTTGATACGTGGTATGAAATTATCATACTCTCAGTATGGAGTTAATTTTGATGTACATTAGTATGTTCAGAGAGAGAGAAGAGAGTCTGTATGTTATTGTAGTTTTTATGAGGTATATGTTTGAAGTAGTAGTATGTTTCTTGTGTAGTAGTTCCTCCATTCATATCGGGGGTTAGGCGTAGAGCTGACAACTCTGCACTGTAAAAAGACATGTCAAGAAACAGAAATATAAGGCCATGGATGTTCCCAAGGTAAAATATTCCGGAGGTAAAATAGTCCCCCGTTCGGATCTCCGGGTGGGGACTACTTTGGGAGGTCCCTGGACTAAGGATAAGGTCTACGTTAGGAATAAGGATATTAAATTAGGCACCTGGAATGTTCTGAGCCTTTACCGGCCTGGGGCATTTCAGTGTACAGTTAATGAGATAGTCAAGTATAAATTAGATGTAGTAGCTGTCCAGGAAGTTAGGTGGCCAGGAGAAGGGAATTGTAAAACTAAAAATTATACTTTTTTCTATGGTGGTACTGAAAATCATAATTTTGGAACAGGCTTTTTCATAAATAATAGAATTATCTCGGCTCTTAAAACAGTAGAATTTATTAATGATAGGATCTCATATGCAGTTTTACAGGGTAGGTGGTGTAAAATTATTTTAATAAACATACATGCACCAACAGAAGATAAAGATGATAATACTAAAGATGATTTTTATACAGAGTTAGAACAGGTCTTTGATAAATTTTCTCAGTATGATATGAAAATTCTGTTAGGTGACTGTAATGCACAGATTGGCAAAGAAGATACATTTAAACCCACGATTGGTAAAGAAAGTCTTCATGAATTAAGTAATGATAATGGTATAAGATTGATTACTTTTGCAACCTCAAAGAATTTAATTGTGAAAAGTACCACTTTTAAACATAAAGATATCCATAAATATACCTGGTCTTCTCCAGATGGTAAAACTCATAATCAGATAGATCATATTCTTATTGATAAGAGAAGGCATACTAGTATAATTGACGTTCGTACACATAGAGGTGCTGACTGTGCCAGTGACCATTATTTAGTAATTGCTAAATTAAGAGAAAGACTCTCAGTGATAAATCATAAGCAACAAAATCTAAAAGTTATAAAATTTGATACAGGAAAGTTTGCTGATGAAAGAATTAAGAAAGATTACCAAATTAAACTGTCAAATAGATTTGATGTTTTGCAGGATTTAAATGATGATGAAAATATAAATGAAACAGACGTAAATAAGAATTGGGAGCACATACGTAATGCAATAGAATCAGCAGCTAAAGAAAGTATAGGATACCATAAACCGAGAAAAAGTAAGCCATGGTTTGATAATGAATGTCATAATCTAATAGAAATAAGAAATCATGCTAGACTTAGGTGGTTAAATAACTCGGATGATACAAATCTAAGCAATTATAATAGAATAAAGCGAGAAGTTAACCGCACGTTTAGAAGTAAAAAAAGAGATTACTTGAAAAGCAAAATTAACGAAATTGAAACAAACAGCAAAAATAAAAATATCAGAGATTTATATAAAGGTGTAAATGAATTTAGAAAGGGGTGGCAACCTAAAGTAAACTTGATAAAAGATAAAGACGGTGATTTTCTAGCTGACCCAAGCGATATTCTAAATAGATGGAAGAACTACTTTAATGACCTTTTAAATGTCCATGTAGGAGATAAATCAGAAGTAAATGAAGTACACACAGCAGAACCTTTAGTTCCAGAACCTAACTTGACTGAAGTTAAAGATGCTATTAAAAGGCTTAAGAATAACAAAGCACCTGGCATTGATTTAATACCAGCTGAGTTAATTAAATATGGTGGAAATTCATTAATATGTCAAATTCATAAATTAATTTGTTTAATATGGAATAAAGAAGAAATCCCTCAACAGTGGAAAGAATCCATAATTGTTCCTGTGTTTAAAAAAGGTGATAAAATGAACTGCAATAATTACCGTGGAATTTCTCTACTCTCAACAACATACAAAATATTGTCTAACATTCTTTTAACAAGACTAACCCCATATGCTAATGAAATTATAGGTGATTATCAATGTGGATTTAAACGTAACAGATCAACTACAGATCAAATTTTTCACATCAGACAGACACTTGAAAAAAAGTGGGAATATAATCAAAATGTCCATCAGCTATTCATTGATTTCAAAAAAGCATATGATTCGGTCAAAAGAGATAAATTATATAATATATTAGTAGAGTTTGGAATACCTAAGAAGCTTGTTAGTATGATAAAAATATGCACCAGTGAAACAGAAAGTAAAATTCGTGTGGGTAATAATATGTCTGACAAATTTATAATTCATGATGGGTTAAAACAAGGAGATGCATTATCCCCATTGCTCTTTAATTTTGCCTTAGAATATGCTGTAAGGAAGGTAAAAGAAACTAAAGAAGGACTAAAATTAAATGGTGTGACTCAGCTGTTAGCATATGCAGATGATGTAGACTTACTGGGGGATGATATAAATACGATTAAGAATAATGCTAAAATATTTTTCAAAACTGCTAAAGAGATAGGTTTGGAAGTTAACAAAGAGAAAACTAAATATATGCTTACAGGCCGAAACCAAGTGTTAGGTAATAATCAAAATCTAATTATTGATAACAACTCGTTTGAACCAGTTTCCAAATTCAAATACTTAGGAGTAATATTAACAAATGAAAATGATATTAAAGAGGAAATAAAAAGTAGGCTTAATTCAGGAAATGCATGTTACTTCTCTCTTCATAAACTTTTGTCTTCTCGTTTAATATCTAAGAAACTAAAAGTTAAAATATACAAAACAGTAATTTTGCCTGTAGTATTATATGGGTGTGAAACTTGGTCCCTTACATTAAAAGAGGAACATAAATTGAGAGTATTTGAAAATAAGATCCTTAGGAAAATCTTTGGACCTAAAAGGGATGAGGAGACAGGTGAGTGGAGAAGGTTACATAATTTAGAACTACATAATTTGTATTCATGTCCAGATATTATTAGAATAATTAAATCAAGAAGACTTAGGTGGGCAGGCCATGTGGCACGAATGGGAGAGGAAAGAGGAGTTTACAGGATTCTTGTTGGGAAACCTGATGGTAAGAGACCTGTAGGAAGGCCAAGACGAAGATGGAGGGACAACGTTGAGATGGACCTAAAGGAAATCGGTAGGGATGGAAAAGAGTATATAGATCTTGCTCAAGATAGGGACAGATGGAAGGCCTGTGTTGCTGCAGCCATGAACCTTCGGGTTTAAGAAGGCTAGAGAGTTAGTTAGTTAGTTAGTTAAGTTCTAGTAATATATCAAATCTACCTTGAAGAGGTTTTTAAACATTAAAAAAGATTAAGAAAAATGTTGTAGAATCTTGAAATTATTGCAAGTTAGAGTTAGTAATATAATATTTTTCAATCACACAAACAAACTAGTATTAAAAGGGAAAATTTTACAAGTCAAAAACTTTAACTTTCAGCTTAATGCTGACAAAAAGCTCTGAAAGAGACTCAGTTGCCTCTAAAAAAGACTTAGAGACTTTAACTTGCTTCGAAGGAGAAAGTCGCTGAAGCTCTGAACTGTGCCCCCATATACATTTTTTTAACACGTATTTGTTAGTTATAGCAAGCGTATCTGTTTACTACACTCTGGTCTGTTCACTACACTCTGATCAGTGATCATTCTAACCCTGTACCAAAGATACAAAGCCAAGAGAAGAGAAATACTCAAAATTTCCCCCCAAACTTTTGTACTGGTACTTTTCCGAGGAGCCATTTTTGTTCTTCTCTTCCTAATATGGCTTGGATGAAGAGACACTCTTCCTCTCACAACTGAACATCTGATTACAGAATTGTGCTTAGTTTCTGACCCCCAAAAAGATTTCATCTTAATTCTGGTGGGCCTACTATACCTGACTGAATAACCAACCCCTAATTTCATGAAAGAAACGACAAATGCCATACTGGCAATTCTTTTGGGCATAGGGACACACATAGGGCCACACCTAATGCAACTTCTGAGTTCGATTACTGAATTCCTCACAACAGTCTTGTAACGACCCCGGATCGTCAGAAGTAAAGACGGGTCCACCTCTAAGTTTGTTAGCTTCTATGATCAACTTTTCTAACTGTTTATTGTAAATATTGTTAGTTCAAGATTGTAACAAACTCGGATCGTCACAAGTAAAGACGGATCCACATCTATGTATAATCAACTGTTGTAACTATTTAATGTTAATATATGTAGTTGAATAATTTTCCGCTCGCTTACGCTAGCATCGCCAACCTTATATAAAGGCGTAGGCCTGGCTGGCAAATTAGTTAGACTCCGCCTGCGGGCGAGAGAAGGTGTGCTCCGCTACGGCGAGAGACCAAACACCAAGAAGGAAGTTCCGCTCCATCTTCGGATGAGAGAAGGTGCCCTCCGCTTATGCGAGAGTCCGAGCACCAAGGAGAAGATCAACTCCGCTTTCGGGCGTGAGAAGGTGCCCTCCGCTTATGCGAGAGTCCCAGCACCATAGAGGAACCCCCCACTCCACTTTCGGGCGAGAGAAGGTGCTCTCCGCTAAAGCGAGAGTCCGAGCACCATAGAGAAGTTAAACTCCACCTTCTGGTGAAAGAGATGAAAGGCCGTTTTAATATTTAGTTTCGGCTTACTCCCTCCCAATAGTAAGAAACCGCCTTGAAGTAAGAAATCTGTTGTTTTTCCTACTTGTGTATATGTATGATTTTAGTAAGCTTCACAAGATACTTATTATTATTGTTAACCCTAGGAAGTTTGTTCTTAAACGTGTGTATATATATATTAATTTTTAAAGAAAATAAACTGGCATATAAATTTCATCACCTGATGTTCTGTTGAGGTAAAGGTTATTGGTCCCATTTCATCTGAAATCTGTGGAGAAGCTCTTTAACACCCGATCCCTGGGAACTATGCAGTCTCATCTCTCCGCTGAAGAGACAGTTAGCATTATGGGTAGATTTATGCACATTATGAAATGCTGTCGTCCTCCGCAACGCGCTCGCCGAGACAAGGTGCGTGTCTACGTTATCTACGGTTACAGCCGGAGGACGTTGCAGTCTGCAATGGATAACCAACTACTGTTATTACTACGTTGTGTACCGAATGATCTTGAACTATGGACACTACAACACTACAAGTAAGTCAATACTAATTTCCCCAACTGACACTACAGACAGGATAGATTTGTTCTGAGATGATACTGAATTTGAGTATAGGCAATGAGAATCCACCTTACTTTCCAGGCACCCTGTATCAACGTGCACCGTGTGGACACACTCACACAACGAAGACGAACCCGAAGAACCACTTTGTTTAGAACTAACACGCAATAAGAAATTTGCAAGCTCGGTTTTGGGAAAGATGCATCTTTAGTGCAGAAGCCAACAGGGAAAGACTCGTCTCTGTTACCCTACACCCCAAAAGACCACTCCTCGCTTATCAAATGTTTTCCATTATTACCCTTGTGATGATTTTGCTCTAACGTTCTGTTTTGGTTCAGTTCGCTGGTACTCTGTGCGTCACTTTCTGACCAGGAAGTCAGAGTGTCTGTGCAGTGCTCATGTTCGACAAAATGTGAAGTACACGTCCAATTGGTGACCGCAGAAGAAGTAACAACACCATTCATGAGTTCACCTTCACTCCCTGACAAATCAAACTCCTTTGTCAAAGACTCATGCCTTTTTTCTAACAACTCAGCTCTTTACTGTGATACTGAAAACATGAGATCGTGCAGACCCTCACATGTTTTAACTACATCTTGCCGCAGCTCTAAAATTCATTTACTGGTGGCATCAAGGTCAGACTGAATTTTACGCAATACTTTGCTAGTATGAGTTCCAAGTTCTGTTTTGAGCAACTGATTGCTTTCATTGAGTTCTGTTTTGAGCAACTGATTGCTTTCTCTGAGTTCTGATCTCAGTAACTCAGTGCATTCTTTGTTCCTTTCCTCATTTTGTTTGATAAAAGGGATCAAGGAAACTAATGTTACCGGTTCCTGTTCTGTTCCCGTTATTAATATTAACTTTAACAACATAAATTAAACACCTAAAAATTAAGCTACTTGACACCCTGCAAGAAATTCAATACCGCAGCCCCTCTGCAGTTGAGCTATCGTAATCTTGTGAAGAGCTAAATAAGATTCGTCTAAACTTATTTGTTCTACGAAAATTTGCCTGATAACGAGACTAACACCTAAAGATCAATTCGGAATGAAATTTCTATACCTTAGGACGCCAAGTTGAAAATACTTAATTTACAAACAACAACACCCACTATCCATAATAACAACACTAACCCAATTTACAGACACATGCGGAATTCCTCCCTCTGAAAGGAAAGAATTAAACATTTATGCACTGTCACGATCAACCAGAATACATATGAAAGAAAATCTTAAAGAACGGTAATATATACACAAAGAAACAATAAGCCCATTTATTGAGTTGAACATTTACACATATGTTTCATGCTTGGATTGTCAGTCAGCTGATTTAAGTAAACGTGCACAGAACTTGTCATCCTTAACTGAAGCATATACTATTTTAATACCAAGAATTGTATCTCATTATTGAGCTAGAATCTGTGAATCAGCTGTCAATCCAATGATCATGAATATTACCATACATAATCATGTGACCTTCGAGAATTCAACAATACCAATGTACATCATGCAGTTCAAATCTGTGATATATATATGCTATATGTGATCTTCGAGAATTCAACAATACCAAATGTACATCATGCGGTACAAATCTGTGATGATATAACCGTCCGATATTTATCATACCCAAATTAAGACTTTATAATCTAATCTCACACGGGTTACGCTTGAGATATTAAAAATTCAATTTTCAGACATCAATGGTGTCCACCTACATCGCGCTCGTCCACGCGGTGCAAACAATGATTTATTCGTTTTCCAAAGTATCACACGGATCACACGCTAGCATGCTTTGAAATGCGATAACAAACGGTTAGATCTACCAACCAATGTCTATATATGAGCTCATGCAACGCAAATAGTGGAAATGCATCTTACCTCCATTGTGCTATCACGGGGCAAAAATCAGTTTTGCATCAACATTCAAAGTCCAGCTCACATCCCCAATGATCCGTGCTTGTTGAAACATTCACTGAAAGTTCCCAGCCCTTAAACAATGTAATATATTCGTGCAGCTCAGGCCTGAACGCACAAATCCGCAAATTTTCGTCACCGCTTCCTCATTGCGATGCACTTTTATCAGCCTACATCACGCGGGAATCCTTTCTCTTTTTCCGATTTCTTCCTCTCCTTCCCCTACCCGTTCTTTCATCCTTTTGTGCACAGCACGATTTCCCCTGACGACTCAACAATTTACATGTCTAAGTAACCTGACATTAACATGCATTTGTATGTGTTAACAATCCTTTTGTAATACATATTGAAATGAACTTTTTACTTTTGGCTTTACGACGACACTTAGATCATAACGCTGTAAATTTTATAATTTACCGCCATACCTGCAAATTGCCCATGCGTGCAACGGCCGGCACTTCAAAATGTCCCTGTGCATAAGCCAACCGCAAGCAAATCGGATTGCAAACAAAGGAATGACAGACAAGTATGATAGTTCCAAAACCAAGTTAACTGCCATGAGGCTTAAGCAACAATGTATTTTACGTTGTTAGGCAACTGACAATTAGTTGAGACGTAAGTTGAGCATTTACAATTTAAATACGTACACCGGCCAGAGCTATCTAGCAACTCTTCGCGTAACAACGGAAGCAACAAAGTGTTATTACTGCATTGACCTTCCACCTCTCGTGAATTCTCCACACTAAAAGGGTGCATCGTCTTTTGACGTGAGTTGGGCTACTTTACCCCAGCACGAAACTCAAACAACCAAAATGCCTTATGACAACTCGTCATATTGTGTATTAAAGAGAAAAACCCGAGTATTCTCATGCAATCACCTTTATACTTTAGGAATGCAATAAAAAAAACAGGGAAAAACCCGTTTAAAAAAAGCTTACCTATTGGTTACAGATGACATCATGAAGTGAAAACATACGTCTTTTGTATTGCACAATGTTGCGTAAGCTTCTGACGTTATTACTTATCGGGGGTCGTGAATATTCTTTAACGATTAAAATGAACCCTGTGGCCTTCGCCAGAGAATAACTTACGCATTCTAATCAATACTCGTCACAGGAAATAGGGCATTGTCTGTGTGACGTGCAAAGAGGTCAAAAAGATAACTCAGAACATGGTAATGTGTGACGTGCAAAGAGATCAAGAGATAACTTCGAGCAAACATGCAAGATTATTTTCGCTCTTTCTCATGGTATGAGGAGAGCGTTGGATATCTCCACTATTGATTCTATCCCTCCAAATGTATCCAAATTATTAAAATTATTAAAAATCCTTTAGCTCGGGAACCAAGTAACGTAGAAAGGTGCTGTTTTTTTCATTCGTTTTGTTTTGACGTTCCTTCAATTTGAAACCAAACTCGATAATAAAATAACCAAAAAGAAATAATGTCCATGGATGTATTCGCTTTCAAGAAGCACATTCCAATAGAAAGAACTCCAGTAAACATGGATAATTCTAGTGATTTTCATCGTAAACTAAGAGGTCTAGTCATCATTCATCTAAATAGTACCTGGTATCAATTGGATGAAGTAACAGGTAAACAATTACATATATTCAACATTAACCAAACATCTTATAAAATTCCCGTCACAGGGAAAATTCAAATTTCGATCTCTCCACTCAATGCAGCAGTTGCACACATAAAAAGGTAAAGTGCTCCCCTGTGCTTTGCACCACGCCATGAAGGCGTATAGGGGGTGTGGGGGTAGCGTCCCACACTTTCTTGATCCGGTCGTGAGTGGGGGTTATGTGATCAGCATCACGCCCCTGACCACCTTTACCCCCCAGGGTTTCCCCCAGGTACCCATGTTATTCGACGCTGGGTGGGCGCCGGTTAATTTATTAATTTTACAAAATTCGCTACATTTAAATATGCAAGGTGAGATTACAAATCTCAAAACTGAATTAATTAATCCCATAGTCAAAATTGATGGCGAACTTCAATCCCTACTCCAAAAATATACCAACTTAGCCTCAATAGACAGTGGACAAAATTTCGAAGAGACCATAGACAAGTTGAAAACTGAACTTAATAAATTCCGACAATACCAAACAACCACTTTAGAACAATTAAAACAAGAATTTAACAATCAAGCAAATACTATTCGTAGAAAACTGCTTTCTATTATTCAAAATATCAAAACACAAGTGCAGTACGAAGAGCTTAATCCTAGTATTCTCGAATTACGAGAGCAATTTCTATCTTTCGAAATTCCTACACTAGAAAATATACTAGATATTGGATACAGGGTACCCTAGCTCGTACAGATACATACACTAGATACAGGGTACCCTAGCTCGTATTGAACACTTCGACAACCATGAGAAATAAATTGAAAAATCTACAGGAACCTCTGGAATTTAATTTGCCAATAATAACTGAATCATTAAATATTACTCAAGAACATATTACCAAGCTGGAAAACCTTAATACCGAATCTGAATTATACCATTTTCTTCATCTCATAGATCACATACAGAACAAATTACAAATATTACAACAATCTACGCCTACACAAGATGACATACAACAACTTAAATGCTTTGAGCAATGTTGCAGATGCTACAGAGTTGGATGCTGTCAAACAATCTTTGACCTCACTTCAAAATACTTTCCAGGAGTAAGATCTGTAAATCGAGCAGTAAATCGAATACGCAAGTCAGAGGACATCAAGAGCATTCAAGCGGAAATTTCTGTAATTCAAGATACCGTCACTAATTTACCTACCAACCAGATAGTCAACGAACTTCATGCTTTGTTTGAAGAAATCAGAAGTCAGGTACACGATCTTGCAAGCCAAAGTACCAAATTAAAACTTATAGAAAATTTACAAGAGATTAGTTCTAACATTAACCTGCAAATCTGTACCCTCGAAACAAGTCAAGAATCTGCTTTATCAGGTTTTACCTCGCAACTGCATGATCTCAAAGATCAATTTAAACAATTGTATGTCGATGTGAAAATCAAACCCAGCTGCGATGAAGTGGTACGCTCCATAAACGAATATCAAGAATCGGTAGTAAGCAGATTAGACGATTTTGAATTACGTCAATTTTTCACCCTTGACATAGTTAAACTCGAGAGTGTAGCAAATGTACGAGGACACTGTACTTATGTTAATGCAGGTAATGTTTACAAATTGTAGCCCTACCCTCAGTCTTATGAATATATTCTTGTTGGTAATATTATTTTTTCTAAATTTGGCTATGTAAAGAAGGGGAAACATATAGATGTTCCAAATTTCACCATTCAGAGAAAAGATGGGGTGTACTGAGCACTTCAGATACCTATTGCATATTGGGATGAATCTGCAAATAAATATAAATTCATGAGGATAACAATTATCTGGTTTTCAAGTGGAAGCTGGTAACAAATTATTATTTGAAGTGAAACACTTATACCCTAAAAGTAATCAATTTTATGTCATATTTTCTTATAGAACCACATGTCAAGACAAGATATAGTTAATGAATTTCACAGACCAGTTCGTCGCAACTACAAACGATTGAGTGTGGTAACCAAAGGATTTGACAATGTGTTTCAAGTTGAGCTGATAGAAATGAGCACAGGAACTTTAAAAAAAATTACATAAGATAAATCATGGTTACAAATATATGCTCACAGTTATTGATACATTCAGTAAATATGCCTGGGCTATTCCTCTAAAATCGAAGACAGGTACTTGTGTTACACAGGCTTTAAAGTTGATATTTAGTGAGGGTAGGATACCAAAATATTTACAGACAGATAGAGGATAAGAATTTTACAATTCCACATTTACCAAGTTAATGCAACAACATAATACTAAACATTATTCTACACACAGTGATTTGAAAGCCAGTATAATGGAAGGATTCGATAGAACATTAAAAAATCACATGTGAATGCAAATTTACTATATAGGGTAACTATAAATGGGTACAAAATTTACCTGAGCTAGTTCATAATTATAATAATTGAGAACACAGAACTATTCACATGAAACCTGCTGAGGTAACCAAGTCTGATGAGTCTAGGTTGATTTCTACTGTTTATTATAAAAGATATAAATACGCTACTAAGAAACCAAAATACAAAATAGGAGAACAGGAGAGAGTTAGTAAATTTAAACATTTATTTGAGAAGGGGTTCACCAAAAATGGGAGTACACTGTAGTTCAAGTATTACGAGGGAATAGAAATACATAAATCATAAAAGATAATTATAATAAAATATTGAAGGGGAGATTCTATGAAGAGGAACTTAGTAAAACGAAATATCCAGATACATATTTAATTGAGAAAATATTACGTAAGAAAAATAATAAATTTTTATGTTAAATGGCTAGGATTGCTAGAAAGAAGTTGTATAGAAGCAAACCAGGTGATTCGTTGACACCAACGTGGAATGTGGTACAGCGTTTACCAGATTTATTGTAAAATAAAATGGGGAGTTGTTACCTAATGATATAAGGTGCCTCATTGTAGGCCTTGCTGGTTGTGGTAAAACCAATCTACTGGTAGATGATTTCCTGTTTGCCCCTAATTGGCTACATTGGGAAAATAGACACCTGTATGTATTCTCTAATAGTTTAGAACAAGGAAAGTACCAGCAATTCATGAAGCTGTATCAGGGACTTAATATATCTACATTTGCATCAAAAATAAAAAGTCTCAATGATTGTTTGAAAAATTCTGTTGTAGTTTTTGATGATGTCATTCTAGAAAATCATAACGAAATCCGAAATTTCTTTACACAGGGTCGTCACAAAGAAATATACTGCTTTTGTTTAGCTCAAAATTATTCCAAGATTCCTAAACAATTACTACGACATAATACAAACCTAATTTCTTTGTTTCGTCAAGATCACTAAACTTAAACATGTATAAAAACATGTTTACCTGGGGGGTGACTTAAATTATAAACAATTTTGAAAATTCTGTTCATCTTGTTGGAACAGTGGCGATTTTGGATCTGTTACCATCGACATGACTCAAAAACCTAGCAATGGAAAAGTTAGAAATAAAATCAGCGACTTTTTGAACGTTGAAACGATATAAAATAACATCTAATCACAAAAAAATGTCAAAACATAAAATTGAAGATAATTTGAAATTACGTGATTACCTGTCCAATCGTTTCAAAGGTTGGAAATCTGAGAATCGAGGATTCTATGAAAAACACAAACGTCAAGACCAACCAATTATCGATGGAATCAGTGGTCTTGGTAAAGAGATTAAGGGTGTCGTACAACAAAATAAAAATCTCATAAATGAATTGGTACCTCTTACTCTTAAAAATTATGCATACTTTCCACCTACACCGTTATCTAGTATGCATACACCTTTGACCCTCCAACAGCCACCTACCAAAGCTATAAGTGAAGCAGAGAAAATTGAGTTGGGTCCCTTGGCGAGGAATTACCTGAGTACAGGAAAATTTGAAAAAGATGAAGTGTTTGAATTGTATCCAAGCATGGAAACAAATGAAGGTGTTGTATGGAAAATTGGGACATCCAGAGTAACTTTCCAAGGGGACAACATAAAAATCAAATTAGGTGGAAAAAAGCTGGTCTTGATATCCTGGTACTCCTGGATTATGGGAGCTCATCACCAAGAAACAACCAAAGAATTTTACAGAAAAAGTTTATCAAAGTTACTCAGATATTTTGATACTATCTGATGCCTTATATCAAAATGCAGATGCCACTCAGAATAGAGTTAAATCCAGCAGTGGGCACAAATACAAAAATCCAATAATATTAATGCAGTGAGGAATTTCTTATCCATAGCCTGGAGGACGTCATTTGTGACTTTCAGCAAAGCCGTAGCAGTGCTGGGTGCCGGCCGAAATCCTGACTGTGAGGGTTGAAGAATATTGCTTTGGGCAATGAAACTAAATGTCTGTTTATAGATTATTTTTTCTAATAGTTTTGAACACACAGGCAGAACACTAATAGGTCGAAGGTCGTTTACATTAGTTGGTCGGGTCGTCTTAGGGAGTGGTGTTATCAAAGCTTCTTTCCATTTCCTGGGAAATACGGATTTTTCGAGCGAAAAGTTAATAATATGTGTGATAATATGCAAAAAAAAGGTAGCGATAACTTTAGCATTGTAGTTGATATTCCATCTGTACCAATAGCAGTAGACTTGATTTCGTACAAACATTTTCTTACAGTATAGCCATCCACTTTTTTAAAAGCAAATTCGGGAAGCATACTATTAAACTTTTGGTTACTAAATTTTAAACATTCTTGAGATATCAGATGTTGGTCGATATTTAGACTATCAATTGAATTAATAAAGTGCTCATTTATCTCGTTCGCATTGTCAAACGTGGAGGGGAGATCATTTATATTTGAGCCAATGCCTACAGATTACAGCTGCTTCCATAAATGCTTTGGTTGTCTTGGTGTTTTATTGATGTTATGCTCAAAATAACACTTTTTTGTTGCCGAATAACGGAAGTCGTGAAATTTCTCAATTCTTTCCATGCAGATTCAGTTCCGATTCGCTTGAATTTACGAAACGTATTGTCCCTTAGTTTCATCAACTGCTTCACATTCGATGTAATCCGCGGCATACGTTTGTTACGAACTCGTGTTTTACGAACTGGCGCGTGCTTGTCAAAGAGATCAAGTAAGTTGACACTGAAATACTCTACTTTCATATCCAAGTTATCGGTGTTATATATTTTTCCCCAGTTAATTTTTTCTGCATCCTTCACGAATTTATCATAATCAATATCACCGTATTTTCTGTGGTATATAATTCTGTTCACTCTTTCTGGTTTGATATACGCAAGAACAACGTGGGTCATTCTATGATCGCTATTGCTGACTGGCTCACCGACACCATGTTGTATTATATTTTGCGTGTTGCTGACAAACGTCAGATCAATTAATGACTTAGTCGTGGAGCTTATTCTGGTCGGTTTATTGATTATTTGCGCTAATTGAAATTGATTAAACAAATTTTGAATGTAAACGACGTCAGCGCAGTCTGGATGTAAGAAATTAATGTTGAAATCTACAGCTATAACAAGGTCATTAACTAAGGGATACATTTATATATTCAATATATCTTTTAAAATTGACAACTGTGTATATGGAATACGCTTAGGCCTGTATAAGGCACAAATACCGAGACGTTCCTTTTTTATTTCAACCGTAGCTGCAAATGTAAACGCAACGTCAAACTCTCCTTCGATTTCGAAAGACAACGGATGCAGTTTTAGTCCCTCCCGTGCGTATATGCAGACACCCCCACCCATGCTGTAATGACGATCAGAGCGTATTAAGTCATAACCTGGAATTTTCAATGCATTATCCGTTATATTGCAAGTTAACCACGTTTCTGTTATAACAAGAATTTCAATCTGTTTCTCTGTAATGCATATTTCATGAAGTTTGGGGAATAATGACCTGACGTTTACACTTGCTATTTTGAGACCCAGGGAGCAGCCGGTTCTGTCATCGGCGAGAGGGTGACGGAGGACATGCCCTAGAGCAGTGGATTTCATTTCAAGGGGGAGGCATAACCTTAGAAGTAACTTCTGGAGGGTTGCAGAGCAGAGAGAGGTTGCAAACTCACTACATTTATCCGCAGATGCATAAAGGTTACAAATACAAATACAAATAAAAGGTTTATGCTTTTTACGGTACTTTTGATCATTAGAAACTTATGAATATGTTTTTTTATTTACTAACAATTAAAGTTTGCTTATGTACAAGAACGTATCTCACATTTACGAAACTAAACTGTAAAATTATGCAGTTGAGATTAAAATATTGAAAGTAGTAAACAATAATAAAAGAAGCAAACACGTATATATCAAAGAAAAAGAAAAGAGGAACTTAAACCTTTAGAAGCTACAACTGAAGACTAAATGTGTTCCCGATAAATAAAATTTGATTACACGCCATCTACATCACATCCCTAACCACAGCCATTGTCGCAGGCAGAATTGAATGATCTCGTAAGAGATCTAAATATTTCAAAAAGGGAAGCAGAATTGCTTTTGGTCTTGTATTCAAGAAAAAAAACTGCTACAACCAAACACTAGTATATCATTCCGTAAACGACAGCTTGGTCTTTACACTTTTTTCTCAATGGCAGAGAGTCTGGTATATTGTAATGACATAAATGGGCTGCTTACAGAATTTGGAATGATTTACAATCCGGAAGAATGGCACCTATTCATAGAATCCTCAAAAGTAGTCTTAAAGCTGTTCTCTTGAATAACGGAAACGAGAAACCTTCGATACAAGTAGCCCATTGCTTTCAGTTAAAATAAACCTACGAGCACATGAGACTACTTCTGAAGTATATTGGATATTCGAACCACAAATGGAAAATCTGTGGTGATCTCAAAGTTCTGGGACTTGTGCTGGGAATGCAGACTGGTTACACAAAATATTTGCTGTCTCTTGTGTCATTTGGACAGTCGGGCAAGGAAAGACCATTAGGTAGTGAAACAGTGCTTTCCAGAGAAAGCTTCAATCCAGGTGAAAAAAATGTGTCACATGAACCCCTTGTGACAAAGCCAGTGTGTTGTTATCACCGATCCATTTGAAATTGAGCTTCATGAAGAATTTTGTGAAAGCAATGGACAAAGATGGCAGGGGTTTTCAATTTTTACTGTCCAAATTTACTGTGATTACTACTGCAAAATTTAAATAAGGTATTTTCATTGTTGTCCCTCAGATTCGTGACTTGATGAAAGACAACTTTTAAAGAGTTGCTGACAGATACTGAGAAGGCAGCTTGACTTACCTTCAAAGATGTATGCAACAATTTCTTGTGTAACGTCAGGTCTGACAATTACAGGGAACTGACGGAACACATGCTGGACTGCAACATGTCTTTGAAAATAGATTTCCTGCATTCTCATTTGGATTTTCTCCCCAACTAATCTCGGAGATTTGAGTGACGAACATGGTGAGCGATTTCAACAAGATATCGCGGCCATGGAAAGATGATATAAGGGAAGGTGGTCACCAAACCTTTTTGCAGATTATTGCTGGACACTCTTACAATACGTTTCACCATCCACCCACAAACGGAAAGTTTCCAGGACACGTTTCTAACTTATAAGTACATTTCAAGCTTTTTGCAGCTTTCTTGTACCTTTTATTATGTTTTGTAACACAAACAATTAATTTTGTTCAATGATCTATATTTTATCTAGCTACAGGTTCCTCCTGTACTGTAATGGAGTCGTTTCCAAGTGTCGCGATAGTTTCTACTTTGTTTTTCATGAATTACAATATATTGCTAACTATATGGAATATAGACTAAGTGGTACATGTGGCATATCCTTTCCAGAAAAATTGGTACGTGATGGAAAATTCCTGATATCATTTTCGTAATCAGCATATTTGATTTAGTAAAGAACACCTTCTTTCATTTCGCGGCAAGACACAAAGTTCAAATTTGTTGCACTGTGTTATCAAAGCTGAAGAAAATTCAGTTGGTAGCCACAAGGAGACAGGTATCATTGCTACATTTAGGCCAAATTCCGAATTTATGGAACCTATCATCTATTCCCCAATCCCACCAGTTTATTTCCCTGTTTCTCTTCATCAAGTTAATTATATAGAGATAACAATTACGAATGAGAAATATGAGATAATCGATTTTGCCGGTGCTAATACCACAGCAATAATAGAAATTAATATTTAAAATATATAAATAAATACCAAATGGAAAATATCGAGAGTTATGAGTTGCAGTCATACCCACCAAACCGGAGGACATTTTCTAACCATAATGAACCGAATAAGGATATTCAATTTAACATAACAATAGGGGATGGTTTTATTCATCCACATAGATCAGATTTGTATATAAAATTTGACATCGTCAAGAAAAGTAATGGTGAAGAATATCCCCTCTCCGAGGCTAATGTAAAACTTATAGATAATTTTGTTCTATTCTTTTCTCACAAATTGAAATCAGAAAGCATGGTACAGTCATAGACAGAATTTATTATCCTGGAATTACATCCACTACAGTGGGCACATTGAAGTTATCCAAATCAGAGAGTGTATATTCTAAAGTTGGTGGATTGCCAGCTGGAACAAAAATTCAAGCAAAAGTCGTACAGTACTTTTCAACATGAGATTGCTATTTGGATTTTTCTCTGATTATAAAGAAATTATGTGGAAAGGTGGTTTAAGTATCATATTTCGCAGATCACCCTTTGATCATAATTCCATAATTAGATACCAAACTTTGAATGCAGATGGAACAGCCAATGATGCTAGTTTACCCGAAGCTGCAAAATGTGCGATTCAGTCTATGGAGTTACTCATGGCTATAGTTGAATATGAATCGAATTGTGCTCTTAAATACAAAGCCAACATTTTGAAAACTCCTCAAATTCCGATACAATTTTATACATATCAATGTATATAGAAGCCTGTGGAGGATAAATTCTTTGAATTCGATATTACTAATCAGTTTCAATCTCTACAATACGACATTCCAGAGTTTGTAACTGTATTGTTTCAGACAGGGAGAGATGACAATCAGGAAAAAGATAGCAGCCAGTTTGATAATTGTAAAATTAAAAATATATATCTGAAGAATGGTCGTAATGAGGTATTCCCACGTTGAAATTACAATTTAAACATTGCAGATGAAGATTATTTAAAGTTATATGAAGCCTATAGTGCATTCAAGAGGGTAAGTGAAGGAAATATCGATATGTATTACAATTCAGACGGGTTTATAATTCACAGACCAATGTTTTTAATAAATGCATCAAAAAGAAAATTGGTAGATATTAATGATCGAAAAAATATTAAGTTAATATATGAGTTTCATGAACCTTTACCTGAAAATACAATATGCAATGCAATTTTAAGTGTAGAGAAATCATACATATATGATGTAAAGAATGAAAGAGTGATAGAACAAATTTAATAAAATACGAGCGATGATCGGAGAAAAGGTTACAAAGCATATAACTTTTGTTTTATTCACTGTAATTTAAGGAAAATGTATGTGTAAATTAATAACATGTTTGTCTTGTTGCGAGTTTGAGGATTTTGGATTCTGACCATGTATACCCGAGAAGCGGACATTTAAAATGGTGACTCGTCTAGAAAATTGGTCAAGAGTAGAAATGAGGGCAGTGGCGCGGTTCCTGTGGGCCAAAAACACTACACCTGCGGACATATATAGGCAGATTGTGGAGGTGTATGGGGAGGGGACAATTTCAAGGCAACATGTAGCGAAGTGGTGTCGTGCCTTCAAAGAAGGACGGACCAGTATTGTTAATGACAACCCTGGACACAACGGTAGGCCCAGTACCTCAAACACTGACGTGAACTGTGCTCTTGTGGATGAGTGTATTCGTGAGGACAGAAGAAGAACATTACGCTCAATATCACCTGAGCTGAGACTACCATTTCATTGGCTGGCCACCATTATCTGACATGTGATGATGTCAAAACAGCTGCCTCACTTGACGCGGATTTCTGTGCAACCGGTATGGAAAACCTCATCTACCGTTGTGAACCTTGAACAAAAAAGATGATTACATCGAGGACTAGTGTTGGGTGCCCTCCATCATCAGGTGTGTTGAACTTCCAGCTATGTCTAACACATACGCCATAATAGGCTTTGTAACCTTTTTTTCGATCATCCCTCGTAGAATAGAAGAGAATAATTTTAATAATATTTACTATTTATTACTATTTAATGTAATATAATATAAATACAAAAATTTTAATTTTTAGTACTATTTAATACTTATATAAATATATATATATATATATATATTAATAGATAATAGAATAATTTTTAATAATATTTTTAATATTCAATATTTAATAGTAATGTATTATTTTTCATTTATCACCATGTTTACTTCTATTATAGTGTCCATATTCTCTACTATGGACATTGCAATCTAATATTTATAATTTGTAACCTTTTTTTCGATCATCCCTCGTAGAATAGAAGAGAATAATTTTAATACTATTTACTACTTATTACTATTTAATATAATATAATATAAATACAACAATTTTAATTTTTAGTACTATTTAATACTTATATACATTAATAGATAATAGAATAATTTTTAATACTATTTTTAATATTAAATATTTAATACTAATGTATTATTTTTTCATTTATCACCATGTTTACTTCTATTATAGTGTCCATATTCTCTACTATGGACATTGCAATCTAATATTTATAATTTGTAACCTTTATTTCGATCATCCCTCGTAGAATAGAAGAGAATAATTTTAATACTATTTACTATTTATTACTATTTAATATAATATAATATAAATACAACAATTTTAATTTTAGTACTATTTAATACTTATATATATATATATATATTAATAGATAATAGAATAATTTTTAATACTATTATTAATATTAAATATTTAATACTAATGTATTATTTTTCATTTATCACCATGCTTACTTCTATTATAGTGTCCATATTCTCTACTATGGACATTGCAATCTAATATTTATAATTTTTTATTATTGACATCAAGAGCTACTTTGTTTTATTTTCTAGAATAGACACCAGCTAATTTGCTAGTTAAATAAACATTCTTTAAAATCTTTCATTGTACCTTGTCTTATTCATGCTCCACTTACATATATCACAATGTTTACTTGTATTATAGTGTCCATATTCTTTAGTATGGACATTGCAATCTATTATTTGCAATTTATTTTTATCCCCATTAAGGGCTATTTTGTTTCTTTTTATTGTAAGCACACCCGCTAAATTGCTAGTCAGATGATATGAACACGTGTTTCTTGTTTCTTTTCAAATAAACATTCTTTAAAATCTTCCATTGTAAGTTCTCTTGTACATGGTCGACTTACAAGCTTAGCTCTTTTAATTTCTTCTTTGTCATCATTATTTAGGCAATACATTTTTGGTCTTAGAGCAGCAAATTCTGTTATTATAAACCCTGCTGCCTCATATTTCATTTTCCCAGGGATCATTTGGTTTTCAAGATTGTATAATGAATTATTTTCTGGATAATTACTAAATTCAAAATATTAGTTCATAGAAAGCAAGTCTCTGTACAAATCGAGTGTTTCTATTCATACACAAAACTATGAATATCCATGTGTGCTATTTCAAATTTATCTTTGTACCTAGGTTTCATAACATTATAATGAAATTTATACATTTCTAATTTGTCTAATTCTAGAACTGCCACACCCAGATATATTGGTGCATTACACATCACTTTGTTTTTGGATCTTTCAATGAGAGTCAGATCATCTGTAATTCTTGTAAAACCTTTGTATGTAGGATCGGCAATGAGTTTCTTGGTTTTTTTTTTTAAATCTGACACCAAATTACACCTTAACCAATTTATTTTGTTCTCTATACATTTTCCAAATATAGAGTTAATCATTAATTTTACAAAAAAAAATCAACTTTAGTATTTGTTTGTATTCGATTGTTTGTATTTTTCATAATATATTGAGCTAAATAATTTTTCTTGGACAATATTTTAACCCCTCTTGGATTTTGGTAAGTTTCATACCTTGCTCCAAGTAATATTGTAACATTCGATAGTGAAGCACGTATTTTCTTTTATTTTCCAAAGATTATATAAATTTTGTTTCCTCTGTACCTGGGACCATAGCTAATCCATGATGTTTGTCATGGAGATCAGATGGATATTTCAAATCAACTTCCAATAGACAACGTTTTGGATGATCTTCAGACCAATTTAGGAAATATCTGTCTTCAAGTTCTTCTTCACTCATCAATTCGTAATTACCGATTGGCAGTGATTGAGTCATCACATAACCATATAAATTGATCATATCAACATATAATATGTATTTAGCCCGACCCTGTGGCCGAGTGTTTAGCACATCGCGCTGCGACGCCAAGGGTCCCGGGTTCGAATCCCGGTCGGGCTTGGTTGTTTGTGAATGTCCATTCATCAATTTCATCATTTCATCACTCATCCCCATCTTCGCAAATTAGCCAAGAGGCACAAAAACGCGAAGTAAAATAAACTAAATCAATCAATCAATATGTATTTAGATGGCTTGTTAGGTTCATAATTAGGTAAATATTTATTGTTTGCTACAACATGTCTTAAAGGACACTGCACTATAACACCACGTTTAGCAGATTCAACAAACATGAACTGCACGATATCATTAATGCGACCAATTTCAACTTTAGTATTTAAAAGCATGGCCTGCCAAGATAAACCGGGTGTTGTGTACATGAATACAGGATCTAGTTCATATAATTTAAAACAACGATATCGAAAAGTTTCGAATACATCAGCCAACTGGAGAGTATCTAAAATCAAGTAGTTTTCATGGTAATCCCCTATTGTTTTGCAACCTAGTATTTTCCAGACTCTCTGTGCATATTGATAATCTTCCTCACTATATTCTTTATCTTCAAGTTTGTTATAAAATTTATCTATCGATTATCCATGTAATCATATGGGTAGACCCCTTTTCTTTTCAGCAATTTTATCTTATCCTCACCAAAATGTTCTTTTGTATGAACAAATTCCTCATTGTTTAATTGACTCACCGGAGTAGCTAAACTACTGGATAAAAATTGATATGAATCCAGGAATCTAAGAACAACTCTTTTACCATTTTCTAATTTGATAGTTTTCTCTATGGCAATATATTTATCTTTACTGTGTGGTATAATATTGATAATCTCTGCATCATACCCTAATTCTTTGATAAACAAATGTGCATCAAAATTTTGCAAATCGTGAATGAATATTGGAATGAAGCTAAGTTTCTGTATTTGCAAGTTACATGAATTACAAATTGTATGGATATATTCTCCATTAAAATGGTTGTGGTGTCGAAATTTTGGATAATCTGAATTGAAAAATTTATTACAGTATTTTCATCGTATGGCATTATCATATTCCTGTTGTTGTTATCGTGTAAAAGGCTTCATTGGTATTTCTTTATATAAGATTGGACCATATTTTTTCACCCACTCTCAAAGTTTTGGAGTAAACGTTTTTGCCTTCATCATTGCCTTGATATATAAGTAAATACACTTCTTCTGGAGTATTCCGTTCATATGTTTTTTATCAGTTTTAGTGCAAAGCCACATGCATTTGTTTATCTATATTTGTTGTACTTGATACATTCGAATCTGAAATACATGTTGCTATTGGTTTTTGCATTGTTTCGAAATCTGCGTAAATTGCAAATGGATGTTTTCTCAATGATTTA
Organism: Lepisma saccharinum; assembly: GCF_977018435.1. Classification (NCBI taxonomy): domain Eukaryota; kingdom Metazoa; phylum Arthropoda; class Insecta; order Zygentoma; family Lepismatidae; genus Lepisma; species Lepisma saccharinum. The sequence goes on from NC_139238.1 coordinate 50,527,252, forward strand.
TAATTGTTCCTTTAATTTCTCTTCACATGTTTTTACATATTTTCCATCAAATTTTTTAAAGCATCGATTACATATTGCTATTTTACATGATGTGATGTTATTTGACTATTTACCAATCCTCCTATATCCTGTATGAGACAATAATGTTTCTTGTTCCTCTCTGCAACATATAATAAATGTATAACACGTGTACCATCTGCTGCTGGATATTGACGTAGTACACAAATTCACCTTTTTCATCAATACCATAAACTTGCACAGCTATTGGTTGATTGTTGTGTTCTTTATATTGATTTTCAAATTTACTAATATCTGAGATATCTACTGGATATTTTATACCTGACATAGGTTTTTTAAACTCTTCTATATATTCAGGATAATTGTTTTTAGAGATACGATGTTTATTGTTAGATGCTGGATGAAAATGGGCTATGAGACACCACAAGAAAAATTTATTGTCTTTATAAATTTAATATTTATTACAGCTTTTTTGTTTTCGATGTGGACAGGTAATTTAATATAACTACATCCCCACATGGGGGTAACATCTTGCTATTTTTAATTCAAATTTATGGTTTGTATCACAAAGTGACCAACCCGAAACTCTTCCTTAAAACTCTTGTTGTTTTAAGTTAAGTTCTTCACATGCTTTGTCATATGTATCATACAAACCATTAATATTATCACAGTGGAAAGTTTTCACACAAGTATGATGTTGTTTTTGACTATGAGAATTTTTATACATACAACATAGAGTAAAATGTATTTTGAGAGAACTCATTTCAAGTTTATTTTTCTAATTACTTCTATAATTTTTGTTTCAGTTTAGAATGAAAATTTGGAATATCTGAGCCTTCATCATTTATGTCCGATGAGGTTTATTCTTTGTGTACATTTTTTTTTGTTTGCGGTTGCATTTAATTCTTTTTTATTCATTTTTGTTATTATATATATATATATATATATATATATATATATATATATATTAAAAAATATTAAGTTTTATATATTAAAATTTTTAAAAATAAAATTTCTTGGGTTTTATATATTTAATTATTATTTATTTAAAAAATGTTAGGTTTTATATATTCAATTTTTTTGTTAGAACAGTTTATACTTAGTAAAAAATTAATTATAAATTTATATGTTATTAGTATTCTACACACCAAGATACATATATTTTTTATATATAACCTTTTTCTTTTAAAAATGCACACACGTACATTTTCAGACATAAAAATTAATCAGAATACATACATTTGAAAAATAATTTTATATGCACTACACAGCACAGCAGTGCTTATAACTTAAAACCAGTATCTACACATTTCAGACGTAAATTTCAGTTAGAAATACACACTCATTTTGAGAAATAATTATATGCACTACACAGTATTGCAGTACTGATAACTTAAAACCAGTATCTACATTTCTATTTCTCTTAAAATCTGGATAATTGTGATTTAGGCTCAAAAAGTAAATTTTATCCTATAAAAATGAGTAGTTAAATTTGATAAAGAAAGACATAATTATTTTTTATACTATAAAAATGGTAAAATTTAGATTTTTTGAATATTTTGACCTATGAACTGAGCTTTGATTAAAAAAATAATTATTTTTCGTGCTATAAAAGTGGAAAAATTGGGATTTTTTGGATCTTTTCCCCTTGGAAAATTAGCTGAAATCGGTTTAAAAAGAATAAATACAAAATAAATGTACCAGAAAGAAGATATTATACTACTTGGAATAATTTCTTGTACTCCTCAATTATTTCTGAAACACCCGATACAAGTATAGATATATAGGTTTGTATGTGCTTGTGTGTGTGTATACATATATATAAATACGTACTATATACTTCTGTAAATAGGAAGAAATGGCGAAATACGTACTCCATGATGTTCACGGGGAAACGTTTTGAGGCCAACCATTCCCTACCCGGGCACCACAGCGTCAAGTTATTTTTTTCAAATAGCAAGAGTGGTCGAAGAATATGTCGCTTTAAAGGTCTTCATCACAAAAATAATACATCAAATCCGGGGTTTCTACGTAGCTCCAATTGACAATGGCGTGAAACTAAATGTGGAACATGACCAGCATTGAACAGGACTACAACTACTACACTAGTAATCCTAGACAACAGTGAAAGCAGGAAAAATGTTCCTGCACTGTAGCATAATTCGGAGATATCCTAGCAGTGTTTACAAATACGTACCCCCCCCCCCCCCCAAGAGACGTCCGTACACAAAACCGCATATCATCGCGGCCCCTGAGATTGCTACCATGAGGACAAGGATAGACATGCACAATCGCAACTCAAGCAATTGGTGAAGGAGGCACGTTGTTACATGTACCATGTCAACTGAAGGTAAATGGAGGGCGGTATTACAAGATGTTACAACACCTACACCACTGAAAGTCAAATTGAGCTTATCTACTATTTACAGAAGATGTTCGAAATAAGCCCTATTCACTTCTTGGCAGTAGAACAGACGTCGCACATTGCTGAACGTGTCTCTAGAAGCTGCTATTATTCTTTGTTGTAGATGAGCAAGACTACTAGGTTCGGTTTTGTACACAGCAGATTCAAGGTGTCCCCAAATGAAAAGATAGTTCGGATACAAATCAAGCTATCTCGCAGGCCATTCGATGGTACCACGACAGCCTATCCATCTATGGAGGTAATGTTCGTTCAAGAACTAACGTACAGTAGAGTGCATTGCATCCATCTTGCTCAAAAACGATATTGTCTTCATCAAATTCAGGAACACTGTTGACATCGTCTGAGTTTTCTACAAGGTCCATTCCCAAGGGATCCACTGTGTCATGTAGAATTTGCAGGTACAGATTACCGTTTAAATTATCACTAAGAAATATGGGTCCAACACTGTTGCCTCATTGATGTGAGGTTTCCTAAAATACCTGTCCACACATTAACCTTCTCAGGTCTTTGCGTATGGCCTTCCCTCACAACATGGGGATTAACAACTGCCCATACTCGAACATTGCGTTAATTAACACAGCCATTTAGGAAAAAACAACATTCGTCACTGAAACAGATGTTGTGTAAGAAGATATCATTGTTAGCAATCCTGTCGCACATAATTTCGCAAAACTCAATTCATCTATCGAAATCATCATCTTTCTTGCTTTATCTGCATTTTGTGAGGATGAAATTTGTGTAATTTTAACACCTTACTGATGGAACTCCGTGGAATGTTACTTGCTTCTTCTATTTGTCTGAGACACGTTTCAAGGTTTCCAACACTGTTGCCTCATTGATGTGAGGTCGTCCTGGACGTCGTCTGTCGTTGCCGTTTCACGGAATGTTTTCACAAGGTCTCAAACATACTTATGGTCAATACTAGGGCATTGGGTTTAAAATGTTAAATTGTTAAATCGTCAAGCAGTGGCACGGTAGTTTCTGCCACATTCACCGAAAAGAAAGGTAATTTCCACTTTGTCTGCGCTAGAACGCGCCCTCCCGGCACCATTCATTTTTCTCTTCGTTGCAAGCACCAATACACACACACAAACAGAACCACGGTAACGGAAGATACAGGACACACTTTAGAAGAACACAATGTGTAAGACATTACAACTCTTCTACGTCCAGTATATCAAAGTCACTTCGAACTTTTGCGGTCCGATCTTTCTGCTTACAAGAACACAAGCAGAATGGTCCTGTTGAATCTTCATCACGGTAGTAATAATGATTACTTGTTCTGGTTCGATACTCCGTCTGCATTCTACTTCAAACAAGTGAATGGGGCTCTTTCAAACATCTCCTGTAAATACTAGGTAAGCTAAATTTGACCTTTACTGTTGTATGTGTTGTAACATCTTGTAACCCCACCCCCATGTTTGTCTTTAGTTGAAATTGTACATGTAACTTCACACGGTCGTGCCAGATTCAACCATAGGACGGACATTAGTAATCATAAGGATATATTTATCTCAATACAGATTGAGAATGAGCAACATGAGGCTGTATATTGGTATACGCGTGATACCTCCCACGGCATGAAAACATTAAGATTTGCAGTAAATAGACACAAAATCACAGAACTTACGTTTTAACATATGAATTCAGAATCTACTTATCCTGATTATGCAATTTAAAAAAAACAAAGTTGTACATCATAACGAAACTCACAAAAAAACATATCACAGTAACAGGACAATCTTTCTCTCATGCACTTCCATTAATCTCGTAACTTCCAGCTACAATATCCATATATACCAGGCGGGATGGTGTACTTCAACAGTCTGTTCATACGTCCGGGAAGGACATGTAAATCGCCCCCTCCATTGAGAAACAAAATCGAAGAAGACTCGTGGAAGCACTCACAGTCTAGTAGATTTTGGATTCAACCTTCCAAAAGTATCTTTCCTCATGTCTGGAGAACAATTAAAAATCTTCAGATTGTCGAAATTCACCTACGCACTTCCTTGCGAGTTTTTATCCAATAACACTGCCGTGTTGAATTTCACTTGGGTAGCTATGAACGGTCCTGTCCACAAATAAAAGAACTTGCAAATGGTCTGGTTAACAGCTGAACTTGGACGATGACTTCTTAGCAGCACCAGGTCCTCCTCCTTCAACTGCAACGCATGGAACTTCTGCTTCAGTTTCCGCCTCTGCACAGCATATCGTTCCCTTAACTGCACTTGAACAACCTTACTCTGCCAGTCTTGGTCACCATCTTCGGATTCCGGGTTGAAATTTAGTACAATCTTGGATAGAACTGCATGCACAAGAACAATTTGTAATTGTTATTAACCAGTGAGGCAATGTTGAAGAGCATTTTGAACAATATCAGGTAGACACACTGGCAATACACGTGAAGAAAACGTAAGAATTTCTGCAACTCAACTGGATAAGGTCCTTGACTCACTGGAACATCACCGAACAGATGAATGTCACATACTAAGTCCTTTGCAGTGCCATGCCTCTATGAAAACACCTTACTATGTGCAATAAATATCTCGAACAATTCGGCTCTTTGTTCCTTAGCCAATAATTCACTGGAGTCAATCTTCTCTCTTATATCCTCTCGCGGTGGAGTCCATTTATCGTAGCTAGCTTCAATCCTCTGCACGCTCATCTGCTGATCAACGGAATCATCATCATCATATAGCTCTTGCTAAATTGGTTCCCCATCCACCATTAAATACCATTTCATGCTTGAGATTGATCTCTGCTTCATATTTCTGCAGGAACGAATAACCCAATAATAAGTCTGAAGGCAAATCCTTCACAACAAAAATTTCTAAAGATATGGTGCTCTCAGCAATTTCCAGCACGATTCTGCGCTTTCCCACAACTCGAGTTCTTTTCCAGCGAAATCAATAAGTCGTACCTCTGGAGTAGCTTGTAACATGGCCCCTGGTAAATTTTGCTTTATTTTCTTCCAAATCTCTAGACTCAGAACAGATATTTCAGCTGCAGTGTCCACTATACAAGTTATATCAACATTTGCTACACATGCTTTGAACTCAGGCGCTCTTCCAAAGTTTTTAGACTGACTAGCCTGACACAAATTGTAAAGAAACTCACTCTCTTCATTTTTGGTAACAAACACCAGCTTCAGATCATTATTTACAGACTGGAAATATTTTCTGCAGGCCCCAGTTCTATCCGAGACCGCCCGACATCAGAAGGGAACGTTTCTATGTCAGGCGTGGGGTAAAATTCCGCACCTGGTCGAGATTTGCTTCATTCTAACAGCAAAAATTTCTGGTCAGCTCGACGCTTTGTTGCTGCTCGTTACTAGGGTACGACACTGCAGCATCGGTTTGTAAGCCACTGCTCGCCACTTGCAATCTTGGAGAACTACGACCTTCCCTCAAAGGTTTATTGTGCTCCGGCGAAGATGAACGGTTCTCAGTTCGTCGTCTCTCACAAGGTTCGTACCTGGCAGCAGCATACTCACGTCTCTGCCTATTTTGGCTTTGTTGACGATAACGATTGTCATTTCTATATGGACCTGCAGAGCGATTTCCACGGTAATTATTCTGCCTCTGGACCACACGAACCCTCGGCTTTCTGCTTACCGAGTTGCCTGGAATATCTCGGTGGTTCTGGTGAATAGGATTCTCCTTCCTCCAAGCAGTTTGACAAGCATCCTGCTCTTCCACTTGCTCGTATCTCTTAACAAAATCTGCAAGCAAATCAACAGTTACGGGAGCGTGGGCCATACAGAATTGCTTTACTCTATAAGGCAATTGGCCGATTATGAGGTTTACCACCTTCTGCTCTGTGTAGTGGCTACTCAGGTTTCTGTAAGCAGAGTATACAGACCAAACATATTCTTCGAAACTATTGTCATTGTTTTTGTTGTACCGTTTGGCCCTAACAGATGCCAACTCCCTTTCTTTTGTCTCTGAAGAAGCACAACGCCTCTTAAACGCCCTACGGAAATCTGAATATGTGTGGAAATCATTCTTATGAGAGTAGATCCAATGATAAGCCATGCCCGTTAGCAATCGAGGAATAACCTCCAGCCTGTATCTATACGGGATCTGAAGGATCTCAAGGTTGGTATGTAATTCTTTCAGATAAATCTCATCCAAAGTGGCTATAATATTTCCGTCGAATTTCCGCATGGAATTCAGGTCAGCCATCCGGGGAGTCATCCCACCACGCGTAGCATTGGTTCGAGATTTTCTTTCTTTTCTTTTCCAATAAAGTCGACTCGCTGCCTGAAGATATGGAAAAGACATCTCTGTAGCGTCTTTGTTTTACATGTGTATGGTTGCGTTGCCCCGAAGAGACCTCAGAACGACTAGGAGACAGCAACCTTTGAAAAGGCGCGCCAAGCTGGTCCACCCGCGGTAACACTGACTCACCGGAGAGTGGCAACTTGCTTAAAGTGATTGAAATTTGAGCCACTTCGTCACAAAGATTACACATGTCTGAAGAAAGCTTCCCTTGTTTGGATTCCATATCATTTTTCCACTCTTCAGCATTCTCTCTAGGACCCTTTGTGCCTTTAAGTTTTTCCGCCACCGTCTCTTCAACTCGCAAATTCAGGTTTTCTCTCAGCTGATATGCCATACTTGTTACCTGGTTGTCCAACTCTCTGGACATTTCTTCCCTGAAACCGCTCTGCGTTTCAGTGATTTCCTTTCGGAAGTCCTCCTTGGTCTGCTCAGCTTCTTTCCTCAACACAACAACTGTTTCATGGAGTTTCAGCTGCTGAGAATTTGACTGACATGCTTGACGTAAGCTCATCATCTCAATTTCAAGGCTTTCGTTCAATTTCTGCTGTCCCTCAAACATTTGCAGAGTCAGTTGTTCGATCCTCCGTCCCATCTCTGAATTCGACGCAGCGAGTTGTGAACAACTCTGGGACAGTTTCTCCTCCATCCTTGCTTCTAGACGGCACTCAAGAGTTCTACTACTTGCTTCTAGTTTTAGTTGTAAACTGTGCTCCAAGATGTTCATATTTTCCTGGAATTTTTCCTCTAACCTCCTAGAGTTCTCATGTAACTTAGCCTCCAAGCTATCAGAATGTTCCCGCATTCTAGATTCTAGATTACTAGCTTTTTCCGTACTCCTTTCCTGAAAAATAAGTTCTAGATTTCTAGTATTTTCAGTAATCATTTCCTAGATTCTAAGTTCTAGATTACTAGTTTTTTCAGTAATCTTTTCCTGGATTCTAAGTTCTAGATTACTAGAATTCTCCTGGATTCTAAGTTCTAGATTACTAGAATTTTCCTGGATTCTAAGTTCTAGATTACTAGAATTTTCTGCCATTTTAGCTTACAAACTGCTAGCATTTTCTATCATTTTTTTCTGGATTCTAGTTTCCAGGTTGCTGGAATTTGCCTCCAGCATTCCCTGCAATGACGCTAGCAAATCAACAGTAACAGGAACAACAGGAACTGCAATTTTTTCTTGCATGCGAGACATGTTAATTTACCAGGAGAATCATTTTCCTTTGGTGACTTTAGCTTTGCACAATTCAAATGAAAAGTATTGTGACACTCAGTGCAAACAAACGTATCATCAAGCCTTGATGTAGTCTCACAGCAAAACATATTGAACTGTGCTTTCATCAACATATGAAGCTTTGCTTCCACTTCTTATTTATTTATTTTCCATTGTTGCCCATCAAAAGTTCTGAGTCATCTAAAACACGTTACCAAAGATTAACGTAGCTAATGCATAATGTATTCGTGGCCCCACGTTCTGTGCGTCAAATTATTGGCACGGTCGTGCCAGATTCAACCATAGGACGGACATTAATAGTCATAAGGAAATATTTATCTCAATACAAATTGAGAAAGATCAACATAAGACTTTACAGGTTGGTTCAATAAGTCACTTAACACCCTCAGTACAAGGCTACTGCGGAATGGAACGTGAAAATGACGATGACCAATCGTTACCTGGCCAAGGGAGAACCACATTGACGTCACCCGCATGGTCGGCAGCCATCTTGATGTCCGTCATCTTGAAATCAACTTCAGAAATTTAAATAGGAAGGGGGGTCGTGCGATATATCAAAATGGGCTAGAATTTCACCAGGAAACCAACTGTGACATTTGTTTTCACCTAACTTTAATTGTTGCAGAGTTAACAATATAAAAAAGTTATGGCTCAATAAGTCACTTAACACCCCCAGTACAAGGCCACTGCGGCATGGAACGTGGAAAAGGCGATGACGAATCGTTACCTGGCCAAGGGAGAACGACATTGACGTCACCCGCATGGTCGGCAGCCATCTTGATTCCGCCATCTTGATGTCCGCCATCTTGAAATCAACTTCAGAAATATAAATGGGAAGGGGGTGGTGCGCCATATCAAAATGGGCTAGAATTTCATAAGTAAAACAACTGTGACATTTGTTTTCACCTAACTTTAAATTTAAGGGCGATTCCCGCATGGGAGAGTGACACGTCATTTCCTTTTTGCTTAAATGTTTATTGTTCAAATGGTCGTTAGTATGTGATTATGTGGTATTTATTGTTTAGACAAATCACTGAAAATGTCCGGATATTGACTTACTGGTATGTAGATATCTTGTAGTATTGGTTGACATGGGAATTACGATTGTGTTTTGTCTTTACATAAAAGTTTGAAAGAGTGATGATGTGAATTGATCGTGTCAAGAGTAGCACATTTCCTTTACACTGATCTGAACGAAAATGCCACTAACAAGTGAGGAACAGATTGCCATCATATTGATGTCAGGGGAGAGAAGTACGCCTGACATTGCCGCAGACTTCAATAACCGCAATCCTGCAAGATACCCGGTGTCACATGTGGCCGTCAGCCATTTGCTGGCAAAGTTTCAAAATACTGGATCTGTGGACGACAAGCCGCGACATGGACGTCCGAAAACTGCCACGGATGAGGGCATCATTTAAAAAGTTCCAAACCCGTAGCACACGGAGACTGGCGCTGGAAAGCGGTGTCAGCAGGGGTTCTATTCAAAGGATTGTACGTGACCACCACTGGAATCCGTATAAGATACAGCTGCACAAGCACATTAGTGAGGACGATCCAGACAGGCGTTTGCAGTTTTGTGAGTGGGCTATAGCACAACTGCAACGTGACTCTGCCGTCGGTAGCAAGATTCTGTTCAGTTATGAGGCTACTTTTTATGTGTCGGGGGAGGTGAATAAGCAAAATCTGCTATACTGGTCACCCGAAAATCCACATTGGACAGATCCCAACAAGGTGACGGGATGCGGGAAGCTAATGGTGTGGTGTGGTACTTGGGGTTCCCGACTTGTTGGTCCATTTTTCATGGAGGGCTTAAATGCAGAGGGCTACTTGCTTCTGCTACGGGAGCAGATCTTACCATCCTTACTGTCCGAGGATGGGAGCAATCCTGAATGGTTCCAGCAAGATGGTGCTCCACCGCACTATGGGATGATAGTCCGTCAGTACCTGGATCAACAATTCCCTCACCACTGGATTGGGGGACGAGGGACTGTGGAATGGCCTGCACGCTCACCTGACCTGACACCATTGGACTTTTACCTCTGGAGACACCTGAAAGCCATGGTGTATGCTACGAAAATCGGGGATCTGGCCCATTTGCGCACACGCATTGTGGATGCCTGTACTGCAATAACTCCTGAGGTTCTTCAGAATGTGGTAAGGTCATGGGAGAGACAATTACACGTGTGTGTTGCGCAAGAGGGACGTCATATTGAGCATGTGTTATAACTTTGTGGTATTGTTAACTCTGCAACAATTAAAGTTAGGTGAAAACAAATGTTACAGTTATTTTCATGGTGAAATTCTAGCCCATTTTGATATGTCGCACGACCCCCTTCCCATTTACATTTTTGAAGTTGATTTCAAGATGGCGGACATCAAGAAGATGGTTGCCGACCATGCGGGTGACGTCAATGTCGTTCCCTCTTGGCCATCGCGATTTTCACGTTCCATGCGGCAGTAGACTCGTACTGGGGGTGTTAAATGACTTATTGAGCCATAACTTTGAGGTATTGTTAACTCTGCAACAATTAAAGTTAGGTGAAAACAAATGTCACAGTTGTTTTCCGGGTGATATTCTAGCCCATTTTGATATGTCGCACAACCCCCTTCCTATTTAAATTCTTGAAGTTGATTTCAAGATGGCTGCCGACCATGCGGGTGACGTCAATGTGGTTCCCCCTTGGCCAGATAACGATTAGTCATCGCCACTTTCACGTTCCATGCCGCAGTAGCCTTGTATTGGGGGTGTTAAGTGACTTATTGAGCCACCCTGTATATTGGTATACGCGTGATACCTCCCATGGCACGGGGAAACATTAAGATTTGCAGTAAATAGACACAAAAAAATAGAACTTACGTTTTAACATATGAATTCAGAATCGATTTATCTTGATTATGCAATTTAAAAGGAACCAAAGTTGTACATCATAACGAAACTCACAAAAAAACATGTCACAGTAACAGGACAATCTTTCTCTCATGAAAATCCATTAATCTCGTAACTTCCAGCTACAAGATTCATATATACCAGGCGGGATGGTGTACTTCAACAGTCTGTTCATACGTCCGGGAAGGACATGTCAATCTACGTGCCTTTTTCACTATTTGCCTTGAGTTGCGATTGTTCATGTAGGTCCTTGTTTTCCTGCTAGCAATCTCAGGGGCCGCGATGATATGCGGTTTTGTGTACGGACGCTTGCCGGCTCTTGAGGGTGGGAGAGGGGTACGTATTTGTAGACACTGCTAGGATATCTCCGAATCATGCTACAGTGAAGATACATTTTCCAGATCTTACTGTTGTCTAGGATTACTACAGTAGGGGTTGTAGTCCTGTCCAATGCTGGTCATCTTACTCATTTGATTTCAAGCCATTGTCAATTTGAGCTACGTAGAGACCCCGGATTTGCTGTATTATTGCCTTTATGATAAGACTTTTCAAAAGACCTATTCTTCGACCCCTTTGCTATTTGAAGAAATTGAGTCGACCCTTGGGGGGGTAGGGAATGGTTGGCCTCAAAACGTTTCCCCGTGAACATAATGGAATACGTGTTTCGCTATTTCTTCCTATTTACATCCGTTCTCACAATACCCAGGGTGGGTTGAGACTATATGGACACCCTATAACCCAATGAACAAATAATTTGTAAGAGTAAAGCTATAAACAAATGTATGCCAAAACGAACATTATTCATGAAGCATTAGACTTAATATACCTCCAACTGAAAGCATTTGTAACCTAATCGTCCTACAGATGCTTTTATCGGAAAGGTAGAATTGCTTATAACATTAGCCTTAATTGTTCATCTCATTACATAATTTTATTTAGTAACTATCATCAGTGTTTTCTTCACTTCAATTTTTTTTAAAATTCGCTTCATAACAATAATCTTTAGATGCTCATTTCTTCATTCTTCGTTAGTGTCCATTCATCTATTTCGCCATAACATCACTTTTACCCATTGTCGCGATTAGCTAAACGTGGAAAAATACTGACCATAAATAACCTTATTCCACCAATCAATCAAACATTCTTTTCGTTATTCGAAACTAAAAACACAAAACCCATAACTCTCATACTTATTTCTCAAATATGTGCCGGACCGTGTGTCCGAGTGATTAGCACATCGCGCTGTGGCGTCAAGGGTCCCGGGTTCGAATCCCGCTTGGGCTTGTTTGTGAATGTCCATTCATCATTTTTTTTCATTTCATCACTCATCCTCATCTTCGCAAATTAGCCAAGAAGCACAAAACGCGAAGTAAAAAGAAAACTAAATCAATCAATCAAAAATCAACCAATCGCGCTATCCGCGTGGCTGCATAAGAAACAATTAACTGCGATTAGTGTTTTCTGTTGTGGGACTGGGATACTGTCCCCTTGTTTACCATTGACCATCCAATGTCATTCTGGCTTCAGTGTCTCTTTATACATAAGTCCATTTCCTCAATTTTCTCGTGATGGGTAATCATTAGATTCCCATATTAGTCCTAGAGCAATTATCCACATTTAGTAAATCACAAGATCACTGTTTTCCATGTTTTCAGAGAACCTTCTTTTAAAATAGCTCACCCATTTATGGGTTAGCCACTCCTCCTTATTCCTACCTTGGCTTTTGGCCATTGAATTGGACTTATTCCTTTTTCATGCAGATGGTTCGCAAAGAGACAGAGACTGTATGCTTTAGTGTTGCACGCTGATACGCGTAAAATAAAGCAGACTTCCAGTATTGTTGGGACTCTTACCAAGGCAATATCCATGAGCTCAAATATTTTAATAAAGATAAATGTATTGTATTAATTGGTTCGTTGTAGAGGATAATTGTAAATTCCATCTGTTACAATATTTAAAGAAAAAAAATCAGCTATCGAATGTTCTAACGTTTACCTCATAGCCTATATTACTTTGACGTTCGGATTAATATCAAGAAATTTCAAGATTTCTGCCACTTCTTACAAAATGTAACAACATTGAATAAAAATACATAAATATACCGTGTGTCGCAACAGATATGTTGGGCCTGTAACATTTTCCAAACAAGGTAAAATTAGCCATTAAAGTCATGTCCATGTCAAAGGATTCACTTCGTAGACTTTCAACCACATCTGTAGTTCTTACTAATTCTTGTTTCCAGAAAACTATTTTTTTTAAAAAAAAAAATAACAATATTCTTTCCAGATGACATATTTTTCAGTAATCCAACTTTTAAAAATCTACACTTGAAGTTATGTGAACATTACAGCATTGAAGATGAACTTTATATAGAATCTACATTACAGTCTCTGCTTTATCGATAATGTTGTTTCTACCTGAGATCTAGAAGATTACGATTACACTGGGGAACAGTGAAATTGCGGCACAGTGTTTGAGAGCTAATTTAGGGCGATTTCATGCTGCTGAATAATGATATAATAATATATTTCCTGACTTGGCTCTAATTTATGAAATAAATGCAACTAAACCAAAATGGCGGAAACATCAGACATACATATAAATGAACATCCAACAACAATTTAATATTTCTTTTTGTGATTACAATCATTAACATGATTTTCTGGTTCACTCCATGTCATGGCCACTCCAAATTTGAGTCCCTTTCGTCCGCTTTGGCCCCAGTAACGAAGTGATTCCAAACCAGTTTTGCAAACTATATGTGGGACCCATTTTTTATTCTGTTGTCCCAGATTTTTGGTAAAAGAAGCCTGATACAAATCTCTCACTACATCCGTGATATTTCTTCTCTGTGATGGTAGACAATATATTCCACATATATAGCAAAAAACATTTGGGTTATTGAAACACTTTCTACGTGAGGAACTCATATTTCCAATGTATTCACATTAAACGCATTTCGCTTAGTTATACTATTACAAAATTCAACATTAAGAGATATATTGCCTAGCAATGCTTCATAAGTTGCCTAGCAACAATTTACAAATAAATAAATATCTTTCTTAATGGGAATTTCAACCCATTATCAAATTTTGATATTACCGAGAAAAGCGTGGAGTAATTTTACCTCCTACATTTTCCATGGTGTGTTTATTTTTATAACTGGAGTCAATTCAACTGAACCAATCATATAATTGGCAATCACAGCTGTTTTGTGTGCTGAAACTGTTATTAAACTTTATGCCACAAAATAAAATCTTTTCTTTGTTCCCCAGTGTTATCAATAGCTTAGGTAAAGTTCAAATCACCAACCCTGAGACCTTCTGTAAACAAAACCACGTGCATGCACAAAGCATTGCAAACTCATAGAAGTAAAATAATCCACACGAAAATCCAGCATTGTTACAGGATTCATTACGTAAGGTGAAACAACAGCCAATTTGTAGTATGGGATACGCTGCCGCAAATGACGTCTCACTTTCTTTTTTTTTACTTATTGCTTCACCTTTATGGTTAACTCTTTGCACCAGTAATCATTTCCCATAAATTTGGCTTCTTTCTTGCATGTGAATTGAATATATTTTACTTGCATTTTTTTTAGACAAAATTATATAACATGGTAATGTATATTTCTAAGGATGATATACATAGGAGTGTATTTGAAATTTGTTTGTAGATTTTATGTATATTGTATCTTATGTAAATAAAATATATAATGGGCATAAACAGCCATATGCATTGCTGTAAGTCCAATAAATATATTGATGATGATGATCAAAACAAGACAAAAAGTTGGTAAATTTATTGCGGTTGGAAACTTTGACAAGCATCCTAATAACGATTTTTGTTCCGCCAAATATAGTGCACTTCGTAAAATAACTTGGTGACATGGCAAGGCAAGATAAGTGTGAACATTTTGTAGTAATATGCATTGTAACTTTCAATGAGCTTAGAGATTTGTGTACATAATGATATTTTATAACATTGGTTATTTTCTAAAAATAATCATGTGAACAGCAAGGAAGTAGTGCAACTTAGTAATATTGCCTGACTTATCCTTAGAAAAATAACATGCCGAGTTCTATGCGTGCGGGAAAGTCTCCGTGTTCTCCGAGCTTGTTTTCAAAACACCAGCAAGGACAGCCTTTGAAAAGGGGTGAGAAACAGATTCTACTCAATATTTATGTAACGTTCTGTCAGAGGTATCCTGAAAAACCAGTAAATGAAGTGGTTAAGTTGGTATCCCAGTGCAGTGGTGTGTGAGTGTCTGCAGTTTTAAGGGTTATGAAAGAGAGAATGACCAGGAGAGTAACAATGTATGCGGCTGCATATTCGTCTGATGTTTTGAGAGCGGGTTCTCACATTCAGAAGCTCTTATATAAAATGAATAAGTGCGGCAAACTATGAGTGTAACAGCAGATGATTGCGGTCATGAATCAGCTGACGCGGAGTGATACATCGAATCGGTGAGACCGTTTGTTTACAGAAGGTCTCAGGGTTGGTGATTTACACTTTAGTACATTAGCAAAAATTAAAGATAAAATAACCAAAATTAGAGAAGCTATTAGGAATAATCAATATACTAATATATGCAAAGAGAAAACGTGCAAAAATTTAAAATATTTGGAAATTCGATAGCCAGCCTTTCACTGTATTCCTGAACTACTTGATATGGAATTATCCAAATTAAACAATATTCTATTTTCAATATGCATGAATAATGTACAAGTTAAATGCATGAACTGTGTGTGTAATATAAAACAAGTGAGAATACAATTTGACAACACAAATACATTGTTATTAATTTTGAATTATCATTCACAGTTCTACATTTTGTCACAGTACGACGTCCCACTCCAATATTAATTTGGCACGGTGTACGCAGATGCTGATTACGGTAGAGAAACTGTAAAGATTAAATATCTGATAATGGAGGAGGAAGCGGATGATGAAGTTCTACGTATCCCTGTTGAGTCAAGGAACTGCAGGTTCCCGGAGGAGAACGAAGGGATGTGGGCTTTCCAGTACTACAGCTACTCAGCCTGCATAGCGCAGTGCGTGTTAGACAAGGAACTTCGGCTCTGCAATTGCACTGAATCTCTGGTGGGATTCAACACAGTTAGGTTGAGGGGAACGGCTGGTGGCATCAGGTGAACAAAGGGACGTGGACCTTTGAGTACTATAACTACTGATCCTTCATAGTTTCATAGTGCAGTGCATGTTAGAGAAGGAACTTCAACTCTGCAGCTGCACTGATAATCTGCTGTGATACAAGACAGGTAGGTTGAGAGGAAGAACAAGTTACTTCAGGTGAACAAAATAACGTGGGCCTTTCAGTACTACAGCTACTTAGCCTGCACAGCGCAGCGGGTGTTGGAGAAGAAACATCAGCCTTGCAACTACACTGATTCTGTTGTGTCATTCAATGCAAGGTAGGTTGGGAAGAATAGCACGTTACATCAGGTGAATAAAGGGAAGTTTGCCTTCAAGTACTAGAGCTCAGCCTTCATAGGGTAGTGCGTGTTAGAGAAGGAACTTCAGTTTTGCAACTGCACTGACTCTTTTATGGAATTCAACACACGTAGGTTGAGAGGAACAACAGGTGAACAATGGGAAGTTGACTTTCGAGTACTACAGCAACTGATCCTTCATAGTGCAGTGCGTCTTAGAGAAGGAATTTCAGCTTCGCAACTGCACTGATTCTCTGGTGTGATTCAATACAGTTAGGTTGAGAGAAACAGCAGGTTACCCCAGGGGAGCAAATGAATGTGGGTCTTGGAGTGCCACGTTGTTTGATCGAAATATTCGGATTGTTTCAGGTGAAGTACGGGATGTTAGCTCTCAGACACTACACATGCTTATCCAGAACAATACAGCGGTCTGTAGATGAAATTTCCGCTCTGTACTGTACTAATTTTCTGATTGGATACATTACATGTATGTGGTCGTGGGTGAGATAGAACGCATGTTTATTTCGAGTACAACAAAGTACACCCATGTTCCCATGTCATGGGATGCGTACATAATATTGTGAGGGACCTCCTATTACACGTAGATGTATAGCACCTCGACCTTGCATGGACTCTACCTGTCGGCGGAAGTCGCCTGAAGAAAGGTTCAGCCATGCAGTCTCGATAGCCTACCGTAATTGCGTTGTTGTTACAGGTCCAGGATCTTGTGCACGAATTTTTCTTTCGATCATATCCCACATGTGTTAAATGAGGTTCATGTCTGGCGATCTATTTAGCCACATCATTCATTGGAATTGTCCAAAATGATCCTCAAACCACTCTCGAACAGTCGTGGTCCTGGGACATGGTGCATTGTCGTCCTGGAAAATTCTATCGTTGTTAGGTTACGAAGTACACGAAGGGCTCAAAATGGTCACAAACAGCTTACCATACTATCCCTCATCTCATTCAAAACCAATAATACACACGTCACACAATAACCTATCCTAACAAAACATTACCCAGGGTATCTATGGTAATATCAATGTGTGCACGTGCCCAAGTGAGGCGCTACTTCCGATGGCGTGCTGTTAGGTAAGGCATTCTAGTCAGTCTTCTCCATCTATATAGCATCAACGTCAAATTTAAATCAACTGACATCACAGACACGTCTCTCGTTCCTCTCTCAATGATTATTGATGTCGTAATGGACCCCAAAAGTTAATTTAGAAACCTCTACAGTTTGTAGAGGACCTTACAGGTTCTCGGATCATACCATTGGGGGAAACTGTAGTTCGTAAGCTCTTGCTTGGCTGCATCTTCCATTTGCGGAGGTACCTAAGTAAACTTAATTTACACAACCTTTTAAATGAATGGCAACTAACTTATATTAGGTTAAAATGACCTAAAGACTGCAAAGGCAAGGTTGGCTTGAGATAAAAGCATATTACCTGTCTCATTCTCGAAGGGAAGGCCAAAAGAATTTCTAACTTAACTCTCACTCACTCGCTGATGTTAGTCTCCTACGTTGTCTCTTACCTTCTCAGCACTTCGCTCCCAAACGGACTTTAAAACTGACGTTCACTTTCCATAACAAAGATTGCCTGTCTTTCAAAATCAAACTCCCTGACGTATCCCGAATCCAAAGTTAACTCTCGTCTCTCCAAAACGCAACACTTTCTCCTTCTTCCGAGCAACTGTCCACTGCACTTCTTTCAAAACCCCAAAACCAACTCCCCGGTGCAAGATCCAAATTGCATCCTCTCCAGCTAAGCTCCCCCTTCATTTTCCATCTCGCCCCATTTTTTTCTGCAATAACCTGCAAATGCTTTTGTGCTAAAGTTGACACATTACTTAATTTTTTCTGCCTGGCTACCTAGCTAAGCGTAACTCGAAAAAGAAAATGAGAGATACATTACGACATCCAGCTGGTTCAAAAAATTCCTTTTAATGTTGAAAACATTAAGATAAGGTGCAGGTATATTGCCGTCTATGCCAATCCAGACCCCGTAGAAGGTCTGTTTATTAGCAAACAGTATATGTGTATTAAAATACCCAAAAACAATTGTCCAACACCGTCCATTAAATATGAGTAAATATTGAATACACTCGGAATATGGAAAGAAAACCCAACTTATTCCACTACAAATACATAATTTGTTAAATATTAAAATTAAAGTACATTATATGTGTATATATCTCGTGGGTAAGAAAACAAAAAACACGCAGTCCATTCTTTGCGACGAAAAGTACCTGCGAAAAGTTCGTACTGTTCTGAAATTACGCGGAAGTACTCACAGGGAGCGTAAAAGTTCCACTGCACTGCCATAGATTTCGTGCACGCAAAATTATGTTCAGCTGCGAAATCCGTAAAAAGTTTGTCACAATTACATCCCAATCATCACTTGATAATGGCGTCCCATTTCTAGCTATAAGGAACGAGAAGTGTTCATGATTGTACAACTGGATATGAAAATCTGGTAGTGTGGCTTTTGATGAGAGGTAGGGGTAAATGCTTGAAGATCGGCGAGTGAAAAGAACGAAGAAACAGTCGGATTAACTTTTGCTGCTGACTGTACTGAAGAAATAACATTCATGGGAAAATACTGCTGGTCACCCGACTGGGGAAATTAGTATCTAAGAATCTGTCATGCTGTAGAAGTATCTGCTGAAATAAGTGTGCTTTGCGGGTTGCATAATTTTGTAACACACTTGGGGTGCGGACCGTACATGAAACTTATTGTTTTCCTTGCTGTTTATGGCTGTTTGAATAGTATACGACTGAAAATGAAGTTAAAGGGGTCATGTATTCTGCTGTATACATGAGACTCGTTGATTGGGAAACATGACGTGATAACTGTTCATCCGCTGCGTCACTCAAGCTGGAGTGTAGTTTTGACTGGAACTTCTGCGAAAATAGAAATAGTACATTAAGGAAAGGGGCGTGTATTCCCTGCATCTTGAGGGTCGTGGCGTAGAAATGGAACAAACAGAAAGTGTGCTCCGGTGGCTAGCACAAGTCCCCTCGACCAACGGTCACAGTGAAGTCCTGAGTTCGTGGGGACAATGCGAAGCACTGCGTACTCCACAAACTGAGGCGATGATGAATCGCTCTCTGAAGGCCACTGGCTCGTGGTATTCGATTGTTAATGGCTTCTCAGGAGATCTCTGCTATGCGACGTAGATGTTATATAGAGACAAAATTAGGTTAGGATAAGTATGAGGAGACAAAGGAAAAAGGAACAAGAAAAAGGTTACCAAATACAGTCTTAAAATCGAAATAAACCAGAGTGTGCAATTTAATAAAAGTACAAAATTACTAAATCTGGGATCAATGTTAAAGAAAAATGTAATGATTAATAATAATAATAATAATAATAATAAAAATCAGTAAAATGTAATTTAAAACAATATTACGAAGGTAAATCAAAACCCAAAGGCAATTTTGTGTTTTCGTATGAAAAAACGAAGACTGGGTGTGTCTGACGTAACCATAGTAATACTTGATTGATTAATATGTTGTTTTAAGTCCACTTTATGCACAGTACGGCTACTCAGGACTGGACCTACAGTTTAAAGTGGGATCCCAACCACTTGTGCCTCCACCGGGTATCGAACCCGGGACAACTTGATTACAAGGCGACGACGCTACCAATGTTCCATCGGGCAGGCCCCATATTAATACTTAAAGTGGAAGTAGGAGTATCCATCATTACTCCATTCAGTCGAGTGTCGCGGAGCTAAAGGTCACACGTATGGACGCACCACTCCACGAATGCACCACGATAATGCCAGGCCTCATACAGCAAGGACAACAGTAGACACTGTACAGGCTTTGAGTAGCTTCCCCATCTTCCTTACAACCCTGATCTAGCTCCATCGGATTAAAAGATCTCCGGCCCTTTGAAGGAGGTGGTTCAGGTCAAGATGACGTGGCTTCGTGACCAACCAAAACCTTTCTTCGCGGACTGGATACAGAAGCTGATTGCACGATACCAAACGTATATTCCCGTGCAGGGAGCATATGTGGAAAAGTGATATTTGTAGTTCTTTTTCTTGTGTGGAAATCAAGATGTTATGTGAAAATTGCTTTTCCTTTTTGATTTACCCTCGTAAATAATTGTATGACAAAAATGTTAAATTTTACTATGTGAGACATTATTTTATCATAACTGGAGTGTAAACGTGGTAAAACTTTTAATCAAGATTAACACAATTGCAATAATAGACTCTAAATCTAAAGAGGTGATAATAAATAAGAAGTAAATGAACTGAATAAAATTTGAATTTATCTTTGATTGCTAATTATGTAGTTGACTAAAAGGATTGGGAGTGACAGAATAATGACGTATAATCGCTTAGGTACTAGTCGAAGAGAAATTACTAAACAAACTAAAAAATTAATTGAACCTTCAATTGGCGTGTCCATTAATTGACAAAGATGAGACATCTCATCAGCAAAATAAGTTGATCTAAGTGATTATAATGCATAATACGTAGTTATCCTTCCCATTTAGGTATCAAGGAACGAGTGTTTAAAATTAAATGGAAACAAATAAACAAAACAAAAATAAACAAAACGAAAATAAACCCAACAAAATGAAAATCGATTAGGGCAAACTGGTACTAATGTGGCGAACGAACAATAATCGCGGCCAGTACGTCTTTTGACTCTCCAGTCGCTGTACAATGGGCAATGGCCGTCACGGTCAACATCGGTATCGATTTGCGTACCGTCGGTAGTGAGACAAGATGGGACGGGACGTTCAATTCGTCGCGATTAACCAAAGTATCTAAAGACACGACAGTCAGAAAGTCATATAACACTGTGTTAAATTTAAAATGAATCTAAGTCTGTACGAGCTATAGTTGAGTGTAAATTTACGGTACGAATTTGAAACTGCTGTCAAACAACTGTCATATCCATATTGCTTGATTTAAACAACTCCAACAGTTCACCATTATGAGTACTGATTATCTAGTCTTAGATATATAATGATTTCGAAGTGTCAACTTGTAATGGATGTTCCGATTGCTAACGCAGGGTCGAGTTATTACTCTAAGTGCAAGAAAGTCATGATGTCAGAATAAATGTCGGAAAACATTTAGGTTGGGGAACATTCTACAAGATATGCATGCAGGTACATTGCTTCATGTTACTGGCTGCGAGAAACAATGCAGTTGTCGCAAGGCTAGAGTAAATGCAAAGTCAGGATGAAGTAACTAGATAGTCTTCTAGCTGTCAAGGTAAGTCTCTGAGATTAAGTAGAATATATGCTGTGTACATTGTGTATACTCGCATCCTGCCATTGTGCGGATGGCAAATTTATCCATCAGCAGAAAATTTACGAGGTCTACATGGATACATACAGGAATGCAGAATTTGCATCGGGCCATATTGTCGGAGTTAACATGAAACTAATGAAGCTGGAACCCGGGAATGAAAGACACGAAGAAGGAGGGGGGAGGGGTAAATTCTTAACATGGAGCTCGGATTCATCGCGGCGCTCTGGACTAAAGGAAATAATGGATGTGCAATGTGCATGCACCAAAGACCGAGTCGCGTGTCATGACGTAACAAACGTGACTATACGTTCGTAAAGGTATATTATTCAAGTTCCATGCTACGTCATCATAACAATGATTCCGTATGAAATGAAAATCGTTATCTAGGTCATTCAGTCCTATGCTATCTTGTACTTCAAACGTTTCTTTACAAGCTTGGGGCAATAGATTGATTGATTGATTGATATGTTGTTTTAAGTCCACTTTATGCACAGTAAGGCTAATCGGGACTGGACCTACAGTTTAAAGTGGGATCCGAACCACTTGTGCCTCCACCGGGTATCGAACCCAGGACCCCTTGATTACAAGGCGACAACGCTATTGGGGCAATAGAAATGAGAACACAATAAAATAGTTGCTATAAGAAAACATATGGCAATGATGAATGAATACATGTAAAAATTACATAGGAATACTGAAACGCTTCATAGAAGATCTCTGAAATGAAGACGCCTGTACTGGAGGGAAATGAATATATAATACTCCCTCTGTCCCATAAATATTGTCCAGTACACTTTTGTTTGTTGTCACAAAATACTTGTCCGATATTCAAACTGTGACACTTGTGTATACAGAAGAAGAAAATGAAACACGAGAATCACTCATACAACGTTATTACTCAAGGATCAGTACAAATTGGCCGATCAAGTATCCAAAAGAACATAAATAAAAAGTTACCATTTTGGCATACCGGACTATAATCATGGGACAGATGGAGTACTATAATTACTCCCAAACTAATCATAGTGGAATGGTTGCAAACCATTTTGACCACTTAGTGCACTGACTTCTCTGTAATTAGGCGTGATGTGAGCTCTATATTTATATATTTTCAAAAATATATCGTAGCTATGCGTTTCCTATTTTTTTTAATAATGGAAAATATTAGCATCCTGTTTTGAAATAAATATTTTTAGGCCGTGTGGGTAAAAATAATAAAAAAAAATAATGCAGTTATAATGTGAATATATTTCAGCCGGTACTAGTTTTATAACACACGAATGGTCAGGAAAACATTTTGTTCAGGGGTCTCTATTAAAATATAAATTGCATATTTATATATACTTAATATTTACTAAAGTCGTTATTCAGACTTGACTCTATTGCCATTCTGCCGATAGCAGAAGGTACTTGCACTCGTTATTTGGGATCCCTGGTTAACTGGAGAAAATTATATCGTAACGCAGCTACATAACGTAACGCAATGTTACTTCTGCGTTTGGGATCGAACCAAGAACCTTTAGATTGTATTAATCTCTCAGATGGTTATCACTAGCTTGGCCTAAATGTGATAAATGCGAGAGGTTACCATTAAAGAAATGGCGATAGAAATTAACTTCTGTTAGATTTGGGTTTTTGTACTCTCCATGACGGAACCGACATGGATTGGTTTAGAAAAGCATATTACTTGACTTACAATTAGATGAAGATTATTCCCACACTTGTCCTCTCAAATGTCACTTGTCTGACTTTCCTGTCAGACATCAATCTCACCACACACCATTGTCGTAATCGTTCTCCACTTCGCTTCTCTCTCACAATCTGCAGTTCTTACTCGTATTTCGTATTCTAGCGAACTGATCTCACTCCCAGTCAATTACAACACTACAAACCTTATCGTCTCCCAAGTCAATAACATCACGTTCGTCTCATTGCTTATTCCACATTCCTATATCTGTTTCCTACTATGCTAAGAATGACATAGGACTTGTCATTTCTATCGAATACCTTGAGCACGATACGGTATTCACTTAGCTCATTTATATATTATTTCGTATATTTCACTAATTCTTCATTATGTGTAGCTACTTAATAAATCTCACTGTATCAATGCACAGTTCATATAAATCTAACATCGCCCTGTGAACTCTACACTATTCCGCCTAATAAGTGTGCATGACTGTCAAATGAAAATAGTAATGTACATCCATTTGTTTAATAACCAATAATTATTCACATATAAAATTAATAAAATTAATACTTTTATTTTGTAAAATCGCCCAAATAGCTATTGCCTGTTCTTCATATCCTTGTGATGGAAAGATAAGATGTAAAAAAATCCTCGGTAGTAGAGAGACCGCTACGTTCTGGGCCACCCCACCAAAATCCAACCATTTTATAGTGATCTCTTCAAGTGCAATTTAATAAAAATCAAAATTTAGCTGTTTTTCTAAGAGTAAAAAGGTGAAAATTTGCTTCACGCAAGAGCTCAAGAGCTAAATCGCAAGATTTAGATAATTTCCTCTTATTTGTTTAAAATTTTTCTTTTTTTATAACTAAAGCGATTTTTTTTTCTAAGTGTAAAAATAATTGAACCCAAGTTCAATTTTAATTTTTTTTGCAAAATATCCCAGTATCAATTCGGTCCATTTATCTGAACCAAAGATACTGTATTGCATATTTCCATATTAAGTGTGGGGCGTTACCCCTTCACCAACTATACACCTTCATGACGTGGTACTATGCACAGGGGTGCCCTTTATTTTTTCTTTTTTTATCATATGTACTAATTAATCTTTTACACTGTTTGTGCTCGAAACTAATCAGTAACATAATGGCGATATGAGAAATATACAAGTAGAAAGATATTTTAGCAATATGCGACGTCTAGCAATTAGCTATGTCAACTCAAGAGCGCTCTATCCTATGTCTTTTTTTAAAAAAGTAAATACACGGAGGTATTCCTCAACATTCACACATTTTGTCAATTTTACACTTTTCAATTGTTACAGTTTCTCAGTTTTTTATCATCTAGACAACACAAATACCCATGCCTTACCCAGGACTCGAACCCGGAACCCCTGGCGTTGTATCGCGCCCTGCTAACCACTCCGCCACGGAGCTCGACAATGTCTTCAGCTAATCGTATTACTACCAGAAGATATTTAAAATCATCGAGTTATGAATCTTATCCAACAAGTATCTTTCTTTCCAACTAGATGGCATTGGGGTAGCAACACACAAATACTTACTGCTTTCATGTTCTCCAGGTACATTTCTTTGCAACTAGATGGCACTGGTGATATATAAAGCACTGTGTAGGGAGTATCTTCGGTAACCTAACTTGTGTGAAATGCAAGAATTTTCATGTAACATAGTTTTACTCAGACAAAGCAATGTGTTAAAAGATTTTTTAAATTTTTATATTAACAGATTTTTATGTTAATAAATTTTTATGTTAACAATGAATAAGTTATGCAGAGTTTTCTTCATAAAACAAGTTTTCTGATTAATAAATTGAGGTTATAAATATAAAGGTTTGCTATCTTAAATTATTATTTGAGAATTGTAGGTTGTGAGAAGATGTTTGTTAATAATTAATTACCTAAAATTATATAGTTTTTGAGAAGAAATATATAAAAAATAAATATTTATTGCAGTGTATAGTATATTTTTATATTTTTTGTTTTTCTGCAGATTTTTATTTTGGTAAATTTATAATTATTTTTAATTAAATATATTAACCTATATTTTATATATATATAAAACATAATTATAAAAAATGAATAACAAACAAATTAAACCAAACCAAGAAAAAACAAAAAGAAATTTTATATCATTTTGTATATGATACAACAAATATAAATAATAAGGCATTAGACATTCCAAATTTTCTAGCTAATTTTAAATCCAAACTTAAAAATGAAATCTGTGAAAACCTTACAGAATGTTCCCTCAAAATATATTTTATTTTATCATCAATGCATAAAAATTCTCGTAATGAAAAGAAGAATATTTTCATCCTACCCGTGTGTTAATTTTACAGTATAATGATATTCTTCGATTAGATTATATTTATGATAGAATTTGTGAAGAACTTAAGTTAAAAAAACAACAGTTCGAACGGAGAGGTTCGAGTTGGTCACTTTGTAACACAAATCATAAACTTGATTTACAAATAGCAAAATATATCCCATTTGGTGGATCTAGTTATATTAAATTGCCTGAACAGATTGAAAACAGAAAATCTGTATTGAATTTTAAAAATAACGATAGCAGTGTAAGTGTATTGTTTCAAAATAATACTTAGTAGGTATCGTCTTTCAGCCTCTTTTTTTATCAATTGAATATCACTTTTTTGACATATTTTGACAATTTTTTGTCGATGTTTTAGCGTTTAGCGATGTTTTAGTAAAATTTCCCTTTTTTTCCCACTCATACTTGGTAGGTATGCATTTGTATCCTCTTTTTTTATCAATTGAATATCAGTTTTTGACATATTTTGACAATATTTTGTCGATGTTTTAGCGTTTAGCGATGTTTTAGTAAAATTTCCCTTTTTTTCCCACCTCACACTTGTAGGTATATCACGATCTTACGTGATATAACTTAACCTATCCTTTTTTATTACGTGCTAAACTACACGAGAGCCTCTATAGTAGTGTAATCAGCCCGGTTGAACGTCATTAAGTGAGGATCAAAAAAACCTCAATAACTCACTTTCTCTCCACGTTCCGCGCCTCATTTATTGCGCTGACGATGTTTCACAGCGATGAAAACAGCACCAAAACCTCAAAAACTCACTCAAGTGAGCCACAGTGTTGCTAACCTACGAAAATTTCACCAAAACCTCAAAAACTCATTTTCTCTCCACGTTCCGCGCCTTCATTTACTGCGCTGACACAGCGTGATGAGTAAATAATGCACTTTCTCATCCTTGAATTTTTTTCCAAGTCCCGGTCAAATGTTTATATATCGTGACCTTTGTAAACCTCTCTCGGAACGATGTGCTACGCGCGCGCGTGCCTCTCATTATTTCCGTATTGTGACGCAAGCAAACAAACAAATAATAATTGGTTTTTTTTAGGATTCCTGGCCCCTATAACCCCGCCAGGGTGCGTGCAAATTCTGATTGTCTCGTGCTATAGTGCAAAAACTGATGAAAAAAAAGACATTTTAACTGATAACTGATGAAATTGACATTGTAACTGATCTGAACTAGTGAAATTCGTATTGTGCCATTGTAACTGATTGTGCTACTACAAAAATTCCTTATTGTAACTGATTGTGCAAGAAAAAAGATGTTAAACCTGTTAAAACTGCTCTGTGACCCTCTCGTTCTTCACGTCGTGGACGAAGGACTTCTCTGCGACCAGGATGACGCTGCACACGGTATCGGCAGGCAGCGGGTCGTGGAACTCGCAGACGATCTTGATGTTGGTTCGATCGTTGACCACCACCTGCTTTCTTTTCGTGGTGTTGATGACGAACATGGGTCTGCGGGTTTTGAATTCGCTGGGCGTGTAGTACATGTCCACGCTTCCCTCCGTTACGCGCTTGTAAGCAGAAAACGCTTCGTAAAGTTTGAGATAATCATCTTTGGTCACGTCGAGGTTGTAATTATCGCGCGGGAAGACTTCATTCCTACCATTCTTCAGATAAACGTTCTTGATTTTACAGTCGTCGAATTTACTGGAATCTTTTTCCTGATTGTTATCGCGCCCGGTCTGAAAGAGCACTACGACGAAATCTGGCATGTCGAACTGTATGTTGTTGAACTGCGTCGTCACGTCGAATTCCATGTGACTTCCGGACTCTAATTTTTGCACGCACTGGTAACCGTGAAAGTGAATCGGCACCTGCGGACTTTTCAATATCTCGGCTTTGTACTTGAGGGCGTAGTTCGTTTCGTATTCCACGATCGGCATTCTCAACTCCATGCTCCGGATGACGCACTTGGCTGCTTCGGGTAAAGTGTTGGCTATCGGCGTGCGTCGGCGTTCAAGTTGGTGTATCGCATCAGTGCGTCGTTGTCGTTGGCAGCTCTTCGAAACGTGATTCTCAGTTCTCCCTTCCACATGATCTCCTTGTAGTCCGAGAAGAATCCCGGCAGCAGACGCATGGGAAAGAGCACCGTGTGACTTCTCGTTGATATTTTCGTCCCCGCTTCGAACCCTCTCGCCTGGTAGTACGCCGCGTCCGTTTTGGATAATTTCAATGTTCCCACTGCCGTCGACGTGATGCCTGGATAATCTATTCTGTCGATGACGGTGTTGTGTTTCCTCACCTCCACCTCCGAGAACAGGTGAGGCACGAAGTTGTCCACGAGTATCAAATTTGCATTGGGCGGAAAGGCTTCTCCGCTTTCCTTCTTCACCACGTCGAATTGAAGGTAGAGGTCCGCTCTGTGAGGATGAACGAACCCGTCCCCTACGTCCACGTCGTATTCGATCTCCCGGTTCGCTTCGTTCAAATTTGCGAACGTGCGACGGTTCGGAGGGAAAGATTGCAACTCGTAACTTTCGATTTGCTCCATTTTTTTCACTATGTGTGTTATTTATTATACGTTGATCTCCACGACGGCAGTGGTCGTTGCACCTGCGAAATCCACCACCTCTCCTTTCTCGTTCGTCACCACCAACTCTATGTCGTCTATGCGGTTGCGACATACTGGAAAATAGATCGGCGAAGAGGGTGTGTAGATTATCGGTTCCATGAATTCGGAACTTGGTTTGAACGTGGCTATGATTCCCGTCTGCTTGTGACTTCCCAGTAACAACCCGTCCGAGGATTTCGTGATCATGCCTTCCGCCACGTTGCAGTGAACGTTCAGAGTCTCTATGGCTAGATATTTAGGAATGTTTGCACCCGTGTGTTTGATGCCAGCTTCGAGTTTTGTGTCGTTCTCGAAACCTAAAAGTTCTCCTATGGTGCCCAGGTCCACGGTCTCCGTCGCCGACACGATTTCCACTCTGTGCGTGACCGAATTTTGAGAAAGGTACGTGCCTTTGGGTAATTGAGCTTGCAAAGTAGAAAGATTGTATTGGCCTGGCGTGACGACGACATGTTCGCTTCCGACGCTAATTTTGTTGTTGTGCTGCGTGACGTTAGGTATGAGGTACATGCTGTAGAATGCACGCAGATCTACGGATTTAGGATAGACGATGTCGTCGTGCAGCGTGAGTTTCAAGATCGAAGTTTCGCTCGTGAGATGGAACACGCCCATCTTGATGCTGTTTGAGGTTACACAATGCTTTCTGGAAATCTTCGATCGTAGGGTTATTTATTTTAGAGAGAAACGCGAGCACGGAGAGGCAGAGATGACCGCAGTTCACGTCTCCGAAATTTTGAATGCGTTCGTCGTTGTAGTATATAGGATTGTTCGTTTTCAGATAACGAACTAAATTTGTAGGTGGAACACCTCCGAAAGAATCGAAAACGAATGCTTTATTATTTGCGTAGTGATAACATATCCAATGCGTGCCTGGATTTTCTTGACTGTCCAAGTTGACTACTCCGCATTCTCTTCTTTTAACGGTTGAAGGTAACGAGTCGGACATGAAAACGCCTCTGAAGTGTTTGATTTTTAATGGTTTGATCAGAGATTCAATGTCTCGGTTGGTGAGTGCTGCTGTTTCTTTTTTTTTAAAATTTTTCATCACGCCCTTCCCCCCTTTCTTCTCCATGGCCAGGTTGTGACGTTTCTGTTCTTCCAATTCCGCCTTGTTCTTCTTCGAGTCGATGACGGTTTTCGCGATGGCGGCGCTTCCGCCGGCCAAACTTCCAACGGCCCCCAATGCTGCCAGGATGGCCGGGATGCTGAATATGAAACCTCCGATCTTTTGCTGTTTCCGCGAACGCTGCAAGCGTCTCAATTGTGGTGTGCTGAGAAGTAATTTCATTCCGTGTCCTTTCGTCAAGCAAGAACGTTTCTTCTCGCGTTGTTTCTTGGTGAGTAACCCATCGAGGGCACCTAGATTTTTCAGATTCGAATATGGTATCTGGTACACGACACCCTTGGGCTTCATGTTGATGCTCTATATATATTTTTTTCACGGTATGTTATTTATATATATAAATGTTCTGAGATTTTTTTTGTTTCCCTCTCGTGTAATTTTTTTTTCGGTACGTTATTTATATATAAATGTTCTGAGATTTTTTTTTGTTTCGTGTAATTTTTTTTTCAAGGGATGTTATTTTATATACTCCGTGCAGCCGTTACACAAATTCTATTACGTGCTTTGTTTTCTTACCAAGAAGTTCCTTTGTCCCCTTGTACACGATTCGAGTTTTGTTCTCGATTAAAATAGCTAGCTTGTCGTCGGATAACATGTTAGCGTATCGATCATGTAAAAATAGACTGTATTGTCCGTTGACCAACAGACGCACCTTGGGACCATACTGGGTAGAAACAATTGAACAGGAAGTTATCGTATAAGGTTTGTCCACTTCCAATTCCTGAATTTTTACATACTCGACTGACAAATTTAACATTTGTTTTAATGCTTGGAGGTCACTCATTTTTTTTCACTCATATCGAAGAGAAATTTCAGGGTGTTAGAGAAATTTAATTTTTTTTCACAATGTGTGTTATTTATATATATCGAAGATTATTTTTTTCTCACGATGTGTGTTATTTATATATCAAGTTTTGACATGTATATATTATTATTTTTTTCACAGAGGAAGAAAGTTCGTGCTTCCGAAAAAAGATGATGTGCGTGATGATTTCTTCGGTCTCCTGTTTAGACTTGCGCCAATCATCCGTGTATCGTCTTCTTCCCTGCCTCGCCTCGTGAAGTTCATCTAACCTATCGTTTAATTTTTCCCCTGCGGCCGAAAGAAGAGTGTCGAGATCACCGCACATCATGCCACTGATCTCCCGAAGATGGTCCTTGACAGCCATTTCACATGGGAATCGAAATGCCGGCGTCGTTTTTGCTATGATCAAAAGTTTATTAACATCTCCGTTTACTGCGTGTTTGAATATTTTACATAGCAGTTCGGGCGGTAAGTCGGTTATACGAGACATGTTGTTACTGTATGTTATTTATTTATATACCCCACCCAAATTTTTGTTTCGTGTTCATGGCGATGGTGGTGCCCAGTGCCGCAACTCTTTCACCCAACGATGCGTCTCTGCTGACGAATCTTTCGAAAGCGGCACTCTCCAATTTCTTGTCTGCTTCGTGACGTGCATCCAGATCGGTGCGAGTGGTGTTGTAAGCGATGTCGTGATCTTTGCATGCGGCGTCCAACGGATTCACACCCTTGTCTCCTCTCTCCAATCTTTTCTCGAGTTTGGTACCCGGTCCGCAGTACTGGTAGCCAGGTAAATGCATCTCGAAAGGTAACTTGTTGATGATGTCGTTCACGAGTCCCTTTCCTTCGGCCACGTTACAGAATCTCGGAGGCAGCGTGTTGATGACTTTGATGAGGTAACCTATGCCCTTGTCGTCGTTCACGATGAAGTTGGAAAGTTTGGTGCTGATCATGTCCACGATGCCAACCTTCTAATTGTAGAAATTACGATTGCCTGCATTCTCTTCGCCGGCTATCACCAACAATCGGTCCACGAGCTTCCTCACGTCGTCCACCCAAACGAATTCTTTGGGTAACGTGTTGTAGCGTTTGACGCCGCTTCCACTCTTCACCTCGTTCCAAATCGGTTTGATGAGATTCCTGTACTTCTCGCCGCTGCTCGATTTCACCCTATTCTGCGAGGCGTCGTTGTTCTGGTACATGGCATCCGTCATGATCAGAATTTCCCTGTAACTTTGGTAATCTTCGTCGGTGAAATCTTTCGGCTGCTTTTTGGCAACGAGTTCCCACAGTCCCACCGTACCCGGATATCTGGTCCAACTATTCTTCTCGCCTAAATTAACTTTAATGTCGTTGCCTTCGAAGGTCACCTTCGATTTCCCAATCTTCCACACAACACCCCCCTCGTTGGTTTCCATGCTCGGATACAATCCGAACACTTCATCCTTGTCGAATTTCCCCGTGCTCAGGTAGTCTCGTGCCAAAGGTCCCAACTCGATTTTATCCGAAGACGTGCTACCTATGGCTCGACGCCGTGCCGGTACGTCCTTCAGTTCGAACGGCGTCGAAGGAATGCTCGAAATGGGCGTGGGTACAGCGTAACTTTTAGCTGCGAGCGGTACGAGTTCGTTGATCAAATTTTTATTTTGTTCCGTGACACTTTTAATTTCTTTACCTAGACCGCTGATGGCGTCGATCACAGGTTGATCTTGACGTTTCTTCTCTTCGTAGGATCCGCGATTCTCGGATTTCCAACCTTTGAAGCGTTTCACAAGGTATTCCCGCAACTTGAGATTGTCCTCTTCTTGAAATTGACGTTTTGACATTTTTCTATATACGTTGAAACGTTTCTGAAACGTCGAATTCTCAGCCTATACGTTCGGTTCTCATAGTTTTCTGCTGTCACCCGCTTGAGACTATCCACTTTTTCAAACACTCACTTTTTTGTTGTAATGGTTATTTTATATATGCTTGTCAGACGTTTGAAAAAAAAAGAACGTTTTTTCAAATTTTATTTTTTAGATTCTAACGACCTTTGATTTTTTTTGGATTTTTTTCTTCTTGTTGCAAATCTGCAATTGTCCTCTTGTTAGCCTTTGAGACGTCTAGATAAACGTTTATTTTATTCCTATATTTTCCATGGTTTGCTTTTCGAGTCATGTCAATGGTCACGAATCCGAAATCGTCACTGTTCCAACAGTGGGAGCAGAATTTAGAAAATAGATTGTAATTTATGTCAGCCCCTACGTAATCATCGTGTGCGTGTTTTAAATTGGTGTGGTCTTGTCGAAACAAGCAAATGAAATTAGCATTATCGCGTAGCAGTTGTTTCGGAACCTTGGAAAAAGTTTGTGCCAGGTAGAAACAATCCAATCCTTTGTGACGTCCTCGAGTGAAAAAATTACGAATCTCGTTTTGATTTTCCAAGATCATGTCGTCGAACACCACAACGGAATTCTCGAGACAATCGTCCAGTGGAATGATTTCAGATGCGAAAGTTCCAATGCCCAGTCCCTCGTACAGTTTCATAAGTTGCTGGTATTTCGCTTGTTCGAGACTTTTCGAAAATACATAGAGGTGTCTGTTTTCCCAGTCTAACCAATTGGGTGCGAGGATAAAATTATCAATGAGCAGTATCGTCTTTCCACACCCCGAAGGTCCTACGATCAGACATCGTATGCTGTCGGGGAGCAATTCGCCGTTTCTTTTCTTCGTTTGACTTTCCGAATCAGGTAAACGTTTCACGACATTCCACGTACTCATAGAATCACTTTGTTCGAATCGATCCAACTTGTTTCCGGAAGTCCCAGCCATTTCACCAAAAGTTTGTCACCTCTCTTACGCAAAACTTTTTCAATAAGGTACGTGTCGGGGTATTTAGTTTTAGAGAGTTCCTCCTCGTAGAAGCGCCCCAATAAAATTTCACCGCCACTGTCCTTTATTATATACGTGTGACGGTTCCCGGGTAAAACTCGAACCACGGTAAAAAGTTCCGTGCTCCAGTTTCGTGTGAAACCCCTGTCGAACGTTCGCTTCAATTTACTGACCCTCACCTGGTCTCCAATTTTGTATTTAGCTTTTTTTGTCGTGGGTGTGTACTTTGGACAGTAAACGGTAGAAATTAATCGCTGCTCGTCGGACTTGGTAACGTCAGCTGGCTTCATGCCTATCGTTCTGTGCACCGTGTGATCATAGTCGTTAACGAGTTCCGGAAGAATGGTGACCCACTTGTAGCTTCCCTGAAGCGTAAAGCGTGACCACATGCGCGATTTCAGAGTCCGATTGAATCTTTCCACGATGCTGGCTTTGACGTCACTGAAGGTCGAGTAATGTTGAACGTCGTGTTTCCGAATAAACTTTTGGAATACGGCATTGTAGAATTCCTTCCCCTTGTCCGTGTGCAGAAATCGAGGTCGTCTGCTGCCGCTTTCGCGAAAAATTGTCTTGAATGCTTCCGTGACCAATGTTCCTGTTTTCGCCTTCAAAGGTAGAGCCCACGCGAATTTCGAAAATGTGTCTATGACTGTGAGGAGGTACTTGTTGCCCTTGTTCAATTTATGTACGTTTTTTAACTTGCCGCTACTCATCTCGACGAGGTCACTTTCCCAGAGGTCATCGATGCCCTTGGTTACCACAGCTAAACGTTCGTAGTTGCGGCGTGCAGGTTTATGCAATTCTTGGACGATGGCTTCCCTAGAAATTTTTTTAGAGATTACGTTTGAAGAGAAGCACGAGCGTGATGGGATTCAAAGAGGGTGGCACCTCGCTCGTGTTTTGAATGATCAGCTTATCGCCGGCACTCACGTCGAAAACGGTAAGATCTTCGTCTTCGTGTATTTCATATATGTTGCGCGTTTCGTTCCAACGTGCCAGAGGAATGTTTCCTGCTTTCTGGACACCACGATTCGATATTAAGGTCATGGTGGGAACGCTAGCTTTTCTGCCGTGAGACCAGTACGAAAATTCGTTTATCTGAATCGTGCCATCGAGGAGAAACTTGTAGTACGGATGATAAGGATGCAACATGTACAGTTTGTTACCTTCGACGAACGTGGAGATTCTCTGTTGATTGGGTACGCTGTTGATTTCGATGGCTTGCAAGGTGAACAATTTGGCGAATTTAGTGTCGACGCCGAGCAGATTACTGTGAACGTGTCCGAGTTTATTTTCGATGGGCAACAAATGCTCGACTATGGTATCCGTTACGGCAGAAAATGACGGTTTGATTTTCACTTCCACGTTCAACTGCTTGTAGTTTTCGTTGAGTTCTTGCAACTTGGCACCGAAAGAGGCCAGCGTCGATTCCTGCGTGGATTCCAGCACTCCAACTTGATCTCTGATGTTGACGACAATGTTCTGAAGGTTCTCGACTTGATTCAATTTCGAGCTTTTCTCGGTAAGATCGTTCACGATGCTTCGCATCTCTGTAAACTGCGTGTGAAGGTCGGCGACGCTCTGCGAAGTGGGCAACGTCGACACCAGCGAATTAATTTCATCTCGAATCTGTTCCACGTTCGCCGTTTCCGTTTCCAGTCGTTTCAGCATTCGAGATATGTTCCTTTTCAAAGCGTGTAATTCTTTGGAGGTGGGGAGATTGGCCACCCTACTTTCGAGATCGCTCAACGAACTTTTGATGTCGCTCGAATCGGATAGTGCCGTCCCCGCCGTTTTCAATTTTTCCAAATCTTCGCTCGAAGGCACGCTCGTCCGTAACGATTCCAAGTCACCCTGTATGTTGTCCAGTACGTGATGAAAATGAGCAAGATTGGATTCGATGTTCACATTTTCTAAATATTCGATATTCTGCTGAACCGTGCTTAACGTGTCTTGAATGCTCGTCAACGTGCTTTCTTCAGCGTGAATATTTTTAATTTCTTCGTTGATCAACTCCAAGGACGCCTGAAGCGTAGCGATATTGGTTTGAATGTGTTCGAAATCTCGATAAGCCTCCAATTGAATTTTTATGTTCGCGACGCTTTTACCGATGACCTGCAGTTCGTCTGACGATGGTAGGTTCGTCATGGTATCTTCCAAAGTCTGCAACTTGGATTTAATTTCTTCCAACGTGCTGGTGAATTCTTCTTGTAATTTGGAAACGACGACATGCAAGCGTTCCACATCAATATCGTTCACGACGGTTTGAAGTTCAGAGAAATTATTTTCTATTGCGGAAGTTCGTTCTTCGATTTCGAGTTTCAATTTTTCCAAATCTTCATTTTTCGATTGAAATTGCTGTAATTTGAGCAAATCATTTTGAAGCGAATCCACGCTCAACTGTATATTTTGAACGTTGTCGTAAGAAGGTACGTCGACATAATTTTTTATGAGCGTTTTCAGTTCGGAATCGATTTTCAGAATGGGGTCGAGACATTGCGTTTGGAGCGTAGCGATCTCCGACTCTAAACTTTTGTTTAAGGTCTCCTGCAAAGCGATCAAATCGCTCCTCAACTTTTTGACTCGAACGTCCAACATGAGAATCTCTTCTGCGTGGTCCACACGCTTGGTGTTGCCGAAAATGTCGTTAGGCATTTTGGTTAACGGTTATTTATAATAGGATAGACGATTCGTAATTCTACGAAGAGAGGAACGAGTTTGTCGTAATCTCCGAGGAGTTCCACGTAAAGACAATCTCCTGCAGAAACATCGTACGTAATGTTAGAAAGCATCTTGTCGTGCTTGATTCGAAAAATGTTCTTGCCGGTAGATATTTTCATTTCGCCTACGTTTTCCGGATTCACGGTGATCCGAAGTTTCCCGTCGATCGGAATTTCGTAGAAATGTAAATTGTTATTGAAGACGTAAAAAATCTTACCCACGTCCTCATCCAATTTAGTCCAAATGCTGTTGAGGTGAATGATCAACAGACCGTTGAGTTTAGTTAACACGGAAGGTAGAAATTCATGATCTGTCGTGCGGTGTACAGTTTCCATGTTGGTTTGCTTTCGGAAACCAAAAAGATTCATTGTCCTTTCTAGTTACTTATTGTGTATGTGAGACAGTTAAAGTTTTTTTTTTCATTTGCATTGCCTACAATTTTTACTAATTTCTAAACGATAGTGTCCCCAAGGCAACGTGTGGATTCCACAAGACAAAATACATCTTTTATCGTCATGCGGATCTAATGCTACTTTCCTAACTTCGTTTGTTGTAATCACATGGTCTACACTTTGGATTCTTTGTTCTATACTTAGTATCGTCGAGTGTGAGTAAAGGCAATCGATGTAATCGTGGAAGGTGAGTTTGTTCTCCACCGTATTCTTGCCCACACCTTTTGCTTTCTTCGTGACGCTACTCTCTGTTCTCATGGCATACATCTTCGAACGCAAACCCGCGAACTCGACAATAATATCACCGTTACATTCATCTTTCAGTTTACCTAGGACTTTTTTGTTGAGGGAAGGAATTCCAAATCTGTTGGGTTGAGGATACTCAGAAGTATCGAAATACTCAAGCATGGAAGGATTTTTTATGTCTTCATAGAGGTTAGGTGTTTATATGCTGTAAATGAAGCTGTCGGTGTCCGTGTACAAAAGTGACATCTTATCATTGAAGAAGGGTTTCATCACGTCGTAATGAAATTCGAACATGTAAAGTTTCGACAAGTCGAGAACCGTTGCGCCAACGTAAATTGGTTTTCTGAATTTCGTCAATTTTATATCTAGATTGAAAAGTGCCAAATTTTCATTGTAAATTTTTCTCGACTTGAATCTAGGATCGGCCACCCACTTCATGCATTTATTTTTATCCGAAACCAATTTCACGTCTACGTGATTCCGCACGTTTTCCATCGTCTTGCCATACACCGCGTTATTCATCAATTTAAAAAAATCTTTGTCTAAATCGGAAGTGGCAACCGTCCTATGTTGCGTGTTTGTTTCAATTAACGGTTTGAGCCACTCGGAATGTTTAAACCTGAGGACTCTTCTAACATTCGCTACCTTAGCACCCTTCCCGATCAAGAATCGGAGATTCGAGTAATGAACAACGTATCTCTTCTTCCCCTCTAGAGTCAATAAAAGCTTGCATTGATTAGAATGAGGCGAAGATTTGAACTCGGATGCCGGTGGTAAATCGCTGAACAGATCGTGTAAATGGTCGGGGAATTCGATATCCACCTCTGCGAAGAAGCCATACTCACTATCATCGAAATTTTCTATGTCTTTTGATGCCCATTCGAATCCCCCGTAAGGAAGTTTCTGTACCATGGCATGCCCGTAGAGATTATTAACGTCGGCGTAAAAGATGTAATTCGATGCTCGATTTGAATCATAATCTTCTTTCATGTGCACGTTGTTGGCTTTTGCATATCTCTGCACACATTGCACCATCCCGCCCCGAATCCCCCTCTCGATGAAAAGTAACATGTCCACGTCCGATATCAGTTCCAGCTTGACCTTTGTCTGGAATAACATTGCCGACCACGCTAATCCCGGTAGGCTGTAGAAATACGCTGGATCTAATTTATAAATATTCGTTGCCGTTTTCCTGAACGCTTGAAAAACATCCGCGAGTATCGTCACGTCTAATTTTAAGTAGGCATCGTGGTAGTCTCCGAGTGTCCTACATCCTAATTTCTCCCACATGAGTTGCGCGTGTTGGTATTTTTCGTCCGTGATTCCTTTCTCTCTGAGTCTGCTGTAAAATTCTCTTGGAGGTGGGAGAGCGTCGTCGTTAAATTTAGAACCATCACTAACATATTCGTAAGGATAAATCCCTTTACGTCTAACGAGTTCTATGTCTACGTTGGGAAAACTAGCTTTTGTAATTTTGAATTGTTCGTCTAAAAGTTTGCTGGCAAGAGCGTCCAGGCTGGCAGAGAGAAATCTGTACGAATCCAGAAACCTCATCTCGATGGTATTTTTAGTCTCGGGAATCATAACTTTCTTACTTATAGAGATGTATCTTTCTTCGTTTTGAGCAAGAATATCTATTTTTTGAGCGTCGTATCCAAGTTTCCTGATTAAGGGATGAAAGTCGTAATTAGAACCATTGTGAAAGAATAAGGGGACGAATTTTGGTTTTTGGATTTTGAGGTTGCATGCATTACAGATTCCGCTTATGAAGCGACCGTCCGTATGCGAATGGTGAAACACTTTACGATTGTCGTCCGTGAAGTGGTTATCGCACACAGGACACTTGACAGTGTCATAGAAATTTTGAAATTCGATAGCAGATAACGGAAGCATCGGTTTCGATGTTTGCAGCATGCATCCAATTTTCCCAACCTCCTCGACCATCTTTTCGAAGAAGCGTTCGATTGCATCGGGTCCTCGGTATACGTACGGTTCATCTATTTTATCCCGTCGCACGACAACGTAACCGAAACTGTTTTGTTCGTGAAGCTGGTAAGGTGTGGTGGAAGAAACTTCGGGATCCGGATCGCAGTACGAGAGTAGTTTGAGGAACGCCTCGAAATCAGCAACGATGATTGCGGGATGTTCCAACAATGCCTTGTGCATTTTGAATTCTTCCACTTCGTTCTTTTCGGGCATCAACATTCGAACCGGTCTGTTGTTGCCGCAATATATTTTATGTTCAACAAGTTTATCGATAGCAATCTGACGTCCGGTGTATTTTCGATAATCGGATTGTTGTCGATCGTTGAACGTGGTTAGACATCTCGGGCAAACTTCGATGTTGTTTGCATACTTGGTTGATTGACTTCTGACCAAGCGTGATAGTGAACGAATTAGTGTGTAGTGATGAACACTGTCGTTTGAAATAAGAAGAAGATTAATCACACGAGCATCGTCATCGTCGACATCGCTTATCCTGACGGGATGCACGACATGTTTATCCAACGTATAGGAATACACGTTGATGATTAAGCGTTTTCCTTCTGCATCTCGTGCTCGTGTTTCGAATTTTGATATATCAGAAATGGTCACCGGGTATTCGATGCCAGACATTACACTTTCAAACTCGGACTCGTATTGTTTGTAATTTCCAACCCACTGTGGATTATTTTTGCAATAAACAAGATGCAGTGCAGCCAATATACACCAAAGGAAACACTTGTTATCGCTGTTCTGTATATTTAACACAGCCCTCTTGTGTTGAATGTTCGGTGGAAGAGGAACGTAGCTGGAAGCTCGAAGAGGCGAGAATCGGTTCACGTAAACAGTTAACGTGTGAGGACTTCCACACAGAGACCATCACGACCCTTTAGCCTCGAAATCGTCGTGTTTCTTAACCAGCTCATTTGAAAGATCGGAATAAAATTCGTCCAAATTATCGACGTCTGCCAAATGAAGAGCCTGGTTTTTTGTTCGATGATAAAAAATACTTGTTGTACCATCGACTTTTTCGTATTCGGAAAATAGATCAACGTATACTTTTATGGAATTATTTTCCAATTTATTTTTTAGAATATTTATCACGGATGTTTTCGTTTCACGCAAGAAACTAAGAATGTCCCGGCCTGGTTCCGAAGTAAAAGAGAAATCCTGATTATGACGGTTAAATGCAGATCTAATTGGTTTGCTTGGAAGTGGAAGCTTCCGTTTCTGGATCATCGATTTTTCTTTTCAATGTTCCTTGTTCGGTCGATGGTTTGCAAATTTTCAGGTGTTTACTTAAATTTGGAATGCTGATCATCTTTCCGCATCGAGCAAAAGGCTTAGAAGGTAACGAACGATTAATTCTCGAACCTGTTTCGCTACATCTTGCCCTGTGTACCGATAAATTGTTCCTTGAGATTAGCTTCCCACAAGTAACACATTCAGTTTTATCATTTTTTCGATTGAAACTGGTGGTGGATGCCATTCTGATTTCTCCAAAATCACAGAAATAAAAAAAGTCTAGTATATATAGCGATACAATTTTCAGGTATGTTATTTTATATAGAATTTCTTGGGGGTGATTACTAAAAACTCAAGAATTCAATCTATACTGTGAATAGAATTTCAGGTATGTTATTTTATATAGAATTTTCTTGGGTGCGAATACAAAAACTCAAGAATTCAATCTATACTGTGAATACAATTTTCAGGTATGTTATTTTATATAAAATTTCTTGGGGGTGATTACAAAACTCAAAAAATTTTAATCTACTGCGAATAGAATTTCAGGTATGTTATTTTATATAGAATTTCTCGGGGTGATACAAAAATCAAAATTCAATCTATACTGTGAATATAATTTCCAGGTATGTTATTTTATATAGAATTTTCTCGGGGTTCACATACGTCGCTCTATCCGAGCGTCATGGTCGCAGCGGGGCTTTCGCCACTCCAAGTTCACGTTGAAGAGCGTGAATTCCACACCGACAAACGTCCGTTCCGCCGGGTACGGAAGTGGACGTTTATCGCGACAGCACGAATCCCCCAAACAGGCTGTACGGAAGCGGATCTCCACGTGTATTTCTCGCCCGACACGCTCAACGCGCCACGTGCATCCGCAAGATCATGGCCTTGCGTAAAAAAATCAAGGATGTCAAGAACTGCGAGAAGACCACCTTGCCGCCGGGCAAACTGCTCGAAATGGACGCGAAACAGAACACGGCGAAGTTGATGATGAACAGCATGTACGGTCAGATGTACGAACTGAAAGACATTCCCGAAGAAATTCGATCTCACGTGAACCAATTTTACGTTCGAAGGCCGTACGGGAAAACGTGGGGCTTGTTCGTTTCGAAGAATCCCGCTTGCGCTTTTCTAGTTACTTTTCTCTCACGAACCATCTTATTGAAATCGCGCAACGTAATCGAAAATTTCCCCTCGAACCCCAGCGTCCGCGCATGATGTACATGGACACGGATTCGCTTTTCATCCTCATGGAGAAACGCAATCAGTCTAACCTGATCGATCACCTGCACGAGCAGTTGGTTCCCGAACTGCGGGTGAAGGTCGAATTCGTACTGAAAAACTTTTTCGCGCTGACCAAGAAAAAATACGTCGTGCAGCTGGCCGACAGCGACGAGGTGCAATTTAAAGGGTTGAGGACCGCCATAGACGTGCGAGAGAGGAACTTTTTACTTACAATCTTGAAG
This sequence comes from Lepisma saccharinum, assembly GCF_977018435.1. Lineage (NCBI taxonomy): Eukaryota > Metazoa > Arthropoda > Insecta > Zygentoma > Lepismatidae > Lepisma > Lepisma saccharinum. The sequence goes on from NC_139238.1 coordinate 50,568,366, forward strand.
AAAGCATGGGGCGAATACTTCAACACGGGATATCGAACCACTGACTCGGTCGATCAGATCGTCACGAGCATCGTGTGGCCCACGGCGAAGGCTTATTTGGAGTTCGTGGAAAGGCACGCGACTCAATTCGATCTGGGGAGGAAGTTCGATCTGTCAGCCCCAGCTGGCTAGTTTCAAAAGCGACTGCATCAACGCTCTGGCTTGGCGTCACGTTTTCGAGAAGGTTTTTGGAAAGGATCCGGCCATGTACCTGCGAACGATTTTTCCGAACAACGTCTGCGACGGCCACGTTCTCAACGAATTCACGTGGACGACCCAGCATCGTTTCCACACGCATTACTTTCTCGGCTGGGGTCTGATCTATCGATTCTGCTGCATCATCCCGACGTTCTTCATCATACACTGCAACATCAACTACTTGGTGTTGCATTATACGGTTCTGGAAAACAAGTTGAACGTCCTGAAAGATTTGTACCAGGACGTAACCGAAACTGACGCGTTCAAAACTCAATTTCTGCGCCTCCTGAGAACGGAAAAAAGAATATCGACCCAGTACAAAACCTTCGAACGGACGAACTTGCTCGATAATTTTCGTTTCCACCAGATCGTGGAGGGCGGCAGCGAGCAGCAGCAGCACCACCACGTGTGGTCTTGGGCCACGTACATCGATTCTCTCAACCTGGACGCGAGCAAAGAACGCTATTTCCCAAAAAGGATTCCGCGTTCGTTCGGGAGCGTATCGAGCTCGTAACGGAGGGAAGCGTGGACATGTACTACACGCCCAGCGAATTCAAAACCCGCAGACCCATGTTCGTCATCAACACCACGAAAAGAAAGCAGGTGGTGGTCAACGATCGAACCAACATCAAGATCGTCTGCGAGTTCCACGACCCGCTGCCTGCCGATACCGTGTGCAGCGTCATTATGGTCGCAGAGAAGTCCTTCGTCCACGACGTGAAGAACGAGAGGGTCACAGAGCAGTTTTAACAGGTTTAACATCTTTTTTCTTGCACAATCAGTTACAATAAGGAATTTTTGTAGTAGCACAATCAGTTACAATGGCACAATACGAATTTCACTAGTTGAGATCAGTTACAATGTCAATTTCATCAGTTATCAGTTACAATGCCTTTTTTTTCATCAGTTTTTGCACTATAGCACGAGACAATCAGAATTTGCACCCACCCTGGCGGGATTATAGGGGCCAGGAATCCTAAAAAAAAAACAATTATTATTTGTTTGTTTGCTTGCGTCACAATACGGAAATAATGAGAGGCACGCGCGCGCGTAGCACATCGTTCCGAGAGAGGTTTACAAAAGTCACGATATATAAACATTTGACCGGGACTTGGAAAAAAATTACGATAAGATGCATTCATCCTTCAAGGATGAGAAAGTGCATTATTTACTCATCACGCTGTGTCAGCGCAATAAATGAAGGCGCGGAACGTGGAGAGAAAATGAGTTTTTGAGGTTTTGGTGAAATTTTCGTAGGTTAGCAACACTGTGGCTCACTTGAGTGAGTTTTTGAGGTTTTGGTGCTGTTTTCATCGCTGTGAAACATCGTCAGCGCAATAAATGAGGCGCGGAACGTGGAGAGAAAGTGAGTTATTGAGGTTTTTTTGATCCTCACTTAATGACGTTCAACCGGGCTGATTACACTACTATAGAGGCTCTCGTGTAGTTTAGCACGTAATAAAAAAGGATAGGTTAAGTTATATCACGTAAGATCGTGATATACCTACAAGTGTGAGGTGGGAAAAAAAGGGAAATTTTACTAAAACATCGCTAAACGCTAAAACATCGACAAAATATTGTCAAAATATGTCAAAAACTGATATTCAATTGATAAAAAAAGAGGATACAAATGCATACCTACCAAGTATGAGTGGGAAAAAAAGGGAAATTTTACTAAAACATCGCTAAACGCTAAAACATCGACAAAAAATTGTCAAAATATGTCAAAAAGTGATATTCAATTGATAAAAAAGAGGCTGAAAGACGATACTTACTAAGTATTATTTTGAAACAATACACTTACACTACTAACGATAATAAATGTTTTCTGTGGTGCATCGTAGCATATTTTCATTCCGTTAAATATCATAAAACCGTGTCTCCCAATACAAAGAATTGGAAATAAAATTTAAAAATCCATATCAGGAATAAAATATCCAGTAGACATATCAGCTATCGAGCAATTTGAAAAAAAAAACATAAACAGTATAATAATCAATCGATAGCTGTGCATGTTTATGGTTATAATGAAAATCAAAATATTTATATACTCAGACATCATCCACCAGCAGATGGTGCACATATTAAAAGATTATTATATGTTACAGAGAGAAGCAAGAAACACTATTGTTCCTAAATTGGTACATATACAATTAACATCATATCATCATAAAATTACTATATGTGATAGATGAATGTCAATATTTTATGGAAGGAGTAACAAATCATGCGAACAAGAATTAGAGGAACATATTCAAAAATATTATCTTTATCCTCATGTAACTTACAAATTTCCATCATACAAAAATATAAAATTTGCTAATTATAATTCAATGGTACAACATCCATTTGTAATCTATCCTGATTTTGAAACAATACAGAAACCAATGGCAATCTGTTTTCGAGATTCAGATGCATCATACACAACAAATATAGCTAAGCATGTAGCCTGTAGCTTTGCACTAAAATTAGTAAACCCTTACGGAAAAAATAATCCACCTCTATATATTTATCGAGGCAAAGGTGCATCTCAAATAACTATCAAAGCACTTCGAGAGTGGGTGAAAATTCTTGCTTCAATCTTACATAATATAGAACCGATGAAGGATCTTATACCAGAACAACAACAGGGATATGATAATACCATACAATGTAAATACTGTATAAATAATTTTAATTCAGATTATCCTAAAGTTCGACACCACAACCATCTTAATGGGGAATATATTCATACAATTTGTAATTCATGTAACTTGAACATTCAGAAACCAAATTATGTTCCAGTATTTATTCACAATTTGCAAAATTTTGATGTACATTTATTTATCAAAGATTTGGAATATGATGGAGAGAATATTAATATTATACCACACACTGTAGATAAATATATTGCTATAGAGAAAACTATCAAATTAGAAAATGGAAAAAAAGTTGTTCTTAGATTCCTGGATTAATATCAGTTTCTTTCCAGCAGTTTAGCTACTATGGTGACTCAATTAACAGATGATGAATTTGTTCATACAAGAGAATATTTTGGTAGTGATAACATGAAATTGCTAAGGAGAAAGGGAGTCTACCCCTATCAATACATGGATAGTTTTAATAAATTTGATGAGATAGAGTTACCATCGACAGATACATTTTATAACCATCTTCTGGATGAAGAATGTAGCGAGTTAGATTATCAATATGCACAGATAATTTGGAATACACTAGGTTGTAAATGAATGGGAGATTATCATGACAAGTACTTGAATCTAGATGTTCACTTGTTGCCTGATGTGTTCGAGATTTTTCGAGATCGTTGTTTCCAGAAATATAATTTGGATCCTGTTTTTATGTATACAATACCCGGTTTATCCTGGCAGGCTATACTTTTAAATACAAAAGTTGAAATTGGTCTCATTAATAATATCGAGCAGTTCATGTTTGTTGAATCTGGTAAACGTGGTGGTTTAGTCCAGTGTCCTTTAAGATATGAAAAAGCAAACAATAAATATATATATAATTATAATGCTGATGAAAAAATAAATATATTCTATATATTGATATGAATAATTTATATGGGTATGTCATGACTCATAAGTCATACCACTGAGAGAACATTGTATTGTATACAAATTAAAGTTCACAAATTGAATATGTATATCCTGTTATTTATTTTTACACAAACTATTATACCACTGCGCCATCGAGGAGGCCCACTCTTTGAACTTGGAAGAAAGATTGGAATTAGGGGCTTAGAAGGACAGTACCAATTACCAGAGATTTATGATTGCACGCTACTATTTATAACAATATACATAAAATATTGCCTAGTGTGTTTGTGTTTATTTTGTGTAGTAGTTATGCTGTATAATGTGTTTCTGTTTGTCTTGTGTAGTATCGGTGGTGTGTATGTATGTGTCTTGTGTTGTAGTTGTGCTGTCTAGTATGTATGTGTAGTAGTTGTGCTGTCTAGTACGTTGGTTTTGTCTTGCGTAGTAGTTGTGCTGTCTAATTTGTTTGTGTTTGTCTTGTGTAGTAGTTGTGGCGTGTTTGTGTTTATATTTTGTTGTAGTTGTGATGTGTTTGTGTGTGTCTTGTGTAGTAGTTGTGCTGTCTAATGTTTTTGTGTTCGTCTTGTGTAGTAGTTCCTCCATTCATATTGGGGGTTAGGCGTAGAGCTGACAACTCTGCACTGTAAAAACACATGTCTAGAAACAACAATATAAGGCCATGGATGTTCCCAAGGTAAAATATTCCGGAGGTAAAATAGGTCCCCGTTCGGATCTCCGGGTGGGGACTACTTTGGGAGGTCTCAGGACTAAGGATAAGATCTACGTTAGGAAGAAGGATATTAAATTAGGCACCTGGAATCTTCTGAGCCTTTACCGGCCTGGGGCATTTCAGTGTACAGTTAATGAGATAGTTAAGTATAAATTAGATGTAGTAGCTGTACAGGAAGTTAGGTGGCCAGGAGAAGGGAATTGTAAAACTAAAAATTATACTTTTTTCTATGGTGGTACTGAAAATCATAATTTTGGAACAGGCTTTTTCATAAATAATAGAATTATATCGGCTCTTAAAACAGTAGAATTTATTAATGATAGGATATCATATGCAGTTTTACTGGGTAGGTGGTGTAAAATTATTTTAATAAACATACATGCACCAAAGGAAGATAAATATGATAATACTAAAGATGTTTTTTATGCAGAGTTAGAACAGGTCTTTGATAAATTTTCTCAGTATGATATGAAAATTCTGTTAGGTGACTGTAATGCACAAATTGGCAAAGAAGAGACATTTAAACCCACGATTGGTAAAGAAAGTCTTCATGAATTAAGTAATGATAATGGTATAAGATTGATTACTTTTGCAACCTCAAAGAATTTAATTTTGAAAAGTACCACTTTTAAACATAAAGATATCCATAAATATACCTGGTCTTCTCCAGATGGTAAAACTCACAATCAGATAGATCATATTCTCATTGATAAGAGAAGGCATACTAGTATAATTGACGTTCGTACACATAGAGGTGCTGACTGTGCTAGTGACCATTATTTAGTAATTGCTAAATTAAGAGAAAGACTCTCAGTGATAAATCATAAGCAACAAAATCTAAAAGTTCTAAAATTTGATACAGGAAAGTTTACTGATGAAAGAATTAAGAAAGATTACCAAATTAAACTGTCAAATAGATTTGATGTTTTGCAGGATTTAAATGATGATGAAAATATAAATGAAACAGACGTAAATAAGAATTGGGAGCACATACGTAATGCAATAGAATCAGCAGCTAAAGAAAGTATAGGATACCATAAACCGAGAAAAAGTAAGCCATGGTTTGATAATGAATGTCATAATCTAATAGAAATAAGAAATCAGGCTAGACTTAGGTGGTTAAATAACTCTGATGATACAAATCTAAACAATTATAATAGAATAAAGCGAGAAGTTAACCGCACGTTTAGAAGTAAAAAAAGAGATTACTTGAAAACCAAAATTAACGAAATTGAAACAAACAGCAAAAATAAAAATATCAGAGATTTATATAAAGGTGTAAATGAATTTAGAAAGGGGTGGCAACCTAAAGTAAACTTGATAAAATATAAAGACGGTGATTTTCTAGCTGACCCAAGTGATATTCTAAATAGATGGAAGAACTACTTTAATGACCTTTTAAATGTCCATGTAGGAGATAAATCAGAAGTGAATGAAGTACACACAGCAGAACCTTTAGTTCCAGAACCCAACTTGACTGAAGTTAAAGATGCTATTAAAAGGCTAAAGAATAACAAAGCACCTGGCATTGATTTAATACCAGCTGAGTTAATTAAATATGGTGGAAATTCATTAATGTATCAAATTCATAAATTAATCTGTTTAATATGGAATAAAGAAGAAATCCCTCAACAGTGGAAGTATGATAAAAGTATGCACCAGTGAAACAGAAAGTAAAATTCGTGTGGGTATTAATATGTCTGACAAATTTACAATTCATGATGGGTTAAAACAAGGAGATGCATTATCTCCATTGCTCTTTAATTTTGCCTTAGAATATGCTGTTAGGAAGGTAAAAGAAACTAAAGAAGGACTAAAATTAAATGGTGTGACTCAGTTGTTAGCATATGCAGATGATGTAGACTTACTGGGGGATGATGTGAATACAATTAAGAATAATGCTAAAATATTTTTCAAAACTGCTAAAGATATAGGTTTGGAAGTTAACAAACAGAAAACTAAATATATGCTTACAGGCCGAAACCAAGTGTTAGGTAATAATCAAAATCTAATTATTGATAACAACTCGTTTGAACCAGTTTCCAAATTCAAATACTTAGAAGTAATATTAACAAATGAAAATTATATTAAAGAGGAAATAAAAAGTAGGCTTAATTCAGGAAATGCATGTTACTTCTCTCTTCATAAACTTTTGTCTTCTCGTTTAATATCTAAGAAACTGAAAGTTAAAATATACAAAACAGTAATTTTGCCTGTAGTATTATATGGATGTGAAACTTGGTCCCTTACATTGAAAGAGGAACATAAATTGAGAGTATTTGAAAATAAGATCCTTAGGAAAATATTTGGACCTAAAAGGGATGAGGAGACAGGTGAGTGGAGAAGGTTACATAATTTAGAACTACATAATTTGTATTCATGTCCAGATATTATTAGAATAATTAAATCAAGAAGACTTAGGTGGGCAGGCCATGTGGCACGAATGGGAGAGGAACGAGGAGTTTACAGGATTCTTGTTGGGAAACCTGATGGTAAGAGACCTGTAGGAAGGCCAAGACGAAGATGGAGGGACAACGTTGAGATGGACCTAAGGGAAATCGGTAGGGATGGAAAAGAGTATATAGAACTTGCTCAAAATAGGGAAACATGGAAGGCCTGTGTTGCTGCAGCCATGAACCTTCGGGTTTAAGAAGGCTAGAGAGTTAGTTAGTTAGTTATGTCATGACTCAATCATTCCCGATTGGTAATTACGAATTGATGACCAATACAGAACTTAAAAACAGGGATTTCTTAAACTGGTCTGAAGATCATCCAAAAGGTTGTCTAGTGGAAGTTGATTTGGAATATCGATCAGATCTCCATGACGAACGAAATGGATTAGCTATGGCACCAGTTTCTCAAAAAGTTTCATGTACAAAGGAAACAAAATTGATATTATCATTTGATAACAAATGTAATTATGTACTTGATTATCAACTGTTGCAATATTATTTGAATCATGGTATGAAATTAATAAAAATTCATAAGTGGTTAAAATTTGACCAAGAAAAATGGTTAGCTCAATATATGGAGAAAAATACAGACAATCGAATACAAACAAATTCGAAAGTTGAAAAAAAATCTTTATAAATTTATGAGTAACTACATATATGGAAAATGTCTATAGAACAAAAGAAATCGAGTAACGTGTAATTTGGTGTCCCATCAAGAAAACTCCAGAAACTGATTGCCGATCTCACATACAAAAGTTTTACAAGAATGCTCTGACTCTTATTGAAAGATGCAATACCAATGTAATGTGTGATGCACCAATAGCTGAGGGTGTTACTGTCCTGAATTATCTAAATTAAAGATGTATAAATTTCACCATGATGTTATGAAACCCAGATACAAAAATAATATTGACGTAGCTCATATAGATACGGACAGTTTTGTATATATGATAGAAACATGTGATTTATACAATGACTTGTTTTCTATGAAAAAATATCTCGATTTTAGCAACTATTCAGAAAAGCATCAATTATACAATCTTCAAAACCAGATGATTCCTGGGAAAATTAAAGATGAGGCATCAGGATCTATAATATTAGAATTTGCCGGACTCAGACCAAAACTGTATTGCCTTAAAATAGATGGGGAAGAAGAAATTAAAAAGCAAAGGGTGTGAATCGAGCATGAACTGCAAGACATACAATAGAAGATTTTATATACTGTTTAAAAAATAAAAATGAAAAAAAAATGTCTCTATATCATCTCACTAGCAAATTTGATGATGTCTACACTACAATAAAATATAAAAAAGCTCATGATGGCAATGATAATAAATTGCAAATATTAGATTGCAATATCCACACTAGAGAATATGGACACTATAATACAAATAAAGAATGAGATAAATGTTAATAGAAGTTTCCTTAAAATTGATATAGATATTAATATTATTATTTTTAATATTTTTCTTATTTATGTTTAATTTATTTAAGGTGTATAATTGTTTTCTATATTTTATTGTAATATCTATTTGCAGAGTTAGGTGGTGTAGAGTAGCCTATGGCTAAATTTTGCTCTGAAGAAAATAAATAAAAAAATATTGTATTCTATTCTATTCTATTAAAATTGTTCTATTACTCTTTCATTTTTACATCATATGTATATGATTTCTCTACAATTAAAATTGCTTTGCATATGGTATTTTCAGGTAAAGTTTCATGAAACTCACATATTAACTTAATATTTATTTAATCATTAATAACTACCAATTTTGTTTTTGATGCATTTATAAACATTGTTCTGTGAATTATAAACTCGTCTAGATTATAATACAGATTTATATTTCCTTCAGTAACTCTTTTAGGTGCAATATATGCTTCATATAATTTAAAAAAAATCTTGATCTGCAATGTTTAAATTGTAATTTTTACGTTTGAATACCTCATTTCGACCATTTTTAATTTTATAATTATCAAACTGGCAGATATCTTTTTCCTGATTGTTATCTCTCCCTGTCTGAAACAATACAGCTACAAACTCTGGCATATCGTATTGTAGAGATTGAAACTGATTAGTAATATCAAATTCAAAGAATTTTCTACTGGCCTCTGTATGCATTGATATGTATAAAATTTGAGGATTTTTAACAATGTTGGCTTTGTATTTGAGAGCATCATTCGATTCAAATACTAATACAAGCATATGTAACTCCTCATTGGGTGATGTGCGAAATATGATATTTAAACCACCTTTCCACATAATTTCTTTATAAACAGAGAAAAGGCCAAATAGCAATCTCATGGGGAACAGTACTGTGTGACTTTTTGTTATGATTTTTGTTCCAGCATAGAACCCACCAACTTTATAATATATACTCTCTGATTTAGATAATTTTAATGTCCCCAATGTAGTGGATGTAATTCCAGGATAATCAATTCTGTCAATGACTGTACCATGCTTTTTGATTTCAATTTGTGAGAATAAAAATGGAACAAAATAATCTATAAGTTCTACATTAGAAGTAGCTGAATATTCTTCACTATTATTTTTTTTACAATATCAAATTTTATATACAGTTCCGATCTATGTGGATGAATAAAAACATCGTCTACTGTAATAACAAACTGAATTTCCTTATTCGGTTCATTAAGATTAGCAAATGTTCTCTTTGGAGGGAATAATTGTAATTCATAACTTTCGATATTTTCCATTGGTATTTATTTATATATTAATTTCTATTATTGAAGTGATATTTGCACCGGCAAAATCGATTATCGCGTTTCTCTCATTTGTAATTCTTATCTCTATGTCATTAACTTTATCATAAAAAACAGGAAAATAGATTGGGGAATAGATAATGGGTTCCATAAATTCCGAATTTGGTTTAAATGTGGCATTGATACCTGTCTCCTTGTGAGTACCAATTGCATTTTCTTCAGCTTTGATAATCATTGCTTTGGCAATATTGCAGTGAATATTTAACGTTTCAATAGCTAAGAATTTTGGTATAAATTTACCTGTGTGTCTAATACCAGGCTCTAATTTTGAATTGTTCGGAGATCCTGAATTTCTTCCATGTTAGATAGATCTAATATTTCTTTGGTAGATACGATCTCTACTCTATGTGTTACTGAATTTTTGGAGAGTATTACAGTGTTAGGAATTTCAGATTTTAGAGTGGATAAGTTACATTGTCCAGGAGAAATTATATTTTTTTCATTACCTACAAATATAGTATTGTTGTATGAAGTTATATTTGGAATCAGATACATGCTGTAGTATGCTCTCAGATCTATAGATTTTGGATAGATAATATCATCGTGGAGGTGTAGTTCCAAGATCGTAGTTGCACTAGAAAGATGAAAAAGTTCCATACTATATATATAATATTGCTTTTTGAAAATCTTGTAATTTGATGTGTGGTATTTTATTTAATAATCTGAGCATCATAATACCAATATGAAAACATATAATTTGATTGAAATCTTGTATACGATACTGTATATCGTTGTAATAAATATTAAGATGGTTTAAATAATTAACTAATTCTACAGGTGGTTTCCCTCCAAAAGAAACAAAAATAAAAACATTGTTATTTTGTTTATAATAACAGATCCAGTGGGTACCAATGTTTTCGGACTTATCCAAATTAACCACACCACATTCTCGAGAATGGGGACTATCTTTAGGGAGAAATCGGACATGAAAACTCCCCTGAAATATCGAATTTTAAATATTTAACTAAAGATTCTATGTCTTCGTTCGTAAGTGGTTTCTCTTTTTTTAAATTTAATGAATACTCTGGATTTCACGCTACTGCCTAATTATTTATGCATGGCCAAATTATGACGTTTCTGTTTCTCTAATTAAGCTTTATACTTTTTTGAATCGATAACAGTTTTTGCAATAGCAGCAGTACCACCAGCTAAACATCCCACAGCACCCAAAGCTGCTAGGCTGGCAAGAATACTGAATATGAATCCAACACTATGTGTTTTTCTTATATTTTGTAAACGTTTTAATTGGGGTGTACTGAGTAATAATTTCATCCCATTTCCTTTGGATATACATTGTTTCTTTTTTTCCTGTTGTTTTTAGTTAAAACTGTATTTAATTTTTTAAAATTTTTAAGAATATGATACGGAATTTGATGTACAACTTCTTTTGGTTTCATATATTTTAAGGGGTATTTTCATATTACAGACCCCGCCCTAATTTCTGTTTTGGGTTCATGGAAATTGTTGTAGCCAATGCTGCTATTTTTTAACCCAAAGAAGAATCTCTACTGGTTAATCTTCCAAATGATGCCTGTTCCAATTTTTGATCAGCTACATGACGATTATCGAGAACTTTGTGTGCGTTGTATGCAATATCATGATCTTTACAAGCTGCATCGAGTTAATTGGTTCCCCTATCTCCTCTTGTTAACCGTTTTTCAAGATTTGTACCCGGACCACAGTATTGGTAACCAGGTACATGTAATTCTAATGGGAGTATATTAATAATATAATTAACCAAACCCCGAACAACTGATATATTCCAAAATTTAGGAGGTAGAGAATTGATATTTGTAATTAAGTATCTTATACCTTTGGGATCATTTACAATAAAATTGGCTAGTTTGTCACTAATAATATTTACAATACCCATTTTTTTCATTATAGAAATTATTGTTCCCAGCATTTTCTTCTCCTGCTATAACCAGCAATCTATCTATGAGTTTTCTCACATCATCCATCCACACAAACTCTTTATGTAGAGTATTGTTCGATACCACTACCGGTTTTAAGTTGGGTCCAGTTAGGTTTAAACAGATTTTTGTATTTGTCGCCACTGCTCGATTTAACTCTATTCTGACTGTCATCATTGTGTTGGTATAGAGCATCAGACAATATCAAAGTCTCTGAGTAACTCTGGTAATCTTCATCTGTATAATCTCTGGGGTATTTTTTGGTAATCAGTTCCCACTAACCCACGGTACCAGGATATCTGGACAAGTTTTTTTTCATCCAAACTAATTTTCACATCATTGGTTGAAATGTTACTCTAGATATCCCAATTTTCCATACCACATCCTTATTTGGATCCATGGTCGGATACAATCCAAACACTTCATCTTTTTCAAATTTTCCAGCACTTAGGTAATCCCTTGCCAAGGGACCCAACTCAATTTTTTCAGGTTCACTTATAGTTTTAGTAGGTGGTTGTTGGAGAGTCAGAGGTGTGTGAATACTTTATAATGGTGTAGGAGGAAAGTCTGCATAATTTTTATCAGTAATAGGTACCAATTCATTTATGAGGTTTATATTTTGTTCTGTGACACCCTTAATCTCTTTACCGAGACCACTGATTGCATCTATAATTGGTTGGTCTTGACGTTTGTGTTGTTCATAAGATCCTCGATTTTTTTTATTTCCACCCTTTAAATCGTTTGGTCATGTAATCACGTAATTTCAAATTGCCCTCGATTTTATGTTATGACATATTTCTTGATTAGAGGTTATTTTATAATGTTATAAGGTTTTTTATATGGATTCTACGTTCATAAAATCGTTGATCTTGTTTCTGAATTTTCCATTGTTGGGTTTTCGAGTCATATCAATTGTAACAAATCCAAAATCATTATTGTTCCAACAGGATGAACAGAATTTTGAAAATTGGTTGAAATTTAAATCTCCCCCCAAATAATCATCATAAACATGTTTAAGATTAGTGTGATATTGACGATACAAACAAAGTAGGTTTGTTTTATCCCTCAGTAACTGTTTGGGAATCTTGGAATAAGTTTGAGCCAAATAAAAACAATCTATTCCCCTGTGTCAACACTGAGTGAAGAAATATCGAATTTGATATTGATTTTCCAGAATCACATCATCAAGCACCACAACATAATTTTTTTAAACCGTGGTCAAGAGGTTTTATACTTGATCCAAATGTGGATATACCAAGTCCCTCATACAGTTTCATGAGTTGCTGGTACTTTGGTTGTTCCAAACTCTTTGAGAATACATACAAGTGGCTATTTTCCCAATCTAACCAATTGGGGGCAAGCAAAAAAATTATCTACCAGCAGTGTAGTTTTTCCACAACCAGAGGGACCTACTATGAGACATTTTATATTATCGGTTAACAACTCACAATTTTTTTACTAGTTTCTACTAAATCTGATAAACGTTGTACAACATTCCAAGTTGGTATCATAGAATCACCTGCTTTGAATCTATCCAACTTTTTTCTGGCAATCCCAGCCATTTAACATACAATTTGTTATATTTTTGTTTAATATTTTTTCAATAAGTTTTGTATCTGGATATTTTGTTTTACTGAGTTCTTCATCATAAAATCTTCCTTTCAGTATTTTACTATAATTATCTTTTATTATATATGTATACCTGATCTCTGGTAAAACTCGGACCACAGTAAACAACTCTGTGCTCCAATTTTTGATGAAACCCTTCTCAAATAAATGTTTGAATTTATTGACTCTCACCTGATCTCCTATTTTAAACTTAGGTTTTATGGTTGTGTATTTATATTTTTGACAATAAATAGTAGAAATCAATCTTTTCAGATTTGGTCACCTCAGCAGGTTTTATATGTGTTTTCTATGTATCGAGTAATTGTAATTATGAAATAGGTGAGGCAATATTTCTAATCATTTATAGTTACCCTGTAGAGTAAATTGTTTCCACATGTAATTTTGAATATTCTGTTGAATAGTTCTACTGTGCTTGTTTTAAAATCACTGTATTTAGAACAATGTCTAATATTATGTTGATTCATTAATTTGGTAAATGTGGAATTGTAAAGTTCTTTTCCTCTATCTGTTTCCACATAATTCGGTATCCTTCCCTCAATAAATATTAATTTAAAAGCCTCGGTAACACAAGTACCAGTTTTGGATTTTAGAGGAAGAGCCCATGCATATTTGCTAAATGTATCTATCACAGTGAGTAAATATTTGTAAACATGATTATTATCTTAAGTATTTTTTTTTTAAATCCTGTGTTTATTTCGATCAAATTCCCCTGCCATAGATCATCTATGCCATTTGTTACTACAGTTAATCGTTTGTAGTTACGACGGGCTGGTCTGTGTAATTCATTAACTATATCTTGTCTAGACATTTAGTACGAAGAGGGAATATTATATAAAATGGATTATTTTCAGGGTATAGTTGTTTTATATCAACAATTAGTTTATCGCCAATTTCAATATCAAAAACAGATAATTGTTCATCCTCATGTATTTTATATTTGTTGGTAGACTCATCCCAGTATGCTATAGGTATTTGAACTGCCTTATGTATACCATCTTTTCTCACTATAGTAAATCGAGGAAATTCAAAATGTTTTCCATTTTTTACAAATCTAAACTTCAGAAATCGAAGATTGCCATCGATGAAACATTCGTGTGCCTTTGTTTATGGATATAATTTGTAAACAGTATCAGCATTAACATATGTCCAGTACTCTCGAATATTCGGAACACTTTGTAATCTAACTATCTCGATAGAGTAAAATTGACGTAATTCTGCATCATCTAATTTGGTTAATACTGGTTCCAGGTGTTTATTGATAGTACGAACCAACTCAACATAACCCGGTTTAATTTTTAAATCGACATAGAGTTGTTTGAATTGTTCTTTCAAATCATGGAGTTGAATGTTAAAATTCGATAAGTTCCATTCTTGAGCTGCTTCAATGATGCTAATTTATAACTTGATTTCTGATGTCCATAAATAATGAGTGAAGTTCATTGATTATTTGGTTGGTGGGAAGAGTAGCAATAGTTTCTCTAATTTGTACAATTTCCCTCTGGATGTTTTTGATATCCTCTGATTTGAGTATTCGATTTACCACTTTCTTCATGGCTCTGATTTCCCGAGAAGTAGGTAACCCAGCTACAGTATTCTGAAGTGTAGTTAGAGTTAATTTTACAGCATCCAGTTCGGTTGCATCAGCTACAGTTTTTAAAATTTCTTCTAGTTGTGTTATGTTATTTTGCGTAGGTGTCGATTGTTGCAGTGTTTCTAATTTGTTTTGTATGTCATCAATCAGATGATGGAAATGCGATAGTTCAGATTCGGTATTGAGGTTTTCCAACTTTGTAATCTGCTCTTGCACTATAGCTAGAATTTCAGTGATACCTGGCAATTTTGATTCCAGAGTTTCCCGTACACTAATTAATTCATTTTTCATGGTTGCCAGAGTATCCTCGATGTGTGCTATGGTTGCTTGTATCTTACCAAAATCTTCAAACGTTTCCAGCTGGAGTTTAATATTTGTTACACTACGAGCAATGGCATTGAGTTTAGTAGATGAAGGAAAATTATTAATAAAATCTTCCAGCGTTTGAAGTTTGGATTAAACCTGGGTTATAGCTGCATGCAGTTCATCTGTTTGTAATTCAATTTTAATATTTCCCAGTGTAGGAATCTCGAAAGATGGAAACTGTTCTTGTAATTTGGGAATACTAGCATTTACCTGTTCATATTCCTCTTGAGTTTTGATACCCTGGATGATGGTTTTCAGTTCGGTACGAATATTATTTACCTTGTCGTTTAATTGTTGTTTCAATTGTTATATGGATTTGTCGAAATTTATTAAGTTCATTTTTCAATTTGGCTACACTTTCCTCCAAATTTTGAAGATTGTCTATTGAGGCTAAATTTGTATATTTCTCGAGTAGGGATTTTAGTTCGCCATCAATTTTTACTATGGGGTCAATTAGTTGAGTTTGAAGATTTGTGATCTCAGCTTGTATATTTACATTTAATGAGTTTTGTAAAATTAGTAAATCTGATTTAAGTTTCTTAAGACGTTCATCTAATCTAGCAATAGCATTGGAATCATCCGGTATCTCTTGTCGTCTCCTATTTCCAAATATATCCATTTTTTAATTTTTTAAATTTTTTTATTTCATTTTTTGTTTGGTATTTCTATATATTTATGAGAAGATAGATTGTTCTTATTTCGATGAGGAATGGGATTAATTTATCATACTGCCCAAATGTTTCAGCATACAGGAAATCACCTACTTGCACATTGTATGTTGTGTTCGGATCTATTGCATTGTGTTTAATTCTATACAAATTTCGACCTATGTGTACAACTGCTGCATTGGGTGGAGAGATACTTATTTGAATCTTTCCACTGACAGGAATTTTATATGATGGTTGATTATTATTAAATACATGTAATTGTTTACCCGTAACCTGATCAACTTCATACCAGATACTATTTAGATGGATGATGACCAGGCCTCTTAGTTTACGATGAATATCCCTAACGATATCCATGTTTACTGGAATTCTCTCTATTCGTTGAATATGTTTCTTGAAACCAAACACATTCATGGGCATTATTTCTTTTTGGTTATCTTTTTATAAAAAAAAATAATTAGTACATATGGTAATATTTAAATATGCAAATACAGTATCTTTGGTTCAGATAAATGGACCGAATTAATACTGGGATATTTTGCAAAAAAATTTAAAATTTAACTTGTGTTCAATTATTTTCTTACACTTAGCAAAACAAATAAATTTCGCTTTAGTTATAAAAAAGCAACATTTTTAAAAAAATAAGAGGAAATTATATAAATTTTGCTTTTTTACTCTATAAAAAATTGAATGTTGAGCTCTTGCGTGAAGCAATTTTTCACTTTTTTACACTTAGAAAAGCAGCTAAATTTTGATTTTTCATTAAATTACACTTGAAGAGATCACTATAAAATTGTTGGATTTGGGGGTGGGGGGTAGAACGTAGCGTTGTCTCTACTGTCGGTGACTGATATAATGCGTCCTCATGTGTTAGTGTTTTCTCAATTTCCTGCTTATCCTCCGCTTGTACTGTAAGTAAACACCATTAGCTTTTAAAGGGCAGAAAGTACAAGATACTGCTTTACTAATTCTACATATACGAATTCGCAAAACTTTAACATTATTTAATGAAATATATGACAAACAATTTTACCTTAATTTAAACAATCTGTAACTTTTATCTGTATTTAATGAGTTAGTGATTTACGTCGTGATTAGGCAAGCTCATGAAATCTGTGAATTAACGCTAAGAAACGTTGATATTTATGAATGCCTTAACTCGAAATACAAATATCATAATTTCACTTCAAGTTTGAACAATATATGTAATATAAATACACATGAAATTTAAAGTATTAAAATCTTCATGAGTTTAAAATGCGCAGGTACTATAGCTCAGAAAGGGAAAGAAAAATTAACAACAATAAAAATATCTCGCTAACATGTGAGACACATCCGCGCCGTGCTATCTTAATTGTGTCTACACGTGATTTCACGCAGTTTCGCTTGTCCTTTAGCATAGACGATTCTGCTCAGACGTCACTGGTCCGATTAGTAAGCAGACGTCGTAGGCCACTGCGCTATCCATGGTTGGAAGTAATGGCTGTAATTAGGTACCCTCGGTACCCTCTTGACACTGTGGATCGAGAAATGTTTAATGCCCGAACAACTTCAGAAGTGGATTGCACCATTCCGCGTTCAAACTTCGCGTATAGATAAGCTAATTAGAAGATTTATTACAAGACTCGAAAGTGTACAAATGCAAGCACTGAGAGCGCTCTGCCTACTTATACACGTGTTCTGCGATGCTAGCGCCACGTGAATATTTGCATACTGCTAACCCATGACTTATGGCGCTAGAGTGTCCTACAGTACACAAACACAATTTTGAAGAATGTTGCACAATATAATGGCTAACAGATTTCAAAATGTATCAGAAAAATTAAGTAGTTTCCTATTATAAAGACAACAGAAATCTCTACACCAGTAGTTGCTCAGTTACAATGAACGCAACGATGTGCAAAACAGTTGACAACAAAATCTGGGGATTTTTTATTAAATATAATATAATAGATTTAAATGCTTATCATTTATAGACATCTGCAAAATTGAAATGACTGCTCTAATAGTTTTTATTACATTCTTATAAATTTTTCCAATAGGATATGATGCCTTTTGATTCGATCGCAAATCCTTGAATTGCAAAATTGAAAATCAACATTATTTGAAACTGCACATGTCTGTACCTGATTTTTGAAAACTTGGATACTAGAATCCACATTTACTAATAGCTAGTTTTATTCCTTCTTTTTCAGTTACGAAATCTTCACATGTAAGTTGCATTGTCTAATTTTCCGGAGAGAAAGGTTACAGACAATATAGGCCTAAAGGTGATGTTTTAGTGCGTACTTTGGCAACACTGGATTTCACCTTCATCCTTCTGCTTTCGTCTCGCGGCCGTTCGTCATTGTTTGTACAATGCCGGAAATTATATATTATATAAAAACATAACTCATGTAACACTAAATAATGTGTAGTGCACGTGTTGTCAAATACATATCTTTTTGAATGAATACTAGCCGTTGTAACCTTTATTCCCGACACGCCTCGTATTATTATGATATGTTTTTTGTTGCTACACCTAGAATATCAGAGACACTGAAAGTGTACATTTGCTTTTAGTTAAACTAATACTTATCACAACCAATAATTGAATTCGCAGTGGCTGTATAAATACAGTTTTGCATTTACGGCCATTTACAATATTTTGGCGTCGTGCAGACTCGTTTATAAGTGACAAGGACTACGCGATTCCAGAAGGTCGAGATCAAATATTTTAAAGTGAGTAATGTAAA
Source organism: Lepisma saccharinum (assembly GCF_977018435.1). Taxonomy (NCBI): domain Eukaryota; kingdom Metazoa; phylum Arthropoda; class Insecta; order Zygentoma; family Lepismatidae; genus Lepisma; species Lepisma saccharinum. Next base: position 50,587,005 of record NC_139238.1, read on the forward strand.
TGTATTCCAATGATGACTAAACTTTGATGATTGGTTGTTATAGTTCGGGATCTGTGTAAAGAATGTACGATATTAAATTATGGCTTATATTGTTTGTGTTACACAGATCTGCGTTAAGTATTTTTAACATATAACACATGGAACAAAGTAATTCCGTTCATTATCTGAAGAACCAATGAATTAGTTCTTGGTTCTAAAATTTATTTTCGATGCTGCTGACATGGAACATATACGCATCATTCAAAGACAAAACAATCGTGTTTTATATCAACTTTTCTTGCTTTTTGTAAGCAACGGTATGATCGAATATTCTTCTTATTAAATATATGTAAAATGATAGTAGGCAATATTAGAATTTATAGTACTATAATTATAAGAATAGTAATTCGTTATTAATTTTATTACAGAACAACAATTCGTATGTGACAAAGATGGACGAGAGTGTATTGATGATCATGAAGGTATGCTATTAATAACACATAAAATAGATAATGCTGATAAAGCATTCCTATCTTTATTTCGAATATATCTTGTAGTCATTTAATGCATATTAACAATATAAATTCTCAAGGGAGCCACCTCGAAATCATATATGCGATTTCTCCATAGAGGAGTGTTCCTTTTGCTTCCTTTGTCATTATAGGAAAACAATACGCGTATTAAAGCTATAAAATAATAATAACCTTTAATTTTCATAATACATGTATATTAAGTTTCGTATCTTGAATTTTGCTGATTAGCTGAAATGATGTACACACTACCAAATACTACAAGGAAAGGTTAAATTATAACGATCATGTTACGAATCAAAATTCTAACCGATATTTACCTGGTCACCATATATCTCGACGGTCGCTATGTTTGTCTCTACCCTGAGTTTAAGATAGGACCCAAACTACTGTTCAATATAAGTCCTTCTAGAATCAAACCTGGGGTTCTTTCTCCCTTTCTCCATATACGGTGAGAAAGATACCATTACGCCGTCGAAATTACTCTTGATACATTTCCTATGTGCCCATCAGTGACATCGCCATGTAATTTTTAAATAGATTCTATGGTAAGGGTGAGTACTATTATATTTTACGACGTAAAAGCAATTTTTTTTAAATGGGCCATTATATATTATACAACCAAAATCTCCTTCACAACTTCTATTTTCTTAATAGCTTTGTATATTGGCCCATTTCAAAGAAAAGGCTTTTTACATAGTTTTGTAATGTTCTAAATTAAACCAGGAGTTAGAAATAGTAACACACGACTTTGCCTTTGTTTATCAATGCCGTTTTTGGCGTGACTTCCACAGTCCCAGTTGTGACACCGGCGCTCTCACCTCTTTGACATTTGACCTGCAGCCACTGGGACGTTCAACCCGGCAGAGTGTGGTACCACAAGTTGCCCTAAAATTCTGGTGGAAGAATTTCTTACCAAAGTTAATCCAATAATAACTTTATTTACCAAAGTAAATCTTAGTCTAAATCTACTCTGACACAGTAATTACCACATTACGTAAAAACAGAAATATAATATAAGTTTAATGAAATGTAGCAAAGACGATTATAATAACATTATTTTGTATTCAAACGTTTTAAGGAACTGCATATGTAAATTAAGCAAAGTTCTATATAATTGGAAATTAAAAATATACAAGATGTCGTATCAATCCCTAAGATTGTATGTTTATTTTATTAAGTCTCTCTGAACGCTTCATGTTGACCAGGGCATTCACTTGTTTTTCTCAGCTGTCTCAAGCCTCTTAGGCATGTTTACAATGCATTGTGTTGTGCCATGCAAACCTCCTGAGCATTCAGGAACAGGTAACACTTCTGGTTTTAGAGTCAGCGGTTTGCATGGTAGCAATTATATTAAACACACGATTCGGCGATTCGGCATCGAGGAAGAGCTCGATGGCCAGGGAATATAGAGGTGAGACAAGCTGGGAGGTGACTGACTTTGGAGATTGAGTGGAGAGAGTGAAGGTGGTCAGCAAGTCAGTAGGTGAGGAGTACTACAACGCCCTGGTCGACAAATAGGAGAGAAGCTTACAGAGGACTTCGCTATTTTCATTCAGCTAAAGACTTCAGTTAGACAGGTAATTATCCTACACCCAGCCATGATACAGGTTCAACGGTTCACAAAACACAACGAGTGTCCATTGTCTTTTCAGTAGTTTAATTCCTTTGTGTAATTTGTACCTTTCGCATGCCAAGCAATAACTCGTCATGTCAATGACGAGTGGTCTCATCAAGAGGATGAATGATGAGTAGTTTACATCACCCCATCGATTAACTGGTTCAGATCCCTTCATTCTATAGAATGACACGTGGTGGAGGTGCGGGGCACGCTTAGGTACCGCAGAGACATGGCAAAATCCAGTACCAGCTTCGCGTCATACTGCAGATGACGAAGGACCTAACGTTATGGTGACTAAGGAGACTGGCACCGTGACAAAACCAGTGCACGACATTACTAAATTTGACATTAATCCAGCATTGGAACCCGATCAGAAATTGCAACTTAGACAATTATTAGAGAAGTATGTAGATGTATTTTCTTGGTCTGAGCAAGACATTGGTTGTGCCACTAATTATACGCATCGTATAAAGTTAAAGGACGATTCGGAATTTCACGTCCCAGCCTACCCTATACGTGTACACCTGCGCAAGGAAATTAATCAGGAAATTGACAACTTGCTAGAAGCAGGGGTCATCAGTCCTACAACATCACCGTACAATTCATCAGTTTTTCTTGTCAAGAAGAAATCAGGAGCTTATCGAATGGTGCAAGATTTTCGATTGCTGAATGCCAGGTCCGTTTTCGACGCAGTTTCAATTGGAAACATTTCAGAGATATTGCACAATATGGCCGGTAAGAGCTACTACTGTAGTGCTGATCTGAAACAAGGATTTTTTCAAATTCCTTTAGCAGAACAATCGAAAAAGTACACTGCCTTTACTATACCAGCCAGGGGACAATTTGCGTTGAACTTTACACCTATTTGACATGTGACTTCTCCTGCGGCAATGACCCGATGTGTTCAGCTCGCTACAGCGGGGATGAATGACAATAACTTTGCCTTTTATATCGATGACATGTTTGTTTTTGCCAATACATTTATGGATATGTTAGTGAATTTAGAAAAAATGTTTCAATGTTTACGATCTGCCGGATTGAAATTGGCTGTACCTAAATGTTCATTTGGATACTATGAGACAATTGCCTTGGGCCACAATGTGGGCAAATATGGCTATCGTATAAGTGATAGAATACTGTCATCCATTAAGAATTATAAGGTTCCCACCACCACGAAGAAGGTTAAAATGTTTTTAGGTCTTTGCAGCTACGTGAGGAAATATGTCAAGAATTTTTCTGATATTGCATCACCATTACAGGGTTTAATTCGTAAGGGCAAGAAATTTACATGGGGTCCTGAACAACAATCGGCATTTGAGAAATTAAAGGAAGCTCTAATTACTGCACCTGTTTTGTTACCGTACGATCCAGCGAAGAACACCAAGGTTTTCACCGATGCTTCATCTCATGCGGTCAGTGGCGTATTAATGCAGCCCAATGCAGAAGGAGAGTACTTGCCATGTGCGTACTGCAGTAGAACGTTGACCGACACTGAAAAAAGATTGAGTGTTATTGAGCAAGAATTAACAGCAATTTTATATGCTTTCAAATCATTTAGATTTTATCTTGTTGGGCGCCATTTTGATTTATACACGGACAACAAAGCAATTACGTACATTAGGACATCCCGTAATTTGAGCTCAAAGCTTCTTCGATGGATCAACCTTTTGGAGGATTTTTCATTCACTCCTATCCATGTTAGAACTACGGAAAACATCGCCGATCCCCTCAGCAGAGAATGTGGAGTAAACGTAGAGGATGGCAACACTGAAGAGGACATTCCCGAACCCAGGACACTTACTTTATTTGATGCAACCACAGATGTCGCGGAACATCAGAGACAGGATTCATTTTTTGGCCCAATTATTAAAGTTTTGGAGGACCCAGACAAGGACGATGGAACATTACCTCTATACATCCAGAGGCAGGTCTATCATCATGTGTTGGAAGATGGATTATTATATAGACAGCAGAAATTAGGAGCTACTACCAAGAAATTATTATGCATTCCCATGACGTTACGTGATTCTGTGATTGAGACACTCCACGCTTCACCCATAGGAGGTTCTCATCTTGGATTTACCAAATGTTACAACGTTGCATTACCACGAATTTATTTTCCAAATATGAAGTTATTTATACAGAGGAAAATTAGGGAATGTATTACATGCCAGCAGAATAAACGCCGTCCAGGTCTACCAGCAGGAGAACTGTGCACTTTTCCCGCACAGAAGCCATTTCAGCGGATTTGTCTAAATTTTTCAGGTCCATATCCTCCTTCATCCAATCTTCGTCATCGATACATAATCGCTGCAACAGATTTTGGGACGCGCTATTTAATAGCCAAACCAGTTGCAGATTTCACGGCCAGTACAGCAGCAGAATTTGTGTATGAAGAGATCGTGTTACGCTACGGAAAACCAAAGGATATTTACACCGACCGTGGATCAGCATTTAAATCTAAGCTTTTCCAGGAACTTGACAATAAATTGGGAATCACCATCAAGTTTTCACCAGTCGGTCTACATAATTCTATAGGTCTTTCTGAACGGAACCACGGGGTTTTGCAGAGTATAATGAAGTGCTATGTTAATTCAAAACATACAGATTGGGTCCAATATTTACAGCCAAGTGTATTCAGTTATAACACCACGAGGAATCAGAATTTGCGGTATAGCCCATTCTTTTTAGTACATGGATTCCAACCTACTTTGCCCTGGGAGCTTGCATTACACACACCAAGCTGTGAAAATGTGGAGAATGATGTACGGTTCCGAGTATTGGAGAAAGCAAGAACCAATGCTACGGATAACTTAGCAAAACGTCATGTTGAAGTGAAGAAATATTATGATCAGAAGAGGAAACAGATCAAGTTTCAACCAGGCGATAAAGTATTAATTTTTGACAGCACCCAGAAAATTGGAACCGCACGGTGCTTTTCAGGTATTTATAAAGGTCCTGCCACAGTTATTCGAGAAGAGAATCCCAATACATACCTGGTGGAATTCCAAAACAAGCGCGGAAAGACAGTAGTGGACTCTATTGCCGTCCAGAGACTCAAAAAATATTATGCGCCAGATGACGGTGAAGGCGAAGAGAATTTGGCAGGTGAAGATGAAGATCATCAAGAGGACAACGCGGACTCATGCACGGATAATGGTCACTAAAATTGAAAATTTATATAAGTAACAGGTTTAACATTTTAATTTCACTTGCGTGACATAATAATAATTTATAATAAAATAGCACTAATAATATTAAAGATTCAAAGCAGACTTATTATTTAATAATGTTCTTTAGGCACAAAAGTTTTTTTTTTGCAGTATGTAATAATACTAGCTCAGCGAATACATCACTAGAATTTTATAGTTACTCTTCAGAAGAAGGTATATGATTATATTAGCAAAGTTTATTTTTAAGCGCCAGTTATGAGAATATTTATATTATATGAATATGTAGACGTCGACGTCAAGATTTTTTGCGCTCCTATAACAAGTATTTTCCTTCGGATATTGGATTGCAACCGATAATCCTGGAAATCCATTCTGCCATCGCAGAATGATAATGATTAAACCACAACGGTTTTAGTTTCTAACTTTGCCACAATAATATGCTAAGCATATTTTAGAATGAGTAGAGAGAATTAAAGATTCTTCAAGTTTTAGTGATGTTAGTATTTTAATGCATTTAAAGATCGCATAAATAATAATTATTATTTTATTTCAGGTAGTCAGGAGTAAATCAGTCTCAATTTTTTTCCTTACCTTGTACCTCAGTACGGTTCGATTGATTTCAAAGTATTTAAGAGTAAAAATAACACCTGAAATTTAATAAGATAAGTTTGCAGTAAAATTTAAAATAAGATAAGTTAACCAGTGCTAATACATTTAGAGAATAAATAAATATTAAATAAATAAATTACGCAGATAATTTGAGCCTAGAGTCAGAAATAATTAAAAGTTGAGTTAAAATATCTACTAATTAGACTAGGCAGGCTTAAAGTACGTGTAAGCTTTGAAGAACTGTTTGTTTCGATTGCCTAAGCAACATGAAAATCATTGCGATTTTAGTTATTTTAAACGGATTACTTCCACACGTAAAAGCTTCTAATTTTATTTATCTGTTGAACAAGTCCTTTGACTATCCTTATAAAATAATTACAATTTTATTATTAACAACATTTATTATTAGTATTTTTATAATTTTCATAATCTGTTATTTTGAATGTCACCGCAAGAAATCTATTATTTATGACCATGAGTGTACCAAAGAATTACCGTTAAGCAAACTTAATGATTCACCGTCCATTGATCACATTTACGACGATGTTGCACCGATTGTTGAAGTGGTACCATTAAAAACGAGTAACCCGCCAATTCCCCCAGCCTTGCCTCAGTCCATTATTATTCAACCTAGGGTACAACTAGAAGTTCAAGATGTATCCAGAAATAGTTTAGTCACAAAAGACGACAGTATAGATTTGCCGAAGAATATTTTATCCGTTAAAAATAGAGTCCAGAAATTTTGCCGTAAGCAAGGATTATAATTTTGTTCAAAACAGTCGCAAAATGGAAAGTGAATGGCCTATTTCAGCCTGTGTTCCGCCAGTTGTAAAAGTTAAAGAGTTATTTGCGAATCAGTCACCAGTAAAAGTCGAGAAAGTTTCAAGTGTTACTTTAAAAGCAGAAAGTAAGCCAAATTTTCAGGTTCCCGAACCTGTTGTATCGTTCACAAACCATATTTTTTACGACTTCACGTTCGCCTAGAATTTTTATATTAATTACGATTCAAATTTTAAGCTTAATTCATTTTTTACGTTTGATTGTACCCTATGCAAGGTTTATTAGTCATTTAGTTTGCTAACAGCTTCCCAACTGTTGTTATTTTACGAGCACGGAAGTGTTCAAGTAAACACGCTGTCGCAAGCGCAACGAAGTTTTTCTCTTTCCATCCCATTTATTACGTCATTTCAAAGTCCTTGACTTTATGTCGAACTCCCGCAGCGCCTACTACACCTTGTTTGTAGTACTTTAAAGTTTCGTAAACATTTACGCGTCATTCAATGTATCAGCGAACCAGAGCTTGCATTTTCTTCCTCCGTTCCTTTGCCCGCTGCCCGGAGCAGCGACTTTTTCCCCTCCACCTCTCCGACCGCTCCCCGAACGTACCCGAAGATGTCGACCGAACACGACAAGCGAGCCTACGATTTTCTTCGCTGTAGAGAAATTAGTTCAGTCCTTCCAAGCGACAACGAAATTGCAACTTTGCAGGAACTTTGTCAGCGAATTCCTTTCTCTGCACTGTAGCGCTCTCCCGAGTACTTTGAGCACGTTAGAAGCTCAGGAACACTTTCCATAGACTTTGCATATTTTCTCGGATCAGTGGCGGTCGTCCATTAAAATTTTATGGGATCAGTTTAGTTACGCATATAGCCATCAGAATTTGATTTTCACGATAGAACGTTATGTCAACAATGTTAGGGATATTTTGTCTTACATAGGTAAATTTGGCCATAAAACGTCGCATTTATGCACTTCAGGTTAATCACGACCAATAATTTTACAAAGGAACAACAAGATGAATTTTTGCGTTTTTCTCGCAAAATTTTCCCGTTTTTCATAGAGATATGTATAGTAAGTAAAATTTTTGGGAAATCGACGTACATTTGGTTTAAATTAGGATAAAGTCAAACGAAATTTTGATAAAATCAGGGAAATTTTACAAAAGGGCAAATTCTTAGCACTTTATGCACATAGAGTAATCAAGATTATTAGCAACATGCCAAGGCTAAGCCTCGGTGATTAGCACAGGCATGTGCAGCAAAAGTCGCCACGGCATCGTTTGCCTGTCCAAATTTAAACAGTGTGGTTTACCACAAATGTTATCATTTGAGAATTATTATTATTATTAATATTTATTATTAGGAAATTTTGTTCACTTACCCTACTCATGGATCAGATTCCACTTCCTGCAGCTGAGAAACAAGTTTCCCAGCCACAGGAAATCATCTTCTGCCAAGTCCAGCTCTATCTGGAAGGCGCCTAATCTTCTTTCCAAATTTTTTGGGCAGGTCGCTTTTAGTTGTTTTAAAGTTTGTATTCTCCGCCAGTATTCTTTTATTAGAACCTTTAGTTCAGACAGGCTGGTTATGTTTTCATACAGCCTTTTATTGATGGCGTATATAACCAGGTGGCGTATTCTTAAACCCCACGTTGGACTTTTGGCGATTAGGGGGATGTAATTGGTTATGGTGTTAGCTATATCCTGTACTCCTTCTAAGTCGCTAAGCCACACTTCGGTTGGATCAACGATAATGCTACCCATGATTTTCACTAACTGAAGAGTTACGGTATTTTTAACTATCTTTCGCATGATATTGCTGATATGTTATTTCCCATCCCTTCCCTAACATCGATCTAGTTACTTATCTGATCCCATACTTAGTTATTACATCAGCATAATTTTAGCCTTACTAAGGTATATATCCCAACCTCAAGCTGTACTGATGCAGGAAATTTCTTTTATTACAGAAGCATGGCTACTAGCAGAATTACTTTCCTATTTTGGATTTTAATCCTACTCCTATCCCTGAATCATTTTAGTGGATCCTTACCCAACAATGAACAGTCGCAAGACATGATTTTTAAATCATTAGGCTTATATTATGAGAGACAAGGGTTAACCATCCATAGTAGTAAGAATATTTTTACAACTGTGAATATATTCATCGATGCACATATTCAGGCTGACAATGACTCCGCATGTGCGCAATGGAAAGTCATTCATATTGATACCAGCACCAAAATTAATGATTATCTTACCGAAATTTCTCAGTATTTCCCATGTAAATTTACAGTAGGAGACGTAAGGCCTAATTGCCAAAATTTATATCAGAATGTTACTAATATTCATAACAGGGAAAAGAGGCAGATTTTTCTTAATTTAATAAATTTGTTCAGTGCAGGACTTTCTGTTTTCAACACCATGTCCGTTCATCATTTATCTCAATCAGTTAAAACTTTAGCAGCCAATTAACATCATATTATTCAGGAAGTACAGAATATGAAACAGAGACAAGTAAAGATGGTTAACATTGTTAATGGAATTTTGGTAGTGTTAAAACAATCAGTTTTGCATTTAAAGGAAGAATTATTAGCAAAATTTTGTTATGATTATAATGAAGAGAGACATATAGTTGCCTTATTGCACGCCTCTGAGATGATTGAGCGTTTAGATTTTATAATTATGGAAATAGCCTCGGGGAAATTATCTTATCATATTTTAACTCCTAATTGGCTCCGTACATTTATTCGGCATCATCCCGATTTTAAAGATTCACTTTACAAAACAGACATAGGATTATTTTATTCCTTGACCAAAGTATATTTGATTAATTATGAACCCAGTAGTAGATCATTTCATTTACTTTTAGAGACACCTTTAGTACAGATGAATGACATCGCTCCTATTTTTAGAGCAGTTAACTTAGGCATTTTGCATAACAATTCATGGTCTCGCATTAGAATCCCAGAGTTAACTTACAGTATGCAACATAAGGGAAGTCCACGATTAGTGCAAATTGTTGAGAGTGCATGCGAGCTTATAAACTTTTTTTATCTCTGTTCGCATAGTGAAGTTACCATCGATAGAGATGTACAGTGTTTAGAGGATTTACTTCTACACAACAGTTCAGTTTCTTGTAATTTTGAAGTGAAGTCTATTACTGACAATAAATTATTTCAGTTTATTAGGACACGTATTGGTATTTTAATATCAGGTTCAGGTCAATTTATTGTTATTCAGAATTTGAATAATAATTTGAACACGCACAGATCAATTCAGCTTAACGAAGGGGAATCTCTATTTTTTAATTATCAGGATTTTTCGCAAATTATTGTGGATCAACAAATTTTACACACAAGAATGTTAGCTTTCGAACAAGTCAAAATGAAGAAAATTGAGTTACTATTTAATATCCCCAAGAATTTATCTGATTTCACTATTCCCCAATGGACTCCACTTGAACTTGCTTTAAAACAACTTAATCAATCAATTAGTAAGAACATCTCATTTCAGGAATTAGTCCTAAACCCTTTGCCAATGTCTATATTAGTTTTTGTTATTTGGAATGTGTTATTAACCGAAACCCTAGGATTTTATTTCTTTAAACATTATCAGCTTTCTAAACAGATTCATTTAGAGCAGCGCAGTAATAATTAATAGGTTAAGGCAACACATTAATCATGGACATTAATATTTGAATTACAGTTGGATATTTTTTTAAATTTTCCTTATTTATTTTCAAAGAGTTATGGCAATTATTTTTATCTATTTATTTAATTTATTTTATGTTGATGAGACAATTTAATTTGATTTTAAAGAAAAGGCAATGGAAATTAGTTGATATTGGGTACTGGTATGAACATGAATTATACATTTCCTATCCTTCATTATTTCCTTTCTTTGTCATAATTTTTCCTTTTAACCTAACCTGTCTATACGGAGCACCATGGACAAGCAATGCCTACACCATCCATGGGCATTTTTCATGACGGACATCCGCAGGCAGTCTACTATAACCAGACATGCAGACATTTTAAGTATTATTTCAAGGAGAGACTCGTCACCACCAATTTGAGGGAGACATGCAGACATTTCTAATTATTACCACACGGAGACTACCTTTTACAAGAAGGATGTAGTCAACCATACATTTCCCAGTATAACGGACTATACATTATCAACAACACCTAGTGATGGAGCTAGATAAAATTTCCCTCCACACTGTTTGCAGTTCAAACGACAACTTTTCCCCATCTCCCAAGTTCTACGGGTAATTTACCACATTTTTTTACATTGCCCCAATGCAGTCAAGACGACAAGTAATCCAGAAAGAAGAAGAAGCATAGAAAACATACATTCTACAAACAGCAGTTCCGGTCACAAACAATAATTACAGAATTGTGCTACAGTGTTTCTACACATTCACATGCGAGCTCCTATCATGTGTATTTATTTGGTTATTTAACATGCATTATGGGAAACAATACTTTTCCATAGCCCTTATACACATTTTCAGTTTTGTGCCATGCATGAGAACCAGTTTTATATGCATTCAAGTTTATATTATACTACAAGGAAGCGACAAGCGCCAGTGGTGTTAATTGACCAGGGCATCAATTAGTGCATAATTTTGTTTTAAGAAGAAGCTTTTACAATGGATATCCAATTGCACATGCAAGCTATAACAAGCATAGCTACAGTACTTTCAAACATTGCAGACAGTATGCTTTAGTTTTATGCAAATGTTTCTCCCAAAGAGTTAATTGTGTTTCACCAATATGGTACATAGTTAAAAACACAATTGCACATTGGACATTTTCTGATATTTTCAATCAGAGTAGACAGTTGGTAAGATACTGCAAGATTATTTTTTTGTGTGTGCAGTCATACACAGGTATTCACCAAGCCATATATATGTATACAATGTACAGATTAACGTAGAAAAGAAAATTGAACGCTATAGTTATGTTTTACCAGCAACAGTTATCAGTGTAACCAATTATACGCATTGAATATTGTATTATGATACATTGGAATGTGCAACATAGCTGTGCAAGTTCATATTCAACGATGTTAGCAGTGCACTGGCTATGTAGTTAGCTCAACGTATTACACAGGCTTTAACACAAGACAAAACATTGAGATATATATATATTGTGTCAATAATTTACATGCTTATTTTGGACGAATGTGACTATTCACATTTTATAGACTTACGTGTGTACCCTTGTCAAGGTTTGTAGTGTATTTATGGACTTCACTCTTAAGAAACAGTGGGAGCTATGTTTTGTTTTGCGAAGACGCTCCAGCCAGCCGTTTGCCTCGCTGACGACACAGAGTAGTTACCGCTTGGCGAGGCATCACATACTATTGACTATGCGCTGGCGGATGAGCAATTCTACATAATAAACATTACGTACGCACAAATGTCGTACATTAAGAGTTTTATCGCTTAACGACACGAACCTTTGTGATTTCTAGTCTTATAATATTATATATTATTGTTTTTACATCGTATAAACATACGAATTTGTTAGTATTAAGGGTATTATTCATTATAAAGTTTAGGGAATATTTTTTTTTCTTTCGGGATACGGCAAACAACAGACAGTTATGGTGGATTTCTTTTGTATATTTGGTTTTTTAAGAAAATATATGGAATTGGCGAACCTGAGTCATGTCAAGCTTTGCGATTTGACTTTTAAATTTTCAAAGGAGAAAATTTTTCTCAGTCGGGGCGAACGTATCAATCCCTAAGATTGTATGTTTATTTTATTAAGTCTCTCTGAACGCTTCATGTTGACCAGGGCATTCACTTGTTTTTCTCAGCTGTCTCAAGCCTCTTAGGCATGTTTACAATGCATTGTGTTGTGCCATGCAAACCTCCTGAGCATTCAGGAACAGGTAACACTTCTGGTTTTAGAGTCAGCGGTTTGCATGGTAGCAATTATATTAAACACACGATTCGGCGATTCGGCATCGAGGAAGAGCTCGATGGCCAGGGAATATAGAGGTGAGACAAGCTGGGAGGTGACTGACTTTGGAGATTGAGTGGAGAGAGTGAAGGTGGTCAGCAAGTCAGTAGGTGAGGAGTACTACAACGCTCTGGTCGACAAATAGGAGAGAAGCTTACAGAGGACTTCGCTATTTTCATTCAGCTAAAGACTTCAGTTAGACAGGTAATTATCCTACACCCAGCCATGATACAGGTTCAACGGTTCACAAAACACAACGAGTGTCCATTGTCTTTTCAGTAGTTTAATTCCTTTGTGTAATTTGTACCTTTCGCATGCCAAGCAATAACTCGTCATGTCAATGACGAGTGGTCTCATCAAGAGGATGAATGATGAGTAGTTTACATCACCCCATCGATTAACTGGTTCAGATCCCTTCATTCTATAGAATGACACGATGTGTAGTAAGGGCAACAAGTCCATGTATTTGTGTTTATAGACCAATCAATAATTCTTTAAGTTGCACATTAAGGCTAATCGAGATTGGATCTACAGTTAAAAGTGGGATCCGAACCATGATGTGCCTCCACCGGGTATCGATCTCGGGACCTTGATTACAAGGCGATGAACCAATAACTGCACCATCAGAGAGGCCAGAGGCCTATTGATAAACATATGCATTACTACCTCCAATGATCCGGCTCGTCATAAATCTTAAAACTTGGAGGTTTATTTCTATCGGTAACTCTATATTAGCGCAGCTAATGTGAGAGGTTTACATTGTAGAAGATTATTAAAAGCTATTACCCTTAGAGATATGTTTTCAATAGTTAGCAAATTAAATATATTTTTCGGACAAAAAATACTTTCAAAGCAATTATAATATTTTTACATCGCTATAGCTTGAAATTCCACTGATTGAAGCTTAATGCTTAGGCTACAAAGGGGACACTTAGCATGTTTATTGAGTTATCATATGAATCTTACAGAGGATTGTAGGAGGCATAGGACCACACGCCATAGCCTTATTAGCCTGCAAGAAGCACTTACAGAGAGTACTACGATGACACGAAATTGATTTTTGACTGCTTTACTATAAGATTACCCTTTACACAACCAATATTTGTTATTTCAAGTAACTACATGTACCAGAAACACTTACAGGCCGGCACTAATTAGACTTCGATTTATACTATATCAGCTGCTAAATGTAGCAAGAACGCTGATTCTCTACATTCTTGAGAATCCAAATATATCAGGATTTTACTTTGAACTTATACAAAAGCAGATTTTTCTATTTAAGTATATTTTTATTGATTACTAAGTTTAACAGACCAAACAGGGAGAGGGCAAAATTCACTAAACATAGTAAAATTGTGTAGGTGATTGCATGAAAACAAGAAAATTTAACAAACACAAGACTTTGGTTTTTGCTTTTTGGACTAATAGCACCGCTGAGGATGAACAAAAGGACAATAATAATATGGACTTGGTATTACTTATCACTACACACGCCTATTTAGAAATGCTAGAGTACTGTTAGCTTTCAAAATTCAGGCTAATAGTTTGTGTTTGACAAGCTTAACAAGTTACACTTGTATCCATTTCAGGACAAATCATGCTAGAACTATTTGTTTTACTATAGCACAAGTACAAAAGAAATAGGTGTATATGACAAAAATACTAGGAATTAATTAACAAGGCTAGGTAAAAACAGTACTCTTAAAATATATCTTGTAACTGCCTTCCAATTATATATTTTTATGTCATTTAGTCAGTTCTTAATCTCTATGCACGATTAATAATGGATTAAGTTAGTACGTAATATAACATCTTTTTTACACTATCTGGCAGCCTTTAAAAACAAATATCAGGATAGTCTTTCAATATTTTTTACTACTTAATGCTTATTTTAAAGAACCAAGGTAATTACTTTTACAGTTTAACTTAATTTTTAAGACTTGTTACTAATTTATGTGCTTGGTTAGAGTGTTTTCCGCCTTGTGAGATTGCAGGTAACGATGAGTACATGTGTGCAGATCAGTATTATGACAGTTAATTGAAAACTCTGAGTGCTTTGCCAACGCTTTGTGCTGTTCGAGGGGTGAGCTCGAGTAGGGGAGTTTGGGTTTCTGTGGACTCATGGTACGAGCGTTGATTAATATTGGGCATATTTTGGCTTAAATTTACTAAAATTATGCTATATTTTTATATCTTAGCTAATCTATAGGTGTAACAAATTGACGGATCATTGTACGAAATTTATACTAAGATGAATAACCCAAGTGCCAAGCTGGCCTGGAATGCCCTGACCCCCTGTTAATTGGTTGACTGTCACATGCCACCAGTGTCCTCGACCTGTTTCACTGTGACACTTAATACTAGCAAGCCATGTTTGATCGCACTGAGACAATATCATCGACCCATTCCATAAATGCTAGGCGCGTGTGGACATCGACCCATTCCATCAATACCGGACATGTGTGTGGACATTGATCCATTCCATTAATACCGGGCACGTGTGTGTTGACCTCGAGGCATCGACTCATTGGGAATGTCTCGTCAGTGACTCTGGTGTGAATTCGTAGAGCTCGGGAATGTCCCATTAGGGTTGAGAGAGTATATATATAGGGTTTGCTTGGGAATTGCCATCAGTTGTTAAAAAGCAGTTGTTATTGAGATTGGTTGTAAGCAAGTTTTGTGAGAGCAATTGTGATACATATGTATAGTTTCTAATTATACCAAGGTATAGACTTGTCTCTCTAGTAATATAAAGAAACTACTAGTCCCTATTTTTTTTATATACTTAGGCATAGACTTGTGTCTCCAGCAAAATATATATATATAATAAGTAATACCCAAAATAATTTACTATTCCTAATATATTTAAGCATAGATTAGTTTATATTCATTATTAAAGAAATGTTTGTGCTAAATATATTATCTCCAAGTGAGATTGAAATATCGACACTCTCTAGAGTTGTTGTATATGTAGAAAAAAAATATGTAAATACCAAATAAGAAAACAATGGCTGAAACTGAATGCCCCAATTGTGGTAAATTCATATCGAAACAAATATGTCAAAACACCGGGCAATATGCACCGGTCAACCGACAAATTATCTATTACCAATCCAAACTTGTCCCTATTGTGGAAATTCTATTAGTATTCGCATTCTGAAAGACATAAGAAGAGTTGTGAGTATCAACCATTAACCAGCCAGACCAATCCTAGAAAAAGACAAGTAGATATAGCACCAACCGATGGCCCTCAACAGAAGCAAATTAGATCTTCGACCATACCTGGTGAAACAGCTTTTGGTGGTCGACTCAATGATTACACCTTTGAATCGGAGCCACCCTGTGATATCAACATAAAATCCTTAATAATAGACCACCCGAAAAAAAACCTTCAAAATAAATCTATTAAGTTCTATACTATCCTATCCTCTGAATATGAGACACCAGATGAAACACATCAAACCTTTTGCCATTGTTCCAAAACCCAGACTCTATATTTGTGTGATATAGATAATTAATTTGGAACAAATCTATTCTCAGCTTATAGACACACTGGTCACAAAACATTAGGAATTTGAGGCCAAAGTATCTGGTTTTAAATTGTGTGGTGGTCCACATAAACTGGAACTGAAAATAAGTCCATTCTCACTCCTGTCTCCTTCTACCTATGCCCGTCTTCTAGTTAATATTCAGAATAAGAAAACAGTGCTCAATATACAAAATAATGATAACAAGTGTTTTCTGTGGTGTGTCTTGGCAAAACTTCAACCAGTTGATAGGAAAAACAATCCAGAGCAGGTTCATCATTATATGCAGTATGAGGCAGAGTTTGAGAATGCTATGTCGGGTATCGAGTATTGTGTTGCCACATCCGATATAATAAATTTGAAAATCGGGCGCGAGATCCCTTGGCAATTAATGTGTATGCCTATACAGAAAATAATTTTGTATATACTCACAAAATAAGCACTGTCAATAATGATAATGCTACTGTCATCAATTTGTTACTTATTTTAGATTACATAAAATTTATATTGTTGCCTTATTCGGAATCTCTACGGTCTAGTTAGAGGCAAGCGACCAACCATAAAACGGAAATCAAAATTTGTCATAGGTGTTTGTCCACATTTGATAATCAGAACGGTGACGCTATCAAGAAACTTGAACACAAAAAAATATTGTGGTGAGAGCAACCCTGTGCGTATGATTATGCCCAATCTAGGAGAGGTTGAGAAATTTAAACAACACAAGGCCTCTTGGAGCATCAAGCTATAATAATAGCAGAATTTGAGGCATTTCTCAAACCATTCTACTATTCAGACCCTGATCCTGAAATCTCTTCGACTACACCTTAACAGCTCCATGAGGTTTGTAATTATGGTTATGTACTTGTGTGGTGCAATTCATCAAAACTTAATAAGCCTTATGTATACCAAGAATCCGATGCTGTCAAACATTTTTTCCAAAAAATAAAAAATGAAGTGAGGGAAATTGGTATAGTTTGTATTGTCAAAACCAAGAACACCATTACCTGCTGCCGAAAAGCAATTATATGATGCTACTAAGATTTGCACACAGTGCAATTCATATTTTACGGATGGTAAAAAAGTTTTTCATCATTGTCATTTCTTAGGCAAAAATTTGGGAGTTTTGTGTAATAGCTGGAATCTCAAAATACAGAGAGAAAAATTTGTCCACATATTTTTTCATAATGGCAGTAGATATGGTTTTCACCATTTGATTAGACATCTCAGTTATGGTATGGAGAACATAGAAGTTTTACCAGAGAATCATTAGAGATATATCAGTCTCAGTAAAACAGTAAAGATTCCTGGTTGTGGCATTATTAAGATGAGATTCCTGGACTCCAAGCGATTTCTCTCTGCTGGCCAGGATGCCCTTTCTAGCAAACTATCTAATGACCAGTTCCAAATCACAACCAATAGTCTTTCCGGCTTGGGCAGAAAACATAGTAGACAAAAAATGGTTTACCTATATGAATATGTGACTGACTATAATAAATTTGATGATAGTCTCTTCCTCCTCAAGATAAGTTTTACAGCCAACTTACAGAACAAAATATCACAGATCAAGATTACCATAATGCACAACTGATGTGAGAGAAATTAGAGTGTAGGACACTGGGTGACTACCATGATACTTATCTATAATTGGATCTCACAATCCTTGCCCATGTATTCTAGGCTTTTAGAAAATTGTCTATGAATATCTATAAATTATATCCAGCTCATTTTTATACCCTCGGTGGTTTAACATGGTCAGCTATGATGCTCAAACAAAAATTGAACTAGAGCTAATAGAGAGTAGCATGGTACAATGTACACAAAGATATGCGAGGGCCAACAATACACATGTGACAGAATATAACCCAGATAAACCTTCCAGCTATATATACTATATGTAGACGTAAATAATTTGTATGGTTTTTCGATGATGTAGAAACTCGCCTATGGTGGTTTCGAGCGGATGGACCCCACACCAATATATATCAATAATTTTGATGACAACGAGTATGGTTTCTTTGCCTAGGTGGGTCTTGATTTCCCTTATAATTTACACAATCTGTTTTCCGATTTGCCACCGGCTCCCGAGTTTAAGTGCCCATCCGAATCAAAGGAGAAATAGCTTCTAATGACTCTCGAGTCTAAAGAGAGATATCTTATCCACTATAAGAATCTCAGATTTGTGATGGACAAAGGGATCAATATAGTACAAATTCGAAGAGTTTTCAGATATAGGCATTCGGAGTGGTTGAAGTCTTATATTGAAACCAACACAAGACACAGAACAATTGCCAAGTCAGATTTGGATAAGAACTTCTATAAATTAATGAATAATGCGACCATGGAGCTAAGAATACCAGTAGTAGAATATGAAACTAATTATGCCTTTAAATACAAAGCAAATATTCTAAAAAATCCACAAGTTCCTATTCAATTTTACACCTCTCAGTGTGTTCAAAAACCAGCCTCTGGTGGACATTGCAAATTTGATGCTACTAATCAATTCAGTAGTATACAGTATGATATGCCAGATTTTGTAATTGTGTTGTTTCAGACTGGAGAGAGAACGGTCAAGAGAAAGATTGTAGCAGATTTGATGATTGCAAGATTAAAAATATTTATCTTAACAATGGACGTAATGAGATTTCACCCCGTGAAAATTATAATCTGGAAATAGCACAAGGTGATTTTGTTAAATTATATGAGGCTTACACTGCTTACAAGAGAGTAACTGAAGGAAAAATAAATGTATACTACACTCCCAGTGAATTCAATGCATACAGATCTATGTTTGTCATCAACACATCAAAAAGAAAACATGTTGTAGTTAATGATTGAACAAATATCAAAATTGTATATGAATTCCATTAGCCTCTATCCGACAAAGCTTTATGTAGTATTATTCTTATTGCAGAAAAAACTTTTGTTTATGATGTGAAAAATGCGAGAGTCACAGAACAATTTAAGTTATCCAAAAATCTATTAACACTGCTGTCTGTAAAAAAATTTAATCCAGGGTAACCGGAAATCAAACTAGAAGCTTTTAATTTACTAGACGACACTAGCATAATATTTACCTAAGCCAATAATTTTGACAATCCCTGTATGTGCTTAGACAACAGAGTCCTTATTGCATCGTCTTGGACAAATATATACCATACAATATATCATAACTCACCATGACACATTGTAACACACTAAGATGGAATATAACACAAGATGACGACCTCCCCGATGGCACAGTGAAAGCATCGTTGCCTTGTAATCAAGGGGTCCGGGTTGGATACCCTGGCACAGTGGTTCGGATCCAATTTTAAACTGTAGGTCCAGCCCCGATTAGCCTTCCTGTGCAAAAAGTTAATTTAAAAAACAAAATCAATCAATCAACACAAGATGACGCAATATAACAAACAATAACGTAATTGAAAACACCATAACATATTTTTGACGCACTAGAATGTAATATAACACAAGATGACACATTATAACACACTATTACAAAGATGGAGACTGAGAGAGGGAGGAAAATGGCATCAAACCAGCAACTGGAGGCTATGAGGTATCTTTAATACATCTGGAAGACGTGGGGTTCATTTGGATAGCCAACAATTAACAAAGTTAGCATCTTAACGACTGGTAACTTCGGGACAGGGGTAAACGCCCATGACAAAATGTTGTGGGAGCACAAGATACTTGTACCATTGCTGCTCCTTCTTCATACTGTCTACTAACCGAGTAGAATTCTTCTGCAATGCGACACTAACCAACCGATCTATACCATGACCCCACATGGTAGCTAGGCTATGCATGACGATATATCAACCCGTCAATCTCCTTGCAATATTGAAAACATAATTATCATTTGTTACATCTCTCCAAGTTAAACACGACATGTCAGAACAGAGAAACAAATTATAGATAATTACGGCTTTTCAGAGGGCAAATAATCGCTGTGACAAATCTCCCCATCTAATATTTATACAATAACATATAAACCATATTAACTATTTTAATTTATCTGCTAGCCTTTGTGCATCATGACAGACACACGCAGTCACTGTATGAAGCGATCGATTGACCAAGTTTTAGCTACTCGATATATCGAATGTCTCTGGCTCCACAAAGCTGAATAAACTGCTTTAGTCGGGACATTTCAGGCCAGGTTAATTTCTCGGATTTCCCACCAGAGTCACTGACGAGACATTCCCTATCAAGCTTAATTTCTCAGAATTCTCACCAGTCACTAACGGGGAATTCCCGAGCCAGCTTAATTTCCCAGAATTTCCCAGAGCTAGCTAAATTCTCAGAATTCTCACCCGAGACACTGACGGGAAATTCCCGATCCAGCTTAGTTCTCGGGACATTCACTTACAACTATAAAATCCTTTTCTAAAAATCTAAGAGATGGAGTAGGGCGGCTATACTAATATTATATACACACCCAAACAATTAACAGGGGGTCAGGGCATTCCAGGCCAGTTTCTCACTTAGTATGTATTTCGTACAATGATCCGTCAATTTTTACACTTATAGATTAGCTAAAATCCACCAGAAGATATACAAATATAGCATAATTTAGTCAATTTTAGCCAAAATAGGCCCTAATATTAATCGACCCTCGTACCATGGGTCCGCAGAATCCCCAAACTCCTCTACAAGCGCGTGCCAGGACGCTTCGAGTAAAGCCTAGCCTGGGACCTCCGCCAGAAAGTGTATGCTCCAGTACCTCTCTCTCCTGCTATTGCTCCATGGATACGTCGAACTTCAACGTCTACAGGGATAACAACATCAGGTGATAGTGAATTTCACCTTTACTATCAAAACGTGCAGTGCCTAAAAAATAAGTTTTTGGACTGTGAACTAATGACGGCTGAGTTCTCTGTGTGTTTTAGTGAGTCTTCGCTCAATTCTGATATCTCGTGTGCTGAAGTGGCTCAGCAAGATACAACTGGATTTACAAAGAGACTGCGAATTACTCTGGGTAGAAGTAAGTACAAACCACCATAGAAAAATTCTTATAAGTTGTTTCTATCGGCCTCATAGGCGGAGTCCCAAAGAACTCTTAGAGTGTGGCTATGAATCTACTCTGGCAGCTCTACCCAGCCACGAAGTTATTTTGTGTGGGGATTTTAATATGCATATAAAGTGGAATAATCCTTCAAATGGCATACCAACCACTGGAGATGAAGACTGGTTCATATAGACAATTTTATTCATGGACTAGGTCTTCTTCAACACAATATGCACAACACAAGGAAGGACAAAAACCTTGATTACATTCTCTCCTCTTTTGAAGACTGTGAGGTCACACCCTCATTGAATCTCGTTCAGTCAGACCACGAATCGCTTTGTGCTATTTTCGAAATTTCAGTGAAAGCTCGAAGCTCCCTTTCTGCACCCCCCAGGCATAAGACTTCGTTGTGGAAGAAGGCGACATGGGACGCCTTCCGTCGAGCAATTGACCTTTTCAACTGGAACCTGCTTTCCGAAGGGACCGTGACCGGGGCTGTTGAACTGTTTACGGAAATGAGACAATGTGCCACATGAAACAATGAAAAGTAAAAAGTCCCCCCCACCGTTTGATAAAGAGTTGCAGCATCTGTTACATAACAAATAGAGAGCATGGCAACAGTGGAAACGTTTCCCTAATCCCCCCACACACATCACTTTGAAAGTACTTCGAAAGCATAGTAAAGGCCTTATGAAACAGAAATACACCGAATACGTCAACACAGTCACAAACGAACTCAAAGAGATTCTGGACATTAATAAATTCTCGGAGACAAGCCAAGCGCATCCCTTTAGAAGTAACACATAACGACATTTCAGCTGTTTGTAACGATAGAGCTGAACTATTCAATGTAACATTTCAAAACAATTTTGTTCCAAAAGATGTTTCAGATCATCCGTCTATCAAATCTATCTGCTGTCACTCTCTTTCTACCGTCTTTACAGAACCAGGTGAAGTCTTGCAATTCTTTACATCCTTTTCTTCTCACCGAGCATCTCGACCAGACAATATTCCTACTATTTGCCTTCAAAAAAACCAGATCACTCTCTACCTACTCCTCTTGCAATGTTATAAAATAGGTGCTTCTCTGAAGGCTAATTTCGCACTCAATGGAAGACAGCAAATATCACTCCTATATTTAAATCTGGAAATCCTAACGATACTACATGTTATAGACAAATTTCTCCTCTCTCCACACTTGCTATTGTCTGTGGAAAACTCTGAAAAATAATTCTGAAATTCACATCCCCTTACATTAACCCAGCACAACAGGGCTTTCTTCCAAATTCTTCATGCCTTACCATTACCAATATGTCTTCTATACAATCTTGTGCCATAAAAGCAATTACTAATCGTAATCAGTTAGATGTTGTTTTATTTGATCTGTCCAAAGCTTTTGATTCAGTGGATCACCATTATTTACTGCATAAATTATCTAAAAGATTTAACATAACTTGAAACACGTTAAAATTAGTGAAACACTATCTAAGTCTTCTAAGAAATAGATATTCTAACTGGCCTCCTGTTATAACTGGAGTGCCGTAAATAAGAGTTCTTCCCCTCTGTTATTTGTATTATATCTGGATGATCTCACAGACCTCTTTAATTCCCCAAACTCAAACACAATTCTAATGTTTGCAGATGATTGCAAGATTATGAGAGAAATAAAACATCCATCAGACATGCAAATTCTCCATAATGACATTAACAGATTCTCTGAATAGTGTAAGCGATGGAAACTGTCCACAAACCCTTCGAAATCCTCTTACATAACAATTTCATTGAAACAAAACATTCTTAAAGGTTATTAAACACTCACCGACCTCCCTCTAGCAAAAGAAGCAGAACACCGAGATCTAGATATCCTCATAGATTGAAAATTAAATTTCGATAATCACCTATCAACCATCACATAAAAGGCAATGCGTATGCTAGGCCTACTTTACAGATTCACCGAAATCAATAACCCAAAAGCACTTTCCATTTACTTCAAGACATTTGTGTCCTCCATTCTAGAATATTGATCACTAATCTGGAACATGGCTGCCCATTCTCATACCTCCAAGATCCACAGTGTTCTCAGTTTTTTTCATTTCCACCGTTCGATATAGAGTGCCTGCACTGAGACACATGCCTAAGAGAGATCTGCTTCTAAATCTGCATATTAATACTCCAGAAACTCGTAGATACATTGCAGATATGAAATTGTTATATAAGTTCATAAATGGAAACTTAAGATACAGCATCCCACTCCAGGAACTCTCACTCAGACTTCCTAGACATAAAACAAGGAGCACGGAAACTTTCCACACTACAACTCCAAGGCTCTCCCTTTTACAACGTTCACTTTTCCATAGGATACCAAATCAGTTCAATATAATTTCAAACCTAATAAATATATTCACTTCATATTCATTTTTTACTATCAACATAGAAACAATTGTACATAAGTAATGCTTTTGTGAAACTGATATATTTACCTTGGTACTTTTTGATTTGTTTTATTTTTGTGTATTTTATGATGATATGATCCACATTTTTATGTGACGTCACAACTTTAAAATATGTCACTGATATATTATACTTTTATGAAAGGACACGTAAATGTTGTGCTATTATATGTAAAATTGCACCTTATTTGTAATGTATATATCTTTTGTTTAGTGTCTATTGTATTTTATGCTCTATTATGAGTAGTTTAATGTACCTTCATGTTTGCGAGAGTGCACTATGTGAAGTTGTATTTCTAAACTGTAGATGTCAGTTTTGTTGAGAGTATCCTTTTGTAGATAGTGAGTGATTGATCTGTACTTGAATCTGTATTCTCGAAAATAGTATAAAAGCGAGGATGTCGCGTAAGAAATAACATACTTTCGCCACGGATCGACGAAGCTTTTGAACTTAAAAATAACTCCTCGGTGTTGTGCATACATCCTGGAATGGTAGTTCGGGGCGCAAGCTAGGCCTATGTGATCATAGGTACGCCGATAGCTATGCATTGATGCTATGCACAATACTGCAACCATTCTACGTTAAATAATAAAGCTAGCCTAAGGATTAATTTGGAAATAAATGGCTAAATAGCAAATATTATCTCAGTTATTATTTCATATCTCCTGGTGTGGTAGTTCGGGGTTCAAGCTAGGTCTATGTGATCATAGGCATACCGATAGCTACGCATTGAGTTTATGCGTTTTTATTTGAGTCAATTCATCAACAAAGCGAAATCCTCGCCATCGCATCAAGTATATTCGCATTTTAATTGCCATAAATAAAGAATAAAACCTTTTAGTTTATCTACTGCAGCAAGTGGTTTTATTTCTCTGTGCTGTGAATATTGTGTTTGCCTAACCCTATCCCTGTATCTGAGAGGATTCTGTGTACTTCACCGAGTCTCATCATTCACCTCTGATTATCATTAAGTTATTATAAATTATTATTAATAAATAAAATAATAAGTTTACTTGTATAATAATATAGGCCTTGAACGTATCAAGTGGCAGCTTAATGCGTTGGCTCGATTTTGTAGTGTACAAGGGCAAGACAATTGTTTAAAGTTGAGATTAATTGTGCAAGAGCACTAAAGTGTTATATTTGTAGAAAAGCATAGAGCTACTTCGTTCGAAACGGAAGGAAAACATTTGCGTAGCGCAAATAAAAATCTTGCTTCAAGTTCAGAGCTTAATGTTCCCGATTGTTGTCAGACATTGATAAAGAAAGAACCACATTTGTGTGCAAGAAATGTACAAAGCATCTACATTATGAAGGTTGTGGCCTACATATTCAAACTGAAAGCTATGAAGCTACCGATTTGGTTTGTAAAGATTGTGAATCATTGTCTAATATAGTTCATCTGATCAATTAAATATGTTCAAAACATTAAAAGCCATGATTGAAGGAATTAGCAAGCAACAAGTCGAAAGTATGGAAGCGTTATAGGCTGATATTAAACAGCAACCTGATTCCATTAATAACTTGAAGGATGATATTAACAAACAGTCTGAAACATTGCAAGCTGATATGTGTAAACAGTCTGAAGCACTGAAGGCTGATATTAGCAAGGATATTAGCAAACAGTCTGAAACATTACAGGCTGATATTAACCCTCAGATGCATGTCACTTTTTTTTTACAACTTTACATATGTGGGGTCAATTTGACCCCAATGCAATTATGCATTGAAATAAGTACGACAGAGTAAATAGTTCAGCTATTAAGGTTTATTGATCAATAATTTCTCTGAATATAACATAGGAAACAATTACCCTTTTATTATTATTATTTAAGCCCCCCCCAAAAAAATAACAATGTATTGCCAATTCACTGTTCTACATATTAATGGTAGTTACACTTCGCTCGCAATCATCAGAACTTCAGTTGACCTGGGAAACAGTATTTTAGAGATAACACAATACAGCACTAAATATTATTTTATCTAGAACAAATAAATTTTAAAAAATAAAAATAAAAAATGATAAAAAAGGAATAGAAAGAAGAATGTGCCGGCCTCTCATGGCAATTAAATACACCTCACTCACATTCTGAGCACACCACAATCACACTGCTGTGGACCTTGCACACAGGTTTCCCACATCTTCTGCAACGTTCCGTCGTCTTCCTGTCCTCTTGTCTTGTGCAGACCTGGCATCTTACTCTTTTCTTTGAAGATCTATCATCCAGTCTCTGTGCCTGACTTACTACGCCGCAAAGTTTCATTGTCTCGGTTACTGGTTTCTTCAGGTTCAAGCTTTGGAACCTCCTTCGCATGTGAGGAAGATTCAACTCATTCGCCAAATCGATAAGGAACATACGGCGTCTGTGACTGACGCCTGAATGGTAATCAGAATGCTGTGACAAGTAGCATGTGTATGCATTGAGAACGCCTACATTGATTACTTTATAGAAGAGGGCCATTGGCCATCGATGTGTCTGTCTTGTGCAGGTGTATGTTTGAACAAGTTTGTCCATGGCGTCCACTCCAATCTTTGTTTGGTTGTAAAACTTTATGATTTCTGGCTTCTTCTTAGAATCATCATCATCAATGTGTATGTCATGACGCATGCTGCTGAGTAGAATGCATTTCTTGTTTATCTTCGGCACGTAGCTTACCAGGGTCTCATTCTAATGGAAGGCGAATTGTGATGTGCACGGCTCTCTTGTCTTGATATTGGTAAGTGCAGGTGGGATTTGACGTTTGTTTTTCTTTACTGTTCCAACAATGGTTACATTTTGTAACAGGAGATCATTAGCCAGGCCATGAGTTGTGAAAAATTGGTCAGTTGTGATATTTCTTCCAGAGTTCCGCAGTGTGTAGCAGTTTCTTCACGACGTTGCTGGCCAGGTTCTTTTGAACTGGCTCTCCTGACTGTCGTCCCAAGTAGATTAGACAGTCTTTGGCGTCGCACAGCCAGAAGATCTTGATGTCGTATTTGGCCGGCTTACTTGGCATGTATTGCACGAACTTGCATCTCACATTGAAAGGCACTAACTGTTCATCAATCGTAAGAAAGGTGCCGGGTACCATGATTCTGCGACAGTTTTTGATAAAAAGTGTTCAGATATATCGAAATGCAGCCATGTGATCAGTCTCCAGACGTGCAGGTCCAGTATGTTCGTCATCAGATCAGAGCAGTCTTCTGATGTCTTCGAAACGATTTACTCTAAAGGTTGCTTTGTACTTCGGGTTGGAGAATTTGTTGAGAAAAAGCTCACAAACAGGAACATCCCAACTTCTCTCAGTTGGCCTCGATCCGCACCAAATACATCTGCGCATGCGCACTTTGCGTTTGCAGTGAGTTGTGGCAGGGTGGGTGGTTGTCCTTGAAATTATTGCGTTTAGTTTGGGCATAATTGAACATAATATGTAGAATCAATTTCCCTTTATGAATGTTTTCATGCTGTTTTCAGGCTGGGGTCAAAATGACCCCACACATGGAAAGGAGAGTATTGTTAAAAAAACGTTTAAAATATAATTTAAAATAAATTGTAAGGAATTTATTTATACATGTTAGTATAGCTGAAGTAGCATGGTAAGATGTCACAGAAAATCAGAATTTTTTATTTAGATTTTATTATAATACCAGGAAATAAACAGACAGTGGGGTCAAAATGACCCCACACATGCATCCGAGGGTTAAAGAGCAAGCTGCTTCCATTAACAACTTGAAGGCTGATGTTAGCAGACAATATGCGCTATTAAAGGATGATATCGGTAAGCAGCACGCTGAATCTATGAAAGCTTTAAGAGCTGAACTAGGCGAGAAGGTCTGTGGAATACAACAACTAAAGACTACTAACATTCTTTTAACAAGACTAACCCCATATGCTAATGAAATTATAGGTGATTATCAATGTGGATTTAAACGTAACAGATCAACTACAGATCAAATTTTTCACATCAGACAGATATTTGAAAAAATGTGGGAATGTAATCAAAATGTCCATCAGCTATTCATTGATTTCAAAAAAGCATATGATTCGGTCAAAAGAGATAAATTATATAATATATTAGTCAAGTTTGGAATACCTAAGAAGCTTGTGAATATGATAAAATTATGCACCAGTGAAAGAGAAAGTAAAATTCGTGTGGGTATTAATGTGTCCGACACACATACAATTCATGATGTTTTAAGACAAGGAGATGCATTATCTCCATTGCTCTTTAATTTGGTATTAGAATATGCTGTTAGGAAGGTAAAATAAACTAAAGGACTAAAATTAAATGGTATGATTCAGTTGTTAGCATATGCAGGTGATGTAGACTTATTAGGGGATGATATAAATACAATAATGAATAATGCTAAAATATTTTTCAAAACAGCTAAAGAGATAGGTTTCGAAGTTAACAAAGAGAAAACTAAATATATGCTTACAGGCGGAAACCAAGTGTTAGATAATAATCAAAATCTAAATATTGATAACAACTCGTTTCAACCAGTTTAAAAATTCAAATACTTAGGAGTAATATTAACAAATGCAAATTTCATTAAAGAGGAAATATAAAAGTAGGCTTAATTCAGGAAATGCATGTTATTTCTCTCATAATAAACGTTTGTCTTCTCGTTTAATATCTAAGAAACTAAAAGTTAAAATATACAAAACAGTAATTTTGCCTGTACTATTATACGGGTGTGAAACTTGGTCCCTTACATTGAAAGAGGAACATAAATTGAGAGTATTTGAAAATAAGATCCTTAGGAAAATCTTTGGACCTAAAAGGGATGAGGAGACAGGTGAGTGGAGAAGGTTACATAATTTAGAACTACATAATTTGTATTCATGTCCAGATATTATTAGATTAATTAAATCAAAAAGACTTGGGTGGGCAGGCCATGTGGTACGAATGAGAGAGGAAAGAATAGTTTACAGGATTCTTGTTGGGAAACCTGATTGCAAGAGACCTGAAGGAAGGCCAAAACGAAGATGGAGGGACAACGTTGAGATGGACCTAAAGGAAATCAGTAGGGATGGATGGAAAAGAGTATATAGATCTTGCTCAAGATAGGGACGGATGGAAGGCCTGTGTTGCTGCAGCCATGAATCTTCGGGTTCAAGAAGGCTAGAGAGTTTGTTAGTTAGTTAGTTAGAAAGGGCAGGCAATGCAGTATATTTGAGTATTATTAAGACAAAAGGGCTTGATTTGGTTGCCCTGGTACAAATGAGAACAGAGCTGCGAGACGGTTATGTGCCTTTTTGATGAGAGGTGCGTGTGAACTGTATGAATATATTTAGCCCCAATGAGTGTGCATGCTTGTATGTTTTGCTTATTTTCGTCAATTCTGCGTGATTGTAGAGAGTTTTCCGGTTTCAAGTAGTTTTCTTCCATGAATGCATATGTTTTGGTAACTTAGCAGATTCATGTTATGAAGCATTTTGTTGTAGAATATATTGATTCTGTTGTAATTATCTTTCCTTCTTGTGTTGTGTATTTGGCTATTGTTTAGGTCAAGTTATAGTAATTAAATAATTGCTATTAAATTATTTATCTATGTAGTTCTCCCTCAAAAATAATTTGCATGATGCACTATACTAAAGTCTGTATTTTGTTCTGAGTGCTTTCCTTTGACTTTGGCTGTCCCTCTTATTCTTATGTTGTTGCTGCATTTGTACATAAACAAGCCCTGTTTTACTCTATCCTATGCCTTGGGATGGTTTAGATATATTGTGTTTACAGTTTTATGTTTCTCTAACATGTTTTCTATGTGATCTATTATTTGTGTTTTGGTTGTGGCTATTTATGTCTCTTCCTGGATTCCATTTTTTTGTTTATCCTTGTTGCTGCTTGATATCTGAGTTAGGTTGTTTGACTTCCAATTTTGTGTGCTATGGCTATTGATATCCCTTTCTGGATTCCAAGTTGTTGTTTTTTATTCTTGTTGCTTCTTGATATCTGAGTTATGTTTCTTGATTTCAGTGTTATCCTTTCTTACTTTATTGTTGGCTGTTATTTGTTTATTTTATTATTTGTTCAAAATCTATTTGATTCTTTGTGATTTTCTTGAATTTCAAAGTTAAAGTTTTAAAAGTACAATTCTTTCAAAGTTAAAGATTAAAAAGTATATTTTTTCTGCTATTTGAACTTTATGTACAATTTTGTTATTGTAGTTAAAGTAAATTTGTTACTTGATATAAGATTAAAAAAGTGGTAATAAATTTATATATTAAAATTAAAAAATGGTTGTACCTGACAAAGATAGCATTCTAAATATAAAACAAGTAAAACTTTGACAAATACTGAACAAGAACTATTCTAGATTATTGACAAATATATATTTTAAAAATAATTTTGGTACAATAGTAAATAATATTACAAATCGCAAAGAAACGAATAGATTCAGAAAAAAATTAAAAAATAATCAAGAATCAATCAACAATAAACACAAAAAAGATGGCACTGAATTCAAACAACCTAACTCAGATATCAAGAAGCAATAAGAACAAACAGAAACCAACATGGAATCCAGAAAGTTGCATCAATAGCCAAAGCCATAGCACAAATAATAGGATGTCAAACAACCTAACTCAGATAAAAAGCAGGAACAAGGATAAACAAGAACCAAAATGGAATCCAGAAAGAGACATCAATAGCCACAACCATAGCACAAATAATACATTACAAGGATAACACCTTAAAGAAACATGAAACTGCAAACACAATATATCAAGACCATCCAAAGGCATATGTTGGAGTAAAACAGGGCTTGCTTAGGGACAAACTCAGCAACAACATAGGAATAAAAGGGACAGCCAATCTTAATTACAGTACAGAATTCAAATTTCCCAACTAAACTACACCATACATAAAAAAATAACAAAATCTACAGGAAACGAATATCTAAATTATACCTGCTAAAGCAACTAGGTGAGTATAGTTTATTAGAAGAATACATATATGCACGAACTAATTTACCTCTACATTAATAATACTACCAGAATACTAAGGCTTCAAAAGAAATCACCCAGAAAAAAGTACAGACTGTAGAATAGTGCATCAAGCAAATTATTTTTCAGGGAGAACTCCATAGATTAATAAGCCAATAGCAATTATTTAATTACTATAAATTTACCCAAAACAAAATAGCCAAATGGACAACACAAGAAGGAAAGATAATTATAACCGTATCAATAAATTCTACAACAAAATGTTTCGTAACATAATACTGCTAAGTTCCCAAAAAGTATACATTCAATGAAAGAAAACTACCTCAAAAAGGAAAACTCTCTACAGTCCCGCTGAATTAATGGAAAATAAGCAAAACTTAAAGGCATACACACTCAATAGTGCTTAATATGCATACAGTTCACATGCAGCTCTCATGAAAAAATCACATAACCGTCTCCCAGCTCTGTTCTCATCTGTACTTGGGCAACAGATACCAGTACTTTGGTCTTACTAATGATCGTAAATACTACATTGCCTATCCTTACTTGAATAGTTAAAATAGTATATTGAAATGTCACATGTATATTTGAATAAGTGTGTATGTGTGTGTGTGTGTGTGAGAGAGAGAGAATATGTATGTGTAAACCAGAGTGTGCTCTTATATAAAAATTATAAAGAAATGGCAATAGAGTTAAAATCAAAGACCATACCTAATAACATTAATTTGAAAAATAACTGATAAAAAATATAGAGTAATTATAACCTTCTAAACATGTCAAAGTAATTAGTATAGTTTGTTTATTTAAAGAAACATAAGTTAATTACTAGAAATATATAAACAAAGTAGTAAATAAGTACAATTATTTGGTTGAAGGTAGTGAATATATCAAAAATTCTGCAAAATTTTGCATTATAAGCATTATAAGTAAATTAAACAAAAGTTGGCTTAGAATAGCACAAAATAGCATACTTATTAGATTAATATCAAACTTTCTGATGCAGTAAAGTATTGTGATTGGAAAATATATAGTAATTATAGGCTATTTAACATGTAAAAGTAATTACTTTAGTTTTTTAATTGAAATAAAGAAGTTCATTACAAGAAATATAAATTAAATACAGTAAATAAGTAAATAAGTAATTAAGTGCATTTTATGTCACACACTTTCAGAGTATGGTACTTGCTTAACTTTCTGCATAGACATTGTTCATAAAATCAGCAAAAGGTTATACATTTATTTTTGTTTGTTATATTTTGCATCATGTACATCTGAGTATTTTGTTAGAAAGCTAGTCAGACTTTGAAATATATAAATACCTAAATATAAACCTTTATTTGCAATTAATTCACCCACAGCATTCAATAGCTGTTGCAAAAATCCTGAAGATTATTTTTTTATATGAAAGTTATGCTATGCTTTTTGCTTAATTTCCTGAAAATCTCTTTAATTTTTTATGTCAATATTACTTATTTTTATTAACTGACATGATTTTGCATATAATAAAGGTGCTTACGGTAGTATGTTTTCATTCTAAATTCAGCTTAGGATTACCGCAAGTGTTGCAAACTATTGTTAAAAAAGATTAATTAAAATCTTGATGTCATACTTGATGAGTTTTAAAACAAATTGGTGATCTAGCATATAAATTAAATGCTTGTAGGTATATGATAGAAATTCATTTTTATTGTTAAAAACTTGAATTACAAGCAGTTATTTTAAAGTTGACAGCCAAAAATTATTTTTATAACACAAAAGATCCAGGCAATAGTCCGTGCAAGGGTTTTTCAAAGTGCAGGACCTAGATAGCCAGCGATGAGTAGTAGAGGGACAGGTTGGCAAATATGGCGGTGAAGTAGCAGAAATGCTCTCGATATTTTATGTCTTTTTTAGGCCATACTTAACATAAAATATGTTGCAAAATAACTTAATTTTGCACAGGATGGATTTGTAACACTTAGAAAAATTGTAAACATATTTCACGGGTTCTCCAAAGTCCGCAAAATTTGTAAAGTATCTAATTTTAAGATTCGTCAGTTTCTTGGCAATGGAAATGGCTGATTCATACTGAAAAGAAGGATATCAGGAATCATCGGCTTTTCACTCAATTTCTTCCAACGGTAAATAATGAATTTTATGATTCTTGGACTTTGACAATTAAGAACCTCAAAGAGTATTGAAATTATAAGCAAGATTGCCGTCGACGTTTAATAATATACGCGGAAAGCATATTAAAGTTTTGGTGAAATGATTGAACTTTGACGAAATATGGTTTCTACCTCACTGATTTTCACTTTGACTTAGTACACCAATTTTGATAAAACGTAAATATAATTCACCTGTTGGTAAAAAAAAAATATGCTTTATATGTACACTCTAGTTGAGGATGCATCCTAAATAATTTAGAAAACAGTGAGCAATTTGATAAACATATTTTTCTGTATTTTGACATGTTATTGAAATTTTTAAATAATAATTGTTCATTCATACGAAATTATTATATTGAATAACATGAGAAAAACAGAAAGGTTGGTACATAAATTTCTACATACTTTTTGACTGATATTGAATAAAAAATAACAATTTAATTATAATCCTTTGATGAGTAAATCACGCTACAATGGCTTATTTGTTCTGCTACCAATCAGTGTGTAATATATTCGAGGCAAATTATTTGATAAGACCTCTCATCTTGTTGAAATATAAGTAACATATCTTTTATTATAATAATTGAGTTTTACAATATCAAAGGAAACTGTGCTGTGCTGTCGTACATATAGATTTATTGCAGGCGTCATATAAATGTGTTTGTTAGCAGTCATCATATAAAAAGATAGAGAAACGTCACATTAATTAGGTTCTGAGACGTCATTTAGTTAAATATTGAGACAGAGACGTCATAATTTGAAGACTAAAATTGGTAAACGCTATAAGTGCCACAATAATTCAAACGCCGTTCTCCACGTTATACTGTAAAATTTGCCATGCTTTATAATGTGGTAAACGTGAAATGTGGCTAGTAGACCTCTAAGTAGATCAAAGGGCTTGTAAAGAGGTCCCCGGTGTACACGTTATTACGGGTTGATGAGCGGAACGATGCGATATCAAAATACTTTCGCTTTTGGCACTTACAACGTTTACCACTTTTAATTCTCATTTGTTTGAATTGAAGGTACTGAATCTATCACAAATTCTGCAAAACTCTGTATTATAAGAAGTAAATTAAACAAAATTTGCCTTAGAATAGCGCAAAATAGCATATTTATAAGATTAATAACAAACTTTCTGATGCAGTAAAGTATTGACTAAGGCTGAATGATTCAATTACTGAAAAATATTAGTCTCTGATTGAAGAAAGTTAAGTGTAAACGATAACTTTCGTTTCTAAAATATGGTTGCTAATTCCTCTGATAATAGAAATATGAACTTTATACACATTCATACATTCTAAATAACCTAACTTAGGCACATAAATTAGTAACAAGCCTTAAAAATTAAGTTAAGCTGTCAATGTAATTACTTTGGTTCTTTAAAATAAGCATAAAGTACTAAAATATTGAAAGATTTTCCTGTTATTCATTATTAAAAGGCTGCCAGATAGTGTAAACCAGATGTTATATTACTTACTTAATTCATTATTAATCATGCATAGAGCTTAAGAATTGACTAAATAACATAAAAACTTAAAATTGGAAGGCAGTAACAATATAATTGTTTTAAGAATACCGTTTTTACGTAACCTTGTTAATTAATTACTAGTACCTTTGTCAAGTTATAAATAAAATATACCAGTACAATATGATCTGAATTTTGAAAGCTAACAGTACTCTAGCATTTTTACATAGGCGTGTATAGTGATAAGTAATATCTAGTCCATATTATTATTGTCCTTTCTTTCATCCTCAGCGGTGCGATTAGTCTCAAAAGCAAAAACCGAAGTCTTGTGTCTTTTATATTTTCTTATTTTCATGCAATCACCTACACAATGGTACTATGTTTAGTGAATTTTGCCATCTTCCTGTTTGGTCTCATAAACTTAGTTATCAATAAAAATGTACTTACATAGAAAAATCTGCTTTTGTATAAGTTCAAAATATAATCCTAATATATTTGGATTCTCAAAAATGTAGATAATCAGCGTTCTTGCTACATTTAGCAGCTGATATAGTATAAATCGAAGTCTAGTTAGTGCCAGCCTGTAAGTGTTTCTGTTACATGTACTATACTAATGTCCAAAATTAAAGCAACTAACGGAAATTGTTCCCCGTGTGTCCATTTGACCACATAATATGATCACATATGATCAGGTGATAGTAATATTTATGATGTCATAGACAACTGGTTTAAGATAGAAAATAAACTAACCTTAATATGACAGGATTCTGGGTTTCCCATCCCCGCCAAGGCCAATGGCGCATCCCCCCAAAAATCATGACATGCGTTTCCCCCAAATCATATCATTCGTGCCCTTAAACCCTATCTTACGACAGCGTGTCTACCGAAAGTAACTTTTTGTTTAGCTTTACTGAACATTATAATTGATCTGCCCCTCCTCCCTAAACAGGGGTGCGATCACTCAAGGTCACCCCTAAAATTGTTCATCATAATCGAGAATATCGCGTGGATCCGACTTTAAACAGTAGGTTCAGTCCCGATTAGCGTTAGAGTGCATAAAGTGGACTTAAAAATACAAATCAATCAATCGAGTATATAGCTTGTCTTGTAATGCAGCTTTAGTATAAACACTTCATATTCATCTCATTAAAGTGCAAGAAGAGGTATTGGAGCGGTTCAAAGTAACACTTGGTACGAGGCCTATTATTTATATTAATTTAACCACAATGGAAAACCTATTTTGATGATGTTTTTGTCGATTTTATACTATTACAAATCTGTGATTTTTTCATCTCACAATTCGTACGAGTATCATAATTTATTTCGAGTTAGAGTACGTAACACCTACACCCACGCCCACCCACACCCACCCACGCACACCCACGCCCACCCAAGCAAATTTACTTCCGATCTACTTCTATTGCATCATGTTGCGCAATGTTATGCAACAAGTTATTACGCAATATTATGATGACCCCGTATCTGGCGTGTTGTTTTCTGATTAGTTGGTTATGATGTAATGCGATGACGTGTTGTTTTCTGATTGGTTGGATTATGACGTAATGCGATAACGTGGTGTATTCTGATTGGCTCACTGTTTCGGATGTTTTCAACGCGGTCCGCGC
The DNA here is from genome assembly GCF_977018435.1 of Lepisma saccharinum. Classification (NCBI taxonomy): domain Eukaryota; kingdom Metazoa; phylum Arthropoda; class Insecta; order Zygentoma; family Lepismatidae; genus Lepisma; species Lepisma saccharinum. Next base: position 50,622,828 of record NC_139238.1, read on the forward strand.
TTAGGTTACTTAAAGGGTTTTCGCATTACAGATAAGTCAGTATCGTGAGAGTGTTTGAAGAGTGCGGACGTGTTGTTGCAGTGCTCCTCTATACATTTTTTCATGTGCTAAGCACATATTTTTTTACTATATGTACTTATTATTTTCTTATACTTAGTACAAATATATATATTATATATAATAAAAAATAGCTAATATAAAATAAAACGTCATGAATATTATTGGGTTTAAGAAGCAACAACATAATCAGCCTGTAGAGAGAATTCCAGTAAACATGAATGTATTTAGAGAAATTTATCATCAATTGAAAGGGTTACTTCTTGTTCACTTGAACAGTATTAGGTCTCATGTTGACGAGGATACTGGAAAGCACTTATTTGTATTTAATAATAACTCATCATCATATAAGTTACCTGTTAGTGGGAAAATTCAAATAAACATTTCACCACGCAATGCGGCAGTTTTGCACATAGGTCGAAATTTGTATAGAATTAAACATAGTACATTACTTCCTGATACGTTTTATGATGTGGAAGCTGGTGAATTTTTGTATGCTGAGATAATTGGAGAGTATGATAAATTGATTCCTCTGTTTATAGAAATAAGAATAATCTATCCTCTTATTAATATATAAAATACCTAAAAACAAAAAAAACATGGATATATTTGGTAATAGAAGGCTACAGGAGATTCCAGATAATTCCAGCGAGATTTCTAGTTTAGATGCACGTCTAAAGAAACTGAAATCAGATTTACTCATATTACAGAATTCGCTAAATCTAAATATTCAAGCAGAGATTACAAATCTTGAAACTCAACTGATTGATCCTATAGTAAAAATTGATGGAGAACTCAAATCTTTGCTTGAGAAATATACTAATTTAGCTTCAATAGATAATCTTCAGAACTTAGAAGAGAATATTGCCAACTTGAAAAAAAGAACTTGATAAATTTAGACAAATCCAGAGAACGAATACCGAACTGCTGAAACAGCAATTAAATGACCAGGCAAATAGTATTTGTGTCGTATGCCGATTGAACTTGAACGCCAGACCTGGTTATCAAATGTTGTTCGTTATCAGTCTGTGCATTGCCTCTCTCATGTATGTCTCAACATCGTAGCCGTTCTCCGTGACGAGACTTCTTTCTATTATACCGATATGGAATAGTCTGTGGTGAAATATTAGCTAGTTGCGTAATATATAGTTACAGACAAATTCAAGCTTAAATTGTGGATTTAATCATCGTTTTTATTGTAAAAGTGTCCTGTGTTATTACAAGACAGTACATTTATTGAAAAGTAAGTTAATATTAAATAATCTTGTGATTTAGAAGATAAATCAGTCTTAAATCTGGATAGCATGCAAGGCTCTGAGCCATCCAGATAAAGTTTCCTGCTTGTAAGAAATTCAACAAATTTCATTCAAGTGAGGGAAAATGTCTAGCGAGGAAATTATTAATCAAAGCAGAGAGGACGTCCAAATGGAGATGAATGAAGTAGAGGAAGTAAAAAAAGGACACGTCTTCAAATAAAGACGGAGAAAATATGGATGTTGAGTTGGTTGCTAAGCAACCAAAAAGTCAGAACACAAAACGAAATCGAGCAAAAGTTAGTGGAAAGGAGGAATCTATAAATACTCCAAAAATTTTCAAAGCAAACGTATTAGAGCGTACAATGCAGTCAAAGGACAATGTGAATAAAAATGACTTATTCTATCCTGGGCACGATATCCCATATATTTTTCTTGTTGAAGGCGTGGAACACAATGTTGGTAGCTTTAGTGCTATTATGTTAGGTAGTCACTTAAGAGAAGCTAGAATTAAGGTGAATTTTGTTAAGGCATCGGGTCCTAATCGTGCAAAGGTTTACTTTTTAACATCCAATGATGCAAATGACTTTTACTTCAACAAAGAATTTCAGAAGAAATATAAGGTAAATGTCAAAATCCCGAAGAGTCTTTTACACAGAATGGGACTAATATATGGGTTACCGTTACATATAAATTTAGAAGAAGTACAAGATGAAGCAGAGGCTGAGAGAAATATTCCAATAATCAAAATGGAAAGAATGAAAAAAAAAAAGATTTATCAAGAAAATGGGGAATTTGAGTTCAAACCGACCAAATTGATCAGCGTAACGTTTCAATCACCAAGGTTGCCCTCGCATGTAAAGCTACTCAGTAACATATTTCAGGTACAACCTAAAATAAAATCTGTGATGCAGTGCAGGAATTGTTTCCGTTTCTCTCACACAAAGGATGTTTGTAAGTCCAAAGCGATATGTCCAAGGTGCGGTGATTATGAACATGATGATATATGTGCTGCAGTACCTAAATGCATAAATTGCTCAGGAAATCATCTTGCAACTGAGAGGTAGTGCAGTAAGTGGGAAGAGGAAAGAGAAATTCAGAAGGTGATAGCATATGAGGGCTGTTCATATCAAGAAGCAAAGAGAAAAGTTAGTTCTAGTAGTTCATTTATGACCGAAAGAGACGATTATTCTTATGCAAACATACTACAAGATTTCCCAGAGTTAAAAACAACTAAAGCAGAGTCTTCCTTTGTACAAGCTCCAAGTTCAGCAATTACAACAGGTAACAGATATGAGGTGCTGGCCACTCTAAGAGATGAGGAATCAGGGACATCAAGAAACTTATATTCGTGGAAATCTTCTCAACCTCATCTTTACAACATGAACAATAGTTATGCTGATCGAAGACTTGGGAAGATATTTAAAAGTAAAGAAGTTATGAAAAATAAAGGTATGCAAAATCTAAAGTCGTGTGACAATCCTCAAACCCAAAACGAACAAGAAAGACCAGATTATATTTTACTAAATTCCCAAAGCAGTCCAACGTCAGTGACAACAACGGAAGAACGAAAATTACGGACTACCATCCCACAATATGACTCTCAAAAGCAAATAATTATTAGTTTGTTACAAGTTATGGCAAAACTAACGTTGAACATAACTGTAGACGATAATCTTCAGAGAATTAAAAATATTCTAGTCGATTGTGCAAATATTACTTCACAGTTATTGAAACATATTGAAGAGCTTGAATCATATGAAGATGCTCAACATTAAATATAATAATCAGTAAGTTATTACATGCAAAATATGTTTTTGTTTGTGCAATGGAATTTATGCTCGTTTCCTTCAAGAAAACTTGAACTCATGAAACTGATAGAAGAGCATCATCCTCTCATTATATGTGTATGGGGGGATGGAAGAGTTTCAATTGAAATAAAAAATTATCACGCAGTAATTAATCAAAAAGGTGGAAAAGGTGTGGGTATATTTGTACATGAAAGTCTGGCATTCAAACCCATATCATTTAATCCCAATTTAATGAATCTTCGAGAATATCGGGTGGAAGTAGTGGGAATACAAGTGCAAATTTTGAATAAAATATTTACCGTTATCTCGATATATATACCATCTTCCTATGTATCGCAAAAAATTTCAGTGAAACATTTAAGGTCTATGATTACTTCATTCAAGACTCCATTAATCATAACTGGAGATTTCAATTGCCACCACCCATTGTGGGGTCGACAAGCAGCAGATAAGTTGGGTCGAACTCTTGTTGAATGGATGGAGGCGGAACAGTTAACTATAATAAATGATGGTTCACCTACTCATATGCCTAGAAATGGAAGTAATCCGTCATCTATAGACTTAACATTAATTTCAGAAAAGTATTGTGCAGACTTTACATGGGAGGCAGATGTGGACTTGAGAACAAGCGATCATTATCCATGTTATTTTTATCTGGCTTATTGCAATGCAACAAATGAAAGAATATTAACTATTCGCAAATGGAAAGTATTCAAAGCTAATTGGTCTTATTATACTAAACTTTTAAATATTTATTTCTCAGAGAATGATAGATTAAAACCTGATAATATTACATATGAGGAGTTTGTAAAAATCATTTCGGCTGCGATGGACTTGAGTTGTCCCAGGGTGATAAAAAGAAGTCAGCCACACTTCCCAAAGATATACTGGTGGACAGAGGAGTGTGCTGAAGCAAAACTACATAGAGTCGAATTAGCAAGAATATACTCACGTCAACCAAATCCGGAGAACTGGATAGCATTCAGACGCTCTGTGGCCAAATCAAAGAGATTATGCATAAAAGCAAAAATAAAATCATGGAAATTATTTTGTGAAAATTTACACACAAGCATGAAATTAGGATATGTGTGGAATAAGTTTAGGTCCCTCAAAAATCCTCGTACAGCAAATGTGGTCCCTTTGAAATCAAATTGGAAGACTGAATTTATTCAGAAACTCATACCTACAGTGTCAGACGGAGTAATTAAAACACCAAATGAATTATGTAGTTACACATCAAAACTACGTTTGGCGAAAGGTTTTGTAACTCCAATTTCAAAAGAGGAAATCTATGAAATCATCGGCAACAGTAAAGAATCTGCTCCAGGGATGGATGGAATTACTTATTCGATGATTAATCACCTTCCAGATGTAGCATTAACGGCGATGTGCACAATTTTTAATAAATTCTTAAATAATGGAAAAGTACTAAAAGATTGGTCCAAACAGTTGATTATTCCAATTTTAAAAACAGGCAAGGACCCTCAAGTAGGTAAATCATATAGACCTATAGCTTTGACGTCAGTTATAGGAAAGATATTTGAGAAACTGATACAAAAAAGAATAGAATTGTTTTTAGAAAGCCAAAATATATTTCAGTTCGAACAAATAGGATTTCGAAAGGGATTAGGATGCCAAGACGCATTAATCACTCTTTCCTCGTATATTTTCGACTCACTGAAAAGAAACAGAATTGTATTAGCTGCATTTTAGATGTAAGAGCAGCTTATGATAATGTAGATATTAATATCCTAATCCAAACAATACAACAGCTAAAAATACCTCATAACTATGTTTTGATATTATGGAAGTTACTCAGTAAAAGATCTGTATATTTCCACTTTTTCAGTGAAAGTAGAGGACCGTATTCAGCCTGCAAAGGGTTACCTCAAGGAAGTCCTTTAAGTCCTTTCTTATTCAACATATATATGATCGGGATGAAAAGGAAATTAATTCCAACAGTCAATTATCTTCAATATGCAGATGATATCTGTATCTATATGTCCACGACACAAATTCATACTGATTTTCCTGTTTTAGAGGAACAAATATTGGAAGTGCAAAACTGGCTTGAAAATAAAAAACTCTCCATTTCAATGGAAAAATCAAATATTACAATTTTTAGTAAAAAGGGAACACCTCCAATAGTTCACTCAATATCCCGAAAAACAAGAATTCCTATTACATCCAGAGTAAAATATTTAGGTGTCATCTTGGATGAAAAACTAACAAGGAAGGACCAAATTAAAGCAATACAAGTCAAACCAGAAAAAGTGTTTAATTTGTTCAAAGCAATAGCAAATACTCAGTGGGGATGTCATCCTCGAGTTATGCTTTTATTTTACAAGAATTATTTTCGGCCCATGATAGATTATTCTCTACTGGCAATGTATAACTTGACAGAAGGAAAATTGAATTCCATTGATGTCATACAGAGGAAATTCTTGAGAAGATGTTTAGGCGTTATGAACAGCACTCCAAACGTAGTAGTATACATGGAAGCGGGCGAATGTTCCATTTCATGTAGACATAAGATGTTAGCAGCAAATATGCTCTTCAAAGTGAAATCATATTGTGAGCATCCTTTGAACAATGTACTAACAAATGTGATACACTTATATGAAACGGGAAAAGTAACAAACAGAAAATCTGCTATGTGGATAGAATTGTATGATTCGTTTTGTCAAGAATACCAGGATGTTCTACAGATGCGTTCACGGCCTGTTTTTTCATTAGATTATCCTCAACAGTCTCTGGATAATATTCATTTCCCTCGTTATTCGCACATATCGGAATAATTTACTCAATGGCCAAGTTTTTATTTCATATACACAGATGGATCTAAAAGTGAGTCAGGAGTTGGATGTGCAGTGTACGATCCACAACATAAAACAGACCTATTATTTCGGCTTCCACAAAACTGTTCAATATTTACAGCAGAATCTTACGCAATTTACCAAGCTTTAATATATGTCCAAAAATTAAATTTACGAAATTTCTTAATACTTACTGATTCGCAAAGTGTATTACAGGCTCTTAAATCTTCTTACAAGAGTCTTTACAAATTATCCCCTTATATTATAAATTGCATACAATTAGTTCAAACAATACAAAAATCTGGATAAACCATTGAGTTTTCTTGGGTTAAAGCTCATAGCAATATTACAGGTAATTCTCATGTAGATGAATGTGCAAAGAAAGCAGTGCGTCTTCGAAATATTACTAACTTATCATTATACTATACGGATCTTCTTCCTAGAATAAAGAAGAAAATTCTGAATGAATGGTTTGATTGGTGTCGAAATGAACTTACAACAGTTGGAGAATCATATAGACCATTTGCTGAATTCAAAACACAAAAACCATGGTTTCATCATGTAAGTGCTACAAGAAATGTAATTGTATTAATTAATAGACTGAGAACGGGCCATTTGTGTACTAGGCAACATTTATCCAAAATTGGAATAACGAACAATAAGAAATGTGAATGTGGCTGGGAAAGTGCAGATGCACAACATATAATACTGGAATGCTCAAAATATAATAGAGAGAGAAATATATTGTATAAAACTTTAAATAATTTAAAGGTTTAGTTTCCAGCAAATTTGTTAAGTTTAGTTGTTAATCCAGATGTGAGAATTGGTTATAGTTTGTTATCATTTTTAAGGAAGTGTAACATACAATTGTAAAAGGCAAAGTGTTCTTAACAAAAAAAAATCTAATATCTGTAAAATAGGGGGGATGGACTGATAATTTCAATGTAAAACAATTGTGTACATTTTATATGTGTATTGTTATGGACAAAAAACAGCATGAAAGCTGTTAGGTTCCAAATAAAGGAATGAATGAATGAATGAAATATACCGATATGTAAGTTGTTGTACTTGTTCTATTACTGTGTTCCTGAATTATACACTTTTGTTTGTGTTACAAATACTTTCTTATTCTTAACTCCATTTTCTGGACTACGGAAGAACTGAAAGAACCCGAAACTCAACAATGGCGACGAGGATCTTGGAAACTTCATTTGATACTTACTTCTCGTAATTTTACATATTTCTTGTTATTGTTCTTCAAGCTGTCTGTTGGAGGTAAGAATCTCTACACACAATGCAAAAGTTGTCACAATTTTCTGAATTCTGCAGGGAGCAGGAAAGTATTAAACAATACTTCGATAGATTCGAGCATTTCTGCAAAGCTTCAGACATTCCCGATGATAAGGCTAAACATGTTCTATTAGCAGCAATAGGGCACAGAACGTATGCTGATTTATACAATCTCATACAACCTAAATCAATATCAGAGCTCAGTCTTGCTCAAATTCAACAAACATTGATCCGCCCTTATGAGCCCCAGAAGAATCTCGTACTTGAAAGGCATAAGTTTTTTCTTATTAAACAGAAAGATAATCAAAGCATTCCTGATTTCATTGTCCAAATCAAAGAGCAAGCCTCAAAATGTGATTTTGATGATCTCATTGATTCAATGTGTCGCGACGTATGTATTCTTGGTATGAGAAGTATGCGCGTTAGAAATAGACTGTCATCAGATCCTGATTTGACCTTGAAAAAAGCAATAGATACGGCCATGTATCTCAACGAGCTAGAATTTGTTAACCAAAGTCATTCAAAGAATGCTGTGGAACATTCTGAAACTCCGACTGAGTTCACTTCGCAAATCCAAAACAGGTACAAGGGCAATCTTCGAATGAACATTTGACAAAATAGAACTGATACAAGGAATATTGGTAACAAATCAAACAATGATTCTGGTAAACCGTGTGATAATTGTTATCCTTTTCATCCTAACGGGAAATGACCAGCTTTCGGGGCTACTTGCAGATATTGTAAAAAGAAAAATAATTTCTTGACAGCCTGCAAGAAGAGAGAATATAACAATTCTAACCAAAACAAAATGATTTCTAGCACAAACATTGTGCTTAACACACATATCAATGAAAGATCTATCAATGTTCCTGCTAATTCAAAACCTACGATTCTACCTAACAATCACAGCAATTTCAAACATATAATCCGAGAATCATCCATTGATTATTCAGATTTTAATGTGCCATGCATTCCCATAGATCACAAATTTGCACATATTCAAGAAGAAAAATCTAAGAACGAATTTGTTGATTACAGCGTCGCTGGTATCCAACGTAACGCTCAGTGTCCAGAAATTTTCACTACTTTCGTTACTAAAGAAAGTGAATCTGTTTGGCATACACAGGGATCGTTGTTTATCGACTTGCAAGTCAACAATTCTAAGATTCCATTCCTAGTGGATACAGGTTCTGTTAATACTTTAATTGACAGTAGACAAGTTGAGTCTTCATTGCGAGATTGCATTATACAAAATTTTCCTATCATATTGAAAGCAGCAAATCGTAATAATCTTGGTGTTTTAGGAAAAGTTAACGTTGAAGTTGTATTTCAAGGAATGAAACATAAATTAGATATGATTGTTGTAAAGACAAAATTGAATCGTGCGATTATGGGTTTGTCTTGGATTGATTTTTTTCATGCCTGAATGGCGAAACATTTTTGTTTCACATGTTCCTCAGATGGTTGCAACTACTGTTGAATCATCAGCAATAAAGAAACTGGTTGCGAATCTAAGGAAAGATTTTCCTATACATTTGATGGTGACATGTCCAAGTCGATCAAGCGCTTCGAGATAGAGTTGCCATTGAAAGACGATGCTACACCAGTGTTCAATAGATATTACGACGTACCGTACTCGCTTAAGGAACCAGTCAAGGATGAATTACAGAAGTTGGTTAGTGACGGAGTCATTGAACCTATCAAATCATCATCGTGGGCTTCTCCTCTTGTTGTTGTTCGTAAGAAAAACGGTGAATTAAGGCTGTGTGTGTCCTACAAGAACACTGTAAATCCGCAACTTAGGAAGATGGGACATCCGTTACCTAAAATAGAGGACATTTTCAACAAGATGGTTGGTTGCAGTTGGTTCGTTTCATTCGAAGGGCTTACCTTCAGTTACCCCTATCTCTACAGGCTCAGAAGGTCCTTGTCTTCAACACGGAATTCGGGTTATTCAGACAGTTGAAGCTTCCCTTCCGAGTAAACACCTGCCAGTGCCATTTTCCAAGCCACGATGGAGCAGATATTGATGGGTGTAGACAAGGTTTCTATTTTCCAAGACGACATTTTAGTAGGAGGAGTTACTCTTGAGGAGTGCAATGATAACGCACGAAAGGTCCTGAATCTTTTCTCCGATTATGGCGTCCGCATAAATGAACAAAAGTCTGTGTTTTTTGTGCAAAATGTGAAGTATCTGGGCCATTCTCTTTCACAGGAGGGAATTCGTCCTCTGAAAGAAAACATTGATAAAATAATTCAGTGTAAGCCAGTCACTAATGTTGGCGAATTGAAGTCATTTCTCGGTATGGTCACGTATTACGCTTCGTACTTGCCAAACCTAGCTGACTGTGTTGCCAATTTATATGATTTGTTGAAGAATGGGGTACGCTGGTCATGGACAGATGTTCATCAGAAGGAATTCCAGGATGTCAAGGATCTGCTATCTAAGGACTTAGTACGCACAGTATATGATCCTTATAAAGACTTATACCTGATATCGGATGCATCTCCTACCGCCACGGGAGCGGCCATAATGCACAAAATAAACGGAGTCCTAAAGCCGGTACTCTATCCGCTGCGGAAAGGAACTGCACTCAATTGGAAAGGGAATCACTTGCATTAGTCCGTGGAGTCAAATACTTTTACAAGTATCTCATTGGACGACATTTTGTTGCGTTCACCGACTCGAAACCTTTATCTCACCTGCTGGATCCTAGAAGTAACCTGCCTGCTTTAGCCATCAGCAGAATCAACAGATGGAAGTTAGTATTGGAAGAATATGACTTCAAAACTGTTCACAGGCCTCATGTTGAGTTGGCTGATGCATTGTCTAGAATTTGTGTTGAAGATGATCCAGTTCATGACTATTATGATGATTTCGCATGTCAGTTGACAGCTGAGCCGGTTGTTCTTAATGTTATTGAATCTTCGGTGTCGACGCGCATTGCGCTGGAATCACAACGTGATCCTGAGTTTTCGAAAGTCTTCGAATATGTTCAAAGGAGATGGCCACAATTCATCGGGATAACAAAAGGCCATCCTCTCAGAAAAATATTCGACAGGCGATATGATGTCCACATACAGAAGGGATGTATTTTCGTGGGCGAAAGAGTGGTCGTACCTGAATCTTGTATCCAAAGTGTCCTTTCTCTGTTGCACAAATTCCACCAGGGAACATGCAAAATGAAGGAAATAGCTCGTTCATCGTTCTTCTGGAACACTATGAACGAATATATTGAGAGGGTTACGTCTTTATGTGACACATGTTTGCGATACAATAACAGGCCCAACGTACCGGGTACCGCATTCGAAACGTGGCCTATTGCATCGCAGCCTTTTGAGCGTGTTCATCTTGATTTCTTCCATTTCTCAGACATGAATTTCCTGTTGCTAGTTGACGCTTATTCTCATTGGATATCGGTATGGAGAGTGAAAAATATGCAATTTGACACCATGATTGGTCATTTAGATGAATTTTCTTCATGCTTTGCATATCCGAAAACCTATGTAACTGACAATGGCCAACCATTTGCATCTTCAGAGTTCAACTCTTATTGCTCAAAGAGGAATATCAAGCTTCTTCACTCAGCTCCGTACACCCCCCAATCAAATGGTCTAGCTGAAAGGAATGTTGGGGTGGTGAAGAACTTACTCGAAAAGAACTTTTCAAATCGTTTAAGCATCACGTTGAGAGAGATGGACAAGTTCGTTGTTGAGCTTTTAGGCAGATTAAAGGAATACTCCAGTGCACGGGTATAGTCCAGCAGAACGTTTGCTTAAGGTTCGGCCAAGAACAGACATTTCCGCTTTTGACACGTCAAATAGTTCCAAGAATCAACCTATTAGTCCCGTTCCGTTTATGCCGGGGGGAAAAGGTACTTGTGGAACGTCACAAGAAACAATTCAGCCATGGATCCAAGTACAAAATCGGCGAAATTGTTAAATTGATAGGCCGGAAGATGGCGAAGGTGATTGTAGATAATGACCTGATTGTTGTTCATCTCACGAAGATCAAGAGGTATCCAGACAAGGTTGGAGAAGACACCTTTGTCCGAAATCAAACTCGACCGCGCAGAAACAACCCAATGCTTGTTAGAGAGGAGGACTATCTTCCAGTACCTGCTACTGAAGATCTAGTGGAACCTCCCAATGCGACCTGCGACAATCAACCGCTTAGGAGATCACAGAGACCAAGACGACCGCATGACCGCTATGGACAAACTCCATGAAACGGGAGTCTCTTCAGCCGAAGGGGGGGGGGGAGAGTGTTGTATGCCGATTGAACTTGAACGCCAGACCTGGTTATTAAATGTTGTTCGTTATCAGTCTGTGTATTGCCTCTCTCATGTATGTCTCAATATCATAGCCGTTCTCCGTGACGAGACTTCTTTCTAATAATACATATATGTAAGTTGTTGTACTTGTTCTATTACTGTGTACCGGAATTATACACTTTTGTTTGTGTTACAAATACTGTATTATTCTTAACTCCAATTTCTGGACTACGGAAGAACTGAAAGAACCCGAAACTCAAATCTTTGCTTGAGAAATGTACTAATTTAGCTTCAATAGATAATCTTCAGAACTTAGAAGAGAATATTGCCAACTTGAAAAAAGAACTTGATAAATTTAGACAAATCCAGAGAACGAATACCGAACTGCTGAAGCAGCAATTAAATGACCAGGCAAATAGTATTCGTACCGAACTGCAAACCATCATCCAGAATATCAAAACTCAAGAAGAATATGAGCAGGTAAATGCTAGTATTGCTAAATTGCAAGAACAGTTTAGATCTTTCGAAGTTCCTACATTTCAAATTATCAAATCTGAATTACATACAGATGATCTGCATGCAGCTATAACAGAAGTTCAATCGAAACTACAGACATTGGAAGATTTTTATCAATAATTTACCTTCATCTTCTAAATTAAATGCTATTGCTCGGAGCGTTGCCGGCATCAAATTACAGTTGGAGACTTATGAAGATTTTGGGAAGATACAAGGTACCATAGCTCACATAGAAGACACTATGGCAACTATGAGAAATGATCTAACAAGTGTACAGGAAACTCTGGAATCGAAACTGCCTGGCATTACTGATATTCTAGCTATAGAGACACTGTAACAGTCTACACCTACGCAGGATGACATAACGCAACTGCAAGAAATTTTGAAAAATGCAGCTGATGCAACAGAACTCGATGCTATAAAATTAACTCTTACCACACTTCAGAATAATGTAACTGCTTTGCCAACTTCTCAGAAAATAAGAGCTATGAGGAGAGCAGTACATCGAATTTTAAAATCTGAGGATATCAAAAACATTCAAGCAGAAATTGCGCAAATCAGAGAAACTGTTGCTAGTCTCCCCAACAATCAAATAATTAACGAACTACATGCATTATTTACAGAAATCAGAAGTCAAGTACATGATCTTGCTACCCAGAGTTCTAAATTGAAACTTGTAGAAAATTTGCAGGAGATTATTTCTAATATTACGTTACAAATTACTACTCTTCAAGCAAGTCAAGAATCTGCTTTATCAGGTTTTGCTACTCAACTTCACGATCTCAAAGAGGAATATAAACAAGTGTATGTTGATGTAAAAATCAAACCTATGTACGATGAGTTGGTTCGTACTATCAACGAATACATGGAACCGGTATTAAGCAGACTAGATGACGTAGATACTCGTCAATTTTATTATATGGAAATTGTTAGGTTACAAAGTGTTCCAAATGCTCGAGGGTACTGGACTTACGTCAATGCTGGCAATGTTTACAAATTATATCCGTACACTAAGGTACATGAATTTTTTGTTGATGGTAGTTTACGATTTCTGAAGTTTAGTTTTCTAAAACATGGAAAACATATTGAAGTTCCTCAGTTTACTATAGAGCGAAAACATGGTATACACAAGGCAGTTCAAATACCTATTGCATACTGGGATGAGTCTACCAATAAATATAAAGTACATGACGACGAACAATTATCAGTTTTTGATATTGAAATTGGTGACAAGCTAGTATTTGACATAAAGCGGTTATACCTTGAGGACAATCCATTTTATGCAATATTCTCACATCGAACTCGATGTCAAGACAAGATATAGTTCATGAATTACACAAACCAGCCCGTCGAAATTACAAGCGATTAAGTGTAGTAACTAAAGGTGTAAATGGTTTGTTTCAGGCTGATCTGATTGAGATGGCCCCTCCAAGGGTGATTTTAAATAATTTGGATAAGATAAATCATGGTTACAAATATATGCTTACAGTTATTGATACTTTTAGCAAATATGCATGGGCTGTTCCCTTAACACTGTAACGACGGACGGGTCTTTTAGGCCCGGTTTCAATTTTTATACCTGTCTAATTTTTTAATGCTGCAAATTAATGTGTTCTCCTTCCGTGACTTTTCGTCAATTTCGAAGGCCTTTGAAATCATTTATTGTAATCTTTGGTTATTTTTTATGTTTGGTCAGAAAATGTATTACTCGCGTTGCAGACGGACGGGTCCTTTAGGCCCGATTTTTATTTTTAAAAATATAGGCCTATTTTTCTACTGCAGAAATATCCCTCTTTGCCTCTGTGACTTTTCAAGGATAGTCACAACCTTGAAAATCGTATTCCTGGTCCCCTTGGCTGAGTGGTTAGCACATCGCACTGTGACGTCAATGGTCCCGGGTTCGAATCCCCCTCGGCAATTCCCATTCATCAATTTCATCACTGATCCCCATCTTCGCAAATTAGCCAAGAGGCACAAACCGCGAAGTAAAATAAAACAAATCAATCAATTGAAATTCTATACAGTACCCTTTGCCTGTTCAGTTTACCCAGGAAAAAAAAATAACCTAAGTTGCAGACGGATACTGCAGAAAATGTTTTTTTTTGTTTGTGGACAATAGTCTGCATAACTATTGTTGGTTATTTCAGTTTGTTGGTTTCAAAACACAGGTACCGCAATTTTCCAGAACTTTCTGAACGAATCTGCATGCACACTTTGTTTGGTGCAGAGCCTCTGTGTAGTTTGGACGACGAATTTGTTCGTTCTCACGAGTTCTTTTGTATAATTGAAGAAATACAATGGCTTGCGTACCAAATACACGAAAGCTTAGGTCTCGTGTCTCGTCTCCAGGTAAGCTCGAACCTATAAGAGATGTATTCGAGACTTGGACTGTTTACCTCCGAGAAACGTACATTCCAGATGGCATCATGACTGCATACGAACAACTGGTCAATTTTAGAGAGCAATGCCCTTTTATACAGTGCATGCCGTCGAAATCTGCTAAATACGGAATCAAGCTGTGGCTGATTTGTGATTCTCAAACAGCTTCTGTTTTGAAGGCTCAAATCTACAAAGGAAAGGAAGCTGGAGTTAATAGGGAGAAAAATCAAGTAGAGAGAGTAGTGAAGGACTTAGTGAAGGAAATCGAAGGCAGTGGAAGAAACATCACGTTCGATAATTTCTTCACCAGTGTATTTCTTGCAAGGGATCTACTTGCCAAGAAACTTACTCTGGTCGGCACGATGTCGGAGAGCTGCTGCCAGAGTTTACTGCCACAAAGCAGCGAGTGTGTTGTTCCACTTTGTTTGGATTTCAAGATGATCTAATGATAGCATCATATTGCCCCAAGAAGAACAAGATGGTGATTCTACTTTCTAAGTTCCATGAACAGACGAAAATCGACGCTTCCACAGCACAGCAAAAGCCTGACTTTATAATTACTTATAATAAGACAAAATTTGGTGTTGACAAATTGGACCAAATGGTGCGAAACTACAGTGAAACGAAAACCTCGGAGATGGCCAATGGTTATATTTCATGACATGATCGACTTCAGTGCACTAAATGCATTTGTTTTGTACCAAACAGTACATCCGTAAGAATTGGGAACCAAATCGGGTAGACGTAGAAGGTTCTTGCAGTACCTGGGAAAGGAGCTCAGTGGCAAACTAGTAATGGACGAGCAAACCAACGGGTGTACAAATGAAGAGCAAGGTGTACAGAAGCAATCCAGAAGGAGGTGTTATATTTGACCATCAAAAATCGATCTGAAAACAAGAACAGTGTGCTCGAAATGTATGCAAACGTTTGTACTCGGCATTCACGTGTTCTATATAACACATGTTAATTGAAGTTGTAAGTTATTCTTGACAAAAAGTAGATAATAAAAATATGTAAATTCTTACAAATCATTACTGATAACTGGACGTATGATAAAAATGTTCCAAATGTAAGAAAACTATTACAATCAAAACTCAAGGGTTTCTTTATAACTTATGTTATTCAATGTTTAAATTTCTTATGTAAATCATGTTACATATTAGAAACATGTAAATGGTTAAATGTCAATAATATATAACTGAAACATTATTTTCAGTCATTGATATCAATTAGAAAATTTGAACGAATGAAAAAAAGGATAATATTTCCCCGGGTCGAATAGACCCGATCCGACAATAACGTATAGTCATTGTAGCCGTCGTTATAGTGTTAAAATTCAAGACTGGTACTTGTGTTACCGAGGCTTTTAAGTCGATATTTAGTGAGGGAAGAATACGAAAATATTTACAGACAGATAGAGTGAAATAATTTTATAATTCCACAATTACCACGTTAATGCACCAACATAATATTAAACATTATTCTACATACAGTGATCTAAAAGCTAGTATAGTGGAACGATTCAACAGGACATTAAAGAAAACGCATGTGGAGACAATTCACTCTACAGGGCAATTATAAATGGGTGCAAATTTTACCCGACCTAGTTCATGATTACAACAATACAGTACATAGTACTATTCACATGAAACCTGCTGAGGTAACCAAATCTGATGAGCAACGATCGATTTCTACTGTTCATTGTCAAAAATATACATACACTAACAAGAAGCCAAAGTTTAAAATAGGGGATCAGGTAAGGGTTAGTAAATCAAAACAATTATTCAAGAAGGGATTCACTAAAAATTGGAGTACGGAGTTATTCTTAGTGGTTCAAGCTTTACCAGGGAATAGAAATACATACGTATAAAATAAAAGATAATCATAACAAAATATTGAAAGGGATATTCTATGAAGAGGAACTTAGTAAAACAAAATATCGAGATTAATATATAATCGAGAAAATATTGAAGAAGAAAAATAATAAATTCTATGCGAAATGGTTAGGTCTGCCAGACAAAAGTTGGATAGAAGCAAACCAGGTGATTCTTTGACCTCACATGGAATGTAGTACAGCGTTTACCAGATGTAGTGGAAACTAATAAAAAATGGAGAATTGTTACCTGATAACATAAGATGTCTCATTGCAGGCCCATCAGGTTGTGGAAAAACCACTTTGCTGGTTGATAATTTCTTGTTTGCCCCAAATTTGCTAGATTGGAAAAATAGACACTCGTATGTGTTTTCTAAAAGTTTAGAACAACATAAATACCAACAACTCATGAAGCTGTACGAGGGACTGGGCATAGCTACATTTGCATCAACAATAAAACCTCTCCACCAATGTTTGAAAAATTCTGTTGTGGTGTTTGATGAAGTTATTCTAGAAATTCAGAATTAAATTAGAATTTTTTTTGCACAGGGTCGTCACAAAGAAATACACTGCTTTTATTTACCTCAAACTTATTTCAAAATTCCCAAACAATTACTACGAGATAATACAAACTTAATCTGTTTGTTTCGTCAAGATCATACTAATTTGAAACATGTATACGATGATTATGTGGGAGGAGACTTAAATTACAACCAATTTTCAAAATTCTGTTCATCTTGTTGGAACAGCGACGATTTTGGATTTGTTACTATCGACATGACTCGGAAACCTAACAATGGTAAGTTTAGAAACGAAATCAACGACTTTTTAAACGTTGAAACGATGTAAAATAACCATTAATCAAAAAACATAAATATGACGAAACATAAAATAGAAGATAATTCGAAATTACGAGAGTACTTGTCCAAACTTTTCAAAGGTTGGAAATGAGATAATCGAGGTTTTTACGAACAACACATGCGTCAAGACCAACCTATTATCGATGCAATCAGTGGTCTCGGTAAAGAGATTAAGAGTGTGGCAGAACAAAATAAAAACGTCATCAATGAATTGGTACCACTTACTGCTAAAAATTATGCAGATTTCCCTCCTTCTCCATTATCTAGTATCCACATCCCTCTGGAATTTAAGGAACCACCTGCTAAAGTAGCTATAGAAGAATCAGAGAAAATCGAGTTGGGTCACCTGGCAAGGGATTACCTGAGTACTGGAAAATTCGAAAAAGATGAAGTATTTGGGTTGTATCCAACTATGGAGGGAAAAGAAGGTGTAGTATGGAAAATTGGCAAGTCTAAAGTTACATTCGAATGGGACAACATAAAAATTAATTTGGGTGGGAGAAACAGCTGGTCCAGATATCCTGGTACCGTAGGGCTATGGGAGCTCATTACTAAGGAAAGGAACTTTAGGTAATTAAATGTTTTTTTCTGCGATAAGATACAGACCCTCATTTTTGCCAAAATTCTGATTATAGCCTTATATGTCAACACAGCAAATTTTATTTTACATAAAAACACATATTTTCCAGTTTTCCGTATGTAAATACATATTTTGCGAATTTTCATTTTAAATACATAAAATCGCTCATTGACTTCATCCACCTCGAAATCCTCGAAGGAAAAATGTTTATAGGCTACTCTGCACCTCTTTCATATCGAGAGTGCTAGGTTTGTTTTGTCTTTGAACACCCTCGCTGGCAGACTTCTGGCACCTCGCCTACGATCCTATTGGGAGAAAATAGCTGTAAGTAGTAGCTGGGGCTGGCTACACGTAATGATAGCAAGGCTTTTTAATGAAGCAATGCAGCTATTGTGGCCGGAAGGCATAACATTTGACAATGTTCTTCTCCTCGTGACAGATGCTGCAGCTTATATGAAAAAAGCTGCAGTAGGCCTTGCCGTTAGCTACCCCTAAATGGTGCACGTTAAATGTGTGGCTCATGCCTTGCATAGAATATGTGAAAAGATAAGAGCTCTTTATCCCAATGTCGATAAACTGGTTTCAAATGGCAAGAAAGTTTTTATCAAGTTGGCTAGAAGAATAGACAATTTTAAACAAAAATGTCCTGAGGTTCCCCTTCCCCCTACACCTGTAGTTACGCGATGGGGCACTTGGTTGGATGCAGATGTTATGCCCAGAAGTTTGAAAAAATTGTATCTGTTGTAAATGATCTCGACAAAGAAGAATTCTGCAAGAACTGTTGATGGAGCCCTCCGTAAAAGTCGAATTGGCATAAATCTCAACAAACCTGTCCATTCTCTCTAATTCCATATGAAAGCTTGAATCGTCCGCGAACACTTTGGCAGCTTCCATTGTTAAAGTCCGTATAGTAGAATCGAAACTGCAAGAACTCACTGGATCTAAGTGTCTAAATGTACAGAATTTTTTGGGAAAAAACAAGGTTTTCAAACTTTGTGCTAAATTGCATGTGTTTTGGAAAGTGAAGTAGAGGAAGAGGAAGCTTTGGAAAACTTAAGCGTTAGTGACATTTCGTGATTCAAATATGCAAGAATTGTTTCTTGTGACGTGGAGCGATCTTTCTCACAATATAAGATGCTTTTTAGAGATAATCGTCACAAATTTACAATGGAGAATTTGGAAAAACTATGGTGATCCACTGCAACTCTTCCAAAAAATTGCTCGCTAAGAGGTAATCATTTAGAAACTAATTTCAGGTGTTTAAAATGCATGTTATAGTTTGTTTTTGTTACCAAATGTTTTTATTTTTGTCACATATTTTCCTGTTTGTATCACATATTTTCAACATTTATGACACATAAAAAATAAATATTTCTGTGTTTTTTAGCACATAAAGTTCCGTTCCCTACTCATTACCAAAAAACAACCAAAAAATTTTACAGAAGATGATTTTCAAAGTTACTCTGAAATTTTGACACTCTCTGATGCTTTGTACCAAAATAAAGATGCCAGTCAAAAGCGTGTGAAATCGAGCAGCGGGGATAAATACAAATATCTGATTAAACCTATCTGGAATCAACTAAAAACCGGTAGTGGTATAAAACAATACAATACTCTACCTAAGCAATTTGTATGGGTAAACGATGTGAGAAAACTTATAGATAGGTTGCTGGTTATAGCAGGAGACGAAAATGCTGGGAACAATAATTTCCATAATGAGAAAATGGGTATTGTGAACATGATTAGTGACAAATTAGTTTATTTTATTGTAAACGATCCTAAAGGTATAGGATACTTATTTAAAATTATCAATACTTTACCTCCTAAATTCTGGAATATATCAGAGGGTTGAGGTTTAGTAAATGATATTATTAATAAACTTCCGTTCCAGTTACACGTACCTGGTTATCAATATTGTGGTCCTGGTACGAAACTTGAGAAACGAATAGAAAGAGGGGACAGGGATATTAATCCTCTAGATGCAGCTTCCAAAGAACATGATATTGCATACAACACACACAAAGATCTGAATGATCGTCATGTGGCTGATCAAAAACTGGAAGAGACAGCTTTTGGAAGATTAACCAGCAGAGATGTATCATTGGGTGAAAAAATAACAGCGTTGGGTACAACCATTGCTATGAATACAAAGCAAAAATTTGGGTGGGGTTTGTAATATAAATACCCTGAATAATAATAATAATAATAATAAAACAAAATGAATCCAAAAGGAGTTGTATACCAAATACCACATCATGATCTTAAAAATTTAAAACGTAATTCCATTTTCACTAAAAAACAACAAGAAAAGAAGAGGCAATGTATAGCCAAAAGAAACGGAATGAAATTATTACTCAGTACGCCACAATTAAAACGATTGCAAAATGAAAGAAAGAAAACAGACAGTGGAGGATTCATATTCAGCATTCCAGCTATCTTGGCTGCATTGGGGGCAGGTGGGAGCTTAGCTGGGGGTAGTGCTGCTATTGCCAAAACTGTGATTCATTCGAATAAAAATAAGGCAGAACTAGAAGAGCAGAAGCGTCATAATCTTGAGTAGTGTAATTGGCTATACAACCAGTGCGAGAAATGATGAGCCCCTCTCAGGCAGATTTGCCTACACTTAAAACTTGCTCAACATGCCCATATGAGCTTTTTGCTCAAGTGTGGAACCCTGTCTAATCAAAGATTTTTGTAAAAATGCCCTCGGGAAGTTCCTGTGAAATGATGAGCCCCCTCAGATTGATTTGTCCATACTTACAAAAGGCACTTCTGTCAGATTGTTGTCCATAATCCTGTCAAAAATATGCCCCTCTTGATATTTTCTTGCCCACGCATAAAACTAAGCCCTAGCATCATGTTATGCATTAAATTATGATGCAAGAGCTTTTGTTTTATGCAACAAATTATGATGCAAGAGCTTTTGTATTATGCAACAAATTATGATGCAAGAGTTTTTGCATTGTGCAACAAATTATGATGCAAGAGCTTTTGCATTACACATCAGTTAGTATTGTGAGAGTGGCTGAGGAGTACAGATGTGTTGTTGCATTGCTCCTCTTATTTTTTTTTAAATATAGCAGATTTGTATAAATTGAATTATAGGTTTGTTTGATTCAATATATAGAATTTTCTAATATATTGAACAAAGGGTTTATATTTGACCTAGTTTGTTATACAAGATCAATACATGACACATGGTATTAGGTCAATGCCTTTCCATGCACATCACGACATGCCTGTGCAGACATGCAATTGAGAAAGGTCATTGCTTCAGTGGATCAATACTTATTCTATCTTTGTGCGTTTATTAAGTATAGAGTTTTGATTTGAACCCCAAGAAATTTTATATAAATACCAAAGCCAAAAATATTAACACATATACACACATATACACACACTAGGTATACAAAACACACTGCTGAACCCAACTGATATTTTTTATTAAGCATAGAATTTTGATTTGGACCCCAGGAAATCTTATATAATAAACAACAACAAAAATGCCAAATCAAAAATATTTTAATCAATGCAATAAGAATATAACCAGCCCCAATTGGGCCAGGCATCAAAGGAATTGTAATCCAGACAAATGCAGAACTCCCACAAAAATTTGCCCTAAATGCCATAGAAAATATAATCTGGAATATTTCACATATAAACATAAAGGTACTTGTTCTGCACAGTCATCAACATTGCCCCCACTACCATCTACATCTGGTCTGAAAAGAAAGCATGAAACACCTGTTAATGCTGGACCAGCAAAGCAGCCACGCTATGAACCCATCCATAGCAGTTTTAACGGTCAATTAAGAGATCACCGTTTTGTATTAGAGCGAAGATGTGACATTAAGAATTTTTTGAACAGTATAAATTCTGATGTGCAGGCAATTCTAAATGCACAAAATGGCTCTTATAAGCTGTCCCTCAAATTGTTTACACAATATAAGAAGCCAAATGGCACAAAATTTACACAGCCCTACATAACAGAAACTGTACCGGTATATTCAATTGCTGGGCAATTCAGACAAAATAATAAGCAGTTTGATAGATCAATTGAATATTAAACACTCTGAATTTGCAGCAAAAGAGTCTGGATGGAGCCTATGCGGATCTCCACACAAGTTATATGTTAATATTTCTGAATTCAGCCCATTACAAGGATCTACATATCTGCCATTACCTGCCAATATCAAAAACAAAACAGCAGTGGTTAACATAAAAAATAATAATGATAAATGCTTTTTGTGGTGTATTTTAGCTGCTTTGTTTCCAGTTTTAAGGAATCCTGAAAGAATAAGTTATTATAAACATCATGAACACAATTTCGATGAGGCAATGGAGGGTTTGGAATATCCAATGTCTCTTCAGAATATTGATAAATTTGAAAAAAAAAGGCCCGGGATATTAATGGCAAACAATTATCTATTAATGTATTTGTTTGTTCTACTGGCCGTGGCAATTGCTTGATAGATCCTCTCAGAATCAGTACATTTGATGATGATTCTGCTGTTCCGATTGATCTGCTCTTAATTGAAGAGAATGGCACTTCTCATTACACTTTGATACATAATCTTGAAGCTTTAGTCAGAACACAACTAGACAAAACTCATAAAATATTCAAGTTGTGCAGAAGATGTTTGTCTGTATTTGATGGTAGAAAAATGGTGAATGGGGTTCGGGAAGTGAATACAGAAATTGCTAAAAACAAGTCAAACGAGCATCTGAAATACTGTGGCAACCATAAACCTGTTCATATGCTTATGCCTAACCCAAATGAAAATGCCAAATTCAAAAAATTTGAAGCCTTGTTGGAACACCCAGCATATATAGTCTGTGATTTTGAATCAAATCTCAAACCTCTTGCATTCTGTAGCCCAGATCCTGATGAACCTTCAATTACATCATACCAGCTACATGAACCTTCTAGTTTTTATTATGTGGTTGTACAAGATGGGGTTGTTAGTAAATAAGATATATACATGGGAGCAGATGCCATCAAAGAATTTGCACAAAGAATAGAAAATGAGTGCCATAACATAGCATCTAATGTCTTATTAAAATCAAAACCCATGTTGCCTTTAACAGAGAAACAGATTGAAGATTTCAACAATGCAGAAAAATGCCCGGTATGTGATTCTGAATTTTCAGATACAAATATCAAGGTTCATCACCATTCTCATACAGATTGTAAATTCTTAATGGCCCTGTGTAATAACTGTAATATTAAGATCCAGAGACCACAATTTGTCCCTATATTTTGCCATGGAGCATCCAATTATGATTTCCATCATTTGATCAGGTACGAGGGGTTTGACAAGCAGAATTTAAATATTTTAGCTGAAAATAATGAGAAATATATTGCCATTAGCAAAATAATTAAAGTTAATGGTGTTCCTATTCACTTAAGATTTCTTGATTCATACAGAATTTTATCGGCTAGCCTGGCTACACTGGCCACTCAATTATCTGATGATCAATTCAAAATCACATGTGCTTCGTTTCCAAATCAGGAGCTGAAATTAATTAGGCGGAAGGGTGTATATCCATATGACTATGTTACAGATTTTCCTAATTTGATGAGTGTTCTCTGCCACCACAACAAAAGTTTTACAGCAAAATCAGAGGATCTGGAATCACTGATGAAGATTATCACCATGCCCAGTTGATGTGGAACAATTTAAAATGCCATACATTTGGTGATTATCACAAGGCTTATTTAAAACTTGATGTGACCCTCTTAGCTGATATACTGCAGGCATTCAGAAAATCTTCCATGCAAAATTATAAGCTGGATCCAATGTATTTTTACAGTGCTCCGGGCCTAGCATGGTCTACAATGTTTTTAAACAATAAAATGCAATTGGATCTGATCCAGGATCAAGATATGTATCTGTTTATGGAACAATGTATAAGAGGAGGCATGGTGCAATGTTCTCAGAGATCTGCCAGAGCAAATAACAAATATATTCCTGATTATGATCCAGCACTGCCATCAAATTATATACTGTATGTAGATGCCAACAGCCTCTATGGTTATGCCATGATGAAAAAACTGCCATATGCAGGGCTTGAGTGGGTTGAAGATTTTAATATTGAAGATCTTAAAAATTTTGATGACAGTAACTATGGCCTGTTCTTAGAGGTTGATCTGACAATTCCTGATGATTTACACAACACATTTTCTGATCTGCCCCCAATTCCCGAGGTTAAGTGTTCACATGGCTCTAAACAGAAGAAATTGATGATGACTCTAGAGCCGAAACAGGATTATGTCATATATTACAAAAACCTCCAGTTCCTGATGAAACATGGTGTTCAAGTGATCAAAGTTGGAAAAGTTTTGAGGTTTAGGCACTCAAGATGGTTGAAACCATATATTGATACAAAGACAGAGCTTCGAACATCTGCAATGAGCCAATTTGATAAGACCTTGTTTAAATTGATGGTCAATTCTGTGTATGGCAAAACAATTGAAAATGTCAGAAAACATATTGATGTTAAAATAATTACTGACCCCAGCCGGAGCAAAAAAATTGATTGCAAAGCCCAACTTCAATTACAGAAGAATTTATGATGAAAATATGGCACTTTTCAACATGAAAAAAACAAAGATTAAGTTTGATAAGCCTATTTATGTAGGGGCTGTGATATTGGAATTGGCCAAATTACACATGTTAAAATTGTATTATGATGTGTTGAAGCCTTTTTATAAGGATCGTGTAAAACTTATGTACATGGACACAGATAGTTTTGTTCTTGATATTCAAACAGAAGATGTTTATCAAGATATAACACATCCTGAATTGTTTAAATATTTTGATACTAGTGAACATAAAGAGATTCAACACCACAACAAAAAGGTGCCTGGCAAGTTAAAAGATGAGACACTTGGTGATGTTATTGTGGAATTTGCTGGGTTAAGAGCCAAGATGTACAGTTTTGAAACATGTAGTGGCGCTGTTGCCAAAAAGGCCAAGGGCATTGGCAGAGTGACTGTGGACAAAGGGCTTGAATTTGAAGATTACAAAAATTGCCTCAAATCATGTAGCACAATCAGAACATCAGAATCCAGAATTCAGAGTGTGGATCACTTGTTGACTAGCAATATTGTAAGAAAAGTGGCTCTGGACCCACATGATGATAAGAGATGCATTTTATCATGTGGCATACATACTCTACCATGGGGACATTGTGATTTGAAAAGTGGCAAACAATGCCCAATTACAGAGCATGATTTGAAATAAATAAACATGCCTATGAACTTATTTGGGTTCAAAAAACAGGCTATTATGGACCTGCCAACACCACAACCCTCTTCTGATATAATATCTAAACTAAGTGCTTTGTTAATTATTGATCTGAACAGCATACTTACAGATGTTGATGATGAAACAGGTAAAACATTGTACATATTTAACAATAATTTAAATCATTACCAATTACCTGTAGGTGGTCAATTGCAATTTATTACAACCCCTGAGGGTAATGTCAAGATTTCAATAGGGAGAAATATTTATAGAATTAAGCACTCAAACATGATTTCTGACACTGTATATACTGTTTCTGCTGGTGACTGCTTATATATTGAGGTCCCTGGATCCTATGACAAGCTTATACCTTTTTTTATAGAATTAAGAATTAGAAATTCAATAATAAATAACCACTAAAACAAAAATGCCTAATGATATATTTGGCCATACAAGACATGAAGATCACAGTGATGAGATTCTGATGCTTGATGTCAGAGTCAAGAAATTAAGAAGTGATTTACAAGCTTTACAAACCACACTCAATGCCAGTCTTCAACTAGAAATTACAAATTTACAATCACAATGCATGGACCCTCTTCTTAAAATTGACTCAGAACTCACATTATTGCTTCAGAAATATACTGATTTGGCAACATTGGATAATTTTCAATGTTTAGAAGAAGCTGTAGCAGCTCTTCAAGCCAAATTTAAGACCCAGGCCACCAACTCTGAGCAATTGAAACAGCAATTGGAAGAGCAGATAAATAATGTCCAGACACAGCTCCAAACAATTGTCAAAAGCATAAAATCACAAGAAGATTTTGATCTAGTGATTTCCACTCTAAAGGAACAGATTCAATCACTCCAGACACCTAATCTGGACCCTCTGAACAATGCCATAGCCGAGGTTAAAGAAAAATTGAGACACTTGAAAATTTTATGAACAACTTGCCATCTTCTGATGCTTTGAGTGCAATAACTCGGAGTGTTGCCAACATTAAGCTGCAACTTGAAACATATGAAGATTTTGGAAAAATTCAAAGTACCATAACCCATCTTGAGGGTACAATAGCAGCAGTGGAAAGTGATTTGACAAATGTACAAGAATCTCTAGAATCCCGCCTGCCTGGTATTGTAGACACACTTGTCAGTGTCCAGCAACAGATCACAAAGCTTGAAAACCTCAACACTGAGTCTGAACTATCTCATTTTCATCACTTGATAGATGATATCCAAACAAAACTTGAAATTTTACAACAATCAACACCCACTCAGGCAGATATAGCCCTGCTCCAAAATGCTATGCAAAATGTGGCTGATGCTTCTGAATTAAATAATGTGAAATTGGCACTTGAATCTTTGCAAAATACTGTAACAAATCTGCCTACATCACAGGAACTTAAAAATATTAAGAGAGCTGTGAATCGCATATTGAAATCAGAAGATATCAAGAATATCCAGACAGAGATCAAACAACTTACTCAGACAGTGGCCACTCTACCAACCAATCAACATATTAATGAACTGCATGCCCTGTTTGAGGATATCAGAAGACAGGTCCATGATCTTACTGCTCAAAATTCAAAATTGGCAGTTATTGAAAATTTGCAACAAATTGTAGCTAATATCAAGCAACAGCTAGGAACCATGGAATCCAATCAAGCAAATGCTCTGTCTTTTTTTTGCCACCCAGCTTCAAGAAATTGTGCAGCAATACAAGAAACTTGCTGTGGACATAAGAATTAAGCCTGGGCACGATGAGATTGTTAGGACCATCAATGAGCACCTTGAATCTGTAACAAGCAGATTGCTTACAGCAGAAAAAGAAATAACTGGCATAATCGAGAATCCAAAACATACAGTAATTCTTGAATTGTACAGCATCCCCAACAAAGAATATGATTCACCATTTACACCAGGTGGCAAAATATATATGCTGTCCCCTGCACAATTTTATTACCAGTTTTTTGTTGGGGGCACACTGAAACCAATCAAGATCAAATATTGGCTTCAACCACAGGCACACCACTCACTACCCCACCTTATCAATAACAAATGCTGACAACAAACCAAAAATCACCAGTGTAGAGTTAGAGGATATTACAGATCCCAATACATTAGAAACATCTTTTGCTGAAGATAATGGCTCTCTGGAATTTAAAATACAAATAGGGGACAAATTATATTTAGAAAATCCTGTAGTATCAGCTGCTGAACACCCTATAGTTGCAATATTCTTGTTTTCATATTATGTCTAGACAAATTATTGTTGATGAATTACACAGACAAGCCAGACATAATTATAAGAGACTGCCAGTAGTTACAAAAGGCATAGATGATTTATGGCAGAGCGACTTGATTGAGATGGCAAGTGGACAGCTGAAAAACTTAGACAAAATCAACAAGGGCTACAAGTATCTACTCACTGTAATAGACACATTTTCAAAATTTGCCTGGGCTGTGCCACTCGAATCCAAGACTGGAAAATGTGTTACATAAGCCTTCAGGACAACCATCAATCAGAGTGGAAGATCACCGCGCTATTTGCAAACAGATAATGGCAAAGAATTTTATAATTCTGTGTTCCAACAATTTATTAAAAGCCAGTCAATAAAACATTATTCGAGTTACAGTGATCTCAAGGCCTCAATTGTAGAGAGATTCAACAAAACCCTAAAAAATCTTATGTATAAACAATTTACACTTCAAGGTAATTATAAATGGCTTAATATTCTTCCAGAACTATTACATAAATATAACAACTCTGTCCATTCCACAATCAACATGAAACCCTCTGAAGTAACTTCATCTGATGAGCAAAAATTGATCAGGACTGTTTATTATCCTAGATACCAGCCAACAACAAGAAAGGCCAAATACAAGGTGGGTGATCAAGTAAGAATCAGCAAATATAAGCACTTATTCAAAAGAGGCTTTACAAGAAACTGGAGCACTGAATTATTTACAGTGGTTCAAGTTAAACCTGGGACCCTTAACACATATATAATAAAAGATCACCGAGGAGAAATTCTCAAAGGCAGATTCTATGAAGAAGAACTCAGCAAAACTAAACAGCCTGACACATAACTCATAGAAAAAATCATCCGCAGAAAAGGCAACAAGTTATTTGTCAAATGGCTAGGACTTCCAGAACACAGCTGGATCGATGCAGACAAAGTGATAATATGAGCACCTGGGATGTTATAAAAAGGCTGCCAGAACCTGAACAGCAGATTAAGAGAAATGGCAACTTGCTGCCTGATAATATTAGATGTCTTATTGTTGGGCCATCAGCTTGTGGTAAAACTACACTAATGATTGATAATTTTTTATTGGCACCCAACTGGTTAGACTGGAAAAACAGGCACTTGTATGTTTTCTCTAAGAGCTTGGAACAATTAAAATATCAGCAGCTGATGAAGCTATATGATGGATTGGATATTGCCACTTTTGAATCAGATGTTAAGCCACTCCATGAATGTCTCGATAATTCTGTTGTTGTGTTTGATGACATTATACTGGATAATCAAAACAAGGTTAGAAATTTCTTTACACAGGGCCGACACAAAAACATTGATTGTTTCTACCTGGCACAGACTTTTTCTAAAATTCCGAAGCAGCTGATCCGAGACAACAGCAATTTTATATGTGTGTTTCATCAAGATCATACCAACCTCAAACACATACATGATGAATATGTAGGTGGGGACTTGAGCTACAATGATTTTTCCAAGTTTTGCAGTAGGTGCTGGAATCAAAACAGTTATGGGTTTGTCACAATTGATATGACAAGAAAACCCAATAGTGGCAAATACAGAAATAAAATCAACAATTTTCTAGACATTGAAACATATATAAATGATTGATGATCTTAAATTAAGAGATTATCTTGTAAAAATATTTAAGGGATGGAAATCACAGAACCGAGGAATTTATGAACAACACAAACAAACAGAACAGCCTATTATTGTAGCTATTAGTGAATTAGGTAAAAATATCAAAACTGCTAAAGAGCAAAATCAAAATTTGATCACAGAGCTTGTAACTGTAGCTGCAAGGAACATATTAGATTATCCAATCACCCCACTTTCCAGTATTCATACACCTAGTCCTGTTGCTCCTCGAAGAATTGAAGCTACTCTGGATCCTATTGAATTGGGTCTTCTTGCTCAAAAATATTTAAGCACACCTAAAGACAACAAAGATGAGGTCTTTGGCTTATATGCCGACACAGAGCGTGATGGTAGCATCATACATAGAATTGGCAATTTCAGAGTAACATTTATGGGAGATGATCTAATTGTATATTCAGAATCTCATCTTGGAGAAAAAGGTGGTTTTGTTAAATATCTCGGCACACCTGGATTGTGCGAACTGATGACTAGGAAAAGGCCTGGCAACTATACAGATCAAGATTATGAGCACTACAAAGAAATATTAATAAAATCAGATGCTCTATACCAGAACAATGATCCCACACAAAAAAGAGTCAAGTCTAGCAGTGGAGCAAAATACAACAATTTAATCAAGCCCATATGGTCACAAATTAAGACTGGCAGTGGAATCAAACAATACAACACCCTGCCTAAAGAATTTGTCTGGGTTGATGATGTCAGGAAATATGTAGACAGGTTATTGGTGATAGCTGGGGAGGAAAATGCTGGCAACCACAATTTTTACAATGAAAAGGTTGGAATTATGGACATGATAAGCACAAAATTGTCTAATTTTATAGTGAATGACACTAAGGGGATTGGATATCTTATAAAAATTATTAATACTCTACCACCTAAATTTTGCAATATCTCTGAGGGTCGGGGGTTGGTTAATGACATTATAAACAAGCTGTCATTTGAACTACACATTCCGGGCTATCAGTATTGTGGTCCAGGCACAAAATTGGACCATAGATTAAACAGAGGTGATCCTGGTGTTAATCCCCTAGATGCTGCTTGTAGAGACCATGACATAGCATACAACACACATTCTGATCTTGACAAGAGACATGTTGCAGACAAAAAATTAGAAGAGGCTGCATTTGGAAGATTTGTAAGCAAAGATGCTTCTTTAAGTGAAAAATAGCAGCATTGGGAACCACCATAGCTATGAACACCAAACAAAAACTGGGGTGGGGGCTGTGAATATGTATATAATAAACCTAGAATGAAGGCCAAGGGTGTTATGTATCAAATACCTTATGCAGGTCTTAAATCTCTTAAAACTATTGATAGTCTTTTAACCAAAAAGCAGCGCAAGAAAAAAAGCTCTTGTATTGCCAAGGGCTATGGTATGAAATTGTTGCTTAGTACCCCCCAATTAAAAAAATTACAACAATCTAGAAAAAAATCACATGTGGGGGGTTTCATATTTACTATCCCGGCCATCTTAGCAGCACTTGGGGCTGTTGGGAGCTTGGCTGGGGGATCAGCTGCCATAGCAAAAACAGTAATAGATGCCAAGAAAAATAAGGCAGAATTAGATGAATTGAAGCGCCATAACCTGGCCATGGAGAAACAAGGCAAATGTGTTAAGAGAGCCATGAATAAGTTTAAAAAAAAAGAGCCGCTTACAAACCAAGATATTGAAGCTTTAATCGAGCCACTGGGCATCAAAAATTTTAGAGGTGTGTACATGTCTGATTCTTTACCAGAACAACCACTCAACAAAGAGTGTGGCATTGTTAATTTGGATAAGTACAAACATCAGGGCACTCACTGGATTTGTTATCTTAAATATTTAAAAGATGAGGCATTTGTGTTTGATTCATTTGGAGGTGTTCCACCTGAAAATTTAGTAAAATATCTAAAATCAGCTAATCTTTATTACAATAATGCCCGTGTTCAAAACTTCAAAGATGTTAATTGTGGACATTTGTGTTTATCTGTTCTCAGATATATGTCTCAAATAAATAAACCATCAATTGAAAATTTTCAAAAGGCCTTGTGGTATTTAGGTATATTAAAACATCATGGGGATATTCCATCTCACCAACCAAAATTCAATATTGAAACTCAAATTACATGATGATATAGTGTATCCCAAAACAATAGCTCTCAGAGCATTTTATGGCATGTACTTGATCCCTAATATTACACACCACAACAACAAAATTGCAGTAGGGGATCAAAAAATTGTCATCACTCCAGGGCAGTATAATCTGTCCACTCTAAATGCTCAATTACCCAGAGGTATAGTATTAACTCAAAATTCTGTCACTCACAGAGTAGAGATTGTGTCTGCTACAGAAACAGTTGATCTGGGTACTATAGGAGAGCTGTTAGGCTTTGAGAACAACACAAAACTTGAACCAGCCATCAAACACACTGCTATTAATATACCTAAATTCTTAGCCATAGAGACTCTGAATATTCACTGTAATGTGGCCGAGGGTATGATCACCAAATCAAATGGCATAGGCACTCACAAACAAACTGGCATCATTGTAACATTTAAACCTAATTCTGAATTTATGGAGCCAATCATCTACACTCCATCCCCAACATTACATTTTCCTCTGTGCCATAATAGAATAGATAATATTGAATTGATGGTCACTAATGAAAAAGAAGAATTAGTTGATTTTGCTGGAGCCACAACAACTGCAATCATAGAGATTAATATTTAAATAAAAATACATACAAAAAAAATGGAAAATATTGAGAGTTATGAGCTACAATCATTCCCCCCAAACAGGAGGACATTTGCAAATTTAAATCAACCCAACACATAAATTGAGGTTGATCTTGATGTAGGGGATGGCTTTATACACCCCCACAGAGCAGATCTATACATCAAATTTGATGTTGTAAAGCTCGATGGAACAGATTATCCGGCAAATTCAAATATAAGATTGGTAGATAATTTTGTGCCGCATCTGTTCTCTGAA
Organism: Lepisma saccharinum; assembly: GCF_977018435.1. Lineage (NCBI taxonomy): Eukaryota > Metazoa > Arthropoda > Insecta > Zygentoma > Lepismatidae > Lepisma > Lepisma saccharinum. Next base: position 50,654,676 of record NC_139238.1, read on the forward strand.
ATTGAGATCAGAAAGCATGGTGTTGTTATAAACAGAGTGGATTATCCCGGCATTACCTCCACAGCTTTGGCCACACTAAAATTATCCAAAACCGAGGCTTCTTACTACAAAATAGGTGGATTTGAGGCTGGTGATAAAATATTATCTAAGAGCCACACAGTGCTGTTCCCTATGCGCCTGTTGCCAGGATTCTTCTCAGATTACAAAGATATTATGTGGAAGGGTGGTTTAAGAATCACATTTAGAAGAGCTGCTAATGATAATAATGCTTTGATGAGGTACAGCACATTAAACTCTACAGGAGAAGCTTTGCCTAATACCCTACCTGATGAAGGCAAATGCATTATTCAGACTATGGAGCTAAGAATCCCAGTTGTTGAATATGAAGCCAGTTATGCTCTTAAATACAAAGTAGATATAATAAAAAATCCACAAGTACCTTTACAATTTTATATATATCAATGTGTACAGAAGCCTGCCGCTGGTACTTATTATGAGTTTGATGCTACAAATTCATTCTCCAGTATACAATATGACATGCCGGATTTTGTGGTGGTATTGTTTCAGACTGGAAGACACAATAATCAGGAAAAAAATTCAAGTAGATTTGATAACTGCAACATCAAGAACATATATCTTAAAAATGGCAGAAATGAGGTATTTCCTAGAGAAAATTATAATTTAGACATGTCCAAGGATGATTTCCTTAAATTATATGAAGCATTTACAGCATACAAAAGGGTCACTACTGGCAATACTGACATGTATTACACACCAGATGAATTCAAAGCACAGAGACCCATGTTTGTCATCAACACTTCAAAAAGGAAACAAGTTGTGGTTAATGACAGGACAAACATTAAAATTATCTGTGAATTCCACGATACACTCCCTGATGACACCATATGTAGTTTTATTCTCACAGGTGAAAAATCATATGTTTATGATGTAAGAAATGAGAGAGTCACAGAACAATTCTAGAAGATTTTTGCATATTACATTGTCTTAGAACTAGATATATGAGTTGAGGCTGGTGTCCAATTGAACTTAAACCAGAAGTAAATGTGTGTGGGTGTGGGTGGGTGTGGGTGTGGGTGTGGGTGGGTGTGGGTGTGGGTGTGTGATTGTGTGTGAGGGGTGTGTGAGGGGTGTGTGTGGGTGTGTATGTGGGTGAGGGGGGCTTAGTTTTAAGCGTGGGCAAAAAAAATATCAAGAGGGGCATATTTTTGACAGGATTATGGACAACAATCTGACAGAAGTGCCTTTTGTAAGTGTGGACAAATCAATCTGAGGGGGCTCATCATTTCACAGGAACTTCCCGAGGGAATTTTTACAAAAATCTTGGATTAGACGGGGTTCCACACTTGAGCAAAAAGCTCATATGGGCATGTTGAGCTTGTTTTAAGTGTAGCCAAATCTGCCTGAGAGGGGCTCATCATTTCTCGTCCTGGTTGTATAGCCAATTACACTACTATCTTGCCATGGAAAAAAAAAGGGCAAAGGTGTGAAGTCCAGAGCACACAGAAATTTTTAAAAAAGAAGAAGCTCTTACCGACCAAGACATTGAATCTTTAATTATAATATTTAAAATTAAACACTTCAGGGTGGGTTTCATATCTGATTCTGTCCCTAAAGGTAGTCCTCACTCTCGAGAATGTGGCGTGGTGAATTTGGACAAGTCCGAAAACATTGGTACCCACTGGATATGCTATTATAAACAAAAGGGCAAAGCTCTCATTTTCGATTCTTTCGGAGGGGTACCACCTACAGAATTATTTCGTTACTTTGAAACATGTTAAAATTTATTACAACGACGATCGTATTCAAGGTTTCGATGAAATTATATGTGGCCATGTTTGCATTATGATGCTCAGAATTTTAAATAAAATACCAAACATCAAATTAAAAGAATTTCAAAAAGCTGTATTATATATTAAATATGGGACATTGAGACATTGAATATTCACTATAACATTGCCAAAGGTATGATTATCAAAGCAGAAGAAAATTCGATTGGCAGTCACAAGGAGACAGGTAGCATTGCTACATTTAAACCGAATTCGGAATTTATGGAACCTATCTTCTATTCCCCAATCCCACCAGTCTATTTCCCTGTTTCTATTGATAAAGTTAATTACATAGAAATAACAATTACGAATGAGAAAAATGAAATCATCGATTTTGCCGGTACTAATAGCACTGCGATAATAGAAATTAATATTTAAAATATATAAGTAAATACCAAGATGGAAAATATCGAGAGTTATAAATTGCAGTCTTTCCCTCCAAACAGGAGGACATTTGCAAATTTGAAACAGCCTAATAAAGAGATACAGTATGACATCACGGTGGGGGATGGATTTATTCATCCACATAGATCTGATCTGTATATAAAATTTGATATTGTAAAACAAAGTAATGGTGAAGAATATCCCCCACCCGGGGTTAATATAGAACTTATAGATAATTTTGTTCCATTCTTATTTTCACAAATTGAAGTCAGAAAGCATGGTACAGTCATAGACAGGATTGATTGTCCTGGAATTACATCCACTACAGTGGGGACATTGAAACTGTCCAAATCAGAGAGTGTATATTATAAAGTTGGTGGGTTCGAAGCTGGAACAAAAATTCAAGCAAAAAGTCACACAGTACTGTTGCCCATGAGATTGCTATTTAGATTTTTCTCTGATTATAAAGAAATTATGTGCAAAGGTGGTTTGAGTGTCATATTTCGCAGAGCACACAATGATCATAATGCTATCATGAGATACAAAACTTCAAATGCAGATGGAACAACTAACCAGGCTAGTTTACCCGAAGCTGCGAAATGTGTGATCCAGTCTATGGAGTTGCGAATGCCTATAGTTGAATATGAATCTAATTATACTCTCAAATACAAAGCCAACATTTTGAAAAATCCTCAAATTCCGATTCAATTTTATACTTATCAATGCATTCAGAAGCCTGTGGAGGGTAAATTGTTTGAATTTGACCTTACTAATCAGTTTCAGTCTTTGCAATATGACATGCCAGAGTTCGTAGCTGTATTGTTTCAAACAGGGAGAGATGACAATCAGGAAAAGATAGCAGCCAGTTTGATAATTGTAAAGTTAAAAATGTGTATCTGATGAATTGCCAAAATTTTCATGTCAATTTTAGACTTACTGTTAATATTGAAGAGTAGATATTGCCTGCTCCAAAAAATTAATTCTCAGACTCCACACCAGAATTTCCTCAACAGTCTAAGACAATAGTAATACACAAGAATTGGATACCCCCTTCAAATTTAATGCTCAATCCCCCACTAACTAAAGTACTCGCCATAATAAAAGACCTAGAGTTGGATACTGTCCCACCAAGTTTAATTCAGAATCCCCCTCCGAATCCACGTGTCAATTAAGGCCTAATATATAGGAGTTCGATCCCCCCCCCCTTCGATAATGCCTAAACACTTTCATTTCTTCATCTAATGGATTAAATATTTAAGGTGTAAAATTTTTACATATATTTTGGAAAATATTTAAATGTTGAATTTTATGCCAGGGAAAAAAATCTCCCCACAATCTAGATTGCGCAACCTGCGACATAAAACCTCCCTGTGGGCACCCCGGCCAGGATTTATCAACAAAAAAATAACGATAGCAACAGGTTCAACTTGGCAAATTTATCAACGAGGAAAGGATTTATGTTTGTTGCTTTAATTTTGGACACTAGTGTAGTTACTTGAAATAGCAAATATTGGTTGTTTAAAGGGTAATCTTATAGTAAAGCACTCAAAAATCAACTTCGTTTCATCGTAGTACTCCCTGTAAGTGCTTCTTGCAGGCTAATAATATTCTGGCGTGTGGTCGTCTGCCTCCTACAATCCTCTGTAAGGTTCATATGATAAATCAATGGACATGCTAAGTGCCCCCTTTTGCAGCCCAAGCATTAAGCTTGGAATTTAGTCCTCAGGAACATATAGTGATTGAAGTAAAAATAAGCTTCGTATAATATAACAGATACAAATTACCCCTGATATTAAGTCTATCAGTCAAGAAAGCCAGTAATACTTCAAAAACATCTTGAAAGAGACTATAATGCTAAATACCATGGTACGAGAAGTATGGCAAATATACCTAAGGCTCATATCGTCGGGTGTGAAATTCGTCTTGTCCTGTGATTTGTCATTATATTGTTATATTTAAGGAGAAATGTCAACAATATTAATAAACGTCCAGTTATAGACCCCTTTGCAAAGGGATTGCAGTCCTCATTGACAACAAATAATTTTAGTTACAGTAAAATTTTTGCCTCGTATAAGTGGAAAGAGTACTAATATTAAACATTTCGTATAGTTTATCTAGTAAGCGATAGCTAGAAACACAATAAAAGCGTAACATACTTAAAAATTAAGCAAGCAGTGATATTCATGTGTCACTGAAATGTAGTTTATCATACTGTGACATATGGTTGTGGGTTATCTGGGATCGAAATTTTCAAGCTTTCTAACCTGCATAAAGTGGTTCTAGGAATCAGTAAGCCTCAATAAAATGGAAACATGGGATAATGACACTTGGAGCATGGTGATGAATGCAAGACAAAACATGCAAAAACAAGAACATATGGAAGGATACTCATATATTTAGGAAACTTTACCTGCCCTCACAGTAAGAAAATACACAGTAAACACTAAAATGAACAAACATTCGTTCGTAGCAGGTATAACCTCACCTAAATAATAATAATAGAAATACAAAATCAAAAATAGCTTAGTGGAAATCAGTAAACCTTAACAAGAACAACAGCAGCAGCAACAACATCAACAATTATAATAATAATAATAATAATAATAATAATAATACAAGTAATAATATATCTGTGGCTTAACTTTTAGTTAAAAGTATTTCTTCCTTAGTGATTAGAAAAATTATTAAATAAAAACAGAACTCTAAGTTAAAAATTAGTTAACATAAGAAACGCAAGAAATAGATAATTCAATACAAGAATTTAAAAAAAATTATTTGAGAGTCCAAAGTGCAATAAAAAAAGTTGCATGAATAGATTAAATTGTGTTATTAGAGTAAAAAAAAATACTGAACTTCTAAATAATAATTTAAAAATTGAAAAAAATCGCTTTGTGAGTACAATATATATTCCAACTCTTGCCTGAATAGGATAAATAGTGTTATTTTGGCAACAAATAAACCTAAACTTGTAAAATATTTAGTTATAAGTTGAGAAAACACATTTCGTGTGTTCAAAATGTAATTTAAACTCATGCCTGAATAGTATAAATAGTGTTATTTTGGTAAAATGTAAACGTAAGCTTGTAAAAAAAATCAGTTAAAAGATGAAAAAATCTCTTTTTGAGTTCAAAATGCAATAAAAACTCTTGCTTGAATCGTCTAAATTGCGTTTTCTGTGTTGAAATACGTAAAATATTGGACATATAGTCAAAATGTTGTCATTTTATATACAAAATACCCATTAACAATCATCCTGTAGATTATAAAGCAATAACAAAAGGGTCCGTGGTCAGAATCCCAGGAATAATGAAAAAATAGTGGATCTCGTCTGGCTCAAATTGCCTTGGTTTGCTTCTAGGTCAGACACATCCCTTACGCTTTACATGAAATAGTTGAGTATTTCTCTGTAGATACATTCCGACGAACGAAAACCTGATTAAGTTACTTTTACAAAACAAAATTGGAACCTTAAGAAATAAATACAACTATCATTACGTGTTAAAATATTGGTGGCACACGAAGTCCATCACAAATTGTTATCCCATTCAGTTCTGGTAAGCGGCTGCGGGGAAATCTAACAATGGACCCTTTCTCCTCCTTAGGCCATAAGTGAACCCTCCGGTTCGGGGTATTGTGGGAAATATTCTTTATTTTTGGCGCGAATTCATACAAAAGGGATCTCTGCGGTCAACGCATTCTTTTCTTATAAAAAGTAATTATTATTAATAACATGAATTCTGCCCACATACTTCGTTTTCATATAGGCTACATCGATCCTAAATACTAATAATTTTCTTCGCCTTTAAAGCGCACATAGGGTAACGCCATATATTGTGTTATAATAGCCTCCAGTTCGCTTCGTGCCCTGTTGAATTAGGATAAATCCAGATCCTTAATTATGCTATATATGAGTCACCACCGACGTAAAATGGCGTCTAATGACGTCATCGCCTAGTGCAAAGCTCGCACAACGCAAAATGGTGCCTAATGACTTCTTCGCCGACTGCAGAGCTCGCCTGACGCCAAGAGTTCGCTAAGAATAGTCCGCAACGTCTCTTCGTTAGTGAATATTGTTCTCTAATTTAAAACTCATTAACGTCAATTTCCAACGGCTGCATCAATCATCCGTAACTCATCCTCGCGTATAAGAAAAGCATAAATTAAGTTACAATAAGGTGAAACCGAGTTACATAATAGTATTTATTGTACACTAATGGAAAATCATTACTTCCAAGCTCCCTTGACGACGTGAATCATCCATGACTCATATCCGGCTGTAAGGCGTATGTAAAGTACAACAGTTGTGTTAGATTAGGGTGAAAACAAAACACATAATAGTATATATTGTACACTATTTGAAAATCAATAAATCCAAGGTTCCTTGAGTTATCCATAACTCACTTCACTCCCCCTTCCCTATACCCTTCTCTTATTTAATTAACAATAGCTGAAAGTCGACAATGAATAAATTAATATCCGGGAACCAATGGATTTTATTTGAAATGACCACCTGAGGTTGGAAAATATGTAATTTTGCAGATTCAAATCTTTTGTATTTCCGAAATTTCAGTGTTTGCAACTTTGCGATGTTTTGCTATGTGCACTAATAAAGGAGAATGCCTGTGGAACCGTACTTTTGAATCACCTGTATTTCTAATAAACGAGAATAAGAACATCAGCCGTGACTCATCCTCGCGTATGAGTATTCAAATATCATTTTCATGTACGTTAATTCAAATATCATTTTCATGTACGTTAATTCAAACAATATTCTTATTATTTCCCTTAAACTTATACTTTTGAATAATAGGAATTTGTCTATAAACGTCTGTTATCATCCATTACCTACCCTGCCATATACTGCCCAACCCTAACCTAAATCTAACAGGCCTCCCAGATGGCGCAGTGGTAGCGTCGTCGCCTTGTACTCAAGGGTTCCCGGGTTCGATACCCGTTGGAGGCACAAGTGGTTCGCATCCCACTTTAAACTGTAGGTCCAGTCCCGATTAGCCATACTGTGCATAAAGTGGACTTAAAACACCAAATCAATAAATCAATCTCAATCTAACAAACCTCCGAATCCGATTGGCGTTTTATTTTTAAGTTTTGTATAGTTATTGAGTAATAGTTTATGAATGACATGTAAGTTTTTTGTTTTTTTTTTAAAAAAATAGAAGACCCTACTTCAAGTAGATCATCCGCTATGCCAAATTTCAAATGAATCAAAGAAAGTGAGGTTGAGGACCTTTTGATATGTCATGGAATGATCCATGTGTGAAATTATTACCACTTTTTGCAGATGACCTTACGCCAATCTATACATTTGAACCAAGAGAACATGGACTGTATTGTCCCTGCTTAAGATCTTGCGTCGAGCTTCACCCGTTGTTTGTCCGTAAAACCTGGTAAATATTTGTGATCATGTTTTTTTCTCTCATTGAGTCTTCATTTTTCAAAAGAAAAACATGTTAAATATATTTCAAATTTCAAAAAATTCTAAATTCAAGTCTATTTCTTAATTTAGACACTGCAAAATTTTGCTTCGAACATAGGCGTGCGCAGAACCTCTGAATGGGGGGAGGGGGCAAAAGCCTTGATGAAATTTCAGTCGGGAAAGAAAAACCCAGATTTTATCTCACTGTTTTTGTTTCATTGCATTGATGGGTATATATATATATATTCAGCAACATGGAGGCACCATAACTAATAAATAATTGTCTCTGAAAGGTGCCGCGCTTCTTTTCCTACAAACATTTTATTCAAGCATTTAAGATAAAACTGTTTAGCAAAAAGAATCTGAAGTACTTGGTAATTATATCTGCTCTTTATGGTAATTTACAACACATTACTGAAAAGAAGAAAATTGCAAGCGAAGCGAGCAAGAATTTTTTTAGATCCAAATTTTTGCAAACTGAAAACAATATTGATTAATTATGGCACAAAAAATTATTTTGGCACAATGGCATTCTCTTTTAAAAATGTCTTCATTTAGATCGTACGCCGCCCCCTAGCTACAGATCTGAACTTGACAAGACTAAGAAAAGTAGACACTGCGAATGAAGCGAGCAAGAACATTTTTCGAAATGCATTATTATTTGTATGAAATTTGTTATCGAGGGGTGCAACTTTTCTTTGTGACACCCGGCAGGTGCTCTTGGCCCACTGGTGGAAATAATGCAAGAAAGACGTAAAAACTAATTTCATCTTGAGTATCGTTTTGTTCTGCTACTCTAAGATTCTACTAGTCTTACTTTATTTACCTCAATGTTTGCCCCATTTGCCCCCCAAAATTTGATTTCCGTCCAAGGTTGGGGAGGGGCAATACTCATTGTCCCCCTTGTGGATGCCCCAGTGCACCCCTTTCTTCCATAGTCGCTTTAACTTCAATCGGCTTGAAAATACTTTATTTTCTTTACTAGTATTATATCGTTTAATACTAATAGCGATAAGATTCCTCTACACTAAATTTCTAGGTGAAAGTATAATAATGTAGGAACATGGAAGTCTGGAAGGGGGAGCAAGGATAGCCACACTTCTCCCTTTAGAAATCGAATGTCGAGCTAAAAGTTGTTACGTTCCTAGTAACTCTTCTTACTTTTTACTCCATTAGTCGCAGACATGAAGACTCTAATGGTAGGTTTAATAAGAATTTAACCAAGATTTGTAAAGTTTCTAGATAAATGTTTATTTTACCACCTGAACACTTACAACGAGTAGGTAGATGACTCGTGACTGGAACTTGAAAATTGGTTTTTGTAGATAAAATAATACTCACTGCAGGGTCAACACTAAGGTGGCCCAAATTTAGGTTTTACAGAAGAGCGAGTTAAAAATATTTCATTTCTGCCTAGACGTGGAGTTATCACTGAGATCGCCAATTTAGGTTTTACAGAAGAGCGGCTTGAACCTACATCACTTCTTTCTAAATTGGAACTTTCATCCAATTCGGCCAACCTAAGTTTTACGGAAGAGCGGCTTAAATCTGTTTTCACTTCTTCCTAGGTTTGAACCGTTCCTATTTGACCAGTCTAGGTTTTACAGAAGAGTGGCTTGAACCTATAGGCTTGAACTTTTATCACTTCTTCTTAGACTGACACAGACCTCCTCTTCAAGCCAAAATGCGTCATATTTATACTCAAGTTTCCAGCCTCGAACATCGGCCTTTAAGTAATTTCCTGATAAAATATTCTGAAATATAACGCAATAATATTCGAAAAATACATAGTTTTGTTATTTGTAATTAACAATGAAAGTTTACATATTCGTTTGAGTTAACAATTATTTCTTTAAGGCCGTACTAAAGGCAATTTTGTGGTAATTTTTCGCTAACAGATGGCAGCACAGTTTGCATGGCAACCGAGGGCCATGTTGCCAGATCTCCGCGTAATCAAGGTAGATACATACAGGTTGGTCGATTAGGGTACTCCTTGATGGGATATGACGTCACGTTGGTTAGCAGATTTTATTGAAAAATCTAAGTAGATGTGGAGCAACGTAATTGTTTATCATGAGATTTTAGTTGTATGTTCTTATTGAATAAAATACAACAATTTATCAGCAATGGAAGATAGTAATAGTCGTAATAGTAATATAAAATCCCTTGTATTGTATTATGTATTTCTTTTAATATTTCGAAAGCAGAAGAGAACATACAAAGATAACTGTAGTTAATTCAAACACGAAATGCATAAAGTAAGGAGAGTAATTTAAATAATTGAAAACATTTTGCAATTACGTTTGAAGCGAATGCTTCGTTGACGTTAGAATGCACTTTATATAACAGTACTTGAACACATTTATATCTTTTATAGGTGACATTACCAGATTTTCTTCAGAAATTTGCAGAATTTCAGTGAACATTTTGTAAATATTTATAAATATTAGCGCTCTCTAACGATCCTCAATCTTTTATCCTTGAAGTGAATAAGCATGGAATTCTGCACCCTTATTTTTTACTGAGTTTTAATATCGCGATTTTGAAAGAAAAATGTCAGAAGGATCCTGGATACACAATAGAAGACATATTTGTTATTTTTATAATAGTTCAATATTAAATACAGTTTTGTAGCGCATCTAATTTATTTGCATGACATGTCACCACACAATGTCCTGTTTCATAGTTCTTAACGGATTTGGTCTATTTTGGTTTTCAGTTCTGCAGCTGATGTAGAATCTTCGGAGGTATCAGTAACATTTGCAAGTAACAGTAACTGTAAGCTACTTACGTTATGAAATTAGTAATTGTAACTCAGTTATTTTTCCACCTAACTAGTAAGTTGTATAATTACTTTACTGCATGGAAAGAAATATTAAATTGAACCAAATGTTCTCCTCAAAGAATGGGTAAATTGACGATTATTAAAGCCGGTCCCCGTGGCGGAGTGGTTAGCACATCGCGCAACGACGCCAGGGGTCCCGGTTTCGAATCCTGGCCTGGTCATGGATGATCGTGAGTGTCCATTCATCAATATCATCATATCCACTCATCTCTATCATCGTAAACTAGCCAAAAGTGACACAAAAAGCGAAATAAAATAAATCAAATCAATCAATTGATGATTATTAAAATCACGAGACCATGAGGACAATTTTGTATTTTTTTCGTCAAGAGCCAGGATGTATCCCAAGTTTATTTTTATTAGAACACTTACCATATAAGACTACATACATAATCCCCAACAATCCTCATGGACAGTAATTTTATAGTTCAACAAAAATTCTAAAAAATATTTGGTTTGCTCAACAAAATGAAATTAAATGTTAATCGTCATTGCTTTGTAACAAGTTTACTGTGAATTTTATTGCCTCAATGTTTGTACATGAAATGTAAGAAATAATTTATAATTTCATGAAACTTAATGCTGCGCATTTAGTGGTCATCGGTGGTGAAAAGGACATCGCGCTTGCAACTCATGATCCGAACAACGTCTTACGAGATGAAACAAATTTAGAGTAAAGTAACTGTAATAATAACTATGCCAAGTACTTTATAAAGAACAGTAATAACAGTAATTATATGCGAATTACTTTCTCAAGTGATTAACTCGGAGTTACTTTTAAAGAGTAACTATTCAAACACTGCTGATATATCATCGAGTTCAGCAACATATTAGTATGAATTGCGAGGGAAGTTGATCCTCCCTCTTGGCAAAGTGGTAACGTAATCGCCTTGTAATACAGGAGTTCCAGGTTCGATAGACGGTGAGTGTACAGTGATCGTCAAATAAAAATGGGACAACTAGATCCTGAAAGTCTCCCTCCTCTGCAATGCGTCTTGTGTGTTGTCTAAATGTACGGCGATGAGTGATGTAATGGCAAGTTATGTCACTGCCGTTGAGTTAGGCAACACACATAACGCATTGCAGGGATGCAGGTATTTCAGAATGTAGGTGTCTCATTTTTATTGCCGGTGACTGTATATAGTGGTTTGGATCCCGCTTTAAACTGTAGGTCCAGTCCCAGTTAGCCTTTCTGTGTATAAAGAAGATTTAAAAAACGTATTTCGAGGGAAGATACAATACAGTAATAAATACCATTAGAATAGAAGTTCAATAGCTTACAAAATAATTGTTTACAGGGACTACTAAAACTAGATTTTCGGGATATATAAAATCATATTTACGTTGTTGTTTCAATGCATATTTATTATTTTTCTTTATCGTACCCTGCAAAACATTATTGCGTTCTCTGAGAGCAGTGTTGGCGATTGGGTTCTAAAACTCGGAGAGGGCAGGGACACTTTAATTTCCATTGGTAGATGAGGTTTTGTATAGTATTGGGGTAAAAGTGGGGTCCATCTGCCCCTACCCCTAATTGCCGCCACTGTCTGAGAGATATGCTTTTTGCAAATCATCATCGTATTCAGGAAGAAATTTATTTCCTTAGGATTTTAGAAAATACCTCTAAAAATTTAAACTTGCAAGAATATCAATGAATGCGTACCAATGCTTGACAGACAAGACAAGTAAGTCACACCCCTGGCACTGTTTTTTTGTCTCCTGTTTCCCCTAATATACAATTTAGCTACAATTGATGACCACTTGCTATCAGATATTATTAAGGCTTGAAACATAATTTCTTGTGCATATTTTGGACTCTTGATTTCTAGTAAATCATCAACATTCAATCAAGTGTCTACGCTAGCAAGCAAAAATGTATGTACTCTTCCATGTAAAGTTCAAACAGTCCACTTTGTTGATTTACAGTATATTCCGTAGAAGCTTATACACCAACTGCCATGGTACGCAACTGCCATTGTCGGTCAAACCTAATGTCCTTTTGTACAAATTTCAATAGTGCTCTTTACTATTGGTAGAAGACACTTCGATTAGTTTCTCAAATGCTCATCTGCAAAAGGAACAAATAAAAATAATTTTAACATCGTATATGAGACTATGAACTTACAAAACATGTTTAAAAAATATTGATATTACATTGTTACAACCTTAGACAAGTTGAGTTAATTATGGAACTTACAGATGTTGAGTAAATGGATTTGAAAATAATGGATCCAAGTTGCACTATAATGCTTAACGATATCGTCCTGTTACTAAAGGGCAGTTTGGTTCACGATATGAGCTCACTTCAATGATCTAACTTTATAATGAATGTTAAATATGATGAGCCTAAAACAGAAATTGGCAAAATAATTGTTAGAAATATTTTCATAGTAGGGTGATGATTGCAACGCTATATGGAGTGAAGTTTCTCCAGGTTCGAATCATGGTTTCATGTATGTATTTAATCATTATCTTTGTTCCAATCATCCATTTTATCAAATCATTATTCATCATCATTGTTCCAAGGAGCAGAAGTTGGAGGTAAAATAAGAGAAATACATTATGAAATGCAAATTCAGTTCCTACTATATTTTTATTGAATTATTATAGTAGACCAGCCAAGAAGCAAAAGAGCTTAAAAAAACTTTTATCTGCATGGAATGTTAATAATAGGCATCCATGCAAAATCAGTCACTCATAGGTCTAAGAGAAAAACTAGTCAAGCTTCAAACTCACTGGTATTCGAAGTAAACTATTTAGTACAAACGGCTACTGAAATCCAATCTGATATTGAACCAAATATACGTAGCATAATCAGGACAAATTATGATTTATATGAAGCTCTGTGTCATCCACAATTAAATTATTGCCCTTGTACTTGCAAGTATGGGAACATTTATCTATACCGGTACTCATTTTGAAATTCTCAGTAAACATACAGACTTGTGTTCGATAGACGGTAAGATTTTAGTCTCATAACTGTTAGGGTGTATTTTTACACTTTAAATACGTATATAGAGCATCAAGTTATTGGACGAAATGCACTCTCATTATGAGCCGTCCTAACTTATAAAAGGAAGATAACAGAACTGTGTCCGAAACTTGCAACATTCAGGGATCTCACATTACATCTATTCGAATCAAACCTAACTTAGCCTGACCTACTTAATACATATGAATATTTGCGAGCTGCTTCAAAAATAAAAAGCGACAAACTCTTGTAGAAAATAATCCAGCAAGTACTCGTTTCAACCATGTACAAGGACAAAGTAAAAAACATTTAAACAAACTACCGATTTGTAATAAACATTCCGATGTTGTACATGTGAATAGCACGAGTTTCGTAGGTTTGGAAATTAACTTACAGGAATGAAAATAGAGCATTTTATGCAATATTGATTTAATGATATCAGATATAATCCATATTAAGCTACGTATATTTTATGCTATAGTAATGATCTCAAAACGGTAGTTATTAGGATTATGCCTAACGTAAAATATAACATTCTATTCTGATTTTACATTTACAAAGAATTATCAACTTCGTTTGGAAGTTAAAAAAGTCATGCAGTGTCAAGCGATATTCTCACCGATATTACATCAGAAGATATTTCTTCAACATGTAAATAAATTATACATTCTGCCTATATTTCAAACATTTTGCCTTTGATGGATAATATTAAGCAACAAGCAATTAAATATTAAGACTTACCTTCGAGCTTGTTAGGCTTTTTAACATCCTCCGCGGAATATTTGTTCCCTTGTTCTCGTATCTGTACGGAATTCGATATCCTCTGGTAGTTTGGTTTGATTTTCACTCTTTCAAGAACTTGCATTGATCATATCGTTAGACAACATGGAATGAAATATTGGCAACAGTGTATGCTAAATCTGCACCACGGAGTATATTGCGACGAAACGCCACTTCAAAAGTTTTAATGATAGGCACTACTCTCTGAAGGTACGAAATGTTTTCATTTTTTCACATAGTATTTAAGATGCTTGCGGGAAGAACATGTGATCGTTGTCTCACCACGAAATCTTCCATGCTAGTCATAAAATAAAGAAAATGCATCGATATTAACAAAACTACTACTTCAGCGCCATCTGTACGCAGCAGTTTGAACATGACGGAAACCTTATATTTTCTGTTATTTACTTAAATCCCTCTGGGGAGGAAGCTCGATCTGTCCGCCCCGTCTGCGAGTTCAACAGTCCGTTGAACGAGGATACTCTATGCAGTGTCATCCTGGTCGCCGAAAAGTCCTTCGTCCACGACGTGAAGAACGAGAGGGTCACGGAACAGTTTTAAAAAATAATTCGTAAAAAAAAAAAAATAATTGCCACATACTAAAAAAAAAATCAACAAGGTTATATAAAATACAATGTAAGTTAGTTCGGTGCGCAAATAAAAAAAAAATAATAATAACTCATGAAACTCTCTACAGAGGCATATGGCTTTGATAGCCATGACCATTATAGAACTTTTGTGTTGGGCACCACGCGCACACCCCCCCCCCCCAACTCTCTCTATGGCTGGGGGGATATTAATTTTTTTCTATTTTTTTTTTGAGGGTCTTAACAAAAATAATAATTTTGATTATCACACACACACACACACACACCGCAGAAGATCACACACATGAGTTTTTTTTTTTAAAAAAAAAAACATCGTAGCAGATTACGCTGAGAGCACAAGGTCGTAGTGTAGATTACACTGAGGGACCTTTTACAGTAAGAGGAGACAGACTTATAGGAAAATGTCGTAAGTCATTTCATACGTGTAGGTCAAAGAACGAGTTAGCATAAGAGCAAACATTTGCAGGAGGTAAAAAAAATAGCTTAAAAAGGGATGCCAGAGCTTCTCTTCTGTCCACTTTTCTCTCATTGTAGGTTAGTTTAGTCCGTAAAACGTCGTAAAATAAAAAATAGGTCAAAGGACGAGTTAGCATAAGAGCAAAATTTGCAGGAGGTAAAAAATAGCTTAAAAAGTGATGCCAGAGCTTTTTCTGTCCATTTTTCTCTCATTGTAGGTTAGTTTAGTGCGTAAAACGTCGTAAAATAAAAAGTAGGTCAAAGGATGCAGCCAGAACGAAGCATTCCACCTACTCTCTAAACTAGGTCAAAAAGGCTCTCGTGTAGTTTAGCACGAATAAAATGGATAGGTTAAGTTGTATCACGTAAGATCGTGATATACCTACCAAGTATGAGTGGGGGAAAAAGTTTTGCAGTGAAAATTGTACTAAAAACATTGCTAAACGCTAAAACATCGACAAAAAATTGTCAAAATATGTCAAAAAGTGATATTCAATTGGTAAAAAAAGAGAATACCTACAAAGTATTACTTTGAAACAATAAGTTTACACTACTTATGAGCCTTAGTTACATGGTTAAACAATCTAGGAAATATTCCAAATATGCGAGATGGATGGAGAAACTCCCTTGTTATAAGTTTGAAGTGGTGCACATACCCTCTAAGCAAAATGTGACTTCTGATTTATTATCTCGTATGTATGATTGGAGAGAATATCAGACGGAAGAATTAGATTCTGATTTTGTTAGTAATGTTAATTTGGCCATGTTGGTAAACCCATTTCATGCCGATACCTTGAAGAAAGAAATGTTGAAAGATCAGGAATTGGCCAATATTATGAGACAAATGGAGCAAGGTATAAATTTCCCAAATTAAAAAAATGCATCCAGGTTTCTTATACAAAAGAACTAAAGCCAAGAATTTTCCTTATAGGATATGTGTACCAGATAATTTGAAACATCCTTTAATATTATATTATCACACTAATATGCGAACAGGATCTCATGGTAATTGGTTGAAAACTTAAGCGTCTACAGAAACACGTTACTTGGGAACATATGTCTCAGGATGTTAAGGATTTAGTTCAATCTTGTGATGTATGTCAACGAGCTAAGTGTAAAAACACAATCCTTGAAAATATATTAACGTCTGAAATTGTAACAATTCCTATGAAAAGGTTGTACATAGATATTTGTGGACCATTACCTGTATCTAATGGTTATAAATATATTTTTGTTCTGGTAGATGGAGCCTCAAAATTTTGTATATTTGAGCCTATTAGGAAATTGAGTTCAAGGGTATTGATTGATAAATTAGATCATATATTTTTGACTTATGGCTATTGTTATGAGATTGTATCAGACAATGCTTCATATTTTGTATCAGATGCATTTACCAGTTATTTATTTAACCATGGAATTCAGCATATTAGATTATCTGTTGGCAATCCTCAGGCCAATTTAAGTGAAAGATACATACGTACTTTGAAATCTGCCTTGAGATGTTATTATTCAGCAGATCAAACTAAATGGCATGAAGGTTTGAAAAGGATACAGTATAGTTTAAATTGTTCATACCATCATACATTGAAGTATACTCCGTCGGAATTGTTTATGGGACGACAATTGTGGGATCCATTGGAAGTCAAATGGCAATTATCTGATATGGATTTTAATGTAGCAGATGGTAATTTGCAAGATAAATGGAAAAACGCTATCAGAAATATGCAAAGGGAATGGGAAAAGAGAAAACAATTGTATAAGAAGCGATATGCACCCATAACGTTTCAAGTCAATGACAAAGTATTAGTTAGGACTAAGATTAAATCTTCCTTAGAGGACAAGATAACTAAAAGTCTTTCTAATATGTACGAGGGTCCATATTTCATAAGTAAATTTCTAACAGAGAATTCAGTTCTGGTTAAGAAAGTTGATGATGAAAATGTAAGTTCCAAAGTACATGTACATAAATTGAAAAGATATTTGGAGCCCAGGAGAGGCAATAATAGGTAATTTTATACATGGATCGACAAGATCTCTGACTATGTAAGGTTAATTAAGGATTCTCCCATTATATAAATGTAAATTATTGTAGATTTGGTGTATGTTGCCTGTATTATAGTAAGAATGAATGGTTTATGTTTGTAAACTTGTACTGGTACCAGTTTGTTTTCTTTTTCTTTTTGAATATTTACAGGCGATGGAGTTGGAGGAATGACATGCGCAAACACTTATAACTATTACGAAACCTCGCTCTAAAGCTTGAATCTTGGTTATGTATGAAGAGTATGTTTGAAATGTGAATTCTAAAAAGATATGTGTAACTAGTAGTACACTATGTGCTAGAAAATTGTAATTTTTTGGGGAGAGGTTGTTTTGTAAGCCCATAGTGTAATATTGCTCATGAATGACGGATGGAGACTCAACAGACAGGTTACTCTGGAAGGTTCTGCCATTGGCTGGGCTTCTGCGCTGGTCGAGCGAGAAGTTTAGCGTGGCAGATCCTTGCCGACTACGAGAGACTTCTGACGTACTGGACACTGGCTGGACAGGCTGAGTATATTGCATTACAGTCTATCGCCCTTTATAGGCCCTCATGGCCGGGTGTAATTTACCTAAAGTCTATTGATTTATTTTGAGTTCTTAAAAGTGCAAGAAAAGGAAATTGTTTTAGTTTAGATTTTTTGGTGGATTGCTCCGGGTCATGTTGGCTGTGGGGGGTTTTGGGCTGGGTTGCGATTTGCTCTGACTCGTGTAGCCTTTACTTACTGACTGCTGACTATCAAATGGGACAAATTAAACTAGGTTAACTGGGAGATAATCCATATACATTTCTGTTGAATTATTTATATTTGGAAAGTATAAGTACTAATATGTTGTGTAATAAAGATTGGGTTAACGAATATTAAGTCTAAATTGTATACTTTAAGTACCTAATATATGATCATCCACTGCGCCGATAAGACAATCCTCGTCTCACTTCTTTGGTATTAAAGGGGAAACAAGACACGTAGAGGATTATAATGCTTAAAGGCATTCGTTCTAATTTCATTTCACAAGTGGTTTTATGAAAGTGCCATTATACCTTCTTCATTTCGTCTTCTATTTATCTCATTCTTAGCTGTTTTTCTTCCAACGGACACCTCGTAGTTTCAACTTTTGGATTATCAAACAGACTTACTAATTATGTTTCCTTAAATATTATTTGACTCTTTTCCTTATCTATTCCTTCTAGCATCTCTTTTTGGTTTGCATTTGTTTCTTGTTTATTTTTTCATTTCAGTTCTCGTTTCATTCTGGTATTCTTCTATAGTTTTGAGTAACTCGTTCCTATTGATCTTACATTCCAATCTTACTTCATCTATTAATTCTTTCATTTCTTGCCCATCTTTCTCTGTTTTCTTCATCTTCTTGTCTTCCTTTCTGTCGGTTTTCTTCATCTTCTTGTCTTTCTTTCTGTCTTTCTTTTTTTCCTTTCTGTTTATTGGTTTTTAGACGTTCAAGAATACTACTGATTGACTCAAGCTTATTTTGGCAATCTTTACATTTAAATTTTGTTCTGTCGCAATCTTCTTTTGTGGGATCCATACCCAAGCAACTCAAATGATACAGACAGTCGCATTCTTGACTTTTGGCCGTCTGTTTTTCAGATTTGGAGTCGTCAGAGCAGCACTTCGGGGTCCCCATATTTAATATTCTTTGTTTACCCCTTAAAACACTTTTTGACATGACTAAATGCAATTACTGATAATTATCATATCTCACTTTTTCAACACGTTTCTAATCAAAGTATTTTTGTTTGTAGAACCTTTACAATTCGCGAAGTCTTCAGGTTGTTGTGTTCATAAAAGTCTGCTACTCGTCGCTGGTCATCATGTTCAATTGTCGTGGTCTTCACGATGTACTGGTCTGGATTTCTCTGATATCGGCTTGTACGTCTCTATTCCAAGAAGAAACAGCAACATCGGCTTCTATGAAGATCTCAGTGGTCTTCTCCCTGGAATTCTTCAACCGTCGAGCCTCTACATTGTAGTGACAAAAGGAATTTTTTACGCACAACGTCGATGGTCAAAGTCCTGTACTGTCGCGGCCTTAACGTTGGAAGCCATAAAGAATCTGTTACGTTCCTAGTAACCCTTCTTACCCTTTACTCCTGTAGTCGTTGAGATGAAGACTCTAATGGTCTACAACGAAACCTGTCGCAAGGTATGTTTAATAAGACTCCAACCAAGATTTGTAATGTTTTTTAGATAAATGTTTATTATACCACTTGACAACTTGCAACGAGTAGGTAGATGACTCGTAACTAGAACTTGAATATTATTAGTTCCTGTAAATGAAATAATACTCACTGGAAGGTCAACACTAAGGTGGTCCAAATCTAGGTTTTACAGAAGAGCGGCTTAAACCTATTTCACTTGTTCCTAGACATGGAGTTATCACTGAGATGGTCAATTTAGGTTTTACAGAAAAGCGGCTTGAACCTATAGGCTTGAACCTATATTACTTCTTCCTAAATTGGAACATTCATCCCATTCGGCCAACCTAGGTTTTACAGAAGAGAGGCTTTAAATTGTTTGACTTCTTCCTAGGTTGGAACCGTTCCTATTTGTCCATTCTAGCCTGATTTGATATATCACATAATCCACTTTCCTTTGAAATTTTTGCATTGAATTCAATATGGCGGTCAACAATATGCTGGACCTGCGCTTGACACACACAGCTAGAGATCTCCCTGTGTCTAGCCTATTTCTTTCATGACCAGGATAACTCCTTTACATTTTGTAGGGAGTGTTAAGGGACATTTGACTCGTCATAGTTCATGTAATGAGGCGTTTATCAGTCACATCGTTACAGATGTTATTTTGTATCTTCTGATCCCATTGAAGTTCCACAATGATTTTTTAATATGTTTTAGAGTATGGCATAAGGAACCAAATATATTTTTTCTCTATTTTTGGTGATGACATGTTTTGAGATATTCAAGGTCAAAGATCAAGATCACGTGACTAAATTATATATTTATCCAAAGGTAGGTTTGTTATATATCACTGGAAAGCATGTTCAATTCCCTGTACAATAAGCTTCATTTGAGCTTACTAGGTGAAATAGGGGCGGAGTTACAGAACATTTGCTATAGCTAAGCGGGCTCAAAAAGAGCAATGTATGCGAAATTTCATCTTGAATAATTTAACAATTACAAGGCAAAAGGATAACTAAATATATTCAAAGTTACTAAGTTCCATGTATAGTTTCAACTCCCCAAATTTCATGAACATCGGAAATGGTCAGGTTGGAATTTGCACATATCTGTTTTGATTTGGCATGGAATGACTCGTATGTCTTATGTCAAGCATAGTATGGAAGAGACTAGGAATTGGGGATTCGTGTTTAACGTAGACATCCGCCGTGGACTCTGAATCCTGTAAGATTACACTAACTTATATCTCTACCTTTTTTATTGATTAAATATCATCCTCTAAGAAGTCTCAAAGCAGACAGGTTGAGTTGGAATGCTCTAAGCAAAGATAGAAACCTCTACATATGTGTGTGTGTGTAATTTAAATTGATGTAGAATGAAATTTAAGTTTAGCTGAAGAATATATATCCCTTATATCCTACAAATTAGTTTTGCCTGCATACGTGAATAGTTATTATCTTTTAAGGAAAACCTACACATATTTACAACATTTTGGAATAGTACATGCCTTTTAATTAATGTCAGATGGACAGAAGACAATGTGCAAGGTAAACTTTGACGAATCAAATTTTAAAAAACGTGTGTGTTACAAATTCTTACAGTTTAATATTATGTAGCTACGTTCTTGCTCTGTATTTGCATACGATAAATTGTTATTGTAACTCCACAGTACAATATTTCTTCTGTGGTAAATGTGCTGAGTTACGGGTAGTTTGTTACTTTAGTGCAAGGATGAGATATTTCGGTTCTATTATTGTTCGTTTCATTACATATCACGTGGATTGCAATCATAAAACTCCAACGTAAATAATAGAAAAAATCCGATAGCAATTACAATAATGAAACATCAAGTAAGATTTTTAGTGTAAGAATTAAAATCTTGTTTTGTTTCTTGTCTTGAATTTTACGAAAATCAGAAAATAACCCAAAGAAATTAGAATATTTTCTAGATATTTCTTTTGGACAATCCAAGACAAGAATCCACAATTTTTTAAATTTATTACATTCCAATGAAAAAAGTCGATTTGCGTTCCACGTATCGAGCTCAAACAACGATATGCGTATTAATCGATAGTTCCTCACTGTTAGAGTACGTTGTCTTCCCCCGCCAGATTGCTCTGCTTGTACCGGGTATGTATAGTCTGTTGTTTATAAGCCCTTAGAAAAGTGTTCGCACAAGTCAATGGAGAATATGCTCAGTGTCCCATACTGTAATAGATAATCCTTGCTATAGGCCAAGGTACCTTTATTAGGTAGGCCATTCCAGAGGTTCCGAGATTTTTTCCCCATGATCCTGTGCGCGCTATGACGTCAGTAAGAGGATAGAATGGAAGTTGTTTCGTTAGCGTATACGGAAGCTTGAGAGATAAGGGGATCGATTTTTTTACTTATACACACCTTTTCTTGAATGCCGGTAGAATGAGAACAAATCACCCTGTTTGTGCTCTTGCCACGTGCAATAATAATGGAAGAAAATCGCCTGGAATAAAGTAATCATCGCTTCCCAAGAAACAAGTTGCTGAAGCAGGTTTGATTGAATTTGTTCCTCCAAATTTCGGACTTACTCAGTGCTGCAACCACAGGGGGCAGGGGCCATTGCCCCCCAACCTTTGACGGAAGTCAATTCTAGGAGGGGCAAACATTGATGGCGAAGGGCACCTGCAGGTGACACAGAGGAGCAAATGAATTACACCCTTCTATTTCAAATTTTATACAAATAAAAATACATTTCGTCAAATTTTATTGCTCCCTTCGCTTGCAATGCCTGCTTTTCTCAGTCTCGTCAGGTTTAGAGCCGTAGCTAGGGGCCGTAGGGAGTCGGCTATGGGCGCCAAATGATCTAAATTTTAAAAAAAAATTGTGAGAGAGAGAATACCTTGGCGCAATGTGATATTATTTGCTCCCTATTAAATCAATATTGTTTTAAATTGCAAGAATTGGATCTGAAATTTTTTTTCTCGCTTCGCTACTTAAATATTTTCTTTCTGTAATGTAATAATGTATTTAAATAATACCGTAGGTTTTGTGTATTGAATAAACTTTGAATACGTACATAATTTATTGTTAGCATCTTCCATATGTATTTTCTTATTTTTTTTTTTTTGATTTTGGGGTTTAAGTCTACTTTGTACACAGTGAGGCTAATCGGGACTGGACCTACAGTTTAGAGTGGGATTCGAACCACTATATGCCTCCATTTTCTTATTTTATGTCGCTCCATGTTGCATATGTGTAAAACATATGTTGTACATGAAAGTTAAACATGTTATATGTACAAAAAAATCTTCATTTTCTGCCATTCAAAAATACAGTTTGTGTGCTTGTTTTCAATTATTAGCTAATGTAAAATTGCTGGGGTTGAAAAAATATTTTAAATCGTTTGTTCCAAATAAATGCTTTAGCACAGACATCTGCCCCCTTTTGCGTAATTTATGAGGATAATAACGTCTTTGATACTACTACTACCACTAGTAATAATAATGCCATTATTAATGTTATTATTGTTATTACTATTATTGTTATTGGTACGTTTATCCTGGTACTTGCCCCATCCAGACAAAAATTCGTGGTTGCGCATCTAGCCTTACTTCCACATTCGCCTTTCGTATTATCACGTATGCAACTTTCCAAAACTATTACACAATCGGAACTCAGTTTCTAATTATTGCTGCATTAAATATTGAGTGCAAGATAAGATTTATTAGCTTTGAAGTTTAATCATCGCTAGTGAAAACAATACTTTGAACATCTCGTAGATAGCCTATACTAATTAACAATTGCACTGTGTTACATTACTTTATGTGCGTTTGTTGAGAAATTGTGCTGAAAATGTAATTTACGACTTACAGAACAGACGTTTCTCCCCTTCACATTATTTCAATCTTCTCGTCAATCAATGAGAACAGCTGTCAAGTAAATAATGCCTAATGAAGCTATTCAATGTAAAGCACACATATGAAAGCAAGAAACATTTTATCATTGATTTTTGTATTATAAATATAATATGCTGTATACACGTTTATTATATTATAATTTAAAGATATCGTACAAATATAATACTATTTTGCTGGTTTTAATTTAATTTATATGTGTTTTAAAAAGCCTCACTGGTTCAGTAGGTAAATAATCTGACTGTCACCCTGAAGACGAGGATTCTGTTCCCAGGGTGGTTGGTGTCGAGGGGGATATTTTCAGCAACGTCTTTGCATGAAAACTGTTTTGAGGTTCACCAGGGGTAAAAGAAATTAGTATTCTGGGGGCCGGAACGTGATGCTAACACCACCTTCTTAAATGGTAGGAATTGTGAATCATAATCCCTATATTCATTCATGGCATATTGCAACGCTCAGAAGGTACTTTTGCTTTTAAAACTTGGTGCATATTTAGTTGCACACCGTGGCCGTTCGATCTAAGACGTCATACTTTGGGCTCTGGCTACGGAACGCGCAGGTTCGAGTCTCCTAGGGGAATCTAACAACTTTTCTTCTGAGGTTTCGGCCTGTGTATGAGACCGTTGGCCACCCACCATTGTGAGGAAATTGGAGAGCTAGGAATGAGTAGCGCAATCCGGACATGGAAACTTACAAAAATGACTGGGGGTCGTCGTGCTGACCACACGCCACCTCGTAACAGGTGGAAGTGAGGCCGACAATCGGTAGGTAGGCCATAGCCTTGTATTAGTACACATTTGAATACATGCCGCGAGAATACACATTATGAAATTTGTTTGACTCAACTCAAACATACTGCAGAAACTCTTTCCACGTAGATTTAATAGCCAGCATCCGTAGCAGAGTGGTTAGCACATCGCTATATGACGCCAAGGGTCCCAGGTCTGAATCCCGGCCTGGGTATTGATGTTTGTGAGTGTCCGTTCATCAATTTCATCATCATGACTCATTCCCATCTTCGCAATTAGCCAATAGTGACAGAAAAGTGAAGTAAAATAAACCAAATAAAAAATAAAAAAAACTAGATTTAATATTTCCTATTTGTATGGCTTGATTTAATTGGTGTTTTAAGTCCGCTTTTTGCACAGAAAGGCTAATCCGGACTGGAGCTACAGTTTAAAGTGTGATCCCAACCACTATGTTCCTACACCGGATATCGAACCCGGGACCCCTTGATTACAAGACAACGGCGCTACCACTAGGACATCAGGGAGGCAATATTTGTGTTGCTTCACTATTTTCTAATTGCGCACTGTATTATTAGTAAAACACGTTTTATGTGTGTGTTGGATATGGTATGAGATTTAATTAGGAAAAGCGATGGATAATGCAGATAAAACGATTCGTTAATATTGCCAGTAGTTCGACTCTTTCTCTTATTCAAGAACGTTCCCTCTCGGGCTTTCCAGAGATTAAAAAATTACAATGAATCGCCCTACGTGTGGCGCTACGTTTGCAGCTTCCAAAAGCTGACAAGTCTTTGCATAGTGCTGCGACAACACCGAAAGCGCAAGAAAAGTTTTAATGCAATATTATCAACAACAGGGTTATAAAACATTATTTGTGTTGCCTTGGTAAGTATTTTTCTCCTTATATTATCGGCACACTATTCAAGAAAACGAAGAACTAATTTTATGTAGTATAAACTGAAAAAAATTAAGGGGGGCTCCAGCCCCCTGATTCCACCTTGGATACGCGCTATTAACAATAACAGGGTTATAGAACATTCTGTGTCTTGCCTCGATAATTATTTCTCTCAAATTATATCACATTATTCAAGAAGCCATGAACCTAATTTTATGTGGCGTACTTTCCTGAAGGGAGTGCAGGAGACCCCTGATTCCCACCTTGGATACGTGCTTGATTCGATAATTATTAAAAAACAACGCTAAATAACAAAAACAAATTTTTCTCATCCTGGAGAATCTGAAAAGTAACTTAAAAATATTAAAGGGAAATTCTAGTACATTCACTAAAAATCCATATCAGAATATGCCCTTGACAAGAACTTTCCTTAGAATTAGACATTTAAAATAAATGCAATAGGTTAGCTGGAAAGAAAAGCCGGCAGTGGACTACATCCTACAGGGACAAGATATCACGCATAATAATGTCTGAAAAATAAACTATGCATTGTTTCGGAATAAATGTATTCTTCTATCGTGTATTTGATCTCTTATTGTCATAATAACTTAACAGCTTTGGTGTATAATATCAAAAGATGCATGAAAGCACAGCGTTTCATGGGCAATCTGCTACATTCTACGCATAGCTTTGTTCCGCTCGTATCCTCTTGGTGACGTCACAAGCTCTAGCCAATAACGTGCAAGTCTCGGAGTGGCCTCCTCTGGCTATAAGCTTCAAGCCAAAATGCGTCATATTTATACTCAAGTTTCCAGCCTCGAACATCGGCCTTTAAGTAATTTCCTGATATAATATTCTGAATTATAACACATTAATATTCGAAAAATACATAGTTTTGTTATTAGTAATTTACAAAGAAAGTTTACATATTCGTTTGAGTTAACAATTATTTCTTTAACGTTGATGAACTTCTTACATTTCGAAAAGTATACTCATTTAAATGTTCTGCCATTATCTAATTACAATTTGGTTAGCTCATTAACATTGGTAATCTTTGATTGGCGAGTTTATATTTACATCATAATAAATCAATGTTGCGTTAAATGAGCTGACTTCATTAGACAAATACATAAATTTTAATACATTAGACCATAAGCGCCCTGATTGGTTCGT
This sequence comes from Lepisma saccharinum, assembly GCF_977018435.1. Taxonomy (NCBI): domain Eukaryota; kingdom Metazoa; phylum Arthropoda; class Insecta; order Zygentoma; family Lepismatidae; genus Lepisma; species Lepisma saccharinum. The sequence continues at coordinate 50,680,906 of NC_139238.1, forward strand.
TCGTTTGCGTCACAAACTGAACCATACAACAGGTAAATTCTTTAAACATTATCATCGAAATCACGGTGACGCTATATATTTCTTCCTTTACTAAGTACATGCAAAGTTTCTAATTGTGCAAGGCTGTAAAAAAGTATATATTTCACACGTATAATTTCATTTCAGTCATAGCAATTCATATAAATGGGAAAACTTCAAATTCAAGTGTTGTTTTTATGAGGGGCAACACCATTATCTGGGTAATATACCCCATGGAAAAATACCTTGATAGTCCCTCCGTTGAAAACATTTGCGGACGTCCATGATTATAGGGGGCGCTGCCCCCCTTGACTCCCCGTGCGCACGCCTATGGTTTGGAACTAGTAGCTGTTATGACATCAAACTACATAGTAATTTTCTATATTTTTCTTCGAAAAGTATTTGATAATTTACGACATGTAATTTGTAGATTTGATGTAAGGTTTAGAAAGTACAAATCATACAATTTTGATTTAGAAACAACACAGAAGAACACAATTATTTACATGCACACACACAGACACACTTGTAAAGCAAAATTAGGAAAACATAAGTTTTATTAAATGCTCTATTTATATTAGGGGTCCCACTATAGAAGACATCGGAGAAGTAAGCCATTTCACCATCGTGTTCAAGTTTTCGAAATTAAGACGACGTATGAGAGTGATTCGTAATGCTATGGACATTGCAGGTATTAACTCATTCAAAATTTACTTCTAAGAGAAACTAAAATGTAAGATTTCGTTGAATATGGTGATTAATAAAGCCAAGATCCTAAAAACAGTGAAGTGAAAAGCTATACATATGTCTAGAAGCAGGGAAATATTTAAAAATAAATAAGTTTATAAGTTTCTCTGGGAAAGGTGGTGTAGATTTTCATATTGTCAGACTTTATATAACATTCCAATTTTTGTCACTATTGACAATACATATTTTTGTACATTATTGTTCATGTTGCTTTCATTTCTTTTCAGTTTCTGTCGGAGGAGTGGTTGGTTTCTTTACCGGTGCCAGTCTCATCAGCCTAGCTGAAATTGGATATTATATCATTGTTAGACCTCTGTTCCTCCTTATTAAGTAAACAGGTTCATGTTACACAATTCATTGACATTGATTAAAAATTGCGTTCTGTGTTGTCCAAAAATGTATCAAATGTAAATAATATATTTCTTTGTTTTCAATATTTAATTGTACCTATTAGAATGTTTGGTTGTAAAACAGGGTTATAAGGCCGAAACACGCCTGCATAAATAGTAATGATCCATTCTAACTTCTATTCTATTCTATTGTACAAGGTGGTCTAGAATTTGAGAATATTAAACAAACATGGATAAGGAAACATGATCCAAACGTCCTTACACACAGTGGCGGCGCCAGGGAAAAGTGACGGGGAAGATGGGGGCTAGAGAATATTGAGGAGTCTGTCACATTAAAATGCCTGAAATTAATGTACAGGGTGTCCATAAAGTCTCACCCCACCCTGGGTATTGTGAGAACGGCTGTAAATAGGAAGAAATGGCGAAACACGTATTCCATGATGTTTAGGGTGAAACGTTTTGAGACCAACCATTCCCTACCCCCCCCCCCCACAAGGGGGTAGGCTAGGGTCGACCATGCTCTTCTTATTCACAAATTACGAACTAGATTTAACATACATGGCATATTTCTCTCCTTAATCCAGGATTATCTACACTCACGTACACAGCGTGTCACTCTTTCAGGCGTCTCTTCGGATTTTCTTCCTGTCTTGTCTGGGGTGCCACAAGGGAGCGTCTTGGGCCCTCTCTTGTTTATCCTATACATGGACGATCTCCCACAAAGACTTTCCTCACTTCTTGTCAATATACTCATGTTTGCTGACGGCTCTAAACTTTTCAAAGAAATCTCAACCACGCAAGATCCTGTGATTCTCCAGAATGCTCTTTCCGAACTTGTCACATGGTGTAAGCAGTGGAATCTACAACTTAACCCGCAGAAATGTTCCTCCCTCACAGTCTCTTTAAAAAAGAACAAAATACATTCTCATTATGTTCTTGAAAACAATTATATTACTACAGTTGCGACCCAAAAAGATCTAGGTGTTATCATAGATGAAAAACTGAACTTTAAGGAACACATCGCAGCTACAACTAAAAGTGCAATGCGCCTCTTAGGCCTCCTCTACAGATTCACTGAAATTGATACTCCAACTTCTCTTAGCCTATTTTTCAAATCATTCATTTCTCCGATTCTTGAATACTGCTCTCCAGTCTGGGCCATGGCTTCCAATACAAATCTTTCTAGCATGGATTCCGTCCTCAGCTTCTTTACCGCCATTTTTCGTCATAGAATTCCTTCTCTGCGGCATCTTCAGAAACCTGTCATCCTGACTACTTTGAACATCCAGTTACTGCACACCCGACGCGATATGGCAGATATAAAATTTTTCTATAAAATCATCAATGGAAAATTAAGATCTGAATTTCTGCTTACAGAATTCAACTTCAGAGTTTCCTCTCGATCGACCCGAAACACTGAATTGTTCCACAACTCTACCGCTAGGCTTTCCCTTATACAGCGCGCGCTATTCCACAGGCTTCCCCAGTTCTACAATAAACTACCCACAAACATAGACATTTTTGCCCCTGAAAGTATTTTCCGATCTTCCCTAAAAATGAATGTGTAAATCTTTGTTTGTTTCCTTGTTTATGCCTTATGTATATATTTAACCTTTCTTGTTTTTACCTTAAACCATCTTGACTTGTTCTTGTTTATTTGTTATAGTTTTCAGTGTAAAATGGCCTTAAAAGTGCTGTATCTGAAACTTGGAATAAATAAGTAAATAAATAATGTGGAACATGACCAGCATTGGACAGGACTCCAACTCCTACAGCAGTAATCCTAGACAACAGTGGGAGCTGAAAAAATGTTCCTTCACTGTAGCATGATTCGGAGATATCCTAGCAGTGTCTACAAATACGTACCCCAACCCAACAGATGGCAAGCGTCTGTACAGAAAACCGTATATCATCGCGCCCCCTGAGAGTGCTACCAGGAGGACAAGGACCTACATGCACAATCGCAACTCAAGTCAAATGGTGATGGAGGCACGTAGTTACATGTACAATGTCAACTGAAGGCAAATTGTTGGGGGGGGGGGGGGTACAAGATGTTACAACACGTACACCACTAAAAGTCAAATTGAACTTACCTACTATTTACAGAAGATGATCGAAATGAGCCCCATTCACTTGTTTGAAGGAGAATTCAGACGGAGTATCGAACCAGACCAAGTAATCAGTGTTACTACCCCAATGAAGATTCAACAGGACCATTCTGCTTGTGTTCTCGTAAGCAAACAGACCGGACCGCAAAAGTTCGAAGTGACTTTGAAATACTAGACGTAGAAGAGTTGTAGCGTCGTACACACTAGGCCCGTCTAGTTGGCTGCACTTTTTGACTTGCTTTGAGTCTCTACAACAACTGACATGTGTTGTCAGTTTTCTTAAACCACCTTTCAATGTTATTCACTAATCAGTTTAATTGATTGATTAAGTTGGTGTTTAAAGTCCACTTTATGAGCAATTAGGATAATTGGGACTGGACCTACAATTTAAAGTGGGGATGGAAAAAATATGTGCCACCACCGGGTATCAAACCCGGGACCCCTTGATTACAAGGCGACGATGCTACCACTGCGCTCCTTGAGAGGCTTTTTAGATAATTAGCGTTGCCACTGACTATTCACTATTTAAATAATTTGCCCGTACTATAGATTATATTTTGTAGGTCTCTGAATGTTTATGATATTTTAACGCTTTTTTCTAGTTCAAAAACCGGTTACAATTTAGTTTAATCGCGACGATTACAGAACGTAAGTGAATGAGGATTCGCCTATGCCCAAGATGACGCTGGAATCTTTTAAAGAGAGTCACACACTCATATATACTAAAACAAGATATCTTTATCTTAGTGAAGTTGGTATTATAAGCAGGAAAAGTGAATTAATGCAGAATACACAACTTAGAAAAAGTGAAAATCGCCAATACCCTTAGAAATTAAGTCTCTTATAATTCTATATTTTCATTAACGTCATTTGGGTGTGGGGCGTTAGGGGGCGAAGTGTCTGACTCTCCCCTGCCCATATAGCGTCATCACTGTCTACACATGATATGACACTTACATGGTACAGTGCGTACTGTTATAATTAAAGAACTAGACAATGATTAATTTCTAATTAGCATTGCGTGCTAAAATAGAACCTTTGTTACTAGCATCAACAGAACTATCCATAACAATGCTCGATCAGACAGGATACATTTTACAAGATTTTTTTGCCAATTGTTTACATATTCATACAAAATGATGAGCAAAAAAGTATTGTCAGGATCAAGATATCGGCTGAATGGGCTACAACTCCCTCAATTTATAGAAAATTAAAAATTCAAATGAAGGCTATTTAGAAGTCGGAAAAATAATGAACCTCGATAACGATTTTGGTATTTTAATAACTTTCAAAACCAAGGTTTCAAATGGTAATACCAACAACGCGGTATCACCGAAATTGATTTACGCAGATGTATTCTATGATCTAAGAAAATATTTAGTCTCACCCTGATCAGTTAATATTAGATATCATGGCACTTGATTGATTGATTGAATTGTAATTTTAAGTTGACTTTGTGCGCAGTAAGGCTAACCGTGACTGGACCTACAGTTCCGAACCATTTGTGCCTCCATCGGGTATCGAACCCATGACCCCTTGATTAGAAGGCGACGACGTTACCACTACGAGATTCATGGCACTATACCCGTGTTCACATGGTACAGTCCTGTCACAAATAAATGTCGCATGGAATTTTTCTAAGTCCAATGTCTATCCAAATTATGTTGGCAGCTCTGCATCGAGGAAGTGTTGTGAAATATACAACTCACCAATAAGAGCGAAGCGCTTCGGAGGAGCAGGAGGCGTAACTCACGGTCTTGTTCACAGGAATTTCAACCAATGCAGCATTTTCAGACATGAGATAACGTCCCCATTGGTTAGATATTGTTTCAATAAGCGAATCAGCAGAAAGGTTGCGCAAAAGTTTAAATTGTAGCATTAATTGCATTTAATCGTTTCAAATTAGTATTAAATTATCTCAATTATAGTTCACGAACTTAATATATGTATCCATGTATGGGTTTGACAATAATATATCACTCATTAGAACAATTTTGACATTGTTTTCATTACGTGAGATGATATTTCATTTACATTTACGATAAAATAGTGGTTTGAATGTAATAACAGTTTTCATTAATTAATTTGGAGATGCATTTCTATTTGTTGAGTTAATGATTAGGATAATTTGTTATTTTTCGCGAAAAGAGGGAACCACAGCTGAAAGAATATACACAAATTTAATTATTGAGGTCAAGAGTTCGTTTTGACATCACATTTTGAACACATAAGCTAATCACGACTCGGGATATATTTAAATTGGAATCTGAAACATTATGCGACCAGACTGGAACTCGGACAAGGACACACTGATTACAAGACGTCGATGCATTACCACTATGGTCTCGCGAACGCCAATAATAATGAAAGGTTGTGGGAGTGAGGGAAAGGAGAGGAAAGTAGAAAGTAAATAGAATTTTAGGGGGTATTTAATTTTATATTAATACACATATAAGCCTAAGAAAATATTTATTTTGATACATGTGGGGGGGAGGGTGAGTGGAAAGGAACGGGAAAATATTGGGAGAGATAGGACGAAGAGGTGCTTTACTTTAGCTGTAGAAAATGTTTTATTTGACGTTCAATAATAAAAACAACCAAATCAATAATGATTATTTTATAAATACCATATATAATGTAAATGTATTTTAGAAATGGATGGCGGTGAGCTGTTTGTTTAAGTTCAGTGCAGGATAACAACGGGTTCCGTTTCGTATACCAGGTGGAGACACATAGTGGTTCGTATCTCACTTTAAGCTGTAGGTCCAGGCACGACTAGCCTATCTGTGGATAAAGTGGACTTAGAATTCAGTAGGAAAATAACGTCGATCTAGTATTTCGGATTTTAGATGCGTTGAGACCAACAACATTACCAATTCTTATAATAACAAACCTGTCCTCATCTTCTCATTTTGCTAGAGAGAGAGTTAATTGTATAATCTTTCGTTGTTATTTCAAAGAACACTAATTCAAATAGTAACAATGGAAACGAATAAATCTTACGAAAAGTTTTTGTCACCGTGGTGATTTGAACCTACGACCATTAGAGTGACAACCCAGTGCGATAACCACTACCCCACGGGTTCGTTCCTTCATACGGCAGGATTATAAAGGAAAACCACCAATTCGTTCAATGTGAATTAGAAATATAATCCCCACCCGCCTCTTTATAAACAACACACCCAAACGCTGCTTTGTAGCAAATTAAAGAGAGGTGGTATGAATGTCACAAAACAGTTAAGCAAATCTACTATACTTACAACGCAATCGTTTTACATGGAGAGGCTACAGCTTTGAAAATTGAGGTTGTGGTTTGACTGTAATTGTAAGATACCCTATAGGTATTGATAAGTCAAGGCTCTAGTGAGCACTAGATTGGTTCATTGGTAGTGAAGTGCACAGGAATTTGTAAAGAGAAAGGGGTATGTGAATATAAAAATGTGTTAATGGTTCTTCATTTTTTAAACAGTGAACTCATATTTTAATATATCTGTCAATCTCATTATCTCACTTAGGAACTAACTAGTATTGGAGGAGTATTTCTGAAAAAAAAATAATCTCATGTGACAATGATGAATAATTGGATTTACCGAAGGAATAACATAACCCCACAGCTCTACAGCACCTTGGTGGGCCTTGGCTTACCTACCGACTGCTGGTCTCCCTCCCACACTGTTCCGCCGTTACCTGTTATAGCGTGGAGGTCTCAGACCAGTGTTGGGGTGACGGGTGATCAGCCCGACGAACCCCCAGCCGTTGTTGTAGGTCTTCTCGACCGGGTTACGCTCAATCACTCGGAGCTTCCCAATTTCCTCACGATGGTGGGTTGCCACTGGTCCTATACACAGGCCGAGAACCCAGGCCGACTCAAATCCATGCCGTCTCGCAGTAGACCACACCGCCACGGAGGAGGAGACTTTTCATATTTTGTTTCTTATAAATGTCGACAATACATAAATTCTATTATGCACCAAAAATTAGTGGGGAAAATAGTGAACCCTTATCAGTTGTATTGGATGCCTGTGAAAATGTTACTTCATACGTCAAGGCGCTGTCGTCGATTTCTTCCCCTTCCCCTTTTACCTTGAACAGTAGTAATCCCTGACTGGGCACGACGAAACAATCGCAGAAATGCAGACTGTTTAGTAAATCGCATGGCATGTATTATATCGAGCTGCTAGGTTTTGGAAAGTGAAATAGAAAGAAGTATGTAACATAAATTAAATAATGGTTGGCTTCTTTGGGTATTATTTCATGTCTCTTTTCTACTTGCTCCTCTGAAACTTTTGTCTACTGTTTTCAGTAGATCAATAGGTGTTTTGAAACATCTACTGTGTTCATATTTTCAAAAAGATATAAATACAAAAAATAATAAGGGGGAATGAAATTAATATTTACAGCCAAAATATTAAGCTTAGCATATTATACACTATAGTCATTAAATTATTTTCACTTGCAGTTTCTCTACTGTACGGTTTTCAGAAGATCAATAGGTGTTTTGAAACATCTATCTTAAGATATTTTTTTAATTTTAATTAAAATTTGCGTGCGTCAAAACTTAGTGTATCTTGCACCCGTTACACTATATGGGGCCAAGACCTTTATCATGGCAAAAGTAAAAGCGTGTCTGAAAACTAAAATATTCTTACCGGGGTTAAAAGCTGAAGCTGTAAAGGGACAGTCAGCACAAACAATTACAATACACAGGAAAGCACACACACAGTCCTACGAAGATTATACTGACAGTAGGCGCAGTCGCCAGAGCCTCGTTAGTCTGCAAAATGCAGTCCAGGGTGTACTACATGGAAGTGAAGATGGTTTAGATTTTAAAGAGATGTAAAACAAATTGTTAATCAGTAGCAATAAAAAGTCATATTTACAGCTAACATCCTGAGCTAAACACACTACAAAGGTGTACGGGATGACCTTCCACGAAGTACACCCAATGGTCGCTTCACGTAGTACACCCTGGACTTTATTTTGCAGACGAACGAAACTCTGGCGACCGGTCCTATTGTCAGTACAATTTTTTGTGTTGTCCTGTGTTTGGTGCTTATGTGAGCTGAGCGCCTCATTACAGCCTCACCTTTTAACCGAATTCAGAATATTTTAATATTTTAGTTACAACACGACGTTACAGTCATGTTATTTTAGTTCTCGTAAGGGGTTGGACCCTATATAAAGTGACAGGTGCAAAATAGCTCGTGCTGACCCACCGAAAATTTTGAATTCAGATTCAAATTCAAACACATTACATGCACTATTACATGTACAGTAGTACAGAAGAGAATATTGCACTTTAATTCCTCAACTGTAATTACACATTAGGCCTATTGAAAGTGTTAAGTAGCAAATGATTGATTTTGAGTAGATTTCCGAGAGACACAGTAGAGTACTACAATTGATAACAGTAAATTCTGTCTACTGTAAACAGTAGAAATTACGTAGGTTTGTAACGACGATGAGAATGACACAGACATAAACACAATAATAATGAAATGCAGAAGCGACCTGGAGCAAACAGGAACGTAGATTGTTTGGCAGCAGTAGTTATGAAAACACCAATACGAGCACAGTCGCTATTTTCCCTCATCGTAAACTCTTGACCGGTGAAGAGTTTCCCCTTTTCTCGACTCGAACAAAGTGTGTTGGGTGAGATGAATCGATGAAATTCAGTCAAAGAAGTGGGTATGGCCTCATACCGACTCATATCGATCTCGAGTATGAGAGTTGTTGTAGAAGGGTACAGTTCGAAAAATGATAGCTTGTTCCCTTTCATTCTATTTCTAAACCTACATGTATATAAGTGTTTAATATTTTTTTGCATTATTCTAAACTTTTTTGTTACCCGTTTCTTCTTGCAATCGTCTCTCATCTCATACCGGCAAGGGTTCATTTCGAGTCACCTTTTCAGACTATTTCTAAACCTATATGTAAGCGTTTCTTGAAAACGAACAACTCGTTCGCGTGTGTGTGTTCTCTTGATGCGCGTGACAAGTTTTTTGTGTGTATAAGTGTCATTTTTTTAATACATATGAGCTTCCCTCTGTTTTACTCTGCTTTAGAACTTTTCCGTGACCCTCTCGTTCTTGACGTCTTGGACGAACGACTTCTCTGCCACCAGGATTACGCTGCAGATGAAAAACTAACCTCCATTTTTGCCAGTGTTCGAAGACAAAGAGTTAAAGTGATCAGCTTTTGTAATATTTTTTTCTTTTTACTTCCCCTTACAATCCTTGGTTGGAATACAAGAATTTTAGATTGATGAGAAAAGGATATCGCATTTGTCAATCGAATAATACTTTTAGAATGCAATAGATTGTCAAAGAAACACTAAGAAAAGTCACGTGGTGGAATTTTTGAAACTATACGGAATGTGAAAATGTATTTTTTATCATCTATTTCTCATAAAGCTACAACATTCCATCGAAAAGTATCATATCTGTGAAATTGCTGCATGAAGAGTTGTAAAAAGTCTTAAAAAAGAAAGTATATTTTTATGTATAGTAAAGTTAATCGGAAGTGAACACACAAGGTCTGAAAGTTTTTTTGTCTGCTTTTAACACCAGCAGCGGAAGATAGAAATTATTCGCCGTGTGCTCTCTCCTTCCACCTTGCCAACGGTTGAGATTTGTTTTTCAAGTTCTGTTCAGTTTGGTTGTTTTTTATGAATTGGGTCTTATAGTATAAAATATTTCTGACCTTTTTTTTTATAAAATAGGTGATTGATATAAATGTGATTCTCTTTTCCCATTATCAAAATTAGTTGGTGATTTAATTTCATTGCGTAATTTGAAGTATCGACAAAGGACGTTCATTTTATTGAAGTAGTGTTATTGGATTCCTTCAAACTAATACTTGGTACGAGGCCTATTATCTTAATTAATTTAAGCACAGTGGTAAACCTATTTTGACGATGTTTTTGTCGATTCTATAGTATTGCAACTCTGTGATTTTTCATCTCATACTTGGTACGAGTGTCATAATTTCTTTCGAGTTAAATTACGTAACACCAACACCCACACACATTTACTTCCGGTCTACTTCCGGTCCACTTCCGGTCTACTTTCGGTCCACTTCCGGTCCACTTCCGGTTTACTTGACAGACACCTGTGGGTTTTTCCAGTTTTTTTAAGTATATAGTTTTATTAAGTACATAGTTTTTGATTTGAGCCCTAAAAATTATATATAAATACCAAAACCAAAAACAGATTAAGTATACACACTAATCGATCAGATTGAGTTTTGATGTAATCAGATGTTACTTGTTGTCTCCGGAAATTCTGTATAAATAACATAGCTGAAAATTTTATCGTAATAGCTACAATTATTTTATTTTGAAGGTGGTTCAAGTTGTTTTTCATACAGATTGAATTTGACTTGATTGTGCGTTTTGTATTTTTCCCTGAGAAAAATTTATATATAAATACCAGAGCTGAAAAAAAATATTATAATTATAACTTTTACCTTTTAAGTTTCATTCTATGAACTATCGTAAATTTAAAGGTATTTTTTCCTAGTAAATAGAATCTTATTGTATTTTGAGTTGATTGTACGTCTTCTTGTTATTTACTTAATTTTTTCGATTTGTGTTTTTTCTAGGAAAGCATATTAAAGAAATGTCATCTACCAATTTCATCAAATGTGTTATTTGTGGGAAATTAATCTCCAAAACTAATATTAGGAAGCATAGGCCAAGATGAAGCGAAACAGGTTCGAAAATAAATTGTTTGTTACCTAGTAAGCATTGTACTCAATGCGGAAAAATAATTAGCAATGCTAATTGAAAAGAAAACTTGGTCATCCTGAAGCTGAAGCTTCTACTTCCAAACAAATTAAGATATCTAATGACCAAAAGCCGATTAGATCTGCATTCAACAACCAACTCCTGGATTTTCTTTTTACTTCGAAACCAGGCTGTGATATTTCTAGTTTTTTGAGTGAAATTAAAACATCTATCATAAATATTTTGAAAAATAAACTGGAAAACAACTGCATAAAAGTATATGTTGATCTAATCTGTAAATATGAGAAAACCAATGGTATAAGAAATATATTTTTTTTCAGAAAACGAAAAACCAAGTTCTTTATTTGGCAGACATTAATAATTTGAATGTTTTTTATTCTAATCTTACTAGTGAATTGATTAGGAAACATGATGAATTCGAGGCTAAGGGATCAGGTTGGTCTTTATGTGGAAGTCCTCACAGATTAATAGCTTATGTAAACAAATTTACATCTTTTTCTGCTTCGAGCTACGTTCCACTTCCGGTAGAAATGCAACATAAGAGAGCCATGCTGAACATTCATAGCACTGACAATAAGTGTTTTATCTGGTGTGTTTAGCGGCGCTTCACCAGATTCATTGTTCAAATATCAGGGTAGTCATTACACACAATATGTAGACGAGATTGAATATGCTATGACAGGCATCGAATACCCTGTTGCTATTTCTGACATAACAAAGTTTGAGAACAGGGCACGAAATGGAGAAGGAAAACGATTAGCTAGAAATATTTTATTCATATGCTTCAATTAAGCATTTTGTGCATCCTGTTAGGATAACTAATATTGTTGATGACGGAGCCGCGGAAATCAATCTGCTTCTCATTGCTAACGATGATATTCATCATTACACGCTAATTCGTTCAAACAACCAAGCTTCATGCACACATCGTAGTTTCTCCAAGGTGTTTAACCGTATTCGACGATCGTGACCGATGTAATTACCAACATTTCCAAAATCAAGAAATTGTCAAACAAAAACTTGCTGAACATAAAGTCTACTGTGGAGTCAACAGACCGGCTAGCATGTTGACGCCCAAAGCAAATGAATTCGAAGAATTTAAAATGTACAAGGCCTTGTTAGAACATCAGACCATTATCATCGCAAACTTTGAGGCTTTCCTCAAACCATTGTCCTATTGCGATCCGGATCCCGAATTTTCTTCCACAACACCGTACCAGCTTCATGATCCAAATAGTTTTGGATATGTTGTTGTTCGGCAGGATAGAATAGATAAACCATATATATATCGCGGACCGAATGTTATTGAACTCTTTTTTAAAAAGATGGTGGAGGAGGTTGAGAACATTGGCAGCCTCTTATTCCAATCGAAACCAATGCTTCCATTATCCAGTGATGAACTTCAATCTTACAATAACATTGAAACGTGTCCGGTGTGTGATCAATATTTCACGGATGAAAATCGGAAAGTATTTCACCATAGTAATTTTACCGGAAACTACACTAGTGGAATCTGTAACACCTGCAACCTCAAAATCCAGAAGCCTAAATTCGTACCAATATTTTTTCACAATGGATCAAATTACGACTTCCATTTTTTAATTAGGAATCTTGATTACGATACGCAAAAAATAAATAGTCTTGCTCAAAACGAAGAACGTTATATTTCTATAAGTAAGAAAGTTAAGATTCCAGGACCGAATGAAATCATAGAGATGAGGTTTCTAGATTCTTTTAGATTCCTATCGGCAAGTCTCGATGCTTCAGCGAGTAAACTTACTGACGAACAATTTAAAATTACAAAAGCTAGTTTTCCAATCATACACATAGAACTGATTAAACGTAAAGGCATTTATCCTTACGAATATGTAACCGATGAATCTAAATTTGACGATGACACTCTCCCACCTCAAAAAGAATTCTTCAGTCAAATAAAGAAAAAAACGGAATTACGAATGAAGAATACGAACATGCGAAATTAATATGGAAGGGATTGAGATACAATACTCTCAGGGATTATCACGATGCACATCTCAAATTAGACGTAAGAATACTTGCTGATGTTTTTCAGGCATTCAGAAAAACAACAATAAATGTTTATAAATTAGATCCAGCATATTTCTACAGTCTTCCTGGTTTGGCGTGGTCTGCTATGTTGCTCCAGACCAGGATCAAGTTGGAATTGATATAGGACGTGGACATGTTGCTTTTTATAGAAAGGGGGATACGCCGGGGGATATTGCAATTCTCGCAGAGACACGCAAAGGCAAACAATATTCACATGTCTGAGAATCAATACGATTCAAATCGACCATCGAATTACATATTTTACGGTGGCGTAAACAATCTCTACGGATTCGCAATGATACAAAAAATTCTCTACGAAGGATTCGAGTGGATAGATTCCATTTCAATTAATATTAATCATTTCGACGATCGTGAATTTGGTCTGTTTATTGAGATGGACATTGAATTTCAAATAATTTGCATGATACTTTTTCCGGTTTACCTGCGGCTTCCGAAATTAAATGTCCACCTGATTCTAATCAAAGCAAGCTTTTGTTAACTCTAAAGAGAAAAGAAAGATATGTCGTCCACTACAAGTATCTTCGGTTTTTGATTGGGAGGGGTGTTCAGATATTAAATGTGATACGAATTCTCACTCTCCATGGTCAAAATCTTATATTTAGAGCAACACAAGACACAGAACAGCTGCCATTTCAGAATTAGATAAATATTTTTATAAACTAATGAATAATGCCGTTTATGGAAAAACGATGGAGAACGTCAGAAAGCGTGTAGACATAAAATCTGTATCAGATAACAATAAATGTAGAAAATTGGTATCTGATCCCAGATTCAAATCGCGAAAAATTTACAACGAGAAATTGACACTTTTTAATCTAGATATAAAATTGATAAAATTCAGAAAAGCTATTTACGTTGGTGCAACAGTTCTCGACTTGTCGAAACTGCACATGTTCGAATTTCATTATAATATTACGAAACCCTTCTATAATGATAAGCTGTCAATTTTGTACATAGACACCGACAGTTTTATTTATGACATACAAACACCTAACCTCTACGAAGATCTTAAACATCCTTCCATGTTTGAGTATTTCGACACTTCTTCCTACCCTCAACCCAACAAATTTGGATTTTCTTACCGCAACAAGAAGGTTCTTGGTAAATTAAAAGATGAATGTAACGGTGAGATTATTGTTGAGTTTGCAGGTTTTCGTTCGAAGATGTATACATTCAGAACAGAGAACAGCGTCACGAAGAAAGCAAAAGGAGTGTACAAAGATACCGTGGAAAACAAACTAGCGTTCCAGGATTATATTTATTGCCTTTATTCACAGTCGAGGATACTTCGAGAGGATAGTGGAAAACAAAGTTCAAACCATGAGATTACAACGAATAAAATAAAAAAGTAGCCCTGCATCCATACTACGACAAGTGGTGTATCCTTGAATGTGGAAGGCATACTTTGCCTTGGGGGCACTTTAGTTTAGAAGTTAATAATAATTGCACTCAACACATATGAAAGAAAATAAACTTAACATCAAACCAGAATTTTGAAAATAAGAAAAAAAATCTACATGTAGTCTAAATTTTTATACATTTTATTTAGTCTAAGATTTTAAAGTAAATAAAAAATGTATTCTCCCCTATTAAAAGTTTTACATTAGCAGTAGCTGGATATTCTTCACCATTACTTGTTTTACAATATCAAATTTTATATAAAGATCAGATCTATCTGGATGAATAAATCCGTCCTCACCGTAATGTCATACTGTATCTCTTTATTGGGCTGATTCAAATTTGCAAATGTCATCCTGCTTGGAGGGAAGGACTGTAATTCATAACTCTCAATATTTTCCATCTTGGTATTTATTAATATTTTAAATTTTAATTTCTATTATCGCAGTGCTATTAGCACCGGCAAAATCGATGATTTCATTTTTCTAATTCGTAATTGATATTTTTATGTAATTAAATATATCAATAGAAACAGAGATATAGACTGGTGGGATTGGGGAATAGAAGATAGGTTCCATAAATTCCGAATTCGGTTCAAATGTAGCAATAATACCTGTCTCCTAGTGACTGCCAATCTAATTTTCTTTTGCTTTGATAATCATACCTTTGGCAATGTTACAATGAAAATTCAATGTCTCAATAGTTCAGAATTTTGGTATAAATTTACCTATGTGCCTAACACTAGGTTATAATTTGCTATTATTCTCAAATCCTAAAAGTTCTCCCACTGTTTCATTGGTAGATACAATCTCTAATCTGTGTGTTACAGAATTTTGAGAAAGCAAGACAGTGGTTGGAAGTTCAAATTGTAAAGTAGATAAGTTATACTGTCCAGGAGGAATAATTATTTTTTTATTACCTACTTATATAGTATTGTTGTAGGTAGTTACATTCGGGAATGCTCTTAGAGCTATGGATTTTGGATAGATAATATCATCGTGAAGATGTAGTTTCAAAACCGAAGTCTCGCTAGAGAGATGAAAAATTCCCATATTTCATATATAATACAGCTTTTTGAAAATCTTTTAATTTGATGTTTGGTATTTTATTTAAAATTCTGAGCATCGTAATGCAAACATAGCTACATATAATTTGATCGAAATCTTGAATACGATCGTTGTTGTAATAAATTTTTACATGTTTGAAGTAAGGAATTAATTCTGTAGAGGGTACCCCTCCGAAAGAATCGACAATAAAAGCATTGTCATTTTGTTTATAATAGCATATCCAGTGAGTACCAACGTTTTCGGACTTGTCCAAATTCACCACGCCACATTCTCGAGAGTGAGGACTACCTTTAGGGAGAGAATCAGACATGTAAACCCCCCTGAAGTTTTTCATTTTAAATATTTTGATTAAAGATTCAATGTCTTGGTTGGTAAGAGCTTCTTCTTCTTTTTAATTTTATGATTGCTCTAGACTTCACACCTTTGCCTATTTTTTTCTCCATAACAAGATTATGACGCTTTTGCTCTTCTAGTTCTACCTTATTTTTTTTATAATCAAATACAGTTTTGGCAATAGCAGCACCAACCTCAGCTAAGCTCCCAACTGCCTCCAATGCAGCCAGGATAGCTGAAATGCTGAATATAAATCCTCCATTTTGTGTTTTCTTTCTTGTATTTTGCAATCGTTTTAATTGTGGCGTACTGAGTAACAATTTCATTCCATTTCCTTCTGCTATACCTTGCCTCTTCTTTTCTTGTTGTTTTTTATTTAAAATCGAATTAAGTTTTAAATTTTTAAGATCGTGCTATGGTATTTGGTATACAACTCCTTTTGGTTTCATGTTGTTTTATTATTATTATTATTATTTTTCAGTATATTTATATTACAAACCCCACCCTAATTTCTGTTTTGTATTCATAGAAATGATTGTACCCAACGCTGTTATTCACCCAATGATGATGCATCTCTGCTTGTTAATCTTCCAAAAGCTGCCTCTTCCAGTTTTTGATCACACCCTTAATCTCTTTATCAAGACCACTGATTACACCGATAATAAATTGGTCTTGACGTTTGTGTTGTTCGTAAAAACCTCGATTCTCTGATTTCCAACCTTTAAAAAGTTTGGACAAGTACTCTCGTAATTTCAAATTATCTTCAATTTAATGTTTTGTCATATTTATTTTTTTGATTAATCGTTATTTTATATCGTTTCAACGTTTAAAAAGTCGTTGATTTTATTTCTAAACTTACCATTGTTAGGTTTCCGAGTCATGTCGATAGTAACAAATTCAAAATCGTCGCTCTTCCAACAAGATGAACATAATTTTGAAAATTGGTTGTAATTTAAGTCTCCTCCCTCATAATCATCGTATACATCTTTCAAATTAATATGATCTTAACGAAATAAACAGATTAAGTTTGTATTATCTCGTAGTAATTGTTTGCTAATTTTGGAATAAGTTTGAGCTAAATAAAAGCAGTCTATTTCTTTGTGACGACTCTGTGTAAAAAAATTCCAATTTCATTCTGATTTTCTAGAATAACATCATCAAATATAACAAAAGATTTTTTCAAACATTGGTCGCGAGGTTTTATTGTTGATGCAAATGTACCTATTCCCAGTCCCTCGTACAGCTTCTTGAGTTGTTGGTATTTCTGTTGTTCTAAATTTTAGAGAATACATACAAGTGTATATTTTTCCAATCTAACCAATTGGGGGCAAGCAAGAAAGTATCAACCAGCAAAGTGTTTTTTCCACAACCTGATGGGCCTGCAATGAGGCATCTTATGTTATCAGGTAACAACTCTCCAGTATTTTTATTAGTTTCCACTACATCTGGTAAACGCTGTACCACATTCCATGTTGGTGTCAAAGAATCACCTGGTTTGCTTCTATCCAATTTTTGTCTGGCAGACCTAACCATTTCACATACAGTTTATTATTTTTCTTCTTCAATATTTTCTCGATTAGATATGTATCTCGATATTTTGTTTTACAGAGTTCCTCTTCATAGAATCTCCCTTTCAATATTTTGTTATGATTATCTTTTATGATATATGTATTTCTATTCCCTGGTAAAATTTGAACCACTGAGAATAACTCCGTACTCCAATTTTGAGTGAATTTTAGTGTTTATATTTACTGACCCTTACCTGATCCCCTGTTTTAAACTTTGGCTTCTTGGTAGTGTATGTATATTTTTGACAATAAACAGTAGAAATCAATCGATGCTCATCAGATTTGGTTACCTCAGCAGGTTTCATGTGAATAGTACTGTGTACTGTATTCTTATAATTATGAAATAGCTCGGGTAAAATGTGCTCCCACTTATAATTGCCCTGTAGAGTAAATTGTCTCCACATGCGATTTTTTAATGTTCTGTTGAATCGTTTCACTATACTAGCTTCCAGATCACTGTATGTATAAAAATGTTTAATATTATGTTGTTGCATTAACATAGCAAATGTTGAATTGTAAAATTCTTTCCCTCTATCTGTCTGTAAATATTTTGGTATCCTTCCCTCACTAAATATCGACTTAAAACACAAGTACCAGTCTTGGATTTTAGGGGAACAGCCCATGCATATTTGCTATAGTTATCAATAACTGTAAGCATATATTTGTAACCATGATTTATCTTATCCAAATTTCTTAAAGTCCCCGTTGGGGAGGATCTCAATCAGATCAGCCTGAAACAAATCATTCACACCTTTCGTTACCACACTCAGTCGTTTGTAGTTACGACGAGCTGGTCTGTGTAATTCGTTAACTATTTCTTTCTTTCTTTTCTATAAGAAAATATTACATAAAATGGATTATTCTTGGGGTATAATTGTTTCACTTCAAATATTAATTTGTCATTAACTTGCACAGGGAAAGCAGATAATTCTTGATCCTCATGTATTTTATATTTTTTCCCAGATTCGTCCCAATATGCAACAGGTATCTGTAGTGCTCTGTAGATGCCATCTTTTCTCTGTATGGTGAAATTTGGTACTTCCACATGCTTTCCCTTCTTCACATAGCCAAATTTTAAAAATTTAATTTCGCCATCAAGAAAAAAATCATGAGACTGACTGTAAGGGCACATTTTGTAAACATTTCTAGCATTAACATAAGTCCAGTGCCCTCGTACATTTGGTACACTCTCAAGCCTAACTATCTCAACAGTGAAAAATTGATGTAATTCGAGATTATCTAATCTGCTTAATACCGTTTCTCGATATTCATTTATGGTGCGTACCACTTCATCGTAGCTGGGTTTGATTTTCACATCGACTTACAATTGTTTAAATTGTTCTTTGAGATCTTGAAGTTCTGATGTGAAACCTGATAAAGCAGATTCCTGACTTGTTTCAAGGGTAGCAATCTGTTCTCTAATGTTGGAAGTAATCTCTAGTAAACTTTCTACAAGTTTCAATTTAGTGCTCTGGTTTGTAAGATCGAATACCTGCCCTCTGATTTCTACAAACAATGCATGTAATTCATTCACAATCTGATTGGTAGGCAAAGTAGCAATAGTATCTTGTAATTATGGCAATTTCCGCTTGAATATTCTTAATGTCCTCCGACTTCAATATTCTATTTACTGCTCTTTTATACAGATCTCATCTCCTGGGAAGTGGGTAAATTGGATACTGTGTTTTGAAGTGAGGTTAAAGCTTGCTTAATTACATCTAATTCTGTAGCAGATGCTACACTGATTAAGGCATTTTTAAGTTGCTGTATGTCATCTTGCGTAGGGTAGACTGTTGCAGTATTTGCAATTTGTTCTGTATGTCGTCTATGAGTTGGTTGAGATAATTGACTTTCATTCACATACAGGTGACCATTATTTAGTAATTGCTAAATTAAGAGAAATACTTTCGGTGATAAATGATAAATAATCAAATCTAAAACACTAAAATTTAATATAGGACAATTTGCTGATGAAAGATTATGAAATAGATTCGATATTTTGCAGGAAACAGACATAAATAAGAATTGAGAGCACATACGTAATGTAATAGAATCAGCAGTTAAAGAAAGTATAAATCAAGAAAAAGTAAGTCATGGTTCGATAATTAATATCATATAAGAAATCAAGTTAGATTAAGTGGTTAAGTAATCGCACGTTTAGAAGTAATAAAAATAGATTATTTGAAAAGTATATTTAACGAAATCTTCTTCTTTATTCCATATTAAACAAATTAATTTATGAATTTGACATACTAACGAATTCCCATCATATTTAATTAACTCAGCTGGTATTAAAAGAAATTATAGGTGCTATGTTATTCTTTAGCCTTTTAATAGCATCTTTAACTTCAGTCAAGTTAGATTCTGCTGTGTTTATTTCATTTACTTCCGATTTATCTCCTACATGAACATTTAAGTAGTTCTTCCATATATTTAAAATATCGTTTGGATTAATCAAAAATCACCTTTATTATCTCATATCAAGTTTACTTTAGGTTGCCACCCTTTTACACCTGTGATATTTTTATTTCGATTTCGTTAAGTATACTTTTCAAATAATCTATTTTTATTACTTCTAAACGTGCGATTACTTAACCACCTAAATCTAAATTGATTTCTTATATGACATTCATTATCGAACCATGACTTACTTTTTCTTGATTTATACTTTCTTTAACTGCTGATTCTATTACATTACGTATGTGCTCCCAATTCTTTTTTACGTATGTTTCCTGCAAAATATCTAATCTATTTGATAATCTTTCATCAGCAAATTGTCCTATATTAAATTTGAGAGCTTTTAGATTTGGTTACTTATCATTTATCACCGAGAGTCTTTCTCTTAATTTAGCAATTACTAAATAATGGTCACCTGTATGTGAACGAATGTCAATTATATTAATATAGCTTCTTTTATCAATGACAATATAATAATTTTACCATCTGGAGAAAAGCAGAAGAAAATGGTACTCTTCAATTTTTTTTTTTTTTTTTTTTTTTTGATGTTGCAAAAATAAATAATCTTATACTATTGTCATTACTTAATTCATGAAGACTTTTTCTTTACCAATGCCTCTTGTTTGCTAATCTACACATTACTGTCATCCAACAGAATTTTCATATCATACCAGAAAAATTTATCAAAAACCTGCATAAAAATTATCTTTAATTTCCGTTGGTAGATTAACATTTATTAAAAACTTACCTTGTGGCCGCGGTAGCTCAGTCGGTAACGCGTCTGACTTCCATGCTAAAAATCCGGGAACTTTTCTAACGATGGAAGCGGCCCCGGCGCCCACCCAGCGTCGAATAACATGGGTACCTGGGGGAAACCCTGGGGGGTAAAGGCGGTCAGGGGCGTGATGCTGATCACATCACCCCCACTCACGACCGGATCAAGAAAGTGTGGAGCGTTACCCCCACACCCCTATACGCCTTCATGGCGTTGTGCTAAGCACAAGGGAGCACTTTAACTTTTTTTTAAGCTGCACATGATATCCTAACATTAATAAATTTTAGTGCTTTATTTTAAATTTATATTCTATGCATTTGTTTCTGGACGCCAGTTAATTTAAGAGCAGTTAATTGAAAAACATTGTCCAAAAAAAAATATTAAAAAAGCTCTCGGGATAGTGGAGAAGCAAAAAAAATTGAACCTCTGATATGTTTGTCTATTTTTTATTAGAGTTTCTATAGTGGCATTTACCTTCACCAGTTATCGAACTCGGGACTTCATGATTACAAACCAGCACAATTATAACTAATAACTAAACGAAATAAATAATCATCAATACCTTTTATAACATACCATGCTGAAATTGTTCTTTTTATACTATTTGACCTAATCCCTTGGGGTCCTGAGAGTTGAACATTTCGAATATACCACATTTACAAGCAATACCATTCACAATAATACCTTCAATAGAATGAACATACTTTATAGATACTTCAAATTACGCAATGAAATTTAATCACCAACTAATTTTGATAAAGAGAAAAGAGAATCACATTTGTATGCATCACCTATTTTATAAAAAAAGATCAGAAATATTTTATACTGTAAGACCCAATTCATACAAAACAACAAAACTCAACAGAACTTGAAAAACAAATCTCAACCACTAGCAAGGTGGAAGGAGAGAGGACACGGCGAATAATTTCTATCTTGCGCTGCTGATGTTAAAAGCAGACAAAAAAACCTTCAGACCTTGTGTGTGCCGTGTTGGAAATATCAATAACCGTCAGTAGCTTCACTTTCGATTAACTTTACTATACATAAAAATATACTTTCTTTTTAAGACCTTTTACAACTCTTCATGCAGCAATTTCACAGATATGATACTTTCCGATGGAATGTTGTAGCTTTATGAGAAATAGATAAAAAATACATTTTCACATTCCGTATAGTTTCAATAATTCCATCCCGTGCCTTTTCTTAGTGTTTCTTTGATAATCCATTGCATTCTAAAAGTGTTATTCCATTGACAAATGCGATATCCTTTTCTCATAAATCTAAAATTCTTGTACTCCAACCAAGGATTGTAAGGGGATAGTAAAAAGAGAAAAAATATTACAAAAGCTGATCATTTTAACTCTTTGTCTTCGAACACTGGCAAAAATGGAGATTAGTTTTTCATCTGCAGCGTAATCCTGGTGGCAGAGAAGTCGTTCGTCCAAGACGTCAAGAACGAGAGGGTCACGGAACAGTTCTAATGCAGAGTCCAACAGAGGTAAGCTCATTTGTTTAAAAAAAGAAAAAAGAAAAGTCACACATGACACACGTACACACAAAGAGCTTCTCACGCGCATCAAGAGAACACACACACGCGAACGAGTTGTTCATTTTGAAGAAACGCTTACATATAGGTTTAGAAATAGTCTGAAAAAGTGACTCGAAATGTACCCTTGCCTGTATGAGATGAGAGACAATTGCAAGAAGAAACGGGTAACAAAAATGTTTAGAATAATGCAAAAAAAATATTAAACACTTATATACATGTAGGTTTAGAAATAGAATGAAAGGGAACAAGCTATCATGTTTCGAACTGTACCCTTCTACAACAACTCTCATACTCGAGATCGATATGAGTCGGTACGAGGCCATACCCACTTTCTTTGACTGAATTTCATCGATTCATCTCATCCAACACACTTTGTTCGAGTCGGGAAAGGGGGAAACTCTTCACCGGTCAAGAGTTTTCCATGAGGGAAAAATAGCGACTGTGCCTGTATTGGTGTTTTCATAACTACTGGCAGCGAGACGCAAGAGTTGATTAAGCGATTGTAGCGTCATAATTGATATCTCTACGTGAGCTCAACATATAAATTGCATGCAATGAGAGAATTGAATTAACTTTACGTCTCACGTGATATGATTGGAAACTATTGTTTTACATTGAACTGTGAAGTGGATCAATATTAAATTCGATTAATTAATGAATGGTGGTATGCTGAGATTTTGTAACGAGATGTGCCGAATGGATGAGGGTATAATAAATTATGGACACATTGATTTGAGTTAATATATTTGAACAATCTTATAACGTGCGATTTTGCATGAAATTTTATAATTTAAATGTACATCACTTCATTGCAAATGCTACAAGGCATATTATGGGGTGTAAAATTCTGTGATCAATTCCCCGTTCGGTTAACCCTGCGATTTTGATTTTTTTATTAATCCGAAAAATTATTTATTGCATTTTACTTATTACGAAAATTCGTATCTTATTTGCTTTGTAGAGAAATATGTTGTTTGTAATGCTTTTACATGAATACAACTATTGATGATGAACAAAAAAAATGTAAAATAAATACTATTCACAAACAAATGTCAATATTATTTATTTGTTATGTTTCTTGATCATTTTCCCCAAAAATAAAAATGTATAACGTTCGCTGTATATGACATTTCATCGAATATAACACATGGATAATTATTTTGCAAATATTTGTAAAATGATGAGAAATTCAAAAACATATTCTGAAAAATTATTTTTAAAAATAACATTGAAAAATCATTAGAAAGGACTGTTATTTTTTAAAAAATAGATAACATTTTTATTTCTTTAAATATTTAATGAAATACAATACATAGTTGCTCTATATAATAATAATAGAGTTAATCAAACAGAAGTCAAACCTAGAATCTTCGGCGTGTGAAACTGATAGCCTATCACCAAACCACTTGACAATCTTAAAGAAAATGAACTTTCTTTCTCGGATATTACTGGATTGTGCACTTTAGAACCTTGACATAGCAATACCTACCATACGACTAAAAGAAGCCACGTCAAAACATCAATTTTTGAAGCTGTAGCCTCTCCATTTAAAACGACTTCGACGAAAATGTAGTAGATTTTGCTTAAATGTTTTGTGACATTCTACCACCTTTCTTTAATTTGCTATAAATCAGCGTTTGGGTGTGTTGTTTATAAAGATGTGGGTGAGGATTATATTTCTAATTCACTTTGAACGAATTGGTGGTTTTCCTTTATAATCATGCCGTATGAAGGAACGAACTAGTGGGGTAGTGGTATGAAAGGGCGTGTTTAGAGCTCTCGATTGGACTGCTAGTGGTCCCAGGCTCGATTCTCCTAACAAGGTGTTCCCTTTTCAGTCTGGCTCGAGCAGTGGTCCGGGACGGTTGTGTTTGCGCGTCTCTCTAATAGTTCGAAGTAACGTAGCGCGTATTACTAGCGAGTGCGGTTGAAGTGAAACACAACGACGCTGCCAACATGGTAATCAAGAGATTGAATACACTAAAACTGAACTTCAGTCAAGTGCGAAGGAAACCGACTTCGACAAAATACACAATTGGATTAGTTGGTTGATATGTTGTTTTAAGTCCACTTTATGCACAGTAAGGCTAATCGGGACTGGACCTACAGTTTAAAGTGGGATCCGAACCACTTGTGCCTCCACCGGGTATCGAACCCGGGACCCCTTGATTACAAGGAGACCGACGCTACCACTGCGCCATTGAGGAGGCCCTACAATTGGATTAGCAAGACGATGAAATTGAAACCGGAACAAGTAGTAAGTTTTGAAGTAGACAATTATAGACGTTGTATCTTTCTGAAACTGCTATCGAAAGTACTATGTGAACAGTTGTTGCTGCAGTCAAACGGAGAGTATAAATATAGTGACGAAGACGGGGATTGTCCAGTGCTTGTTACGTGGGCGGATGCAAATTACGTGATAGTTAGAGTGCACGTTGTACCGAGTGAACTGTCCGATGACGCTATTCGCCCGGTGCTGAGTACGTACGGTCAGATAATATCCCTTAACGATGAACGGTATTCCAGTGATCATATTTATCCGGTAAGAACTGGCCGAAAAATCGCCAAAATGAATCTAACTCGTGCGATTCCATCGTACGTCACAATCAGTGGCGGACGATACTGGGTGACATATAGCGGTCAAGACCGTACTTGCGCTTACTGTGACTTTAGTGACCATTTTTACGTTACCTGTCCGTACCGACGTCGTCAAATTGAGAAACCCGACGATAAGTCCTATGCCGGGGCGGCGCGCCCTGTCCCGAGGAATGTGCTGGCTGCTGACAAAATGATGACCCCGACACCCACTATACTACCTGTGCACCTGAAACGGTCTGGACAATGAGGGCAACGTACAAGCTTCACTACAGGATGTACCTAATAATACCGTACCAGATTCCACTTTACCACCCAGTGTAGAAAACAAGACAACAGTAGACGTTCCTATCCCCGTCAGTGTGGACCAAGTGAATGTCAACCAAGCAGCCCACGTAGCAGAGAAGAATGGGGAAGAAACAATGGACGTTAGTTACCCTAGAGGTGCCCCATACTCAGATGCAGCAGGCAGATGATGATCATGCAGTTGAAGATGTGAACTTCGAGACGGCGTCCCCCGCATCAGGAGCTCTGCCGAAAACAACGAAGGAACCAAATAGAAGAAGAAACGCAGTCTTCCTAAGAACGATACGGCGTCGACGCGGCGGCAAGATGACCTTCATCGTTCGGTGTCTCCAGTGTCTCGGCGACTGCGTAGAACGATGAGTGTGACAAGAGGACAACGTGAGAAACCTGGCGGCGGCTCTGATTGGTCGCTTGAAGTAAATGAGTGATATATGTCTAACATATCATAGTTATGAAGTGTGTTGTCCTCCTCACAATGTTATTATGGTTATGTTTGTCGTATGTCTTAGTGAATTTGAAAAAGGTAACTAGTTTAACGTCAGTAAATGCACATAACATTCCCACCGGTACAATATCATAGAATCCCACATGACGACACCCATATATCATTTTGCAACAATAAACATTAACAAGATGAAATCTAGTGTCAAACATCATGCATTCTTAGATTATATTAAGCAAAGTCACCTGGATGTAATTTTCCTGCAAGAACTCGGGATAGATGATTTGTGTCTGGGCAGTGAATATACCGTGTACAACAATTTAACTCACAATTCTCTAGGAACCGCCATAGTTGTGAAAGAAGGCCTACATATATTGGAAGTTTACCATCACCCGTCTGGTCGTATCACATGTATCAAAATAGGCAACATACGGTTTTGTAATGTTTAATCACCATCAGGTACCAACGCTAGAAATACTCGGAACATATTTTACGCTACGGAACTGGCGCAGGCATTAGGTGGCTCCCGTCAAAACATTGTGCTGGTGGGTGATTTTAATTGTAATCTAAGAAGACAGGACCAATACATCACCTAGCTTGCAGGCGCTGGTTGAAGGGTTTAAACTGCACAATGTTTGGGTGTCTAAAGGTCCGAATATAGACAATGCTGACATTAGCTGAACAACAATAAACAGCCTGACTGTTACAGATGAATTTTTAAAAAATCTCTGAAATAGCAGGTGCTTTATTATTTTGTTTTCTCAGCTCTCGTGTTTGTGCATCATTAAATCCTAGATACGCCACTAATACTTTATAGCGTTTCTCAGACATAGCTGACTCATCGTTGGTAAAAGAAGACGTAATATTTTCATTGTTAGACTTGAGGACTGAAAATAACAACAACATACCAATTAGAGCATTAATCTCTTCAGTATTGGAATTTCTGTAGTTAGACCTACTGATTCCAGGGGGAATATGTCACTGACGAACAGATGCTAACTTCACGTTAGTGTTAGTCACTATTTTTGAAATAATATCTGCATCAAAAAACAGTTTCCACACGTCTTCTTTACGAGGTTCTGTTCTTATAATATTACTTGCTGAAGTCCTCACATTTCTAACGGGTGAGTCTGTTAAAAGAGGCCCCGTGGAAAAAGTGCTCCTTGCAGATAGGCAACCCTGGTACATAGAAGAGAAGAGCGAGGTTGAGAACAGTCCAGGATATCGGTGCCAAGAAGTTTAGACAACATGACATAGAGGCGGATTGAAAAGAAAGTGTCCAGTAGTGACCTTGATTGATTGATTGATTGATTGATTTAGTTTATTTTACTTCGCGTTTTGTGCCTCTTGGCTAATTTGCAAAGATGGGGATGAGTGATGAAATGATGAAATTCATGAATGGACATTCACAAACAACCAAGCCCGAGCGGGATTGGAACCCGGGACCTTCGGCGTTGCAGCACGATATGTTAACCACTCGGCCACAGGGTCCGGCAGTAGTGACCTTGAGGCAGGCTAGTTGAGTGCAGTTGAGCGGCGAGGAAAGTTGTGAGTGTGGTTCTGTGGGCCAGCATGGTGTTAACGGTGCAGTATGGTATCTTTGTTGTCGAGACGTTCTCGGTTCTTGGAAACAGTGTGCAGATTTGTTTGCGATGGAGTTCGCTGTGAATGGAGTTCCATCGAAGGCCCCAACCAAATCAGTAATGCAAAAACTGATTTCAAAATGGCTGAATAGGCAAAAAGTGAGTGAAAAGACTATCCTGACTGAGGCAAAGGTGGCGACGCATGGCAGCTAATGATACGCAGTCCAAAAAATCATCTCAGCGTTTGGCACAATAGTTGCAGGTGTCCCAGTCAACCTTTATGCCGAAGCAGGACTTGAACTTGCAAGCATTCAAATTTACCGTGATGCATCAGGTGCGGGATGTAAACAAGGCAGCTCACTTGTAGTTTTGTGAGTAGTTTCTATCCAATATTGCTCCGGAGGTGCTGCAGGATGGTTACTTGTTCATTTCTGATGAAGCATGGTTCCATCTGTCAGGCTACATAAACTCGCAGAACACGTGACACTGGTCAGGTGGCAATCCACACGTGTTCACAAACTCGGTGTGCCGTGTCGTCACGCCGCATCATACCTGTGTTCTTCCATGAGACTGTGAACTCGTCTCGATACATCAGTAACATATTCATTGTGTTTGTTGAACAACTGACTGAGGATGAGTGAAGGAACACTTACTTTCAGCAGGATGGAGCCACGGCTCATACAGCATGTGCAACGATCACGCACATTGAGTCAGTGTTCCCACCTGATCGCATCATCAGCCGTGGCACGAACCAACCGTGGCCACCTCGTTCTCCAGATTTATCATCCTGTAATTTCTTCTTGAGGGGAGCTCTAAAGGGACAGGTGTATACCACCAACCCTCACACACTCGAAGAACTCCAGAACAATATTATCACAGCTACCCAGACCATCCCGCAGGATGTCCTCGCCCGTGCTTTTCAGAACATGTGCTATCGTCTGCACACGTGCCTCGAGATCAAAGGAGGACATTTCCAGCACCCCCTCTAGGTAGGTTGTTGTCACCCTGTACTGTATTTACAGATGAGATGTTTCATTAATTTACGTTTATGTCAAGTTGTCTAAACTGCTTCGCACCGATATCCTGGACTGTTCTCTACCCCGCTCTTCTCTTCGGTGTACCAGGGTTGCCTACATGCAAGGAGCACATTTTCAACGGGCCCTCTTTTAACAGAGTCACCCTAGGAGGAGGATTACTTTTCCAAGCATTTTGAGGTCCGTGTTAATTTTTTTCATTCTTTCTAGGAAAAATGGTGGAACCTGAACATTTTCAGCTACTGCATTTATTATATTATTTGACTCACCTTGAGTGTCTTCTAACATAGCATCGTCATTATCTGAAATTGCATTAGTTGAGTCTTCATAATATTCATTATCAGATATAACATAATCTGGATCAACGTCCGAGTCATCCACAACAGATTCATCTTCATCGTCCTCACAATCCAACATTCTACGGATTGTATCACTATCTACGTATTGTACAGATCCACTAGTACCCGGACGGTCCATTTTATAATCAAAACACAAAGAATCACAACAAAAAACTGTCACTAACTATGTACAGTCTATAT
Source organism: Lepisma saccharinum (assembly GCF_977018435.1). NCBI lineage: Eukaryota > Metazoa > Arthropoda > Insecta > Zygentoma > Lepismatidae > Lepisma > Lepisma saccharinum. Next base: position 50,709,610 of record NC_139238.1, read on the forward strand.
ACAAAGACACGCCATATAATGTAAAGAGAAACATATGGCATTTCTGACCGACGACACAATAACGTTAAGGGAGACACAAGGTATTTTTGACCGACCATAAAACAACATAAACATCTGCACCTGTCAACGCCACCAGCGGAACTAAGCAATAGTGTGCGTAGGGGATGGGGCCTGGGGAGCGGGGAAGGTATTGTAAGCGGCGGGCGTCAAGATCAAACAGTGTAGCCACTATTATGACGCAAAAATGCTAATCAGTCAAATTGACCGATGTTTCCCTAAAAGTGTTAATAAGGAAAGGTTAAAGAGGACAACGACTAAAACTTTATTATTTTTTGGACACACCTGTAAATTACCTGTCTAGCACACTTACACCAGATGTCGTCACTGCTCTGAAGGTCTAGAAGATAAGGGAGGACAGGGACCATTCATTTATTCCTCGCAGTGAGGTGCCTGGGGAGTGTTAGGGACAGGCCGTAGCCAGGAATTCTTAGTAGGGGGGGCGAAGTCAATCCTAGAGGGGGCAAATTTTTAATATATTGTGTTGCATTGACAGATATAGCAGGGTACAGAGGGGCACTTGCCCCCTCCTCCAGAAGTGATAAGTAACAGGAAAGGGATGGTATCTTGAAACTCCAACGAACAAAATATGTTCGAGCAACATCAAATAGCAATATTTTGATAATGACCTTTGGGACTACCAAATAATACAGAGATAAAGTTTAACATAAATAGGTTAATCGAGACTTTATGTACTTTATATTTGCAGGTCAATAATGTTAATAGACGATTAATATGTACCTTTGGCCTTGTTTGCAGAACTGATTAAGGAGGTCTTTTATAAATCGCGCTTCATAATATTTCCCTCTAGTTTCCAGTATGCAAGATTTTTAAGCACAAAGGAATCTAACTAGAATCCAACAACACAATAATAATAATGGTTACATATTATCTACACTTTGATGAATTGTGTAAAAATTTGTAATAATTTTTTGTAGGCCTATTTACTAAAACATTAAAACATGGGTTTCTTACTCCACCACGGATTCTATTTGCTTCAAAGGGGACTCTGTGCAAAATATTGTGTGGTTGAAATACATGTGTTTGACACCCGACAAACAAATAGGAATCCATTGATTGATCAATGACTTCTTGGATTACAGTGTTATCATTTATATTTCATATCAAGTTTCATAGAGGGAAATGTTGTATCCTCTTTCCATTATGAAAAATACCTTCCTTAATGACTATGTTACGAAACCAAACGATATAAGGGGCCTCCTTCGCCTTATCCCATTTCCGAGGCACGAGGTCTCTGGGCCGCTTATCGCCACCACTTTTTGAGCAGAAGCGTACAAACCCCAAATATTAGGTTTTTTTATGCTGATACTGATATCTTCCAGTCACAGAATGGCTTAAGATATATGAATAAAATTAGGAGAATCCACTCCATAGCAGAAGAGTTGACATAATTATTTGTCAAAAAATTAGGTTGTGAATGAGGTACTTTAACAGACAACGTCTGCTAGAGGCATAATATAATATTATCAATATAAGAAAATAAATATAATATTATTTGAGAGATTTTCAATCGTGTTTATTTTACTGCAGATTTTTTTCTACTAGTCATTTTCTTGAACCTATATTCATAGGGTGCCGCCGGATAACACCATCAAGGCAAGCAACTTTTCTCAGTCACTATTTGCTCGTTTAAAATTATTCTTTCGATGTAGCAAGCAATCTAAATATTGCATCTTCTGTCCTCAATGTATGCAATCATTGATAGCTTCGCAGCTGCAAATTTTATTTATTTTTATTGCCCTTTAAAATTCTGAGAGTAATATATAACATGCTATGGAAACAATATCATGTAAACAGTCAGGGTTAAAACTTTACTTTTCCTTTATAAAATGGATATCATAACACACACATATGTTGCTTATCATATTTGATGCGTTTGAATTGAGAAATGATTCATAAGATTTGAAATTGATAATTACACTCCATAAGATGCTTAGTGTAACCCGTACCAAACTACAAATTTTATCGCTTTTTAACCGAAATAATAAATGTGAAACACTATCACACTTTCATCGTTTTGACAATAATTTGAGCCAGTATGCTGCCCTACATCTTTCACTAGCCGACCTCCATGGTGGGATGGTTACATAACACACTACGAAGCCAGGGGTTCCAGGTTCAAGCCTGGGTATGAGTGTTCTTTGTGAGCAGAGCCGGAACCACAAATTTTTATCTGGAGAGGGGGGGGCTCAAGTACCAGGTCAAATGTGCCAATAATAATAATAGTAATATAGTGATGGTAGTGGTAGTAATAATAGTAGCATTTAAAGACGTTATTATCGTCGTAAATCATGCAAAAGGGGGTAGAAGTCGGTGCTAAAGCATTTGAGGTTGAACAAATGATTTGAATTATTTTTCCAACACGTTCAATTTCGTATTAGCTAATAATGGATTGTGGATTGATTGGATTGAATTGGTGTTTTAAGTCCACTTTATGCACAGTAAGGCTAATCGGGACTGTACTTACAGTTTAAAGTGGGATCCCAACCACTATGTGCCTCCACCAGGTATCGGAACCGGGACCCCTTGATTACAAGGCAACGACGTAGCTAATAATGGAAAACAAGCACACAAACTGTAATTTTGAAAGACAGAATATGCATGACGAACATTATTCCTTTTGTACATATGACACGTATAACTTTCATGATTGATTGATTTGATTTTACTTCGCGTTTTGTGCCTCTTAGCTAATTTGATGAGTGATGAAATGATGAAATTGATGAAAGGACATTCACAAACAAGTGGGAATCGAACCTGGGACGCTTGGGTATAACTTTCATGTACTACTATATATACTTTACACATATGCAACATTGAGCAACGTAAAATAAGAAAATACATATGCAACATGTTAACGCTAAATTGTGTACATATTCAAAGTTTGATTAATATATATTTATTATTTAAATACATCACCTGATCAATTCATCCGCCAAATTGTGCACGCTCCTTTTCCTCAAAAGAATTCTTCATGCATTTAACCAGCAACAATCTGAAGTATATATCTGGCCTTACCTCTCTCTCGGATAATTTAGAATGCATTACAGAAAAGAATCATATTGGGATCGAAGCGAGCAGGGAAATCTTTAGATCCAAATACATATTTGCAAACTGAAAACAATATTGACTTTATAGGGCGTAAATGCACGCGACGCCATGGCATTCTGTTTAATATTTTTTTTTCATTTAGATCGTTTAGGCTCCCAGGGGATGACTAACTCCGCCCCCTAGCTGTGACTCTGAACTTGGACTATAACAAAGCAGATATTGTGCTTGCAAGCGAAGCGAGCAAGAAACGTTTACGAAATGTACTTTTATTTGTACAAAATTTGAAATCGAGGGGGCAATTGCCCCTCTGTGCCCCGTGCAAGTGCCCTTAGCCGTCTGGAAGAAAAATGCAAGAAACGCTTGAAAACGAATTCCATCTTGAGTATCATTTGTCCTGCTATTCTTAGATTCTGCTAGTCATGTTTCTTTACTTCAATGTTTGCCCCCCTACATTTGACTTCCGTCCAAGATTGGATGACAATGCCCCTGCCCCCTCTGTGGTTGCAGCACTGTTTGTGAGTGTCTCTTCATCAATTTCACATTATCACTCATTGTAACGATTAGCTAGATGTGGCAGAAAAGCAACGCTAAGTAACAAGATTCAAATATCCACTCCCTCTCTCTATCACATGAATCGCTATTACCAAAAGATAGATTTGGTAAACAAAAAATTATGCAGTTCAAATTTCATAGCAACATATCCAAGAAAAACATCCGAACACATTAGGCACCTTAATACAAGACTACTCAAAATGTCACAACTGTTCTAGATACTGAAAATTGTGAAATCATTTCCCGAAGTCTGAATCTGGAAGATAATTTTGTCCCCCCAATCCTGATACGACATTATACGGAATCCCAGACACACATTTATAAATCACATAATCAGTAAGTGTCTTGTTATGTTAGTAATACAGGATATAATTGTAAAGATTAGTGAGAATTCCAGGTAGGGATGTGTTCTGTATTTTTCACAGGGGGACAAGGCAGGCTGTCAGGGGGGGCAGTTGCCCCTCCTGCCCCACCTCTAGCTACGGGCCTGGCTTAGGGACCTTGCTTAATTTAGGGGCATAAATTAGTGCGTGTATCCAATAGCAGCCTTTGTAGCAGTCACGTGCCGCGCCGTCTGGGGACAACATGCGAAAGCAACCAAGTCAATTGCGTGGGACGGGTCTGGGCCCGCGGGAGTCGTTCAAGCAATTGCGAGGGACGGACCGGGGGGGCCCGCGGAATCGCAAATATGTTGCGAACAAAGGACACCGCGAAGTCAACCGGACTACTGCAATGGAACGGACAGGTCCGTTGGTATGTCCAAGCAGAAACAAGGGACGGCGAGGTACATAGGATAGGTATGGGAGCACCCGGAGACTTGAGGTTAGGTCGCCACGACCTAAGGGAAACACCCCAAGCTCGAATTGGGCAGAACTGATAGGTAGAGTATCTGCTTCTCTTCTTTTCCTACTTCCTTCCTTCTTGGCTGCTTGGCTATTGGAACCTGGTCGGGGAGGCATCCAGATTATATCTGGGAACCAGATCTTTCGTAGTCCGCATCTGGCCGGGCTCCGATTGAGCTCCGGGACTTTTTTCTGTTTTTATTTTTTGTGTTTTTTTTTTTACTTTGAAGTCGGCACTTTACGGTACCAGCATCTTGTTTATTTAATAACATTAACTGGCGTCACAACTATAAGTAACATGTACAACAAAATTATTTTATTTTTACATAAGTTTTTACGTAGTTCCTATGCAACTGTTGCAGAGGAAGAAATTTTACATTCTTTCCTAATTATACCCATGGACAAGTACATACATAAATAATTAAATTACAACACAAACATATAAGGTGGTTCATATGAACCACTGGTTCTGAGAAGCCAGATTATCTTAATCGGGACGCGGGAGAGCTATCTTACTGACTTTAGGAAGTATTCGTCCGATCTGTTGTATTAATGGATTTGGACGAGTGTTCAATTTGGACCATGACCTTTACCGTTCATGTTGTAGAATTTCAATCAGTTATGGTTGCTCCAGATCTTCGTGTATTTGTATTATACGTGTGGCTCTAGGATAATGTCCAGTAAGACGAAGCAAACGATTTTGTACTCTTTGCAATATTTCCATATGGGTATATGCTGCTTGCATCCAAGATGGGCTGGCATAAGTTAATATCGGACAAACCATCATATTATAGAGATGTATTCTGGTCATGATCGACAATGTTAGAGAAAGGGATAGTGGAGTCATATATCCTATTCTTCGTCGTGTTTTTGCACAGATGAGATCAATATGAGGTCCAAAGGTTAGTCGGGAGTCAATAGTGACTCCGAGATATTTTACTTGTTGAACTGCTGGTATTGCGGACCCTAAAAGTTGTAGTCTTGCTTGATTTTGTGGACTAGTATAACCCATCACTATGGAATGGCACTTGTCAGCATTTATTTTGACTTTCCATTTGCTAGCCCATCGTTCCAGAAGAGGTAAGTATTTTTTCATTCTACTTTCGCATCTGCATAATTTGAGAGCATGCACAAAAAATGCAGCATCATCTGCGTAAGTTGCAATCAAGCCACCCGTCATCTCTGGGATATCAGCTGTATAAATCGCATACAACGTCGGGGAAAGAGCAGAACATTGAGGCACTCCCGCTGCTATTTCATGTGCTCTCCATTTTTTACCTTGGCCCGATACTTGGAACTGTCGGTTAGTGAGATAGGCTGACAGGAATTTCATGTAACAGTCTGCCATCCGAAGTAGATGGAGATTATGTAACAGTCTCTTGTGTCTCAAAAGCCTTAGGGACATCTATAAAGAATCCCAGCACACGATGTTTTCTGTAATTGTGAGGGGCAGCATAATCAATTACTCTAAGAAATTATTCTGTCATACCTTGTCTTTCTAGAAACCCAATTGATGGTCCGGAATCGTCTATGATTTTAATTACGTGTTTGCAAATGACTCTATCCATTACTTTACTTATATGTGGAGCATCTAATATTGTTTGAAGTTGTTTTAGTTGATTGTAACTTCTCGACACGGTCTGTTCTGTTTCCAAGTCATTGAATCCGTCATTAAATTTAAAGTGAATTTGGAATTGACTAGCTAAAAGTTCTGCTTGGGCTTCTGGAGCTAACACCGGACCATTTGCTGTAGTTAGCGACATGGTGTTAGTTTTGTCACGTGCTCTGAGGGTTCGAGCCAAATTCCAAAACGACGGGTCTTGATTTGTGACAGCCTGAAATTTTTCGTCCCATTTTGCAATTCTATCTCGAAGTAAATACTGGTGCAAATGTTTGGCTATGTATTTACATTCATAAATATGGTGAGGGGCTCTGGTGCGTTGCCACGTCTCCTCGCCCATCTAGTGAATTGCAGTATTGCAATTCCAGCTTCGTATTGATCGTAGTGGTGCGACGATATGTTACAGCCATGACCCCCGTGAAATGTTACACCGCTATGTCGATATCTTCAGAAGTTGCCATAGATTGATGGAGATTCAACTTATGATGTGTTATCTGGCGAAATAGGTCCCAGTCAGTTGTAGTATTCTGAAGTAATTAGAATCTGTGACAGTATACACGTTGTACCAATGCGGCAAAACTGGTAGATGGTCCGAAGACAAAGAGTCTTCCACGTATGGTACTATACTACACACAGCATGACATTAATGCATCCGGAAGGCCTCTTTTACTGGGATAAAATGTAGGATCCTTGGGTGCAGAAATAGAAAACTCTGTTTCTGGTAATATCCTAAGAAGTGCATTTCTAAAAGGATTTGAAATCCTGGAATTCCACGCTGGATGCTTAGCATTTAAATCACCTCTGACAATTATATGCGGTCCTAATTTATTTAATAGGATGATATCCTGTTCATTTAAAGTTGATCCTTGGGATAATTCCTGGAGTCCTCTGGTAAGATGTTGCCATATTTTTGGCAAATTCCATTGTTTAGCTATTTCCAACAAGGTAATCATTCCATCACCCATAGATACATTAGAAGGAGGAATGTAAGTTCAACGTCCTTGGCGAAGGCAAGGATCAGCATAATTAGCATACGTGATAGATTGAGATACTGCTTGAGTTCTAGGCTGAGCTGCTGATGAAGTTCGAGACTGATCTCATACTTAGGATCTAGGTGGTGCTGCCATAGATGTTGAGGCTTTTGGAGTGGTCGTCTCTGATGGTCTGGGTGACGAATTGACTATACGTACTGAAGCTTGATGATTTTGATCCTACAGCCAAAATAATTGGCCGGATGAACTTCGCCGCAATTGACGCATCTCTGTGGTTGGTCATCTTTTAAACCATAAATTTGGCTTGGTGTCCTTTGCCATATTTGACACATCGTGGAGTAGTATCACATAAAGTCTGAGTGTGCCCTAGACACTGAAACTTTAAACATTGCAGAACCAGTGGCGGACGATAGGGTACGACATTTACTCGGTAGCGTCCTAGATATTCCATTTGATAGATGTCTGCTATGTCAGAGGATTTTACCAAAGTGACAAAATATAATGGTATATTTTACGTGGAAAACTTCTTGTATCGCGCTGGGTCATCTGTTGAACTCCGATGGCTTCATATCCTTCAGCATTAATTTTATCCCGGATTTCCTTGGTATTGAGATCAATTGGAAGAAGTCTGAGAACTACCTTCACGGTACGGTTATACCGGTCAAGTGCAATCGTTTTTTTTCCCGAGATATGCTCGGAAATTCTTGAATTCTGCTTCTGATTCCAGTTGGAATCGAAAACTATCCCTTGTAATTCGGATTCGAAGATCAATTTTTAGTTCGTGAATTGTTTTACTGACTAAGTTGTGAGGAGAAGGGTGCTGGTATACATATATTAATGGAGGATGTCATGTAGCTTGAGTTTTATTATCGTCAAATTTTGAGGTTCTTCCGATGGACCGTAGTCACCATCAATCTGCATCTCAGTATTGCCTGTGTCCTCATTCTTCTCCGTTAGGTTAAGAACCTCATAAGGATTGAAGTTCACAATCGGCGGCTGTGAATATCTTCTTGCGAAGAAAAAGGAACTTGCTTCTTTCGAATCAACGAACTGAAATTCTTCGCTATCTAATATAGGAATTTTGGGTGGTGGTAGCATTGTTCCTAAATTCAATGGAACAGAAATATTAGTTAGATCTATTTTCTCCACTTGTCCATGTTGTAAACGTCTTCTTTTAGGAGACTAGACATTCTTGATGGCCCCAGTGGAGCGCGATGTCTTTCCCACTCGTGACAGCGCTGAATGGGATACATATTCTGGATCTTCCTTATTACTACGGACATCGAGCTCTTGAGTTGACGAATCACAGAAGCGAAAGGCTTCATGAATTTCAACTTGCGCGCCCCAATCAGGAAATCGCTTTGCAGCTATTGTAGGAGTCTTCAGGTTGGTTGTTGGTTTCGACCTATCAGGATGGTGGGTTACTGGTCTTCTTCCATTATTCCCATCGGAGTCACGGGAGTAGCTTCTTGTGTCTGACTTCTCAAGCCGCGTCCGAATCGGCAGCAGATGTCACCTAGAGCACCGTTAAATCCTGGGACTCAGCCAACCTCCGTTGTCCGAATTCGCGGCAGACGTGGAGTCGGAAGGGAGAGCAGAGGGGCGCGACAGATGCACGCTTGAACTCGCTGTGACCCTGCGCTTGGCAGCCATATTCCAACTTTCACTTTGTACAGACAGCATTTACTGATTAGACGATGTAAAACTCAGTGATACTTTAACATTTTATCGATAATACTGAATGTAGAAAAATTGTAAATGATGAAATAGCATGTTAAATTTTAAATATGAGTAATAAATAGGTGGAAATCATTGTGATGTTTGTTTGGCGTCTGCCTTCTGCTTCCGTACGGTGCGCCTGTACCCCACAGCGCGGTGGGTGAAGTTCGAGCTGACACCTGGCGGGAAAAGTGACAATCGTACTACAAGGGGACATGTAGATTCGGACGACTTGGACGTGACTTCGACGGCACGCGAGAGCAACGGGAGAGAACGGGACGGAGCGCTTGCCAATCCGGACACGGCCTCAGAAATCTTGCAGGCGCAAGCTGCGACACGGCACGATGCTCTTCTGTCTGCTCTGGAGCTTCGTTAGTATCCACTCCAGGTCTCTACGGACAGAGGACGTGTCGGGACTCCGGGCCTCGCTGCATCGTTTATATACTGTCTGGTGGCAGCACATAGGCGGGTGGAGAAGATCGGAAATAAGCCGGCTGCAGTGTTGCAAACAACCTTCAAATTACGAGTTGCAACTTATGCGTTATGAATTATCATGTTTTGCATTGTGAAAACCACTAACATTAAAAGTTACTAAAAGCAGGTGGCGATACAATCTTAACACTTGTGTGCTAAACTAAACACGTTATAATAAAGAATTTACAATCTGTGCACAAGACAAAGAGATTCAACAATACAAGTTACATATTAAGCAACAATTACTGTGTATAAGATTAGACAAAAGATAAACTGAATGCGTATGCAGAACATTTAGCATGCTTTCTTTAACAAAACCTTATTAACAAAATATTATAAATAATGTGGCGACCACGCAGGGTCGTTACACACTCCCCATGAAAGACACTCGGAAGTTGATAAAGTTTGATAACTATTATGTGCACTGGCGTACCCAGGAATTGTAAAGGTGGATAGTGCATAGCTGCTTTGTAGGGGGGTGGCATACACAATGAGATATTTCGTATATTAAAAATTTTGCACTAGCCTATATAAAATGGCAATCATGGGTTATGTTAAGGTGAATTCTTCACTGCTTTTATTTGAAAATGTAGACTTTCTCAAAATTTCGTAGTCGGCTGTAAGCCCTTCACCCCACCCCCTTTCTGCGTACGACACTGATAATGTGCCAAAGTGGTCAACCATTCCAGATGACTCCAAAACCTTTGAAGAATTCGTCGCATGTTACTGAAAGAAAATAGGCTTTTCAAAAATGTTCTACAGTGTATCCAGTATGTATCTACCTATCTATCTATCTACATATACAGGGTGTCTACACAAGAACTCCGGGGTTTTAAACAGTAATCGCGCGCAAAAGGTATTAGGTAACTCAGGTTAGTAAATTACGTTGAAATCAGTAGCTCAGTAAGTTTTATTCGCGTCGTTTGGAATTTATCCCAACAAAGGTTGGCAACGCTGCGCAGCGTTGACCTTGAAGTGGACGAGCCGAGCCGAACCCAGTCAGTGCAGTTCAGTGCAACGGCGACGCCACAACAGTAGGCGCAGTGTGTGATATGGCTTGTAGAAACTGGATCTGTTATTACTGTACAGCGGAACTTTCGACGCAAGTATGATGTTGTTTAGCCTTCGGACGAAACCATTCGTCAATGTCTTAAGGCGTTTAAACAAACTGGAAGTGTCGATTGGAAGGAACGGACCTATTCCAAGGCCTCCAAGAAGTGCGGACCTTACTCCCTTAATTTTTTTTCTTATAGGGAAATGTAAAGAACATGGTTTATGCGGAGAAAATTCAAGATGTCAACAATCTAAGGCAAAGAATTATCGCATCTGTGGCAACCATCACGCCAGATATGCTGGTCAGGACGTAACAAGAAGTTGATTATCGTTTGGATATGTGCCGTGCTACAAACGGGGCGCATATTGGAATTTACTAAATTGTAAACAAAACTTAATAACATTACCTTCAAAAATATGTATTTACTTTTTCCGGAGTTTCAGTTTTTAATAAAATATTTGGCTTCAAAACCGCGGAGTTCTTTTATAGATACCCTGTATGTGTATGTTTATGCATGCGTATATATATGTGCATGTGTATGTATGTTCACATATACAACGGATATATCATATGTAGTTAGGCCGACATCACATTGATCATAGTTCGTACAGCTTCCATACTCTATTATCCCAGCAATATCCCAGCAAATTCAGGATCCCTCGTTTTTCACTTTTTCAAAAAAGTAACTTAGAACATTAAACAAAAATCATCTTTTTTAAAAAAATTATAGTTGAATAGGATTTCATTAAAATGATTCTGAATAAGATTATGTAAATACTTTGAACAAGCTTTGAAATAAAGTAAATCGTTAATCCCTATCGCTTCGGTTTTTGATTTGTAGTGGCTTGGAAATTGTACGTATAAATTTCTTCTGGGATATATTTTACCAAATACCGTGTTTCTTTGTCTGTATTAACAGAAGCGGAAAATATTTTATCTTTTGGACATGTACCATGTGGTCCTTTAAAATATTTTTTCAGCAAAATTCAAGCTGGTTAGCAGAAATGATCTCTATGATCTGAAATGAGATGACCCCTCACTGGATAGAAATCGCATTTATTTCACAACATTACCCTCTTTTAATTTTTCTCTATATGCACTAATAACGGGGTTGTCCCACGAAGTAACAGGTTCAGGATAGAATTTTCGTCATTGCAACGACAACTTTACAAATGAACAAGAGCTTAAAAACTTGGAGTGTTTGGCGTATTGCATTGATGAGTGAATACCAGTGGTGGCGATTGAGTTCTAAAACCGCGGGGCCAAGGTGCGAAAACTGGGGAAGGCAAGGACCGTTTACTTTACCTTGGTAGATAAGGTTTAGCATAGTGCAAGGTTAAAGTGGCAAAAAAAGTGGGGGGCAGCTCCCCCTAATCGCCGACACTGAGGAATACATTATAATATCCGCACACCAAATGCATGTTCACCGCCAGAAGTAAAATATTCTACTACTTCTTATTTTCCAACCACACCACATGCGTTAATGGGATACAGATAAACATGCACACATGAAATATATCATTCGGTTGAGTGGGTAATTCTTAATTAATGTTTTCGTAATGAATTATTTCCTATGCTAATGTGTTTCTTCGCGTGACGGCAGATATACGGTAGAAAAACATATCTAATTGTCCATATCAAATATTTATCTCCTCGTGTTGTTTAGTTACGTTTCCACGTGATTGATGTCTTCGATTAACAAGACAAGAGAGCCGATCGAATGATTACTTGAGTGGAGCGAGTTATCTGATCACCGCAGACGTCATTCGCATTAGCAATGTTAAGAATATAAGAAACGATTTCAGATGATTGTACTTACTAAGGACGTGTAAATTGTTTCTTGTGTAAGTATAGCTATATTTAGTAGGTAAAAAATTATTTTCCCCCATTTGTAGCAAAATGGTAAAATGACAACAATTAGTATATGCGAAAAGATATACATATGTATGTAAATATATGTGTGTGTGTGTGCGTGTGTGTGTGTGGTTTTGAATTGAACTGTGTGTAAGCCACGCAGAAATGATTACAAACTTTAATTAAGAAATGTTATGTAAACACATAAAACTACGGAGCACTACTGATTTCGTTTAATCGACTTTTGATCAGGGTTGTTAAAAGTCTAGGAACCCATACATACTAATGGATTCTATTGGGTTTGGAACAATCACCGAAACCGTTTTCTTTCGAACAGTTTATTTATCTTCAAGTTCCGTATTTTTTCGTTTCGAATTTGGAACGCATTTATAGTGGTTCGAAAAATGTTTCGGTCCACTGTAATTAAGGTTCCCTATGGTTTCCGAAATGATTTATCTGCTGCATCTGGACCGATTTAAATTTATGTTCTAAACAATTCGCAAGTGCGTTTTATATTGCAATGATACACAGAAAACGCATCCAAGGGAAGCAATAACAACTATGTTGTATCCTCATGGACCACGTTTGTAATCCTGCCTTGGTTGTGTATTAAAATAATCAGCAAATCTGATGGAGCACGAAGTGTGTAAAATGGGTGCTATTCTCCATAATGTACAAACAAAGGCTAGTGCAAATGCAAAATCACACTCTCCGTATCGATTACCTCCCGTTTCGCTGAATCACCTTTCGCCGAATGCCCGAGACAAATATCTCACCTAAGCAAAATTTTCGGCGAAATGGGAATTTCCTTTTTGCCGAATCCCCTTTCGCCGATTATTCTGATTATTTTCCCTCTCCACTGAAATTTCAGGAACTGAAAGGAAAAAATATTTTAATCAAGTCGAAGACTCATTGTGCATTTTCATTGACAATGAAAGTCAATGTATACTAGGTTTAGATATTCAGATATCAGAAACTCGTTGTTAATGCAAAAAAATGTTTTAGTGCATTGTTTCTCAACAGATGGGCCTCGTATCAACTATAGTGAACTGCGAAAGATTCGGATAAAATTCGTTGACAAATAACACAATTCCAATATCATATTTGAGTTGTGAGTTTTCGTTTTCTAAGTCCATTTTATGCAGAAATAGACTAATGAGGACTGTACCTACAGTTTAAAGTGGGACCCGCACCACTAAGTGCCTCCACTGGGTCTCCAACCCGGGATCACTTATTTGAAGGAGACGACGTTACCGCTTCGTCAATCATATTTTCATATTTATCAACAAGTAATCCAACTACGTATTATTACTCTATTTGATTATGCCAGAATTTATTTATCAATATTTAATATCCTGGGTACGTGTTAATCCATGCATAAAATCTTAAATACTGGAAAGGTACTTACGAGAAAAATTCTTGGGCTAAACACATTGACTTAAAATATAAAGAAAAAATACCTGGACATGTTTCACGAAGGTTCAGAACCATTTCTCTGGTGTTTAACTCTTCGCTTTGTCGAGGCTGGAAAGTTAGGGTATACAGTTTGAGGTTAGTGCATATTATTTCTCCGTTTTTAATGCACAAAATGCCTCTCCAGAGTTTCAATAACTTGCACAAATTTTAAAACGCGTTTTACATGTAACAATGTCTCTTGTTACTTTTTTTCGGGTGACAGCAAACTACACCCTGTCCAAGCTGTCTCTGGAGCAAGCGAACAAAACAAGTCTCTGCGTAAGAAGTGACGCGAGACGGCTCCACCAATGTGCACCAGAGAGCGAACGGAATTGCTTGAAGCGGAGGAAAGCGACTGCAGTTACGAGCCTTCTCACTGCTCACACGATTGCCTCCTTCTCTCTGACGCTGCACGCGGCCTTCCTCCAGAGATATATGAGACAGGGTATAGACGGAGTTAATGACTTAGGAAGGATGAACAATGAACAATAAAGGCGTGAGAGAGAATGAGGCTACGTGGATGAGGGCAACATGACTGACCCTACCAACCGTTTGCGTCCCGCCCCCTAGTTTACTATCCATCCCTACCTCTATTCGCGGCCTTGCTTCTAAGAATCTCGAATCTGAGTTCCAGAGTTCATGCGTTTCTGTCTCGTAAGCCAGCAGCTGAACCAGTATTTCATGCTGACGAGTGGGTAAATGTTTTTCGTCAGGTTCGTAAAGATAGTCAATATTTCGTCAACCTGGAAGTTCCCATCACGTTTTTCACGAAAATGCATGACACGCTTGCCTGAGACGAAGCAGTGACAGCTGTCGCTGTTGGCGGAGCGGAAGTAGATTTTTTTTACAACATGTACCGTCTCTTCCCATCATTATGGTACCACTTTGCGCAGATAATTAATTTAGAACCGATTAAAATTGAACAATTGTGTGTTCTTTTTGTGTGTGTGTGTATGTGTGGTGTGTGTGTGTGTGTGTGTGTGTGTGTGTGTGCTCTCTGAATTAGAGAGAGAGAGAGAAAGGTTCTTTAAAGTCAAGAACCCATTCACGCTTGCTGATATTCTCGGAATTGAATTTATTTACAATTCGTGGACATTTAACAACCTTGCTTTTGTTATATTATTTTCAATGATAGTGCACACAATGTTAACTAAAAAAAATCACCACTTTCTGTCTTGGAGTCGGCGATATTAAAGCTTTTCAAAGCAGAACGCAATAACTAAACCTTGCAAAGAGAATTCGTAATTAATTGATAGTGTGACTCCTGCTATAACATTTTGGTATATGCACTTAAAGATAAATTCACACGTAAAAAAATGCGCAAAGTGTTAAGAATTGCTATGTTTCTAGTGTAATTAATTGTATAGTCATTCAGCAGTGACCATTTAGAAGCTGCTAATCTACGATAGACCACAGCACGTCCAATCACTACTACCCGCAACTCTCTTCGATCATTCGAAACTTCATGAAAAACATGGAAAACACGTATAAGAGTAAGCAATTCATCCATCACCACGTGCATTCGTGGAAAGAAATACTTCCTTCATAAATTTTCTGGTTTTAAGGCTCTGGGAGTATTTGTTTTTACCCATGACTGAACATTCAATCCGTCTTCCCAATGTGTTGTTGAATAATTGAAGCAGTAAGCACGAATTAGCAGGAGACAACTTCTGCAGCAGTTCAGTTCATTTCCTTAAAAACAGGACATGGAAGAAATAAAAGAACGAAATTAGCGAGTGACAATTTTCATCCTAATATCTTTGCTGCCAATTGTACAACTTCAAATATTGTCCGCTCAGCAATATTGGCATGCAAAGCGTATGTATAATGTTCTTCTTTCGTATAACACAAGATAACCTACGCACCGTTTCACCAAAATCCGTCATCAATTATTTTAATTATCGTAGCTTTATTGAATATTTTGTAATCGCGACCAAAGCGATGAATGATGAACTGGTGAAATACGCGAAAGAATTAACACAAAAACATCAATGCCCTCAGAGGAATTGCGACTGAAATTAATTTCAGTTTCAGTTCTGGTTCGGGTCAGAGTAAATCACTCATCGCTTTATCAGTTCTGGTTCGGCGCTGAAGACCGATACCGATAGGTAATTCGGACTCGAACTCGAACTCGAATTGACGCTGGCAATTTCTACTCCGGCCCAGACTAACAGGAACTGGAAGCTCTTCATGCAAAGAGCATTCTGGCTCGCACCACTTCAGAAACCAGTTTCGGGGAAATCACTTCGACATATCGGTTTGAGATAACAGTCCACGCCACGGCTGAGGTGAGTTTTGGTAAGAATAATGGTTCGAACGACTTAAATTGGCCAAACTGCTACAGAGAATCGGTTCGACCTTCGGAATGCCAGATAGCTGTGAGGCGGGAAGAGGAAAAGTGATTCAATGTGTACAGAGGACAAAAGACCAATTAGAAACACTCGCTGGTGACGGTTGCCATATCTTGTTTTATTTTATTTTCAGGATAGAAACTTGAAAATCAATATGCTGTTTATATCTGCTACTTTGAATATATAATAGATTTTTGTTATTAAACATAACAACAAAAATATAATACACAATGTTTCTTAGCCCACTGTTATAATTAAAGGGGAGAGTTTAAAGTAATTCAAAATGCAGGGTGCCCATTTTAAACTTTCATTTTTTGAACACAGACATTTGAAGATCGGAATGCTAGTTATTTGTGCTACGTGAATACAGCCAAATAGGAAAGGCCACAGGGTCGGGCAGGTGCGAGAATGAGGCCTCCCCGATAGCGAAGTGGTAAGATCACCCCCTTGTAATCAAGTATCACGGGTTTGATATCCGGTGGAGGCACATTGGTTTCAATTCCACTTAAAATGTATACTTAGACTCGCGTACTTTCGACGTGGCCTTAGGCCACGTCTTGTACGCTCGCATGCTTGACCTTCGGCCACGTTGTGAATGCAATCACGTTATAGATGGGGTTCCTCAATGATCTTAATGACTTTGAAAATGTCTGCATGTTGTATTGGATGATGGGGAACATATGTATAACTTTGAAAAGTTTAGAAAGTGACTTTATGTGTGTATGGGCTCTAATAAGGTACAAATATTCAAACTATTGTTGTCTATTTTCATCATAATGAACTGAGTAAGTAATAACCGTTTCAAGATAATTATTTGGATGTTTTGCATTTACGAATTAAATTGCGACACTAAATTGAAAATGTTATATTTACTTCTTTTGTCATTTTCACATTTTTATACGTAATTGGATAATAACTGTTTTCCGTCATTCCCCTCTTTTGCCTACCTTGCCTCTGTAATAAATTCTGATGCTCGCATTTTGAAATTCGAAGAGTCTAGCATAATTCCCTTACAGTAGTTTTCGGGGTGAAAATAAACATTCTTTAAGTTCCCTAGCAACGTCCGTTTCCACGGACAACAACAGGCACGGCAAGCTCTAAGGAATTGCATGTCATTATACCCCATAAACATTTAGTTAAAACAAGCACGATGTAGATATTTATGCATGGAGTATAACAATATATACGGAATTGTATCTTGGCTGAAACTCCTTATTATGTAGATGTCACCCTTGTTTCAGGCACATTTTCAAAGTCATGAGTTCATTCATCTGTGTGCTATTGATCTGTGAGAAATATAATGTAACTAGACAATTAAGAATTGAAGGAAACAATTTGTGCAAAAGAAATGCCCGTGGCAACGGTTGCTAAGGACGTGAGAAAAGGGCATTTTCACCCTTAAGGAAGGGCCGATTGAGCGATTTCTTAATTTTCTCGGCCTTTTGGGACGATTTCATGGGGGGTCGTAATCGGGCGTTTTTCGCCTCCCGGGCTTCCTTCATGGAGAACATTTATGTCAGTGAGTGAGTGGTGGGATTGGGGCTATATATATATTGGATAGCCCCAATCCCACCACTCACTCACTGACATAAATGTTCTCCATGAAGGAAGCCCGGGAGGCGAAAAACGCCCGATTACGACCCCCCATGAAATCGTCCCAAAAGGCCGAGAAAATTAAGAAATCGCTCAATCGGCCCTTCCTTAAGGGTGAAAATGACCTTTTTTCACGTCCTTAGCAACCGTTGCCACGGGCATTTTTTGCAGCACACATTGTTTCCTTCAATTCTTAATTGTCGAGATACATTATATTTCGCACAGATCAATAGCACACAGATGAATCAACTCCTGGTTTTGAAAATGTGCCTGAAACAAGGGTGACATCTACATAATAAGGAGTTTCAGCCCAGATACAATTACGTATATATTGTTATACTCAATGCGTAAATATCTGCATCGTGGTTGTTTCAACTAAATGTTTATGGGGTATAATGACATGCAATTCCTTAGAGCTTGCCGTGCTTGTTGTTCACCATGGAAACGGACGTTGCTAGGGAACTTAAAGAAAGTTTATTTTCACCCCGAAAACTACTGTAAGTAAATTATGCTAGACTTTTCGTATTTCAAAATACGAGCGTCAGAATTTATTACAGAAGCAAGGTAGGAATTTGGGGGGAATGATGGAACACAGTTATTATCCAATTCAAAAATGTGAAAATGACAAAAGACGTAAATATTCCATTTTCAATTTAGTGTCGCTATTGAATTCGTTTATGCAAACACATCCAACTAATTATCTTGAAACGGTTATTACTTACTCAGTTTATTATTAAGAAAATATACAATAATATTGTCAATATTTGTACCTTATTAGAGCCTATACACACACAAAGTTACTTTATAAACTTTTCAAATTAGCGAACATATACACATGTTCTCCATCATCCAATACAACATGCAGACATTTTCAAAGTCATTAAGATCATTGTGGAACTCCATCTATAACATGATTGCGCCAAAAACGTGGCCGAAGGTCACGCATGCGAGCGTACAAGACGTGGCCAAAGGCCACGTCGAAAGTACGCGAGTGTTTATATATATAGCTCGTTGATTCACTCCACCATCAGCATTGCCTCTCGCAAGAGATAAGTTAAGAACGCCAAGCGAGTTAAGGAAGGGCCGATTGAGAGATTTTTGAATTTTCTCGGCCTTTTGGGACGATTTCATGGGGGGTCGTAATCGGGCGTTTTTCGCCTCTGGGGCTTCCTTCATGGAGAACATTTATGTCAGTGAGTGAGTGGTGGGATTGGGGCTATATATATATTGGACTCGCTTGGCGTTCTTAACTTATCTCTTGCGAGAGACAATGCTGATGTTGGAGTGAATCAACGAGCTATATATATAAACACTCGCGTACTTTCGACGTGGCCTTTGGCCACGTCTTGTACGCTCGCATGCGTGACCTTCGGCCACGTTTTTGGCGCAATCATGTTATAGATGGAGTTCCACAATGATCTTAATGACTTTGAAAATGTCTGCATGTTGTATTGGATGATGGAGAACATGTGTATATGTTCGCTAATTTGAAAAGTTTATAAAGTAACTTTGTGTGTGTATAGGCTCTAATAAGGTACAAATATTGACAATATTATTGTATATTTTCTTAATAATAAACTGAGTAAGTAATAACCGTTTCAAGATAATTAGTTGGATGTGTTTGCATAAACGAATTCAATAGCGACACTAAATTGAAAATGGAATATTTACGTCTTTTGTCATTTTCACATTTTTGAATTGGATAATAACTGTGTTCCGTCATTCCCCCAAAATTCCTACCTTGCTTCTGTAATAAATTCTGACGCTCGTATTTTGAAATACGAAAAGTCTAGCATAATTTACTTACAGTAGTTTTCGGGGTGAAAATAAACTTTCTTTATGTTCCCTAGCAACGTCCGTTTCCATGGTGAACAACAAGCACGGCAAGCTCTAAGGAATTGCATGTCATTATACCCCATAAACATTTAGTTGAAACAACCACGATGCAGATATTTACGCATTGAGTATAACAATATATACGTAATTGTATCTGGGCTGAAACTCCTTATTATGTAGATGTCACCCTTGTTTCAGGCACATTTTCAAAACCAGGAGTTGATTCATCTGTGTGCTATTGATCTGTGAGAAATATACTGTATCTCGACAATTAAGAATTGAAGGAAACAATGTGTGCTGCAAAAAATGCCCGTGGCAACGGTTGCTAAGGACGTGAAAAAAGGTCATTTTCACCCTTAAGGAAGGGCCGATTGAGCGATTTCTTAATTTTCTCGGCCTTTTGGGACGATTTCATGGGGGTCGTAATCGGGCGTTTTTTGCCCCCGGGGCTTCCTTCATGGAGAACATTTATGTCAGTGAGTGAGTGGTGGGATTGGGACTATATATATATTGGACTCGCGTACTTTCGACGTGGCCCTTGGCCACGTCTTGTACGCTCGCATGCGTGACCTTCGGCCATGTTGTGGGCAAAATCATATTATAGATGGGATAAAATGGCTGCATGTTGTATTGGATGAAGGGGAACAAGTGTATAAGTTCGCTCATTTGGAAAGTTAGAAAGTAGCTTTATGTGTGTATGGGCACTAACGTACAAATATTCAAAATAGTATTGTCTAATTTCTTAATAATAAACTGAGTAAGTAATAAACGTTTCAAGATAATTAGTCGGATGTTTTGCATAAACGAATAAACGAATTCAATAGCGACACTAAGTTGGAAATGTAATATTTACGTCTTTTGTCATTTTCACATTTTTAAACGTAATTGGAAAATAATTGTTTTCAGTCAATCCCCTCAAATTCCTACCTTGCCTCTGTAATAAATTATTCTGACGCTCGCATTTTGAAATTCGAAAGGTCTAGCATAATTCACTTACAGTAGTTCGGGGTGAAAATAAACTTTCTTTAAGTTCCCTAGCAACGTCCGTTTCCATGGACAACAACAGGCACGGCAAGCTCTAAGGAATTGCATGTCATTATACCCCCTCAACATTTAGTTGAAACAACCACGATGCAGATATTTACGCATTGAGTATAACAATATATACGTAATTGTATCTGGGCTGAAACTCCTTATTATGTAGATGTCATCCTTGTTTCAGGCACCTTTTCAAAACCACGATTCATTCATCTGTGTGCTAATGATCTGTGAGAAATATAATGTATCTCGACAATTAAGAATTGAAGGAAACAATGTGTGCTGCAAAAAACTTCCGTGCCAACGGTTGCTAAGGACGTGAAAAAAGGTCATTTTCACCCTTAAGGAAGGGCCGATTGAGCGATTTTTGAATTTTCTCGGTCATTTGGGACGATTTCATGGGGGGTCGTAATCGGGCGTTTTTCGCCTCCGGGGCTTCCTTCATGGAGAACATTTATGTCAGTGAGTGAGTGAGTGGTGGGATAGGGGCTATATATATATTGGATGAACGGACAATTCATTAATGTTAATATCAATTACACACAGAAACGAAATAATTGATTTTGTTTTATGCATTTTTTCTTTTGTAATTTTTGTCTCTGTACTTCTCCATTCTCCTCTTGAAGAGGTTTGAATGAAAATGATTTCCTTCGTTTAATTATTATTCATATTTTAAGCCTTTCATGATTTCCAACATTTTTGATACATGGAACTAACAATAAGGAGTTTATGTACTTGCATCGTTTGCCACAATTCTAAACAACTTGTAATTAAGATTAACCGAGAGTGGTTCGAAATGATTTGTCCATTCGTTTCCCTTTTTTTCAAATGTTTGAATTCTCATATGTCACAGCTCACAAGCACGGACAATAGGATATATCTATGTAAGAGAAACACATCTTCTAAAATGCGTCTTGTTATGACAGAAAGAACGGAACAGCACGTATAAGTTTAAAAATGAACACCCTAGCCAGAGTTCGTTCGTTTAGTGTTTTAACAAATTTGAATACAATTGGCAACACTGGATCTCATTGAAAATACGACGAGTTGCCTATGCGGATGAGAGATCATGACGGGGTATAATACCGTAAACATTGCCACGCAGCGAACCTTGCTTTGCGATTGCCTGACATTCCACTGCGGGTTCCTCCGCCTTCCCTCTTGCAAGCAGCACAACACCAATCCGCTAGCCTATAGCACTGACGTCAGTAACATACAAGCAACGGATCACGAAACAAAACAGCGATAGTGGGGGGAGGTATGAAAACCTTCAACCTCGTCACGCAAGAAAATTGATTTCTTGAACTGGTTCTCATTCTATTCCGCACTGATCAAACCCGAACTAAATATGTTGTGTTTAATTACACGAAGACTGATACTATAAACTGATCCTAAACATTTCGGTACTCCCGAACTGAATCTTCCTCTCAAAAATTCCATTTCAGTGAACTTTGGATGTGCCTCGCAGTAAACCAGTTTGGGGTCCCGAAAGTGAAATTATGTGGAAGCCAATTCCAGTTCGATCCGAAATTGAACCAAAACTCCGCGCTCACTTCCGCGAAACAGAAACTTGCCTCTGCGTTTTAGTTCAGGAAAACTGGAACTACGTCGGAATCAGTTTATTTTATTTACGGTTCGATTTCAGTCATGATCCCTGTGCCTTCATCAGAGTTCGAACCTGGGACCTCTGATTTCCTACATGTTATGTTTTTATTTTTAATATTTTTCCTTGCCAGTACCCGTCACTAATAGTTATGTACAGTCACAGACATTTTTGAGTTATTACTTCATTTTCAATTGCGAGTGCACTCTACAATTAAGGGATTTCACATCGAGGCAATGTGAAAGACGTGTTGCGTGTTAAATGAAGGACAAACAATCGAAGGCAGGCATATGTAGGGTGTTTCATATATAGCTATTGATTGGTTCCCGAGAGACATGTGCCGCATGACCCTTAAACGTCGATGCGGAAGCACTCTCATGATAAGAATTGGCATTGGTTTTGGTATTGGCATTAGCGTGAGTGACTACCAACAAAAGAGTTTGTATTTTCACAAACACACACTGGTCATTTTTACTTTCTTCTGTTCCTTTTGAAATATCACTGCTGCTTATACCCTGTCCCGGGTCTCTGGAGAAATCGAACGTAAGCAAGTCTATGCGCAGGTAGTGACGTGAGACGGCTACTGCAACTGCTCTACATCACATCTAAAAATATTATCAGTTTACTGCAAGAACGAAATATATGTAAACAAGCATGGAACATCTGTAAAATAGTTCTGCTGATATTTCGCCCATGAATATATTGGGCTCGTACCAGCAGCTCATTATTAGGGAGTGGATTTTAAGGTGCTTAAAAACTGAAAAATATTTTTTTATATATTTATAAAAAAATATTTTCATACATAATTACATCAAACAAATAAATACTCACCAGTGAAGGTAGGACGTTAGTTGCTTGTTGCATTCTCTTGACTAAAATGAACACCCAAACACATTTTCAAATTGTCTACTGAACATTTAATTACCTCTGAACAATGACGACCTTTTCACATCACACATAGTCAGACGTGCATATTTGAAGTGAGGGATATCATGCCGACTTACAAAATCAATTTCATCTATCGTTCACTCTCCAGAACCTGAGAAACTTTATTCAGTTTTTGGTACACCGTGTTTTTCGGAACATACTTTGGAATTTGTTTCTAAGCACTGGCTTGCGGTCTCTAATAGAGAGTTCAATTTCCTTTCTACTGCACTACACTATTTCGTAAATCAGTTGTGTGAAAGTTTGCTTAGATTTCCAGATAGAAATACTAAATTTTAAAGATGGATCTTCCAATAGTCTTGGGGAATCGCCAAGTGTTTCGCCTACTTACGCATTAACTCGAAAATATTTACACCAATAATTTCGAAACTTTATTTTGACTGGAATGTCTAAAATAGGTATATTTTATGTCTCTTTCCTATGAATATGTGTTGTATGTGTTAAAGGTAATATTATGTATTTTTATGTGAAATAAGACTTTGCAGATTACATACGTTTGACTCCGCTCATACATCGGACAGAGAATATATATTTTTTTCAATTGATAATATGATGTGCTAAAATCACAGCGTTCAATTTTAGAAATCGTCTCCCGAAACGTTTAACCACAGACATTTGTCTGTGGTCTAAAAATTTAGCTTTTGTCTAGTCTTACGGTGGGTGGTCTACATGCTCGCAAGGAAAGTGGGAAGCGGCGAATACGCCAGATACTAACCAGACAACAGCGGTGTTGCCGAGAGTTACGACGTCAGGGTAGCAGGTGCTGCGCGCACCTCGTTCTACACGCTGTTGTGTTCCTGATCACGTTGGATTGGTCGCTTCCCCTCTCCCCACTTCCCACGGCCGCGTGCAGTAAGAACAGACAAGAACCATAACAACGAATCTTCCATGAACGTCGTGAAAGTTAGATCCATAGCGAGAGATATTTGTAATCCATTTACTGGTCCTTAATACCTTTGTCTTTATTAATTTTCAGGCATCGACCAACAGTACAATGAGAATTATATTTCTTCACTGCATAGTAACGTGGTCAGTCATGACCTGTGGTGAATCTAGTTTATCTGTGAATGATGGGATCAACTCTCATTTAACATCTTGTGTCGCCTCTCTTATCGGGACATACGTTGATTCCACAAGAACATTAGTAATTGTAGAAGAAGACGGAATTAGTGGTATCTCAGACGTTTCAACAAGAAATTATGATGGTCTCCTAGTATGGATTAAATTTACGGAAGCAATGGAAATGCAAACGGCTTTTCTCTTCGAACATTTTTCCAAGATGAATGATGCTGATTTTCTGCTTGTGTTGCAAGATAATAATACATATAAATTTCAACAGGTAATTCTAGGACTCAAAAAATCTACCTTGTTGACTTCTGGTGGGAGGGTACTCGTAGTAGTTACACATCCAATTCTTGCAAAGTCAGATCTTACAGGTGTTTTTGAAGTCTGTCAAGAGGAAGATATTTTCGACGTCATTGTGGCTGCTACTTTACACGTTACATCGGTTAATGTTTACACTTACTTTCCTTTCTCGGTAACACATTGTGGGTCCACAGGAAGGGTTGTCATTCTCGACCAATGGAAAGGCGGTAGTTTCCAAAGAGGAATGGAACTCTTCCCACCAAAACATAAGGATTTGAACGGATGCCCTGTTTCCATCCCTGTGGTGCATTTCCCTCCAAAAGTTATAGTCGACAAATCAACAGATGGTAAAGTGCAAATTCAAGGTTCTGACGCAATGTTGGTAACTACCCTGGTCGATCAGTTAAACTTAACGTTAGATGCATATTTAATGCCTCTCCAAGAAATTGGCGGAAAATATGAAAATGGAACATATTCTGGAATGACGGGGAAAGTGTTTTATGGGGAAATGGAAGGCATATTTATATCTATGGGGTTGTATCTGGACCTGTACTTGGATTTTGAAACGGTCCTCAAACACTCTTTTCTTACGATGGGATGCATATTGCCTCAGCCGAAACTTTACCCCAAATGGATGAGCGTCTTCTTCCCATTTCAAGTATTTGTGTGGATTGGAATAACAATTTCTTTCATTCTAACTCTAAGTGCCAGATACATCGAAAATGTAATTTTCTGCAGACATAAAACTAAGACTGCAGGAAGTCACGTTTTCTTGGAAAGCTTATCTATTTTTCTAGGGATGTCTGTCAAAACCAACGTACGTAACTCCAGGGTATTATTTATAACGTGGGTTTTTGGTTCATTTCTAATTAATAACTCTTACCAAGGTTGCTTATTAAGCTTTGAAACTAAACCAAAAAAATATCCTTATCTGCAAAGCATGAGGGACCTGTTGCATTCTCAAATGAAAGTTGGAGGAATTGATGGCCATCAGTTCCTCTTAGAATTTTCGAACGACCCTGTACTGATGGAAATTGTACGCAAATGGGAGTCAGTAGATTCAAAGGTGGAAGGTTTAGAGAGAGCTCTGCGCAGTGGCAACTATGCATACTTTGGATCCACTGACATTGATTACTTCATATACAGCAACTCGCTTTTCACTTCTGACGGAAAGCCTCGACTTTATATTCTTCCAGAGATAGTGGCTTCCTATCCATCTGCTTTCATATTACGACCTCAATCACCTTACACGCAATTATTCAATCGCGTTGTAGAGATTTCTGATTATTCCGGTCTGATGTCAAAATGGGAAGAAGATGTGCTACTAGCAGCGAAAAGCAGAGGTGCCAAAGTTTGGGAAGAAATACAAAAGGGAGAAAACGAAGTGTTTACTGTGGAAGATTTGTTTGGTGCTTTGAGTATAATTAGCGTTGGGTTATGCGTAAGCATCTTGGTGTTTCTGGCGGAAGTTGCTATCTGTTGGCACATGGAGAGAAATCCACGTTCTAAGCTTTAAGAACTACCTACTTCCGATCCAATTCATTGATTGGATTGGGTTATTTTACGTCGCTCTTGTGCCACTTTGCCTATCTTGGCGATGAGGATGGGTGATGATATGATTTAGTTGATGAAGGAACTCTCCAATGAACACCCACACACAGGCCGGGATTCGAAACCCGAACCCCTGGCGTTGTAGCGTGCTGTGCTAACCACTCCGCCTCGGAGATCGTCTTAAGTCCAATTACAACCAACATAATATATTTTTACGTAGCACATTATGTGAGATTCTTTGAAGTGTTGTAACTTTCATATCATCAACTAATAGAAAATGTATTACACGTAAATAAATTGTGGCATGCAAATACAAAAAAATGTTTATTACAGTAACAAATAAAACTAAAACCAATGAACAAATAAGTAATAATTTATTTGCAAACAATAGATTGATTGATATATTTGGTGTTTTAAGTCCACTTTATGCACAGTAAGTCTAATGGGGACTTGATCTACGGTTTAAAGTGGGATCCAAACCACTACGTGCTTCCACCGGGCATCGGATCCGGGACCTCTTAATTACAAGACAACGACGCTACAACTGCACCATCGGCGATGCTTACAAACAATTAATTCATGAAAGTTTACATATGCTTAAATTCTGTTAGCAGCATTTTATGATTATTTAGTTTTATTTCCCTTAATTTACGTATAATAAACAATGAATTAGTTCAGTTGGCATTAATTCCTTTACTGAATATTTGAAATTGATGAGCGTACATTTTTCTGCATTTTTCTAAGAACTACGATGGCAATGAGTCGTAACAATAAAAAGTGGACGGAAATTAAAATAATTTTTACATTGGTGGTCACAATCGGGTATGGACATATTTGATGAGTTAATAAATGGTGGGTTTGTAGTGGGTCATTCCACGTCAAATCATCCAGACCATGTCACCCACCATCTCCAATTTTGATGAAATTCAGTATACTTATAGAACGTTTCATGCTGATTACAAAAATGACAACTTTTTTAAGATTGGTCAAGTGGTTCAGAAATTACGCGATTTTAAAAATCTCCCTGTACGCCACATGCGGCTCCACTTTGAATGACACGCATTAGGCTATAAATTATAGTATCTTCTCTCAGGTTTGCCGTAGAAACTTCAAGTTTGATTTCTTTTGCTCAGGATAGTGTAAGCTTTCATTTAAATAAGGTTTCTGATCAGTGTATCAATAATCATGTATTTTATGAATAGTTTCATGTATTTTTTTAGAAAAATAAATGACTAACTTCAAGATCGAATTTCGTGCAATGCCCCCTCTTCAATTTCACCCAAATTTTATATACAGATAGCTGAGAGTGGTACTAATGCTTGATGGAAAAATTGGGATGGGCTGTTCAGAGACAGGGTGATAAAAAAATCATTTACATTAAAAGTTAATCTTATTAAAAATACTTATGTATTTAGCACAAAGTCTGAAGTACAATATGTTTTAAGGTATAATATTCAAAATTTCTGTTCACTATGTGTGAAGGTAAGCATAGGCATAACCCGGTGGGGCAAGGGGAATCATTTTCTCTATCCAAAATTTATAGATTAATTAAAACCTACAAATAATAATTGCAGTGGAACCCCGATTTCAAGTTCCTCGATTTTACATTTCCCTGCATTTTACATTCAATATTGGTGGTCCCAACATAGCAAATTTTCCTCGGTTTTACATTTTCTCTCATTCTAAGTTTTTTCAGCTTGGTCCCCTGAACAACGTAAAATCGAAGTTCCACTCTATCTAAGTTAGTTTCAACTGTCTTCAACTTTTTAAAAAATATTATAATCCTAGTTATTAGCATTCCCAAACTTAGCAAATTTTCTTCGAGAACATTCTTCTTTTTGTGCATTTTATCTCAATATGGAATTTTTTTATACTCTTCACTGAGATAGGTAATATGAAGTAAGAATTAATAATACACATTTGTGTTGATTGAAGTTATTCCAAATTGAGCTTTTCTTGCCACATATCAGAGAAAATCTCCTTGTGATGGGGTGGTTGGAACACTTAGAAGACTTGCATAGACATCAACAGTATCAAGTAACAAGTTCAGCAATGAAGTACCAATTCCATGGAAATAGTATTAGAGGCATAAATTTCTTATTAATCACGTAAGGTGAAATGATAACAACCCGCAGTACAATGTGTCAGCGATTGCAAAGTACTATACAACAGCACCAGGAAGATTAAGTATGCACTGCTTTGAACTTAGGCTACAGGTTATTTACAGTGTTCGGTAAGTTACTTTTTACAAGTAACCGAGTTTCAGTTACTCATTTAAAAAGTAACTCTGTTACAGTTACTGGTACTTTAAAAGTAACTGAGTTACTTTACAGTTACTGTGAAAGAAACTTACAGTTAATGATCATTGATTTGTGTAAAAATTACAAATTGTGTTTCTAGTACATAATCCGTATGTCTTCATAAATCTACATTACTACTTCAAATAAATGATGAAACACAGAATCAACTTTGCTTGAACGATTTTAATTAAGAAATCATTTGAATGCTGACCACGATATTTTGAATATGGTGTCATTGATTCCACTTGCACCTATTTCTTTCTCCTCCATTCCAAGTTCAACAAAATCCAAAGATCCACTCCTTCAACGATGACTGTTTCCTAGCTCGACAGTCCATCTAAGACATTGAAGTTTTCACATACAAGTAGATATGAATTGAAGTAAAGCGTGGATGAAGTTAGCATGCAACAAAGCATACCTTCCTTGACAGGCCAGCAATTCCAAGAAAATCCTTTTACGTAGCAACCAGAGAAGGTACAGATATATATTTTTTTTACAGTTGGGAAAAGAAAATGTGAACGGTACAATTTATAGTGCATGAAATTTTGGCAATGCATAGAATACAATCGAGTAAGTATTTTTCGGTACTATCTTCATGGGCGTAACTTGGGAACTTGGGAACTATCTTTGGTTGAGAGAATCAAAGTTTTCAGTCCCATAAAAATAGTGTCAAAGATTATTTGCTAAATACATTTGAAAAATCACAATAATTATTCTTTTCTTAAATGTTCCTCAAGTGCCAGGAGGTTCACAAAATATATTTAACTTGTAGGTTTTAATGAATCTATAAATTTTGGATAGGGAAAATGATTCCCTTTGCCCCCACCAGGTTACGCCTATGCTTACCTTCACACATAGTGAACAGAAATTTTGAATATTATACCTTAAAACATATTGTACTTCAGACTTTGTGCTAAATACATAAGTATTTTTAATAAGATTAACTTTTAATGCAAATGATTTTTTTATCACCCTGTCTCTGAACCGCCCATCCCAATTTTTCCATCAAGCATTAGTACCCACTCTCAGCTACCTGTATATAAAATTTGGGTGAAATTGAAGGGGGGGCATTGCACGAAATTCGCTCTTGAAGTTAGTCATTTATTTTTCTAAAAAATACATGAAACTATACATAAAATACATGATTGTTGATACACTGATCAGAAACCTTATTTAAATGAAAGCTTACACTATCCTGAGCAAAAGAAATTAAACTTGAAGTTTCTACGGCAAACCTGAGAGAAGATACTATAATTTATAGCCTAATGCGTGTCATTCAAAGTGGAGCCGCAAGTGGCGTACAGGGAGATTTTTAAAATCGCGTAATTTCTGAACCACTTGACCAATCTCAAAAAAGT
This sequence comes from Lepisma saccharinum, assembly GCF_977018435.1. Lineage (NCBI taxonomy): Eukaryota > Metazoa > Arthropoda > Insecta > Zygentoma > Lepismatidae > Lepisma > Lepisma saccharinum. The sequence goes on from NC_139238.1 coordinate 50,739,242, forward strand.
TGTCATTTTTGTAATCAGCATGAAAAGTTCTATAAGTATACTGAATTTCATCAAAATCGGAGATGGTGGGTGACATTTTCACAAAATTCTGGATGATTTGACATGGAATGACCCTAGTGTTATCAAGGAGTGTACTCGATTCCTTATGTGAAACTATTCGAACAAAAAATGTTGAAATAATTTCTATCCTAACAGGGAGATAGATTGGCTTAGAAACCTATGGAAATCCTCAGTCAACATGAGATTTCAAACTGTTACCTCCCGAATACGCATGAGTAATCAAATGAACTTGCACACCCACAGTATATGTAACCAAAATTTTATAATGTTTTAGATTGATGTAAAAAGCTTAAATTACATCAACTAACATATGAGACAATAAAACTAAACTACTATTTATAGATCACCTTCCCACATATTCCAATTAGTTATCTCTTCATTAATATATTAAGAATGACATGAACTCTTATTACTTTTCAAGAGCCTGAAGAATAGGCCAATTTCAGGAAGTTTTTTTGCGATATGTATAAACTCCGCCATGGTGCATTGTATTCACCGATTGCGTCCAAATGATATACCAGGTTCATAATCCAAAGTATCTAGATACTCTACGAACTGATTTTCCAAATCCCTCCAAAATTTTGTCCGCCGAACCTACTCAATGTGTACCTTTGAATTATGTCATTTACCAAAGTTTGTACTGCTACGCAAAACTACGATTTGAAAAAAGGTAGTTAATCACTAACAGGCAGCCATTTAGACAATTATTATATAGAATATTAAATACAAATTACATGTATATACGAGTATCGTGCAAATAGTACATTTTTGTGTTTTAGTAATACACAAGTAGTAAATTTTTTTGTACAAATATTTAGTACAAAATACAAAGTAACGGACGACTGCCTCCCTTTCAGTGCCGGATTTACAAGCCGCAAAACCCCACAGTGCGGCGAGGGGGGAGCGGAGACAAATAAGTCTTTAGGGGGCTCTCAGCCATTGACATAGTAGACGGTTCGCGTATGTAAAAAATAAACGTACGTAGTTACTCCGGGCTACAGAAACGAATATACAATATATACAGGTAGAGGTAAAGTCCCTGTGCACATAGAACCGTACAATGAAGGCACATTTAGGGTATGTGGACATCTTGTAAATGATGTGATCAGCACCAGGGTCCGGCCGCCTTTACTCCACAACGAGTACCATTTGATTTGAGGCTGGGTGGCCCCTGGAGCCGGTTTTATCCCCCACTTCCGGTCTCCAGCGTGGCAGTCAGACTAAAATCAAATCAGGCTCGATCCAGGAAGGGGGGCAGTGGGACCGGGCCTGTCCAGTTATCGTTCCCCCCCCCCTATAGGGGCCCAAAGTATAACTTTCAACAAACTTTTGCATGCAGAAACTTCGCACACAACAGGAGGGAAATTACGCAGGATTCTGCTCTGAAATGGCAGAATCAATAATGTGGGACTAACTTTCAGTTTGAGTGTCTTTCTTGTGCTTGTGCGTTTACTATTCCAGTATTTTCATTTTCAAACCCACAATGAAATAAAGATAACGCATTTTATATTATGAATGAATATGTGCGAGAATAGAGGAAGAAACAAGGGAATACTATAGTCTTTTTACATGTACCTGTAAACATGTGTGTGTACTGCACTGATGTGGCTGAAAGTTTCAGAGTTACATATTTATTCCAATGCTTAACAAACGTTCAAAACAATACATGTACTTATGTGTGGGCCGGGCGACCCAAGCGATTGCCAGGGCACGACCCTCTACGGCGCAAGACCGGAGCGTCCCGATTTAATAGAGCCAAATCCTTATTTCTGATTACATAAATGTGGATATTTGTTTTGTAAAGAGTTGGATTTGTGTAGAGAAAAATTTTTTGAAGTTAATTCTCATTGGCAAATGTATATTGCAAATCATGTAACAATTTTTCCCTTTAACCTTCAGCTCAAGAAGAGCCTGCAATTGATTGCTATTGATTGTACTAACAGAGACAATAACAACCGTTCAGAATACGAGCAGTCATTACTTTCTTGCTTTCATCTGATCTATGCGAAACGTATGTCAAGTATGGCAGTTAATCATTCAATTCCTTACTGGCACGCACACAGACCCTCTCATGCATGCAAATTTTACCGTTGACAATATCCCTTTGAATAACAAGACCTTGCATGGTGAGAGAGAATCATATAAATTTCAGTACGAACTAAGATAGAATCAACACATTAGTAATTAGTTAAACACTGAACCGATAACATCAAATGACTCCTGGTTGGAGTGCGTGTGCGAACAAGCAAGAGAACGGCTGAATCTTCTCTTCTAATATATAAAAATGGATGTATGTGTGCATATGTGTGTGTGTGTATGTGTGTATGTTTGTTCTGGCATAACACTCGAACACCTGAAGCGATTTCAACCAAACTTGGTACACGTATCAATCTCGAAAGAAATACTGTGTGGGTAAGATACCCATGGGGGTGGGGTAGAGAGGGGTGACATGCAAAAATAATCGAAAACGACCGATATTAGTGTGGAATCAATAAATTTTCGGGGTCTCGAAGATAAATAGTGACATTCCTAATGCCGTTCAACTCCAAGACACCCCTGGCACCCGTAGTGGTGGGGTGGGATTGGGGTGACATGTAAAACGACAGATATTAGTGTGCAATCCATAGTTTTCGGGGTCACTGAAATGAATATTTACACTTCCAATGCCGTTAAACTCCAAAACATCCCTAGCACCCCTAGGAGTGGGGTTGGGAAAGGGGGTGACATGCAAAACGACCGATACGAGGGTCACTATTTATATTTTGAGCCTAACAATGAAAAAACAGGAATTTAGCATTGAAAACTGCTTTATTGTTTTTCGAAGTATTCTCCTTTATGGTCAATACACTTTTGCACTTTTCGAACCATTTGTCAAAGCAGTTTTCCCAATCTTCTTGAGACACCTCCATAATATGTTTTTTGAACGCATCAACGGCGTCTTCCGCCGACGAAATTTATTCTTGACATTCGGGAACAAGAAGAAGTCATAGGGTGCCAAATCAGGACTGTACGGCGGATGACCCATCAATTCGATTTTTTGACTGTTCATAAAGTCGGTTGTTAGACGAGATGTGTGACATCTGGCATTGTCTTGATGAAGAATGATCCGACGGCGTTTGTTTGTTTTCCGTATTTGACCGAAGACCTCTGGCAAACAAATTGTTGTGTACCATTCAGAGTTGACCGTTCTACGTTCCTCTAAAGGCACAGTTGCCACATGACCAGTTTTCCCGAAAAAAATAGGCGACCATTTGTTTCGATGTGCTTCGAGAGCGAACAACTTTTGTTGGATTGGGTTCATCTTGAAACACCCATACAGTCGACTGCTGTTTACGTTCCGGCTCATATGCATATATCCATGATTCGTCACCTGTTACAATCTTATATACGTCTTTTGAAGCACCACGATTGTATTTATTGAGCATTTGTTTGCACCAATTGACGCGAGCGTCTTTTTGAGTTTTTGTCAAATTGTGTGGGATCCAACGAGAACATACCTTTCTCACAGCTAAATGATCATGTAATATTTTATATATGCTGGTGGAACTAATGCCTATGGTTGCCTCAATCTCACAGTATGTCACATGATGATCTTGCAGTATTAGGTTTTGCACAGCATCAATGTTTTCTTGAACAACAACTGATTTTGGACGACCTTCGCGAATCTCGTCGGTGAGCGAATGGCGGCCACGATTAAATTCGTTATACCAGCGTTTCACAGTGTCAAAGGATGGGGCTTCATCGCCAAATGTGGAAGTAAGTTGATCGATGCACTCTTGTCTTGATAATCCACGTCGAAAATCGTAAAAAATCATCGCACGAAAATGTTCGAGTTAATTCCATTTTATTGTTGTCGCGCAATCTCCAAGGCAACATAAACAACACAAATGAAGCTATTGACAAAACATTTGAAGTACGTTATGGTCAATAATACCAGACGATTCCGTGCAAACGTCAAATCGCGCCTAACTTCAATCAGTTTTGCCAAGGCTCCAAATATAAATAGTGGCCCTCGTATTAGTGTGGAATCCATAGTTTTCGGGATCGCTAAGATGAATAGTGACACTCCCAATGCCGTTCAATTTATTTATTCTTGTTCCTTTAGGTGGAACTAATATGTTGTTCATAATCAAGTTTTGACTTAAATTTATATTATAGTCAATTTGTAAAATATATTAATTTATAATTTGCATAATATACTTATACTTTTAAATACCTGTAAATAAAATTAGTTACATTTTACGCTATAGTTAGAATTAATTTTCACCCGGGCAACGTCGAGTAATCAGTTAGTCTTTATATACATAGGGTCTATCAATTTGAACGTCAGATATTTAAAATTAGATAGAATGAAAACCACAAGTGATAATGACATATATATTTTTTTTAATATTTTGAAGAGCAAACAATGGAATTATGTTTTGAAAAATACGTCCTCTGCTTCGGTGGGTGGAATGTATTCTGAATGTCCAATTTTCAAGCACGTCTGCACAAATATTGAGCTGTTTAGCCTCAATGGTTCGTTCGATGTTCCGTTTCAGGCCAAGAACTTTGCGTGGCTTAGTCTCATATACCTTTGATTTTTTTTATTTTGATTTGATTTAGTTTATTTTACTTCGCGTTTTGTGCCTCTTGGCTAATTTGCGAAGATGGGGATGAGTGATGAAATGATGAAATTGATGAATGGACATTCACCAACAACCAAGCCCGACCGGGATTCGAACCCGGGACCCTTGGCGTCGCAGCGCGATATGCAAACCACTCGGCCACAGGGTCGGGCTAGACATTAGATTTGAAATAACCCAATAGAAAATAATCCGGGGGCTTAGGTCACATGATCTTGGTGGCCAGTTCACATCACCCTTTCTGGACAGAACTCGTACGGGAAACTTTCCTGCGATAATTCCATTGTTTGGCGAGCTGTGTGGCAAGTTGCACCGTCCTGTTGGAAAAACATATTTGTTGATACAAGATTTATCAGTTTAGACTACAAGAAATGCACCACCATATTCCTGTATCGCTCCCCATTACAGTCACGTGATTTCCATGTTGGTTCTTAAAAAAGATTAGGCCCGATCACGCCATTGGCCCAAAAACAACACCACACAGTCACTTTCTTAGGATGAAGTGGTACGTCCAGAATAACTTGCGGATTTTTATCTGCCCAAATTCTACAGTTTTGTTTGTTAATGCAGCCATGAAGAAAAAAATGTGCTTCATCGGAAAATATGATTTTACGGCCAAAATCTGGATCAGCATCCAACTGGTGTAGAGCTCAATTAGCGAACTCCTGACGCAGACGATGATCATTAGGATTACGTTCTTGAGTCAGTTGCACTTTATAAGCTTTTAAGTGAAGATCGTGATGCAAAATTCTCCATGTTGTCATGTGTGAAAGGCCGAGATTTTGCGAACGCCGTAAAATAGACAGGTTTACATCGTTCACCACGCTCTGGCTTACCGAAGTAATAATCTCAGCTGAACGACCGACTCGACGATGGACAGATGTTGGCTCGTTTGCTACTGAGCCTGTTCGTTCATTTCTCTTTTTAGGCGGAAAACATAGTGTTCTGTCGGTCGATTATGTTAAACATAAATTCCTCTCAATGCACGAAATGTCTGTCGAATTGAACACGAATTTTGATAATAAATTCGAATAATTTCTATACGTTATTGCATTGTGTATCTCTCCATGATAACTTGCCACAGACTACTGCACACAGATCTGAAAGTTCCATCTCGTCATTCCAGTTAGTGTTGCCATAACACTCTTTCTTAGTTCTGTCTTTCAAATTGGTAGACCTTAAATGGATGTATGTGTATAGAGATCGACCAACCTATCTCTGCCGCTGTGCAGATCCCAATTTTCGTTTCGTCTCCCTGCCTCTTAGTATAATGTGTGCTACTCTGATCACAAACCTTCGCCATTGTTGCCAATTGTCATTCATTCCTGGGCACACTCGCGCAAACATCATTGAAAACAATTTAATAACTCTCCAGCTCACGGCTCACACTTTTCGATAGGGACGTTAATGTAGCAATATAGCATTATGTAATGGTTGCTTCTTTTATGCAGTGCATTTTTATTGGCTAGTTAGTAACTAGTGTGGTCAACTGTATTAATGAAGCACTATTTCTATAACGGAAGAACAAAGACAAGGTGACTGTGAGTTTTGTTGGATTGGAAGCACCATAGTATTATTTTTTGTACTTGGCCGGTTTGTCGTTATTTCTGTGTGTGTATGGGAAAGTGCATGTATTTAGTTATTGAACATTAACTTCCATAATGCCTCCATATACATGTGTTAGTCCATATCTAGCGAAGTTTTAGTCCATATGTATGTACATAATAAAGCCATTTGTTAGCACATATTAATCCCAGCCCTAGTTATAATGCATGGCGTTTAAAACGCAACTTTTAGATATAACTGAGTTCTCTAATTTCCTTGTTCTACGAACAGATGTGCCTCGGCGTACTGTAGCGATTTTACTATCGAACTGATTAGCATCACTAGTGTTTGCGTTGTGCTGCGCCAATCGCGGAGGAGATATGTGTGTCGACCACTATTGTATGTATGTATGTTTGTTCAAGCATAACTCTCGAACGCCTGAAGCAATTGCAACCAAACTTGGTACATATATTGAATTGAATTGAATTGAATTAAAATGGTTTACGGGGAAGATCCCCTTATCTAAAACTTTGGTACACACATGACTTACAATCTGGAAAGAAATGTTCTGGGAAGGACCCTGTCACCACTAGGGGTGGGGGTGGTAAGGGGGTGACATGTAAAAATAATCGGAAATGACCGATATTAGTGTGGAATCATTAGTTTTCGAGGGCGCTAAGATGAATAGTGACACTCCCAATGCGGCCCAATTTATTTATTCTTGCTCATGGAGGTGAAACTAGAAATGTTGTTTATAATCAAGTTTTGAGTTAAATAAATATTATAGTAAATTTGTAAAAGATTTTACTTTATAATTTGTATACTGTACTTATACTTTTAAATACCTGTAAATGAAATTAGTAAGATCTCACTATATTTAGAATTCATTATTTTCCTGTCTAATAGAAGATTGGGTTAAATAAATACCCGGGCAACGCCGGGTAGTCAGGTAGTAGCAAATAAAAGAAACGAGCTACTAAGATATTTAGCTGAGAAGGAAAATTTCTGTTTCACTATCATTAAAATAAGATAAACATATTTTCCGCTCTTTTAATTTTTATATTCCTAATGATAAATTGAACTTTCTCAAACATCAAGAAGAAATGTAGATTAAACCTTAACTGCTGAAAAGGAAAATAATGAAGTATTCTTCTAAGCAAGGAACTTAATGATTCGAATTGATGAATTCATACCATTAAAACCTCTTGTAATCAGATATTCGAAATCGAGTGGAAATTTCCATCTCTATGCTTTCGTTGAACCTGTGCAATTACTTAAAGTCCTTTCCTGTTTATACCATTTCGAACCATATCACAGGAACGGTCATCCTCCTAAACATATTAGCTTCTGCTGGGTTTATTCCACAAATAATGTACAATTTTATTCTGTATTCTTACACATGCACGTACTGTGTACAAATTTAGTAATTTTTGAAACGGCTTATATATGGTTGTTGCGGTTTCTATTTTATCATTTTTGATGAAGTACTTTCGTATTAGTGTGACACGCACCTTCTGCCTTTAGGACATTATGTTAGTCGGTTACAACCCTTTCATCGGACTTCTCAATGGCTTCTAAAGGTTAGTAGGACCAAGCCCTTGCAAGGTCTGTGGTGCAGGATTTATTTTTAATTATCACCTATATAGGTTTGAAATGAAAGATCCTTAAGATCTTTTACTCGAAGATTTATTTAAACTTCCGATGAATACAAACACTTTTCAAACAGACAGTTCACCCGATACAACTTGTAGGCCTAAACCTATTAGTTGTACCGAAGTTTATAACCCTGGTCTTTTTGATGATGCAGAGAACGCCTTATTCAGACTTGGGTTTGTGGAATATCTGCCAAATGGAGCACAAGTACACCAGCCAATCCGAAGATTGAAGCAAGATATTACCAAACGTTCCCTGAACCATCAGCCTTTCGGCAACCAGGAGAATGTCTCGTAGGCTTACGAAAATCTAGCTCTTTTATATCATAATTTTGTTTACAATTTACCATGGCTACTACATAGTTGTTTTATATTTCCATAGTTTCAGCATTTTTTTTATATTTAAGTTAAACAATTCATTACTTATTGTAACATTAACAATAACATTTTTATGGCAAGAAATCTAACAATCTTTAGAGAAAAGATTCAACACTAATTCTTAACAACATAGATTTTTATAACATAGACTGAATAGTTTTATTATGTTAAAGATGCTTCAAGATGTTGCCTCCTTTACTCAGCTTATTCGGACTTCCGAGGCGACGATTTGCCTATCTGATTATAAGTAAATATTAGATTCTGTCGTCAAAAACACATGATTTGTTACAATATCGATTACACAATGTGCGAATTAACGGGTGGATCCTCGGGATCCACCCCTCACAAAACATTTTTTCCCCGGGAGAAGAAAATTATTTTTATCCCTGCCAGTGAAGTTTTTATCCCCCTCAAAGAAAATGGAATTGAAAGCATTAACTATGGAACACACACAACTCAAAAGTCATTCGTGTCCAACACATCGCGCTACGACGCCAGCGTTCCCAATGGCAGAGAAGCGAATTAAAATATTCCAAATCAATCAATTATTTGTGTCCATTAATGGCCCAGTCATTAAATATTTCCATGCCGAAAAGTATGCAGCCTTGTGGATTAAAAAAGGACCTTTCTGCAATTTACCGAACAGGTATTAAAGTGTTCACAAGAAACTTGCATAGGTAGGTTAAATAGACATTAAGTTTGAACCTGGTAATGCATGATTAAAGTTAAGGATTAGACCCGCTCTGGCACCCACAGCAGCTTACACCTCTCAATTTTTTATTAAATGTAAGGAGTATTATCATTGGGAGGAGCATGAAATTATGTTTTTCTTATGTGGGCCATGAGTATGATTGGAGGGATAATGTTATGAAGAAATGTTACTTTTTATAATAATATACTATATAGTGTAATAATAAGATAAATAAAGGATACATAGAACTGTACATTTGGGTTTAGTAATTGTGCGCTAGTGACCAAACCCGCCCAGGTATCCAGAACAGGTTCTGTTTATTTCTGGCCTTAAGTGTGATTACGGATATGAACTATATGTGAAAAGGCGAGTGTTATATTGTTGTGATGGTATGTACTGTTGTAAGGTAATAGTATAAGAGACAGGGATACATAATTATTAAAACACTACAACCAATATAAAAAGATAAATCTAAATATAATTTGGTACAAATAATTATTCATTTATTTTAAAGATACCAGTATTATCTAAGTTTGAGTCTCCTGGGAGACTACTGATGACCAGCAGAGTACTGGTCTAATGGTACTTCATATCAAAGTACCGGAAATTAGCAGGAATTGATGTACAAGATTGTCAGTTTTAGCATATGGATGTAAACAAATGTAATTCTCTTTATTCTGATTCAAGATTAGTTTGTGTCTGAAAAATGTTAGAGACGAATAGTACAAAGTAAGTAACTAAATAGATACTATGAAATACATTATTTGCTCATTAAGAAATTAAAATTAATGATTAATTACAATGATTACATTATAGATTAATATATTATTATTTACATTTCGCAAAAGGATTGATTACTTTGTTATAATTAATTTTTGGCTCCGTCATTTTCAGTTGAAAGTTAAGTCACACCACTAAGACGTTCCTGACTCATAGTTCTACTTAAATAGGTTTCTATAAATTTAAATTTAGAAAACGATCTTTCTGCTTACAGTCACCGGCAATGAAAATGAGACACTTAGATCCTTAAATACAGGAATTCGTTATGTGTGTTGCCGAACTCTGTGGAAATAGCTGAACTTTGTATTAAAATGTTGCTTTTGAAGTCGGCTGATAGCCGTAGAATTTGGCAACACGTACGTATAAGGCATTCCAGGGAAGCCAGTATTTCTGGATCTAGGTATCACATATTTTATTGCCGGTGACTAGACGTGAAACAAGCCATGCATACATCAGAATAACTGGAAGTCAATGAACTATGTTGTATTACAACGAGACGAGCAAGCTGATTCACATCAGTAGATAAAAAATGTGCATCTGACAACAACTTTGATTTCTTGACCAAACGACTACAAAAAGTTGAAAAACTCACTTTCTCTTCCTGTTCCACGCCTCATTTAGTGCGCTGACGATGTTTCACGGGGGCAAAAAGGCAGTGATGAGTGAAAGATGAGCTCTCATCCTCTCATCCTTCTCATCCCTCTCATTCTTCTTATTCTTCTCTCATCCTCTTTTTATCCTCTTCTCATTCTCTCATCTTCCTCTCATCCTCTCATCCTCTTATTTTCTCATCCTCTTATTTTTTGAAAGATGAGTGTACCTTATCGTAATTTTCCAAGTCTGGGACCAAATGTTTATATATTGTTACCTTCGTAAACCTCTCCTCTCATTCTCTCATCCTCTCATCTTTTGAAAGATGAGTGCACCTTATCGTAATTTTCCAAGTCCGGGACCAAATGTTTATATATCGTGACCTACGTAAACCTCTCCTCTCATCTTCTCATCTTCTCATCCTCTTATTCTCTCAATCTCTCAATCTCTCATTCTCTCATTCTCTCATCCTCTCATCCTCTCATCCTCTCATCCTCTCATCCTCTCTATTTTTAGAATATTGTCGTCAATATTAAAGATGAAGTTGGAGTGCTGGAATCAACGGGGGCCAAATGTTTATATATCGTGATCTTCGTAAACCTCTCCTCTCATCTTCTCATCCTCTTATTCTCTCATCTTCTCATCTTTTGAAAGATGAGTGCACCTTATCGTAATTTTCCAAGTCCGGGACCCAAATGTTTATATATATCGTGACCTTCGTAAAACTCTCTCTCGGGGGAAGGATGTGGCATATACACACGCACGCGCGTGCGCGTATGCCTCTTATTATTTCCGTATTGTAACACAAACAAACAAACAAAATAATAATTGTTGTTTTTTAGGATACCTGGCCCCTATAACCTCGACAGGGTGCGTGGTGCCCAACCAAAAAAGTAAAAGGTTTTCTAACGGCTGCGGTTATAGATTACCGCACCTCTATAGAGTTTCACGTGTTTGTTTTTTTTTTTCTCTCAAACTTCCATGAAACTCTACAGAGGACCTCCGTAATGCATGCAACATGTACTAACGACTCTAGTGTTATTTTGATGTTGTGATATTTTTGGATATAGAGTTTTATTGTGAGATATAGATAAAAATAATTATGTTTATTATTAATATTTTCTTGATGAAGATGGAGAATGTATGTGTGTGTTACAAATAAAGTTGCAGGCTTTTTTTTCTAGTGTGTGTGTATGTGTTTTTGATGTTTCGACAGCATCTGAAACGATAAAAAAGAAAGAATTTTATTGTTAATTTTCTTGTGTAAAAACAACAACAAATTTTTTTGTGCAAATTTTCTGATTGTCTCGTGCTATAGTGATGAAAAAGATATTGTAACTGATAACTAATGAAATTGACATTGTAACTGATCTGAACTAGTGAAATTTGTATTGTGCCATTATAACTGATTGTGCTAGTACTAAAAATTTCTTATTGTGCAAGAAAATAGATGTTAAAAACTTGTTAAAACTGCTCTGTGACCCTCTCATTCTTCACGTCGTAGGCGAAGGACTTCTCTGCAATCAGGATGACACTGCATAGGGTATCCTCGGGCAAGGCATCGTGGAACTCGCAGACGACCTTCATGTTGGTTCGATCGTTGACCACAACCTTCTTTCTCTTAGATGTGTTGATGACGGTCATGGGTCTCCGTGCTTTGAACTCGCTGGGCGTGTAGTACATGTCCACACTTCCCTCGGTCACGCGTTTGTAAGCCGAAAACGCTTCGTAAAGTTTGAGGTAATCGTTTTTGGTCATGTCGAGGTTGTAATTCTCGCGCGGGAACACTTCGTTCCTGCCGTTCTTGAGATAAACGTTCTTGATCTTGCAGTCGTCGAATTTGCTGGAATCTTTTTCCTGATTTTTGTCCCTCCCGGTCTGAAAGAGCACTACGACGAAATCTGGCATGTCGAACTGTATGTTGTTGAACTGCGTCGTCACGTCGAATTCCATGTGACTTCCGGACGCCATCTTTTGCACGCACTGGTAACCGTGAAAGTGAATCGGCACCTGGGGACTTTTCAAGATCTCCGCTTTGTACTTGAGGGCGTAGTTCGTTTCGTATTCCACCACCGGCATTCTCAATTCCATGCTTCGGATGACGCATTTCGCTGCTTCGGGTAAAGTGTTGGGCAGTGGCGTGGTGCCGTCCGGAGCCAAAGTAGCGTATCGCATCAGTGCGTCGTTGTCGTTGGCCGCTCTTCGAAACGTGACGCGCAGTCCTCCCTTCCACATGATCTCCTTGTAGTCCGAGAAGAATCCTGGAAGCAGACGCATGGGAAAGAGCACCGTGTGACTTCTCGTCGATATTTTGGTCCCGGCTTCGAATCCCCCGGCCTGGTAGTACGCTGCGTCCGTTTTGGATAATTTCAAAGTTCCCACTGCCGTCGACGTGATGCCTGGATAATCTATTCTGTCGATGACGGTGTTGTGTTTCCTCACCTCCACCTGCGAGAACAGGTGAGGCACGAAGTTGTCCACGAGTATCAAGTTTGCTGCTGCGGGAAACGCGTCTCCGCTTTCTTTCTTCACCACGTCGAATTGAAGGTAGAGGTCCGCTCTGTGAGGATGAATGAACCCGTCGCCTACGTCCAGGTCGTATTCGATCTCCCTGTTCGCTTCGTTTAGATTGGCGAACGTGCGACGGTTGGGAGGGAAAGATTGCAATTCGTAACTTTCGATTTGCTCCATTTCACTATGTGTGTTATTTATTATACATTGATCTCCACGATGGCCGTCGTAGTGGCACCTGCAAAATCCACCACGTCTCCTTTCTCGTTCGTCACCACCAACTCTATGTCGTCTATGCGGTTGCGACATACTGGAAAATAGATCGGCGAAGAGGGCGTGTAGATGATCGGTTCCATGAACTCGGAACTTGGTTTGAAAGTGGCTATGATTCCCGTCTGCTTGTGACTTCCTAACAATCCGTCCGAAGATTTCGTGATCATACCTTCCGCCACGTTGCAGTGTACGTTCAGAGTCTCTATGGCCAAGAATTTAGGAATGTTGGTTGCTACGTGCTTGATGCCAGCTTCGAGTTTGGTGTCGTTCTCGAAACCTAAAAGTTCTCCCATGGTGCCCAGGTCCACGGTTTCCGTCGCGGATAGGATTTCCACTCTGTGCGTGACCGAATTTTGAGAAAGGTATGTGCCTTTGGGTAACTGAGCTTGCAAAGTGGAAAGATTGTATTGTCCTGGCGTGACGACGATGTGTTCGCTTCCGACGCTAATTTTGTTGTTGTGCTGCGTGACGTTAGGTATGAGGTACATGCTGTAGAATGCACGCAGAGCCACGGATTTAGGATAGACGATGTCGTCGTGCAGCGTGAGTTTCAAGATTGAAGATTCGCTCGTGAAATGGAACACGCCCATCCTAGTGATGCTGTTTGAGGTTCCACAATGCTTTCTGGAAATCCTCGATCGTAGGGTTATTTATTTTAGAGAGAAACGCGAGCACGGAGAGGCAGAGATGACCGCAGTTCACGTCTCCGAAATTTTGAATGCGTTCGTCGTTGTAGTATATAGAGGTTTTGTTTGTTTTCAGATAACGAATTAAATTTGTAGGTGGAACACCTCCGAAAGAATCGAAAACGAATGCTTTATCATCATTTTTGTGGTAACATATCCAATGCGTGCCTGGATTTTCTTGACCGTCCAAGTTGACTACTCCGCATTCTCTTCTTTTCACGCTTGAAGGTAACGAGTCGGACATAAAAACTCCTCTGAAGTGTTTGATTTGTAACGGTCCGATCAGAGATTCAATGTCTCGGTTGGTGAGTGCTTCTGTTTCTTTTTTTTAAACTTCTTCATCACACCCTTTCCTCCTTTCTTCTCCATGGCCAGGTTGTGACGTTTCTGTTCTTCCAATTCTGCTTTGTTCTTCTTCGAGTCGATGACGGTTTTCGCGATGGCGGCACTTCCGCCAGCCAAACTTCCAACGGCCCCCAATGCTGCTAGGATGGCCGGGATGCTGAATATGAAACCTCCGATCTTTTGCTGTTTCCGCGAACGCTGCAACCGTCTCAATTGAGGTGTGCTGAGCAGCAATTTCATTCCATGTCCTTTCGACAAGCAAGAACGTTTCTTCTCGCGTTGTTTCTTGGTGAGTAACCCATCAAGGGCACCTAGATTTTTCAGATTGGAGTATGGTATCTGGTACACGACACCCTTGGGCTTCATGTTGATGCTCTATGGGTTATTTTTGCGGTATGTTATTTATATATATTTTGATATTTTTTCTTGTGTAGTTTTTTTACGGTATGTTATTTATATATAAATATTCTGAGATTTTTTTTTTCACAGCCCCGCAGTTGCTACACAAATTCTATTACGTGCTTTGTTTTCTTGCCAAAAAGTTCCTTTGTCCCCTTGTACACGATTCGAGTTTTGTTCTCGATTAAAATAGATAGCTTCTCGTCCGATAACATGTTAGCGTATCGATCTGGTAAAAATAGACTGTATTGTGCGTTGAGCAACAGGCGTACCTTGGGACCATACTGGGTAGAAACGATTGAACCGGAAGTTATCGTGTAAGATTTGTCGACTTCCAATTCCCGAATTTTTACATACTCGACTGACAAATTTAGCATTTGTTTTAATGCTTGGAGCTCACTCATTTTTTCAGTTGTCATATCGAAGAAGAGAAATTTTCAGTGTGTGTGTTAGAGAAATTTAATTTTTTTTCACGATGTGTGTTATTTATATATACCGAAGATTATTTTTTTCACGATGTGTGTTATTTATATAGTTTTTTCATGATTTGTATCGAAGATTTTTTTAACAGAGGAAGAAAGTTCGTGCTTCGGAGAACGCGATGATTTGCGTGATGATTTCTTCAGTTTCCTGTTTTGACTTACGCCAATCATCAGTATATCGTCTTCTTCCCTGCCTCGCCTCGTGCAGTTCGTCCAACCTTTCGTTCAATTTCTCCCCCGCGGCCGACAGAAGAGTGTCGAGTTCACCGCACCTCATTCCACTGATCTCCCGAAGACGGTCCTTGAGAACTATTTCGCATCCCATGTGAAATGCCGGCGTCGTTTTAGCTACGATCACAAGTTTATTAACATCTCCGTTAACTACCTTTTTGAATATTTTAGATAGTAGTTCGTGCGGCAAATCAGTTATGCAAGCCATGTTGTTTTTTTTTACTGGATGTTATTTATATACCCCACCCCAATTTTTGTTTTGTGTTCATGGCGATGGTGGTACCCAGTGCGGCGACCCGTTCACCCAACGATGCGTCTCTGCTCACGAATCTTTCGAAAGCTGCGTGCTCTAACTTTCTGTCTGCTTCGTGACGTGCATCCAGATCCGTCTGCGTGGTGTTGTAAGCGATGTCGTGATCTTTGCATGCCGCGTCCAACGGATTCACACCCTTGTCTCCTCTCTCCAATCTTTTCTCGAGTTTGGTACCCGGTCCGCAGTACTGGTAGCCAGGTAGATGCATCTCGAAAGGTAACTTGTTGATGATGTCATTCACAAGGCCCTTTCCTTCGGCCACGTTCCAAAATTTAGGAGGCAGCGTGTTGATGATTTTGATGAGGTAACCTATGCCCTTGTCGTTGTTCACGATGAAGTTGGAAAGTTTCGTGCTGATCATGTCCACGATGCCAACCTTCTCGTTGTAGAAATTACGGTTGCCTGCATTCTCTTCGCCGGCTATCACCAACAATCGGTCCACGAGCTTCCTCACGTCGTCCACCCAAACGAATTCTTTGGGTAACGTGTTGTAGCGTTTGACGCCGCTGCCTGTTTTGACCTGGTTCCAAATCGGTTTGATGAGATTCTTGTACTTCTCGCCGCTGCTCGATTTCACCCAATTCTGCGAGGCGTCGTTGTTCTGGTACAAGGCATCCGTCATGATCAGAATTTCCTTGTAACTTTGGTAATCTTCGTCGGTGTAATCTTTCGGCTGCTTTTTGGCGACGAGTTCCCACAGTCCCACCGTACCCGGATACCTGTTCCAACTATCCTTGTCGCCTAAATTGACTTTAATGTCGTTGCCTTCGAAGGTCACCTTCGATTTCCCAATCTTCCACACCACACCGCCGCCTTCGCTGGTTTCCATGCTGGGATACAATCCGAACACTTCATCCTTGTCGAATTTTCCCGTACTCAGGTAGTCTCGTGCCAAAGGTCCCAACTCGATTTTATCCGAAGACGTGCTACCAATAGCTCGACGTCGTGCCGGTGCATCCTTCAGTTCGAACGGCGTCGAAGGAATGCTTGAAATGGGCGTGGGTACGGCGTAACTTTTAGCTGCGAGCGGCACGAGTTCGTTGATCAAATTTTTATTTTGTTCCGTGACACTTTTAATTTCTTTACCTAGACCGCTGATGGCATCGATCACAGGTTGATCCTGACGTTTCTTCTCTTCGTAGAATCCGCGATTCTCGGATTTCCAACCTTTGAAGCGTTTCGCGAGGTAATCGCGAAGCTTGAGATTTTCGTCTTCGATTTTTCGTTTCGTCATAATGTTTATTTATATACATCGTTTCTCACAACGTTGCAACGTTTAGAAAGTTGTTGATTTTGTTTCTGTATTTTCCGTCGTTGGGTTTCCTCGTCATGTCGATCGTAGCGAATCCGAAATCGTCACCGTTCCAGCAAGTAGAGCAGCAGCGTTCCGAAAATTGATTGTAGTTCATGTCTCCGCCTACGTAGTCATCGTACGCAAGTTTGAGGTTGGTGTGATCTTGACGAAACAAACATATGAAATTAGCGTTGTCGCGTACTAACTGTTTTGGAATTTTGGAAAACGTTTGAGCTAGGTAAAAACAATCCATACCTTTGTGACGACCTTGCGTGAAAAAGTTGCGAATTTCATTTTGATTTTCCAGGATGGCGTCGTCGAACACAACGACTGAATTTTCACGACAATCGTCGAGTGGTTTTATTTCCGAGGCGAACGTTGCAATGTCCAGACCATCGTACAGTTTCATCAGTTGCTGGTATTTGGATTGCTCTAAACTTTTCGAGAACACGTACAGGTGCCTGTTCTTCCAATCTAACCAATTCGGTGCGAGGAGAAAATTGTCCACGATCAGCAGTGTCGTTTTTCCACACCCCGAAGGTCCTACGATCAGACAGCGGATGCTGTCGGGGAGCAACTTGCCGTTCTTTTTCTTCGTTCCACTTTCCGAATTAGGTAAACGTTTCACAACATTCCACGTACTCATAGAATCACTTCGTTTGAATCGATCCAACTTGTTTCCGGAAGTCCCAGCCATTTCACCAAAAGTTTGTTGCCTCTCTTGCGCAAAACTTTTTCGATAAGGTACGTGTCGGGGTATTTAGTTTTAGAGAGTTCCTCCTCGTAGAAGCGCCCCAATAAAATTTCACCGCCACTGTCTTTTATTATATACGTGTGACGGTTCCCGGGTAGAACTCGAACCACGGTAAAAAGTTCAGTGCTCCAGTTTTGTGTGAAACCCCTGTCGAACGTTCGCTTCAATTTACTGACCCTCACCTGTTCTCCAATTTTGTATTTAGCTTTTTTTGTCGTGGGCGTGTACTTTGGACAGTAAACGCTAGAAATTAAACGTTGCTCGTCAGACTTGGTAACGTCAGCTGGCTTCATGCCTATCGTTCCGTGCCGTGTGTGATTATAGTTGTTAACAAGTTCCGGAAGAATGGTGACCCACTTGTAGCTTCCCTGAAGCGTGAAGCGTGACCACATGCGCGATTTCAGAGTGCGATTGAATCTTTCCACGATGCTGGCCTTGACGTCACTGAAGGTCGAGTAATGTTGAACGTTGTGTTTCCGAATAAACTTTTGGAATACGGCATTGTAAAATTCCTTCCCTTTGTCCGTGTGCGGAAGCCGAGGTCGTCTGCCGCCGCTTTCGCGAAAAATTGTCTTGAATGCTTCCGTGACACACGTTCCCGTTTTCGCCTTCAAAGGTAGAGCCCATGCGAATTTCGAAAATGTGTCTATGACGGTGAGGAGGTACTTGTTGCCCTTGTTCAATTTATGTAGGTTTTTTAACTTGCCGCTACTCATTTCGACGAGGTCGCTTTCCCAGAGGTCGTCGATTCCCTTGGTTACCACAGCCAAACGTTTGTAGTTGCGGCGTGCAGGTTTATGCAATTCTTGGACGATGGCTTGCCTTGACATTTTTTTTAGAGATTACGTTTGAAGAGAAGCACCAGCGTGATGGGATTCAAAGAGGGTGGCACCTCGCTCGTGTTTTGAACGATCAGCTTATCGCCGGCACTCACGTCGAAAACCGTAAGGTCTTCGTCTTCCTGTATTTCATATATGTTGCGCGTTTCGTTCCAACGCGCCAGAGGAATGTTTCCTGCTTTCTGGACACCACGATTCGATATCAAAGTCATGGTGGGAACACTAGCTTTTCTGCCGTGAGACCAGTACGAAAATTCGTTTACCTGAATCGTGCCATCGAGGAGAAACTTGTAGTACGGATGATAAGGATGCAGCATGTACAGTTTGTTACCTTCGACGAACGTGGAGATTCTCTGTTGATTGGGTACGCTGTTGATTTCGATGGCTTGCAGAGAATGCAGTTTAGCGAATTTAGTGTCGACGCCGAGCAGATTACTGTAAACTTGTCCGAGTTTATTTTCGATGGGCAGCAAATGCTCGACTATGGTATCCGTTACGGCAGAAAACGACGGTTTGATTTTCACTTCCACGTTCAACTGCTTGTAGTTTTCGTTGAGTTCTTGCAACTTGGCACCGAAAGAGGCCAGCGTCGATTCCTGTGTGGATTCCAGCACTCCAACTTGATCTCTGATGTTGACGACGATGTTCTGAAGGTTCTCGACTTGATTCAATTTCGAGCTCTTCTCGGTAAGATCGTTCACGATGCTTCGCATCTCTGTAAACTGCGTGTGAAGATCCGCGACGCTCTGCGAAGTGGGCAGCGTCGACACCAGCGAACTAATTTCGTCTCGAATCTGTTCCACGTTCGCCGTTTCCGTTTCCAGTCGTTTCAGCATTCGAGATATGTTTCTTTTCAAAGCGTGCAATTCTTTGGAGGTGGGGAGATTGGCCACTTTACTCTCGAGATCGCTCAACAAACTTTTGATGTCGTTCGAATCGGATAGTGCCGTCACCGCCGTTTTCAATTTTTCCAAATCTTCGCTCGAAGGCACGCTCGTCCGTAACGATTCCAAGTCACCCTGTATGTTGTCCAGTACGTGATGAAAATGAGCGAGATTCGTTTCGACGTTTAAATTTCCTAAATATTCGATCTTCTGCTGAACCGTGCTCAACGTGTCTTGAATGCTCGTCAACGCTCTCGCTTCGGCGTGAATATTTTTAATTTCTTCGTTGATCAATTCCAAGGACGCCTGAAGCGTAGCGATGGTGGTTTGAATGTGTTCGAAATCTTGATAGGCCTCCAATTGAATTTTTATGTTCGCGACGCTTTTACCGATGACCTGCAGTTCGTCCGACGATGGTAGGTTCGTCATTGTATCTTCCAAAGTCTGCAACTTGGATTTAATTTCTTCCAACGTGCTGGTGAATTCTTCTTGTAATTTGGAAACGACGACATGCAAGCGTTCTGCGTCTATATCGCTCACCACGGTTTGAAGTTCAGAGAAATTCTTTTCTATTGCGGAAGTTCGTTCTTCGATTTCGAGTTTCAATTTTTCCAAATCTTCATTTTTCGATTGAAATTGCTGTAATTTGGTCAAATCATTTTGAAGCGAATCCACGCTCAACTGTATATTTTGAACGTTGTCGTAAGAAGGTACGTCGACATAATTTTTTATGAGCGTCTTCAGTTCGGAATCGATTTTCAGAATAGGGTCGAGACATTGCGTTTGGAGCGTAGCGATTTCCGACTCTAAACTTTTGTTTAAGGTTTCCTGCAAAGCGATCAAATCGGTCCTCAACTTCTTAACTCGAATGTCCAACATGAGAATCTCTTCTGCGTGGTCCACACGCTTGGTGTTGCCGAAAATGTCGTTAGGCATTTTTGGTTAACGGTTATTTATAATAGGATAGACGATTCGTAATTCTACGAAGAGAGGAATAAGTTTGTCGTAATCTCCGAGGAGTTCAATGTAAAAATAATCTCCTGCAGACACATCGTACGTAATGTTAGAAAGAATCTTGTCGTGCTTGATTCGAAAAATGTTCTTGCCGGTAGAAATTTTGATTTCGCCTGCGTTTTCCGGATTCACGGTGATTTGAAGTTTCCCGTCGATCGGAATTTCATAGAAATGTAAATTGTTATTGAAGACGTAAAACATCTTGCCCACATCGTCATTTATTTTTGTCCATATACTATTAAGATGTACAATTAGTAGACCATTGAGTTTAGATAACATGGAAGGTAAGAGGTTATTGGAATTTAGTAATGGAGTGTCCATGTTGCTTTGTTTGCGGAAACCAAAAAGATTCATTGTTCTTGTTAGTTATTTAACACGTTGTGCTTTTTTTTCCCATTCTTCTTTAAAACATACGGAGGAAAAGGGGGGCCCTCGGGCGATGAAAAGTTGCAAGCTGTTATTATGTTGTTAAGCCCGCTCCAAACTGAGGCTCATTAAATTCAACTCTTATTTTTCATCGCCCGAGGGCCCCTCTTTTCCTCCGTATGTTCTTGAAGAAGAATGGCAAAAAACACAGCAGACTTCATGGCTATGGGTTTACGGTTAACACACGTCACATTTATCGCTTTTATTGTAGTGGCCCCACTCTCTCGTGTGGATGTGACAATCGAGAACACGTAACTTGTTGTCTCTGCCATCCAATGCGACCTTGGTTACGCGCGTCGTGTACAAATCATGCAATTTACTTGCAATGCGATGATCGGTGCTGAGTTGACTTTTACCATGAAAAAGGCATTCTTTGTAGTCTTGCATGCTAAATTTGCTGGTACTTATTTTTCCCACCCCCTTCGCCTTCTTGATCTCTTTTTCTTCTGCAATCTTTACACAGTACATTTTGGCACGAAACCCCGCAAATTCCCTGCTGTACTCCCCGCCAACTTCATCTTTGAACTTTCCTATGGCCATTTTATTTTCTGTCGAATACAAGTGATGGCCTGATGGTAAGTTGCTAAAATCAAACAGATGCTTCATCTTAGTCAGATCATGTTCGAGGCTTTGTGTTTGGATTAGAAAAATGAAGCTATCCGTGTCAATGTAACATATTTGGATGTTATCTCCATAAAAGGGTTGAAACTGATCGTAGTACGATTGGTACATGTGCAATTTTGATAGTTCAAGGACGGTGGCACCTATGGCAATCGGCTTGTTGAGCATCACTTGCTTCTTGTTCCTCTCGACGAATACTAGATTCTCGTCGAAATTGGTGAAGTTTTTGAAGTAGGGGGATGCGACGATCTTTTCAAATTTCTTTTCGTCCGTGACCAACATTGCATCGATGTAATTACGCACGTTCTCCATCGTCTTGCCGTAGATGGCGTTATTGAACAGTTTGTACAGATCCTTGTCTGCAGGCGATGTCGATTGCGCTCTGCGTCGCGTGTTCTCGGCTATGTAGGGTTCCAGCCACCTACTCTGTCGGAACTTCAATCCTCTATGAACTTTCTTCAACTGCAAGCCGTGACTCAGGTAAAATTGGAGGAGACGGTAGTGCAGAACGTAATTCCGCTTGTTCTCCATGCTTAGTATTAGTTTTGGCTCCGATCCTCCAGGTGACTTCTCCTTGGTGGGGGCCAGGGCCAATCCGTGATGTTTCTCGTGAAGCGTTTCGGGATAATCGAGATCCACTTCCAAGAAACAACCCCATTCATTATCTTCCCTCCAGTTGAGAAAATCTTCGCAGGAGAGTTCCTCTTCGGTCATCCACGCGTAGTCGCTGATGGGAAGACACTGGGACATGGAGTGGCCGTACAGGTTGTTGACATCCCAGTAGACAATGTAGGTGTTGGGCTTCGATGCATCGAAACCAGGCGTATGAGGATTGTTTGCCTGAGCATGGCGTCGGGGACATTGGACGATGCCACCGCGTATCGCACTCTCCATGAAAGCATACTGTTCCTTCTCTGCAATAAGTCCCAGTTCCACGTTGGTGTATTTCATCATCGATTCCCAAGTCAATCCCGGCGTGGTGAAGAAATACGCAGGATCCAACTTGTATATCGCGATGCATCTCTTACGAAACGATTCGAAAATGTCCATGAGGAGAGTCACGTCCAATTTTAGATAGAGATCGTGATAATCGCGAAAAGTTTGGCAATTGAATGCCGTCCATACACTACGAGCGTGTTCGTAGTCCTCTTCGGAACAGACGTCCTCCGTGAGATGAGAATAAAATGCCTCCCGGGGTGGAAGTTCCGTCTCGTCAAATTTCTCGAAATCGTTGACGTACTCGTAGGGGTAGACGCCCTTGCGACGCAACAGATTCAAATTCTCATCTCTCCCCGAAAAACATTTTTGCTTGGTGGCCACAAGATCTTCGTCGCCAAGTTGAGATGCAAGGCTTGCGAGGCTGGAGGACAGGAAATTGTAAGAGTCCAGGATTCGCACTTCCACACTTCCTCCTTCTTGGAGAGGGATCCAAATTCTTACCGCAATATACTTCTCACTCGTTCTCGGAATGATGCTGATTCGAGAAGTTATGTTGTAGAGCTCTTTAACAAAAAGATGCGTATCGTACTTCTCCGTGTAATGCAGAAACACGGCAACAAAATGCGACTCCTTAATTTTGAGATTGCACGAATTACAGATGGTGCTCAGAAATAATCCATTCTGATGGTTATGGTGGACGACCTTGTGATTTTCGGCGGTAAAAAGCTGGTTACACTCCTCGCATCTTGTCGCCGCGTCATGTCTCTGTTGTTGTTCCGTCGTGAGAGCAGGTGGAGAAACGTAAGAGCCTTTCAGGCTGGGTGCAAGTTCTCTCGCGCATTCCGCTATCTTCGTAACAAAATGTTTTGCCGCATCGGGTCCGCAATACAAGATGACATCATTTAATTTTTCTCCGTAGATGGAGAAACTGCAAGGCTCGTGGTGAAAAATTTGGATCGTGCTTGAGGTAGAGGGATCAGGGTCGCAAGACATCATGGGAACTTGGAAGCTTTCAAAGTCGGCATAAAGGACGACGGGATGGTGGAGAAGAGCCTGGTGTTTCTGAAATTTCATCTTGGTTCCGGGTTCCGGCATGACATCTTCGGGTTCTGCATTCACAGAGCCAAAACACTTGTGCTGTTCTCTCATCTTCTTACCCCCGCGAAAAATTCTCAAACACCGATCGCAAATTTCGATCTTATCGTGATTCTTGCTGATCTGTCTTCCTACTAATCCTGAGAAATTCCGTATCAAACTGTAACGGCCATCTACAAGCAAGAGTCGAATTACATTATTCTGCCTTCTCGCAGGTCTTAACACACGAATATTGCCGGAATCGTCAACCCCAAAAACAGAAATATCGATATCTTCTCCTTTTTCCTCTCTATAGTTTTTTAAAATTTGATTGATCTTATTCAGGGGCACAGGATAGGAAATTCCTCTCATCATATTCTCGTATCTTCCCTCGTATCCTCTGTAATTGGACAGGCGTTGGGGGTTAACATTATTAGCTGGGTGTAATGCGGCGATGACAGACCATAGGAAACTCTTCTGATCATTACTTTGTATGTTCAACACTGCATTTTGCTTTTTTTTTGTTTTTTGTTTTTTTTGAGCGCTGCGTAATGGTTTGAAATTGCAGACTCTAAGTTCTAACATGTGGCTGCGACCGCAAAGACTCCATCCACTTCCTCTACCTTCAAACTCTTCTTGTTTTTGTGTCAGGTGATCAAATAGCCGTGTCACTATCTCGTCAAGATCCTCGTTATTGTCATCGTGTAAGGCTTCACACCCTACGTAAAAACTAAAAGTGCTTGACTCGGACGAGACAACTTTCTCATACAGCAGGGTCAAGACGAGATGAATTTTAATTGCAACATTGACGAGGCAATCACGTAATTTATCGACTACCTGAGATTTCACATTGTTGAGGAAGATGCTCGAGTCACATTTTTCATCGCTTCCAGATTTATAGGTCATAATACGTGCACTTTTATTCAAAGGACCCTCCTCATGCGCATCAATGCGAGATTTCTTTGCCGGGGGGGCGTCATCATGTTCCGGTAGACGACATTTTTTCAAATGCCTAGCAATATTAGGTTTCGAAATCAACTTTCCACAGTTGCGACATGCCACTTTCCCGCAAAAACCGGAGGGACCTGGTTGCGGTTCCATTTTTTCTCTCTGTTATTTATATATATATATACAGAGAAATTTTTTTGGGGGGTTGTGGTGGTGGTAGTGGAAAGCGCACTGAAACAGAAGGAAAAAAAATTGAAAAAATGCTAGACATTTTTTCCTTCCACATATATATATATTAGACGCGAACAGTATGTATGTATGTATGTGTGTGTGCACTGTTGTAGGAGGTTAAAAATATACGACATGTAAGTGTGTGTCAATTTTTTATGACTCCTCTGAATATGTGTGTGTCAGACGTAAAACAAAAATATTAATATATCATGAAAAAATAAAAAACTTACCTTTCAACAGAGATAGAGAGAGAGACTTCAAAATAAAAACTTGTAGCTCACTAAAACTTCCACGATGATATATATGTATACTGCCAGATAAACAATTAAGAATACTGAACTGCCACGATTGACGTTCACCTTTCAAGAGAGATAGAGAGACTTCAAAATAAAACTTGTAGCTCACTAAAACTTCCACGATGATATATATGTATACTGCCAGACAAACAAATTAAAAAATACTGAACTGCCACGATTGACGTTCACTATGATAATGACGTACAAAAAAACTGGTAGGTTATATAGGAACTCCTCTCCTTTTTTCTCCTTCTCTCCTTCCTACTCCACGCGACTCTCTTTAGTGAAAACACAATGAGCGCTATAGTCAATGTCCTAGCAAATAAAAACCCTTGTTGACTAATTTACTCATGTTATATTTTTTTCAACAAAAGATTTTGTGATGCGCACAATATCCTGTGGGGGACAAATAACAATAAACGGGACGTTGATAGTTCCACCTATGTATGTATTGTCGATCATTTCCCCTCGGCCTCTATTCCACGCCCCGTCAGGGTGTGGTGTGTGAAACAAACGATTCCCAGTATAAAACTCAAAAAGCGGAAGATGCTGCTGTGTTTGCTTCCGCCACATCCCCCTCTGATTCTATTGTTATCGGGGATGTGATGGATTCTTCATTCAGAACCGTGGGAAAGCTGAAAAAAAATAGAATCTCTTCGGGCGAAAGAGGATGCAAGGTGAATGGGTTCGGGGAGGGGTTGCTGTGGATAGTTTGGCCCGTGATGAAAATGTTACATTGGGCGACGAAACACAATTTCTCCACAGGGACAGGAAAAATTCTACCGAGCGTCGCTATCCACGCGAACATTAGAAATTGCCTGAATGCCTTGGGGGCTTGGCATAGGATTATCGATTTTCGTTTTTAGAGAATAATCTATGTAAGATTCTAGCATCGAGAATAAACAACATTGATTAAATTTTTGACAACATTCGCAGTACAAATCTAAACTCGTGATGATTTCGCCGTTACCACGCACCCTGGCGAGGTTATAGGGGCCAGGTATCCTAAAAAACAACAATTATTATTTTGTTTGTTTGTTTGTGTTACAATACGGAAATAATAAGAGGCATACGCGCGCGTGTGTGTGTGTGTATATGCCACATCCTTCCCCCGAGAGAGAGGTTTACGAAGGTCACGATATATATAAACATTTGGGTTCCGGACTTGGAAAATTACGATAAGGTGCACTTATCTTTCAAAAAATAAGAGGATGAGAGAATAAGAGGATGAGAAGATGAGAGGAGAGGTTTACGAAGATCACGATATATAAACATTTGGCCCCCGTTGATTCCAGCACTCCAACTTCATCTTTAATATTGACGACAATATTCTAAAAATAGAGAGGATGAGAGGATGAGAGGATGAGAGGATGAGAGAATGAGAGAATGAGAGATTGAGAGATTGAGAGAATAAGAGGATGAGAAGATGAGAAGATGAGAGGAGAGGTTTACGTAGGTCACGATATATAAACATTTGGTCCCGGACTTGGAAAATTACGATAAGGTGCACTCATCTTTCAAAAGATGAGAGGATGAGAGAATGAGAGGAGAGGTTTACGAAGGTCACAATATATAAACATTTGGTCCCAGACTTGGAAAATTACGATAAGGTACACTCATCTTTCAAAAAATAAGAGGATGAGAAAATAAGAGGATGAGAGGATGAGAGGAAGATGAGAGAATGAGAAGAGGATAAAAAGAGGATGAGAGAAGAATAAGAAGAATGAGAGGGATGAGAAGGATGAGAGGATGAGAGCTCATCTTTCACTCATCACTGCCTTTTTGCCCCCGTGAAACATCGTCAGCGCACTAAATGAGGCGTGGAACAGGAAGAGAAAGTGAGTTTTTCAACTTTTTGTAGTCGTTTGGTCAAGAAATCAAAGTTGTTGTCAGATGCACATTTTTTATCTACTCACATCATTCAAACCCTTTATCTTGGGTTTGAAAGAACTTCTAATAATATTTCTGACTGGAATATAACTTTAGAAAAGTTTTTGCAATTTTTTCAGCATCTTTGCGATGCTCATTTAATGTAGATCTTGAAAAAAAGAATAACCCCCTCTTTGGCCCAGTATTCCTAAATAAAAAGAACGTTAAAGGCAAGAAGAAATTGCAAAATGAGGGGTGATTACTGAAAAAAGTATACGTAACCTTCCCCACCTCCCTTTCGAAAATCCTGGGCACGTCACTGGAAGGTTTTATCACTTTCTGTGTGTCTACAACTGTTTTCATGCTTTTAAAACGAGTGTCCGTTGTGAGCAAATTGTGTCTATCATCGGGTAAAATGTTGATATGTTAAACCAGAGCTCTCTCGTTTGGCAAGTTTTTGGACAGAGTTAATCAAAGTGCTTCTTTATAAATTTGTCAGATAATTCAATTGAAACCCTCCTACTTGGCACATATTTTCATCCTTTCAACAAGTGATTCAAATGATTTGCCTAACATAGTGGGAAATCGTGACATAATTACTGCAGGCACGCAACGATACGAAGCCACCATCTTTGGGCTTCACACGTCACTATAATCTGCCTGCAGTAAGCCAGTCTAACAGAATCAAGTCATGAAAATCAGTTACAGTCGTTCGCCCCTTTGGAGGTTTTACCTTAGGAACCCCGGGGCCCCGCCCCGGCTGCCCCGGCCTAGTTACGCACCTGGGTTAGTTAGAGCAATTAACTGTCATGTCCAACAAAATGACGAGAGAATGTTTTCACAAGGGACTTTAGCATCATGTTGACTGCCGTGCCTAGGGGTGTGCAGTTGTGGTCGGGGTGGGATTAGGAAGGAAATATTAATAATTCAGGACTGAAAAAAACTATCCATCTCCCGAGGAGGTCAAAAAAACTTTGGGACGGAAAATTTTCGAAATTTCCCAATGCGTTGAAGATTTCGAATGGTACATTTTTTTTATTTTCAAGTGACTGTTTTTGCACTTCTGGAATAAAAACTGTTAATTTAAAAAAATCATACACTTATAGACTACTGCCGAAAATATCAAGAATTAACCAAGTTTAAATAAGATCCTTTGGAATTTCTCGAGTTTAGGGGATTACAAAAAGTCGGGATCTTGCCTACACACTCCGCCACTTCGAATAATTACTTTTTTAGTAATCTCCGGCATGTAAAAACATGGATCAGAGGTACCATGAAGAACGTAGATTAAATGCTCACCATTTGATATCTGTGCAATTTGAAAAAGTACAAAAGTACTTTGTTCATCAACAAAGTTATAGATGTTTATGGACAGGAAGCAAGGCAAAACCAATATATACGAGAAATAGTACACTAGAGTCTGAACTTGTATACAACGTGAAAGTATTTTCAATTCAACTTCAATTTTATGATTTGTATAATAATAATAATAATATAGCAAAAAATATTTGTATAATAATAATAAAAATAACAACAACAAAAATACAAGTTTTGAAAACTGAAGGGCAAGATATGAAATCTTACTATGCCCCTCCCCAGAGAAAAAATCCTGCAGGCGGCCTTGGAGTGGGCATCCCCCAGAAGAAAAATGTTTATTCGGATAATGATATTGCATATTCCTTCTTGCTGATACATTTATGATATTTTCAACATCGGCATAGCTCATGTTATTGAAAGCTGATCATAAGATAATCTAAGGGGCCTACCCTAGGACGCAGTGGTAATGTCCTCGCATTGTAGTCAGGGGGTTCCGGGTAAGTGGCAAAGTGGTTCGGATCCCACTTTAAACTGTAGGACCAGTTCCGATTAGATTTCCTGTGTATAATGTATACTTAAAATCACAAATCAGCAAACAAGCAGACAAGATGATCTACACGTAAATAGTGTAGAAAATGTCGAATCTCATGTTTCTGGCTCCAAAGGGGTTGGAGGCGTAAGGCGTTGAAACGCGACGTAGATTGCGGATTATTATTTCTATGAGGGGAAATTAACAGATGAATGGTGTGATACTTTTGTAAATTAAATATTATTGAATGTCTCACTGAAAGTTGACCACAACTACCTGATATCAGGACTCCGCTTTCTGATCATGAGGTTCCGAAAAGCTCCATCGTCCAAAGAAAACCCACCCTGTATAAACCAAGAAGAAAAGGCTACACAAACTTTGTTCGCTAGTTGAAATGGTTTGGCTATCAAAATATATATTTAAGTACACTGTCTAAATAATTTGTTTTAAATGTTATGAATAAAAGTTATATGCATATCTAGTATTTTCCTTAATATGTTTTTAATGTTCGTTCTAGATTATATGTTTGCGTCTATAAACTTTGGTTTCCCTTTACTATGACAATGATGCACAATTATTTCCTAATTAATTAACGGCATCGTCCGTATCTATTACCTCGGCGACGGCGCATTGCATGTGGGCAGTGTCGCAGGAACATTGTAGCCCCCCAAATTTTTCAAGGGGTACTGAACCCCCTAAATCGTATATTCGAGTTGTATCCCTTGTACCTACTCAGATAATTTGATATATGCAAGATTCTACTGTTAAAACAACCTAGTACGTGTTTTCTAATCGCTCAACACAAAAAGTGTATATTGGTCATAAGCATTATCTTCTTTACCACAAGAATCCAAACCATTGTAAACTTATTCTATCTACTACATTGTGCTACTAGTTTGTTCATTGACCTGTGTTTTTGGAAATCTTTTTAAGGAGATGAAAATTGTTTAAAATGTGTGTAGAACTACGGGACCAGTGAAAGTTTACTTTCAGAAAATCATGTTCCTTTGCGTAAAAGGGGTACACATTCCTAAAAGAAGGGTCGCGTCGATTCGAAGATAAGATATACATCTGCATCAGAAGAGTATGTGACTGACTTTTCTTTTGAATTTTCCATATAGAATTTTCTTAAACGAAAGGTCGGTATTGCTGATACAACCTTTTTCCGTCGTCGTCGTCTTCTTCTAAGTTAAGCAAACCCAACAAGCCTCACCTAACCACCACAGATTATTGACTACCTCAAAACGTTACCAGCCAATGGGAATGCTTGAATAGGTTGTACACTTCGCAACATCTTGTTTGACCGCCCTGAAAAATTTCAAAGTCCTGAATTCGTAAATTTGGCAGCATAGCGCTTCAGAGCCAACTAAGAGAAGCCACCTTTGCAACATTTATTTTTGCTGAATGAAAACGCTCGTGATTTTTTTTCATTCTTTCACATTCCATAAAGTAAAGATACCCTAAAGCAGTAATAAAATATATGAGTAGACAAAAAAATGTTAAGTAGAAATACGAATGTTGAAAATATTTCAAGACTCTTCGTTCTAAATTTGAAAATAGGAAAATGTATGTGCATTGTGAAACACTGAACAGGTTCTCATCCACCTGGAAAGAATTGGCGTCACATTTGAATGCAAGAAGGCAAATTTATGATGATTTTATGCGAAATGTTTAGTAAAGATACCTTGCAAAACACCAAACGATTCTGCAAAGTGTGTCTTTTCCTTGGTTCTTGGCGAAAAATGGTTCGAAACTCCGGCACAATGTTGCTTCAACTGAGATTAACGTGTTTTACTGAGTTTTCTGTTAGCATTCTCCTGGAGTAGTTGGTTAGATGACAGCACTTTCGTTTCTTTACTGTTTTCGTCAAGATCGAAACATCGTAGGTTCAAATCCCACACTTTCCTTATTATTTTCTCCTTTTCATTTACCAAGTATGAAGTGTTATAATAACGTAATATAATATTATATGATATTACTGTAAATATTTATGCGATGCATGCTCAGTGGCGGCGATTGGGTTTCAAAACTGATGGGGCAAGGTGGGGGAGGGGGGAGGGCAAGGACAGTTTATTTCCCTTGGTAAATAATGTTTAGCATAGTGCTGGGTAATCTGCCCCTCCACACTCCATAATCGTCGCCACTGTGCATGCCTCAAGTAATGCTTCTACTAATGTTTTTAATCTTTCAGTGATTGGCAGGATTTTTGGAAATAATTTTCCTTTCATTCAGCTGTTATAAGATAACACATATTAAGAACTTATATGTCAACTTTCTGCATCCGGAAATGCTGGACATAAATCGCATACATATCAACGAAAATACCCAAGAAACGTAGATAAGCATTCTCGTCCAAAGCCGTTTACTTCCCGAAAAAGATTTTGCAAAGAAGTAGATTTGAACCCATGACCTTCCATTCCATAAGCAAACGATCCCCCTACACCACACGGTTCACTTTATTTTATGCACTTGGTTCGGATCCCACTTTAAACAGTAGGTCCAGTCCCGATTAGCCTTACTATGCATAAAGTTGACTTAAAACACCAAATCAAACATTTCATCTCCTTTCAGAGTGGACCTTCTATGATACTGTAATCGGCCAGCATCCGAAAATACAGTTCTGCTTCGCGTATACCAGAGTGTAATTGCATTTAATATTGTGACTAATTTTACTTTAAAACTACAGATTAAAGCGATAATAGTGTCCAGAATGTATTTTAATCCATTGCCAAACATTTCAGTTAAGAATAATATTATATTATTATATATTGACCGTATTTTCGATTCATGGTGAATTTGCTAAAAGGACCATGTCAAGAAATCTAAATATGTAAGTTTTACTAGTAAATGCATTTAAAATGCACGAAACAACAGGGGAGGAGAAAAATAAACATTTAAAATAAGTAAAAATGCAACAAAATCTGTTAAAAAAATATGTAAAATAGAAAGTATTTTCCGGCTCTACCTGAAGGGAAACGGACATGATATCAGGTTTAGCATTGTTTTCAAGGGTCAGAAAAAAAGTTGATTTTTCTTCAACTTCCGGACCCTAATTAGTAATTATGACCATTGAAAAAGTTGGAGGTAGCTTACTTAAAATTTTCTTGCTGAGGGATCGTATCGTCCCATATCTCCACTTCATAATAAAGAAAAACATCAAGTTCATATTTCGAAAATGACTTGGAGTTTTCCACCACGAAAATATGTTTTTCATAGTTTGAAGTTCGTTAGTATTATCTTTCAAGGTTTCCATTGTTTTAATTTCACACATATTTCATATTTCATACGTTCCTCTCTCTTTTCATACAGTCTTTGGAAAAAAGCTGAAGTTTCTTGTCAAACGGGGTCTGGTTCAAATGACTCCTTTTCGCTCACCTGTTCCTACTTTAAACAAACAACAAAATACTTCGTAACTAAACGATTGCTTGTTCAAAACACGGAATTTTTACACAATTTACAAAATATGACAAAACGCCAATAGACATGTTCATCATTTTCCCTTTCAGTGTTTCTCGATTTTATCTGAATTCGTTTCCTCATGAAAATTGCCATGAGGAAATCACAGATATGACATATTATGTTTGAATTGGTTTCTTCAAACTGGTAGCAAATTTTAAATTGAGCTACCTGGAGAAGAGGTAGCGTGCTTGATTCTTACGAGGGAGGGCTTAGGTTCGATTCTCCACATAGGCAGAATTTTTTTCAGGAGTATATCGTTAGGTATAAAGTTTATCCACCGTGCTAAGAAGTTAACATTGGTCTCTGTATTTCACGAGAGGAAAGGAAATAGTAAGAGAAATTTATTTCGATGATAGCAGGAAGTCACATGCCACGTGAAATGCGCAGAATCAAGTTACATAGAGCTAAGTCTGAAATGGTGGTATCGAATATTGCAAAGTTAGTGCGGAATTTTGTTATATCTGATACTCGTACTTTCTGTTCAAAGACGACAAATATTTTAGATACAAAGCAGTGAGGAATTTACGATCATTATGAGGTTTTGAATTTTTTGTTTGTCACTCACTATATAAATAGTACTTATTAGTAGTTTCTTATCGAATCGGCCTTCGTCGCAATAATTTATGTTAATTAGCGATTTACTATTAGTTTTAGACGCATGGTAAGATGGTGGTGAGGGGATTGATAACAGTCATTACGAAGGAACGGACATAAAATTACCAATCTTAGCAATTTGAACTCATTAAACGCTCTCCTTCGTTACAGTACTGCACTACATCACTACTTAACATAACTGTATATCTTCTTTTAAAATAAATAATAATCCGTCGCGCAACAGCCCATGAAGGGCCTAGGCATACATACCGACTGCCGGTCTCCCTCCCACACTTTCCATCGTCACCTCTAGGCGTGGAGATCTGCAACCAGTATTGGAATAGTCGGGGGGTCAGCCCGACGTATCCCCAGCCGTTATAGTAGGTCTCCGTGACCGGATTACGCTCACTCACTCGGAGCTCCCCAATTTCCTCACGATGGTGGGTTACCACCGGCCCTATACGTAGGCCGAATAAATTCCGACCAGAGCCGGATTCGAACCTATCGAAATCAAATAATAAATATTTTACGTGTCATTGAAGAACAAACAATACATAACTTAAATAACATTACATTTTGCATCCTGAATACATATATGTGATTTGTGAATTAATCATGATATGTGTGTTAACACAACATATGAACAATAACTAAAAAGAAAAGTTTTAACTTTAAATCCTGGAAATCTCCAACTTCTAAGGGGAAATATGCGCAGAAGGGACGTCCCTCAAGTGTGCATCGGATTCATTTTTTAAATATT
This sequence comes from Lepisma saccharinum, assembly GCF_977018435.1. Lineage (NCBI taxonomy): Eukaryota > Metazoa > Arthropoda > Insecta > Zygentoma > Lepismatidae > Lepisma > Lepisma saccharinum. The sequence continues at coordinate 50,772,652 of NC_139238.1, forward strand.
CTAATATCAACGGTATCTGTTCAGCAAACAAAAAAATAAATAAAGAGGAGAGGCCGGGATTTGAACCGGCGACCTTTCACACTTGACGAAAAATAAGGATAGCAGCGTCTAATCAAAATCTCGAAACTTCTCTACCCTCGACAAAGAGATATTCGATAGGGATGCTGCAACAATTGAATGGATGCAAATTGATAGCTTCGACAACATCGATGATAAAGTACACTTCGTTACTCAAAACGTAATAAATCTCTTCGACAAGCATGCGCCCCTTGAAACTAAATTAATAAAATCAAAAAACTCTCCGTGGATATCCGAAAATACAAAACTGCTCATGAAACTCCGTGACAATGCCCTAATAAAATATAAGCGCACAAAATCCCAGGCAAACTGGGACTATTACAAAGAACTGAGAAACTTCACCACCTCGGTCCAACGGCAAGAAAAGAAAGCATATTTTAATCATCACCTCCGCTGCAACAATAACAGCAAAGAGTTGTGGAAAAAAATAAAAACGTGGGGAGTATATAGTAAAAATATGAACAACGAGATACCTTCCGACCTGAGAAACGTAGATTCAATTAACCGGCATTTTTCTAGCGTATGCAGCAAAGCGAATGTCTCAGAAGATGCCGTTAACAAAACTCGAGAGTTCTTTGATGGTAACACTTTTAACGAAAGCGCTCAAACTTTCCACCTGCAAGAAATAAACGAAGCCGAAACAATGAAAGCGATAAACGAAATATCATCCAATGCATCTGGTAATGATGGAATATCTATAAAAATGATTAAACTGTTATTACCGCACATCTTACGTCCTCTGACGCACATCGTAAATTTCTCATTCCGGACTGGACAATACCCGACCAGCTGGAAGACAGCACGTGTTGTTCCGATACCAAAGAAAAAAGTAATAACGTCCCTGAATGACCTTCGACCAATAAGTCTCTTACCTATATTTTCCAAAATCACTGAAAAAATTGTTAACAAGCAAACTCGCAAACACGTCAATGACCTAGATCTGCTTCCGAAATGTCAATCCGGTTTCCGTCCCTCACACAGCACGGCAACGGCTTTACTTAAAGTAACCGACGATTTATTACGATCAATCGACAAAAGAATGGCAGTAGCGTTAGTATTACTGGATCTCACTAAAGCATTTGACAGTGTCCATCATGACCTGCTCTTGAGCAAGTTAAAATACTACAATTTTTCACCTACCGCTCTTCGATGGTTTAGATCGTATCTGAACAACAGACAACAGAGAGTATTCATAAACACTGCCACGCCTCCTCTCTCTCGCACCCTGCCATTGGAAACTGATGTCCCACAGGGATCCATTCTAGCCCCTCTCCTCTATACCATTTTTACAGCCGACTTACCTACCGTAATCAATCACAGTAAAGTTCATTTTTACGCAGATGACACTCAACTACAAATTCCTTTTCCACCGAAATCGCCAGATGCAGCCTTAGCTTTGCTAAATGATGATTTATCCAACATAAATACCTGGTGTAAAAGTAACGGTCTAAAAATAAACCCACAAAAATCAACTTTCTCTCTTATTGGTTCCCGAAATAGTATCTCTCTGATAAATCCTAACGAGATATGCATCAAACTAGACACATCTATAATCCCTTATTCAACAAATGTGAAAAATCTAGGCGTCATTTTCGATGAACACCTTAACTGGGATATTCATGTACAAGAACAAATTAAAAAAGCTTACTCCGTGCTAAGATCGCTGTACAGCTTTAAAGAATGCCTAAAAACAGAGATTAAAATGAGACTAATCCAATCACTTATCTTTCCTTTACTGGACTACTGCGACGTAATTTTCGGACCAAATCTATCCGTTCGAAACAAAACCAAAATCCAGAAAGTCCAAAATTCATGTTTCCGTTTCGTGTACCATATAAGAAAATACGATCATATCCTCCCAACCCTAAACGCAAACAAAATGTTGAACATGACCAGACGCCGAAAATTGCATCTGTGTTGTTTTATTCATAATCTTCTACAAACCAAAACACCTAGAAACCTATTCCAAAAATTAAAATTCAGAAGGGAAATACATGATTACAAAACAAGGGGAAAATCGAAACTTGAACTTCCAAAGCACACACTAGTGCTTTTCGAATCATCATTTACCTATTCAGCTGCAAGAGCGTGGAATGAACTTCCTCCTTCCATGACGTCCCTCACTAATCGCAACAACTTCAAAGACAAACTAAAAACTCTATTGTTAAATGAACAATATCTGTGTTCCAGCACTCACGAATAATAGCTCGCATTTCTGACCCAACTTCCTAATAACAAGTATTTTCATCCACATTTTGCTTGTTTACTTTTCCCCTTACATGTTGCCTACCCCTAACAATATCTTGTCCTTTCTCGCATATTAACAACAATTATATGTTTTTTTTACACATAACATTAATATTAATTTGTATTATTCTTAACCATATGACACCAAGCACAATTGTGTCAATTAATTTGTGTATCCTTGTGTATTTGTTTTCATTCTTTTTATTATTATTATTATTATTATTATTATTTTTTAGTGTGTAGACGAGCCTTTGTTCTCAATTTTGTATTTGTTCTTTTTGTGTCTTCTTTATGTTTCTCTCTTTCTTCTTTGTTTGTTATTGTACAAACATTTAGTAGGTAGAATGTATTTAGTATGTATATATATCCATCGGGGTTAGGTGGTAGAACAGCCGCAGGCTGAACCTCGCCCTTTAATAAAGGAAAATTGAAATTGAAATTGAAACTTAATGACGTTATATCCTTAAAAACATGTTGACGTTAATGAAGACTCCCGCCTTCCTGTGTTTCAAGCACATTTTCTATACAAGTCGTGTAAAATATATGTTTTTGAGAACTGTTCGATATTATGCAAGGTATTGTAAATAAAATGTCGCATAAACTCTTCACAAATTTGCTTCTTTCTGCACAAACTTGATGGCAATTTCCTCCAGGTGGAGAAAAACTCTGTTCAGTGTTTCAAACCCCACAAATTTCAAGTCGAGCAAGCAGAATAGTAAATATCCTTCAAGGTTCTTTTTCCAATTTATTATTTCTGTTTGATTGCGTATTATAATAACGGTTTATAGTTTCTAAGTTCATGGAAAGTGTTAAATTGAAGACCTATCACCGCAGCGTTTTTCGTCTAGTGGAAGGACCTACTCAAAGTTGGCTACCCTCACCTGCAGCTGAAGTGCAATGTTGCTAAGTTTACGATTTCGGGACTTAGAATTCTTTCGGGGCGGTCAAATAAGATGTTGCGAAGTGTACCAGCAATCACTACCTAAACCCGAAATACTTCCACAATTCCTGTCTATTCTCGTTTTCGAGACACGATACAACAGACCAATTTTGGGGTACAATGTACTCCTTTGCTTCACAGATTATTTTCATAACTTTGTCAGAGGGTGTATAGAAATCTATACTTAAACCTATGGAAAGATATTTGTTGGAAACGGAGATGGTACTGACATGGGACAAGACAAGTCTCAAATTTCGAGACGAGACTAAAATAAATCTCTACAAAATCAAAACGAGACAATGCTTGATGTCTGAGAAAATATCGTTTGAAACTTTGGCATTATATTTGAAGAATTTACTTAAAATTAATTTAAATTAATATGTCTTGTTCAGTCACACGAAGCTTATATCTTTTTCATATTTAAAATAATTCGTATATTTTGTTAATTGTAATTGCAAAGTTAACCATTAGTGATAATTGCGAATCTGTACTGCCCGGTTTCATCTATTCAGGATAAAATTTCGACGGTTCTCAGCGTCGAACAAAATTTAAAGCAGAAAAACGTTATTCAGAGAAGTTTTTGATTTTATGACATATATACACATTATGAAAGTTTTAGTGGTGACACATTCGTCTCATCTCCATATATTCCTAGTTGAAATGGAGCAGCTATGTTTCCTAGACATTAAAACAGGGTGCGATTTGGGATTTTATCAGAGAGGGGAGGACTTATTTTACCTAGGCATTAGGTATCCTTGGAATTGGACATAAAGTGCTTAAAATCTGATTTTTATATCGAAAGCAACACATACGCAACACCATTTTCAGTTAAATTCTAAAGTCAAACTGTAAGAAAATTACATTAGTCAGTTGAAAATGGAAATAAATGAGACTCAGTGCAGGTTCGATGATTTGCCAGTTTGCTTGTTAAGGCCACTGTAATGCTTAGTCTTGATCTCATTTGTTGCTATTTTTTCAACATCAAAGCAATACACTGGGAGGTTTAAAACTTGTAAATTATTTATTTAATCTGTTTAGCTAAGGTTCATGGCACTGAACCCGCTTTCACATTCAGTTATTGATATTGGTACAATTTGGATTGGATTAACAAGATTTTTGAGTGATATGCGAATGTGTTTTGGATTTTCTTTGTAGATGTGAAAGTCTTCAGCTGATGACGCGTACATGCTTTCGCTTACATTAAAGTTCACCGTTTCACATAAACGAGGAATTAACATGTCACAATAAAATATAAATATATATCTCCATTTAATACGACTACATCCAGAAAGAAACCTAACTCTTCAAATCGGCTCTTCATTTTGCCACCAAAGATTGAAAAAAAAATTCAAGCATATGGTTTTCCTCTAACTTTGCTTGCTCTGAGATCTGAAGAATTTCGGTTTTGCATATGCAATGATAGTACTTCCTGTGTTTGAATAGCATCATAAGGTACAGCATTACAATTAATTACTATGTCAAATGTTTTACAAATATTTAAAATTTAGATCTCTTTAGAGTTGATTGGAAAGCATCTTGATTTAGTGTTTTTTATATTAAAAAAAGACATCACAACGCTATAGCTGCCAACAAGCGCTTAGAAAGTGTTCAGGATAAAGCGGACCAACATACGTCAACGACAGAGCACATTTTTCATATTCGATAGAAATGTACTTGTGAAACACCCTCTAGAAGTCTGAGAGAATACCGAATACACGACTTTTAAAAGGCACTGTATACAGTACATATGTGCCATTAATTAGTTTAAAGATATTTTATATATAGCTAAATGAAATGAACTGAACTGAATTGAAATCCTATAAGAATGATATACAGTATTTAATAATATGATTTTCATATTCAGGGGGTGGGAAATAATTATTCCTGATTTGGAATGACTCAAGTTAGAGAAGGGGAAATCCTCCTCAATTCTTTTATTACGAACTTCTGATTCTTCTATTCCAAAAAATTCAAAATCAGCTCAGAACAAAGTACAGAGCTAAATATGTTTTGGAACTGTTATGTGGTCTCTTGAAACTTGTTATTTAAAATAGCCATAAATTGTTCAAAGAAAATTTTAAAAAAAACTGGTGGATATTTGCATCTAAAATAGAATTTCCTATGCCCCTACATTTTACCTAGATATACATATATGTGTGAAGTACACACACAGACACTATATATATGGAATGTTGAATTTTTGTATCCCCACAAATGAAAAACGTTCCTGCACCACTGCACGTGGGTGCCTTCGATTCCACTTGCATCTCTTTCCTGTCCATTCCAAAGTCATCATGATCCACTTCCTCGATAATAACCTATTTCTAGCTCTACTAATAAATTCAAAATGAATGCAGAAATCCACTTAAAATACTCTATACTTTGTCCCAAGAATCTCTGGAACGAGTGAACGAAAGCAAGTCTCTGCACAGATAAGCTACCTATGACTCGAGAGGGCTTGACCAATGAACCAGTTCGAGGGATTGCGTGGAGAGGGAAAGGCACTGCAGATAGCATCCTCTTCAGCAGCGTGTGCTGCTTAGCTCCTTCAAATCGCTTTCTCCCCTTCCCTGCCGTTATGAGTGGCTTTGGTTAAGAGATTGCCGGGTAAAGTATAGCATACAAAGATGGCAGATAGTTGAAAACAAAATTGGCAAATTTACCTCTTCCTACATGTTACAAATTTTCAAGTTGACAACTTAAGTTCCACGAAGTAATCTAAATATTGATAACGTCGTCGCCTTGTGATTAAGGGGTCCCGGTTTCGATACCCGGTGGAGGCACATAGTGGTTCGGATTCCACTTTTAAACTGTGGGTCCAGTCCCGATTAGCTTTACTGTGCTCAAAGTGGACTTAAAAAACCAAATCAATCAATTCACTCGATTTAAAATGTAGCTAGTTACAGTTTGATGGATTTTGTTTTTCAGTGTCGCTTTCGTCCACTTTTTCTAATTGCGACGATGAGGATGAGTGATGATATGATGAAATTGGTGAAGGGACACACACAAAGAATACCAATGCCCAGCCTGTGATTCGAACCCATGATCCCTGGATTCGTAGCACGCTGTGATAAAACAAAACTGTTAGTTGTGGTTGTCTCACACGTATCTGTTTGCTTCCAATCACTCATTGAATCATAACACGATTTTTACTGTGGGCCAACGAACATCAACATACTTCTTTTGGAAAACATATTTTATTTATTTTAACTTCTACTCTGGACGGGACATGCTGATTTCCACATGAAAAATTGCACATTCAGAAGGTAGAGGAAAAGGGGTGGGCGACTTCGTGCTACCTATTTCAGGAACAATTTATTCTAAGCCTTTAATCAGGAAAAATGCGCTACCTCCTCCTAGATAAATTAATATTACGTTAAACTGCACTCATATTACCCCTTGCGATAGAGGAAATGTATTCAAAGTTTTATGCAGCATGTTAAGTATGTAAGGGTGGTAGAAATCCATGCTATTATTTATAACTAGGGCTCGGAAGATGAAGACCTAGAAATTGCCAAAAAAAAGACCTATAAAAAGACCTAAAAATATCAAGAAAAGGACCTAAAAACGGAAAAAAGGACGTATAAATGTGATCCAATCCAAATTAATTAATAATTCAGTTTTAATTACATATTTAATGAATAAAAAAATTCAAAATTCTTGTGGTATGGAACACGCAGGGCGAAAAAACTATATGAATGAAATGCATCTTCTTTCAGTCCAAATTTTTTTTCTCTCGTTTCAGGGATGGTTCAAATATATTTATTTCTTTTTTTTATTTCTTTACTACAGAAAGGATGTTTAAGAGGTGATGAACTGATGATGATTCGAATTGAGAATGGGCAGTAAACACGTAGTCGAAAGAAGGTGAAGTTGCAAAAAAAAAAGCCGTTAAGACCTAAGAAAAGGCTAAAAAAGGATCAATAAGCCAAAAAACGCCGATAAAGGCAAAAAAGGACAAATAAAACCCACCTTTTTCTGGCCTACAAAAACCCAAAATGAACATATATTATGCTGGGCCTCATCTTCGGACACTAGGGAAAAAAAAGGATTTTTTCTTAACTTCCGAGACCTATTTATAACTGTGTAAGTATTACAATGTATACACATCGCGTCTGTGATGTCTCTCACATGGCCTGGAAGTAGTTCCTAAATTTCCGGTGAGATGTCGCCAAAGTGCTTCAACGAACAGAGACATCTACAGTAAAAGCTCAAACTACATGCAGTATGGGTGTTAATCAGGTTTGTACTGTGATTGTGGGTTATACTTTTCAGTGCAATATGTGATTGTAATATTTGGGTATAATCCATGCCCGTACCCAGGGGAGGGGCCACGGGGGTCATGCCTCCACTTCGAACTATGAAAAATTTAAATGTGAGCTTATAAAAAGTTACGAAAATGACATCGACGAGTTATCAAATTGTAAAATTTCAATTTTGTTCTTGCATAACTGAATGTTTTTGTGTCACATAGGCGTAGTTGGGTAGGGGCTAGGGTGTTAAGCCCCCCAGGATCAGCCATTGGTCACCCCAAATGCATGTGACATATGCATAAAATAGTGTTGCCCACGAGACGAGATTTTGGCCTGTCTCGTCTCGTGGAATAGCTGTCTCGTCTCGAAAATATTTGTTTGTCTTATGACACATGGTCAATCTCGTCTCGTCTCAAATTTTTAAAAGCTTGTCCCGTCTCGTCCCGTGGGCAACACTAGCATAAAATAATTAAGGAAAGAAAAACCGCACACAGAAATAAGATAATTTTCATGAAACTTTCATGTATTACTCTTGTGCTCTTGTGGTGTGGCAGTCACAGATAAGGAAAGAATTTCAAATTATGTCCTGATGTAGAATAAAGTTGATGTGCGTGTGCCTTTTTACGGCAACCATATGTTCCGAAACAAGATTTCAAAGAAAATATATCCCCATTATTTATTTTGATCTTCCACCTTGGAGCGTTAGGTAAACATCGTTTCAATCCAAAAATAGTGACGTTTCAACCAGTGTTAACAAAACAAGCCTTTCAACAATGAGTTCCTAGAATTGTGTTTTTCTAACATGAAAAAAGAAAGCCATCATTGTAGAGACTTAAACGGAATAGCAATTTTGTTAGGGAAAAGGCGTTAGTTCAAAGAAGTGAATTTAGTTTTTGTGGATTTGTATTGCGGGGGTGGGGGACATTTAAAGAGGTACGCCTAAATGTTGCGTGAATGTGTCGCGATCCTGTAGAAACGATTGACTCGTGCGTAATTGTTTTGATAAGTGGCCATCAATACAGTTCATTGATGAAATTACTCTTTTCCAAGTCTTTTGTGTGAGTTGTACCGCGTCACTAGTATGCATGCAGATGTTCTAGGTTTATTTGGATTTTTCATTGCACGAATGTGGTGCAGTTGAAAGTTGTGTTCAACTCTCCTGGTGATGGGCGAATCTCGTAGATCACTTCTAGGGATGCTGCTCTAGGAATCTCAGGTATCTCTTGGAGTCTCGGGATAGATTCAATCTTCTGGAGGAAGAAGAAGCTGTTGTGTTGTTTCGAGTAACCTACAGGAAGATTATCATGGAAGGACACGTGCTTATTCTCGTTAAATAACAGCAAGAAATATTAATCATCTTTTGGAGATTGGAAATTATCGGAAAATCATTCTTTCATTTGTGTTCTCAGTTTCCTTAAATCACTTCTTCAGTAGACATTTCTTAAGATTCGATAGCGTCATAATACTTATAGTGTTCCAGTTTAGTGCACTTAATTTCAGAGTCCAATATGTATTTACATATAAAAATACACATTATTCCGTTAAACATTTCCTAAAGATACGTCGCTGCTCATTAAATGTTTGCAAAACTTATACGTTGCTGTTCATTCTTATTTGTCAATAGGCTGCTACGTCGTCCCCGGCTAGGAGTGCGAGAACTCTTTTACACTCAGGGTCTTGCTGGGTTTAAGTAACAGTCTTAATATCACATAATTAACGTTTTATTAACAGTACATTGATTTAACTAAACACTAGTTAACACACGTGACTCTACACGTTTAAGAGACACTTCCACTGATATATATATATATATATATATATATATATATATATATATATATATAAATACTTTAGAAAAACCTTGCAGAGGCAAATCTTTCACTTAAATTTCAACTCTGCTATTTGCAGCAAATTAGAAACAAGAACTATTCACAAGATTACTTACATAATGCGTACTCACTTGAAAAATCACAAACTTAAACTTAGGAGTCATTCCATATGAAATCAACACAGCCTATAACCACAACAACTCCCATTTTCATGAAACTTGGGAACTTGAAACTATGCATGGAACTTAGTAACTATGAAAATTTTGAGTCTAGTGCGTCTTGTAATTGTTAAGTTATTCAAGGTCAAAGTTCGCATAAATTGCCCTGTTTGAGCCCGTTTAGCTATACTAAATGTGCTGTTACTCCTCCTCTATTTCGCCTAGGAAGCTCGAATAAAGCTTATTGTACAGAAAATTGAACAATGACGAGTCGAAAGTCTCTAACACCTCCTACAAAATGTAAACGAGTCATCCTGGGTATAATTGGTCATGAAGGAAATAGGTTAGGCACAGGGAGATCCCTAGCTGTGTGTGTCAAGCGCAGGTCCGGCAAAGTGTTGACCGACTGCCTTATTGAATTCAATGCAAAAATTTCAAAGGAAAGAGGGTGATGTGATATATCAAATTAGGCTAGAATTTCACGAGAAATGAAGCGGCGAAGGTTTTTCCAACGTATCTTTAGCCAGCAAAAAGTTATTACTGCATGCTTGTAACCATTTTCTCCTTTTCGAGGTGTTAAAAACAAAGCACTAGAATGCTCCTAACGTGTTAGGATCTCATCGAGATTACACTGACATCTCAGGAGAGAAAGAAGTTTACTCACCATTCCATATGATTTCAATCAACGACATTCACCAAATAGTTGAATACTGAAGAATATTGGGAAAAGTATCTAAAACAATTACATGCGTTTGGAATGAAAAATTATTCAGTGGCGAGGCTAATTTTTATCTTCACGGTGAAGCTAATAAAAATAATATGCAATAACGGTCATTTGATAATCTACAGTAGACAGATACCAGCCGTCGAATGGTTGTTGCTGGTAAGCTAATGATGTGGTATAGTGTATGGACAACGGGAATGGTTTGTCCATATTCAACAACGGAACCTTAAATGGTGAGGGCTTCTTGGATTTGTTAAGTGAACAAGTTTTTCATCCTTGCTTACGGAATTTGGCACTTTTCCAGAGTTTTGAAACAGAACAGAGTGTGACCACACTATGTGAACATTGTAGCAATTTCTTCATGGTAAATTTCTAGGTAGATTAATGGGCAGACGGGGATCTATTAAAAGGCCTGCACATTCCCCAGATCTAACATCTTAGGAGGACTTTTACCTTCAGAAACATTTGAAGAGAATGGTGCATGCACTAAAAGTCCGTGATATTGACCATCTGAGAGAAGACATAGTTGCTGCTTGCGATGATGTTGCACCTGCTACATTGCCAAATGTTCTATGTGAGTGTGAGAGACGTCAACGAGTGTGCTCACAGGGACATGGACAACATTGTAATGTGCATATATCGTAAGTGAAAGATATGCTTATAACTTTCTGCTGGCTAAAGATACGTTGCAAAAACTTTCGCCGCTTCATTTCTCGTGAAATTCTAGCCTGATTTGATATATCGCATCACCCTCTTTCCTTTGAAATTTTTGCATTGAATTCAATATGGTGGTCAACACTATGCCGGACCTGCGCTTGACACACACAGCTAGGGATCTCCCTGTGTCTAACCTATTTCTTTTATGACCAATTATACCCAGGATAACTCGTTTACATTTTGTAGGGGGTGATAAGGGACTTTTGTCTCGTCATAGTTCATGTAATGAGGCTTTTATCAGTCACATAGTTACACATATTATTTTGTATCTTCTGAACCCATTGCAGTCCCAGAATGATTTTTTCATATGTTTTAGAGTATATATATAGCGGGCTCAAAAAGGACAATTTATGTGAACTTTGACCTTGAATAACTTAACAATTACAAAACGCACGGGACTCATAATTTTCATCGTTACTAAGTTCCATGCATAGTTTCAACTCCCCAAATTTCATGAAATCCGATATGGTCAGGTTGGAAATTGCACATATCTGTGTTTATTTGGCATGGAATGACTCTTACATTAAAATCATCTTTATCATTTGTTTTATAATCAAACCGCAATAAAGAAAGAAAATCTCTAAGTTTCCACATCGTTCCCAATTCGTTTCTTTTTGCAGAGTTGACAACCTGGCACAGAAAATTATCATATAACCATACAGGCCCTCCTACACGTGTGATAATACTTGAAATCTTCTTTGACAATGAACAAATAACATTGGGAAAAACGAACATGTACATACGTGAATTAAACAAATAAACAATAAATATTTTGCTACGACGTAACTTGGGTAACTCCAATACAACATATGAGTAGGTAAATAAAATCATAAAATCCTTAAAAATGAATAAGTCACCTGGTTCAGATAATATCACAGCAGAACTGATAAGACATGGAGGTTATATGACAAGGAATAAAATTTATAATTTGATACTCAACATATAGAATAAAGAGGAAATGCCACGAGAATGGTTACATGGTATCATTTACCCAATTTTTAAAAAAGGAGACAGGTTGCAGTGTAATAACTACAGACCAATTACGCTTTTGAATGTTGCATACAAAATCTTTGCAATTCTTCTACAAAATAGAATCTCCGAAATTACAGAAAACAAATTGGGCGAATATCAAATGGGATTCAGACCAAATAGATCTACAGTTGACAATATATTCATACTGCGACAAATATATGAAAAATGTTATGAATATAATATCGAATTGCATAACATATTTATCGATTTTATGCAAGCATTTGACTCAGTAAATAGAAATATAATTCCTACATGTCTAAAGAAAATTAATGTTCCAAACAAACTAATAAGATTAATAAAGATGACATTACAAAACACTACAGCAGTAGTAAAAGGAAACAATGATTTTAGTCAGAAATTTGCAATAAATAGAGGAGTAAAACAAGTAGACCCATTATCAGCAATTTTATTTAGCATAGTCATGGATGAAATAATTCAGAAGTTGGAAATCAGAGGAAACATTTCAACAAGATTAAGACAGGTCGGTGCATATGCAGACGACATAGTAATTACTACAAGAACTAAGCAATCAATGGTGGACTCACTAGTGAAACTAAAGCAACAGGCAATGAAATATGGATTAATAGTGAACGAAAAAAAGACAAAATATATGAGGTGTACTAGAAGAAAAATCCAACAACAAAAAGAGGATATAGATACAATGCACATAGAGCAGGTACAGTCATTTAAATATCTCGGGTCAATAGTAAATGGAAACAATGAAATCAAAGAAGAAATTAAGGAAAGGATTGCAGCTGGAAACAGAGCATTTTATGCGAATAAGAGGATATTCCAATCCAAACCAGTTACCAGAAAAATAAAATTAAAGCTGTATAAATCCATAATAAGACCTGTGGTTACATATGGCTGTGAAACCTGGGTGCTGAAAGAAGATATAATTCGAAAACTAATGATATTTGAAAGAAAGATATTAAGGAAAATATATGGCCCAACGAGACAATCTAATAATATATGCCGAATAAAAACAAACGAAGAGCTTGAAATATTAATAAAGAGTAAGAATATAAGCAGATTTATCAAATCACAAAGATTGAGCTGGTTGGGTCACATTGAAAGAATGCCTGAAGAAAGAATTGTGAAACAAATTTACAATTGGAGACTTGTTGCTACAAGATCACAAGGAAGGCCCAAAGCCAGATGGATAGACGATGTCAGAAATGACATAAGAAAACTGAAGATACAGAACTGGAAGAAATGTGTGTTGAGTAGAGAAGAGTGGAAGGATGTAATTGAGCAGGCCAAAGCCCATAAAGAGCTGTAGCGCCTTATAAGAAGAAGAAGTAACTTGGGTCGTTGCAAATAGCCCCTCCTCCAGGTAAAAATTTTTGAAGAAAGTTTATTTATAACTCGCTGAAAAAATGTTCACACCTTAGTTCGTTGCATCACTTCCAAGTTCCTTTCTTCTTTCTGAGCAGCAACTGTAGATCTTGAGGTTGTCAAAATTTACACGATCCATTGGTTTCTTGGTTCTGGGATGTAGCAACTGTGTTGTTCCTCTCACGTTCTCTTGTGTAGTTCCCATTTGGTCTTAGCAAAAAGGAGTTTCATCACTCCGGTTTCAGCAAGCTCTTCTAAACTCGATCTATTTGGAGGCGAGTATATTCTATAGGAACTCGGGCTGCTCCGTCTGGAATCTCCATCACTTCTATTTCTGGTTTCTCTGTTCCGATATCTGTTCCTATTAAAGTTCATCCTATCTTCTTCATCCCAGCTCTTTCAAACCTTTGATCTTGTCTAGTGTTATTAAATCTATTTCCTATAGGAAACCGACCACCAGATCTAGGATTTTGGTTCTGAACATTTTTCACCTTGTTCCTATGATCATTGGCATCTTTCCTTTTAAATTCTTCTCTTCCCTTCCAAGCATCTGGATCGTCATAGGTACATATCAAAATCCTTCAGAAAGTGAGCCAACTCGTCAATGGATTTAGGAGCATGAGCTAAACACAGACTTCTAATTCTGTAGGGTAACTGTCCTATTACCAAGTTTATGACTTCATCTTCACGGAACTTGTCAGACAGGTTTCTATATGCAGTATATATACTTCATGCGTAACTTTCCATGTTTTCATGTACTTACCGATAGTATCGTCTATTTCTGACTGCAGCTACCTGTCTTTGTTTTGCCTTTCGTGATGCAAATTCCTCGCGGAATTTGTCACAAGAGTCTACGTAGTTTATAAAGTTGTCAATGTTTCCTGACAGCCAATGTTCAGCTTTGGCTATGAAAACGCGTGGCAATAACTCTAAGCGATCATTCTGAGCGACTTCCAACAATTCGAAACTAACATTGAATTCCCGAAGTTTGGGCTTCAATATCCCCGTTGAATTTTGGAATGTGAGCTATGTCGGCTAGGCGAGGCATCATAAATCCCTGGTTTCTTCTAGGTGGTGATTTATCAGAGCTTCCTCCCTCACGGCTTCTCTTTCTTTCCTCAATAATAACTGTATCTTTATGGCCAGAATATTTTCTTGTTGGAGAAGGTTATTACAAAACACCCGCTTCTGGATTCAAAACTTCAATTCAGGAGAAACTCTTGTAGAACCATCAGTTATCACAACTTCGGTTGGAATACGTAAAATATGAAATTGCATCTCCAAATCGTTAACTCTCTGGACGAACAAGCTGGTCTGTTCCTTGATTTCTTGTCTTAGAGAAACCTCTAACTTTCTAGCGTCGCTTAGAGTATTTTGTAGTATTTCCTTCTGAGGCTGCACTGCTTTCTCAATGCCTTCTGTTTGTTCGTTCAAAGTCTGAACAGCAGCCTGTAATTCTTGTCCAAAAGCATCTACTGTAGTCTCCAACGTTTTCAACTTTTGGGGCTGGAAGTTAACTGCTCCTGCCTGATTTGTAACTGTCTGGATTAATTCAAGACAAGTATTTAAGTTTTTATCCACTTGCTCCTTCCAGTCAGCCAGAGCTTGCAACTGTTCTTGGACAACCTGTCCAACTTTCTTATTGACTCTTTCCGTTACCTTTTCTATTTCTTGCTGGCTACTTACTTTAATTTTCTGAAGTTCTTCTCTCAGTCCTTCAACTTGGTCTACCTTAAATTGTAAAAAGAGAGCTCTAAGTTCATTCATATCGGCCTTACATTTCTCTTCATCATCTTCTTTCTCTTTCTTTCTCTTTTGATCTTGCTTCTCTATCAAAGACTCAAGTTCTCGCCTTCTCTCAGCTTCCTCTTTAGCTTTCTGCTTTACCTTTCCCTCTTTCCTTCTTCTTTTTCTTTCTTTTGTTCTTCTTTCTCTTTTTTGAACCACTCAAGGATCAACCATTCAGGAGGTGAAAGCATTGGAAGACCATGGGTCCCTAATTGGAATTTGGTTGCTGTGAATATCTGGCTGACGACATAGAGTACTTCCAGTGTTCCCAGTGTTTGAAATATAAGCATTTTAATTTCGATGGACAAGAGGTAGCAAGTTCAAAAGGTGACTTGGTTTGTAGTAACTGTCAGACCACTGTTCCCAAAGATATTGAGCCGGATGTACGCTACGGCCCTCACGTTGCGGAGCCAAAATATTTGCTACGTCGTCCCAGGCTAGGAGTACGAGAACTCTTTTACACTCAGGGTCTTGCTGGGTTTAAGTAACAGTCTTAATATCACATAATTAACGTTTTATTAACAGTTAATTGATTTAACTAGAAACTAGTTAACACACGTGACTCAACACGTTTGAAATACATTTCCACTAAGATATCTACTTTAGAAAGCCCTTGCAGATGCAAATCTTTCACTTAAATTTCAACTCTGCTATTTGCAGCAGATTAGAAACAAGAAATAGTCACAAGATTTCTCACATAATGCCTTGAAAAATCACAAACTTAGACTTACATTAAAATCATATTTTATCATTTGTTTTATAACGAAACCGCAAGAAACAAAGAAAATCTCTAACTTTTCCCATCGTTACGAAGACTTATTTTTACGGAGTTGCCAACCTTGCACAGAAAATGATCATATGACCATACAGGCCCTTCTATACGTGTGATAAAACTTGAAATCTTCTTTGACAATGAACATATAACATGGGTAAAACGAACATGTACATACATAAATTAAACAAATAAACAATAAATCTTTTGCTACGACGTATCTTGTTTAGTTGCAAGGCAGTACTGGACTAAAATCTGAATTACCGAAACTTTGGATGACATTGGTTTCTGTTCGATTAGATATTAAACACAAGGGCACCTGCAGAAGGGGTGGAGATATCTGGAAAGACTTCATACAATTCCAATTTTGAAATTGTAGCGTGCAAACATGGACGAGGGGTGCGCTGAAAGACAGCAGATTAAGTGCCTATGCAAATTATTCTAGTGGTGCGGATACTATATGAGAATTCTCTGAAGTGGGGTAAAGCATCAACCCACCTTTTCTCCACTTAAGTTCCTCTGTCCTCCCCCTTAAGAAAAATCTTGCGGGTGGCCATGATTAAGCAAATATCGTCCAATTATACGCATGCATTTTATGTTGGTAAAAAATATCTGCATGTGAGGTTTAAATGAATGAAAACTAATTACAGCCTACTAAATAGTATTCTGGAGAGAACTTTGCAAACATTTATAAGATTACTAAGATGGGAAACCAACTAAGTTCATCCCATCTCTCCCCTTTAAGTTCATCATAAAGTCGCAAGTGGTTCTCAGTTGTAGCACAGTTAGGAAAATGCCAGGTTTCGTCGTATAGAAACTAAGGAAATTAATTTTTTTAATATTCCATTACTTATGTAGATTGTGCTTTTAAATAACTTGGATGATTTTAATATTCTCAGTACCATATACACAAGATTACCCATTAATATTACCACATATTAAAGTTATACCTTCGTTATTCTAAAGAAGAAATGTGTTCTTTAATAAATTTACAACCATAGGCCTATAATATCGTATAATATCGTATTTATTCCATTTAACAATTCCATTTCTTTTGGAAAAGATGATGTCTGTCTCCCAAGGAGAATGCCTGTGATGATTTTTTAATGGATGAAACCATGAATAAAGTTAGCCCTAGCTAGCTCCCCCAAGCAGACGGGCAAAACTACGTCTATATGTAGAGAGGAACACTCCAGAAAACTGCAGTCTGCAATTTTGTGTAATTTTAGTTCTACAAACGTTGGTGCAAGGTTGCCAACATTAGCGGCGATTAGGGAGGCGTGGGCAGTTGTGCCAGTCGCAATTTCTTTCCACCTTTGCCCCTGCACTATGTTAAGTCTTGTCTACTAAGAGAAAGTAAATTGCCCTTGCACCTCCCCCACCCCCGGCCTAGTTTTGGCACTCAATCGCCGCAACTTACTACGAAAATGTCTCCATCTTTTGGTTAACTCACATTTAGAGTTATTCATTATAATAATAATTGCTAATACGTATAATTTTATTTATGAATATGTTATTTTCTGAATATAGAATTATCATTATCATAGCTGTTCAAAAGAAAACACATATCTAAGTATTCGAATGCTTCTGAGAATTCAGTGTAAACAATAAGTGAAAAGTTGTACCATGTGACAGCTGTGTGGCTAATTGTTGGGCTGAGGTGAGAGAGGAGGGGGGATAAAACACATTTTCGGATCTGGCCCCTCCCCCCAAGAAAATCCTAGTACGAGCCTGGACTACAATCAACAGTAAATATAACAGTAGTATAACATTTTCGATCACTATTTTCGTTCATTCTTCTTCATTTTATGTGTTCTTGTGTTTTGGTTTTTAAAATCCAAATAGGGTATTCTTTGTACTGAATAAATGAGAAATGATAACACTGTTAAGCCTTGTTTCCATGTTAATAAAAGTATAAAATGCTGACCAAGGCAAAATTTATTGTATAAAAATATACATTAAAAACGTAACGTTTCCACCCTCTGACAGGGCCTTCTTCTGAATATTCGTCTATAGTCTTATCAGCAATGAGACAAGATTGCCAGGGTGTAAGAGGTGTCCCTTTGTGAGGACACCTAAATATCAACCTATCATTCACGTAGTACACTCAAGACTGAATTTTACAGACTAAGGAGGCTCTGACGCCTGGACTCAGAAAGAGTATACATCTAATCTCCTGTGGTACTATTGTTGTGTCCTGCTCGTGTTTATGATTGATTGTCTTTTCTGCAATTTCTTCTTATCATTATTCATCCTCATCATCGCGATTAGCCAAAAATGGCTGGAAAATGACGAAAAATAAAGTAAAATCAATCAAGCAATCAATCGAGATGTGATTGTTAGTTTCTTTCGATGTCATCCTGTACACCTAGAGTTGTGATTTAAACAATTGTGCGGGTTAAATTTTCTTTGCTCACAGTGCATGTACAGTACTGATCGCATTGAAAGCAATCACCATTTTGGTCAATCTACATCGTTCGTGTTCTCGCGTTACGGTCGAATTTCTTCTTTCTTAGGTTAAGCTTGTTAGGATTAGTTATCTTAGCATAAATACACTGCAATTTTTTATGGCGTCAGGAGAGAAAAGGCTGGGCCTCACCAAATAGGTGATTGAGTTAATTCCAATAAATGAAACCCCTAAAGATATTCTTGTTGTACGTCATGAGTCATTGATTGATGGAATGATAATATATTTTGGAATGTTTTCTTTGTACTCTGTCTCGGTTATCTCTGGAGCAAGAACGTGAATAGCCACGGAGAAGGTGGATCGAGTGAGAAGAGCGAAGGTTGATAACGGCACTACCTTCCCCCTCTCCAAGCAATCGCATTCCCTCTCATGTGTTCATTGGTGTAGCAGTCTCGCGTCACAACTTGCGCAGAGACTTGTTTTCTTTCCCTTGCTCCAGAGATGATAGCCGGGACAGAGTATAGAAGCATAAGCAATGGTATATTTTCCGAAAGAATCATTTGTTTGAGTCATACAGGTTCATAAATTGTGAACACATATTATCTCATGTGTCCTATGACCAGGTGTACCCATCTCCCAAAGGCCAATGGCGCATCGCCCTCAAAATCATGCCATGCGCCCCCCCCCCCCCCCATCACATCATTCGTGCCCTCAAACCACATCGTAAGCACCACAAAGTATTTATTATGACAGCGTGTCTACCGAATGTAACTTTTTTCTTAGCTTTACTGAACACTATACTTGATCAGCCCCTACTCCCTAAACAGGGGAGCCCATCACTCAAGACTGCCCCTAAAATCGTTCATCATAATTAGAGCCCGGAAGTTCAGGCATTTATTTTCGTTAAAATAGGCAGGCAAAAAGGCATTTATAATGTGGATAATAGGCACTAAAAATGGGGAAAAAAGGCAAAATAAACCGAAAAAGGCACATTTGGAAGTCGCTTACTTTTATCTATAATTTCTGGCAACATGTTAAAATGTACATTCGAAAGAGCATTTCAATTTTCTCCGTCTTGATTGCACATAACTACAAGGTGTTTTTTAAGTTCTCAACATTCACTGACATCGTCTGTCAGAGAGAATGTTTTTCATAATAGAAAATGATCTTTCTACTTCGACAGAAGTTATTGGAGCATACATAAAACAAGCTATTGTAGCTGGACTCATTTCGGTAACAGCATTTTCACCTTTTAGAATATCACAAATTGTTTTCAAGTCCTCATTTGCACTCATTACCCGCTTGCACTTTTCCGCAACAGCTGACCCCTTTTCTCCTGGCACTTCCATAATCTGCTGCATAGATTCCTCGTAGATTTTCATGGATGCTATAATTGTAATTGTCTCTGACAATACACTATAATGTGCAAAAATAAACTTGAACAGCACAGGAGTTTTTTCACTTCACGAATTGAAGTCGCTTCATTTTCTGGAAGAGCATCGATCACCTCACTGAATTTTTCAAAGTTGTTAGCATAATATAAAGCTGCTGATATCCAGGTTCCCCATCTCGTCAAGACTGGTTGCGGAGGTAAACTAAGCTCAGATGCAACTTCCTTAAATTTTCGAGTTCGAACGGGAGATTTCAGAAATATCTTCTTTGTGTTCGAAATCAACCTGTCCACTTCAGCAGTCAATCATGCACAAGAAATGTTAACCGAAAGGCAATATCCTAACTCAGCATGAAATACTTTTTTCTCACACTTTTCTCCTTCAGCAATGTTGAAACATGCATGAGTTCAATATTACTTAAATAAGGCGAAAATTATTCACATAATAAACGGAAGAAAAATAAATGCCAACAACGTTTCTTGGGAGAAAAATAATTTATATACACATTTTTTTTAAAAAAATGGTCAAATTTCATTGAAAAAGGCAAAAAAAGGCATTATAATTAAAAATAGGCAGTGGGGTCCAAAATAGGCAAAATAGGCAAAATGAAAAGGCTTCTAAAACATTCGAAACAACATAAGAAACGTATATCCGGAAAAATTGTATCAAAATATGCAGTAGATAAAAAGAGGCATTTTGCCAAACTTCCGGGCTCTAATCATAATCCTCCCAAAATAGTTTGGATGAATACGTAATAATTGATATCTATTTGAATGAAATACCATGTTAAACTGTCCATATCTTTTAATTGTTCGATTATCGAAAAAGAACTTTCAGCTAGCACGTTGATTGTTTAAATGTAGTAAATTAATTTATGTATATATTCATGTAAATACTGTTTGTGAATGGGTTTATAATACTCACAATTTGAGTATTTAACACAAATTGTTACAGAACTTAGATAAAGATAGAAAATTCAAACTTAGCAATCCAAATATGACTGATTCAATTATTGTGTCACGAGTGACAAGAAGTTAGAAATGCGGATTCGATATATCTTTGTTCCAAATGATGCACCAGCTTGAAATTAAGCAGTATACCAACAGTAAGCATTATATTTTAAAAAGTTATGTTATTAATGAATATTGAGAATATCGCTTACATCTTGTAATGCAGCTATAGTATAAAACATGGAATTCCGCAACACGGCGTCGCCTTTTAATCAAGGGATCCCGGGTTCGATACCCGGTGGAGGCATATTGGGGTTCGGATTCCACTTTAAACTGTAGGTCCAGTACCGATTAGCCTTACTGTGCATAAAGTGGACTTAAAACAACAATTCAATCAATCAATCAATTCCGCAACACAACTTTGCAAGCGAAGCGAGCAAGAAAATTTTTACATCAATATCTTTGCAAGCTTTCAAGAATATTATCGTATTTGCCGATGTAATAAACGCACTTTTTCCTCCTAAAAACAGGTCTGAGAAACAGAGATTCAAGATGGCGGATGGACTAGCTTACGCTTAGCTTAGCTCCGTGTTTCAGTTCCAAGTGCTCGCAGGTGCGTAAAGTCGGAAAGTTAAAACTAGTGTTCGGGGCAATAATAAGCTGGTGTCCAAGTTCTAAGTGACTTTTATTGTGGTTTGTGATATTGTGTCGGTTTTTGTGCACAAAAGAAGATGCACACTCGGAAACAGCGAAAGGAGTCCACCACGCCGAGTGGATCGGGCAGCAGGAAGAGCAGCGGCCGAGGGGAGAACAGCGGCCACCCGTCGCCCACCCAGGCGAAGGGACCCCAGGAGGTAAGCAAGGAGTCTCTCATTGAGACAATAGAACATTGCGTGAAAACGCAAATAAATTCCGAAGTAGTGCAGAAGAGTTTAGCAGACTTAATAGTAGAGAGGGTCACAGCTGCTGTAGTTGAAGCGCTTCAGCATAGCCTCAACTTCAACAGTGAAAAAGTGCACGAGTTTCAAATGCAAATCGCGTCGTGCGAAAGAAACATTGCCAGTCTTAGCACTCATTTGGAAGAAAAAACTGCAGAACTGGAGCAATACCAACGGCGCCAGTCGATAAGAATATTTGGTCTCCCTGAAAAGGACAATGAAGATACCGACAAAATAGCGATAAAACTTTTCGAGGACAAGCTTGGATTGACAATTCAAAACGGTGATATTTGTCGTTCGCATAGGACTGGTCAAAAATCCAACAGGCCACGCCCTATAATCGTGAAGTTTGTCAGTTACAGGACAAAATCCCTGGTTATGAGGAACAAAAGCAAACTGAAGGGAACCCGGATCTCAATTCACGAAGATTTGTGCAAAGCTCAGCTGCAGCTCTTGCATGAAGCAAGGGAAAAGTTTGGTGCTGCCACTACGAGAGACGGGAAGATCCTCGTCATAAGGGACGATCAAAGATTCTTCATTTCTACAAAGGAAGAGCTGCGGAACATGAAGTAAAATGTGCCTGTTGTGCCTTGGAAACTACACGGACAATGACAATCCTTTACAGTTTTCTGGTTCATGATCATTAACCTTTCATCATATTCACTTCTCAAGACATTATATACACATCCGTTTATTTCCACAAAATAGCGTTGAAACCTCATTTTTTTCTCACAGATTTTTAAACGTACATATACTTTTTCCATTTTGTCAAATTGCCTATTTCTATATTTTTAAATTGCATCTTGCATATTTGTATTTTGAATTATTTCTTTCATTTATATACACACATTTTTGAAATCTACATTGTTGCCCAAATTTTGCAACCCTAGCGTATTAACATATATATAGTATATATACCCCTTTTTTTTGTATATTTTCTCGTTTTGCTTATTTGTATCATTATTTATAGGTATCTATGTAATCATTTCCTGCATTCTTGTATCCTACTCATATTTTTTTTTATCTTACTCATTTTTATTAGTAGATTTTTTCTTCTTTTTAAAATCATATATTCATAATTACTTATATGTTCCAAGTATGATGATTAAGCCACATACAATTACATTTTGGATGACAAGATATTGTTTACCTTGTTACAATATTGTAAGACCCAATGCCTCATTTCTGCCAGGAAAACTAAATGTATATTACAAGACGTTCCAGGCGCTTATTGTTCGGGTAAACTGGAAAGAAACCAGGCTCCGTGAATAGCCCACGTGATGAGGTCAGTGGAGTCCTTTCCCCTCCCTTTAGCTTCAGGGACAGTTTTTTCCGTCAGGCACCCTCACCCCCTCCTCCCCGACTCAGCTATTGTCAATCACCGCTCCCCAAACAGAAGCTAAGCAACGGCCTCGAGTCATTCCCCAAAGAACTGAAAGTGTGTCACTTCAACACGGAAGGTCTGCTAAATTCTTTTGACGAATTTAAATACATAATAAACAAATTAAATTTTCAGATCATAGGAATTACCGAAACGTGGCTTAAACCACATATTTCGAATAACACGGTAGCATTAGATAATTACGATATTATCCGTAATGACAGATGTGATAGGACTCGAGGAGGTGTTTGTTTATATATACACAAATCATTACAATGGAAAGCACTCGAATTGCCTATTCAAAAATATAATGACGTCGAAGCCTTAGCTGTCGAGGTAACCGTACAGAAGGTGAAGGTCGGGATATTGGTCGCATACAAACCTCCTAAAGTTAAATATACACATGTAAGCGATATTGGGGATATCGTGCAATATTTTCATTTGAAATATGCTCATTACGTTGCGATTGGTGATCTCAACGTAAATATGCTGAAACAAAATGAACCCAACACGCGATTCTTAAACGACATCATTGCCGAGGCTCACGGTAAGCAAATCACCACAAAGCCCACGAGGGTAACGCCAACGTCAAGGACTTTAATCGACGTTATCATCTGCTCTGATAACCTGAAGGTGACCCACGTCGATCAGAATATAATGTCCGGTATATCAGACCATCACCTAACATACGCCGTGTTCGGAATCAACTGCACCAAAAAATATAACAAATTGGTTCAAGTCAGAAGCTTTAAGAACTTTAACGAAAGCGAGTTTAACAAAGACGCGGGAAATATTAATTGGGACTTAATATGCAGCAAACACGACGTAAACGAATCCGTTTTTCTCTTGAACAGCAACATTATTGCGTTGGCTGACAAACATTTTCCAGTAAAAACGTTTCGAGTAACTAGACCACCCGCCCCTTGGATATCTGCAAAAGTAAAAGAATTTTGGAAAATACGCGATTACTTTCACCTGAAGTATGTTAACACCGGAGATCAAGACGCGCTTCTCTCTTATAAATATTTTAAAAATCGTGCGAAAAAAGCCGTGAGAAACGCAAAATTCCACCTTTATGACCGGGTTCTCGATGAAAAAGTTAAAAACGCTAGAGCATTTTGGCAGACATTAAAACGAGAGGGAGTTGTTACTAATAAGTTTAACCAAAAATTACCCTCAAGTGTACTCAATGCGGATGCAATAAATGACTTTTTTGTAAATTCTGCTTGTCAGCAAACAAACACGACCGAGGTTGAGAAATTAATCGAGTCATATAAAACATGGCAGACAAGCGGAACCTTCAAACTGAAGAAGGTTAATGAGGCTACCGTGTTGAAAGAGCTCAAAAAAATACATTCCAATGCCAAGGGTCATGATGGCATCAGTCTAAAAATGTTGAGACTCTGCATCCCACATTGCCTAAAGAGCCTAACTCACATCATAAACTGCTCTCTTTCTCAAGGGGTATTTCCCGAAGATTGGAAAAAGGCTGTAGTGACGCCCGTACCGAAAACCACTGTTTCCCTTGATGTTAAAGATCTAAGACCAATAAGCGTACTGCCAATTATGTCTAAAGTTATAGAACGCATAGTAAAAGAACAATTAGTAGACCATCTGATGTTGCATGACCACTATTCTCCACATCAATCAGGCTTCAGGAAACAGCACAGCACGGTAACTACTTTAGTTAGCGTTGTTGATGACATAGCCAAGGGGATGGATAATGGTAAAATTTCGTTTCTGGTACTCCTTGATTACACCAAGGCATTTGACTCCATAAACCACAACCTTTTGGCAGAGAAATTGAAATCTATCGGCATAAGAAATAAGGAATTGTTATGGTTTCGGTCTTATCTAACGAACAGGCAACAATGTGTAAAATTAGTACATGAGAATAAATCGTGCATGTCTAAATGGCTTGATATCAAACAAGGAGTACCACAAGGAAGTATTCT
Organism: Lepisma saccharinum; assembly: GCF_977018435.1. Classification (NCBI taxonomy): domain Eukaryota; kingdom Metazoa; phylum Arthropoda; class Insecta; order Zygentoma; family Lepismatidae; genus Lepisma; species Lepisma saccharinum. The sequence goes on from NC_139238.1 coordinate 50,797,550, forward strand.
AGGACCTATCCTATTTTCGCTATACATCAAAGATTTTAATGATTCACTAAAACACTGCAAATACCACCAGTATGCGGATGACACACAAATATATATACAAACACCATTAAGAAACAGTGCAATGGCCCTAGAAGCATTGCAACAGGACCTCAATTCAATATCTAAATGGTCTGAATGTAATGCACTCAAATTGAATTCATCCAAGTCTTACATTTTAACTTTAGGCACAACGAGTAACCTCAAAAAGTTAGAACAATTACAACTCCCCCTCCCTACACTGAATAATTCCAAAATAAAGAAAGTAGAAACAGCACGCAACCTTGGCATAATATTGGACGAGAATCTACAATGGGGTTCTCATGTCACACATATAATTAAAAACTCAATAGCCAAACTGAAATCACTTTTTCCATTAAAACATATGCTAAGCAAAGAAACGAAAACTCACCTAGTCAACACACTTGTAATGCCAAAAATTGATTATGCTTCCCCAGTTTTTATAAACATCCACAGTGCTCTAAATTACAAGATACAAAAACTTCAAAACAGTTGCATAAGATTTATACTGAATGTCAAAAGAAGAGAACACATATCCCCGTACTTACAGGAACTTAATTGGTTAAACGTTAAGAATAGGAGAACATTTTTGGCATTGTCTTTATTGTACAGGATCCTGAACAATAAGGAACCAAGATATTTATATGATCAAATTGCTCCGTACAGGAAGAAAGGAAAACAAATTAACCTTCGTCAAAAAACACACTTCACGATTCCTGTACACAGAACAACATTCTATGGGAATTCTTTCATAGTCACCGCAATAAAAGAATGGAATGACCTCCCCCCACCACTGACCTCAGGGGAGCTCCACCCTGCAACATACAAAATAAATCTAAAGAAACATCTGCTGTCCAAACAATAGTGCCTGGCTTTGTCTTTTCTGTAATGAATGGGAATGAGCTATTGGTTGTAGTTTTAGCTGTAATAATTGTATTTTAATTGTGGTATTTAACTCTGTACCTTCAGTACATTAATTGTTTACATTATAAGTAGGAATGTTTTTTTTTAATTTCTTTTTTTTGTATTTTTTTTTGTATTTTTATTCTTTCTACTGCAACAAAGATTTTCAAGAAGTGGAAAGTGTCAATTGTAATATGTTTTTTTTAAAGGGTTTGTTGTAAGAACGGCCCGCGAGGCCGAAACACGCCCTCTCAATAAAGACGATATTATTATTATTATTATTATTATTATTATTATTATTATAAGTGATGAAGAAGATCAAAATGTATTCATTCCTAGCTAGATTAGATAAGTTATTTGTTGAAAGTTGACTTACATATTACTTTATATTTGAAATACGTAAATTAATTATAAATTCAATGATAAATCTTTTTCCTCAATAATGTGTGCAGAGTTATGAAGATTAAATTCTTAAATAATAATAAATCATTTATAATTTCTCATTTGTTGTAAATCTATAATTATTTAATTTCCATTTTTCTCTCTCGTTGACTGTCTGAGAAGAAGAGTGACAAGGAAGGAATGAAGGATTCAGTGCATCTCAGGATCAGTGGAGGAAAGTCAGATAAGTCATGAATAATTTATGTTAATAGTAAACACTTCATTTTCTTTCTCCTCGCTTTTCACTTTTCCATGCAAGAAAAAAATAGCGTTTTTGAGTTTTGAAACACTCAGGCAGACACACATATTCATATTTTACAATGTATTTCGTACGTGAAAGCGTGGAGGTTGTGGGTTTGGTTGTACATGTTTTAATATCAGTGTCTGTGTGTGTGTGTGTGCGATAGTGTGTGTGATCGTGTGTGTAATGTGTGAGTAGTAATTTCAAAGAGTCAGTGACAATCATTCATACCTACTATTCATACAGCCATATTTTTGTAACTTTTTGTTCGCAGAGCGCTGAAACGTTAACGTGAGGGCAGGTAAACGTTTCTACTAAAGCCTTCAATTTTAAGTGCGAATACATCACTAATAAGACCGCTTCTCATTTCATATTTATAATAAGTGAATATGCAAATATTATTTTTCTTGTCAATTTTATTCTTTGATCACAACATGGATAAATTGTTTAAACTTATATCCAGCGGATTGTGAATCCAGTATGATCACTGACGTACGGAGGGTTTTTTTTTCGAAAGGGGCTGGAATTGTAATGGTGGATAGTGTAACTGCTTTCTAAGGGAGTGACCTACACAATAGGATATTTCGTATATTCAAAAATGTTCAGTCTCAAAAATGGCAATCGGGGATTATTTTATGACAAGTTTGTATTTACCACTTTGGTTTTCCCCGAGTTCTTGACTATTTTTTTTTTAGGAAATTTTAATTTTTTTCAAAATGTCGAAGGGGGCTCTGCATACGCCAGTGAGTGGTAACAACCAGCATACGCGCTCGCTACTTCTTCAGCCATTCCCACCAAAGAAATAAAAAGTAAATTAATGTAAATTATAAAATTCCTCCTATTTATATTTTGTAAAGAACACACAAATACTTGCTTACAGCAAATTATAGAGAAAGGTGGTATTCATCGCCGTAAAACAATAGAACAGTTCTATTCTAGTTACTATCTGATAGCGTTACATAACAGTTGGGCTGAAAAGTTCGTAGGCTGACTCATAGATGGCGTTACTAGAATTAAATCCATGTGATTTTTACTTAGTACTAACTTTCAAAAGATACGTGTATAAATTTCACAGCTGCCGGATAATTAGTTCGTGAGATATAGCATTGTGAGTGAAGCAGCTTTTGTTATTGTGAAAAAATGGATAAAAAAAGAATTTCGTGTGTTAATAAAGCATTGCTTTTTGGCGAAAAAAAATACTGTTGAAGCTAAGGCTTGGCTTGATAAACATTATTCGGACTCTGCACCAGGAAAATCAACCGTTGAGAAGTGGTTTGCTAAATTTAAACGAGGCGAAATGAGCATCGAAGACGATGCGCGCAGTGGACGCCCCAAAGAGGCTGTTACCGACGAAAACATCAAAAAAGTCCACAAAATAATTTTAAATGATCGTAAAGTGAAGTTGATCGAGATAGCTGAGACTTTAAAAATATCAAAGGAACGTGTTGGACATATTGTGCATGAATATTTGAACATGCGAAAGCTGTGTGCAAAATGGGTGCCGCGCGTGCTCACAATCGACAATGCACCGTGTCACAAATCAATGAAAACGATGGCAAAATTATATGAATTAGACTACGAATTGCTTCCCCATCCACCATATTCTCCAGATCTGGCCCCCAGTGACTTTTTCCTGTTTGCAGACCTTAAAAGAATGCTCGCTGGAAAGAAATTTAGCACTGATGAAGAGGTAATCGCCGAAACTGAGGCCTATTTTGAGGCTAAACAGAAATCGTACTATAAAAATGGCATCGAAAAATTGTATGACCGCTATAATCGTTGTATCGCCCTCGAAGGCAACTATATTGAATAATAAAATCGAATTTTGTCAAAAAAATATTTTTTACTATGTTAGCCTACGAACTTTTCAGCCCAACTGTTATGCTATGGCGTTGTATATTTTACCATTGTGTAAGGTGAGGCGATAGTTATTACTCACTGTGAATTCCTGAGAAATTACGTATACTTGTTTTGTATCTCGATTTATTTTACCCAGAACTGTCGCCAATTCCCAAACTATACACAAACTATACACGAAGATATGGTCACTCAAAACTATGTCGTCTAGTAAATCGCATGTATTTTTTTTCAGGCTACTAGGGTCTACTATGAAAATGAAAATGTTAAGAAAATTACATAAATCCATAATTGTTACCTTCTTTGAAAGTTATACAGTAGTTGAACATTCAATGTCGCTTTTCTACTTTCTTGAGTTAATCGTGACAATGTGGTTAAAAAATGGAAAGAACAATGAATAAAGTACGGAAGTTACCTGGAGAAAAGAGGAACCCCATAATCTCTGCCAGGAAAATGTTTGTAGTGTTTCGTTTGATCCAATAAATGACGTATAATGTGCTTTAATATTAACTAAAGTGAACTGCGAAGTGAAAAAGTGAAGTCATAAATCCAACTACGTTGTATAAATTTCATTTTGTTTCTATTAACTAGTGAATGGCAATAGGGCGTAGAGTTCGTAAGAAGAGGTGTGGGCTGAATGGCCATATATATGAATTGCGTATGCCAGTGGTTCTCAGACCGTGGTACGCGTACTCTTAGGAGTACATGAACTACTTGTATGGGTTACGAAATCAGCTCAGAGAGTGTTTGTTCTTATCCGCAGCGTACCTAAAAAACCAAGAATCGAAATGGCCTACATTTAGAGCCGTGTCTCCGCTTGGAAGTTTAAAATCCACAACCAGATATGAAGATACGGTCTCAGGCTATGCAGTCACATCCTTCTCACTAGAAACTCTGAGGATTTACAATATAATCTTGACAGTATGTTTGCAAACTTATTATTTATCTTAAATTAAAATTCCATAACCCTGAAATAAATGTGAAAATTGAACATTTCTATACACGTCTTTGCATACAAGTGTCTCACATTTTTATTTTTTGTAACTAATCATAAAGATTCTAAACGTAGGTACACGCAATAACATAATAAACGTATGATTTTAATGTTCATTTGTTTACCATCTTTCCGCATACAGTCCGACTGCCATTTTGCTGTGTTGAAGATACACGCCTCGAACATATAACAAATGCCTCACCAACTAGTTTGCGAAAACAAATATTCCTAAAACCCACTATTTGGATACAACCTATGGTGGGTGTACATTAGACGTTTTGTTACGTCTCAAGGGTACAATGAGAAAAAAGGTGGTTGAGAACCGCTGGCTTAAAAATTGATTGGTGTCAGTATATTTGAAAGTTTGAAATTAGTTTGATAACACTGGGCAACAAAAAAAAATATTTGGAAAATCGTCTAGGGTTTTTCAGCTGAATTAGACTAATTTTGATGCCCTGAGTCCGAAAATGACCTTGGTTTTGCTCAATCAGGTCAGGATTGTTTTCTACAGAAATTTCAAAAAAATCTGTTTTTCGTAAGAAAATCTAATTTCTGCTGATAAACCCCTGACAATTTTTTCCGTTTCCCTCAAGAAATAAAAGTCAACGTATCCAAATTAATTCATTATTTATTTACTACATTAAATTTGATAAACATAATCATAATATAATAAGAATGAGCGTTACATGACACAAAAGTTCAGAGTTCAAGGCAGATATCGGCGTTTCTTCGATTTCCGTGTGTGAGCAGCTGCTGGGTTGTCTCTCTTCAGCGACCAGCAGTAGTCCGCCAGCATGACTGCGTCCCACCTCCCCTGGTACCTCTCCTCCATTTGGCGCATGTCCTGATGGAACCTTTCTCCCTGCTCGTCGCTCATCGCCCCAAGGTTTTCAGGAAACCAATCCATGTGTGAGAACAGGAAGTGCATCTTTATACTCATCAAACACCTGAGTTTTTGGAAGGCCTCTATCATGCTGCTGATGAGTGTGGCGTGGTTTGGTGCCTTCGTGTTCCCCAGGAAGTTGTTCACCACCTGCACAAACGATTTCCAGGCGGCGCACTCAAGCGTGTTCATGGAGTTTTGGAACTCAGTGTCCTGTATGAGCTGCCGTATCTGTGGGCCATCAAAAATGCCGGCCTTGAGCTTCTCAATGGTCAGTCGAGGAAATGCTCGGCACATGTAGTTGAAGCACCTCCCATCCTTGTCCAGAGCGCGCGTGAACTGTTTCATTAACCCAAGCTTCATGTGTAGCGGTGGGATCAATATCTTCTCCCGGTCAACAAGAGGTTCGTTTATGATGTTTCTCGCCCCAGGTACTAACTGCTCTCGCGCCGGCCACTCTTTCTTTACATAGTGCTGGACTCTGTCTCGACTGTCCCACATACATATAAAGCATGGGTACTTCGTGAACCCGGACTGCTGACCTAGTAGAAAGTTCACCATCTTGAAGTCGACGCAGATCATCCATTGGTGCTGCTTATATTGGATTTTGTCAAGCACATACTTCACTGCTTCATATTTCTCTTTGAGAGTTGTGGAGTGCGCAAGAGGGATTGAGGCGAACTGGTTCCCGTTGTGGAGGAGCACACACTTCAAAGAGCGCTTGCAGCTGTCAATGAAGAGTCGCCAATCTGTCGGATCGTATGTAGGAGTGCCGAGTTTATGAAGAAGACCGGCGACATCTCGGCAGTACACGAGGTCTTCCTCCTGGCAGAAGTAGCCCATGTACTCCTCATGCCTTCTACGGAAGAAAGTGATACGCGCGTCCTCGCCAAGTAAATTTTTCTCTTTGAGTCTGGAGGCCAACAGCTCGGAGGAAGTCTTCGACAAGCTGAGATCCCGAACCAGATCATTCAGCTCACATTGTGAAAAGGGCTGCGGACCATCTTGTGTTTCATACTCCTGTTCTGTATCTCCTACGTCGTCTGAAGTGGTGGCCTCGTCGTCGGTGTGAGGAAGCTGTGGGAACGCTGGTACAGGTATTTCTTCGCAGTGAGCAACTGGACGGCGGGCAGATGGAAGGTCGGGGTACTGGAGGATGTGCCGATTCTTCCGGTTGATGCCAGTAGTATTGATGGCGCAGAAGTAACAATCCGATGCATGGTCAAGCGGCTCCCTCCAAACCATCGGAATCCCAAACTTCAGTGAAGTTTTGGCGCCCTTAGTCCACCGCCTGAGGTATTCCACGCACGTCTTGCACACCGTGTGCGGTGCCCAGGACTTATCTTGGTCACCTAGCTTGACTTTAAAGTACGCCTGGTATGCGTGCTTCACGAATCTTGTGATGTTCTTCCTATCCGCTGACAGCGTGTATTCTCCGCAGATATAGCAGAAAACGTCAGGATTATTCCTGCATGAACGTCGCGCCGAAGCCATCTGAAAGTAATAAATAATATTATATTATTATAATATATATATATAAATTAAGTGGTGTGAAAGTAATTAAAAAAATATTATATTATAATATTATAAAATATATATATAAATTAAGTGGTGTGAAAGTAATTAAAAAATATAGGACACTTCGACCCCTGCTGTAGCTCAAAAGGTTGACCTGATTGAGCAAAACCAAGGTCATTTTCGGACTCAGGGCATCAAAATTAGTCTAATTCAGCTGAGAAACCCTGGACGATTTTTTGCCTGTTACCCAGTGTAATCATATAACCTACGATTTTGTGAAATTTTACATTTGAACCTTCATCACTTCATGATGGAAGTGTTACATTTCATTTGCAGTAAAACTTGAGAAACAAGCATAACTGTCAACGGTGATTGAACATAGGACAGCTTGTATTCCAACCAATAACTCTATCCCGTAAAACACGGCTCTCCCTTTGTTAATTGAACTATTTACAGTATTTTACGTAGCTCAATAATGTAAATATTTTGTGTCATCCTGCGATAAAGTTAAACGTTCTCACTTAACCCAATAGTAATGAAATTAAGTCTTGACTCAGAGTTTTTCTTGAAATTTGTGACATTTCCTTGTGATATCTTCCAATTTGTTTTTCTGAGCGTGGCAATATGCATGCTATTATGAAATCGCTGGTTCATTATGCCACGTGTTTTCTGATTGGAACTGTACGCTTGAGTAGTGCTTGCCAGAAAGAAAATGCCTTCTACGTAGTATCAGACTTGCGTGTGCAATTTTATTCCATATAAACAGAAAAGTCATTCTCTTTATTCGAATGAGTATACGAAAGGAATCGCGTGAAGTGTACGCAAATTAAAAATTATTTCTAACATATTTTATAAATAGAGAGGTTGTTAAACTTCTCAAGCCTCGAATTTAAACATCGTAAAACAACCGTAAATACACGCAGAACGTATCATGAACCCTACTTATATTTTAGGTGATAATGAAACCTACAAGCCATCATTGCACAGTGGTCGGATTCCACTCTAAATTGTAAGTTAAGTCCCGGTTAGAATACATGTGTATAACGTGAACTGATAACAACAATTAAGACAAAAACAAACAATTCTCCTTCTTCCAGAGAAAGATAAAATAATTGTTTATTGCTTGCCAAATATTAAAAAAAAAGTTATTGTGGCTTGTCTGCTTAGCTGTAGCAAAACAAGAACATTAATAAAGGTATCTTTGGGAAAGTGGTTGATTACCTACCTGTCTTACACACACACGCACACTGGAAAGAACCTAATTGGTAGCCAAAAATGCTACATACTTGGCCCGCAATACCACCCAGGGTATTAAGAATTAACAATTAAGTACTGCGCAAATTAAGAATTATTGACGATATTAAGAGGTGTAGTAATCAAGTACACAAAGAATGTACAAGGTATTTTACACATTGTTCGTTTATTTTCACTTTTTGATTTACCTTTGATATTTATTGCCCCACCCGTGTCAGCCAAAAACAATTAATATCTCCTATAACTGTTATATTTCCCCCTCAACTCCACTAGAATTTGCAAAGGTCAATTACCTTCTCTCCTTGGCATAATTTATTTATATTCCATCATTTGACAATTCACAGAAATTAAAATAAATTTCTTATTAAGTGAAGAGGCAGTGTTTCGTCTGTCCCACCTGTGACACAAAATTGTTCACTTACAGCTACAAACCTGGAAGGTATTGTAAGGGTAGTTATGTTTAATCAACAGTGTTAAGTTTTATATTTAATTGCCAAGAAACGTTAAGGAAAACGTTGCTTAACTATCAGTAGAATTGTTACTTTAATATAAATAATGTAGTCCGTGTGTCCCACCCCTGACAATAGAATGCCCCAGTTCTAGTTTTCAGAAAATGGCTATCAGCAATTCCTTATACTCCCTTCAGTAATTTTTCCCTGGCATAGGCCCGTAATATCTTGTGTTAAAGGAGCCCTTCAAGACCCTTCCAACGCCCCTGAATCACTTCTATAAGCGCCCTGATTGCCGAAATATTGCAATTTAAAGTTAACAAGGTGTTGGAAAAATTGTCAATATCTCATATTATGCACAACTGTAATTTTAGAAATACAAAGGATATAGATCTATAACTCTGCATATTTTTCTACCTCAAGCATGGACGTCCGTTAGGGGGCAAGGGAAGGACCCTGGAAAATGAATGTTAACCTAAAAATTATGTATTTCACACATAATTTCATTTTAATCACAGTAATTTATGTTAATGATTATAAATTCGTTGAAGGAATATGAAAATTTCAGACTAAAATAGTGTTTTTCGAGGGGAATCACTATAATGGGGGAAAATATGCATCCTTTGGCCACCCTTGGAAAAAAAATTACCTTGCTTGCTCCAATGTCCTTAAGTAGCCCTTTCGGTATGCCAAATTTCAATTCAACCAAAAACTGTAAGGTTGAGGACCTTGTTGATTTTACATGAAAAGGCACTTCTGCTTTTCTGTACCTTGAAAGGCATTGTGCCAATTCCCAGACGGGTTGACGTTGACATTCGAGTTCGAGTTCTCTCTCAACGAACAAGACTTTATGTGAGGTTGGCCTAAATTCGGCTGATCAGATTTTGAATGATTGATTGATTTGCTTTAATTTACTTCGATTTTTTGCCACTCGTAGCTAATTTGCGAAGATAGGGATGAATGATGATATGATAAAATTGATGAATGGATATTCACAAACATCCATGCCCAGGCCGGGATTCGAACGCGGGTTCTAAAATGATTGTGTTACTTTCGTTTTCAATCATCATTTTTACTTCCGTTTATTTTTTCAATGCAATGTCAACTCAAAGTACTGGTATGATACACTATAAGAAAGAAAAAACTAAATTAACCCGTATAGAATTTTTGTAAGAATTATAAATTCTATTCATAGCGATATGCTCCGTTACATAACTTGAATATTATTGGTGCCAATGCAAGAAGCGAGAACATGAAAATATCCTGTGACTTAGCCAGTGAGTTTCAGGTGTCGCATTCCAAAGAACATGCCACTCATTGTTAGCTTCAGTGCGATAAATAAGCTATGCGGATCTGAATAGACGTTCCATCATGATTCACTGCAATGTATTTGAATGCAGCTATTGTTCTCCTAGGACAAATTCCTAGAGCGGATATTTACATTGTTGTAGGCATCGCTGGAGCAGTTAGTGTCTTATCAGTGAGCGCTGGAAACAGGAGGTTCCGAGGAGGGTCATTCCTCATTTGTCAGTAGCTACTCGGCGAACGAGGATCTCTAGCGGACAGTCACGAGACTTCATCCTTCATGATGGGCTTGAAAGGTAAGAAACTGAACACTTCACACTTCACTTCACCTTTCTTCCGTGCCCTTATCTTTTCTGACGTCCCTTCTATGTACTTTACTTCAATTCCTTTCTCTTCTTCAATATAGTTTTCTCTCTACTTTATACTATTCAGCTACGTTTTTCATACTTTCATTACATTTCTTATTGTTGACTTGGCTCCCTTTATTATCGACGCCAGTGCTACTCATTTACGACCTGTAATTAATGCTCATCTGTCGCAATTGTAAACAATTGATGCCAGATTCGATTTCCATTGAAATTTTTGACAATCTCCTTTAAATTTTTCCTAGGGTTGCATAATAACGTTCTTTGTGTTTATGAAGTGTTCGCAGAAGATCCGAAGGAGATTATTATGGTTACACTCTGGTCACTGAGGAAGTGTTCACAGAATAAATTCGTGATATTACAAAAGTGAGAGCTCTGGCTGCAACTTCGGTCACTTGGGATGTCTAAACAGAAGAACTTCAGGACATTTTAAGAGAGAGTTCTGGCTGCAAATCTCGTCACTTAAGAAGTCTTAGGTGAAGATCAGTAGAGATTATTAAGAGGAAGATCGCTCTACGACCCTGAACATTAAATAGATAAACTTCAGGATATGTTTAATAAGTTGCTCTATCTCCGATTCTGGTCACTCAGGACGTGCACAAAGAAGAACCTCAATAAATAAAGAAAGAGCTTTCTCTGGCTATTTAGGTCATTTAGGAAGTGTTCTCAGAAGAACATGAAAATATTTTTAATGGATAGTTCTTGCTACAACTCTTTTAGCATAAGACGTGTTTAGAAAGAATCTCTGGAGATTATTGGGAGAGAACTCTATCTACATATCTGGGAGAGAACTCTATCTACATATCTGGTCAATTTGAAGGTGCTCATCTACAAACCTCGTAGAGTTCTTTGGCTGCGACACTAGTCATTTAGGAACTGCAGTGAAGAACTTAAAGAGTTTATTACTATTAGTGACGTGTGTCTATGACTGGGCATTTAGAACGTGTTTATTTTAGAACATCAGGAAACTATTAAGTTTGACTGGCTGCGGCACTGGAAATTGAAATTTAATACGGACATATTTTTAAAATAATGTAAGGAGATTGTCCACGAAGAGAGCTAGCTTTTGATCCAAATCTCGGAATTGAAGATCACTTAGGACATGACTCTGGAAGCTACTGAGTATATTTTAAGAAACGCGGTGGTTTAGCCTGTAGAACTGCTATGCCGGAGACAAGGTTTCAATTTCAGGGGTGAGTGATCTAAGGTCGTAATTTTTCCGACCTTGTCCCTACATAAAGTAGCTCCGGGACTCATCCAACCACAAATCAAAGAGTAAGTGTTGGGTAAAGCGGTCGGAGCGTGGTGCTCATCACATCACCTCCAAAATAGCCGAGATCAAGAATATGTGAGGCCCTACACCCACATCCCCTAAATGTGCCTTCGTCGCACGGGGCTTCATGCACAGGAATGACACCGCAATATGACACCACAATATGACACCGCGTTTCACTTGAGAAGAATACTTTGTACTACATACATATCTTGTAAATTGTGGTAGATATTGCAAGGAATCAGCTTCTTTTCAGTTTTCTTCAATAGCTTACCAAACACAATGTGTCGAGAAATGTGCGATCCGACCTTCGAAGTGTGGGGCTCTCAAAATTTGTCTGTTGGCGAACTCCGGGTACACGTCGAACTCAAGGTTGTTTCTACCATCATCAAACATTATCACGGCCTCGTCCTCATTAGCTAAGCCCCTACCACAGCAGTTTTCATTTTCTCCACTGAGATTACAATTCATTGACTGCTCACTGCATGCGCTACTCGTTGGATGGAGAGATATTTGGTGGGCAGTTGCTCCCAGTCGTGAAAATCTGCATAACGCATTCAGTCTCTTTCTAGTTCACCATGATAGTGCAGAGAAACACACTCCATTTCTCTTCTAGGCATCCCTTCATCAAATGCAACTGTTGATAGACGCGGACAACATTTTGTATATTAAATGATTGATTGATTTGTTGTTTTAACTCCACTTACTGCACATTAAGGCTAATCACGACTGGACCTACAGATTAAAGTGGGATCCGAACCTCTATGTGCCTCCACCGGGTATCGAACCCGAAACCCGTTGATTACAATGCGTCAACACCACCACTGCGCCATTGGGGAGGTCCTTTGTATAAAAATGTAACTGTTCTACTGAGAGTTAAGAAACATTTTTCTTACAGTTTTTGTGCAATGGAATATGAAACTTAACGCATATTAAGCATACCTACCCTTAAAATACTTTCCCAGATTTATAGCTAGCTTTAAGTGTACATTTTTTTTAACAGGTGGGACAGACGAAACACTGCCACTTCACTCAATTAGAAATTTATATTATTTTTTGTGAATTGTCAAATTATAGAAAATAATGATTTAACACAAAGGGAGAAGGTAATTAATTGACCTTTGAATGTTCAAGTGGAGATGAAGAGGACATGTAACAGTTAAAGGAGAAATTATATTTTGGTGTCACGTGTGGGTCACATAGAAAACAAAAGTCAATGAAAAAGTTAAAATAAAAAACAATATATAACACCTTCTACTTACTAACTTAATTATGGAAATTTTTTGAAATTTTATGCAAATGCCAATTTTAGATTATTCACTCAAAAGATAGGATAAAGTTACCACATTGCATTTAATTTGAAAAATTGAGCTTCATGGGCACTTCCAGGTGTAATGCCCCAGAAGTAGGTATGTGTACAGTTGAAGTGCATGTAAGTTGTTGAAGAACACATATCGGCTCAAATTACTTCTACTTTTTTTTTCTCCATTTCATGTCAGATATCATTGTGTGGATCATCACTTGCATGGCAAAGATGTTTCAGTGTATGAAGAACTTCTTGACTGTGTAACGTGCCCGCAGTTACAATATATTTTTCATTAAACGCACTGTTTTGGTTTTGTCAGAGGAGATTTGATAACTCCTTTTTTTTTCTGATTGTTGAAATGCTGCATAATCGTTCATTGTCATGTTATCTTTTCTGCTCTGCGCTCCGCCGAGGCTCATTGTTGTCTAAAAAGTTTGGTAAATGCTTAGTATCAGCTGTGTTGTTTGACATGTATATTTTCTGGCATTTAGGGTTTTTAACAGTAAGGATTTGGGTAATCTAGTTTATCACAGTTTGCAATATTTAAATATATGAGATTTGCTACGTGTAAATTTGTGACGTAGTTAGGTACATCAGCGCCACCTGCTTTACCTATATAAGTAGCTCACACGGGCCGAAAAATGAGTCTCTTTATGGCTCCCTGATGTCAACTGGCAGACATCCAGGAAACGGCCTACTTGCCAGAGAAGCCCAGTAGCAGCAATGGAGGACTTGGTTCCCAGGTTCAAAACCCGGGAAGCCCCCGGCCAGGTCCCTCCTTAAAAGATGAAGCCCTTAATGACCCGGTTCCCAGGAGCAATCCTCGGGAAGCCCCCTGCTGGGTCACCCCCAAGGTTTCTGGTTCCCAGGATCAAACCCCGGGTGGTCCCCGACCAGAGACCTGTAATAGATGTGGCCCAGTAAAGTTCCGGTTCCCAGGTTCAACACCAGGGTAGTCCCCGGCCGGTTCTTTTCTTTCCTCCCCCCTTTTTGCTTTGTATTTTTTGATGGAACCGACTCCCAGGTTCAATCCCCGGGAAGTCCCCTGGTCGGTTTCCTTTCCCCTCCGTTTTTTCCTTTCCTTAAATAAGCATATGTTCGGAAGGTAGGAGAGGGGGAAAAGGTTAATTTTTAATTTAACCTAGTTTTATTTAGTTCAGGAACCGACTCCCAGGTTCAAACCCCGGGAAGTCCCCGGTCGGTTTCTTTTCTTTCCCTTTTTAGCTTTTAAGCATATGCACATGAAAGAGAGAACGGCAAACGTTTCAAGTAAGTCTGGAAACCTAACTGAAATAAACATGTTTAAATGTAATATGAGATTGGCTTATCTAGGTGGCTAACCGAGATAAAAAGGTTTATTTAGGATCTAACCCGTTAAAAATTGTTGTAGAAAGATGTATATTGTTGTCACCGGGTTAGTGAAGAGCCCGGATATCACTGAAAGGAAGAAAAGCCCTTTTGTATTTATTTTGTTAAATTTCGAGAATTTGTGTTAAATAAGTAATAAACATCTCTAATTTCATGTAATTTCCTTTTCTCACTTTGTAACGGGTCACCCGCATCCTGGTCACCTGGTTGGTCCTATACACACACCCCGCAAGCCCTGAGGTATTTTAGAATCTTGTGTTCTCCGGCTGATTAGGCTAGTAATCATGGGTAAACTTTGCAATACCGCCCACTTTGTGAAAGTGTTAGAGTGATGTAAACGGCTCCGCGCAGCCGGTGAATATCCATAACGTGTGCTAACATAACTGTTTGTTGGTTACTAGTTACTATGGCGTCCATATCATGTCGGTGGGTTGTGTTGTTCTAGACTGACCTAACTGTTTGTTGCAACTGCTATGTTTATCCCTGCTTATCCTACCAATCGCACCATGGAGAATCTCCAGTGGGTCAGGAAGAAATTCATGTTTCTGCACTTCATCTTCATCTTATTAGTTAAGTTCTTCGTCCGACCAATCAACGGCACCGCAAAGGGTAGAGACGCCAATCTGACTGAACCCACAGAAGACTAGTGTGCTCTAACTCCAGGGAGTTCACCTTCCCGCCAAATTCCAATTATGTCAAGGAAAGAAACTATTGAGCTAACCAAATGAACTTCGTCCTAAGAATCCATTTCCAGCTGGTCTTGGTCTACTGCACAGCAGGTTGCTGGCTTGATGCTGTCTCTACAAACTTAAAGCATTTTTTAGTATCAAAAATGTAAAAACAATATTATCAGTCATAACAAAGTAAATGTATTAGACTGATATGTTAATAAAATTATTTGTCACGTAAAGTTATATATTATTTTCTTTTCAAGCTCTATAACGATATTTGTATGTACTGAACTATACTGATTTTTTTTTTATACCAGGAGAATAGCAGCCCGTTTTATGCAATTAGCACAATGTGGTAAGGTTTATTTCATTGCTGGAAAAACTACGACCTGCGCTCCACATTCATCCCCTCCTGGCTTTTTATGTGGTCAATCTCAGTACTTAGACCGTGTAATGTTAGTTTAAGACCTTATCTTTAGTGTAAGTATAATGTAAGCTAACGCGTGTGTGTGCTAGTATCAGGGGGGTGGTAGGATGATTTCCTTAAATTATCAATAAAAACTTTGTAATCAATTTTTCTGATTTCTAGTAATTTTCTGTCTGTGTTTCTGATACTTGTAAAAAATCGAGTGGCATATTTGGTAAACTCTTTGGGATTCGAATAATATGCACATTTCTGAATCCTTGCTTTGCAAACACAGCAAAGAGAATAACCTCAAGTCAAAGTGATCAAAATTGAAGGCAAACGTGGTATCTTTTCTGCAAGAAATGTTTATTGGTGCACTTCAGCTGGTCTGTAAGCAGGTTCGCTGAAACCAGGGGGGGGGGGGGGCTGGCACAACAGATATCCGTTGGGCCCTCCTTATAATGGGCCCAATGTATAACTTTCAACACAATTTCATTTTGTAACAAAATATTACTTGCGTGATGGAAATATCATAAATTATTTGAGTACTCTGTGTGAAATTACGCAGGATTCTGCTCTGAAATGGGCATTTTACTCTATCGCAGTATTTATTTTTCCAAATACACAGTTAATTAAGGAAACCGCATTGTATATTATGATAAGGTAAAATAATAGAGACAGAAGCATGGGATACTGTAGTCCTCGTGTTCTTGAGTCAGTCCGTTGAAAATTAAGTAGGTTTTCCACACGAATGTAAGCTACTTTTATCTTCCATTGTCGGCATCTGTTGATGCATTGGTTACCTCACCTTATGAACTTCTGAGGCGAAAAAAATTGGAATGTTTTGGCTATCACTTTCGTTCGAAATAGACAAAAGAAAGGAATGAGAAAACGAATTGATCGTCTTTGTTCAGTACATAGCAGTGAATTGTGGTGGATGGATGTTGTTGAGCTCAGAGTTGAAAAAGGAGAACGGAAAAAGGAAAAACTGGAACACTTTTTGACTATTTCAAGCTGAAATCCAAGAAATGTGAATAGTAACTTGTTTTGCAAACTCTTATACAAAACTTAATTGGCTTATTAGATCTCATCAACCTATTAATTTTTAACTTTATTATCATTATCACATTTAAAACACTTTGCTCGGATCCATCCCGAAATGTGTACAGTACGTGCCTGTGATGGAGATATATAACTACAAGGGGCATGGTTTCGCGTCTGCAAACGGCATTATAGTAACTTTATCCTGTCCCTATCTCAGAGATTTAAAGTATTTTGTGGAAATACCAGTAAAATAACAATTTGGTGGAACATTAATTATCTACATTGAACTATTATCCAACTAGGACAATAAAATGAATAACGAATTATATATATTATTAATTTATTATAATAGTATTCTCATTTATTTCTTATTATTACTATTATTTCTTAAAAGGTCCATAGACGATACGCTATAGATATTCCATGTTCCGAACAGTCCCCATGGTGCACAGTCAGGCCAAGTATTCAGGAGGGAATTTATAAAATTTAGGACCTTAGGCTATCGTTTGCTTTTTGCCCTGCCGACATTTCATCATCATCATTACTTCCATTAATTGCATGCTCTGTATAAATAACACTTTTAAACTTTAAAATATAGACACACCTGAGTAAAAAATTGACTTGAGTTTAAACTTGTATGGATTAAAATGCTGTATGTTATGTAAACTATAGAAACCATTCCTTCTGCCTTTTTTCATGGAAAGCAAGTAAATAGACTTGACATGTTTATTAATTTTGCTATTATTACAAATTTAAAGAATTTCAATAATCCATGGTCCTTGTCACTTGTGCCTTTTCAGCGTCTCATTTTTTGTGCGGCCCCTTCCTGGATTAGATGCCCATAGGCTATAGCCTAGGGTAGCCTAGTAGAAAATGCCCACTGCTACTATTTAATTAAAGCAGAAATACTAGTACGCTTGCTTTTACGCTATATTTTTCTTGCGAGGCTGAAAGTAGTTTCTTCATTGCATCGCCTCAAGAACTATTTACAAAGTACGATGACCCAAAAGCGTCTTAACTCTGTGGCACTGTGTCAAGTACATAAGGAGAAACTGGATAATATTAACACTAAAGGGACCATGAATTATTTCATTGAATGTTCTTTTCCTTTCGTTCAAGACGAGTAGAAGAAGTTGAAGAAAATTTGTCTTGCAAAATGTGACTGTTTTGTTTAATCAGGATTAGTAAATGACTTACTCATACGTAACGTAGCATATGTGTGCTACTTCATACTGCATTACTGTGGGTAGTGTCACTTATACAATGCTTAACCAACGCATGTGAGCATGTGAGAAGATATTTAAACTCTCATAAAGGATTATGGGAAAAAGTAGTACTTAAACAGCTTAGGATAATCAAATTCTCAATCAAAAGTTTCAGATAAAATATTATGTATAATAATTATGTAATTGCAATGTAGAGATTTTTTTGTCCAGCTCATAAAGTTCGGTGTACTTAGGTACAAGGTGTTTCAATAAAATAGTATATTATATATTATTGTTGTCAGAGCTAGTAATTGTAATTACAAAGTTTCTAAGGTTAACTCAAGTATGTACATTCTTAGGTCTCTACTTCGGATTCTTAACCTTTACTCCCCCGATGATACCATATGGTATCATCAGAGTAAAGTCGTACTGCCCCGATGATATCATATGGTATCATGGTGCTGATTACGAAATTAATGTGCTTTTTGGACCTTCATACTCTTATGTTTGGGTGGAAACTCTGACACAGGTCTCGAGCAAGCCTGGGAAATTCACATTGATGACCAACCTCCCCCCTCCGTAATTTATCCATGTCACATTTCCGCACAGAGTTTCACATTTTGACTCATTATTCAACCTTGTATGGCACCCATGAACATGAAACATGTTTCATTCTCTTTGGAAATGTTCATTCTTTGAAAATAATACTAAGGTTTGCGACTTCTTCCCAAAATAGCGGGAGAAGAGGGTGCAAACTCCTGATTTTTATGTTGGTTTTCTTCCATTGAAAATCGGGGGTCACGCCCCCCAAACCCCGTTCCTCGGTTCGGCGTTCTGAAATGTACACGGTTGCATGCTCTGGTGCTTTTTCTGCAAAACAAAACTTATCCAAAGTACATTGCT
Organism: Lepisma saccharinum; assembly: GCF_977018435.1. Lineage (NCBI taxonomy): Eukaryota > Metazoa > Arthropoda > Insecta > Zygentoma > Lepismatidae > Lepisma > Lepisma saccharinum. The sequence goes on from NC_139238.1 coordinate 50,815,993, forward strand.
CCAATAATGCCCGAGTTATAACAATATTCCTCAAAAAATGCAAATTATCTATTTTTCGTAAAAAAAAAAAAAAAAAAAAAAAATTTGGCTTATTATTCAACTTGTATGGCACTGAAGAACATGAAAGATGTTTCATTCTCTTGTGAACTATGCATTCTTTGAAAAGAATACTAAAGTTTGCGGCCTGTCCCCAAAATTCCGGGAGAAGAGGCGGCAAACTCCAGATTTTTATGTTTCTTCCATTGAAATTCGAGGATCGTGCCACCCAAGCCCTCTTCCTCAGTCCGGCGTTCTGAATTGTACACGGTTGCATGCGCTGATGTTTTAGCTGCAACACAAAAGTTATCAGAAGTATATTGCTCCCATAGTGCCCGAGTTATAACAATTTTCCTCCAAAGAGTGTTCGAATTTAAAATTCCCGCCGAGAAGCCCGGGCGAGAACGGGGGTATTTTCGTAAATCTGCTCGGGAGTCTAAAGGTTAAAAATAAAAATAATAAAAACTTGCTCGCCACACCCTTCCCCACCCCATGACACAACATGGGTACAGCGAATGGCATTTATGTGTACTGCTAACCATTCTCGGAGATATAGCACATGGCCTACAGCGTGTGTGGGGACCACGTTTTGTCTTCATCCATTTCGGGCCTGTAAATTCTTACGCTAATTTAACAACTTGTGTTATATTAGCGGGTTTTCCCTTGACAACTACTCTTACAGATACGTAACAATTGTTTCTGTATTATTGAAAACTTCGTTGGTATTATTTACAATGACTACACTCTATTCAACACTAGAAATTAATAACGTGTAACAGTTTCCGCACTTTTATACTGTCACTAAAAAGCTTCTATTAACGGCAGACACATCACAATAGACCTTCACACCTTCACCTGTCACAACCTCAAACTTATAAATATGATGTGAATTAAATGCTTCTATTTCACAATGGATACTTGATGTTGACAGTCACATGTTCTGTATATTATACAGTGTTATCAACCATATGTAGGAGAATATTACAATCCGTGTGAAACTTTCCATCTTTCCCTCACAAAGTTCCAAACTGTCATATTTTTGTGGGGTTTGTTAATTGCAACAATAAATGATATATTGACATTTTATGTTACAGCACATACAGTTAATTATGGGAATGGGTTACAAGTAAAGAAGAATGCAATATACATTAGCATAGTTTTATTTTTAAGAGGATTTGTTTTAGGGAGGAACATTCAAATATAACATTTTGTCAAAATTAGAGCATGACACGGAAAACCTGATTGAATGTTGGAATTCAGCAGCAAAATATACTTAGGATAACACCTGCAACTTTCCAGAAAAGAAAAACCTTGTAACTCAGCGTTACATGATTAGTGTTTACGTTTTGAATGGCCCTCCCTTTGGAGATTGTTCAGATGAAGATTCACGAGATGCGGTTTGCAATAATTCAGATATGCTCTCCTAAAATCAACATAAGACTCTTGCAGAGATTAAATCTCTGTACGCTGTTGATGAGAATAATCACAATGACTTAAAGGGATATCACTTTCGACCATCCAATTAAAGAAACACATGAAATGATTGCCATAAATCCTAAAACATTCAACTGGAAAGAATGAGAACTCCCACCAGTACCTCGATTAGTAATCCCTCCCCTTTCAAGATGGTTCATACGAATGCAATATATATTTCCAGCGATTGTTACCTTTCTGACACCTTATGTCAAAGACAGCTCGATATATACTACACAACAAAATTACCCTGCGTCTTAGATATCCGTCGAGGAAACTTGGACATTTGTGGAAATTTCTTTCCTCAGTAAATGCCTACCAGCTTTACAGGAGATGCATGTATTGGAAGGATGATGACAATGTTCAGAATATTCTCGTACCTACCACGTAACGAGCTTTCCTGATAACGCTGGCTTAACAGAACTTATCAATTCCTCATATACCATTGGGTGGTGATTTTCATGCAATAAACTGATAGGTTCTTCGTCACTATCTCTCGCACCTGGCGTTGCCTGTACATTAAAAGCCTGTTCCTATTTATCAAGGAACGAGGAAAAAAATATTCCCAACATAGAAACCGTCTGAACAGGATGATTCCACGATTCTTAATCAAACATACAACGCACTAATCTTATCATATCTCCTGTTCTTATCTGTGTACATGAAAGCTCTTCGTGCGAAAAGTACACAGACTTCGTAGAAGACACGTAATACTTCCCGGAACGAGTCACCCTGAATATTCCTTCCCAGAATTCATCTTCAAAGTGAGTACACTAGCGATAAGTACCTGATTCATCAGTTACGTTTTCGACCCATCATTTTATGAAACAATGCACATCTATGACTTTGAATTCTAGTGTAATAACATTGCAATGAATCATAACATTTATTAACAAATATGAATTAGTGGTTATAAAATATATTATTCTTAGAGAAGATTAGTGCCTCTTCGAGATAGTATTTTACTTGATGCTTTCAAACTAAGTTCAATATGTTAGTGATTTTGCTGTGACCAATTTTACCCCACTAATTGCGAGGTATTGCTGAATGCATTTGTTTAATAATGTATAATTAATGTTGAACAAAATTACTTCGCAATCCCCTCAAGATATTTGTTATTTGAAGTGTTTTATATTCACATGTAAATGGTCGAAAAAATTATCGAATATAAATATCGTATAGTATACCATAAAAGCAAAATTAGCACATTGTCCCTTAAATTAAAGTAATGTCTTTTTTTTATCAAATATTGTTCTGGAGTCATTTCTGGGAATATGGTTTTAGTTAATTAGAACTAAAATGAACAAAATTTATTGTTATCACATATTTCAAACGATGTTCCTTCTTTTATATTAAGGATAAACTTTTTCAAACAACTTAGGCTTCAGAGCTAAATTCCTACGTGGACAGAAATCAAAGTCCAGACTAATTTGTGACCATTAACTGACAAATGTAGATTTCATGCTCATAACAATTTTGTTAATTTCTTCGTGTTCCTCAAAAATAATTTTATTTCATCCACGACTGTTGTCTATTTATTTTGTCATGTTCTTCTCGTAAAATATTATTTGCAAGTGGTTGTTTCAAGTTTGTTTCGAGATGAAGATATCAGGACTGATCTAATGTATTGGTTTTTACCACACTGCATTTAGAACCCACATGTCTATTGAAAACGTTATTTGAAGTAAGACATTAATAATAACTTTTACTTTGTTATATTTAATATTTCTCTGCATTTAAATATTTTCAAATATTTATGTACAGTTCCCAAATCATATTGCATTAAAGGTATATTAGAAAAGTAGTCATGAATCATTTTCAGAAACTTGTATTTTGCTTTCGGGTAATTCCAAATCCATGTCAAGTGCCCAAATTCAGATATTGTCACTGCTCGACCCTCTTCATTTCTTTCGAAACTTCTAATGGTTGTGCATACCTATCCCACATGGAGACCTGCGAGGTTTCAGATTCATGAGTAATTCCATTGTGGTGTCCGGGCTGTGAAGGTAACGTTTTCAAATGCCACGGCAAATACGAATATTGTGATGAATTCGACCCAAACTTTAACAAATTGTAACTACTGAATAAATTGCTTTGAAAGGCTGGAATTTCTCCAGTTCATAAAACATGGACATGTAGTAAAGCTGCTTAATGATAAAACTTATTTACAGAAGCCGATATCTCAAAGTTGACACTTCTAATTTGATCATTGAATAGAGCACATCGAAGTTGTCTAGAAAACTTGTATTTCATTTTGGCATGTAGCCGTCAGAATGGTGGAGTTAATATTTTTGTATCGCGTGCTTCTAGGTTACATATAAACCGATATAAATTTGCTTCTTTGAATTTGAATACTCTAAATATAGTAGCGTAGCAACATATCTTGAAGCCCTGGGCGAGATTAGAATGCGAGGCCCCCATTCGTTCTTTAAATTTGAAATCTCATGTAAATCGATACAAAGTCTTCAGGGATACGTCAGCGGATTATCATATTTAAATAATAATAATAAATTACTGACAAAAATTATATTTAATAATATGCGACAGAGAAAATTTACACTTGGCAGAGGTGTAAATATTACCCAGAAACGAAATTACTTCGTAAATCCAAATTATAATTGCTGAACACCACCAGCGAATCACGGATGTGCGACGTTGCCTTGTTCCGTGACAAGGCGTTTCGCTCAACCACGCTGTCTCTTTTCCGTGTGAGATTTCGATATGGCACCGCTGCAGTGCGCTACTATTGGCTATTGTCATATGCAGGAGATTTGACGCGCACTCTAACACCGCAGTGTTGCCATACCAAACACAAACGCTACGAACTTATGCATCAACCCAATCGATACCGTAAAAGTAAATTTGAAAGACAGATTTGCTGTTACTTAAAGCTACTAAGTTCAGAAAATGCGTTACTGGATTGGTTTCTGACTTACTTAATATTAGGGTAGCAATACTTCAAGGGCTGTCATGATGTTTACATTATTTCCTCTTTTGGTACTCCTTTACCTCGATACCCGTGTCAATCCCGGAAATTCTAATTAAAGGAAATGAGAAACTGTAAAAACCACAGACATTCTTGACATATTGTTGTCCTAGCTATGGAGATTTTCGTGGGAGGGACGAAAATATATTATTACCCTCGCCCCTTCAACGAACGCAGTACTCTCATTACACTGAATTCAGTGACCTCCTCCATGCACGGGGAAATGTTATGCTCCTAGTGTACACAGATTTTTAATATTCGACGAATTTCAAAATGTGTGTTTGACAATACTTGTTTCTAATTTATATCGGCTATTTGCAATGCGTTACTCTATAGTGTCAGCACGCAGACAACAGTTAACCTTTATACGATGGACCTCTCGCGCGCCTGTCTTTTGATGACTGCAGGTACCATTTTAAATGCGGGATCTTTAGCGGAGCTAAAATTTATACATTGTGCCTCCCAATAAGTAGTGTTAAAGGAAGAAGAAGAAGAACAAGAAAGTTGATTTTTTTATGACTGTGATCCCGTCAACAGGCCGATGTAAATAAAAAAAAACATGTAGTATGTAGCGGTGGTACGTTTCTACAGCCGTGTAAAGTTTCGTTGAAATCAGACTGATACTTCTTGAATAAATATAATAATATGACATAAATCGGCAGTGTTGCCAGCTTCGGGACAATATCCGGAATTTCGCTTTTAACGTCTGCCCTATGGACGCTGGATGGACCAAATTCGGAAGGAAACACAACAAAAGATCACTCTATGAAGCTATGTAATGCACGTGCCGATACATTTAAAAAGAAAATACGGGGTTCGAATATTTTGCGTAATTACAGAAAATTTCGATCTTTGCGCCTTTGCCCCGCTTCCCCCTTGGACCTTAATTGGCGCATGTTACTTAAAATGGTGTTTTTTTTTCTCATTCTTAGATTTACAATTTAAATTGTTTAAAAAGATGCAGTATGAGAAGTTAGAACCATCTATCTTCAATTTATCACATAGTAACAAAAGGGAAACTGGGGGCTTTTCGAACGGCGCTTGTTAATAATAGTAACAATGCATGTATTGTTTTGTAAATCAAATATGTAATACCTTTGGACATATCCCCTTACTGCATGATTTTTTGTTTTATTGCAAAAAAAACATTTGTTGTGATAAACGTTTCACAAGAACTTAAAATACAACATAAAACTTGAATTTTAAATTTTGCACTTCATGCCATGGAGAATTAAGTGCGTGCCATAAATGGCACAACATGCAGTAAGGTAAACTTTCATCCATGTACACATAAAATAAATGGTGCCATATGTGTCACATCATGCACTAATGTCTACATTTATCTTTCAGTTATGCATTATTATTATATTATTGCTGTATTGTACTAGATTAAATGGCAATAATGGAATGCAACAATAATGTGAAATATACACAAATACTTATTTCTAAACAGAAATGTTTGAGAAAAAATTCTTATAAATGTGATTTCAGTTAAACCTAATTTTTATTGCATATTTTTACATTGTAATTGTGATTACATGCTCTGTAAAATAACATGTTTTGTAAATATTATTCTTTATAATATTTTGATTAGTCTCTGTTGTTTGTATGCTAATTATTTCAACTCTGAATTTGAAATTGTGAATAATATTAGGGCAATATTGCAACCTATTTCTGTTTGACACTTTCTAAAAAAAAAATAGCATTTGATATTTTCCTAAATATCTACTGCACTGACTAAAGTGCTTACAATGACCATTACTTATTTGAATTTCAAAATATCCCTGCATAGTCACTTACATGATTCTAGATGCCGAAAAATAAATGAAATGAGTTCTTGTTTCTTATGGGCATTCTACTATGTATGAAATCTGAAGGACAATTTCTGTCTTTGTTTAGACACAAGTTGACTTTACATTTTTGGCACACAATAAAAGATTTGCTGACACACTGAGGAAATTTGCATCGTTGTCTCTCTTCCATCCAAATTGGGAAGTGACCCATGCCATCCAGCCTAACGTCAAGAATTGGGACAGCAACTGTTTTGCCTTTTTTCTTCTTCTCATTCAACTGCTTCTCAACTTCATTGCTGGGTCTCCCACGTTTCCTTGAAACTGACTTGTTACTCTTGCACAAAGCATCTGCTACTGACAATTTGAAGTCCACCAGGGGCATCACGTCTCCTGTTTTTCTCCTCCAAAGAAGCCAACTGTTGACGCAAACTAAATCGAATGTGTGAAACATTATTTTATGGTACCACTTCTTGGACCTTATATTTATCCTGTAGTATCCAAGCATTGAGTCCAGAAGATCAACACCCCCCATATAACTGTTATAAACTGAGATAGAGTATGGACATGGAACCATCTTGTAGGTCTTCTCTTTTCTGAAATATCTCCGTTTCTCCCCTGTTGGTCTGCTCCCTGCATATGTCGACAAGGTATTTACGACTTTGTTGTCGTACCACGTTACAATTGAAAGTTCGACATCATCCACTATAGCCACTTTTTCCTTCGTGGATCCCCGTCCTTCTCGATTCATTTCAGATTCTGTAGGAATGTCGCAATTTGGAATACGATTTGCACGCACTGTTCCTAGTGATAGGATGCCTTCCTTCTTGAGATAAACTTGTAGTGGAACACTCGTGAACCAATTATCAAAGAATATTTTGTAATTTACATTACGAGGTACACTTTGACACAATCTAACAACAACATTACTACTAGCACCTAAATCTGGTGTACCAGCAGGGACAACATTGCTTTGAGCCCCAGAAAATATTGCAAAATCGTAACTATATCCAGAAATACCACTGAGAACAAATGCTTTATAACCCCATTTGTGAGGCTTCTTGGCATTATGTTGTTTGATAGATGACCTGCACTTCGTTGGAATGATTTGCTCATCCACTGCCAAAACTTCTTCTTGAGGTACGAGAACTAGACGTTCTCGTATCCGTTCAAGAAGTGGTCTGATTTTGTGAAGTTTGTCATGACCAGGATGTCCCGCAGGAACAAACGTCGTTGTCGTTAAAGTGAATAAATCCTTTGATTTCTTCCCACCGATTACAGTCCATCACTTCACTTACACATTGATGACCAAGCCTTTGAACTTAATCCCCTTATGTCAGAAATAGAATAATTGACAGGTGAATGCTTTGATTGATATAATTTTTGTCACTGGAAACCTTTCGTATTATTATTATTATTAATATGCAATCACATTTGGTAAAGAAAGTCTTCATGAATTCCGTAATGATAATGATATAAGAGTAATTACTTTTGCAACCTCAAAGAATTAAATTGTGTAGGTACCACTTTTAAACTTAAAGATATCCATAAATGTGCCTGGTCTTCTCCAGGTGGTAAAACTCATAATGAGATAGATAATATTCTCCTTGATAAATGAAGGCATACTAATATAATTGACGTTCGTTCACATAGAAGTGCTGACTGTGCCAGTGACTATTATTTAGAAATTGTTAAATTATGAGATAGACTCTCGGTGATAAAACATAAGCAACAAAATCTAAAAGATATAAAATTTAATACAGTAAAATTTGCTGATGTTAGAATTAAGAAAGATTAAAAATTAAACTGTCAAATAGATTCGATATATTGCAGGATTTAAATTATTATGAAAATATAAATGAAACAAACGTAAATAAGAATTGGGAACACATACATAATGCAATAGAATCAGCAGCGAAAGAAAGTATAGGATACAATAAAACAAGAAAAAGTGAGTCACGGTTCAATGTCATAACCTAATAGAAATAAGAAATCAGGCTAGACTTAGGTGGTTAAATAACTCTGATGATACAAATTTAAGAAAATTATAATATAATATAGCGAAAAGTTAACCGCACGTTTAGAAGTAAGATAGAGATTACTTGAAAAGTAAAATTAACGAAATTGAAAGATATAGCAAATATAAAAATATCATAGATTTACATCAAGGTGTAAAACTAAAGTATCAGAACTTAACTTGACTGAAATTCAACATGCTATTAAAAGGCTAAAGAATAACAAAGCACCTGACATTGATTTAATACCAACCGAGTTAATTCAATATGGTGGGAATTCGTTAATCCATAAATTAATTTGTTTAATGTGGAATAAAAACTAAATACTTCAAGACAGGATAGAATCCATAATTGTTCCGGTGTTCATAAAAGGTGATAAAATGAACTGCAATAATTAACGAGGAATTCTTCTACTCTCAACGTCATATAAAATATTAGCTTACATTCTTTTAATAAGACTAATCCCATATGCTAATGAAATTATGTGTGATAATCAGTGTGGATTTAAACTTAACATATCAACTATAGATACCATTTTTCATATCAGACAGATACTTGAAGAAAAGTGGGAACATAATAAAAATGTCCATCAGGTATTTCTTGATTTTAAAAAAAAGCATATGATTCCTACAGACTTTTAGCTAGAAGAAGCGGTCGTACTCAAATATCCCTCCGCTGGAAGTTCCAGGCTGTATGGTAGGTGACAGCACAATTTGCCGTGATAAAAATATGAGGGCAGTTAAATGAAAACAGAACACCCGCTACAAAGTGACAATGGAGTTTGTTTTATTCAAACGTAATTGCCACAAGTGTTAAGACATTTATCCCACTGGAAGACGAGACGATCAATTCCAGTCTTGTAGAAAGAGGTAGGTCGCTGACGGATCCATAACCTCACCCACTGTTGCACTTCCTCGTCCGAATGAAACCGACATCCACGAATTTCTCTCTTCAGGTCACTAAAAATGTGGATGTCACAAGGGAAAATATCGGGGCCGTACGGAGGATGTTGAAGCGTTTCCCAGCCAAATGTCTGAGGCTTATCCCTCACCAGATTGGCAGTATGGGGACGGCCGTTATCATGCAAAATTATGAGTCCGTCCGACAACATTCCAGAGCGTTTTGACTTTATGGCGCGTCGCAGTTTCTGCAACGTGTCTGCATAGCGCTACGCATTGATTGAGGCTCCACGCTCTAGGAAGTCGACAAGCAGAGGATCCTTGCAGTCGAAGAAGCAGCTCATCATGACCTTACCGGAACTCGTATGGGCAGCTTTGGATTTCTTTGTCGGGGGAGAATCGACGCGTTTCCATTGTTGGCTTTGCCGTTTGCTCTCGTGCTCAAAATGGTGGCACCTCGTTTCGTCCTGTGTGACGATACGTGACAGAAACGCATACCCTTCCTCGTGGTACCGCTGCAAATGACTCAGACATCCGGTCATTCTGTCAAACTTTTGTCCCTCCGTCAGTTGATGCGGAACCCACTGCGCGCACATTTTTCGGAACTGCAGGTGATCTTTGATAATGGCATGCACAGAGCCATGACTAAGGCCAACATGAAGACGAATTTATTCCTATGTGATTCGTCGGTCTTCCCGGATAAGACCATCGATCTTCCCAATCACATTAGGCGTAATGGCTCGATGGGCCTTTCCCGGGCGCGGATCGTCTTGCAGTGATGTGCGTCCTTCGCGGAATCTCTTCTGCCACTCGTGCACACTTGTCAGGAACATGCAGTGTTCGCCATACACTGCAGACATGCGACGATGAATTTCGCGTGTTCCAGCACCCATAGCCACCAAGAAACGAACTACACCTCTCTGCTCTTCTTTGCTTTGCCTCCGTTTCCAATGCTAGACGAACACACTTTTCACTACGCTCACCTCCTGAGCAATGACGAAGCAACTGTGTGAACCTGTGCGTTTTCACTATGCATTTCTCCTACCCTACAGATGTCAGTATTGATACGTAACAACAGTGTTACCAACTTTTACGAGGAATGTGTTTTATGGTGGGTGTTCTGTTTTCATTTGACTGCCCCTCATATATTGAAAACATCAAATGCTTTTGTGATTGCATAACGAACTAAATAACTAACTCTCTAGCCTTCTTAAACCCGAAATTTCGTGGCTGCAGAAACACATGCCTACCATCTGCCCCTATCCTGAGCAACATCTATATACTCTTTTCCATACCTACCAATCTCCATTAGGTCCATCTCAACATTATCCCTCCATCTTCGTCTTGATCTTCCTACTGGTCTCTTACTATCAGCTTTCCCTACAAGACTCCTGTAAACTCTTATTACGTCTCCCATTCGTGCCACTTGGTCTGCACACCTAAGTATTCTTGATTTAATCATTCCTATAATATCTGGACATTAATACAAATTATGTACTTCTAAATTATGTAACCTTCTCCACTTACCTGTTTTCTCATCACATTTAGGCCCAAATATTTCCTTAAGGATTTTTTTCAAATACTCTCAATTTACGTTCCTCTTTCAATGTAAGGGACCAAGTTTCCCATCCATATAATATTATAGGCAAAATTACTGTTTTGTGTACTTTAATTTTTTAGTTTCTTAGATATTAAACGAGATGATAAACGTTTATGAAGAGAAAAGTAACATACATTTCCTGAATTAAGCATGCTTTTTATTTCCCTTTTAATATAATTTTCATTTGTTAGTTTAACTCCTAAGTACTTGGATTTGGAAACTGGTTCAAACAAGATCTTATCAATAATTAGATTTTGAATTTTACCTAACGCTTGCTTTCGGCACGTAAATATATATTTAGTTTTCTCTTTGCTAACTTCCAAACCTATATCTTTAGCTGATTTGAAAAATATTTTAGCATTGTTCTTAATTGTATTTACATCATCCCCCAGTAAGTCTACATCATCTGCATATGCTAACAGCTGAGTCACCACACCGTTTTATTTTTAGTCCTTCGTTAGTTTCTTTCACCTTCCTAACAGCATATTCTAAGGCAAAAAGAAAGAGCAAAGGAGATAATGCATCTCCTTTTTTTTAACCCATCATGAATTGTAAATTTGTCAGACATAATATCCACACGAATTTTACTTCCTGTCTCACTGGTGCATACTTTCCTCATATTAACAAGCTTCTTAGGTATTACAAACTCTACTAATATATTATATAATTTATCTCTTTAGACTGAATAATATGCTTTTTTAATATCAATGAATAGCTGATGGACATTTTGATTAAATTCCAACTTTTTCTCAAGTGTCTGTCTGATGTGAAAAATTTGATCTGTAGTTGATCTGTTACGTTTAAATCCACATTGATAATCACTAGGGCTTGGAAGTTGAGGAAAAATCCTTCTTTTTCCTAGTGTCCGATGACGAGGCCCAACATAATATATGTTCATTTTGGGTCATTAAATATGTAATTAAAACTGGTTATTAATTAATTTGGATCACATTTATACGTTCTTTTTTCCGTTTTTAGGTCCTTTTTTGATATTTTTTGGTCTTTTTATAGGTCTTTTTTTTACTATTTTAAGGTCTTCAACTTCCGAGGCCTAATAATCACCTATAATTTCATTAGTATATGAGTTTAATCTTGCTAAAAGAATGTTAGATAAGATTTTATATGTTGTTGAGAGTAGAGAAATTCCACGATAATTATTGCAATTCATGTCATCAGCTTTTATGAACACTGGAACAATTATGGATTATTTGCAGTGTTGAGTTATTTCGTTTTTATTCCATATTAAACTAATTAATTTATGGATTTGACATATTAACAAATTTCCACCATATTTAATTAACTATGCTGGTATTAAATCAATGCTAGGTGCTTTGTTATTCTTTAGCCTTTTAATAGCATGTTGAATTTCAGTCAAGTTCTGAAACTTTAGTTTGTGCTGTATGAACTTCATTTACTTCCGATTTATCTCCTACATGAACAATTAAAAGGACATTAAAGTAGTTCTTTCATCTATTTCAAATATCGCTTGGATCATCCAAACATTCACATATTTTTGTCTATTATCAGGCTTACTTTAGATAACCACCCCTTTCTAAACTAATTTACACTTTTAAATCAATTTCTGATATTTTTATTTTTGCTGTTTGTTACAATTCTATAAAGTTTGCATTTCAAGTCACCTTTTTTATTCTTCTTCTAAATGGGAGGTTAACTTCCAGCTTTATTCTATTATAATTATTTGAATTTGTATGATAAAAGTTATTTAGCCACTTAAGTCTAGCCATATTAAATTATAACATTTATTATCAAACCAAGGCTTACAAAATCGATAGCTGAGTTATAGTAATATTGGTATTTTTCAGGAAAGATTAATTTCTGAAAAAAATCACTGACAAATTTATAACTGTCAGGTTTAAGCTTTCATAAATACGTACATGAAAGTCATGTTGGTTTTTCCTTGACGTTGTATTTATTTTTGCTTTGTAAGGAGCTTTCAAACCGAAGCGACAAGCTGCAGGCAAAAAATGACACCGTCGTTTCACATTCAAGTGACAAGATATTCTGGTCCCTTCTGTTTAAAGAAACATCGCAAAAGCATGCGCGAACTACAGACCTATGCAACATGATGTACGGAGTTGATAAAAGCATGTACCAATTTAGGTTATAGGGGATTAAAAAAGTGCACCCTGTGCTTAGCACTACGCCATGACACTTTCTTGATCCGGTCGCGAGCTTCAAATGCTACAAATTTGTCCCTTTACCACGCTTGGCTGACCATCGGGGGGGGGGGGAATTCCTTGTATTTCCTAGCCTCCTCAATAGAGCGCGTACCATACCTTCTTAGCTTCAATTTATCTACAGTTACACACAGACCCACCAAGAGATGTCGTTGCAAAATTTCAAAAGATGGGCAATTAAACGTGAACTAAGTTTACACCGGATGCCTCCCGATATTGCTAATGTAAAGCAAATTTAAACAAAATAACCAAAAATACAAGGACAAAAGCAAGTGGGGTCTCACGTTTAAGTACAATGTAAGGCACAGGCACCTATAAATGGTATAAAACATAACTTCCCATATATGTAAAATGGGAGACAGGATAATTTTAGCCTTACAGAGACGTTGTTGGAAAACAAACAACTCATACGTGATAGCATGATGGTGAGGTTGGCGTAAAAATTTGGCAACTATTCAATTACTTTTGAGGAAAAGGGTAATAGAAGAATTGGCCTATATGTAGTTGGTCAGACTTCTGAACATCTGAATGAAAAACTCAGCTCATGTTCAAAATTGTCTGACTCTGTAATTGTCATGATTGGCTCAAACTATATTCTAGGTTTCAAGTCTTTAGAGGATATTAAGCAAAAACTGTCGAGAACTTTGAGATTACTTGCAAATCGTACCAAAGAGATAAATTGGTTAGCCATTCATGGTATACCAAAGATAATGCGAAACCGATATTCTAGTGTAATGGAGAAATTTAAAGGGGTAAATGATCATATTGCCTCATTCCATGATGGCAACAAGGTGAAGGTACATAACATCTCACCTTTGTTGTTTGATGTCAATGGCGAATTTAGGTTGGACTTGTTTGAAGAGTTCATCGGTATTCCTTCAATTGGAAGAATTGACTAAATTCACTGTAACAGGGAGGGAATGATTCAAGTATTGGATTTCCTTCGTGTGAGAGGCATTTTCAAAAGATTAGGTTGTCGAGAATACAATCCCAGTTCACAGATTGTTGATGAGGCTGATGTGCATGCTTTTGAAGAACGACTCAGAGAAGTTGAACATTCTGCTTATTCGGGAAACTGTCGGAGGGCTCTCATCAATGGGTAGGGGATGAGAGCAAGTTAATGTGTCCTGCTGTAGCTTTTGTAAATAATGATATAGAGGAGGTAGATTTATTTGATTCCACAAATTATCTGGTACCGATCAATGTTAATTATCACAGAAGGACGTCTGCTTTAATCAAAGTATCAATTTTAGATAAAGTATATACTGCGTTATGTGATAGTGGGACAGAACTGAGTGTTATGAGTTACGATACTTTGAAATCTCTGTCGTCTCTTATCTCACGACCGAGACTAGAACCCTCGTCTAATATTAGGTTAGTCGATTGTTCGGGAACAAAATCTAAATCAATAGAATGAATGACAAAATTGATGAATTATTTAGGTGGGTTTAATAATTATGTCCAATTAGTCGTTGTTAAAAATTTTACTGTTTAGTTCATTTTAGTTTAGATGTAATTTATAATTTACATGGAGAGTTGAATTTTGATTGCGACGCTTTCTTTTACAACACTCCGAATGGTAAAATATTTTTGAAATTCACTCTGCTGGAGAGTGTGGGAGTTCATTATACAGACTTGAATGTCACCAAAGTATCGCTTGCCCCGAAGGAATCTTTCAGTCCAGATGTGTCTCTCATATTTCTGAAAGAATGAAGGATTCTCTAGGTTTGGATCAAATTGTCTACAGGTCTTGTTGAAGTTTGAGACCATGTTCTCTGACAAGCGTGGACTTTGCAAGGGATATGTCCACAAAATGGAGTTGGGCACAAATGTCCCGATTGTGGCGAAAAAGTACCCAATTTCATATGCATACAGAGACAGAGTCAAAGAACAGATAGATCAAATGTTGAGTTGGGATGTGATTGAGTTGTCTGACTCAGAATATCGCTCTCCTCATCTTGTGGCCCCAAAGCCGAATGGTGGCGTACGTCTATGCGTCGATCACAAGAAATTGAATCAACATGTTAAACACATTCAGATTGCGCCTCTTAAGATAAATGATTTGTTGTCCTCTTTTCAAGGCTACAGATATTTTACTGACTTAGATTTAGGGAATGCTTATTTTTCAAGTCCCACTTCACCCTGATAGTAAAAAGTACACGGCCTTCTCTTTCGAAAGAGTGTTATACCAGTTCAATAGAGTCGTCTTCGGATCTATTAATGGAACAGCAGTTTTCGTAGACGTGATGAACAGGGTTCTTGGCTCATTCAGAGATTTTGTTGTCTGCGTAGATGATATAATTGTCAAATCTAAGGATTATGGGTCTCACCTTAAACATGTTGAATTAGTTGAAGCGGGATTCACATTGAAAATCGAAAAATACAAATTTGTCTTAAAAAAATTGAATTTTTTGGGACACGTAATAACAACGGAAGGTTACATGAAGGATCCAGCTTATGTAGAGATCACAATTAATTTGCCCAAACTTGAAAACTTAAAACAATTACAAAGGGTCTTTGGGTGCTTTAATTGGCTCAATAGGTACGTACAAAATTATGCATTGGTGGCACATCCAGTGTATGATATATTGAAACAAAAAACAAAGTAGAAGTGGTCTGATGAGGCTGACAAAGCATTTCAGAATTTGAAAGATTTGGTTGTCAAAGAAGTGACTTTGAATTATCCTAATTTTGGTGAGAAATTTTATGTTCAAACGGATGCATCTATCATGGCCGTGTGCACGAACGAAGATCAAATTTTAAACTCGGATCGGGAAAGGATCACTGGAAAATTCCATTGCGCGAAGACGGTTAAACACTTGATCGCGATCTAGGAACATCAAAACGAGTTTATCTTCTGATCGGCCATTCGCAACCGTTTTGGTGTGTGATCCTGGTTCACGATACTGACGCTTACACTGCAGGCAGTTGTTTTTTAATATAAAGAGAGCGGAAAGTGATATCGAGCGTGTGCAAACGCTAGAGATGTTGGATGTACAATGCTGATAATTCGAGAACTATGTTAACTAAAAACTGCCAAAATAATAATAATAATTTGTGGTTCTGTGGTGCAAAGTCGTAATGTTTCTAGACACTGCACTTTCTATTCCAGAACGCAAAACATATATAAATGTCATATATTACGTGCAAGGTAAATTAGAACAGAGCAATGTTTACGAAATTTCGACATGGTGTTGGAAATATGATTGTATAAACTTACGAAAATACATGTTACTGGCTATTTACACGACACGACAATATAAATATATAAGAATTAAGAAATGAAAAATTCAAATACTTACCACAGTACAGTAATAATAGAAAAATAATAATATATCTTTATTGAGCGCGCGAGGTTCAGCGTACGCTCTTCTCTCAAAATCGAATACAACTCGTAAGGCATTAAAGTCCCGTAGAAGAAGATTTCATGCTTTCTCCTCCTTTTGTGTTGTGCCGTCAGTTCTTTTTTAATATTATTATTTTCTTACACTCCACTACATCCTTGTACATATTGACAAGTTTGATTAGTACATCTCTCAAATTCAGAGAAGTTTGCAACCCGAATTATTTTCTTCTCCTACATGTTGATACTTTAACACATCACATTACTCTATGGGGTTCTTGATTGTCATTTATTTTAGCCATCCAATCAGGTATAGCCTTACAAATTAATCTCGGATCAGTTGAACGGAATCTCCTGAACGTCGTTTCTCGTTGATACCATGCAAATCTTTAAACCAAGTTCATTTGAAGTGGATTAAAATTGATCTCGTTCATCTGAACTTCGAAATAATCGGCGTTGGTGCACGCGGTCATCATTGGTACCAGTTAGATTGTGAGGCAATGAAACCATTGGGATTTGTCAGCAGGCTGCTCAAACCATACAAGAAGGCATATACTTCAACAGAGATTGAAGTTTTGGCCATTTTATACACCATCAATAAATTTGTTACATACCTCAAGGGCCGACAGTTCTTGGTAATTTCCGATCACAAGTCACTTACGTGGCATACGTGGACTCTAGCCACTGGTTTATCCAGTTGCAGCAATTATCTTTCGTCGTCTAATATTGTAAACGGTCGGAGAATGTAGTGGCTGATACACTCAGTCGCAGCTTCCCGAATACAACGAAAATGGCTTTTAAAATAAATGAAGTAGTGCCTTTGCCTTCAAGTAAACAATTTGTTTCTAAAGAAAAGTTGCAAGCTTTGCAACCAGAAGATCCATATCTTAAGTCAATTCTTATGCATTTGCAAGTGATTTTGTGAAAGACGCAGTTGTTTGGCGTTCTTAAATTCTATACATTTTGCTCTTTGGATGGTTATGCATATACCGATTGATGTACAAATTATCATTAAGATCGCTTTGGGAAACCTCATGGTTTATTGTTGTTGAAACACTTGTTGGAAACTGATTCAGCACACAGTTTATAAAATAAAAAAGTCATCCGAGTTCTAAATATACGTAGGTTACTAAAAGGATCCTTATCACACGTTCTCTTTTTGATAAAACACAGTTGGAAGTGATGATTGTTTCTCGTTAATTTTGAACACGCTGTTGGCTGGCTGAAGGAGGGAACTGAAGAAGAAGTGACTGAAAAGATGGATACCGAAGCATTGCAAGAAATGCGTGTGGAGCGGGACTTAATTTGAACGTACCTAATAACTCAGGAGCTGTCTAGCTTTGAAAGTGATATCAGCCCGAAAAGTTCGATACCAGGAAGTTCCGGAGCATCTTTAATTTGGAGAGGTGGGACAGTATATGTGAGTTTTTGGTATCGAAATATATGCCAAAAGTGAAGCCTCTGGTTCACTGTGAATGTAACCTGTAGTGGAAGGTAAGTACGTTTTTAACCTTTCATAACAAGGGAAGCGATTTCAAATGTTTCGTGTCGCTATGAACGGAGTTTCGAGTGTACTTTAGCTACGAATAGAGTTGACAGCTAATGATGAATTGTTTGCCAGTTGTTTGTATTAAAAAATATTGGCTGCGTACGGTTCCCGCCAAATAAAAAGGTACGGACGCCATATTGCTTTGACCACATTTGCCAGTTTGAAATGTAGGTCACGCTAATATTCAAGTAGCGGTGAAACAAAACAAACTCATCGAATTTCAATCCTTCGCTTATCGGATCAAATGATCATTGTGAAGTGCTATTTGCATTAAAGAGGGAAGAAACGGAAGATGGAACGTCGTCTGTTTTGGAACTTATTCGGTTCAAAGGAGTGCTCGAATACGCAAACTCGTGAGTGATTTCATATACATTGTAAGAATCGGGATTATACATATACGCATCAAGGAAATAATAAAAACATTTCTTAAATCATTTTGTATTTGAAACGTACAAACAGAATACATTGTTCGCTCGCAAGCGCATGAATTGCGATTGCAGTAAGTTTATTGTTAAAGAAGGCCTTTGAGCTTTGGTATTAAGTACTGGGTTACTGGTGCAATATGGATGCATCTACGATGTTATATTTAATACGTGGTAGTTAAAATTCTGTTTGATCAAAAAAGTAAGACGAACAGTTTCAAGAACCCGCTACCTAGATTAGAACAAATTTTGTCGTAACCTTTAACAAGGATCAAGGTAGATCATTTATACTACATATTCTGAAATTAAATTTAGAAAGATTTATAAATAAACATATCGGTCAGTAAAACAAAAATGCTCTCATATTTGTATAAATATCACGAGGTATCTCACCAGTAGTGTCTTATATATTGTGTACTAACATTATTTCCTTACAGGTGGGGAATTTTGTATGCATATCAAAATCCATTTACTTTTGGGGTAAAAGGGTCAATCGTAAAGTAAAAGGACTGATTTATTTGAATGGGAAAGGGAATATGTTGATCTGTAAATTGAAGTGGAACTAGTACAGTAGTTTGGTAGATGCTTCTTTTTTTGTAACCTTCAGGCCTATGGACCTCCAAACCGCGCTTCGTGAGATGATGGACGGGAGTGACATATCCAATATGGTGTGGGCAATTTGGTAATTCCGAAAGTCTGGGTTGTTGTGTTGGGGTTTTGCAATCTGGTTGGATCAGAGGATCATCGAACTTGTGGCCTACCGTAATAAAATATGCCGCGCTCCTTCCTCTTCCTCCAAACAATTGTGTGCATGCATTTAAGACAAAACTGTTTAGCAGCAAGAGTCTGAAGTACTTAGAACAGAGGTTCACGAACTTTATCGTGTCACGGCGCCCTTAGTGATTCAATATTTTTCCGTGGCCCCCAACTCAGAATATAGGCCTATCTATGCAATGGTCAGTTAGTGCGGTTAGGTTGCTTGTCTTAAGTTAAAAAATAAACACATATTTCAAATTCAGAAACATTTTATGTGTAAAAAGTACTAAAACAATGTGTAGACATACAAGCAAAATGTTCATTTCAGTGAAAATATTGAATATTTGGCGGCGCCGCTGTAAGCCCGCCATAGAGCGCCGCGACCCACACTTTAGGAACCACTGACTTAGTAGTTATAACTTATCTCTCTGGTAATTTCCAATGATTTACAGAAAACAATAAAATTGCGAGCGAAGCGTAAAAGAAAATTTTTAGATCAACATTTTTGCAAACTGAAAGCAATACTGATTTAATATGGCACAACAAATATCATGGGGCGCCATGCCATTGTTTTTCACATGTTTTCTTCATCTAGATCGTTCTACGCCCAGGTCCAACTCCCGCCGCCTCCCAGCTACTGCTGTGAACTTGACAAGGCTGTAACAGAAACAAAAATTGCAAGCGAAGCGAGCAAGACAATTTTACGAAATGTATTTTTATTTGTATAAAAAATTATATCGAGGGGGGGGGGAATTGCCCTTCTGTGCCCCCTGCAGGTGATCTTGGTCGTCTGGAAGAAATAATGCAAGAAAGACTCCATCTTGAGTATCCTTTTGTCCTGCTACTCTTACATTCTACTAGTCTTTCTTTCTTTTACCTCAATGTTTGCCCCCCTTGTCCCACTAGAATTGATTTCCGTCCAATGTTGGGGAGGAGCAATGACCATTTCACCCCTGTGGTTGCGCCACTGTAATACCCTGTAGTTACTTTGAACTTTAATCGGCTTGAAAATACTGAATTTTCTTTATGATTAAAAATAATGTATAATAACGGCGATAACCTTCCTCTACACTAACTTTATAGGTGAAAGTTAAATAATATAGGAACATGGACGTCTGGAAGACGGGGGGGGGGGGAGGGGGGCAAGAATGACCACACCTCACCCTTAGAAATCGAATGTCAACCTAAAAGTATATATTTCACACGTAAAATTTGATTTCAGTCACACTAATGAATATTTATGCAATAGTTTCAAATTAAAGTAATGTCTTTTAAGCGTGCAACACTATCATCGGGGTAATATGCCCCATGGAAAAATAACTTGCTTGTACCTCCGTGGAGAAAATCTCCGGACTTCCATGATTGGGGGGGGGGGGTAATTGCCCACCCTTGCCACCCACCATGTGCGCACGCCTGTGATGTAAGGTGTGTAACTTATTTCATGGTTTAAGGGCAGGAGGGACAGATTGTGTAGAAAGAGAGGTCTGTGAGCTGGATGTCGTAGGAGAATAAGAAAACTTACCATAACTCTTATGTGGGTATTATTATTTTATCTATTGTTCTATTGAGAATATCAAATTTCGATGGCCTAGAAAATCGTGTGAACAGAGAAAGGTCTCATAGAAAATTTCAGTTATCTGAGAAAAAGTCGAAACTCCCATTTGATTATCCTTATCTAAAGTTGAATGTTGAGGCTTTTCTCTATAAGGAATGCATTAGATTCTGAACAAAAATATTATCATATTTCTCAAACATCGTGTCTAGATTGATACTCAACTTTAAAAACCGCTTCCATTTGCAAAATGGAGATAAATAAATTCATACTCCTTTTAAAAGCAGCAGAGTTTTTTACTAGCAGCGCCAATTCCAACGATATTGAAATAAATTCAAACCTGGTTCAAAATAGTCACTCTTCTCCTTAACATTTAAAAGTTTTGCCTGCACAGGGAACCGAAATAAAGAAGTGTCTTGATATTGTATGTGTACTTTTGTAAGTAGAAATTTGATGTTTCAGTTTGCAGTAATTCATTCCATTTACATTGTATTATTTTCTGTCTAATCCAAAGGAAACAGTAATCGCAAGCAATCTTAGTTAATACTTTCCCTCGACAGAATAATTTCCCCCTCTTGTCATACTTGAAACAGAGCATCGTTGGACAAGGATTCCCGTATCGTTTAAAATTAGCTACCATTGATCAATCATATTATTTGTGCTGTTAAGACCTAAGTCGAAAGGGGAGCTTCTTGTTTGAAAGCAAAGTATACTGTATCTACCGTAAACAGAAAATTCCATGAGTATCATATGAATCTCTGGTCAAGCTTGTCCGATTATATTCTTGTTATCATTACTGTTTTTTAATTAATTTATTATTTTTCTACTTCCTGAGGCTACAAAACAATGCCTAGTTTTGTTAGCAGTGTTTGCAAGCTGACTGATCGTATGGTCAGTGGAAAGAAATACGTCAAAGTAGACACAGCATTAGTACGAGGATGAAAGTAGATTCTGCAGTATGTTTATTTGAGAATATTCTACTCCTTTGTCCCCTTGCCGTCCGATATAATTAATTGTGGATGGAACAGTCAGACAATAAAGAAAACTAAGTGGAAACTGATTCATGGAATGCTCTCTCACACAAACTTTGATTCACGGAAGGTCCACTTTTTTTTACTAACATATTACGAACACCATTCTTCGCTCCTTCATTTGATAAACTCAGTCACACAATATCAACCTAGTTGTTGTAATCTGGTATGTATTCTTAAGTCATTTACCCATCTTTAACTTTGACAATAAAGTAAGAAAATGATGTAGCTACAAACTTACTTTTTTATATATATTTTGCAAAAAAGTATTTGTTTTCATATTTTTGAATCTATCATTATGAGACCTCAGGAGTAGTGCTGGATCTACAACTTTTGGGACCTCCTGCAAAATGTTACTAAAGGCCTCTTCTGTATGAAATACTACTTGTGATGAACGGAAATGTCAAAGGTTTTTAGGTAGCTATTGTAATTTTCACACAGAAGTTTTGTAAAAATCATGTGTAAATGAAACTTTTTGATAAATCACATTTGAGATTCTTAAAAAGAGAATTCAGAATTGGAACAATACCTGTTTCATAATATTTCTGCTATTGCTCTGCTTTTGCTATCGGCTCTTCGTGTGTTGTGTTTGGTTGGGTATGTAGTGGTGGT
Organism: Lepisma saccharinum; assembly: GCF_977018435.1. Lineage (NCBI taxonomy): Eukaryota > Metazoa > Arthropoda > Insecta > Zygentoma > Lepismatidae > Lepisma > Lepisma saccharinum. The sequence goes on from NC_139238.1 coordinate 50,838,255, forward strand.
TATGCAAGCAAATCAAGTTTGATGGCCTCAAAAGTAAGTAGTAATTTCGTTTTCTCCACGGTATTTTCGACCTTGCTCTACTGTGTTGTACTTCTAACACTTGCGATTAGAAATAAATTAATGTTCAGTTAGTGGTATGGAGCATCAAAAAGAAGAAAACCGAACACTACTGAAGCTTAGCCAACTTAAAACGAACAATCCTTTCCCCTTATAATATTTCGGCGGTGTTTTCTTCTATGCTCTGCTTTGCTGGACACAATATTCTATATTTATTGTATAACATACACATATTTAAGTACGTAAAGGACATGGCAAGGGCTCCCTAAAAACTTGCTCATACCCTCCCTCACCCCTCACTGTTGGGTTTCGCGTTTATAGATACGGACAGCACTATACAGAAGAGGAATTCCTTATTACAGACGAGAACGAGAGTGGCTTCCTCGTACACGAGACAAGACATGCTTTTGCAAATTGTCTCATAACATTCCTCTATGCCCACTCACTCATTTTTTATGGTCTGTCACTTAAGTTATTAAAAATGTGTGGGGCTCCGACATATTTTGACCAAATCCATACATCCGGCGATGAGGAGAGAGTAAATTCGCCTGAGGAAGATGCTTGCAAACAGTTTCAAATCCTTTTCAAAGACGGAAGGAGGAAAAGGTAGAAGGGGAAAACGACGGAAAACAAAACCAAATGCATTGTATTACAACGTCTCTGCCAGCTTCTGGCCCTCCCCTCACGACAAGATGAGCGCGTAACAAGCCTCATCTCGCAGGGTATTTTGGCAAATGCACACAAAACTGATAATTGTAAACCGCATTTTAAAACGTTTCGGATGTTAAAAATTTCAACTTTATACATATTTGAAACACTTAGTTTATACACGAGACGAAATCGCACTATCCAAAGAACATAGATTACAATATAAGACAAAAAAATAATTTTGATATTCCCAAAGTTCGGCTACCAAAAAGGACCATTTTACACAGGTCTCCAGTTATACAATACTTTACCAAATAGTTACAAAAATTTTGAAGTAACCACGGTCTTTAAATATAAGAGGGAAAATTGCTATTAGAATAGGCATTATATTCAGTTAAAGAGTTTCAGGAATTAAATAATTGGACGAGTTAAAGTTACAGTGGTGTAAGTCACTTTTTAAAATAAAAGACTTCGCCACAGAAACCAGAGCTATATAAGTCAATCTGTTAACAGAAAACGTGAAGTAAGTCATAGATTCATTGAACAGGCAACAGATGACAGTTCAAGGTCTAGTGATAAAGGAAACAGCTGTTGTGTTGATCAGCAAAGTACTGTGAGTCAGACACTTTTTTTAAAAAATAAAAGTGACTTACACCACTGTAACTTTAACCCGTCAAATTGTATAAAATCAATTTAGATTGTACACATTATATAATATTGTACTTTTACAACATTTGTCCACTATTTAATTAGAATTTAAATGTATAATTTGTTTTGTTGATTATAGATTGTATTATACATATTAAACTATTGTTAAAAGCATAGTGCCGAATTGATGTATGTGTATGTATATATATATATATGTATATGTATATAGCTATATAAAATGGTACATATAATATGCAATGTCAATACATTGTATTTTGTAAACTACATGTACCAATGCTCCTCAGGGGTACTTTCGGTGTGAAAAGTTCTCAATAAACTCAAAGTGAACTTACACATCCATCTCAGTGGCATGGAGGATAAGCAGAGGCGTTGTCACCGGGTGGGTTAGGATGGGCATCACAAATCCTGAAATATTCTTAGCTCTGCCGTTCACTCAAATAACAATATGGGAAAAATTATGAAGGCAATAAATATTTCAATGCGATCACTTTATATAACACAGCTAGAAACGCTTTGAACCGATTGTCTTTGACATATGTAAGTAAAGAGGGGAGAGGACAAGAAAGAATTGTTAATTTCTATTGTGTGACTTTGTGTTCTTTCGTTCGATACATATTTCAAGGCTGGTCAACTTCTCAATAATGAACTAAGATTGACGCCTCATGCTGCCCCTGAACCCTTCCAAGGACAAATTAATATTTTACTCACTGTATTCATTTTAACCCTTATTATGTGGGGACCACAATACAAGTTGATTGCCACCTAGAAGTTTGATCCTTAACTATTCAAGGGTGGAAGCAACTAATGCTATTTTTCTTTCAAGAGGGAACAGAAAAATATGACCCTTTTTTCCCTCTGTAGATGAAGCTGTATTGTATTCATTGCTTACATTTTAATCGTTACAACTTGGCGTACATAATCATCTTGTTTGCAACCTACAAATGTTGTTATTAAGTACTGGAGGGTGTAAATTTTCAACACATTGGACCAACAAGAAAGCTCCTGCCTTATCCCTTATTATATATATATACAACAATATAAGACAAAATCCTTGAAAAAATCGGAATGTGCCATTCAGTGTAGCATGTGTTACGTATTAGGTTTAGAGATTGGGCATACTTTCAATAATTTCCACCTTCCAGAAAAAAGATGAGGAAAGGTTCACATAGTGGCAGGTAGTTTAAATTTGGACACCATTTTATTACATACCGCAATATGTTATCCAAGTTGCACGATATCTTTGGTTTCAACTCTTATATTGCCGTTTATGCTTATTCGATGACGATATCACTCTGCATGAACGAGGAACCTGTGTCTAAATATTCATGGCTTTAGTTATGAAGTCATCGTAACCAACGAGCTTTCAGGTACAACTAGATTTTCGCTTTATGCTATTAATGCCTCCATAGTCACCCGTTGGATAAATTTCTCACTCCATCACTCCAACCACCTCTCACTAACAACGCTGACCTAAACTCGAATTGGCGTTCTTCTCTTTCCCTTTGGGGTCTGCATCACACATCCTGGAGGTGACATGGAGCTGACAACTCTCTGTCTTTCAGTAGACACCCTCTCCGTCCACTGTTCTCACAAAGCAAGCAGCAAACTAGCCCACTCTAGTTCTCTGCACTTTTTGACACTAGGTGAAGTGCAGTAAGTGTTAAACTGGTGCAAGGAAATGACACTCAACCAAGTAGACGAATAGCATTGTCATGTTTAGAAGATTCAACAAATGCTTGTCTGCTGCTTTAAACGTTCATGTCATTAGCACATACAACACACATTACATATTGCACACGGTGCAGAAACCAAATACACTACTTGTTACAAAATCAACGAAGTAGACGATTGATTGAGTTTGTGTTTTAAGTCCACCTTATTCACAGTAAGGCTAATTGGGACTGGACCTACAGTTTAAAGTAGGATCCGAACCACTATGTGCCTCCACCGGGTATCGAACCCTGAACAAGTCGACGACGCTACCACTGCGCCATCGAGGATGCTCTCGAAGTAGACAAGTCGGTGTTGCACCGTGTAGACGCGCGAATGCTGGAGAGTGAAAAAGTTCAACTACCTACCGTCTCACAGGCTAGATGCTACATCATGAAAAGTTCCAGTGACGTAGGCAGCCCAGTTTTGACTTTTTTAAACAGATCGTTTAAATTCTGGTGCAGAAGCTGTTTTCATAATGTTATGCATTATATGAAGCATTATTTCAAACACATTGTATCTAAATCCACAGTACATTTCTTGTAAGAGCAATTTGTTTACCACCAGTAAACGCAATAACTTTAAGACACTCAGGAGCGTAAATTATATTTAAGGCGCTACACCATTTTCTCACTCATTTTGGATGAAGGGCCGAGAGTGTCTAAAATCTACTTTCATACGATTTTCTGTTTCTCTTACATAATTCCTGTGAGAAATTTCAATTTGCCTCTTGACTGCTTCCAGCAGAAATTCAAACTCCGCGCGATTATCAATTCAGCTTTTGAATTTTTATGATGGCGAGATTTGCTTCATGTACAGCGTAAAGAAGGTAGTGTGACTGTGATAATTTATTTTTATAGAGATGGTTGATTCGGAAGCTATAAGAAGATTTTCGTAAGAAAATAAGAAAAACACTCTTTCATTATAGAATTCGTCCCAGAGAATATTATCAATATTACGTTATATGGTTTCGAAATATGCTTTTTCAAACTTTTCATTGTGAACATTACATAGAATTAGTCGATTCTGTCTTCATTTTATCGCTTTTATTAAGGAGCAGTTCAATGCAAAGTTCGGGATGGTCCCTATCTTGTATTTTACGTATAACTACTGTCGTTTGTATATGTGTTTTACGATATGACTTAAATTGTTGTAAAATGGCACTGAGAATAAATAATTTGGCCTCATTTTTTGTTCATTTTGTTTTATAGATTCTTACGTAAACAGAGAGTTGAATCTTAAGTCAAGTGTTATATCGTTGACATGGTAGCCAATCACTTGCATGTAACTGAATTGCCAATATCTTATCATGCAAGTGGGAAATACCCTTATGTTGTCTCAACCAATCGGTGCTTTGAATGTTCAAGTGAATGACGAGTGGCACGTTCGTGTATCCGAGGACAACAAAATGGCGCCGACTTTTACCCATGAACATGTGCCTCTTTTCACACGTTTTATGTACCATACTCAAATTGACATATATGCTATTTACTGTTATGTATAAATATTTATTTCAAATAGCCAAGCGAATGTATGGTGTTACAAAGGCAGAACCGCAATTGAAATATTGCTCTCTGGGCCCTGTTACATTGTTTCCCGTTCCAGAATGTTTTCTATGAATATTTTGTGGATGTAGGTTACTACATAATTAGTGTGCTGGTTGATTAATTAATAACTTATCAAATTTGTAATTCCGTTAAAAGTGACTGATCTCTAGGGCGACTGAGCTTACATAGTGAAGAAAAAGGATAAAAGTATAAATGGGTGCCATGACCTTGTTAAATATTCTGTAGTAACCATATCATGAAGATATTGAAGGAATCCTCAGCCAGGATGTGGATTTGGACGGGTTGTACATAATGCACATATGCTTCATAACAAAGCTTTTTACCTTACATAAGTTTCACGCAACTCAGAATTCTTATGTATTTTGAAACATGCGACAATATCTTTTGAGTCACTGAACTCTTTCTAAAATAAATTTCCAGAGCATCCCACATACAAACAAGGAGGAAAATCATCAGTTGTGAATCTACTTGTTTCGAAAAACATGATATCTAGCTAATATTGTTAACGGATGAACCAAAATCGAAAAAGGGTTTGAAAATGGGAACCCATATACTGAATTTATAGGACTTCACGTCCCTCCTCCGCCACCACACACAAAGAAAGTTGAAAACACTTAGCAATAATATATACAACCAATTTTCCCAATAGCAACATCAGAGATATGTTCACTGATATTGTCCTTGATATTTCTTCGCACGAAGTAACATAAAATCCATCGCCACTGCAACAATTCACGAAACAACGATTCAGCAAAACTGCAATATGCGTAAGGTCTCGGATCGTGATATTATCCTGCATTTTACTCTTATTGTAAGAATTAGTGATCAAAGTTTCCTGTGTCAATACTGTTAAATTCCTGTGCCCCTATCCGGATCTGCTTGGAGTGAACCTGCATCGCGATGTATACACAACAATATAAAACTATAATTGCCCTATATTAGCATTCAAAATTGATATATTAACAATTACAAATGTCACAACGTTACAGCAAAATAGTGGCCATTCTGAAGCGTGGCCACGTGAATTTTATAGGCTGTGATTCTCACAAGAGCTTCTCCAAATCCGTCGTTAATGACAATAGCCTTTAATTAAGATGCAATTCAGTTCACTAGGCTGCACCCATGTGTCGCATGAGTACCAATCGGAGCAACAGAATATCAGTAGATTGAGATATCAGATTTCTTATATATTTTTTTTAAGGACGGGTTAAATATTGTTAATAATATGATCACATATTAAAATTAATATAAATTGAAAGTCAAGTCGTTGTACAAACTTTTATCTTTGTAGCTTTCACAGTCTTCTAAATAGTCAAACCAAGAGGAGTAACGGTGTACGATTATAATCTTATCATGCCTTAACAATAAATGAATTCCTACTTTTATTTGGTGGAGATAGATAATTTCCGCCAAATCAACAGGACATGACATGACATACAAATGGACGGAACAATTTTCAGGAATTAAGTTATATATCTAAATCTGTTGGTACACCAAATTACATATATGTAAATTTTATATACTACTTAGATATCCAAGATATATCTATTGTAGGGTATAGGTATCAATTGTTTCTGTTCTAAACGAACAGACACTGCGATCGAGATTAGTGTAACAATCTTTTGTTACAATGAAATCAACATGTATCGATTAGTGATGAGACCAATGCATGGTATAACAATCGTAAGGAGTTGCTATTTTCACAGGGTTTCAAGGTTCCAAGGTTCCAAGTTTCCAAATTGGATACTGAGAGCTTAGATGAATTTGGAGACGTTCAAATTTGGGTCTTCCCGACTTTCATTGGTTTGTTTTGCTCTCATAGATAAATTGGATTCTCCAATGACAATATTTCATTTTGCGTGAAACAATCATTTGCTAAATCTTCCCATATGTTGGTCCCAGATATATCGGACCTGTCACTTTTAATCAATTATTATCACTTGCAGTTATAGTTCAGCCGAGGAGGTAAGCTAAGTGAGGTAATATTCGTCGGGTTCCTCAAGACAGAAAAATATATTTTCTTAAAATGTGATCATATTCTAAGTTCTAAGAAAATGCGATTTTTATTATTTTATTGCTGTGCTTGTAATCATTTAAAATATATTTTTAATGTAGATGAAACTAATCCACTATTTACATAGGGTAACTTCGGTGAATAACGCCACCAATTGGTCATTTTGTTCCATAACTCATACATTTTTATTGTTAGAAACATGAAACTTACATGTTTAGGAGAATGAACTTTCCTCTATTGTGTAATAATAAAATATTGATTGCACTGTTATAATGAAAGCAATAAAATACGAAATTCTGTGTTAATGCAAAATGGCGTTATTTCCAGACCTGTCGGGTAATAACGCCATGTTCTTAATTACAAGTAAAACATTCACATTATCTTAATTACAAATAAAACATTCACATTTTCTTTACTAAACTGTACTAGGAAAAATAATTACTGTAGTAAGTTATTAGAAAAAGCATGTCTTTTTTTTGTCTTTTCGCGATACCCAGTCCCTCAAAGTTCTGCGAGGAATTTGGAACAAATGTGCAGCACATGCTATCTTCATTCCTTGTTTGACGGCTGCCATAGCTTGCCTAAAGTCATCTACTGACCATTTGGCCTGTATATTTCTACATTTTCTCGCCATCTGAAAGAGGAAATTAACCGAGAATAAATATCTGTACGCCTCGAAAGTAACTGAGCAAGGATAAACCTATTTTCGAAATCAACATTTCCTTAAATTTGAGTTTAAATTGAGTGGCGTTATTCCCCGACACGATGATGGCGTTATTTCCCGAAACAACAGAATGTAGTTTAACCAACTGTTCTAAACTTACGACACCGACCATGAAAACCGTACACACATAATTCTCTTATGTAATAAACGTATTGTGTACGTACAACATTGTTAACATTTAAAATCTAATCCTACAATAGAAAAACACTCATCTTTGTCGGCGCGATGAAAATGTGGACCCTTTTTCCTCGAAACGCAACTCAAACGTCTACACTGTTCAAAGTGTTTCTCTTAAATGAAGGCTCGAAAATGGCAACCGTTCTTATCAGCAATGCTACCAGGCACCATTGTTTATCGCAAAACGGTGAGTCACCCCTTAACTTTACATGCGTCCATGCTTTCAGAGTTGAAACTTTGAAATGGCGTTGTTTCCCGCCTGGCGTTATTCACCGAAGTTACCCTATGTGACTAAAATTTGAGTTTAGCTTTGCACGCAGTGTTGACTGATGTAGAGCCCTTTGTGAGGTTTAAATATTGACATGGTGAAGAAAGAAGAACATATCTTTTTTCTTAAAAATAGACTGTGATATTAGCATTTTTAATATTCATTGCTTTGAACAGCCGGCATTTTTCGAACGCAGCGTAGTTGCCCAAGCATGTTGTTTTCGTCGGATTTCAACTTCTTAACTCCTGTTAGACAATGACAGCCCATGTACCCAATGGCTCCCACAACGTTTTGGGCATAATCGAAATAACATAATCGATTATTTCAAATATTTTAATATTTCGAAATATTCGATCTTTTTTTTCAATTTTTGATTATTGTAAAAACTTTTCAAACTGTTCATACTGATTTCTTCACATTGAATACAGATTTATTGAATTGCATTCCAGGTGAATCTATTTGAAAGCATTTAAAGTAATTTGCCCGAGTGAAATCATATGGTTAAAGTGTACTAGGTACATAAGGCTCATTTTTTAATATAGTTTCCCAGAGAAATGAGCCTTATGTCAATATTGGATAAGAATGAGAAACAGCACTTGAATGTTAGTGTACGATCCAAAGTATTTCAGTCAGAGAAAGGTCTTTAGCTGTGTGTGTATTTGTTAGGAGAATTGTTCTCCTCCAGTTCTTTTAGCGCCTTGTCGCAAGTTTGAGTGGGAAGGATTATAGACTAGCACTAACGCTGCTCCGTGATTGCTATATGCGGTTGGAACAAGCAGGAAGACTTGGTTATAACGTTTTCAGAAACATAAATAGCATCAGTTTGGAAGGAGTAGGGGAAGTCGGCTTGTAAAATTTAAATGTGCATTATATAAAGATGTAATCAATAAGACTGGCACCATTTCATATGCACTTTCTTTAGGAGATCGCTAGTAAGAAAATAATGGTGCGCAGTGAACTGTGAATAGAGAAGTAATTAGTACATTATTAACAAATAAACACGAATATTTTTTTATTATTTTAGGCGGAGTTTAATTCTATAACTCTTCAAAACAAACACGTGTAAGATCAAATCCCCAACATATTTGCGAATACCCCATTGACAGACAAGATTTTATCGCAAAATCCTTATCCAAAAAAATTAGTCTCCTTCGTTATTCTCGCGCTATCACTATCCTTTTCGATGACATACAAAAATGAAGAAGCAATACGGTAACACTATAAATTCAACAGCCGCCACACTCAAGTTTGGTCCTTAGAAGTTTCTGCTCTTTCAATAAGTCTTCTACATTAAAAAAAATTACATAGTTATGATAACCGTGACGACGAGGATGATAACATGGAATTGGTTAATAAAGATTATGTACACTGAGCGGAACGCATGCACATGCCAGGTCTAGAAACTGCAACCGCCGGTATCGAGATCGGAAGGCCAGCAGAAGCACTCAATCCTCTCGTCCACTGAGACGACACGTTGGATTTCCAATGTCATAAGCGCTCAGCACCTATCAGTAAAATAACTTCCACTCGAGATGTTGGGGCTGAATTTGAAATCATTCCATTACTCCTCTTACCGTGACATTTGGAATTGGACATAAAGTACACGATGCATATCTACAGACATAATATCAGCATACCCTTGCTTATGGTTTCAAACACTGCTCATGCGCAAGCACAATCGACAAGATCACTCGTATTTCATAATCCAATTTACAATCATTCATATTCCTATTCAACAAAATTACGCATTCAATATTAGATTATCTATATACTCGTACATCATTTTCTCTTACAATTGATTCTATTTCGTTCATTGATATAAATCTATCATGTCCATCAGTACTTGTTACTTCCGCCTCTGGAGCACCACCTCCCCCGTTAATTCGAGCACTGTTCTTAGCTACTGCAATGCTGCTTTTGTGGGGAGATGTGCGGGTTGTAAACGGTTCACCGTCAAAGAAGAAATCATCGTGGCTCGCTTCGGGAAGCTCATACATTCGTAGCGCTGGAGAGAATTTCTACGAGTACTGAGATGTGAATATTTTGTTTACGGTGGTGATCATAGACGTCACTTCGAGTGTCGTATCCAGAGTTGTTAAAGGTCCACGAACCCATAAATTCTATTGGGTTGCCACGATTTGTCAAAAGTGACAGAAATACAACGTAAAATAACCCAATATGAGGCAATCAATCTCAAAGAGGTTTAGGAAAAGCAGGCTTAGGATATTTCCCTTATCTTTAATATTGTTACTGCAAATAACCAACGTGCTTTTTTATCATCATGGCAATTGTTTCAAAGAAATTTGTTGTTCATTTCCAAAGATATAGTACTCCGAACTTTCATGAAAAATGGACGGTCTGACCTTGAACTTTGGCATTTTTTAAAGAGGAGGGTAAAAAGTTTCAAAACTAAAAACTAACTAACTCTCTAGCCTTCTAAAACCGGAAGGTTCATGGCTGCAGCAACACAGGCCTTCCATCTGTCCCTATCTTGGGCAAGATCTATATACTCTTTTCCATCCCTACCGATTTCCTTTAGGTCCATCTCAACGTTGTTCCTCCATCTTCGTCTTGGTCTTCCTACAGGTCTCTTATCATCAGGTTTCCCAACAAGAATCATGTAAACTCCTCTTTCCTCTCCCATTCGTGGCACATGGCCTGCCCACCTAAGTCTTCTTGATTTAAACATTCTAATAATATCTTTACATGAATACAAATTATGTAGTTCTAAATTATGTAACCTTCTCCACTCACTTGTGTCCTCATTCCTTTTAGGTCCAACTATTCTCCTAAGGATCTTACTTTCAAATACTCTCAATTTATGTTCCTCTTTCAATGTAAGGGACCAAGTTTCACATCCATATAATACTACAGGTAAAATTACTGTTTTGTATATTTTAACTTTTAGTTTCTTAGATATTAAACGAGAAGACAAAAGTTTATGAAGAGAGAAGTAACATGCATTTCCTGAATTAAGCCTACTTTTTATTTCCTCTTTAATATAATTTTCATTTGTTAATATTACTCCTAAGTGTTTGAATTTGGAAACTGGTTCAAACGAGTTGTTATCAATAATTAGATTTTGATTATTACCTAACACTTGTTTTCCGCCTGCAAGCATATATTTAGTTTTCTCTTTGTTAACTGAAAAAATTTTCAAGGTCTCAAAATTGCACAATATTAATTTCTCATGACCTACTTTAACATATATAAAAAATCAAGCCAATCAAAGAATACAACTATCCAAATATCCCTTTCTTGTTCGAATTTCAAAATAATGGCTCTTAACATTCTCGTTTAGGCTGTTCCGTGCGATTCCCTTTTCTCCCTCACCCTTCAAATATATTAAGACTTTTCATGAGTAATTTATTCCTCGAGGAGAAACAATTTCCATCTTTTCCAACATCTCAAGTTCAGTGTCAGAAACGCCAGTCTCGATTACCCCATGAGATTTTAGGTGATTATCCTGCGGAGCAGAAAGGTTTAAAGTGATATCGGAAGAAAGAAGCATGTTAACTCCTTATAGCCCAGTCAAAGAAGGACAAAAAAAGGCCAATGTCGAGAATAATTCCGCAAAAGCTGAATTTTGGTCAGTAGTTAGAACACTACTAGTAGTGCAAAATCCCAAAAGTCCCCCCTTCCTCACAGTGCTTCCCCACCCCCAGCGACCTCAGCAAACATCAATTTTGCTGACTATTGACCTATATCTTCGTAACCAATCATCGTAGGCAGTTAATCATTTTGTATTTCGCTATGTCCCCTGCTTGCCTCACTGGAAGCTCAGTTAAAAGGCATTACCATTTTGTCGAAGTCTCTAAATGTGTTAGCCTACGCCGATGACGTCAGCATCTAGTTAAGTCCCATGCAGATGTTGACACGGTTCATAAAATAACGACGTAATTTGGTGTGCATTCAGGCCTCCACATTAATGTACAAGAATTTTGTCTGATGCAATTACGTACCGATCCACCACACACACCCGTACGATACTTCCCTGTTGTTACCACCTTAAAATTACTTGGTGTAATATTTACGCATTTTCTGCAAAGAATGATACAACAAATAATTATCTAGTTATTGTAGGTGTAAAATCTGTGTTGCAAACCGAGTCACGTTTGTTAACTTTTATGCTCTTTCGAAAGTGTGGTTTGCAGCCAAAATACTTTCGATGCGCAAGCTTGATGTAGCAAAGCTGAAAAGTGTAGTGAACTGGTTCGTGTGGAATGGACAGCTTCTACGTGTTAATCACTAGACCTTGTGTTTACCTACTGCAGACGGAGGCTTGAACCTCGTTCACGTGCAACACTAGAGCCAGGCTCTCCACAAGACCAGTAATGCTATCAGGGCTCTGAATCAGCGTCTCTATGTCCGCTTGAAATATTCAAACGGACATAGAGACGCTGATTCAGAGCCCTGATAGCATTACTAGTCTTGTCCTTCGAGACTGCTTCGTTCACATACATTTGGATTCCCCCATAAACGTTACTACCCTCCCCCACAACCTTGGGTATCTCCCAGATACTTTAGTAGAGATCTGCTACGGCTTGTTACAAACTCCTACCCTGCCTGTTCCAGGAATGCGTGCAGCGTCTCAACAGGCGTGTAAAATAGTTGCAAGACACCCGGAAGTTCGTTGGCCTGAGGTGTGGAAAAATATTCACGCGAGACATCTTTCATCAAGGATACGATCGGCGTGCTACGTTATAGTGCATCAAATACTGCTGACCGGCGTGAACCTCCATGCCATACACATGGCAGACACCTTACTATGTTCAATGTGTCACGTTCCTGAAACCTTGGTGCATATGCTCAGTGAATGCCAACTTACTGCTACATCCTGGAAATATATCTCAAAACTCGTGAGTGGATTCTGTCGCACAAGCAAGAGGAATATAACAGTGTATCATCTTCTGTTTCCCACCTACCCAAGAATGAAACAACAGTGTACAGTAGTTACTGGGGCATTATGCTTGTTTTGCCTCCACCTAGCAGCAACCTGACTTTTACGCACAATTTGTGAATTACTTACATCACATATTTCAAACTATGTCATCAACCAAAAATAACATTTTATATGCCAAATTCTTAAATGTACTGTATCCTAGTATGTAATAATCTTTATATGTAATAATGAAAAAGCTTGTTCCAATCAGCTGTAAATAGTTCAACGAAAAATTAATACTAATAAAGAAGTGGTAGCGTTGTTGCCTTGTAATAAAGGGGTCCCAGGTTTGATACCCTATGGAGGTACATGGTGGTTTGGACCCCACTATAAACTGTAGGTCCAGTCCCGATTAGCTTTACTGTGCAGAAGTGGACTTAATACACCAAATCAAAAGTTAAAATCATAAACTTAGAAAGTACTAGAACAATTTCACTATTTGAAGACTATTTTTTAAAACTACCGACATTATTGAAAAATTTAACAAAAATATTTTTATAGCCCATGTTTTTTTTTGGATCCTGGGGTTCAAATATCGAATTTAAAAGAAATGGTCTTCAATTACAAAACACGATGTTTCGTTTTCAAATGAACGAACCAGGGTGCGAAATCCCTGGGGGGACGGGGGGAATTCCCCCACCAACAATTTTGTCTTGAAATTTCCCCAACACCAAGCTCTTCCGAGGGGGGGAGAATTTTTGTTTTAACAACAAACATAAACAATTATTTTGGGTTTCGAATATACTTGACTGGAATAATTTCACTTTTTGAAGACTGTTTTTTTTTTAAAATTACGGCAAAACCGTAATAGTTTAAAACATTATCGAAAACTGAACCTTTTTTGTAGGCCATCTAATGAGAATTAATGCTGAAAAATTATTACCAGTCTACGACGATTCGTTATGGAGATATAGGTCAATAACTGAGAGTCTGCGAAATTGATATGGAACATTTGAAAGACAGAAGTGTCGAGTGCTCTGCAAGGATCACACCCGACATCTTATTGAAAGTCCATCAGGAATGGGTGAATCAACTCAATATGACACTGGCCAACAATGGTGGACACATTGAGCATATCCTCTAACATCCCTCAACAATGAGAGAAACCGTTGAAAACACTTATTTAACATCCTGTAGCATAAACATGAATAACGTTTTGCAAAACTGAATGCTACCATCGTGTTTGTGAGCTTTTTCCAGTGTAATTTCATGTTTCACATGGTTCCCATTTAAAAAAAAAAAGTGATCTCGATCCATCGCTTTTCAGATGGCGACCATATTTCGAATGCGGTTCAGTAGGTTTTCCTCCATCCCCAAACTACATGTACACATATAAAATTTCAATAACCGCATCCATTTCGATTTTATTCTTCCCGTTCCGTACTTTGAGACCACCCTGTATATTAATCAGAAGTCACTACTACCGAATATTCCTAATAACAGATGCTCAATTTAACTCCAACAAACAAATTTGAATTATCGTTTCGTTTATTTATCGCTTCAAGTTAGTAATTCTGAGAAGCAATGCTTTCTCATTAAGATGTAAAATTATAATTCCTTTCAATATTAGTGGCTTTAATATGTCCAGGCTAAGATCTGGAAATGCACTAGTTCTTTCTGCCATCTCTTTGGTATCTCTACCACTAAATTTCCTTATCTGCTTTTGAAAAAGAGAAGATGCTAATTAAATAGTGTTGCTTCGAACTTGTTCTGTAACTAGATTTGTATGCTGTGTTGGAATTTTCTTAGTTTATGTTAGAGAGATATATAAGAATAAAGCTCTTATTTTGTTTATTAAAAAACTTAAAGGAAACGGAAGTCATTATTCCGTATTTTCTTTCATCAACAATCACTGTCAATATATATATATATATATATATATATATATATATATATATATATATATATATATATATATTGAGAGTTATTGGCTTTAATTTAAATGTACTTTACAACTCATAATTAGGGCTGCACAGCGTTACGTTATGTTGACATTACTGCCTTTAAAATATTTTATTTGAAAAGAGTTTGCAATGTGCATACAGCGAAATAAGAATGCATATAACGGAGAGATATTCATTCAGACAGAGAAAATGTTGGAAATTTTTAAATGAAAATTTAATTTAATTTAATATTACTAGAGCAAGAAATACCATACATAAATTACCTGAGAGTATGCAACCAAATTGGACTCGTGTGATATCCCAATGATCTCGGTCGGAGAAATTTTGATGTTCGCTCAGCATACCGTGAGTTTGTAGGGAGATACTTGAAAACAGATAGGGAACGACGGTCTAGATAACCGCTGTGATGGGACTGGGCGCGCTGCAGTAGTCAATAGGTTTTATTGTATGTACATTTCACTTGAATGTAAACAAATAGGAAGACCATATTTGTTCGCAGTGGAAAGCTTATCCACACAGGAAGGACATCAGGCGAATCAGAAAGGATCAAATTGCTTTTCACTCTTATGGCAACCCTCTAGGAACAAAGCAGCTGTTCATATTCGTTTCATTGCCACAAGGAAATCCTAAGTGATCACTCAACGTGATAAAAATCCATCAGAAAGTCAACGAAATGTTATTCATTTCACTTCCGTCAACATCCGGTCATATTTAGGACATCCAAACACCCACTGAGATAAGTGACTTATTGTCACCTTTTATGTTTGAACGTTTCAATAGTATATAGTTATAGAATCAACTTTTTTATAATCACTGGACTTCTAAAGACAAGCAGTGTTTCTTGGAGGAGTTTTATTTGCTGGTCATTGTCTACGAAATAGATTTATGCGAATAATGGTGGATTCCAAACTGTTACACTCTGATGCATTGCAATGGCCTCTCCTCCATAACTCGGGGATCTGTGGAGCAAGGCCGCACCTAACGGTAGAGAAGGAGAGGAAGCGAATGGGCAGTGCAATGGTGTAAATTGCTGGCAGTTGCAGCTGCATTGTCCTCTCCATGCACTCATTTCTTCAATCTCACGCGTTCATTAGTCGAACCCTCTCGAGTCCTACTTGCGCAGAGGACTTATTTTCGTTAGTTGACTCCAGAGATTCTCGAAATAATATATTTTTAAGAGCTTCAAAATAACTTACAAAATTCAAAAAGCCGTTGAGACGGTGTGCTGACAGTGTGTTCGCCTTGCCAACCACCCGCACCACAAAGACCACCAACCCTAACGCCAACTCATTCCCATAATGAAACCTTTAAAATTCCACTTATCTTTCACGGTCTTTGTGTGTCTCGCCTACAGAGCTAGTAGCAGAATTGAAGACTCACTGGTGTAGGAATTGAAAATAAATCCCTTACAAACTAATTATATAAAAATACATCCGAAACGAGGATATTACAACTGATTTATTGTGTTGTTGACATTTGAGTACTCATTGAACATCCCTCGTATAAATCCTGAGATCTTCCTATCTATTCCCCCTGCTTTACTTTAATTAACTCAACGTCGGCAACTGGTCTTTGTATAATGAATCAAATTCCAATATTTAAAGGTGACCAATTAATTAAGTTTAGATAGGATGCCAACTTGTTGAAAGCCCCTCACACAGAACAGCTGACCGAGGTGAGAAGCACTGAAAGGTATGATAAATTCTGGTTGACGAAAATTCAATCTGGATACTTAATTTGGTACACAATCACTTTGTATTTTAATTCAGCATGACATCACCATGAAAGGTCAATTGTCTATGACTACCCCTTTATCCTTCATTAAATTTACCCAGATCAAAGTGAATGTACATACCTTGCCATAAACAATCAGTTATTAACAACTGAATCGAACATGAGTTCCCCCCTGCTGAAAGAGAACGTGACTAAAGTAAAAATAAAAATACTTATTATAAGCCATGCATGAATAGTAATTGAACTCTTCCACTCTTCCACCCGAGGCACGCAAATCCAATGTAAACAAGTCAATTGAATCTTTTCTCAGGGAAATGTGTTATATTTGAAATCCCTCCAATTTTTTTTTAGTTTGTGTATATGAGATGCGTAAAACGTTGTGGCGAAGGAATGCAAATAAAAACTGCTGTAATTAGTTTTCTGGGCACATCTGTTATTAAAAACAAATCTCTTCGAAAGGTCGTGCCAGGAAAAGGAGATTATTCACGTGTTATTCTTGAAACTTTGAGCATGCCTTTGTCATGACTAGAGCCCGGAAGTTCAGGCATTTATTTTCGTTAAAATAGGCAGGCAAAAAGGTATTTATAATGTGAAAAATAGGCACTAAAAATGAAAAAGGCAAAATAAACCGAAAGAAAGACACAATTGGAAGTCGCTTACTTTTATCTATAATTTCTGGCAAAATGTTATAATCTACATTGGGAAGAGCATTTCAATTTTCTCCGTCTTGATTGCACATAACTACAAGGTGTTTTTCTAAGTTCTCAACATTCATTGATAGTCATCTGTGAGAGAGAATGTTTGTAATAATAGAAAATTATCTTTCTACTTCGACAGAAGTTATTGGAGCATACATAAAACATGCTAATGTAGCTGGACTCATTTCGGTAACAACATTTTCACCTTTGAGAATGTCACAAATTGTTTTCAATTGTTTCAGGTCCTCATTTGCACTCACTACCCGTTTGCACTTTTCCGCAACAGCTGACCCCTTTTCTCCTTGCACTTCCATCATCTGCTGCATAGATTCCTCGAAGATTTTCATGGATGTCTCTGGCAATGCACCATAATGTGCAAAAATAAACGACCGTTCATTCTTCAGTTCTGAATAGCACAGGAGTTTTTTCACTACACGAATTGAAGCCGCTTCATTTTCTGGAAGAGCATCGATCACCTCACTGATTTTTTCAAGGTTGTTAGCATAATATATAGCTGCTGATATCCAGGTTCCCCATCTCGTCAAGACTGGTTGCGGAGGTAAACTAAGCTCAGGCGTAACTTCCTGAAATTTTCGGGTTCGTGGGGGATATTTCAGAAATATCTTCTTTGTGTTCGAAATCAACCTGTCCACTTCTGGGTGCAACACCCTAACTTCTTCGGCGATTCTGTGCATTGCGTGGGCTGCACACGTATTAAGCATGTTCGGGAAGAGAATTTTCAATACTATGGCAGCCTTCTTCATATAGGGAGCTGCATCACTGATAAAAAGTTCATGATGTACACCATCTGGCCAGAGCAGAAGTAGGGAATTTGAGAATAACTGAGCTATTGACGAACAATTGGCTCTCTCTAGTTGTTCTGACGTGAGAAGTAATGACGAGGATTCTCCGCATGTTGGTTCCATAGTTGGCTATGTAGCGTCCCATAGCGTCAGTAGGTTCATCCATTGAAATCGAGATCTTTTTTCCACCAACTTCAGCACGAATCCTTTGCAGAGCTTCTTCGTAGCAGACGCTTAATTATGTTTTCCGCAGCGTAGATTCCGACGGCACCGTTTCTTTAGTGTATTTCTCCAGGAATTTCCTCAGTGACTTGTTTTCCACTTCCAGAAAGGGATTCCTGCTTCCATGAAAGCTTTGCACAGTTCAAGAGAAAACTGAGATTCTTGTTGGATGAAGTGCCCACTGTTGAAATTAGGGATATCTTCTTTGTCCGATCATTTTAGCAGCTGCTGATTTATGTTTTGCTGTTGACACATGCTGAAATATAAAGTATTTTTTTCTCATGATTGATTGTTTTTTCAGTTATCTTGCAGAGAAGAATAGTACCGTCTGTCGAAAATGTGCTTTCACCAAATTCACACACGTAACCATGTAACTTACCACTTAATGGCACACTAAATTTCGGCGTGATGAAAACTACACGATCCTTTCCCTCCAAAGTGCAGACTTAAACTAAAGATAGAGAACTTGATTTTGGAATCCATGCAAAGGCCCTTGGGCATTAGTGCTGTTTCTTGTCAATGACTTCCTGACACGGGCGCTGGACTTGATGACGTAATTGTGCAGGTGTTCTGAAACAAGTATTCATCAGTCAATCATGCACAAGGAAATGTTAACGGAAAATATCCTAAATTAGCATGAAATACTTTTTTCCCCACACTTGATATACATATTTTTTAAAAATAATTTCATTGAAATTGAAATTTTATTCATTGAAATTCAAATTTCATTGAAAATGGCAAAAAAAGGCATTATAATTAAAAATAGGCAGTGTGGTCCCAAATAGGCAAAATAGGCAAAATGGAAAGGCTTCTAAAACATTCGAAACAACATAAGAAACGTATATCCGGAAAAATTTTATCAATATATGCAGTAGATAAAAAGAGGCATTTTGCCAAACTTCCGGGCTCTAGTCATGACAAAAGGATAAATATTGCCTAATAAATTTCTGTTCGTTAATTGATATATTTTTATTTTCGAGAACAGAACTGACGTAACGTGATGTTAATTGTACGATTGAGTTATTCTTTTTCCTGTTGCTTTGAATAAATTTACATCTTAAAAAATTATAATCGAGTTCCAATTTCACCTGAAATAAAGGTCTCTATTTTCATAGATCATTGAGTAACATATGTACTAATGTGAAGTGGCACCTAAATAAAGAACCTTATTACTCATTATCCACTTATACGTAGTGATCGTACGATCTTTTTATTACTTATGTAAATCGATGTAACGATATGAGCTTGAAATTTGCGAAATTTCAGTCCATTTTCAACTTTTTTCCAATATGGCGTCGCGCTTTTCTTTGTTACCTGCACCAGATCAAATACAATTTTTTCCTCGATTGACACGGCACACGCAAAGCTAGCTAAGTACAAAGTACGGTATACAGTAGTACTACTGAGGTTTCGTTACGAAAATTTATCTCGTGAGCACTAAAAGAGAACAAAGCTTTGTACACTTCGCAACATCTTATTTGACCGCCCAGAAAGAATTCTATGTCCCGAAATCGTAAACTTAGCAACATTGCACTTCAGCTCCAGGTGAGAGTAGCCAACTTTGAGTAGGTCCTTCCACTAGACGAAAAACGCTGCGGTGAGTGGTTTTCAATTTAACACTTTCCATGAACTTAGAAACTATAAACCGCTATTATAATACACAATCAAACAGAAATAATAAATTGGAAAAAGAACCTTGAAGGATATTTACGATTCTGCTTGCTCGACTTGAAATTTGTGGGGTTTGAAACACTGAATAGAGTTTTTCTCCACCTGGAGGAAATTGCCATCACGTTTGTGCAGAAAGAAGCAAATTTGTGAGGAGTTTATGCGACATTTTATTACAATACCTTGCATAATATCGGACAGTTCTCAAAAACATATGTTTTACACGAAGTGTCGAGAAAATGTGCTTGAAACATAGGAAGGCGGGAGTCTTCATAAACGTCAACATGTTTTTAAGGGTATAACGTCATTAAGTTAACGTAGAGCAGTTGGTTAGGTGTTGCATTCCTAATTTTTCATCAAGCGTGAAAGGTCGCGGCTTCAAATCCCACCCTCTCCTCTTTCTTTTTTTTTTTTTTTTTTTGTTTGCTGAGCAGATACCGTTGATATTAAAACTAAAATAAACCCACAGCGCTACAGCCCTTGAAGGGCCTTGGCTTACCTACCGACTGCTGGTCTCCGTCCCACACTGTTCCTCCGTCACCTGTTATAGCGTGGAGATCTTAGACCAGTATTGGGGTGACGGGTGATCAGCCCGACGAACCCCCAGCCGTTGTTGTAGGTCTTCTTGACCGGGTTACGCTCACTCACACGGAGCTTCCCAATTTCCTCACGATGGTGGGTTGCCACCGGCCCTATACGTAGGCCGAATAAATTCCGACCAGAGCCAGATTCGACCGTTGATATTAGAATATTTAAAAAAAAATGAATCCGATGCACACTTGAGGGACGTCCCTTCTGCGCATATTTCCCTTTAGAAGTTGGAGATTTCCAGGATTTAATGTTAAAACTTTTATTTCTAGTTATTGTTCATATGTTGTGTTAACACAAACATCATGATTAATTCACAAATCACATACATGTATTCAGGATGCAAAATGCAATGTTATTTAAGTTATGTATGGTTTGTTCTTCACTGACACCTAAAATATTGATTATTTGATTTCGATATACTAAAAAAAGATATACAGTTATGTTAAGTAGTGATGTAGTGTAGTACTGTAACGATGGAGAGTGTTTAATGAGTTCAAATTGCTAAGATTTGTAATTTTATGGCCGTTCCTTCGTAATAACTGTTGTCAACCCCCTCACCACCATCTTACCATGAGCCTAAAACTAATAGTAAATCGCTAATTAACATAAATAAATTGTTATTGGGACGAAGGCCGATTCGATAAGAAATTACTAATAAGTATTTATATAGTGAGTGACAAAAAAAAAATCAAAATCTCATAATGATCGTTAATTCGTCACTGCTTTGTATCTAAAATGTTTGTCTTCTTTGAACAGAAAGTACGAGTATCAGATATAACAAACTTTCCGCACTAACTTTGCAATATTCGAAACCACCATTACAGACTTAGATCTATGTAACTTGATTCTGCGCATTCCACGTGGCATGTGACTTCCTCCTATCATCGAAATAACTTTCTCTTACTATTTCCTTTCCTCTCGTGAAACACAGAGACCAATGTTAACTTCTTATCACGGTGGATAAATTTTACACCCAACGATATACTCCTAAAAAAACCCTGCCTATGTGGAGAATCGAACCTACGACCTCCTTCGTAAGAATCAAGCACGCTACCTCTTCTCCAGGTAGCTCATCTTAAAATTTGCTACCAGTTTGAAGAAACCAATTCACAGATAATGTCATATCTATATTTTCCTCATGGCAATTTTCATGAGGAAACGAATTCAGATAAAATCGAGAAACGCTGAAAGGGAAAATGATGAACATGTATGTTGGCGTTTTGTCATATTTTGTAAATTGTGTATAAATTCCGTGTTTTGAACAAGCAAACGTTTAGTTACGAAGTATTTTATTGTTTGTTTAAAGTGGAAACAGGAGAGCGAAAAGGAGTCATTTGAACCAGACTCCGTTTGACAAGAAACTTCAGCTTTTTTTCCAAAGACTGTATGAAAAGAGAGAGGAACGTATGAAATATAAAATATGTGTGAAATTAAAACAATTGCAACCTTGAAAGATAATACTAACGAACTTCAAACTATGAAAAACATATTTTCGTGGTGGAAGAATCCAAGTCTTTTTCGAAATATGAACTTGCTGTTTTTGTTTATTATGAAGTGGAGATATGGGACGATACGATCCCTCAGCAAGAAAATTTTATGTAAGCTACCTCCAACTTTTTCAATGGTCATAATTACTAAGTAGGGTCCGGAAGTTGATGAAAAATCAACTTTTTCTGACCATTAAAAACAATGCTAAACCTGATATCATGTTCGTTTCCCTTCAGTTAGAGCCGGAAAATACTTTCTATTTTACATTTTTTGTTGCATTTTTGGCCTTTTTTGGCTTTTAGTTTATTTGTCAGTATTTTTAACAGTTTTTGTTGCATTTTGACTTAGTTTTTAGGTTTATTTTTCTCCTCCCCTGTTGTTTCGTGCATTTTAAATGCATTTACTAGTAAAACTTACATATTTAGATTTTTTGATATGGTCCTTTTAGCAAATTTATCATGAATCGAAAATACGGTCAATATATAATAATATAATATTATTCTTAACTGAAATGTTTGGCAATGGATTAAAATACTTTGTGTGAAGATCTACTTTGAGGTTCTTTTTCTGGACACTATTATCGCTTTAATCTGTAGTTTTAAAGTAAAATTAGTCACAATATTAAATGCAATTACACTCTGGTATACGCGAAGCAGAACTGTATTTTCGGATGCTGGCCGACTACAATATCATAGAAGGCCCACTCTGAAAGTAGATGAATTGGTTGATTTGGTGTTTTAAGTCAACTTTATGCATAGTAAGGCTAATCGGGACTGGGCCTACAGTTTAAAGTGGTATCCGAACCGAGTGCATAAAATAACGTGAACCGTGTGGTGTAGGGGGTTTGTTTGCTTATGGCATGGAAGGTCACGGGTTCAAACCTGCTTCTTTACAAAATCTTTTTCGGGAAGTAAACGGCTTTGGACGAGAATGCTTACCTACGTTTCTTGGATATTTCCGTTGATATTTATGCGATTTATGTCCAGCATTTCCGGATGCAGAAAGTTGACATGTAAGTTCTTAATATGTGTTAACTTATAACAGCTGAATGAAAGGAAAAGTATTTCCTAAAATCCTGCAAATCACTGAAAGATTAAAAACATTAGTAGAAGCATTACTTGAGGCATGCACAGTTGCGATGATTATGGAGTGTGGAGGGGCAGATGACCCAGCACTATGCTAAACATTATCTACCAAGGAAAAGAAACTGTCCTTGCCCTCCCCCCCCCCACTTTGTCCCATCAGTTTTGAAACCCAATCGCCGCCACCGAGCTTGCATCGCATAAATATTTACAGTAATATCATATAATATTATATTACGTTATTAGAACATTTCGTACTCGGTAAATAAAAAGGAAAAAAATAATAAGAAAAGGGTGGGACTTGAACCTACGATGTTTCGATCTTGACGAAAACAGAAAAAAAAGGAAAGTGCTGTCATCTAACCAACTACTCCTTGAGAATGCTAACAGAAAGCTCAGTAAAACACGTTAATCTGAGTTGAAGCAACATTGTGCCGGAGTTTCGAACCATTTTTCGCCAAGAACCAAGGAAAAGACACACTTTGCAGAATCGTTTGGTGTTGTGCAAGGTATCTTTACTAAACATTTCGCATAACATCATCATAAATTTGCCTTCTTGCATTCAAATGTGACCGCAATTCTTTCCAGGTGGATGAGAACCTGTTCAGTGTTTCACAATGCACATACATTTTCCTATTTTCAAATTCAGAACGAAGAATCTGGAAATATTTTCAACATTCGTATTTCTACTTAACAATTTTTTGTCTACTCATATATTTTATTACTGCTTTAGGGTATCTTTACTTTATGGAATGTGAAAGAATGAAAAAAAAATCACGAGCGTTTTCATTCAGGAAGATGAAATGTTGCAAAGTTGGCTACTCTTAGTTGGCTCTGAAGCGCTATGGTGCCAAATTTACGAATTCCGGACTTTGAAATTTTTCAGGGCGGTCAAATAAGATGTTGCGAAGTGTACTTACAATCTCGGGGTTGGGGGTCAACACAAGGACATTACGGACGGGTGAAACTTCACTTTTTTTCCCCTCTCCGCCTTAGCACCTGCAACGGAAATAATACCAGAATCCATCCTCCGGTAACTGTTGTCCATTTTAGAGCAGCTATGATCTTGTACCCGCACGAGAGATATACCAGCTAATCTTTTTTTTTCTCTCTTGCTCCTCTAACTTCTGGAACCATGTTCTTTGACTTCCATGTACCTAGCGATACCGCTCCCTCTAAAACAATTTAACACAAAACTTGACGCATTACATCACCAGTCCCACTGTTGAAAGATGCGAGAGCAGTATGATTCCAATTTTAAAAATGAGTGTTATGGATGAATTGTTGACCCAAGACACCAAACCCATATGCGCTTAGCATTCAGACCTGATATTTGAAACAAAAATTACACACTTTCGACTACTATGTGAACTTTTGATCAACACCAAGCAAAAAAGTTTTTTTTCTTTTCTCAATTTGCCCCTCACCGCAAACATACGAAAATATCTCTGATTTGCTACAAAGGAGACATCGAGTTAGTTTTTCATAAATCAAAGCGGCTAAAACTGTAATCAGTAGTAAGCTGATGCCATCTAGCGTGAATTCTTACAAACACATGGGCTCTTATGACGACTAACGTCATACCTTCCTTGCTTGGTGATATTTGAAATTATGTTATATACATAATTAGTAATTACATATCTGATATTACGTATTAGAGTAACAATCAAATATATTACGTAGGTAACGGCTGAATTTTTTTAAGCAATCACACCAATGTAGAATGCAATGTTAATGTTGTAACTATGTTAATGTTAAACATTCGATGTTAAAAAAAAATCATATTCACTGCAGTTATTGTAACAAAATTGTTTTATTACCTTTCCTTCCTGTCTGAAAGAATTGTGAAATGATGGCCTAGTAAATGGACTAAATGCTCGTTTTATTGTTTAATTTTTGTTTCAAGTCAATTTATAAGCACAAATAGGATAATTGGGCTTCGACTCAGGGACGGCGGTACAGGGTGGCGGTGGGGGGAGGGCTGAAGCCCTCCCAAAACAGACTTGAGGCCTCCTTGTAGTCCTTTCAGATTTTTACAGTACGGTAGACGCATGTAGCATATTTTTCCCAAGGATGAAATCAATGACAACTAGTGTAGCGAAACACGTGTTTACTGCTATATTTATCTAAACGTTTCCAAGTTTTAATGTTCTATCAATTCTGAAGAGAATTTACTGCGAGTTTTCCTTGAAACGAGGAAGTTTACAAGCAAATACTGTACAGCCATTGATCAGAAATATGCTAATCGAACTCTTTGAAGATAACACACAGTATGATAATATTACTTCACCGCTTTTAATCGAAGGAGGAAAGAGGATGACTCAAGAGATAATGCTTCTTGCACGAATTATTCCGGTGATTTCCGAGGAACTATTTACGAATTGCAACGATATCATTTCCCACAGAGTGTTAATCCTTGGAATCTTTGCGTAGCGATCCTCAGAACTGGCATTAGCAATTGGACAAGAGATTTCTTTTGAAAAACAAATAGTATTGTTTACCAAATCTTGACAAGACGACTTTGATTAGAGGCAGATGGATGGTGCGTAATGTTCAGCTTGCACGACTCGTTAATACCAATTTTTCGCTTCCACATGCAACGAAAGGAATGTGTTTTCAAGTTGGCAGTTCGCAAGAACATGAAAGAAAATTTTAGAGCACAATGGTTGTGATTCCATCCTGAAGCTGTTGAAAGATCATGTTTGTCTTTTTCGGAGAAAGATGTTCTAACAGTAGGAAGGAAGATACCGTTCAGACACTTACATTGCATCGATCCATGGCTTCTATTTATAATTTATAAGTCATTGATTTCCCGGTAAGTTTGATATTTATGA
The DNA here is from genome assembly GCF_977018435.1 of Lepisma saccharinum. Lineage (NCBI taxonomy): Eukaryota > Metazoa > Arthropoda > Insecta > Zygentoma > Lepismatidae > Lepisma > Lepisma saccharinum. The sequence goes on from NC_139238.1 coordinate 50,864,056, forward strand.
TAACTGTCAAGTGATATTTATGTATATTGTCTACGAATGGCGGTACATATTGTGTCAAAACTGTATAGCATATAGCTCAATGAGCACGACTAAGTGACTAATTCAGTGGAAGTATTTTTAGACCTACATGGTTATCGTAGTGTTATTGAAGTAATTACGTACATTAAGTGCACACTTAAGTAAATTAGTACTTTATACTTAATGTGAAGTTAATGTACTTCTATGATTGGTGCCTTAAGAATTTTGCATATATTGCCTATTTTCTTTCTTTCCCATGTCATAAATACACCGTTCGGGGGGTCTCTACTATCAATATCACAGTTACTAATTTACTAGGAGAGATAGAAAACTAGTTTGGTACAGTGGGATCCATGAGCATTATCGTGCAAATTGTAAATGAGGACTAAAAGTGGTGAACGTTGTAAGTGCCAAAAGCGAAATTGTTCGGAAATCGCATCGTTCCGCACATCAGCCCGTAAGAACGTGCATATTAGTGACCTCTATACACGCCCTTCTAACTACTTAGATGGCTACCAGCCACATTGCACGTTTACCACATTATAAAACATGACACATTTTACAGTTTAACTTGGATAATGGTGTTTGAATTCTTGTGGCACTTAGAGCGTATACAAATTTTAGTCTTCAAATCACCATCTTCGTGCACTTTATTTGACCCAACAAATGCTTCAAGAATTAAAAGAAAAGTCAAAACAAGCTCTTGACAACTTCTAGACCAGTATACATAAAAATCCGTAGCTTAAAAGTACATAGGATGGAAGGAATAAATTATGAAAATAGTCATGGACAATTTTCATGGTAATACTCATGGATCCCACTGTACAGGAAAGGAATTTCAAAATTAATTATCCAAATTTAACTACCTATTTGTATGTGAAAGTAAAATATATTTATCTGAAACGATATATTTCTAATGAACTATGAGAGTTGGAAAGAGTTATGTAAAATTTTGTAAATTGCAACGAAAAAATTTTGGAACAGGTAAACATGAAAATTAACAGTCGGTAATATTCACAAAATATTAATGTTTTGCATATAACTTTAAAATGTTAGAGTAAATTAAACAAATATGGAATAGCAAAGAGGTTTTCTCGGGCAATCAGTCAGGCGATTTCCGGATTGGATTGGATTGGATTGAAGTAAAATTTTTGGGTGCGTCGGCACTTAAGGCCATTTCGCACTCTTCTATGTATACGGGGAAATATCGCCTTATCTCGGATAGGCTTCTTCAATCCCTGAAGATGAGAGTGACGTTAGCTCTCGAAAGCTCGAAAGCCTATCTGAAATCACCAGGCTGATTGCCCGAAAAAACCTCTTCAGTATTCGCTGCCAGGAAGCTTCAAGAATTATTTATAGAATACAAGGTTTGTTTTTGGTCATAAGTAGTAAAGGAAAGAAGTAAAAAATGAATATATTGCACTGAAATGTGCTGAGACATGTTAGGTGTAATGTAGTATATATCTTGCTTAGAAAAAGCCAGACACTTAGCAGAAATGTAAACACAAGTACAAAAGGACAATTGTGTACATTTGTAAAAGGGTCGACAAATGTGGAATTCCTGGTGCTATATATAAGAAATAAATGTTTTCACTGTATACGAAAAAAGCGAAATCTATATGGACAAACTAATACAAAGCGGAAAAATGTTCTTGGAGCAACTTTGCAATATTTTGCAGCCTTCAGGAACCCATTTTGCAGATCCAGAACAATCGTGATAGCACGCTGCATATCTTCAATATCACATGTCTGTCTTCTAATTCCCATTGTTTTCCTTTCTCAGCCGGACGACTCATCTCAAACAAGGATAAATTATTATCATTTAGGTGTTTAAATATTCCATTTTATATTTGTCGCTCCTTCGGTATTCCATATTTGTCGGTCCGCCATGTTGGCTTTGTCTTCCCCGAAGCAGCCACCATTCTTCGAATGAAATTACAACACCTCCAAATGTAGATAGCTCTAAATGTAAACATTTCAACACCGACGTAACACATTCACGGCACACGCATACGCTAAAGTATTTTCATCTACATATGTACCTGCAATTCTTTTCCACACCCAAAATTTTATTTCTTGTGCATCAACCAGGAAACACTTGAAGGTTCCACCAAAGCAGTCTCACAGCTAAGGGTCGGCTACTAAGATGTGAAGCTTTAGTTTTCGCCAAACGTCGATACATATTAAACTACATACCAGGTGGTTATAATTAAAGTGACGGTGTTCAGAGTGGTACAGCACGGGCTGTAATGAGAGTAGCAGTCTGAAACTTCGTAGATATGCTAATGAAGCAATGGGCTCGCGAATTATGCAAAAAAAAAATGTTCCAATTCTCGCCACCAGGGTAAGAAATTGCACTGTAAGCAGTCAAAACGTGTAATTTTCCGTAACTCTGACGTCATAGTCGGTGACATTGCCTAACCATTGTGTGAGCTCCCTGGTTGTTGTTGGTGACGCTTGTTGCTTTTTTTCCTTTAGTGATGTGAATGTTTGCCAAACATTAAAAGTTTGCATTTTTCCGTGTAAAAAGCAATGTCTATTGCGAAGAAAGATCGTGCACTGCTAGTGAAGTTGTTTTACAAGAATGGGAGCAATTGCAACTCTGCACTGCGGAAATATCGCCAACAGAAAGGGTTGAGAAGAGGGCCCATGTCAATTAATGGGCTGAAGAAGATGATGAAGAAATTCGAGGAAACAGGTGAATCGGGTATTGCACCAGGGATAGGAAGTTGTGGACGAGGTTGCTGTAGCTGTAGCTGACCTTGCAGCACATGCCTCAATTTCTGCAAACAGTGCTAGAGCTGTGGCACGTGAATTGTCACTCCCCTGGTTAACAGTTCGCAAGGTTTTGCGCTGCATTTTACACTGGTATCCCTACAAGATTCAAACTGTACACCAACTGAAACCCCAATATATTACAGAACGCCATGAGTTTGCCCTTCGGTTTCTGGCAAACATAGAAGTGGATGACATGTGGTTGGGAAATATTCTGTGGACTGACGAGGCGCATTTTACTCTGGACGGTGAAGTGAATACTCAGAACTATCGCATATGGGCTTACACTCGTCCGCATGTTGCGCAGGAAAAACCATTGCACTCAGTTTACGTGACTGATTGGTGTGGGTTCACTAGCTCCTTCATTCTTGGTCCGTTTTTCTTTGAGAAGAGGGCACCTCGAGGGCCTGTTAGGTGTACAGTGACATCTTCACGTTATAGGGACCTCCTTGTGCAACACCTGATTCCAGCTTTGCAAGAACGGAACTGTGAACACACCACCATTTTCATGCAAGATGGGGCAACACCACATGTCGCTTGCCTCGTGAAAGATTTGCTTCACTAATGACCGCATCATCTCTAGGCAGTTTCCAGATGCATGGCCTTGCAGATCCCCCGACCTTAATCCATGTGACTTCTGGCTGTGGGGATATTTAAAAGATCGTGTCTTTCAGGGACATTTCCGGTCTCTGCCTGATCTGAAGGCTAGCATACAACGACATGTCGCTCAGATTTCACTAGACATGCTGCGAGCAACCGTCGACCATGCTGTGTTACGAATGCAGCATGTTGCTGAATTGGGAGGCCAGATTGAACAGTTGTTGTAAAAATAGTTCCTAATAAACATGCCAGAACCATTGTTCTCATGTGTTTGATCTTTCCTGCCTTTTCCCTGTAACTATACCACATTTTGACTGCTTACAGCGCCTTTTTTACCCTGGTGGCGAGAATTGGAATTTTTTTTATATAATTCTCGAGCGCATTGCTTCATTAGCATATCTACGAAGTTTCAGACTGCTACTCTCATTACAGCCCGTGCTGTACCACTCTGAACACCGTCACTTTAATTATAACCACCTGGTACGTCGGTGTTCAATATTTATCATCCTATTCAATATTTGTCTACTTTACTTTATATGTAAGATACTTATATCGTAATAACCTTTGGAAACAAATTACAGATTAGTGATTGAAACAAACACAATTTGTTCATATTATTTGTTCGTATTATAGTCACTATTACTAGGCTTCCTGAAACTTTGGTTTGGCATTTTCTTTTCAACTACACGCCATTTGCTGCGTTAGTTCCAATGGAACAAAATTATTTTAAGACGTACTATCAATATACCGTCTTAGCTCCTTGACATTTACAGTGTGCAGAGAGGTATTTTCATTTTGTGAGAAATTTAGCATTTCGACCCAATGGACTTTAAAAGTTCAATTACGCGTTTCATTATCAGTTTATGTCTACAGCCTTTTCCCTCATTTCCCGCATAATGCTTCAAAGATATGTAAGATTTCTGGCCTCAAACGTAACAGAAATTACTTTGCAAAATTACTGGGGTTTTATCCAGAATATACCACCTGTGGGTGTAGTGTAAGTACGAAGCTACCTAGGAGTAAGGGCAAATTTAAAGTAAAAGTTACCACAATTTGAGACTTTTGGAAGAATTTTAAGGGTGGTGTTGCGGAAATTTTCCGTACTTTTTTATAATGTGGATAGATCACTGCTTCCCTAAAAGATGTTTCACTAAGTGTGTTTTCAAGCTTAACCATCAGACGGATGCATGCCGTGAAATATTTGAATGTGAACCTATAAATAGCTACAAAAAATAACTTGGATGATTTTTCAGAATTTCGATTTTCTTCTTGCATAAATGAATGAGTAGTTTCTGGAGAGAGGCAGACTCCAGAAGTCTCCAGTCTCCTATATTTAGAAATTTTTGTTTTATAACCACAAGGCTAGAGACGTCCAAATTTCGTTGGGTCAGTTAACTATATTTATCCCTGTCCTGACTTTTTGTCGAACTGCAGTCTTGATGCAGAGTGCCCAAAATGTCTTCCGTTTAAAATTCATCTGATATTTTTAAGCACCATCTAATCTACATTTTCAGAGGTTGAGAAATGTGTTTCATATCTATTTTGAGGTTTACCTCTTTTGCGTTAAATTCCTAATGGAAGCTTTCAAGTGTAGTGCTTCGTTGAGTAGATAGGCCTAAGTGGAGCGGTAATTCACGAATACTTTGAAGATACCAACTGCTAAAAATGAATATATTTGGATCTAAAATTCTTAAAATGTCCACATGTGTGAATGACTTTACTGGACATCAGTAAGATGAGTAAAAGTGGTGTATTTATAACCTACAGTAACATAATTTGGAAAGAATTTGCCGAAAAACGTACAGGGAAAATATATTGAAATTTATATAATACAAACACACACGACTTATATATACGAGTAGTCAAGTAGATATCCCATAAGTATCGGAAGCAGTTGCATAGTAAATTAAATTTTGTTTAGGATTTTTATTAAAAAATCATACCAAATTTTTTCTCGTTCTCATCTCGATTCTTACAACGTTGTCTCTGACTTCGTGTCATTTCGAATTCGAGGACAAGCACAAAGCCTAGACCTGCCTCGTCTAGGTTGCTATCTACATTTACGAGTTCAGTATGTACACGTGACAAGATCTCATTTTGAACGAATTTGAAAATCAAAGCAATGAGACAACTATAGTGGTTCTAGATGAGTAGAACCATTATTGTCGGACATGCACGTTCGAAAATGATTAAGTAACGACGCCTTCATTTGTTTTCTGGTCACAATTCAGCATCTATAATCATGCGTTTTATAATTGATCTTTTAAGAACCACAACACTAGTATCTCCTCTGCCAGAACAAAACATGTCACCGAACGACAAAAGCATTACTCTGTACTATTCCTTATCTATGGTAATTTGTTTTTTTATAATATATTATGCATTAGGCCAGTGGTTCCCGAAGTGTGCGCCGAGTGTTGCTTACATGGGCGCCGCGAAATATTCCAATATTTCCTCTGAAATTCAATCAATCATATGATTGTTCCAAATATGTGCTTATTTATGTACTTTTTGCATGTAAAATGTTCCTGAATTTAAAATATACGTATGTTTATTTCTTAATTTAATAACTCAACCACACTAGCTGAGCATTGCAAATGTTCGATAGGCCTGCATTTTGACTTGGGGCGCCGCGGAAAAATCTTGAAACACTAAGGGCGCCGTAAAACGAAGAAGTCTGGGAACCCCTGCCTTAGGCTTTACTCATCGCCTAAACAACAACGAACAGTGTTTGTTACGCATAGATGATGATATGTTCGTGGAGTACTAACCAGAGCTCAAAGTATGATAATGCATTTGTTAGTGAGTACAGCTGACAAAATAGGATAGATAAATAAATATAAAAAGGTAGTATTTGATAAATAGAGACCGTAGTTTAAAGGGAGAAATTTTCCTTTCAAAAGGACAAAAAAGGGAAAATTATTACCAAAAAAACGGGGAGGACTATAGTTGAAATACGGGTACTACTTTATTATAGGGGTGATACCTATAAATAATTTATTTCGCACTTTTTTACATTGCTAACGTACTATTCTGCATTGCGGAACATTTCTTTATGTGAAATAATGAATTTCTAAAGAAAATAATGTCTATTTCTTACATTTACGAGTACTTACTGTTACTCGTTATTTCCAATCTGTAACACATATTATGGCTATAGCGTATTGGTTCATCGCGCGTTGTGAGAATGTTTTGTCGATTTATGCAGTGTTGCAATCTTGTTCACCGGAAAATACCTACTTTCGTGCCGGATTTGAAATTGTACTAATACCTCGCAAACCATTGACGTTAGCCTCACCAACCATTGACGTTAGCCCCACAAACCATTCACGTTAGCCCCAAAAACCATTTTTCGTAAGGTTAGGTTAGGTTAGGTTAGGCAAGCATAGTTAAAACAATTTTTTTAAAAAATTAAAAATACTCGACACGTCATGTTATAGTGAAAACATTGCGAGTTTGAAACACTGACTACGGAGTTTACGTCATCTAGCACACGGAACATACGCTGAAGATCCTAGCTATACGGTTTTCGAACAATGCCGAGTTTGAGGCTTGCCTCACTCAAAGTGGCTAATGATTTGCACTAGCTGTGGTGGCAGCACAGTAGCATAAGTTTTAGATAGTAATTCTCCCATGTGACTAAAAGTAATTTTCCCGTACTGTTGTAGTGACGTACGTGCATATGTAACATTATTTTAGCTTGTTGCTATCATTTGTTCAGTTCAAATGTTTGAATTACGTAATCTTTAACCTCATAACACCTATTTTATCATCACATTTGTAATTGTTAATACAGTTATCCTTGAAGAGTTATAATGGAGTAATTGTTAAATTGAGATTTTATGATCATACTGCTCATGGAGGTCGGACTCCCCCTCCCCCCACTGTGACATCGCTACTCCATACGAGAGAATATTACGAAATATACCTCACTAGGAACAGAAGTGAATAAATTTGGCAAATTCAGACTGAATCATCGTACACAATTTTTCACGAGTCATCATCAATACTCATGCTATGATTCACTATCTCTCTTTACTTGATAAAAACATTGCAGCACATGGCGAAATATCAAAGCAAATAATTTCCCATATAACTTTAGTCACTACTGTTTGCGAGGTATTTTTCTTAGATAACGTTCGAAGAGAATATATTTTACATAGCCTCATTACATTTAAGTTGGGATATCACCAGTGTGGACGAATATTTGTGGAACTTCGAAAGAACTGTGAGTCTTTTTCCATCCATATTCAGGGGAATTTGTTTGTTATTGTTGGTGTTATTATATGCAAATATGATTTTTGAAATGCGCTTTTACACATTAAATGTGCTTAAATTATCACACGCCAATAGAAATCAAGTCAAACTTTCATATTGTTAGCTTGAGCAAGGCGGTGATTTGAAATGCCGAAGATGGTAACCGTATTTCTGAATCTCTCTCTCTTTTTCCCTCCCTCCCTCTTTCCGCCTTATCTCTCTCTCTCTCTCTCTAACTCTTGCTCTCTCGCTCTCTCTCCGTGTTTGTGTGTGTGTAACACTTTTAACTTGATATGCTTTTCAAAGATAGGAAATAAGTTATAAACATTTGCTTTTAATTTAGAGGTTCAAACCACACACCATCGTGAGAAAATTAGGGAGCTACGAATGGAAAGGATTGGCTAAGCTTGTCATGAAAATCTACAACAACGACTGGGGGTTCGTCGTGCTCACCACACGACATCTCTTAACTGGTTGGATTATCACCCACCTCTGCTAAAGTATGTGAGAATGAGGCCGGCATTTCGTAGGAACGCCTTGCCCTGGCCCTCACGGAATGTTGAGTCACAGATTATTATAATTGATATACTTGTAACTCTCGCCGACCTCTGTGGGGGAGTGGTTCGAACAACACGCTAGGATGTCAAGGGGATCCAGGTTTGAATCTCGGCATGGACATGGGTGCACCTTCATTTACGATCGTTTGATTCCTTCAGCTCTAAGTTAAGTATTTTTTTTTTTGAGGATGGGGAAATATTATATTTTACGTATTCTTATCAGGTGAATAGCATTTAAAATAAATATACAATTGGGTTTTATGCCCACTTTATACACAGGAGAAGCTATTCGAGATGGAAGTTGCAGATTAAAATGGAGTCCTAACCCAACTTGTGCCTCCACCGGAACGCAGAATCCCTTGATTACGTTACCACGCCATCCATTAGAAAGAATGAACGAAACAAAACCAGTCACATAAGTTGCCAATTGTATAGCATGATACAGCCTGTGTATTCGTCGTCCATCTTCCGCACTTCGCTACTCCTGAGTCATGCACTATATCTCGAAGATTATTTCTTATGCCCAAATTGTATGCACGGTCTATCCTGTGTATTCGATCAGTAAACTCAAAGAATTATATTTACACATGGAGTTGAAATCGTCACACACAAGCGCGCACACACACATGTATGTGTGTGTATACGGTGTGTATATGTGTGTGTGTGTGGTGCATCCGTCCGTGCATATTCATATCATTACTGAGACAATTTAAGAAGTTTGTATACATACATTTGTTACATCTCTACATCAAAGAAACGCATCAATCACGGTGAGGGACTTTTACCATGAAGGATTCACTAATTCCGTTTCTTCCTTTGAAAATGTGCTAAAGAAGGTACAAAAATCTACAAATACCTGTTAAATTTTTGAATTTGAAATAGTGAAGAAGTGAATACAAAAATTGTTGAAGTGTTTGTCTCTTTGCTCGATCGTCTAATAGTTCGCATGGATGACGGTAGATGGCTTACGGAATGGACAGTTTAATCGCTCGAGCGAATGACACTCGAACATTCAATCGATCGAACGAACAGTACTTCACGAGTAATTGTTATTTGTCTGTGGTAGTTGTGCTTCAAATATGGATCGTGAAGTGAAAGACGCAGTGAAATTGAAACTGAAGTGAACATAACCATCATCTCCATGTTAAAATGTAACTTAGTTTCTCTTACCAACAGAGTGCCGACAGGGGGGGATTAGGGTGCAGGCTGAGCCATCGAGATTTCTTGAGGGGATTTTTTTCCTTAAAATAATATAACATTCAACATTTATGTATTTTTCCAAAATATATGGAAAAATTTTACACCTTAAATGCACAGTAACTAATCCATTCGATGAAGGAATTAAAGTGTTTAAGGGTATTCTCGAAGGGGGAGGGGAGAAATATCCAACTGTTACATATTAAGCCTTAATTGACACTTGAGTTCTGGGGGATTCTGAATTAAACGTTGTTGGGTGGGGAGGCAGTATTCAACTCTAGGCCTTAGATTATAGCAGGTATTTCAGTTAGCATTAAATTCAATAGGGTATCCAATTCTCGTGTCTTACTATTGTCTTAGACTATTGCGGAAATTCTGGCATGGATACTAAAAATTAATTTTTTGTAGGAGACAATATCTACTCTTCAATATCAACGGAAAGTCTAAAATTGGGATGGAAATTTTGATATTAGGATGAGTTAGGACCGCTTATTTTAAGTGTTAAGTCTTTGATTGTCAAGGGATTTCTGTAATGGGGAGATAGTTCGAACATTAAATTCTTGAAACTATAATTTGGGATATGGTATCCACACGTTTTCGACACCGAAAGTGCCAAAAGAGAAGATGGAAAAGACTAAATATCTTGGGATCCGAAGAAAATATTGACACCCCATTAAATTAATATTCTTGACAGTGGCGTAGCAGGATACCGCGAGGCTCTGGGCGAGAGTAGAATGGGAGGCCACCATCAGTTCTTTATTTTTTTTGAAATCTCAATCTGAATCGATGTAAAATCTTCACAGAAGGGTAAAAAATGTATCATATTTAAAAAATGATAAATTAATGACGAAAATCATATTTAATAATTTCACACACCCTAAAAATGTCTTTCTTTATTTTCCGGGAGCTGAAATCTGAAGCTGTAGGAGAAGCTCATATCCAGCGGAAGGGCCATGGGTACCATGCCTCTCTTGAACTCTGAAATGTGAAGATAAAGAAAACATACAAGAATCTACGAAAATTATATTAACGGTTTTTTTCAGATTGAGCAAGAATTTCTATTTCTTCCCTGATACATGAATGGGTTGTTTTGGGAGTGAGGCAGGCTCCAGAAGTCTGCAGTCTGAAACATTGAGTATTTTTTTTAAAAAAATAAACCATTGATGCTAGTCTACAAGACATCTCGATTTAGTCGGGACAGCCCATTCTTTTTAGTCCCTGTTCCTTTTTTTCAAACGGCAGTCGTGTTGCAAAAATGTTTCGTTTTTTTTGGGGGGGGTTATTCTAATTTAGACATGTTCTTCATTTTAATAATCATTGCTGTTACATATCATTTAATTTATAAATATATTTTTTTCTAATCATAGAATTATCATGGCTATTCAATGGTGCTGGTATGAGATTTTTTTTTAAAAAAAATGAAAACAATGTTAATTTGCAAAACACGGTACTATTCGAATACTTCTGAGAATTGAATGTAATCAATAAGTACCAAGCTGTAGACTTGATACTTTTTGTTACGTTGGACTCTACATTGCAACTCTACAGTTCTACATCCAATAGCAAATATAATAGTAGTAAGCAAATTGTTTATAACTGTTTTTTACTCTACATTTTGTGTTGTTTTAAGAGATGGAATTCTGTTGATGCCAATCTGATGTTGACATCTGCTAATGGCCTTTTTATTTCAACCCATTATTATCGCACTGTGGAAAACCGACTGAATTAAAATAGTAATGCACATGCTATTTTTGCCGTTGGGTGTACACCTAGCACTTGCCGGAATGCTACCATAACATGCAGGGTGTCCATGCACCCCAAAATCATGTCATGTGTCGTCCCCAATCGCTCCTCAAACCATATCGTAATCCCCATAAAGTATTGGATTTAATTACGACAGCATGTCTACCGAAAGTAAATTTTTTCTTAGCTTTACTGAACACTATACTTGATCATCCCCTACTCCGTAAACAGGGAGCCCATCACTCAAAACTGCTCCTAAAATCTTTCATCATATTCCCCCAAAATAGTTTGTATAAATACGTAATAATTGATGTCTACTTCAATGATATACCACGTTAAAATGTCCATAATTTTTAATTGTTCCATTTTCGAAAAAAGCGTAAATTAATTTATCTAAATATGCATATAAGTAGCTTTTTTTAGTGGGTTTATACAACTCACAATTTGATTGATTCTATGATTGATTTGCTTTATTTTACTTCCATTTTTGTGCCACTTTTGGCTGATTTGCGAAGATGGAGATGAGTGATAAAATTGATGAATGGACACTCAAAAACATCGATCCCCTGGTCAGAATTCGAATCCGGGACCCCTGCCGTCGTAGCGCGATGTGCTAACCACGGAGCCCAGCAACTCGCAATTTGAGTATTTAACACAAATTATTACCCAACTTAAGGTATACATAGAAAATTCAACCTTGGCAACCCAAATAACATGCTCCAGCCGCATTACCGATTCAATTATTGTTTCACAAGACATTGAAGAACCCTAGCTATAAAATCTTAAACTCAGGGTGAGATCTCTTTCAAAGAACTCACCCGCCATATTCTAGGACCTAGAGTTGGATACTGCCCCCCCCCCCCCACCCCAACGTTTAATTAAGAATCCCACCAGAACCCAAGTATCAATTAAGGGCTAATATGTAAGAGCTGGATATTTCTCCCGCCCAGCTTTAGATAATACCATTAATCACTTTCTTTTCTTCATCTAAAGGATTAAATATGGTGCATTTAATGTGTAAAATTAATATACAGAGTTTGGAGAAACATATATACATATATGTTCAATTTTATATTATTTGAAAGGAAACAATCCCCGGAAAAATTCTCGATGGCGCAACTTGCGCCATAATCCTACCTGACCCGTGATACGGTTAACAACTAATACTCCAACAGCATTTCGCCCACTACCGTCACGGAGTAGTTATAACAGCACGCTACAATATCACGGTTTTAGGGTTCGAATCCCGAGCTGGGCATGGGTGTTCCTTGTGAGTGTTCCTTCATCAATTTCATCATATCATTACTCATCCTCATCGTCGTGATTAGCCAAAATTGTCATAAAATCGACGTAAAATTATCTAACTCAATTAATCCAACAGCATATCCGATCTTCCCTTTGTTGAACATTTCATTTACGGATCTGCCCCCCCCCCCCCCCCGCAAGAGAAAAACAATTCTAATGCGGGTCTGTTACAGGAAGGAAGGAAAAATGCAAGCATTTAAATGCCTCACACGTGCTTCGTGGCTATTCGAAGTGATTTATTGTTGACGTATTAACATCTCGGGTGCAAGGCCAAGAAAGAGAAGCAAATACAAAACGAAGTGCTTTATATTCAAGAAAAGATTAAATGGGTATAAATGCCCAAGCAAGTTATCGCGAATTTTTGCGTAAATGTTTCACATGAGAAATACGACGATAATTTTTTACTTTTCTTGTGTTTTTACATATATATTTGTACGATATTGACACATTGAAAATATGTTTGATATTCTATACATTCGAGCGTGGGCGATTCGAACGAGTATTTTCGAGCGCAAGTTGTCCAGTGCAGTACTCTAGTTTGCATACATGGACAACTTTTGTTTTTTCCTAGAATATAAAAAGGTAAGTGTTAAAAATATAGGTAATTAATTTTTTTTGCTATACTTAGGGCATAAAGGAGATTGAAATTAGATTAATATTTGCCTTTTCTTTGAATTATTTAAGCATTTTATCGAAACTTAGTTTTGAGCGAGAAGTTATACAAATAAATGGGCTACTAAATGTGAGTGTCCATATTTCTTTTCATTGCAACTATTCACAAACATATCGCAGGATGCGATTTACAATTTCAAATTTTCAACAGACCCCAGGATGTACAACACGTAAAGGAAACTTCTCAGTTTTATGCTCTAACAAATTAACAAATAATACTAAAGTGTTTATGTTTGATTGATGGAATTAAAATTACTGGTTGAATCAGCACATGTGGCCATTTTGCATGCTTCAATGTATACGGTGAATTGTTCCCTTATCTAAAAATCTTACTAAAATTGTTAAAACAATGGGTGTGATAAGCCCTTTTAGAAAGGTTAAAGTGCGAGGTTGTAAAGAGGCTTGCACAAGACAAACTCAACACATTAAAAAGTACGAAAAAACTAAAATATTTCACAAAAAGCGAAAAACATTTGGTAAAACACTATCACCTCCCGACAGAGATGACAAAGAGTTGGGAAGATTAGAAGCAGTGGCTAATACTGCATTTTCATAAAGATCATGCTGTACACAATGTTTTTTAAACATATATATTATGGATTGGGGGATAGCATTCACCAAGTTTGATGTCTGACGTGGAAGTCTTCATAAAATTATAAAATCATTTCATATTTATAAACAGTTTATATTTACATTGGAGATTCACAATATGACCGAGAGATTTTTCATGTCTTGAAATAGAAACCGATAGTACGTTTAAATTGCTAAATTTATCCTTAATCCACACACTTGTTCTATCAACACCAAACAATAGACAAGGCCAACAGTACAACCTCTCTGTAACATAACAACCTGCTAACCAGATAGTTTTCTTGTATTTCGCAGTTTGAAAATGTCTTACATTCTCCTGTTTATTATCCTTATGATTACTATACAGACCGGTTAAAGAAGGGCAAGGTCTATCATTTTTAACTATTTCTTATTTTTCCGAGAAAGAGCGAAAGTTGAATGTTTTTCTTAATTAGGTCCTGTATCACACCCTCTGTTTTATTTTCTGTCATTTTTTTTAATATTTCTGGAAATACTACACTAAGTGATGTGGAACTTTGAAAGAGGCCCTGAAATAAAAATAAACCAAATTTAAACTAAATGTGCATTGCACTGTACCTCCAGGGAGAAAAATCAATCGCTGCCAATGCTCTTTGTTCAATGAAACAACAAGCACACTCTTCTCTGTAGCTGTCACCTCACCGCATGAAGCCAACGTGATATTCATGCATTTGGAGAGGAAATAAGTGAAGAGGGGGAGGGAAAAAGCACGCAAGCAGCGCTTGCCCACGTTAAAATCTTCCTTCGCTGATGCGGTCCATCCGACAGCTTGCTCTGCGACGACATTAATGAGCATTTCTACATTCTAATTTCTTCATATAGGAGAAGTATTTATTTTACACGAGAGCGCTGAACTAAGCTCAACAAATCTTGGATTTGAAGTGAAAGAAAGTAATAATTCTTTTCCCACAATTGACACATGCTTCGCATGCATCGCATGCGCCCAGAAGACGCCTCTGATTAGAAGTATGCCTGAGGAAAGTATGCCTGAAATTCGCACATTCAACAAGAATATGCATAATACTTAAAAAGACATTACAAACGCGACACTTTGGAGGGTCCAGCCCTTGCAGCAAGTGGACATGAGTTAGATGGCTGTGTGCAATACGCAGTCGAGTGAGAAGAACTCGACGAGAAGGACGAGTCAACGAACGCCATGCACCTATGGTCGGCTTAATGGCTTGACGCTTGTTCCCTGTTCCCGCACCCCACGCTTTAGTGTCAAATGTCAAGAAGACGACAGCGAAACCCATTCTGCAGGTCGCTAGCTGGCAGATGGTGGACGAGAACGTTGCCATCTGCATCAGCAGCGACTGCTTCGTTCCCCTTACTGCCCACGTGACTGCCGAGAGTGAAGCACAATAGTATACACTTGTATAATATACACTTGCTAAGTCTCCATATTTTTAAGTTCATTTTTTCTATTTTTCCAGGCTTTTCTATTTCCATTTTCAAAATAATGAAAATAATCTACAAATGCGGACACCTCCTGGTTTGTAATCATTTAATTGAATGTTAATGTAATCTTATAATCCACAAGCGTCCGTGACATTACATAAAATAGATACGAATATCTTAATTTACATGTTCAAGTTCCAAATGTCATAAAGTATTTATTTGTTTATTTATAAGCACATATTAGTAAAGAAACAAAAAAAAACTAATTTGTTTAGGTATGTCACTTTTTGAAAAAAAAAATAACATGTAAGATATATAGATAATGTCAAGCCAATCATCTATTGTCCTTGTCGTTTAAGCCTTGTTGATGTAACATTCAACAAACACCCTTAAAAGAAGAAAGATTTGAAAATTCGTATGCTCTAATGTATTGATTGATTGATTGATTTAGTTTATTTTACCTCGCGTTTTGTGCCTCTTGGCTAATTTGCGAAGATGGGGATGAGTAATGAAATGATGAATTTGATGAATGGACATTCACAAACAACCAAGCCCGACCGGGATTCGAACCCGGGACCCTTGGCTACGCAGCGCGATGTGCTAACCACTTTTTTTTTTTTTTTTTTTTTTTTTATTTCCTTTACTATTTACATCTGATTATAACAAACTTTCATGATTACTATACAGGTTTTACAAACTAGGATATATTACATTTAGAAAATTTGCATAGACATTGTTCTGTTTGTTTGCCGACATATTTTGAAATGTGTGCCTTAAATAATGCACAAATTGTTCATGAAAGTCAAGTTGCTGATAAGTAGCGGCAAACCAAGCATAGTGGCCCAGTAACCACAATACACTGTTCTGTTTCTTGTTAGGGAAATAACTAAAATTGGGAAACAGAAGATGATCAATTGTAATATTCTTCTCATTGGTACGACAAATGACACTTACGAGTTTCGCAACATATTTCCATGACGTAGCAGTTATTAAGCATTCACTGAGCTTATGCACTAAACTATCAGGCACGTTACATATTACACATAATGACGAATCTGCCATGTGCAGATCATAAAGTTTCACTCGAGTCAGCAGTATTTGATGCACTATAACGAACCACGCCGATCGTATTCTTGTTGGGAGATGCTTCGCGTGTATATTTTTCCACACCACAGGCCAACGAACTTCCGGGTGTCTTGCAACTATCTTAACAGCCTGTTGAGACGCTACACGCATTCTTCTGTACATGTGCGACACCACTGGAACAGGCAGGGTAGGAGTTTGTAACAAGCCATAGCAGATCTCTACTAAGGTATCACGGAGGTACCTAAGGTTGGGGGGAATTGAGGTCACGTTTATGGGAGACTCCAACGGTATACGAGCCAAGCAGTATCGAAGGACGTAACTGGTAATGCTATCCGGCCTCTGAATCATCGTCTCGATGTCCGCTTGAATGCGGAGCGCCTGGCTCTTATGTTGCACGTGTGCAAGATTCAAGCCTCCTCCTGTATTATGTAAACACAAGGTCTCGTGCTTAACTCGTAACAACTGCCCATTCCACACAAACCAATTCACCGCACTTTTCAGTTTTGCTACATCTAGCATACGCATTGGAATTATTTTTGCTACAAACCAGACTTTCGACAGTGCATATACATTGACAAACGTGACACGTGCTTGCAAACTAATAGTTCGAAACTTATTAATTTGCAACACTGCTTTAACGCTCCCAATCACTCTATCATAATTTACGTGTATCATTTGTTGCAGAGAAGGCGTAAAGACTACCCCAAGAATTTTTAAGGCGTTAACAACAGGGAAGTGTTGTACAGGTGTGTTGGATGGGGCGGTATTTAAATACATCAGACAAGATTTTTTTACATTAATGTGGAGGCCTGAATGCACGCCAAATGCCGTCGTTAATTTATGAACCATATCGACATCCACAGGTGACTGAACTAAGATGCTGACATCGTCCGCATAAGCTAACACTTTTAGAGACTTCGACAGGATAGTATTGCCTTTTAGCTGTGCTTCCAAAGAAGTAAGCAGGGGACTTAGGGAAATACAGAACGCTAGCATAGATAGGGGATCTCCCTGTCGGACACCTGTCATTATGCGAAGCGATTTTGTCAAAAAACCATTAATCTGTATTCGCGATTCAGCATTGTGATAAAGCCCCTGCAACGCTGCGAGAAATGTCCCGCGTATTCCAAGTTTTTGAAAACATGAAACATATAGTTATGGGTCAGAGAGTCGAACGCACGTTCGAAATCCAGAGCTAGAATCGCTTCATCTTGTGAACTTTTTGTATTGTGATGATTAGTAACTACCTCACGCAGCGTTTGCAGCACTGCATAAATGTTTTTGTTTCCACCATATACATCTTGCATATCACCCACCAATTTGGTGGAGTATGGCATTAAACGTGCAAGCATACATCGTGAGAAAATTTTATAGTCTGAGCACAAGAGAGTAATGGGGCGATAATGAGTAATTTCTGTCGGCTTTGCGCATTTCGGTACTAATACTATAATTCCGGTCTGGGAAGTTTTACCCATTTTCTGGTGCTGAAAGACAGCATTGACCCACTCAGTTAAGGTCTTTCCCATTAGCGTCCAAAAAGTTTGAAATAAACTTGTAGGAAGCCCATCAACACCAGGGGCGGAGAATGGCTTTGCCGCTTTCACCGCTTTATACACTTCTTCGATTGTGAAATCCGCGTCCAACTTATTTCTATCTTCATCTGAGAGTACCTCCGACACGGCATCCACCACTGTACCATAATTTGAGTTGTCCATGTGCTTCTGCGAAAACATCAAACTAAAGTGCTCATATATTTTACCTTGTATATCCTTAGGTGCTGTGATTTTATTACCCGCACCATCTGAGAGTTCAGTGATGATTTTACGTAGTGCATTATGTCGTTCTTGGATCACGTGACTAATCGAGACAGCTTCTTCATGGTCCACCTGAGGAAGTCTACTTCGAATTTTAGCACCCATACGTTTGTGCGCTGTCATGCGTAAGAGAATAGCCTGTACACGTTTTATATCAGTGTTGACCGGTCTCCCTGCCGATGCTTCGTCTATTAATTCGCGCAAAACTCGATAATAAAACTGATATTTATTATTCCAATCACGAGACCTCTCTTTACAGTATGCTAAACAGAATCGTTTAATTGCCGGTTTTAAGAACTCGTCCCACCAACGAAGGATGTCAGTATGTCGAAGGCGGTGCGCCTCCCAAAGACTCCATTGCTCATGAAATGCTCGTTTGAAATCGTCATCAGAAAGGATTGACGTATTCAATTTCCAATACCCATATCCCCGAGGCACTAAGGGAAGATCAATGTTAATTGCCATTACCACTACCAGATGGTCCGAAAAACATGTAGGTGTGAGGTAAATCGAAGTTACTTTCTGACGCAGTAACGGGGTAACATAGAACCTGTCCAAACGGGACGCACAATTGTCTCTAATGTATGTATATCCCCTCTTACCGAAATGTTTATCTGTCCAAACGTCTACAAATTTAAAACCCGACACCAATTTTTGAAGAGAATTTGATGTGTAAAATCCAGGACGTTGATCTTGTGGTCGCAATACGCAATTAAAGTCCCCGCCACATATGATATGTTCCTTTGCACCCTGCAATTCAGCTGCCACGTCTGTCGCAAAAAAATTATTTCTCTGTTGTCTCTGTTGAGTACCTGACGGGGCATATATATTGCAAATCCAAACATTTGCCACTTTCGCACATATAATTCGTCCGTTTGGATGACACGAAACATTTGTGATCGGCACAGTATTTCTCGCTAGAATAGCAGTCCCCGTTGCCTGACAATTTGCATTGTTATAGACTACTATTGATGGGGGTAAGTCAAAATTGGTCACTTGTACCTCCTGGAGGAAGGCTATATCGAGAGACGACTGGATGAAAAAGTCACCCAGCGCCTCTTGTTTATTACGGTTTTGCAATTTATTAATGTTAATCGTGGCTATTCTGAGTGAGGTAAACATAGCTAAGTGGGTATTCCTAATCCTGATCAGGGACGCTTTAGCCCCCTTACTGGCAATAAGCTCGTTGTATACATTATACCAAACATTAACACAAAAAAACAGTAACACTATCACACGCATCATTAATTTTCATGAAGAATTATCTTTTCACTAGCACTAACACTAGCACCTAGATTATTAACACTTTGGGACCGGGTAATTCGCACTGGGGAGGGAGAGAGGGGGCTTTGGTCATCAATCTTCTTGGTCGGTGGGTTGATTTCCGCATCCCTTTGAGAACTTTTCTTGCGCTTCTGATTCTTCAGCTGCTTCTGCTGTCCTTCCATGGGTAGCTTCCTTCTGGTGGCATCCTTCAACGGGGCCCTTGAAACAGCAACAGGCTTCACATAACTTGGGACTTCATCTGGAGTCAGCTGGATATCAGAATTGTCATGCACATTCATCTGGTCTTCACACTTAAGTTGGTGGGCACCCTCTGGTAGATCTTCATGTAGTTCCATTTGAACAGTTTCTTTCCGTTCCACTTCATCAGCCCATAACAGTGAAGTTTCCATGGTTTCGTCCGTCGCGTTGTTCCCCGAAATTGTTACCACTGCAGAATCGTCTTTCGGTGCTTTCTCAGTTGACGCTGTTGGTACATCACCCTCTGTCTTCTGACTCAATTTCGTTCTGGTGGGGATTGGCAACACTGTGGGTCGAGAGTCCAATTGTGTTTCTTTGACAGTGAGTTGCGTTGGTGGTCGATTGACACGTTGGGCATAGGTGCTGGGTTCCTGGTTGTTCATAGATGTGCCCGCTTGAACTGCGGTTGAACTTGCTACGTTAGGATTAGTGCGTCGTCGTCTTTGGGGACACGTGGCTGCTGCGTGTGTCAATTCGTCACAGATCTTGCAAGACGGCTGCTGCCCATAATATGTGACCCAATATCTTGCACCTTGGATCGTGACGTAAGACGGTATTGACTGCTTCAATACCATCCTCAACACTTTTATGCCCGTGCGGGTACGATAGATATGTTCCTGCGAGTAAGTCTCGTCGTCAATAGACTGTATTTCGCCATATTTTATGAGTACCGCAGATAATGCCTCATCCGTAACTTCCATCGGGATGACATGTAGTCGCACCATTGTTGATATTCTGTCCGCCCATTCCAATCGTACATCATGATCACCATCCTCATCACGAAACACCAACAGTCGTCCACACGTCCGTATTATTTGCTCACCTAACAGGTGTGATACCAGTTTAATGTATACACACTTACGAAAATTGTCAATTTCAATGCTTAGAACCTGGTCTTCGGTGAGAGCCAGCGTTTCACTAATCCAACGGTGTAACTTCACTGACGTGGGTCTCTTTTGAGCACTCGAAAAAGACAAAATAACATTATACAACAGTCCGAATTACTTCTATTTGACTCGTAACTAGTATTCCTTCCTACTCACCAGGACACGGCCTCGTTCGAACCAAGCTGCAAGCGCCACGCGAGACGATGTTGCTCGTACGGCTGCTTCCGCGAGACTCGTTCCACTCGGCCAGAGGGTCGGGCTTATGATCTAATGTAATATCTCTGATTAAGAACAAAGGAATATCAACCAAAATATAATCCCCTTAGTAGGGTGGAATTTGGATATGACCCGGATCTTTAGGGGGGGGGGGTTGTTCATATACTCAAGGGCAAATTATAGCCAGAATGCTAAAACAGTACACCTTGGGCAAATCTAGATATCTAAGGAACCATAAAAGAGACTAAATAGGTTTTGTTATGAATATTATGAAAAGCACAAAGGTTTATGAAATGGTTGTTTCTCATTCATGAATTGTAGCAGTAGCTGGAATGTATTACATTTCAATGTATGAAGGTATAATAGAGCGTAAAGTCAGAATTAGAGAAGTATAGGGTGGCGCATAGGTAAGTTGGTCCATGGAACTAATGACGGAATGATGAAAAAATGATCGAAATACTTCACAGATAGTGATGTTTAGTGATCGCTGATAGCTTGGGGTTGCCTTGCAATTTCGCTTTGTGAGGATTGGTTTAGGAGAAGGTGGACAACTGACAACTGACAAACGTAACGTGATTGTTACTATTTCGGGGAACTGACGTTTGTGCCACCTTGTATTAAAGTGAAGCATATAGCGGAAACTTATATGCTGGCACGTTGTAACACGAATGCATTGAAATGTTTTAAGCCTATGTGGAAATATAAATGTCTATGAGCATAGGCCTAACTTGGCGGGCGCAAGGGGGACACTATCCTTCCCAAATGTTCAGGTTTATGAAAATTTACACGTAATGGTACTTTTGTTAACCTCCTGAAACCTGAGAGAGTAAAGTAACAAAATTATTATGATTTTGCAAATGTAACCGTTATATATCAAAATAGTCCTGGAATATATTTTTATAGACTTAAAAACTTTCTAATTCTGTCTCCCTCCCTCCAAGTAAGATTCTGCTCCACAAAGTTAGGTCCCAAGCTACACCTATGTCTACGAAAGTTTAAAAAAGACAAGAATAGCACGAAAATATTGTGATATAAAAGATGAGGAGGCACTAAAATATTACCTAGAGACATTGTAAAAGATCCACGCTTCTCAGAAATGTAAAATAATTGGTTAAAGATTGTCACTTCCACCCAACATGGACGATAAAGTTTGGGAAAGAAGAAGAATTTGAGGTCATTATAAACAGCGCATCTTATAAGAATGTACCGAACATTTAAAATAACATTAAATACACTGCAAAATGGAGGGTCCAACTTTGCAGGTGAGAAGTATGGGTGAGACCGCCATGTCCAATGAGAAGCCGACTTAGTATTATCCCTTGTGAGAACGTCATGCACCAATGATGGTATAGAGAGTGTGGGGCTTGTTTCCTGTTACCCATCCTGCCAAATGGGCTACCCCGATGGCGCATTGGTAGCGTCGTCGCCTTGTAATCAAGGGGTAACAGGTTCGATTCCCGGTGGAGGCACATATTGGTTCGGATCCCTGTTTAAACTGTAAGTCCAGTCCCGACGGAACATATTCTGAAGGTTCCTAGCCTATATAACGTTTATATAAGGTGGAAAGCATGGAGCACACTAAAGGAATTAGAATAAATGGGAATTCTCTACAAAGTGTGAACTTGACCAAAGTATAGCGCCTTTAGTATTGCATAAAGTGCTCCTGCTGCCTTGCAGGGAGGGGAGGGATCCCCAAAGGCTAAGGGAAGGAAACCCTAACAGAAAACCAAGGGTAGGGAGGACTCTTCAGGCATGGTGAAGCCAGCCTCCCTAGGGGAGTAAACCCCAAAAAAATCCTGGTCCCCCAAGCTTGGGGGTTTGGCGTGGGACTGACCATTCTACCCAGTAAAAGCACCTATTGTTGAGAAGCCTTCAAATCAGAGAGCCGGACTGGAATATGTAAGACGAACTGGCAAGAATAAGGATATGAGAGTAGGAACATGGAACGTATTATCTCTATACAGAACTGGAGCCCTAAGAAACCTTACCGAAGAGTTTAATAAATACAAGCTTGATATTCTTGCATTACAGGAAATTAGGTGGACTGGGAAGGATGTGTTGGAGCAGAAAGACACAGTAATATATTATAGCTGTGGAGAAAAACATGAGTTTGGAACAGGTGTTTTAATAAAGAAAAAGATGAAAAATCTTGTAATGGATTTTAAGGCAATAGATGATAGAACCTGCATTTTAAGAGTTAGGGAAAAGTTCCATAACTACAGCTTGATAACAACCCACGCACCAACAGAGGATAAATCTGAGGAAGAAAAGGATGCTTTCTATGATAAATTGGAGAGGGTTTACGATTCATGCCCCCAATATGATATCAAAATAATGCTTGGAGATTTTAATGCAAAGGTAGGCAGGGAAATCTGGGCTAAACCTGTGATAGGATCTCATAGCCTGCACCATGAGAGTAACAATAATGGAATAAAACTGATTGATTTTGCAAATAGGCATCAAATGATCATAGCAGACACCTTTTATCCTCACAAAGATATACATAAAGCAACATGGAGAACTCCCGATGGGAGATCAAGTAACCAGATAGACCATGTAATTTTAGATAGTAAACACAAATCAAGCATTTTAGATGTACGTAGTTTTAGGGGAGCAAATGTGGACACAGATCACTACCTGGTGATTGCTAAGATCAAGAACAGAATATCATGTATACACAAAAGGCAAGAAAGTAAAATCACAAAATATGATATATATATAAATTGAAGGAAGGAGACAGAAAGAAAATATATCAGCAAAAGATTACTGACAGACTGAAAAACCTGGAAGATGGCGTGAACAACACCAATCCCAATGAAGAGTGGTGCAAAATACGAGATGTAATAATAAAAGTAGCAGATGAGGAAATAGGGGAAATGAAGAAACAAAACCGTAATGAATGGTTTGACGAGGAGTGCAAGGAGATAACCAAGCAGAAAAATGAAGCATACAGAAATATGATACAAAGTTATTTTACAAGAGCAAAGCTAGAAGTATATAGAGAACTGAGAAGGAAGGAAAAGAAAATACATAAGAGAAAGAAAAAAGAGAGTGTGGAAAGTAAAATGAGACAAGTGGAATCATTTAATGGAAAACGAGAGAGTAGAAGATTTTATAGAACTGTCAATGAAATGCGAGGATTCCAAACTGGAGCATATATATGTAAGGATAAAGACGGACGACTGTTAAGTAATGACCAGGATATTTTAATTAGATGGCAGGAACATTTTAATGAACTTTTGAATGAAAAAAACCAGAATGGAAGTGGAATGGAGCAAGAACAGAATCAGCATACGGAAGAAGATCAGAATGTAACAAATCCCCAGCTTAATGAACAGGAAAAGCAGGGACCTAGCCTTGAAGAAGTTAAGAGTGCCATTGAGAAGCTGAAAAACAATAGAGCGCCAGGATCTGACAAAATAACAGCAGAGATGATGAAACTTCACGGAAGGGATTTCTTGAGAAGCATTCAAAATCTACTAGATAAAATATGGAAGGATGAAGAAATCCCATCACAATGGGAAGAAGGTATAATATACCCCATATATAACAAGGGGGATCGCCTACAAACAGAAAATTATAGAGGCATCAGCAAACTTAACACCGGATACAAAATTCTCTCTAATATACTATTCCGAAGGCTCTCCCCGTATGTAAACAAAATAATAGGTGACTACCAATGTGGCTTTAGAGAGGGAAAATCGACCTCAGACCACATACATACAATTAGACAGATATGCGCAAAGACAAAAGAATTTGGAATAAATACATATCACCTCTATATAGATTTTAAATCTGCGTATGATACCATACGAAGGAACGAGCTGATTGAAGCCATGAGGGAATTCAACATCCCACAGAAATTAGTAAATCTAGTAGAAGAGACTCTAAAAAAAGTGCGATGTAGAGTACAAATAAGAAATCAGCTATCTCAAGAATTCGAAACAAAACAAGGATTGCGTCAAGGAGATGCCCTGTCATGTATGCTATTCAATATTGCACTAGAAAAGGCACTAGAAAAGGCTGTCAGAGAATCAGGCATAGACACTAGAGGAACTATAATAAACAAGTCAGTGCAAATGATGGCATATGCAGATGATGTGGTTATAATAGCTAGAACAACAAGAGCATTGCGTGAAGCTGTAGCTAATCTCCTTACAGCAGCACAAAAAATGGGGCTTGCAGTAAATGCTGCTAAAACAAAATATATGGAAATAACCAAGGTGCATACTAGTACTACACATCTTGAAGTTAACGGGCTCTCCTTCGAGAGAGTACAGGAATTTAAATATCTTGGTGTGTATATAACAGAAAAAGGAGATTCTCTGACAGAGATTCAACACAGAATAAGTATGGCAAATAGAAGTTACTTTGGACTTGGAAAACATATGAAGTCCCGGTATATCAGAAGGAAAACAAAAGTTAAGCTATACAAAACGTTAATAAGACCTATTTTAATGTATGGATGTGAATCATGGATTATAACTAAGAATGCTGAGACAATGATCGGAAGTTTTGAAAGGAAGATCCTGCGCAGGATCTATGGTCCTATATGTGAAAACGGATTTTGGAGAAGAAGATACAATAATGAACTATATCAACTCTACCAAGATATAGATATTGTGAAGGAAATTAAACTAATACGGTTAAGGTGGCTAGGACATATATACCGAATGCCAGATAACTCGATGTGCAAAAAGATAACGTTTATGCATATGGAGGGCAGGAGAAAAGTAGGAAGACCACCTTTAAGGTGGGTTGATTCGGTAGAAGAGGACCTAAGTATGCTGGGAGTTAGGAGTTGGAGAAGGAAGGCGCTGGATAGAGATGGATGGCGGAAGATTCTGAAGGAGGCCAAGGCCTGTGATGGGCTGTAGTGCCAGAAAAGAAGAAGAAGCTCCTGTGTAGATAGAACAAGGAGAAACTAAAGTAAAGCTGTTGTTGTACGAGTTGACAAAAACCCACAACCCATTGATTCAATTGATATGGACCTATCCATATAAGAAAAAATAATAAAAACGTAGGTGTCTCTGCCTTTAGGAGAGTAGTTAGAGACGAGTTAGTGGGTCATGCAGGTAATTCCTAAGTGAGGAGAGAGTGAAAAAGCTGAGGGTTCCAAGCAGATCACTATCAACACGAAGTACTGAAGATCTCGTCTGCACACACACAGAGTGACCTTGTGGCACGAGGATGAAGACGGTACACAGTCAACATTCTCTCATCAGAGACTGTGGAGAGATAGATGGGATGGAATCGAGCGCAAGTGGTGGCAATAATGAAGAATAAGTTGTCTTTGTAGAGATGACGAGGACTTAATACCTACATAAACAAGTCGAGATTGGACCGGTACGGAATACAACGCGACACAGACGACTACCAGCACGATGAACAGCGTTGAGGATGTGAAGTTGAGACGGATGAGAAGAGGAAAGCATAATACATCCACAATCGAATTTCGATATAGTGAGAGAACAATAAAGTGGAAATAGAACAATGCGGTCATCATCCCAAGATGTGTGACTTAATACGTTTGAGAAGGTTGACAACTCTTAGACAAGATTACTTCAGCTGGCAGAAATGAAATTGCCAGGGAATGAAATACACTTGCTTGCATCACAATATTGGAGAAGAACTAACCACGATGAAGTGGTTTGGAATGGATTGACAAGTTCAAAAACTGTCGGACAAGTGTCAAGCTCGAAGGAGCAGCAGAATGGCCATTCACATCCAGTACTCACGACAACATGGAACAGGTCCATACTATAATTCTAAGCCACGAGTAACTAACGATGAACTGGTAAACCATTAACACACATTGATCCTTTATATTGTGATGCAAGCCTGTTTACCCTGAGCAGTACACAAACCTTCATTTGAGATCAACTTCAACTTGGACCCTTCAAAACCCTGTCATTTTACTGCACGAACTCACTTTCTCTCTACGTTTCTCGACTGTTTTATTGCAGTAACGAAGTAAAAGAGCGGAAAAAAGGCTCTGAAAAGTGAGTGTCAAAAACGTACTTTCAGGTACACATGTTTTAGAAAGTTACAACGCTGGAACCTGTGTCGTCCATGTTTCTATATCGTGAGCTTTGTAAACCTAAAAAAATGTTTGCTGCTTTATCCTCATGTTTTTTGCATATCGTGACCTTTTGTAAACCTCTAATGTTCGCATATCTTATTTTCGGAACATTTTTAGGTTTCCATATCGTGTGCTTTGTAAACCTCACAATCTCTTATTTTTCTGTATTGCGTGTTGTAAACTCAAGCAAACATATATATATATTTGTATTTCCTGGCCCCCAAATCCCGCTAGGGTGCTTGGTGCCCAACCAAAAAAGTTCTAATGGCTGCGGTAAGATAACCACACCTCTGTAGGTTTTTTTTCATGTGTTTGTTTTTTTTATTATTATTTTCACATAAAAAAACCCTACAGAGGACCTCCGTAATGGATGCAACGTGTACTAACGACTCTAGTGTTATTTGATATTTTGATGTAAGATATGTTTATTATTTTCTTGATGAAGATGTTACAAATAAAGTTGCATGCTCTTTTTTTCTAGTGTGTCTATATGTGTGCTTGTTGTTGTTCAGCAGCAGCAGCAGCGTCTGAAACGAGAAAGCATTATTTCGTGCTAAAGTACAAAAAAAATCTCATTATCTCATACTATAGTGCAAAATTTCAATTGTAACTAGTGAAATTTTTATTGTAACAGATTATTTCGTGCTATAGTACAAAAATTCTCAATATCTCATACTATAGTGCAAAATTTCCATTGTAACTAGTGAAATTTTTATTGTAACTGATTATTTCGTGCTAAAGTACAAAAATTCTCATTATCTCATACTATAGTGCAAAATTTCTATTGTAACTGGTGAAATTTTTTATTGTAACTGATTATTTCGTGCTATAGTTCAAACATTCTCATTATCTCATACTAGAATGCAAAATTTCCATTGTAACTGGTGTAACTGATTATCTTGTGCTATAGTGCAAATTGTTGTGATATAGTGCAAGAAACTTCTCTCGTTCTTCAGGTCCTCGGGCAGCGCGTCGTGGAACTCGCAGACGACCTTGATGTTAGTACGATCGTTGACCACCACCTGCTTTCTCTTCGTCGTGCTGATGACAAACATGGGTCTTTGAGCTTTGAATTCGCTGGGTGTGTAGTACATGTCCACGTTTCCCTCGGTCACGCGCTTGTAAGCAGAGTACGCTTCGTATAGTTTGAGATAATCATCTTTTGTCATGTCGAGGTTGTAATTCTCACGCGGGAACACTTCGTTCCTACCGTTCTTTAGATAAACGTTTTTGATTTTGCAGTCGTCAAATTTACTGGAATCTTTTTCCTAATCATTGTCCCTCCCGGTCTGAAAGAGCACTACGACGAAATCTGGCATGTCGTACTGTATATTATTGAATTGCGTCGTCACGTCGAAATCCATGTGACTTCCGGGCGCTATTTTCTGCACGCACTGGTAACCGTGAAAGTGAATCGGTGTCTGAGGATTTTTCAAGATCTCTGCTTTGTACTTGAGAGCGTAATTCGTCTCGTATTCCACCACCGGCATTCTCAATTCCATGCTCTTTATGACGCACTTGGCAGCTTCCGGTAAAGTGTTTGGTAATGGCGTGATCCCGTCTGCGTTCAAGTTACTGTATCGCATAAGTGCGTCGTTGTCGTTGGCCGCTCTGCGAAATGTGATTCTCAGTCCTCCTTTCCACATGATCTCCTTGTAATCCGAGAAGAAACCTGGAAGTAGACGCATGGGAAAAAGCACCGTGTGACTTTTCGTCGATATTTTCGTTCCCGCTTCGAATCCCCCCCGCCTGATAGTATGCTGCATCTGTTTTGAATAATTTCAATGTTCCTACTGCCGTTGACGTGATGCCTGGATAATCGATTCTGTCGATGACGGTGTTGTGTTTCCTGACTTCGACCTGCGAGAACAGGTAAGGCACGAAGTTGTCCACGAGTTTTAAATTTGCTGCGGCTGGGAAACTTCTCCGCTTTTTTTTTTAACTACGTCGAATTGAACGTAAAGGTCCGCTCTGTGAGGATGAACGAACCCATCGCCTACGTCCACGTCGTATTAGGATTTTCCGGTTCGATTCGTTGAGATTGGCGAACGTGCGACGGTTCGGAGGGAAAGATTGCAACTCGTAATTTTCAATCTGCTCCATGATGTACTGTTATTTATTATATGTTGATCTCGACGATGGCCGTAGTTGTGGCACCTGCAAAATCCACCACGTCTCCTTTCTCGTTCGTCACCACTAACTCTAACTGATCTATGCGATTGCGACATACTGGAAAATAAATCGGCGAAGAGGGTGTGTAGATGATCGGTTCCATGAACTCGGAACTGGGTTTGAACGTGGCGATGATTCCCGTCTGATTGTGACTTCCTAACAACCCATCAGATTTCGTGATCATGCCTTCAGCCACGTTGCAGTCAATGTTAAACGTCTCGATGACTAGAAATTAAGGAATGTTTGCTCCTGTGTGCTTGATGTCAGCTTCGAGTTTGGTGTTGTTCTCAAAACCTAATAGTTCTCCTATCGTGCCCAGATCCACAGTCTCCGTCGCGGACACAATTTCAACTCTGTGCGCGACGGAATTCTGAGAAAGGAATGTGCCTCTAGGTAACTGAGCTTGCAAAGTAGAAAGATTGTATTGACCTGGTGTAATGATGATATTTTCACTTCCGACGCTAATTTTGTTATTGTACTCTGTGACGTTAGGTATGAGGTACATGCTGTAGAATGAACGTAAAGCTATGGATTTAGGATAGACGATGTCGTCGTTTCAAGACCGAAGTCTCGCTCGTGAGATGAAACACGCCCATTATGATGTTTCAGGTTCCACGGTGCTCTCTGGAAATCTTCGATCGTAGGGTTATTTATTTTAGAGAGAAACGCTAGCATGGAGAGACAGAGATGACCACAGTTCACGACTCCGAAATCTTGAATGCGTTCGTCGTTGTAGTATAGGTTGTTTGTTTTCAGATAATTAACTAAATTTATAGGTGGAACACCTCCGAAAGTATCGAAAATGAATGCTTTATTGTTTGCATTTTTGAGGTAACATATCCAATGCGTGCCTGGATTTTGGTGGCTGTCCAAGTTGACTACGCCACATTCCCTATTTCTAACGGTTGAAGGTAATGAATCTGTCATGAAAAAGCTTCTGAAGTTTTTGATTGGTAATGGTTTGATTAAAGATTCAATGTCGTGGTTGGTGAGTGTTTCTTCTTTCTTTTAAACTTGCTCACGACGCCTTTCGCCTTCTTCTCCATGGCCAGGTTGTGACGTTTCTGCTCTTCCAATTCCGCCTTGTTCTTTTTCTAGTCGATCACTGTTTTTGCTATGGCGGCGCTACCCCCTGCCAAACTCCCTACAGCCCCCAATGCCTCTAAAATTGCCGGAATGCTGAATACGAAACCCCCTGTCTTTTCTTGTTTCCGTGAACGCTGCAAACCTTCTCAATTGTGGAGTGCTGAGCAGCAATTTCATTCCGTGTCCTTTCGTCAAGCAATAACGTTTCTTCTCGTGTTGTTTCTTGGTGAGTAACCCATCGAGGGCACCCAGCGTTTTCAGATTCGAATATGGTATCTGATAGACGACACCCTTGGGCTTCATTGTAGATTTTTTCACGGTATGTTATTTATATATATGTTTTTTTCACTGTATGTTATTTATATATATGTTCTGTTAACCCTAGGACGCATACCCAAACATATTTAATACTTTACATAGGTGGGGGCTGGTAGACCCCATCAAAATATATCAGTAAAAGTAATTACCAATACATATTTTGTCTACAACAAGATAAGGAAATCACATATTAATGTCGTTTTGAGATATCCACACGTATTTTATCACAACTTTTAGAAACTAACTAACTCTCTGGCATCACAAAACCTGAAGGTTTATCGCCGAAGCAACATAAAACCTCCACCTCTCTCTGTCTTGCGCACTTCCAATCCAGTAATTACTATCCACACCAAGTTCTAACAGATCTATTCCGACATTTACCTCCCATCCTTTTACAAACAAACAACAAGATTTATACAATATAATATTTCATAACATATTTCTTCCGTAATGAAATACTCCCATGGGTCCTTTGGCATGGTAGTTATAGTTCCTGGTGCAGGTCCAGGGGCATTGTGAAGCACATTGTGTTGACGGGTTTGTGCAATAGGTTTAGTAACAGAAGACCACATTGTACCACCTCTTCTGGTCAAAATAGTTGAAGCAACAACTTCTGAATCCGAAGAAAATGTTTCATTCTCATCACTGTCTAATTCACTTTTCAGCTGAACATGATGTTTCGGATCACATGTCCTGGGTGTTTTCGAAGCATCCTTCTGCATCATTGTCCTGAATACTATCTTCAGAGGATAAAACTCCCTCTTCAGAAAGCCACTCAGAGACAAATTCACTACAATTACCATCTCCTGGATTCACAGAACGCTCATTCTTCCTTTTTTAGAATTCATTCTCACTGGTTGAAACAAATACCACGAAAAAAGCTCCAAATCTCTAAATCACACTCATAGGATGCAACACTAACACAAACCTGCCATGATTCAAGTATCCTATGCATCATTGATAATACATACATAACTTATTTTTCAGCAAGAAAGGTGACAAGTTTTAAATAATATTGGTGATGCACAGCAAAAGTGCTACCGGAAGAAACATGACAAATAGTATGTATTTCTTCTTCTTACAGTAATGCGGCCAAATAGGAGTATAGCTTTATAGACGAATATTATGAACTAGATGTGAAGCTGATTCATTAGCGCCATCAATGAAGCACCTGTAAAAGCACAATGCTAGAGTTGAACGAGAGCAAAATGCATTGCTATGACAGACCTAGTGCCTATCGGGTGGGCTGAAAAGTTCGTAGGCTGACTCATAGATGGCGTTACTAGAATTAAATCCATGTGATTTTTACTTAGTACTAACCTTCAAAAGATACGTGTATAAATTTCACAGCTGCCGGATAATTAGTTCGTGAGATATAGCATTGTGAGTGAAGCAGCTTTTGTTATTGTGAAAAAATGGATAAAGAAGAATGTCGTGTGTTAATAAAGCATTGCTTTTTGGCGAAAAAAAATACTGTTGAAGCCAAGGCTTGGCTTGATAAACATTATTCGGACTCTGCACCAGGAAAATCAACCGTTGAGAAGTGGTTTGCTAAATTTAAACGAGGCGAAATGAGCATCGAAGACGATGCACGCAGTAGACGCCCCAAAGAGGCTGTTACCGACGAAAACATCAAAAAAGTCCACAAAATAATTTTAAATGATCGTAAAGTGAAGTTGATCGAGATAGCTGAGACTTTAAAAATATCAAAGGAACGTGTTGGACATATTATGCATGAATATTTGAACATGCGAAAGCTGTGTGCAAAATGGGTGCCGCGCGTGCTCACAATCGATCAAAAGCAACAAAGTTTTGATGATTCGGAGCAATGTTTAGCGATATTCAACCTTAATAAACACGAATTTTTCCGTCGATATATTACAATGGATGAAACATGGCTCCATAACTACACTCCAGAGTCCAATCGACAGTCAGCCGAGTGGACTGCATGTGATGAACCGAATCCAAAGCGTGGAAAGACGCAACTGTCGGTTGGCAAGGTTATGGCATCAGTATTCTGGGATGCGCATGGTATTATATTCATCGATTACCTCAAAAAGGGCCAGACCATCAACAGCGATTATTACGTAGCGTTGTTGGAGCGTTTAAAGGATGAAATCACGAAAAAACGGCCCCATTTGAAGAAGAAAAAAGTGCTGTTTCATCAAGACAATGCACCGTGTCACAAATCAATGAAAACGATGGCAAAATTATATGAATTAGACTACGAATTGCTTCCCCATCCACCATATTCTCCAGATCTGGCCCCCAGTGACTTTTTCCTGTTTGCAGACCTTAAAAGAATGCTCGCTGGAAAGAAATTTAGCACTGATGAACAAGTAATCGCCGAAACTGAGGCCTATTTTGAGGCTAAAGAGAAATCGTACTATAAAAATGGCATCGAAAAATTGTATGACCGCTATAATCGTTGTATCGCCCTCGAAGGCAACTATATTGAATAATAAAATCGAATTTTGTCAAAAAAATATTTTTTACTACGTTAGCCTACGAACTTTTCAGCCCAACTGTTAACATAACAAAAAATGTATTATTTCTGAACGACCCCACGTATGGAAACATGGGTAATGATACAAAATAACAAAATTCACAAAAATTGTTATTGGTACGGGGCTATAATTTCGTACGTTATAAGAACACATTCAGATGTAAGATGTCACAAACACTGAAGAACTGATGCGCATTTATTGTATCAGAAGGTGCTTTAATATACAATGTGGGGTCTGAGAGACCACACATATGCGTTCTAGGGTTAAACAAATTCTATTATGTGCTTCGTTTTCTTACCAGGAAGTTCCTTTATCCCCTTGTACACGATTCGAGTTTTGTTCTCGATTAATATAGACAGCTTCTGGTCAGATAACATGTTAGCGTATCGATCTGGTAAAAATAGGCTGCATTGTCCGTTGAGCAACAGAGGTGCTTTGGGACCATACTGGGTTGCATCAATTTCACCGGAAGTTATCGTGTAAGGTTTGTCTACTTCCAATTCTTGCAAGTAGGTGAAACCGGCGACTCTGGGCCGGCCCTTTGACCTACTTTTTATTTTACGACGTTTTACGCACTAAACTAACCTACAATGAAAGAAAAAATGGACAGAAAAAGCTCTGGCATCACTTTTTAAGCTATTTTTTATGCCATCTCGTTTTTTGACCTACATTTGAAATGACTTACGACATTTTCCTATAAGGCTACCCCCCTCTTACTGTAAGGCCCCCCTCAGTGTAATCTACTACGACCTGCTAATAGGCTTCTACTCTCAGCGTAATTTGTTTTTTACGATGTTTTACGGATTAAAACTAACCTACAAGGAGAGTAGGTGAAACCGGCGATTCTGGCTGGGTCTTTTGACCTACTTTTCGCGCGCAGTGTTGCCAGCTCCTCACTCGAAAAAATCACCAAGGTTTTTGTTTTTGGGTATAACCTAACCTAAAGCAAGGAGCTGGCAACCTTGCTTGAGGTATTTTCTCGCAGTGTTGCCAACTCCTCACTCGAAAAAATCACCAAGATTTTTTTTTCTTGGTCTAACCTAACCTAAAGCAAGGAGGTGGCAACCTTGCTTGAGGCTTGCCTTACAGTGCATAAAGCAAGGTTGCCAACCCACTGGTAGTTTTGCCATAGCCTTTTACAAGAAAAAAAGAGAAAGGGAAGAGTTAAACAACCGACAGCTTACCCACAGCCTTTTTTGCTCTAACCTAACCTAAAGCAAGGAGCTGGCAACCTTGCTTGTGCAATCAACCCGGTTGACCGCCCTCAAGTGGAGATCAACGTTGCCAACTCCTCACTCGAAAAAAATCACCAAGATTTTTTTTGCTCTAACCTAACCTAAAGCAAGGAGCTGGCAATTTTGCTTGTGCAATCAACTCGGTTGACTGCTCTCAAGTGGAGATCAGCGTTGCCAACTCCTCACTCGAAAAAAAAAAACACCAAGGTTTTTTTTTGGTTTAACCTAACCTAAAGCAAGGAGCTGGCAACTTTGCTTGAGGCTTGCCTTACAGCGCATAAAGCAATTTTTGCCAACCTGCACACACTGGGCAAGGAGAGCCGGCACTGCTGTAAAAGGGAGAGAGATGGGTGGATGGCAACGCAGTATGTGTGTGCGTGTGTGTGTATAATATGCAGCATTATTAACTAGAGTGTGTTGGCAATTTACTTACAACTAAAAAAAATAGAGATGCCAACGTTGGTGTAAGATGAAGAGAGAGAGAGAGAGACACCCATGGCTGGCAACAGTAATGAGCGAATGCGCCATATCGTAATTTTCCAACTCCGTATATCGTGACCTTTGTAAACCTCTCTCGGGGGAACGATGTGCCACACACACGCGCGCACACACCTGTATTGTGACGCAAGCAAACAAACAAAATAATAATTGTTTTTTTTTTTAGGATACCTGGCCCCTATAACCTCGCGAGGGTGCGTGGTGCCCAACACAGTTCTAATGGCCGCGGCTAACAAAGTCATGCCTCTGTAGAGTTTCACGTGTTTTTTTTTTCTCAAACTTCCATGAAACCCAACAGAGGACCTCCGTAATGCATGCAACGTGTACTAACAACTCTAGTGTTATTTGATGTTGTGATATTTTTGGATATAGAGTTTTATTGTGAGATATAGATAAAAATAATTATGTTTATTATAATATTTTCTTGATGAA
Source organism: Lepisma saccharinum (assembly GCF_977018435.1). Taxonomy (NCBI): domain Eukaryota; kingdom Metazoa; phylum Arthropoda; class Insecta; order Zygentoma; family Lepismatidae; genus Lepisma; species Lepisma saccharinum. The sequence goes on from NC_139238.1 coordinate 50,899,044, forward strand.
GATGGAGAATATGTGTGTGTTACAATTAAAGTTGCATGCTTTTTTTCTAGTATGTGTGTATGTGTTTTTGATGTTTCGACAGCATCTGAAACAATAAAAAAAAATTTTATTGTTAATTTTCACGTGTAAAAACAACAACAAATTTTTTTGTGCAAATTTTCTGATTGTCTCGTGCTATAGTGCAAAAAAGATATTGTAACTGATAACTAATGAAATTGACATTTGTAACTGATCAGAACTAGTGAAATTCGTATTGTGCCATTGTAACTGATTGTGCTAGTACAAAAAATTTCTTATTGTGCAAGAAAAGATGTTAAAAACTTGTTAAAACTGCTCTGTGACCCTCTCGTTCTTCACGTCGTAGGCGAAGGACTTCTCTGCAATCAGGATGACACTGCATAGGGTATCCTCGGGCAAGGCATCGTGGAACTCGCAGACGATCTTGATGTTGGTTCGATCGTTGACCACAACCTTCTTTCTCTTAGATGTGTTGATGACGGTCATGGGTCTCCGTGCTTTGAACTCGCTGGGCGTGTAGTACATGTCCACGCTTCCCTCGGTCACGCGTTTGTAAGCCGAGAACGCTTCGTAAAGTTTGAGGTAATCGTTTTTGGTCATGTCGAGGTTGTAATTCTCGCGCGGGAACACTTCGTTGCGTCCATTTTTGAGATAAATATTCTTGATCTTGCAGTCGTCGAACTTGCTGGAATCTTTTTCCTGATTGTTATTGCGCCCGGTCTGAAAGAGCACTACGACGAAATCTGGCATGTCGAACTGTATGTTGTTGAACTGCGTCGTCACGTCGAATTCCATGTGACTTCCCGACGCTATTTTCTGCACGCACTGGTAACCGTGAAAGTGAATCAGCACCTGCGGACTTTTCAAGATCTCCGCTTTGTACTTGAGGGCGTAATTCGTTTCGTATTCCACCACCGGCATTCTCAATTCCATGCTCCGGATGACGCACTTGGCCGCTTCGGGTAAAGTGTTGGCTATCGGCGTGGTACCGTCCGGACCCAAAGTAGCGTATCGCATCAGTGCGTCGTTGTCGTTGACAGCTCTTCGAAACGTAACGCGCAGTCCTCCCTTCCACATGATCTCCTTGTAGTCCGAGAAGAATCCCGGCAGCAGACGCATGGGAAAGAGCACCGTGTGACTTCTCGTCGATATTTTGGCCCCAGCTTCGAATCCCCCGGCCTGGTAGTACGCTGCGTCCGTTTTGGATAATTTCAACGTTCCCACTGCCGTCGACGTGATGCCTGGATAATCTATTCTGTCGATGACGGTGTTGTGTTTCCTCACCTCCACCTGCGAGAACAGGTGAGGCACGAAGTTGTCCACGAGTATCAAGTTTGCTGCTGCGGGAAACGCGTCTCCGCTTTCCTTCTTCACCACGTCGAATTGAAGGTAGAGGTCCGCTCTGTGAGGATGAATGAACCCATCCCCTACGTCCACGTCGTATTCGATCTCCCTGTTCGCTTCGTTCAGATTTGCGAACGTGCGACGGTTGGGAGGGAAAGATTGCAATTCGTAACTTTCGATTTGCTCCATTTTACATGTATGGTTATTTATTATATGTTGATCTCCACGATGGCTGTCGTAGTGGCACCTGCGAAATCCACCACGTCTCCTTTCTCGTTCGTCACCACCAACTCTATGTCGTCTATGCGGTTGCGACATACTGGAAAATAGATCGGCGAAGAGGGCGTGTAGATGATCGGTTCCATGAACTCGGAACTTGGTTTGAAAGTGGCTATGATTCCCGTCTGCTTGTGACTTCCTAATCCGTCCGAGGATTTCGTGATCATACCTTCGGCCACGTTACAGTGTACGTTCAGAGTCTCTATGGCCAAGAATTTAGGAATGTTGGTTGCCACGTGCTTGATGCCAGCTTCGAGTTTGGTGTCATTCTCGAAACCTAAACGTTCTCCCATGGTGCCCAGGTCCACGGTCTCCGTCGCGGATAGAATTTCCACTCTGTGCGTGACCGAATTTTGAGAAAGGTACGTGCCTTTGGGTAATTGAGCTTGCAAAGTGGAAAGATTGTATTGGCCTGGCGTGACGACGATGTGTTCGCTTCCGACGCTAATTTTGTTGTTGTGCTGCGTGACGTTAGGTATGAGGTACATGCTGTAGAATGCACGCAGAGCCAAGGATTTAGGATAGACGATGTCGTCGTGCAGCGTGAGTTTCAAGATCGATGATTCGCTCGTGAGATGGAACACGCCCATCCTAGTGATGCTGTTTGAGGTTCCACAATGCTTTCTGGAAATCTTCGATCGTACGGTTATTTATTTTAGAGAGAAACGCGAGCATGGAGAGGCAGAGATGACCGCAGTTCACGTCTCCGAAATTTTGAATGCGTTCGTCGTTGTAGTATATAGAGGTTTTTTTCGTTTTCAGATAATGAATTAAATTTGTAGGTGGAACACCTCCGAAAGAATCGAAAACGAATGCTTTATCATCATTTTTGTGGTAACATATCCAATGCGTGCCTGGATTTTCTTGACCGTCCAAGTTGACTACTCCGCATTCTCTTTTTTTCACGCTTGAAGGTAACGAGTCGGACATAAAAACTCCTCTGAAGTGTTTGATTTGTAACGGTCCGATCAGAGATTCAATGTCTCGGTTGGTGAGTGCCGTTGTTTCTTTTTTTTAAACTTTTTCATCACGCCCTTCCCTTTCTTCTCCATGGCCAGGTTGTGACGTTTCTGTTCTTCCAATTCCGCTTTGTTCTTCTTCGAGTCGATGACGGTTTTCGCGATGGCGGCACTTCCGCCGGCCAAACTTCCAACGGCCCCCAATGCTGCCAGGATGGCCGGGATGCTGAATATGAAACCTCCGATCTTTTGCTGTTTCCGCGAACGCTGCAATCTTTTCAATTGAGGTGTGCTGAGCAGCAATTTCATTCCGTGTCCTTTCGACAAGCAAGAACGTTTCTTCTCACGTTGTTTCTTGGTGAGTAACCCATCGAGGGCACCTAGATTTTTCAGATTGGAGTATGGTATCTGGTACACGACACCCTTGGGCTTCATGTTGATGCTCTATGTGTTATTTTCACGGTATGTTATTTATATGTATATTCTGATATTTTTTTCTTGTGTAGTTTTTTTACGGTATGTTATTTATATATAAATATTCTGAGATTTTTTTTTTCACGGCCCCGCAGTCGCTACACAAATTCTATTACGTGCTTCGTTTTCTTGCCAAGAAGTTCCTTTGCCCCCTTGTACACGATTCGAGTTTTGTTCTCGATTAAAATAGATAGCTTCTCGTCCGATAACATGTTAGCGTATCGATCTGGTAAAAATAGACTGTATTGTGCGTTGAGCAACAGGCGTACCTTGGGACCATACTGGGTAGAAACGATTGAACCGGAAGTTATCGTGTAAGATTTGTTGACTTCCAATTCCCGAATTTTTACATACTCGAATGACAAATTTAGCATTTGTTTTAATGCTTGGAGCTCACTCATTTTTTCAGTTGTCATATCGAAGAAGAGAAATTTTCAGTGTGTGTGTTAGAGAAATTTAATTGTTTTTCACTATGTGTGTTATTTATATATACCGAAGATTATTTTTTATGATGTGTGTTATTTATATATATTTTTTTCACGATTTGTATCGAAGATTTTTTTAACAGAGGAAGAAAGTTCGTGCTTCGGAGAACGCGATGATTTGCGTGATGATTTCTTCAGTTTCCTGTTTGGACTTACGCCAATCATCAGTATATCGTCTTCTTCCCTGCCTCGCCTCGTGCAGTTCATCCAACCTCTCGTTTAATTTTTCCCCTGCAGCCGACAGAAGAGTGTCGAGATCACCGCACCTCAGGCCGCTGATCTCCCGAAGATGGTCCTTGAGAACTATTTCGCATCCCATGCGAAATGCCGGCGTCGTTCTAGCTATGATCACAAGTTTATTAACATCTCCGTTAACTACCTTTTTGAATATTTTAGATAGTAGTTCGTGCGGCAAATCAGTTATGCAAGCCATGTTGTTTTTTTACTGTATGTTATTTATATACCCCACCCCAATTTTTGTTTCGTGTTCATGGCGATGGTGGTACCCAGTGCGGCGACCCGTTCACCCAACGATGCGTCTCTGCTCACGAACCTTTCGAAAACTGCATGTTCCAATTTTTTGTCTGCTTCGTGACGTGCGTCCAGATCCGTCTGCGTGGTGTTGTAGGCAATGTCGTGATCTTTGCATGCCGCGTCCAACGGATTCACACCCTTGTCTCCTCTCTCCAATCTTTTCTCGAGTTTGGTACCCGGTCCGCAGTACTGGTAGCCAGGTAGATGCATCTCGAAAGGTAACTTGTTGATGATGTCGTTCACGAGTCCCTTTCCTTCGGCCACGTTCCAAAATTTCGGAGGCAGCGTGTTGATGATTTTGATCAGGTAACCTATGCCCTTGTCGTCGTTCACGATGAAGTTGGAAAGTTTCGTGCTGATCATGTCCACGATGCCAACCTTCTCGTTGTAAAAAATTACGGTTGCCTGCATTCTCTTCGCCGGCTATCACCAACAATCGGTCCACGAGTTTCCTCACATCATCCACCCAAACGAATTCTTTGGGTAACGTGTTGTAGCGTTTGACGCCGCTGCCTGTTTTCACCTGGTTCCAAATCGGTTTGATGAGATTCCTGTACTTCTCGCCGCTGCTCGATTTCACCCTATTCTGCGAGACGTCGTTGTTCTGGTACAAGGCATCCGTCATGATCAGAATTTCCTTGTAACTTTGGTAATCTTCGTCGGTGTAATCTTTCGGCTGCTTTTTGGCGACGAGTTCCCACAGTCCCACCGTACCCGGATACCTGTTCCAACTATCCTTGTCGCCTAAATTGACTTTAATGTCGTTGCCTTCGAAGGTCACCTTCGATTTCCCAATCTTCCACACCACACCGCCGCCTTCGTTGGTTTCCATGCTGGGATACAATCCGAACACTTCATCCTTGTCGAATTTCCCCGTACTCAGGTAGTCTCGTGCCAAAGGTCCCAACTCGATTTTATCCGAAGACGACGACGTGCTACCAATGGCTCGACGTCGTGCCGGTGCATCCTTCAGTTCGAACGGTGTCGAAGGAATGCTCGAAATGGGCGTGGGTACGGTGTAACTTTTAGCTGCGAGCGGTACGAGTTCGTTGATCAAATTTTTATTTTGTTCCGTGACACTTTTAATTTCTTTACCTAGACCGCTGATGGCATCGATCACGGGTTGATCCTGACGTTTCTTCTCTTCGTAGAATCCGCGATTCTCGGATTTCCAACCTTTGAAGCGTTTCGCGAGGTATTTTCGCAACTTGAGATTTTCGTCCTCGATTTTTCGTTTCGCCATGACGTTATTTATACACGTCGTTTCTCACAACGTTGCAACGTTTAGAAAATCGTTGATTTTGTTTCTGTATTTTCCGTCGTTGGGTTTCCTCGTCATGTCGATCGTCGCGAATCCGAAATCGTCACCGTTCCAGCAAGTAGAGCAGCAGCGTTCCGAAAATTGATTGTAGTTCATGTCTCCGCCCACGTAGTCATCGTACGCGTGCTTGAGGTTGGTGTGATCTTGACGAAACAAACATATGAAATTAGCGTTGTCGCGTACTAACTGTTTTGGAATTTTGGAAAACGTTTGAGCTAGGTAAAAGCAATCCATTCCTTTGTGACGACCTTGCGTGAAAAAGTTGCGAATTTCATTTTGATTTTCCAGGATGGCGTCGTCGAACACAACAACTGAATTTTCACGACAATCGTCGAGTGGTTTTATTTCCGAGGCGAACGTTGCAATGTCCAGACCATCGTACAGTTTCATCAGTTGCTGGTATTTGGATTGCTCCAAACTTTTCGAGAACACGTACAGGTGCCTGTTCTTCCAATCTAACCAATTCGGTGCGAGGAGAAAATTGTCCACGAGCAGTGTCGTTTTCCCACACCCCGAAGGACCTACGATCAGACAGCGGATGCTGTCGGGAAGCAACTTGCCGTTCTTTTTCTTCGTTTGACTTTCCGGATCCGGTAGACGCTTCACCACGTTCCACGTACTCACAAGATCACTTCGTCCGCGTCGATCCAACTCTTTTCCGGAAGTCCCAGCCATTTGACAAACAGTTTGTCACCTTTCCTACGCAATACTTTCTCGATGAGGTACGTGTCGGGGTGTTTTGTTTTAGAGAGTTCCTCTTCGTAAAATCTTCTTTCAAAATCTCGCCGCTACTATCTTTTATTATATACGTGTGTCGGTTTCCAGGTAAAACTCGAACCACCGTAAAGAGTTCCGTGCTCCAATTTTTTGTGAATCCCTTCTCGAAGGTGCGTTTGAATTTGCTGATCCTCACCTGGTCTCCAATTTTGTATTTAGCTTTTTTTGTCGTGGGTGTGTACTTTGGACAGTAAACTGTAGAAATTAAACGCTGCTCGTTGGACTTGGTAACGTCAGCTGGCTTCATGCCTATCGTTCTGTGTACCGTATCATTATAGGTGTCGACGAGTTCCGGCAGGATGTCGACCCATTTGTAATTTCCCCGAAGCGTGAATCGTTTCCACATGTGTGTTTTCAAGGTTCGATTGAATCTTTCCACGATGCTGGCTTTGATGTGACTGAAGGTCGAATAATGTCGAATCTTGTGTTTTTGAATAAATTTTTGGAATACGGCGTTGTAAAATTCTTTACCGTTGTCCGTTTGCAGAAACCGAGGTCTGTCGCTTTCGCGAAAAATTGTCTTGAATGCTTCCGTGACGCACGTTCCCGTTTTGGCTTTCAAAGGCAGAGCCCATGCGAATTTCGAAAATGTGTCTATGACGGTGAGAAGGTACTTGTTGCCCTTGTTCAATTTATGTATGTTTTTCAAATTGCCGCTACTCATCTCCACGAGGTCGCTTTGCCAGAGGTCGTCGATGCCCTTGGTTACCACAGCCAAACGTTCGTAGTTACGGCGTGCAGGTTTATGCAATTCTTCGACGATGGCTTGCCTAGACATTTTTTGTTTAGAGATTACGTTTCAAGAGAAGCACAAGCGTGATGGGATTCAAAGAGGGCGGCACTTCGCTCGTGTTTTGAATGATCAGCTTATCGCCGGCACTCACGTCGAAAACGGTGAGATCTTCGTCTTCGTGTATTTTATATATGTTGCGCGTTTCGTTCCAACGTGCCAGAGGAATGTTTCCCGCTTTCTGTACACCACGATTCGATATCAAAGTCATGGTGGGAACGCTAGCTTTTCTACCGTGAGACCAGTACGAAAATTCGTTTATCTGAATCGTGCCATCGAGGAGAAACTTGTAGTACGGATGATAAGGATGCAACATGTACAGTTTGTTACCTTCGACGAACGTGGAGATTCTCTGTTGATTGGGTATGCTGTTGATTTCGATGGCTTGCAGAGAATACAGTTTAGCGAATTTAGTGTCGACGCCGAGCAGATTACTGTGAACTTGTCCGAGTTTATTTTCGATGGGCAGCAAATGCTCGACTATGGTATCCGTTACGGCAGAAAACGACGGTTTGATTTTCACTTCCACGTTCAACTGCTTGTAGTTTTCGTTGAGTTCTTGCAACTTGGCACCGAAAGAGGCCAGCGTCGATTCCTGCGTGGATTCCAGCACTCCAACTTGATCTCTGATGTTGACGACAATGTTCTGAAGGTTCTCGACTTGATTCAATTTCGAGCTCTTCTCGGTAAGATCGTTCACGATGCTTCGCATCTCTGTAAACTGCGTGTGAAGGTCGGCGACGCTCTGCGAAGTGGGCAGCGTCGACACCAGCGAACTAATTTCGTCTCGAATCTGTTCCACGTTCGCCGTTTCCGTTTCCAGTCGTTTCAGCATACGTGATATGTTCCTTTTCAAAGCGTGCAATTCTTTGGAGGTGGGGAGATTGGCCACCCTACTCTCGAGATCGTTCAACGAACTTTTGATGTCGCTCGAATCGGATAGTGCCGTCACTGCCGTTTTCAATTTTTCCAAATCTTCGCTAGAAGGCACGCTCGTCCGTAACGATTCCAAGTCACCCTGTATGTTGTCCAGTACGTGATGAAAATGAGCGAGATTCGTTTCGACGTTCAAATTTTCTAAATATTCGATTTTCTGCTGAACCGTGCTCAACGTGTCTTGAATGCTCGTCAACGCTCTCGCTTCAGCGTGAATATTTTTAATTTCTTCGTTGATCAATTCCAGAGACGCCTGAAGCGTAGCGATGGTGGTTTGAATGTGTTCGAAATCTCGATACGCCTCCAATTGAATTTTTATGTTCGCGACGCTTTTACCGATGACCTGCAGTTCGTCCGACGATGGTAGGTTCGTCATTGTATCTTCCAAAGTCTGCAACTTGGATTTAATTTCTTCCAACGTGCCGGTGAATTCTTCTTGTAATTTGGAAACGACGACGTGCAAGCGTTCTACATCAATATCGTTCACGACGGTTTGAAGTTCGGAGAAATTCTTTTCTATTGCGGAAGTTCGTTCTTCGATTTCGAGTTTCAATTTTTCCAAATCTTCATTTTTCGATTGAAATTGCTGTAATTTGGCCAAATCATTTTGAAGCGAATCCACGCTCAACTGTATATTTTGAACGCTGTCGTAAGAAGGTACGTCGACATAATTTTTTATGAGCGTTTTCAGTTCGGAATCGATTTTCAGAATGGGGTCGAGACATTGCGTTTGGAGCGTGGCGATTTCCGACTCTAAACTTTTGTTTAAGGTCTCCTGCAAAGCGATCAAATCGGTCCTCAACTTCTTAACTCGAATGTCCAACATGAGAATCTCTTCTGCATGGTCTACACGCTTGGTGTTGCCGAAAATGTCGTTAGGCATTTTTGGTTAACGGTTATTTATAATAGGATAGACGATTCGTAATTCTACGAAGAGAGGAATAAGTTTGTCGTAATCTCCGAGGAGTTCCACGTACAGGTAATCTCCTGCGGAAACATCGTATGCCATGTTAGAAAGCATTTTGTCGTGCTTGATTCGAAAAATGTTCTTGCCGGTAGATATTTTGATTTCGCCTACGTTTTCCGGATTCACGGTGATCCGAAGTTTCCCCTCGATCGGAATTTCATAGAAATGTAAATTGTTATTAAAAACATAAAACATTTTGCCCACATCGTCATCCAATTTCGTCCAAATGCTGTTGAGGTGAATAATCAACAGACCGTTGAGTTTAGTTAACGCGGAAGGTAGAAATTCATGATCTGTCGTCGTGCGGTGTACAGTCTCCATTGTTTGCTTTCGGAAACCAAAAAGATTCATGTTGGTTATTTAAAAAAAAATTGAGGTCGTATCTAATATAAATAACACCACAAAAAAATGTGCAATTTTTAGTAACTTCATTTTTTTTTTAGCAAAAAAAATGGAGAAGAAGGAAGCGAAACGTGCATGCGACCAATGTGGGACATATATATCCATTTCTCACTTGAGAAGACATCGGAAGAATGTGCATGGCGAAGGATCAAGTAAGAGAGAGCTCGATGTTGACGATCAAGCGCCACGAAAAAAGCAGAAGAGTGCCGGCGAAAATATTCGAAATATTTTAACCGAGGAGACTTTCCAATCTGAAGAAACATCTGATCTAAACAACTTTTTTCGCTCGGTCAAAAGCAAGTTAATTTCGTCTATCACCGAAGCTTTGTTGCAATGCTCGTTGAAAATCCACCTCATCGTTTCCGTCATTTACGAAAACATGAAAAAAGAGCGAGAAACTTTCCATCATTACACTGGTGTAAAGAGCCTCCACGCCGCCGACGTCGATGAGGTGGATGCCATTTGCAACCAGATGTTTGACGCTTTGTTGAACAAGCACGACACTTTCCAAAAACGTGGATCGGGTTGGACACTTTGCGGTTCGCCTCACACTTTAACTTTGAAGGTGGCACGATACAACCCGATGGGAGCATCCAGCTACATCAATTTGCCTCCGGAAATAGGCAGTTAGAAAGCCATAATCAACATTCAAAATGAAGATAACAGATGCTTTTTGTGGTGCATCATTGCCGCTCATCACCCAGCCAATAATCATAAGCATCGTTTATACCACTACAACAAGCCAGAATATCTCTCAGAATTTGAAAAACCTATGGCTAGCATTAATTACCCTGTAAATCTACGAGACATTAGTAAATTTGAGGCACAGTACAAGATAGATAAAAACGAAAGTATAGCAGTACACATATTCGGATTAGACAAAAACAACGCCATCTACGTTCTCAGACACAGCAACATTAAAAGTAATCGTGTCATCAGATTACTCCTGATCGAAGATGACGATAATTATCATTACTGTCTAATTCAGAATCTTCCAAAATTAACAAGAAGTCAAATTACCACACATCAACATAAAATTCGAGTATGCGACAGATGCCTGAGTATATTCTACGGTCAAGGAAAAAAGAAGGCTGATGAAGAACTCCGAGATCATCATGAAATGTGTAGTAAACATTCGGCCGCGGCTATCAAAATGCCTTCTCGAGACATGACATTTTCCAACTACAAGGCATTACTCTGGCATCCAGTGGTGATATGCGCCGACTTTGAAAGTTTCCAACTTCCACTCGCCACATGCGAACCGAATCCCAGCGTATCGAGCACTACCGAAATTCTACATCACGAAGCCTGCGCTTTTGGATTGATGGTCAACAACACAGGCAATGTTATTTTACATCGCGGCAATGATGCTCCACAAAAATTCATTCAAACCCTGAAGCAGATGGCCATACAATTCGCTCCTCTACTAAGAGAAGACAAAGCAATGGAGTCTCTTACCCAGGAAGAGAAGGAAGCATACGACCATGCCTCTCAGTGTGGTGTGTGCGAAAGTAACTTCACCCTCGAAAATGTCAAAGTTCGCCACCACAATCATCACACGGGAAAATATGTGGCCCCCGTGTGTAACAACTGTAATCTTCAAATCAAAAAACCAAATTTTATTCCTGTATTCATTCACAATTTGGAGGGCTACGACGCCAAAATCTTCATAAAGGAGATGGGATGCGACGCTCAACCCATTAGCGTCATAGCTCGCACCAACGAGAAATTCATTTCATTCAGCAAGATGGTGGACGTTGGAAATGGCAATCACGTAGAAATTCGCTTCTTGGACTCCTACAACTTTCTGTCTTCGAGTTTGGCGACACTCGCGTCTCAACTCACCGACGATGATTTGGTCGCCACCAGGAAATGTTTCGGCGACCAACATTTAGCACTGTTGAGACGCAAGGGTGTTTACCCCTACGAATACATGACGGATGCTTCCAAATTCTCAGAAACATCGTTACCACCGAGAGAAGCATTCTACAGTCGTCTTAGCGACACCTGTTGCACCGAAGAGGACTACCATCATGCTCAGCTCGTCTGGTCTACATTCTCTTGTCAAACCATGGCCGACTATCACGATCTGTATCTGAAACTGGATGTTACGCTATTGAGCGACCGTTTTCATCTCCATCGCTCGAGAGGAATAGCAGCATATGGTTTGGACCCCGCTTTCAGCTACACCACACCGGGTTATTCTTGGCAGGCAATGTTAAAATCCACGAAGGTGAAGATAGAACTCATCAAGGACGTCAATCAACTTTTGTTTGTTGAAGAGGCAAAACGTGGTGGAATCGTCCAGTGTCCCCTTCGATACGTCAAGGCCAACAATCCATATGTTGCCGATTTCGATGCAAAAAAACCGACAAACTTCTTGGCATACTGGGACATGAACAACCTGTATGGTTATGCCATGTCCGAGCCTCTGCCCATCGGAGAATACGAATGGATGAGCGAGCAGGAACTTCAAGATTGTTTGGAATGGAGCGAAGATCATGAAAATGGATGTTTCCTGAAAGTAGATTTGGAATATCCTGCATCGCTTCATCGAAAACACCATGGATTTGCGATGGCACCTGTGATGGAAACGGCTCCGGAGAAGAAGCTGATGCTCACCTTCAAGAGCAAAAAAAATTACGTGGTGCATTATCGTCTCCTACAATTCAACCTCCGGCATGGATTGGTTTTGAAGCGCGTGCACTCGGGATTAAAGTTTAGACAGACCAGGTGGCTAGCACCCTATATCGACGGCAACACTCAACGTCGAGCATCAGCTTCTTCTTCCGCAGACAAAGACCTATACAAATTGATGAACAACAGCATCTACGGCAAGAGCATGGAAGATGCGAGGTAAAAAAGAAATATCAACTTGGTCTCCGACCCGAAGAAAATAAACAAGCGCGTCGCTCAGCCCACGTACAAAAACTTCACGATACTGAGCGACACGTTGGTATTGATCGAACGTGCTCTCCACCACATAACATTCGACAAACCAATCGCCGCGGGAGTCGCGATCCTCGAGTTGTCGAAGCTGGCCATGTACAAGTTTCACTACGACATCATGAAACCACGCTATGGAGAGGCGATCGAGGTGGTGTACACCGACACGGACAGCTTCGTGTACAACATCCACACCGATGATCTATACGAAGATCTGAAAAACATGAGCCAGCATTTCGACTTCTCTAATTATCCGAAAGATCACCCTCTCTTCGACGACAGCCAGAAAATGACGATCGGGAAGATGAAGGATGAAGTCAACGGTCGCATCATCACAGAGTTTGCGGGTCTTCGAGCGAAAATGTATGCCATCAAAGTTCAGGATGAGACCGAAATAAAAAAAGCAAAGGGGGTGGGGCGTTCGAGCACAAACAAACTAACCGTAGAAGATTACAAGTCGTGCTTGTTCGACAAAAAAATCAAACGCATGACCGAACATCGGATCACAAGCACCATCGACCAGTTGCGTACATCCATGATTAATAAAGTGGCGCTTGATCCCCACGACACCAAATTGAGGCTACTGGACTGCAACATCCACACCCGAGAATGGGGATGCCATGACGAGGAAGAAATCTGCTCGCACCATTAGACTTCTACATCAAAAAAATGCGTATTATTTCTTGCACCACTTTTTATTTTTTTTAAAAAAACAATTATTCAGACTAATTTTTGCATTCACATTTTTTTTATATTTTTCTATTATTTTTTTTAAAAAAAACAATCATTCACACTAATTTTTGCATTCACACTTTTTTTTATATTTTTCTATCATATTATGTACACTATTTTGAGGATATTTTTTTATTTCTTTCAGATGCTGCACCCTACGGAAACTTTTTTAGTTTTTACACATTCCATTCTTAACCAAAAAAATTTTCTTCTCTTCAATCATAAAACACACACATTACACATGGAGGTCCTCTGTTGGGTTTCATGGAAGTTTGAGAAAAAAAAAAACACGTGAAACTCTACAGAGGCATGACTTTGTTAGCCGCGGCCATTAGAACTGTGTTGGGCACCACGCACCCTCGCGAGGTTATAGGGGCCAGGTATCCTAAAAAAAACAACAATTATTATTTTGTTTGTTTGCTTGCGTCACAATACAGGTGTGTGCGCGCGTGTGTGTGGCACATCGTTCCCCCGAGAGAGGTTTACAAAGGTCACGATATACGGAGTTGGAAAATTACGATATGGCGCATTCGCTCATTACTGTTGCCAGCCATGGGTCTCTCTCTCTCTCTCTTCATCTTACACCAACGTTGGCATCTCTATTTTTTTTTAGTTGTAAGTAAATTGCCAACACACTCTAGTTAATAATGCTACATATTATACACACACACGCACACACATACTGCGTTACCATCCACCCATCTCTCTCCCTTTTACAGCAGTGCCGGCTCTCCTTGCCCAGTGTGTGCAGGTTGGCAAAAATTGCTTTATGCGCTGTAAGGCAAGCCTCAAGCAAAGTTGCCAGCTCCTTGCTTTAGGTTAGGTTAAACCAAAAAAAACCTTGGTGTTTTTTTTTTCGAGTGAGGAGTTGGCAACGCTGATCTCCACTTGAGAGCAGTCAACCGAGTTGATTGCACAAGCAAAATTGCCAGCTCCTTGCTTTAGGTTAAGTTAGATCAAAAAAAATCTTGGTGATTTTTTTCGAGTGAGGAGTTGGCAACGTTGATCTCCACTTGAGGGCGGTCAACCGGGTTGATTGCACAAGCAAGGTTGCCAGCTCCTTGCTTTAGGTTAGGTTAGAGCAAAAAAGGCTGTGGGTAAGCTGTCGGTTGTTTAACTCTTCCCTTTCTCTTTTTTCTTGTAAAAGGCTATGGCAAAACTACCAGTGGGTTGGCAACCTTGCTTTATGCACTGTAAGGCAAGCCTCAAGCAAGGTTGCCACCTCCTTGCTTTAGGTTAGGTTAGACCAAGAAAAAAAAATCTTGGTGATTTTTTCGAGTGAGGAGTTGGCAACACTGCGAGAAAATACCTCAAGCAAGGTTGCCAGCTCCTTGCTTTAGGTTAGGTTATACCCAAAAACAAAAACCTTGGTGATTTTTTCGAGTGAGGAGCTGGCAACACTGCGCGCGAAAAGTAGGTCAAAAGACCCAGCCAGAATCGCCGGTTTCACCTACTCTCATTGTAGGTTAGTTTTAATCCGTAAAACATCGTAAAAAACAAATTACGCTGAGAGTAGAAGCCTATTAGCAGGTCGTAGTAGATTACACTGAGGGGGGCCTTACAGTAAGAGGGGGGTAGCCTTATAGGAAAATGTCGTAAGTCATTTCAAATGTAGGTCAAAAAAACGAGATGGCATAAAAAATAGCTTAAAAAGTGATGCCAGAGCTTTTTCTGTCCATTTTTTCTTTCATTGTAGGTTAGTTTAGTGCGTAAAACGTCGTAAAATAAAAAGTAGGTCAAAGGGCCGGCCCAGAGTCGCCGGTTTCACCTACTCTTGCATTTTTATATACTCGACTGATAAATTTAGCATTTGTTTTAATGCTTGAACGTCACTCATTTTTTCACTCTTTTTTTTTCACGATGTGTTATTTATATATCGTTTATCGAAGATTTTTTTTCACGATGTGTATATGTGTATTGAAGGAAATATTTTTTTTTTCACGATGTGTTATTTTGTGTGGAAGAAAGTTCGTGCTTTGGAAAACGCGATGATGTGCGTGATGATATCTTCGGTTTCCTGTTTAGACTTGCACCAGTCATCCGTGTATCGTCTTCTCCCCTGCCTCGCCTCGTGAAGTTCGTACATCCTGTCGTTTAATTTTTCCCCTGCAGCTGAAAGAAGAGTGTCGAGATCACTGCACCTCATGCCACTTATCTTCCGAAGATGGTCCTTGAAAACCATTTCACATGGGATACGAAATTCCGGCGTTGTTCTTGCTATGATTACAAGTTTCTCAACATCCTCGCAATCTCTGTTTAAAGTGTGTTTGAATATTTTACATAGCAGTTCGGACGGTAAATCAGTTATACAAGACTGCGACATATTGTATGTTATTTATACACCCAACCCAAAATTTTTGTTTCGCGTTCATGGCAACGGTGGTGCTCAATGCTGCAACTCTTTCACCCAAGGATGCGTCTCTGCTGACGAGTCTCGCGAAAGACCAACTAGACCAACCTAGACCAACTGTTCTTCTCACCTAAATTAATTTTAATGTTGTTGCCTTCGAAGGTGACTTTCGATTTTCCAAACTTCCACACGACGCCTTCGTTGGTTTCCATTCTCGGGTACAATCCGAACACCTCGTCCTTGTCAAATTTCCTCGTGCTCAGGTAGTTTTGTGCCAACGGACCCAACTCGATTTTATGCGAAGAAGAAATGCTGCCTATGGCTTGACGTCTTGGCGGTTGTCTAAGTTCAACAGGAGTGTGAATGCTGGAGAGAGGCGTCGGAGTAAAATCTTCATAATTTCGAGCGGCAAGAGGTAAGAGTTCCGTGATCAGATCCTTGTTCTGTTCCGTGACATTTTTAATTTCTTTGCTGAGACCGCTGATGGCGTCGACCTTCGCGCTTGTTCTCTTCGTACAAACCGCGATTCTCGGACTTCCAACCTTTGAATCGTTTCACCAAGTAATCCCGCAGCTTAAGGTTATCCTCTTCTTGAAATTTGCGTTTCGACATTTGTTTATGGTTATTTCTATATACGTTTGAGATGTTTTTTGAGCCTCCGTTGTCGTCACCAAAAAACTTGAGATGATCCACTTTTCGATATTAAGGTTATGTATGTATATGTTTGACCTTTTATATATATATATATACATTTGCTACAGTTTTGATTTTTTTTGTTTTTGTGTCGTCTTGAAAATTTTGCGTTTTCACATGACATTATTTATAACGTTGAGACGTTTAGAAAAACGTTGATTTTATTCCTGCACTTTCCGTTATTAGGTTATTAGGTCCGTCATGTCGATCGTAACAAAACCAAAGTCGTCTTGGTTCCAACAGTCGGAGCAAAATTTAGAAAACTGATTGTAATTCATGTCAGCCCCCACGTAATCATCATGTGCATGTTTTAAATTCGTATGGTCTTGACGAAACAAGCAAATGAAATTAGCATTATCGCGTAGCAGTTGTTTCGGAACCTTGGAAAACGTTTGTGCCAGGTAAAAACAATCTAATCCTTTGTGACGACCTCGTGTGAAAAAATTACGAATCTCACTTTGATTTTCAGGATCATGTCGTCGAACATGATAACGGAATTAACGAGACAATCGTCCAGTGGAATGATTTCGGAAGAGAACGTACTAATGCCCAGTCCCTCGTACAAATGAAGTTATCCGGCTTTCGGAATCTCGTAGTAATGTAAATTATTGTTGAAGACATAAAAAGTATTGCCAACTTCATCATCGTATTTCGTCCAAATGCTGTTCAGGTGAACGATCAACAGACCGTTGAGTTTGGATAGTAATGAATTATCTGTCGTCGTGTGGCGTACACTTTCCATGTTGGTTCGCTTTCTGAAACCAAATAAATCCATCGGCATTTTCACGTTATTTAATACATTAAAAAAATTCACTGACGTCTCATAATTTGAGTTTTCTTATCGGGTAAAAATACGCTGTATTTCTCATTAAGTAACAAGCGCTTGTTGTTGCAATTACGTGTTATGCGATGGATGAGGTAGAAAAAAAAAAGTTGCAAGTTGGACTTAATGACTTAATGACTTCCGCCTGGAGGCATGAGTGAAGATCGTTCGTTACCTCTATTTCTTCTTTCCCCCCAGATGTTTCAAGCACGCAGAACAGAAAAGAGAGAGAGAGAGACATCATGGCAAAGCGGTTAGCGTCTATTGAGGACTCACATGGTACATTTATCACTGGTATTCCAATGTCCCCACTCGCGTGTATGAACTTGACAATCAAGTACATTTAATTTATTGTCCGTACCATCCAATGCTAGCTTGATCACACGTGTTGTATACCGTTTGTGAGAAGTATTCACAATGTGATGATCGGTGCCTAGCTTTGTTTTTTTAAACAGGCATTCTTTGTAATCTTCTATGGTGAATCTGCCTGTGCTAGTTTTCCCCACCCCTTTTGCTTTCTTGATCTCTTTCTTATCCGCAATCTTCACGCAGTACATTTTTGCCCGAAGTCCTGCAAATTCACTGATGTAATTACCGGCCGCCTCGTCTTTGAACATTCCTATGGTCATTTTATTTTCTGACGAATGCAAGGGTTGGCCTGATGGTAAGTTGCTAAAATCAAAAAGATGCTTCATCGAAGTCAGATCATGATGAAGGTCTTGTGTTTGGATTAGAAACACAAAGCTATCGGTGTCGATGTAGCAAATTTGAATGTTATCGCCATACAATGGTTGGATTTGATCGTAGTAAGATTCATACATGTGTAATTTGGAGAGTTCAAGAACGGTGGCACTTATAGCAATCGGCTTATTGAGCTTCACTTCCTTCTTGTTACGTTCAACGAGTATTAAATTCTCATCGAAAATGGTGAATGTTTTGAAGTATGGGGAAGCAGCAATTTTCTCAAATTTATTCACATCCGTAACTAATGTTCCATCGATGTACTTGCGCACATTCTCCATTGTTTTGCTGTAAATGGCATTGTTAAACAACTTGTAAAGGTCTTTGTCGCAGAGGTTGTAGATTACACTCGACGCTTAGGGTTCTCAGCAATATACGGCTCCAAATATTTGCTGTGTCTGAACTTCAAACCTCTATGTATTTTCTTGAGCTGCAAACCATGATTCAGATAGAATTAAAGTAACCTGTAGTGGAGAATGTAATTTCGTTTGTTCTTCAAGCTTAATACGAGTTTTGGCTGCGATCCTCCAGGCGGTTTTTCTTTTACTGGAGCCATTGCCAATCCTTGATGTTTATTATGGAGAGTTTCGGGATAATCAAGGTCGACTTCCAAGAAACAGCCCCATTCGTTATTTTCGGTCCAGTTGAGAAAATCCTTGGAGGAGAGTTCCTCTTCGTCCATCCATTGATAGTCACTGATGGGAAGACACTGCGACATTGAATGGCCGTATAAATTATTCACATCCCAGTAGACAATGTAGGTGTCAGGTTTTGATGCATCGTAACCAAGAGAATAAGGATTATTTGCAACAGCATGGCGACGTGGACATTGGACAATGCCACCGCGTACTGCATTCTTAAGAAATACATATTGGTCCTTGTTCGTTGTTCGTGATGAGGTCCAGCGCTACATTGGTGTATTTCAACATGGACTCCCATGTCAGTCCCGGTGTCGTAGAAAAATGTGCTGGGTCCAACTTGTAGATTGCAATACATCTGTTCCGAAACGATTTGAAAATGTCCAGAAGGGTGACATCCAGTTTGTGGTACAGGTCGTGATAGTCCCGAAAAGTTTGACAGTTGAAGGCCGACCACACTCTACGGGCATGCTGATAATCATCTTCAGAGCAAACGTCCTCGGTGAGATGAGAATAAAATGCAGTACGCGGTGGCAGTTCGGTCTCGTCGAATTTGTTGAAATCATTGATGTATTCATAAGGGTAGACGCCCTTACGTTTCCAAAGATTCAAATTGTCGTCTCCAAAACATTGTTTCGTGGCCACAAGATCTTCGTCGCTAAGTTGAGCTGCGAGGGTGGCCAGGTTGGAAGACAGGAAATTGTAAGAGTCCAGGATTCGCACTTTGTCCGTGTTCGAAAGAAATCCACACCCTTACAGCAATATACTTTTTGATAGTTCTCGGAATGATCTTGATGCGATTCGTAATGTTGTAGAGCTCTTTGATGAACAGATGTGTATCGTATTTCTCTGTATAATGGAGATACACAGCAATAAATCGCGCTTCCTTGATTTTGAGATTGCACACGTTACAAATGATGCACAAAAATTTAGAAGTTTGATGGTTGTGAAATCCTGGTTGCACTCCTCGCATCTTGTTGCGATGTCATGTGTATGTCGTTGTTCCGTTGTGAGTGGCGGTGGAAAAACGTAAGGACCTTTAAGTCAAGGTGCAATTTCTTTGGCACATTCTGCTATTTTTTTGACAAAGTTTTTCTCAGCATCGGGTCCACAATACGTAATAACTTCATTTAACTTTTCCCCGTAAATGGCAAAACTGCAAGGTTCGTGGTGAAAAATTGGTATTGTGTTTGAGATAGTGGGGTCAGGGTCACACGAGTCTAACGGAACTTGAAAACTTTCAAAATCAGCAAAAAGAACAATAGGATGGGGGAGAAGAGCCTGATAAATTTGAAATGTCATCTTGCTTCCGGGTTCCGGCATGACATCTTTTGGTTCTGCATGCATGGAACTGAAACACTTGTGTTGTCCCATTTTTCCCCCGTGAAAAATTCTCAAGCACAGATCGCAAATTTCAATCTTGTTCTTATCCTTGCTGACTTGTCTTCCCACTAGGCGTGAAAACTTGCGAATTAAACTGTAAAGGTCATCTATGAGAAGAAGTCTGATTACTCTATTTTGGCTTTTTGCAGGTCTGAGAACACAAATGTCTCCACAATCGTCAACCCCGAACACGGAAATATCAATGTTTTGTCCCTTTTCTTCTTTATACTGTTTTATAAATATGTCGATGTCATTCAAACCCACTGGATATGAAATTCCCTTTATCACTTTTTTGAATCTCCTCTCGTATCCGGTGTAGTTGGACAGACGTTGGGGGTTATTATTGTTGGCTGGGTGTAATGCTGCGATGACAGACCATAAGAAACTCTTCTTATCTTTACTTTCTATGTTCAGCACTGCTTTGCTTTTTTTTCTAATGGCTGGGGCAGCGCTACCCCCTAGCGCTTTGAAATTGCATACTATGAGCTGTAACATGTGGTCGCGGCCGCAAAGACTCCAACCGCTTCCGCGTCCTTCAAAATCCTCTTGTTTTCTTCCCAGATGGTCGAATAGACGCGTCACAATTTCGTCAAGATCGTGGAGATTACCCTGATGTAAGCCTTCACATCCTACATAAAAACTGAAACTGCTTGTCTTGGACGAGACGACTTTCTCGTACATAAGAGTTAACACAAGATGAATTTTGATTGCGGTGTTAATAATAGAATCGCATAATTTGTCAACGACAAGAGATTTCAAATTATCCAAGAACGTGCCGGAATCACATTTTTCATGTGGTGAAGATTTATAGGTCATGGTACGGGCACTTTTATTCAAAGCAGTGCCTTCATGCGCATCGATACGAGATTTCTTTGCTGGGAGGGCATCAACACTTTCATCTGCCGGTAGGCGGCATCTCTTCTTATGCTTAGGCATGTTCAGCTTGGAAATCAACTTCCCACAGTTGCGACATGGTACATGTTTGCAAGCACCAGAGAGTCCGGGTTGCGACTCCATTCTGTATCTATGTTATTTTTAGATATCCAAAGCATTGATTTTTTGGGGGGCGACGGGGAAAAGCCCTGAAACAGGAGGGAAAAAATCAAAAGCTGAACGTGCACGCGAACAGTTGTAAAAAAATATAGAGCAAAAAATATGCTTCATCTTCAAAAACGCGAAAAAAGAGTCACGTTTCGAAAAAATAATAATAACAAAAAATAACTTACCTTTAAAAACTTGTAGCACAAAAAATAAGAGCCGCTGCACAAAAAAACTTATATTATAAAATAACTATAAGAACTATCGCGATGAATGTTCACAATGATACTGCTACATAAAACAGGAAACTTTTCCGTTATATGTTCCCTCAGCCCCACACGTGTTGCCCTGGCACTATGGATAATGTTACTTCCTTTCTTTTCAGCAAGACCGTTATTGACACAATTGGCCTTTTCAGCTAGACAGTTGACAATACTACTTTCTTCTTCTTTTTTCAGCAAGTCCCGTTGACCGATCCACCCATGTGTGTATGATGCTCTGGCACAAATGACCTTCTATTATGATATCTGCAACTTCCATGATAGTAATGATATTTTCCTCTTTTAACAACTAATCGTTTAACATGCAAATTATTTCGTGTTAATGTTGGCGTTCGGTTATAAACGCTAAAAAAAATCCGTTTACGAAGAGCTAAAAATTTGGCAAATTCTGGAGAAATTTGGCATTCGGAAGGTTTTTGCATAGAGGGTGTAAGATTGCAGGTTTGCGTATTCCAGCTAAAAACTGTGGCTCCCTTCGAATCTACGGAAATAGTTGAGGTATCGATTTGTAAAAGATAGATGTGTTTGATCTCCATTAATTTACCTCCGATCAACAAACCGAAAAAACTTTGCTGCAATACATATTGACGAATTTGACTCCGTACACTAACTAATGTTATAAAGTAAATTGAAGGTAACACAAGGTAAATAGTATCTGCTTCTGTCACACCGTTTAAGGGTGCATTGGTTGCAGAGGTGTAAATTTTCGAGCAGTTAATTGTTTTTTGTAATATTCGTAAAAAGATCTTTCATTGTCACACTAACGATAATACGGAATTTTTTTAGGGCTAAAAAAATGTTTCAGGCTGTATGTTGTGTGAGTGTATCCTAGAATCAAATTATTTTGAATTGTTTTACAACACGGTGGTGTGGGTGCGTTGATAGCCGGATATTCTAACCATTTATTCGCGTTTCTCACCATCGGGACCCAAGTACATTTTTCGTAGCTTTTCGTGTCGAGAACGATTGGCATGATTGTGTTGTTGAAATCAGATTTGAAGATATGTTTGGCAACAAGATGAAAATATAATTTATAATGTATAACGAACACACAAAAATGGATTTTTGATAAATATAAAAAATTGCTCTTGAAGATTTTTATAATCTGCAAAAGATTGTCGATAGAAAAAAATAGAACTTAATATATTATTCGGTGGTGGGTATGTGAGTGCCGATTTTGTTACGTGCGTTAAAGCGAAAGGCATGGCTGGTCCGAATTTACCAACTAAAAAAAATAATTAAAACATTTAATGAATTACTGTGGATTATATCGGTTCTCGAAAATTATGGAATTGTCGTTGATCTGAAAGTGAACATTTATTTTCCTCAACCTGCATATATTGACGGTGGGGTACTTTTACAACGATGTATTCTGGAAGCTTCCATACAAAATACGGTGAATTTAGAGAATATGAATTTTCAATTTGTCAGTTTCAATGATCATCTGAGTACTGAATATGTGATCGAAAGTTCTTCTTAAAGAAATGTTCCGAAAATAAGAGTTGCAAACATTAGAGGTTTACAAAAGGTCACGATATGCAAAAAAACATGAGGGAAAAGCAGCAAACATATTTTTAGGTTTACAAAGCTCACGATATAGAAACATGGACGACACAGGTTCCAGCTTTGTAACTTTCTAAAACATGTGTACCTGAAAGTACGTTTTTGACACTCACTTTTCAGAGCCTTTTTTCCGCTCTTTTACTTCGTTACTGCAATAAAACAGTCGAGAAACGTAGAGAGAAAGTGAGTTCGTGCAGTAAAATGACAGGGTTTTGAAGGGTCCAAGTTGAAGTTGATCTCAAATGAAGGTTTGTGTACTACTACCCTGTTAAACAACAAGAAAAGAAAATATGGCTGTGAAGGTCAAATATACACTAAACACATTTCGATTACACACTCCATTGAAATGCCCACGCAGAAATCAGCGTGGTCAACCCAAAGAAAACTACAGCAAGGTGGAGATACATATTGACCCTCGTATGCAGAATGATTTCCTTAAGCTTCCATCATTTGGCATTTTGTATTTGAGTTTTAATAACATTGGGGAACATTCCTGTAAAATATCATCTCTGTAGTATTTAATTCCGGTTTGGAAAAACATTTTCGCTAATTCCACCAATTATTGACTGATCTGCGTAAGATTTCCCCAAGCTTCCATCATTTTGCCTTTTGATAAGAGTTTTAATATTAAAACATTACTACAAAAATCTTCTCTATAGTATTAAATTCCGGCTTGGAGCAAAATTTTCAGTAATTTCACCAATCATTGACTGATCCTCGTACAAGATTATTTATCCAAGCTTCTATCTTTTAGCATTTTGGATTTGAGTTCAGTTGTCCTAATATTCCAGCAAAAAATCTTTTCTTTAGTATTTAATTCGAGCAAAATTTTAGCTAATTCCACCCTACTACCTATCGTATTTCAAATTTGATGTGATAAGTGAAAATCGGAAGCAAAACTACAGTGCAACGAGTTTTAAAAATGTATTCAGGATAACAAAAATTGAACAAATTGACATACATCTTTAAACAATTATTACTTCTGGATATTTTTCCCAAATATAATATCAGCAATTTTATGGTTCCCAAGGACGTGCGTTTTCATGATTCTCGGAATTATCTATGGTGATGTAATGTGTTTTATCTTGCCAAAAAAGTAAACATAGTGATAAAATTCCGAAAAACGGTTTAACAAGAATTTCGGAATAACCCAAATTCACTTATCTTCGGGTCAGGTGGGCGAATAATAATCCAATTACTCATCAGCACACAGTCCAAGGCTTACCTACCTATTGTTGACTTCCCTACCACGCGAGCCACCAAGGGGGCGTGGAGATCTGCAGCCAGACTATGGGGACGGGTGGTCAGCCCGACCGACCCCCAGCCGTTGTAGGACTTCGCGACCGGATTACGCTCACTCACTCGGAGCTCCCCAATTTCCTCACGATGGTGGGTTGCAACCGGCCCTATACGTAGGCCGAATAAATTCCGACCAGAGCCGGATTCGAACCTACGCCGTCCCGCAGCGAACGATCTCAAGACGAGTGAACGCCTTAACCCGCTCGGCTGGCTACGGAGGAGGACCAGCTGGGCGAATGGTTCGCTTAAATTTTTAAAGCATGTAATAAATTGTAAAGTTAGGTTTCACTGTATCGATGTCACTGGAAGATAACAATAGCCGAGTTCTCAGGTAAGAAAGAAATAATTTTCTCAATTTCAATATCATCTTTTCTAATTCTTGTGAGGTTGATATATTTTTCCCTTGCTTCGTTTACGAATAGAAGCTTATCATTTATGTGGAATTGCGTTGGACACATGTAGGAATTCTGAACAAACTTTAGCCTAGAGAGGTCTCATCTAAAAGTCCCCCTTTCTGTACCCTGAATCCTTTGAAGAATAAACATCACAATTCAGAGTTTTCAAACAGTTGAACGGGAACAATGCATAGAGTGCATCTTTTAATTATTGCCAAGTCCTCTTGTTCTTTGAATACTGGTAGCTTTGTAAATGATACCAGATCAAGTAATTAAGAACAATGGTTAAATTAGTATGTATTGCTCGTCACATAAATCGACGAAAATTATTACCATATTAATTGTTGCAAGTTGTGTTTTGGGAAAACAAGCATAACCTTCGATTTTATATACACCTTCAGCTGCCAGTACCGTGCACCACCACAACTAAGGCATGTATTGATAATTTAAAACTGCAGTGTAGTATATTTTCTATATGAGTACAACACTTATACATTTGGTAAGTTAATTGAAAAATATAGAGTATAAAATAGCGAAATTGGATCAAATTCCTTCACTATACCATGGAAACTCAGATAAAAATCTAGTGGCTACATATATATCAGCGAGGAGATCATAAGATTGTTAAACAATATTGTAAATTATTGTCTGGCAATGATCTAAGTTTGTTTTAATTGATTTTGTTTATTTTACATCCCGTCTCTGGCATGTTTGGCTAATTGCGAGAATGGGTGGTGATAAGTTCAGATAGACGACTTTACCACTAACAAATCAGGAAGGCCCTTGTGTGTTCAATGTTAGCATGCGTGGCATATTGGGGATATTTACTATATAATCAGGGAAGTTATCAAGTATACGTTTTCAAACCCCAAATGTTAGCAGCATGTCTTTCTTTCTTGAGGCAACCGTAGTTAGGAAATACTTGATTTATGGGAAATTCCACGAAAATGTCAATCTTTAGACCAAAAATTCAAAACCTTTATACATAAAAATGAAGATGATATCATGCGAGAGTTATACTTGTAGTTAATGGAACATGCCGTTGTTTCATTAAAAAAAGCGGTTGGTAGTTAGATGGACCATTTTGCAAGGTACATGGAATTATTCGTTGATTCTGCATCTTAAAGATCCTGTCAGATCCGCCCTAGATCGTACTTGGTTCGATGGGTCTATTGAGCCTCGGCTTCACGCTCAGTATCTCTTCGGGGCTTGAGTCTCCTCGGCTCAAAGTTCGTTTTAATCCGGCTGCTTCAGTCCCCGATGTAAGGTCCCTCGTAATTCTGGGTCAAAGGTTCTCAATCTACTTATAGATCTTGACCAAGATTCTACAAGCAATCGACAATCCTTCTTCCCACTAGGTTCTGTCGATATCCAGTTAAGTATCCAAGTTCCTATTCTCTTTTCAACCTCTGACCAGAGAACCGAAAATTAATCCGTGACCACAGAATAAGAAAAGGTGTACCCTAACCAGGGTCACAAACGTTGACTACCAACAGTCTATCGGCCGATCCCGAATTCCGGTATATCTTAACACAATCACAACCCTGTCAATTATATCTCCTGACCAGGAGCATAGAACAGAGAGAACATAAGCCTTCTGACCAGAAGAGCTAAGTAACTGTCCTAAGGTAATCCCAGAATGAACTAATTCCTAATAACCAAGTGGAACTAAACGCAGTAGTTCGAGCGTTGAAAGAAAAGACGGTTATACGAGTTCTGTATTTATAAGAAGTTCGAATACAAACGCCACGGGCCACCGAGCTTCGCTGCTTATATAGCATTTCTCGGTGCCGTGAAGGATTTACCAACTTTTATCTTAACACCAATTTTACATTACAATAAAATACAAATTAATAAAATATCAATGAGGAACATAATTAGCTACATGTAAAAATTACTATTTTTACCCTTTTGTGAATAACATATATGCAATATAATTTTAATTGTTACACTCAGTATTTAATTTGACCAGGGAGTATGGCTTCTTCCAACTCCCCTCTCTCCCTGCAACGGCCACGCGATATGACAACAAAGAAAAATAAAGAAAATTTACAACGTCAAAATCTTAAGCAAAAATTATTTATATACACGTTTTGTCTTGCGCGGGCATAACTTTCTTTTACCTTAACGTAACTAAATTCTAAATACACTGTCTTGCAGTAAAAGAATAAGGGATTATTATGATATTAGTCTAATTATTGTCCGCCAAGGTACACGACAGATATAGCGTGGGAAAGACAGCCTAATCTTTCGTCTTTTCCCTATGACAACGTTTTCATAAGGTTGAGTCTGCCTTGCTCTTACACAATAGCGTTAGCTTTCTTGCATTGTTGTCACCGATAATAAACTTCCAGCTCGGCTTGCTGGCAGAAAGAAACGAACTCTTGGAACTTATATTTAACATCAGGATGTATAGTTTATATACGAGGTCTGTTCCACATTCCTTGGTAATTAACCACTAACATATAAAATTATAAGAACAAAACAAAGAAAACTATTAAGTTCATATACATATTTGTAACGTGGACACTGCTACACGTTACAATCCCTAAACTTGTTATGGCAAGAAGGAACTAATATAGTAGTAGGGTAGGATTAACATGCCCAGAAGAACAAATTTACCTCTGTTGCCAAGGATATTTCGGCTTAGAGGAATAATCCCTGTCTACAGAAACCACACATGAGAGGGGCATATCCATGGCCGACTGGAGAGTAGGTTGGGTCTAACATAAAAGAGTTCTTTCAATTCCGTCTAACCAATTGAATTAGTACTTTAAAAACAAAAATTAAAGTTACCTTTTCATTTAAAACAATGGAAAATTGACATATTGCAAATCATGTTTTACAACATGATATGTACAAGTAAAGTTAAAATAATTCGTTTTGGAAATATCGTTACCATGACTTGAGTGTCGGTCAATGGAAACAGCATGACGTGGAATGTCTTCATTTATTTCGGACTCTCGTACATACTCAGCCAGAACGACGAATACATGATTTTTCCACGTAGGTCAGATTAGAGCAATTTCTACCGTTCGCAGATAAGTGTTTAGTGCGCTTGTCTATCGTATATAGATAGCCAGAACTTAGAATTTTAGATTTCCCGAGCAAGCCACAAATAATCAAGATGATTTGCTACTTTTTACATAAAAATATATTGTGACAATGGAATGAACGTTTTTGGCAAATTATTTTGGTTGTAATGGAAAATGAACACAAGACTACTTTGATTTTGCAACATAGGTAATTATTATTATTTTTATCCAATTATTTTTTTATTCAAACTTTGCACAAATAACATATCTTGCAATGTCGTTTCTCCATCCGAATGTGGCGAACCGAAGTTGGTTGTTATTATATGAAATACTCTTCTGTTTGTGACGGGAATTGCAGCATGTGAAAAGGCGACGATGCATATCGCAAGCACGATACTTATCGTGGAGACAATATATAGCCGGCAAAATTAAATCTTGGAGACGCTCTTATATCTCCAACACTATACATATCACGCGGATTATATATGTCGCCAACACGATACATGTATACGATAGGATATACATATCCCCCACAAGATATATATCGTGCAGCCGATATATCGCTTTAATCACGATACGGAAAGAAATCGTATCGGGTGTGACGATATTTTCTTGACAATATATCGCGATATCTAATTTTATATATCGTCCATTACTAGTCTTTACTTAGAACAATGATGATATCGGCTTAGGAAGAGGTGCGGGGGACACGCTTTCCCTTGTTCCACTACGTTTGCTGAACGTTGCCACGAAACAATATCTGTCTTCCTGACTGCTCTCATAACACGGAAATGCCTTGGGAATTCCAACATCCTGTTACGATAAGACTCGGGATTGAGACAATCCCTTGTTTTCTAGTGCCTTGGTGTTTCAAAATGTTTGTCTGAAACAAATAACAAGCCCACGACATTTCACCAATCAGTCCTTCGATGTCAGATGTCTTCAACTATTGATACCCACAAGCGTAAGAATGATAAAATGTGGAGGAATCTGTCAAATACGACATCCGTTGCATTTGGATATTTCTAATTGAATGTTTGTGTGAATATAAAGTGAAAGGTTTTTACAACTTTGTAATTTGCATACGTGTTTGTCAGAGGCGAGGCGTCAGGTCATCGGGAGATGCGGCGATGAGCAAGCAAAATTATAAAAATATTGCATTTTATATATTTTAGAGAAGAAGTAAAAATAATAAGTCAGAATACTCGCATATTTGTGCGAAGTAAGCCAAGGGACAGCATGAAACAGCTCGAAATACGTAAGAGATTCGCTAACCTTAGCGCATAGAAATGAGGCCCCAGTACTACCCCTCGCGCCGAACCCTCCCACCAAGTTTCCTATTGAAAGCAATGGTGTTCGTCGGCCCAGCTCATAGCAGAATGGGGCGAATCTCTCAGGTCTCTGCCGAACGCTTCCGAACAGGCAGACAGGTCCAACGACCTGTACTTTCCCCCACTCTTGAAAATCTGGGTCATAACAGGCCCTTTTTTCAACCCCATCCCCATGTTATCAACACGGCAGGGTTTGTCTGGAGTTTTCAAGATTCTTCTGAGTGTCCAGTGGTGTGCTCAAGGAGGGTGGTGAGGATCATAATTCTGCTCAATATTCTTTGAAAAAAAAGAAGAAAGAAAATACAGGGAAAGATGGCAAAATGAGGACTTCAGGAATAACTACTAAAAAAGTACACGTCACCCCCCTCCCCCTCTTCGGAAATCCTGGGCACACCACTCGAATGTCTGCTATTTTCACTTGTTAAGAGGAAAAGCACACATTGAACGATATGAATTTGTTTTTCATTATCAAAACAACAATTGTCGGCGAACCATAAAGGTTCCTCTTACCTTTAAACGCGACAATTGAGGTGTTTGCATTTCAGTTTCCATCATAATTAATAATTCTCGTCGTATGGGATAGAATTATGTGTCTTTTGTAGTCGTAAGGTCTGTGGTATGAGCTTTTACATTGAATTGGCAATGACCTTGGCGTTTGTCGCAGAGTAATATTGTGCCCCCTCCCCTCCTCCGTTGAAAGATCGGCACTGATGTTTGGCAAATCTTGAGATGACTACGTAAAAATGTCACTCTTCGCCACTGGTGTTTGAGTCTTTTGGACAGGGCAGGAATAATACTGATATGACAGCAGTTGCTAAGATTGAAAACTTTTTTTCCATTTCCTTGGAGCGTTCGAATGATCCAGCATCCAATTGATCAAATAGTGTATATTTTAAATTTTTGTTGTAGGAACGATGTGGCAGTTGTTTTGAAATTATTAAAATTAAGATTTCTTTTCTCCTGTAGCTGTAGGCTTTATTTTATACCGAGCCATCCAAATAGTGGGAAACAAATTTCCACATTAACAAGCTTCAATCATGTATGAAACATGTCATATTTTTAATTCAGATTTGCAAGATGTAAAATGCAATTAAATTCCACTTGTATTCAAAAAAGGAAAAGGTCTACATATATTTTGTGTAAATAAGGAACACACAAAGTTAATCTCACTTTACCTTACATTTATATCAGAGCAATTACTTCCAAAAAGGTGCATTTTATTTACTCCTCCTCGGTGCTGTAATCCACAATTTTTTCAAAGGCTATAGTTAGTTTCTAATTATAATCTAATTTAATACAATTCATCTTATGTAATAATAAGAAATTCTCTTTATAATTTAAATATACGCTAAGTTTCATGAAACGCTGAGTGGAGACCCATTTTCCATTAATTTTGGAACATGGTTCTGTTAAATATAGGGATGGAATAACTTAACTGCTACAAAAATGTCATTTATGATAGAATGCAATTGCTGATATGTCCATAATTGGCAAGACAGATGTATATTACAATATAGAGACGACATTTTTAAAACAAGAAATATGAAACGCATAGTTAGAGCTTAAGAATACCGTACAGTATGTTATCGTATTATAGTTTCTTGTTGATACTGCCTTAATGCATTTTCAGTTTGTATGCTGTTATAACTTTAATATACTGCTAATAATACTAAAAATGAAAAACACTGAACAATATAGTCTTCTTCTGGAACAGCGCGAACACAATACAAAGTTCCCTTTAATACATCACTACACTTATCACTAGAAAGTATTGCAGAAATTCTTGGATTTGCGTCAACTTGGTTTTGCAACCATATCTTCAAATGTATCTGAGGCATAACCTGATCACCTGCTGGGGCTTCTCGAGATAGGCCCCGATATCTTATGATATTTGTGGGGGGGGGGGGGGTGCAAACATAAGTAAAGCACCAATACACATGTCGTTCCATTTGCAGGTAAAGGGGGGGGCAATATTTTTTTTCGGTAGTGGGGACCTAAGAATATACACACTTGAGTTATAATTGAAAACTTGTAATTATTATTAACTAAAAACTTAAAACACAAACATATACTGTACATCACGGTACATTGAACTATATTTTGATTATAGTCTATGTATAATTACAAGACATAATACCTCACATGTTACTTACGGTTGAGGATTTGATTTTCACATTCTGTTTATAATATTTATTTTTAAAATCCTTTATTGCAGTGTTCTCTCTCTCTCTCTCTTTCTTTCTCTTTCTCTCTCACTCTCTCTCTCTCACACACGCACACACCCACGCACCCACGCACACAAACAAACAAACACACACACACGCAGCAGTGTATTTTTTCGAATATTGGTTATGCATCGTGTAAATATACGAGAACACTTCAACTTCCAGCCACAGAAATGCACTATCAAGTATCGTGAACACGTTTACAGGTATTAATAAAAAAAATCACAAATCTTGATTATACATTGCCATATTTCAAGACAGAATATTTTCGACTTTTGTACAACATTCAACGAAATACTTCATGATCTCTCTAGTGCCAATATTATACAGTTTTTTTTCCCATATGAGCTTGACACAGTGCCTCGTTGCAAAGCACTGAAATTACATTGTGTTGCAAGAAGCAGGCAACGTAAAAAATAAGCGCACTAGTTTCCCTATTATATAAATAGTTCTCTTGCCCAGTGCTTGAAGTCTGTGTGTGTGGGGGGGGGGGGGATGTCCAGGAGGATTGTATTCGCCCAGCTAAAAAAAAAAGTAGCAAAGCATCCCTCCAGCTGTTTCATTGCATCATGTTAAAGCATAGTATCTTCCCCCAACTAACTTCAAGGCATCTTCAGCATCTTGTGTCCCATCAAACATCAAAGCTAACCGTCCACTATGAACAACTTCCTTGCAAATTTCAAGAATTTTTAAGATTTCATTCTGTTTATCATGTCATGTTCAGGAAGTTTTATTCGATCGTTTACTGAGTTCGTCTTCATTTTGATTCCTTTCTGATCCGAGTTTCATCAATTCCTTTTGGCACTCTTTACTGTTGTCTCTTTCGAATGCAAATGATAGCCAAAACATACCAAATGCTACCTCCTCAGAGGTTTCATCAGGTGAGGAGACCGATGAATCCACAATAGACAGCGGCAGTGAAAATTAAAAGTAACTTACGTTAGTGCGGAAAGCAAAGAAGTTGGCCAATTATTGATGAACTGTTGCTCTCTTTTCAGACGTTTCTCCGCGTCCCAGTGGGCGTCAAACTTAAAGGACCCCGCACACTAAGACGCTGGGAAACACGAAAAAATCCTGCAACAGAACTTCTGATGTCTGCTTCCATTGAAATCTAATGTTGTAACGCTTACGACAGGGGAACATGCGGAACCCAGGCACGGAATTTCCGGCTAGAAGTCTGCAGGTTATCTTGAGGGTTATGGCCCACCGAGACGCCGGAAGCGAAACTGTTCCGTTTTGTTTCCGCGCTTACGGCGTCTCAGTGCGCGGGGTCATTTAGGTGTCAGGTTTTGTGCTCCTGCTACGGGACGCGCTGATTCAGGTCTCCTGGAGGAACCGTAACATTTTTTCGCCTGAGATTTCTGCCTGTGTATGGGACGGTGGTGACCCACCATCGTGAGGATATTGGGGAGCTAAGAATGAGTAGTGAAACCCGGTAGCGGAAACATACAACACCGACTGGGAGGTTCGTCGTGCTTACCACGTAACTGGTTGGATGATCGCCCATCTCTGTTGAGACATGTTGGACTGAAGTCGGCAGTCTGTAGGTAGGTTCTGGCTCTCAAGGGCTATTGCCCACAACAGCAATAAATTAACTTCTCTGTGTGCAACCCTTAGTTTGGTTCTCATAGAGGAAGGATGGAAGGATCAAAAAGCTACTCTTCAGTTTGATTTTTTTCTCTTCAGACCTGAGTGTTATCATAAGGATGGCGACATGTACACGGTGTAAAAAAATATCCGTGATAATATAGTAGGTGTCGCCCGATTACCTTCATTGTCCAAATATATTTTTTCCTTAGTACAATCTAGCCTATCTGAAAGACTTCTTGTCAACAGGAAGAGCGTCTATTGGAAAACAAAAGGAATAGGGAGATAAAGCGCCCAAATAAAGCCTATAAAAATTTTCTTTCGGCAGTACGTCATTCCCCATTTGCTGGAGAAATATGTTTTATCAGTCAGTAAGTTCGACAATTTTATCGGCAGATGTCCAAAACGAGAATGGCTCTGACGCTTCTCTGTAAGTATCTTGTCATAAACTCACTTCACAGCTTATTCTCATGCAAGGGATGTTGATAAGCAATAGGCCCTTATTCTAGTATATCTAAGGTTTTAGAATTCGATGTTTATCGCAGAAAGTTTACAGATGCACATCTTTTCTTATGTAAGGTTAAAATATTTGTAAAGGATGGAGTTACACACCGATACCGGGGCTTGAACATTGTAACAATTAAACGTTGTTCTAAGTATTGATTAATAATAATTACCAGTGGCGCAACAGCCCGTGAGGGCCAGGGTCTACCTACCGACTGTCGGCCTCACTCCCACCTTCTGAGGGAGATCATCCAACAAGTTACGGGATGAAATGTGGTCAGCAAGGCGAACCCCATGTCGATGTATGTTTGTTTCCATTACCGGTTTAAGCTAGTTATTCCTAACTGTCCAATTTCCTCACGATGGTGAGTGGACACCGGTCCCATACACAGGCCGAAATCGCAGGGTAAAAATTGTTACGCTATCCCCCCCCAGGAGACTCGAACCTGCGAGTGTCCCGTTCCCGAAGCCTATAGCATGGCGGCTTAGACCGCACGGCCACGATGCGGGCATTGATTGAATGAAAATTCTACTTCAATTATAAACATCAATATTCAAAAATTACATCATAATATGAAAATACCAGTTATGGAATGACGAAATACCTTATCTGTTAATCAATATTGCCATGTGCAAAACTAGGTGAATACTCCATAGTATCTAGCAATTGAAGATATCTTACCTCAAAAGTTGCAATTCACACTGACCTGGTTGAATCATCATAATCGCTCTCGTTGCAGTTCTTGGCTCTCGAAATAATCTTGCACTCGAATGCAATGGCGTACGTAGTACGTACCTGGAGATAGACGACGCCGAATACTGTTCATTTTTCGTGAAGCTGGAAAGCTCGTATGAAGTTTCTTTTACGTTTTATCTACTCACAGATAGAGTAATAGGGAAGAGGTGGGGACTGTACCGTTTAAAGTGGTATTTGAACCACTATAAGCTATGGAATG
This sequence comes from Lepisma saccharinum, assembly GCF_977018435.1. Taxonomy (NCBI): domain Eukaryota; kingdom Metazoa; phylum Arthropoda; class Insecta; order Zygentoma; family Lepismatidae; genus Lepisma; species Lepisma saccharinum. The sequence goes on from NC_139238.1 coordinate 50,932,850, forward strand.
TGCTTCCATCGGGCATCACCCATTGGAAGATCCTACTTTAAACTGTAGGTCCAGTCCCAATTAGCCTTACTGTGCCCAAAGTGGACTTAAACACCAAATCAATAAATCAGTCAATCCATCGGACATCGTAACAGTGATCCCTAAATTACAAAACTACGACATTGCCACTACACCATCGGGGAGGGCATTGAAAATATCTCGCATGCTAATATGCTATCTCGCTCCATTTACACGTTCTCACTCACTTTAACACACAAGCTCAATACGATTTTAAAAACAAGAATAAATCGAAAATGCAAGTACATGGATATGTTTTCGGTTTTTAATTGTGAGGTTCCTAAAATAGTTACTGGTGGAGTTACCTTTCACCCTGGCACGTCAGGCACGTCATTTCCTGTAGCATACATACATAGACGCCTGGGGTACTCCTGTCCCCCATACCTTTTACTATCTTTCAGATATGACATGAACCGTGAATTATGCCGCGCATTCGTGCTGAGCGTTCGTTCTTAGTGTTTCTTCTAAGTAACGTAATATTGTAAAGTTAACATCAGTTGCATCAAAACCATCTTTCACAACCTACACAACTCCCAGAACACTAATTCACCTGAAAATGTCAAGTTTGATTGATTGATTGATTTGATAATGTTTTAAGTCCACTTTATGCACAGTAAGACTAATTGGGGCTGGACCTACACTTTAAATTTGTATCCGAACCACTAGGTGTACCTCTACAGGTTATCTAACCTGGGACCCCTTAATTAAAAGGCGACATATGCTACCACTACGCCATTGGGGAGGCTAAAAAATGCCATGGAAACAGAAAATAGAGAACAAGAGACTCCCTCTCCACCCCTCCCCCCGCCCCGCACCAAATTTATTTATATGACATAGAAAATAAATGAACTACGTTCGCTCAAATTGTTCACCTTAAAGAAAAGTCATTAATGAATCACACCTCTGCCTGTGTAACCATACAGTGTACTATCCGGAAGATTTTAACACCGTAAAAACATACTGAGACTCTAAACACAACAAAATGCACGTGAACTCCCGAAGAAGGAACGATCATAGTAGTCTGTAATCCTCAGATTGCCAACACACTCACCAATTCCAGACATCTAAAATGAACTGATATCTCTGAGATTTATCGTAAAAATATTAAACTTCCTCTCTAAAAGAGGTCCAGCTAGCAACCGCATCCCCTTTCCTATCTTCCTCCCAATATTAGCAACGGAGAGAAAGTGGAAGGTACTTTAAATTATGAAGACACTAAGCACCCAACATATACTATTTCTCAATGCCGGATCTACAAACCGCGAAACTCTGCAGTGCGGGGTGGGCCGGAGACAAGTAAGTCTTTAGCCGACCCCAGCCATTGACATAGTAGAGGGTTCGCGTATGTAAAAAAATAAACGTAGTTACTCAGGGGGCAGGAATGAATACAATATATACAGGTAAAGGTAAATTTAAGTTCCCTGTGCATATAGCACCGTGCCATGAACGCATATTTAGGGTATGTGGAGGAAGGGCCCCATATATTTTCCATGTCTAATATCTTGGAGGTAATTTGATCAACACCACGGTCCGGCAGCCTTTACTCCCCATCGGTTACCATTTGATTTGAGGCTGCTGTGAGCCCTGGAGTCGCATTATGTAGGAAGAAAACCAGATAAACCCCTATCTTAGATCACCCACCTCGGGTGTTCCGCGTGGTAGTCAGACTACAATCAAATCAGGCTAGAATTTTACGAGAAATGCAGTGGTGAAGGTTTCTTGAACATATTTTTAATCAGGAAAAAGTTACAACGTCATTATTGTAACAAATGTATAATTTTTCCGGTGTGAGAAAACATTGTCATATATATATATTACATCACCACGGGCGCTGTAACCGAGGGGCAGGGGGACTATCACTCAGTTTGAGTGTATATCTTGTGCTCGTGCACACCAATGTGGTTCCCACTAAGCCTAACCTGTTTCTACATGACCAATTGTACCCAGCCTAACTCCTTTACTTTTTATAGGATTAATCTTCAAGAATTACACACACACATACATATATATGTGTGTGTGTGGGTGTGTGTGTGTGTGTGTGTATGTGTGTGTGTGTGTGTATGGAGCATATCGCAGTTAGGTGTAAACGCAGCTCTAACTTGTTTGACTTCTGAAAATATGCCCTGAAATAACCCCGTACTGTAATCTTGTGCAACATTAAGACACAAAGACCAACACCGTTGTGTCTTCCATATTGTTGACTCTGTTATCCAACCGGAAGGAAGAGACCGTGATAAGTAATTCCTATTCAAACAAAGCAAATCACCCTGCACACACTTAATGACCCCTCGACTAATGTTTTACTACCAAGAATCTGCTGGAAGTAGTACGCCTCCCAGATGGCGCTGTGGTAGCATCGTCGCCTTGTAATTAAGAGGTTCCAGGTAAGATACCCAGTGGAGGCACATAGTGTTTCGGATCCCACTTTAACCTGTAGGTCCAGTCCCGATTAGCCTTACTATGCATAAAATGGACTTTAAACACAAACTCAATTAATCAGTAGCGAAGAGGCGAGAGAGAAAAAAATGCACGTGGTATGCGAAGCTCTCGCCCGGGATTAAAGTTGTTATCATTATTTAAGGTATTATATACGTATTTGACACCTCACTCGCAGTATCTTGTTCCGTGTGTGCCGTTTAAGGCGTCGGATAACGTTGTGGGGAGGGGATACGACTCCCTTTTTCTAACATGTCAGTGATATTTATACAAGTGCTGAATGTTACAAAACATAGCATTCCAGAGATCAATTGTTATCAACGGCATAGTACTAAACACGGTCTTCGAATTCACCCTAACCATTTTTGTTAACTTTTACATTTATTTACTAATTGTAACACTGTTAAGCCTTGTTTCCATGTTAATAAAACATTATAATTCTGACCAAGGCAAACTTTTGTAGTATAAAAAATATAAATAAAAACGTAACGTTTCCACCCTCTAACAGGGTCTTCTTCAGACAAATATTCGCAATGAAATTGGAAACGTTACGTTTTTATTTATATTTTTTATACTACAAAAGTTTGCCTTGGTAGCATTTTAATGTTTTATTTATTTACTATATCTCCATTGATTAAAGTTCACACTTTACCACCTAATGTTTGTTATATGTAATATACGATAGTAGATAGTAAAAAAGATAAAGGTAAAGTGCTCCCCTGTGCTTAGCACCAAGCACCAACCAAGGGTGGGGGTAACGTCCCACACTTTCTTGATCCGGTCGTGAGTAGGGTTGATGTGATCAATATCACGCCCCTGACCGCCTTCACCCCCCCCCCCCCCAGGGTTTCCTCCAGGTAGCCGTGTTATTCGACGATGGGTGGGAGCCGGGGCAGCTTCCAAAGTTATAAAAGTTCCCGGATTTGAACCGGCCTGGGATCAAACTCGGAACCTTTAGTATGGTAGTCAGACGCGTTACTGACAGAGCCATCGCTTGTATAGGTAGTACAATATTAAAATAAAATAACAACGCCTTGTCATACACTTTTAATATCTGTCAATGCCAGTATTAAACGTAAAGTTCTCCGTGCATACAGCATCGTGCCATAAAGGCACATTTAAGTGATATGGGGGTAGGGCCCCACACATTCTCGATCTCGTCCACTTAGGACGAAATGTGATCAGCACCACGCTCCGGTCGCTTTTGCCTCCCTTTCCTCTAGGGTTTCCCCCAGGTACGCATTGATTTGAGCCCAGGAGCCGCTTTATGCGGGGACAAGGCATGACCAATTCCGACCTTAAATCACCAACCCTGGGAATCGAATCCGGGTCTTCCGCGTGGCAGTCTGATGTCCTATAGACTAGACCACCACGGATTTAAACATTTTGCTGAGCTATTCCCGGCACGCAATTAACAAGAGAAGCACGTCACGTGTGAACTTATCAATTGCTATCAATATACTGTATCTCACCAATTGATTTTAATATTTTCATAGTAGGCAGTACGTATGTAGAAGTAATACTTATTCAGAATAAAAGTGACCGAAAATCCAAATCCCATATTGAGTAATTTCATCTTGAGTAAGTTGTCGTAAATCTGAAATATTCATTTAAAGATATCTATTGGAAATGTTTAAATAGACGACCATGTTGAATTCATAATTGATACATGTGTTCATATCTGGGATAACAACAATGGCCTACTTGTTTTTTGAGCACTCAATTAGCATACTGGTTCAATATTAGGTAAGAATAGGGTCATCCCATGTCACGTAACCTAAATTCAGAAATGGTCCCTTCAATTTTGACGAACCTTCTACAGGTTGTACATACGTATCCCATGGAGATCTGAAAATTCCATATAGATAAGTTGGTTGAGGCTCTAGTGCTATTTCTGTGAATGTTACTTTTTCAATGCTGAGGAAAATAAGAATGAATGCGCCATGAATTCGCCAAGAAAACTCTATCTGCTGAATAAATAACTTTAGATAGGCTGGCTTTTCTCCCCTTCATAGGCCATGGGCATGTCATGTAGTAAAGCTTTTTAAAGAGCTATGTCAGACATATATATCCCTTGGTCAAGAACTGATACCAGCCTATTTCGGCATCATTAGCACTCACATCTCGAATCAGAACACGGTGTTTTCTGGGCGCCCTGCACCATAAACGGTCTCTTCCTGGCGGTGTAAAATCAGCCAAATATGATTTACTTGATCTAACAATCCAAATAGCTTTGCATTACAGCTGAATTTCTCCCATAAAGCAAAAATTGGTTTACTCTAAATTTTGTACACAATTTTTTTTGTTGAATTTTTAGCAAATTTGTTGATTTTAGCTTAAAAAGGACAAGAATTGAAGATCTTGTTTAGAGTGTTTAAATTTTAAAAAAATAATATTGAAATCAGGTGATAAATAGCCATGAAAGAAGCGTTATAAATGTATAAATTCCCCCATTTTGAATCAAATATAGCGGCTAAGCGCCAAAATGCAACACACGTTTTATAGAGTGACGATAACATTGATCAAATTGGAACTGTCAGTTTTGAGATTTAGGTTTCTAAAAATAGTTTCAAATTTATAAATAAAATTTCGTCAAATTGAAGAGGATGGAGCAGGGACCATATCTGAATTTAGGCCACTTGACATGGAATGACCCAATAGTAATTTTAGTTTTCCTCGTGGATGGAAATATCGTGGCTCATCATACCAGATCTATACATGTTCCAGATCAAGAGCCAGCCGTAGGGAGGAATTGTTTTTGTACAGTTTATTACCAGTTAATAGGAAGGTGGTGCTTACAATTAAGGAAATAAAGTTATTTTTATCTGAATTTATAGATTACTGGAAAAATATTCTAAACTACGTATTATGTATAAAAGTGGCGTTCAAACATTTGAATCAAAAATAGTTAATATGCATTAGGTATTCGTTTATTTTTAGAATGGAATGTAGTCATTATGTGAAAATATAATTTTTATGTGAAACAATATGATTTCACCACAGTGTCAAAATTGAAAGAAGAGAAGGGAAATATTACGTGTGGAGAATATTATTGTACGGTCACAGACATTGTTGGGTCGTAAAATATTCCCTTGAAATTCAATGGAATTGTTATAAGCCAGAAGTGTGCGTGACTGTATGAAGTTACGAAAGGGACCCATTAAAAACTATTGTGATAAAAACACTTTCCAACACTACGGAAACAACTATTTGTACGTATAATTTCAATAAAAATAATTAGTATTGTATATCAGCGTAGTGTCCATCAAATTGCATGATAGATTGATTTGGTATATTTTACGTCGCTTCTCTGCTACATTTGGCTAATCGCGAACAAGATGAGGATGAGTTATGATATAACGAAATCAATGAAGCTTCACTTACAAGGAAACCCTTACCCAGACCCACATTCCAATCCAGGCTCTTTGGTGTCGTATCGCAGTGTTCTAACAATTCCGCCACGGAGATAATATATCTGCCAGTGTCATATATTGGTATTAGAACCACAAGAGTTGTAAGGTGCCATTTTGGTGTGAAAGCCCAAATTATGATACTTTTATTTGCCGACCTATTAGACGACATCCGTGTCTGAGTGGTCATCACAGAGCGCTGCAATGCCAGAATCCCTGCCTGTCGTCCGACAGAGTGGTTACGGACAGTCAAGTGTAAACCATTCGATTGCAGAAAACGCCGCGTTTGCATAAACAGCCGCCAGGCACTTTGAAAATTGTTTGAGGATATTTCAGGACACGGCCGCATATCCACCCCTCCCCAGAGAAATACACGCGGTGGCCTGGGAAATGTATGTCGGTGTATGAAATGACCAATTTGCTTCAATTGTTTTAGAAAACGCAACCACTTTGCCATCGTTCAGTCGCCGGATGAAAAGGATGTACAACTTAACCGAAATTTGTTTGATTTACTTCTATTGCTTTATGCCCGCGTTATGTACAGAAAGACTAATGTAATTATTATTTTATTAGCTTATTTAATTAATTAATTAAAGGAATTACGCAAACATATATTATCTTGTGATTAACAAAAACATCTCTTCATGGATCAGGACTGCACCTACGGTTTGAGTGATTCGAACCATTATGTGGATCCACCGGAAATCGAATCTAAGATTCCTTGAGTAAAGAACTTGAAGGAAAAATATGAAACGAAACAAATAGTTGATTATTGCTGTATGATTTGATTTACTTTAATTTACTTTGTCGCATGGCACTGGATAAAGTACAATTTTGATGATTTATTGAGTTTGTGTTTTAAGTCCACTTTATGCACCGTAAGGCTAATTGGGACTGGACCTAGAGTGTAAAGTGGGATACGAACCACTACGTGCCTCCACCGGGTATCAAACCCGGGACCTCTTGATTACAAGACGACGACACTGCTCCATCGGGGAGACCCACAATTTTGATGAGAATGCTCCGTTAGGATACAGTGCTGTAAAAAATTCTGGTTATTGGACAGATTCTAAATGTAAGCTTTCCTTTCATTTTAACTAGGAAATGTACCCGCCTATATGGCAATATGAACAAAATGTGAATAATTAAAATACAAAAGTTGCACTGGAATATCTTCAAGACGTACGGTACCATATTTCAAATCTTGAATATATATATATATATATATATATATATATATATATATATATATATATATATATATATATATATATATATACCGTATATATATATATATATATATATATATATATATATATATCATCATCACACAAGCTATCATATCAAACATTCTTTTCTTTTTCTCACAGACATAACGGAAGAAAGCGGAGGGCACCGGAACCTTTGAAGAGTTCGGAAACGGATGTGCCGCCCTGATTCGACCAGGAAGGGGTTCCAGGAGAAGAATTATAATTTCTCTTCCGCAGTTATTTGGAAGCGGAAACCGGAAGCATTACACATGAGCCCGCTGGAGAGTGGCCACGAAGTGACTGCGAATATCCCTCACTTGTCCCGAGTGCCTCGTCGCTCAGGGTCTCCCTGTTCGACTCCTCTGCGCGACCATCGCCAGTCGACCTGCGATTGCGATTCCTGTTCCGCGAAGAGACCCCTTTCGGTGCACGTGTCCGGCGATAGTGATGTAGAAGGGACCGGGAGTGACCGTCAGTGTTCTCCTAAACTCGTCGCCGCTTCGAAAGAACGTGGGTCGTCGTCGCATCACGGTGGGCCGAAGGTGTGCGAATATTGTCCTTCGTCGTTCCGCGATTACAACTCTTACTTTCAGCACGTTGCGCAAGTCCACCGCGTCATTCTTACCCCAGTGTCAGATTACAGAACCGACGACGAAAGAAACACAGGAGAAGGTAGTGATTCCAGATATTTGAGGTTGGAGGGTCAAGAAACGGAAGACGCTGAAAGGCGCTTCTATCATTGGTCTGGTGGGAGGATTTCCGACATGGCAACAAGGGAAAGGCTCATGAGGCAGGATGGGTGTGGCTCAGGGTACTACACTCTGCGAGAGAGGCCGCAACACTTAATTCCACACCACGTTCGCATGTACCAGCGTGTACCTAGGCTGGCGATTCCACAGTACAATCCTAGAATTTGCGTCGAGCACGTCAGAATGCCACCAGAAGCTTGGAATGTGTACAGAATTCCTTTTCGACGGGAAGAGCCTTACATCCCCGTTGCCCAGGGCCAACCGCAGAATGTGCGCATCTTTCCTCCGGAAACGGTTGTGAGATTACGGCCTCCATCGCCGCGACTTCACCCCAGAGAACATTTAACGGCGGAAGAGAACGTGGTCCGTAGAGGTGAAGTTTCAACTGTTTTGTGCGAGAGAGCAAGTCCGACGGCGTCTTGTACCCAAAACGAGGATGATTGTGAGAAGTGCAGAGTGGATTTTTTGCATCGCCAGAGGTTAAATCGAAGTCCACCAAATGAGAGTCCTGATGACTGTGAGGTGTGTAGGCAAGAAAGAAACGAACAAGTGAATGAAAGGCAGACAAAAAGGGGAAACATGTTGGAGGTAATTGAAGTTGCCAATAGAAGAGAAAGTGTTGTACAGGATGTGAACATGTCGCATAGCAGTAGTTCGAATGCAACGCATGAAGATTCCGCTGAGAAAGATACAAATCCCTATCCTTCAGGAACACGAGAAGAGAAAGCGAGGTATTCAGAGACTGGACTCAAATACAACAGGAGGAGTGAAAGGAACTCGGAATACAGTCCAAGCCCATCAACGGAATCAATGCAGGATATCAGAGCCATTCCTTATCTCTGTGCTAGTCCAACCGCAAAGTCAGAACCTGTGCGGTCAAAACCATCGACCCCTACTTCTGACAGTAGGTCCTTAAAAAGTGCACCCGGTGACATATTCTCCTGCAAAGTGACAACTGGTCGGTCTTCCGTTTCGTCGCCACCACCACCGCTCGTCGAACACGTTCGCTATGTAAAGGACGAAGAACATGAGACGGATTCTGGAATTTGCAGCAGTATGTCCAGGTGCGTGTCCCCAAGCAACTCCCAAGCGGAAAGTTTGACCGCGAGGTCGAAGGACGACACTCTAGCGATGCAGGAGCAGATGGTGGTCATCATGTGGATGCTACTGGGCCAACAGAGATTGGAGATGGTAGGGTATCCCAGCGTGTCCGTTCCGAAGGCTCTGTGGAAGATCCTGGAAGTGTGCTGCTCGGCGGAAGGGGTGAAGTCTGCTTCTGCTATTCCCTTGGATGTAGATCACGAGTGCGACAGCGCGTGCTTCAGAGATCACGCTCACAGATTTCTGGAAGTGTGTGCCCCAACGAGAGACTACTGGAAAGAGTTCGGCTGGGTTGGCCTAACAGTGGACGTAATCGTCAATAAAGTATATCACGAGGGTAAGTTTATCATCTATATCATATCAATAGTTTGTTTCCATGCAGTAAAATAAATATACATGTGTTTCAGGACCTGGCAAAAAAAAATCTGGACGGTAGACAAACCTCTCTTCTTAAAGGCAAGGAACAAAGATACAGCTGCATTTCTTGTTTGACGGTCAATTTAAACAACTTGGAAAAATGTATCAGAATCAGTTTCAAGCATTTCTTCTTCCCGGTGCTTCTATTTTGTCACCAACCACGTGAACACCGTATAAAACATAGTAAACCACCTGCATTCCGCATTTCTTGCATTTTGCACAAGCTGTAAAATCTTTCGTTTCATTGGTTAAATTTTAAACCAGAACGTGAAATATAAAAATAGCATTTATCAATTGGCAGTTCTCTTGGATTAATTTGCTTTATTTTACTTCGCTTTTTGTGCCACATTTGGCTAATTTGCGAAAATGGGGATGATTGATGATATCAAGAAATTGATCAATGGTCACTCACAAACATCCATGTCAATGCCAGGATTGAACCCGGGATCCTTGGCGTCGTAGCGAGATGTTCTAACCACTCCGCCACGGGGGCCGGCAGTTCTCTTGGAGTTCATCCCACTTTCAAAGGTAGATAATTTGAACAATCGAGCAAAGTCTAGAATTTTAAACAGTTTGTACTAGTATCTTCTACATATAAATTATGCGGCATTAACGATCACTTGCATAGAAAAAGAGATCGATATAAAACATAGCAAGCCAACACTTGAAATTGTTGGCTCAGAAATGTCTAGGTACAGTAATTTCTCAGAAAAACAGGGAGTAACTTCAAAAGTAGAAATTAGAACAAGGGGCCAAGTCACATCTTGCTAGATAGTTCTATTAAATTTCATCAGATAAGCCAATTTCGTATTTTGTGTAGATTTTGAGAAGGTGTCGACTGTCAATACCTTGCCTGACCAGTTGAAGAACTACAGTGTCTCAAATGGTTAGTCTGTAGTTTCAGTGGTCATGCCTGAATACATGTCAACTGCAAAAAGAAATCCATTTAAGCACAAATCATATTTTTAATACTCCGATCTCTGCAGAGTGGTTAGCTCAAGGCGCAACGACACGAAGGCTCCCGAGTTCGAATCGCGCCTGGACATGCATTTTATTTGTGAGTCAATTCATCAAGTGCATCATAGAACTCATCTTCGTCGCCGAGATGATAATTAATTCAATTAATGAATCATATTTTGAATGCAAATTTTATAAGTTTTCCTTCCATAAACATCCTTCAGGAATGATGTGTGTCCATAGTATGGTAGGCTAATAGCTGTCACCAACGGTTTCCGGACAGCGTTATTTCATTTTTGGTAACCCAAATTACACAAGGGATAGGTATGTTGCGCATACAGTTAGGTGTAATTTGAAGGTTGCCAGTGCAGAATAGGTACGTGTAAAATGCAATTGCACAATATGAAGCCACTCTACCTTGAAAGTAGAAACAGTTTCACAATGCATTGCAGATTACAAAATAGTTGGTGAAAGTAATGTAGGTCACATCATTTTTAAAACTATAGTAATAATTTCGTATTTTCTCATCGATGATGAGCGTTCCTTTTTCACTCTCTCTGTCCCAGAATTTTATGAAAGGATAAAGCAACAAGAAGAAAGAATGAAGGATAGAACATGTTCCACGATTCGTGAAGAAAAATTAGATAAACCATGATTTGTCATGTTGATGAGAGTCGTCACTTCATCTTCGTACTGCTTCCTTTCTAATTTTTACACGGGAGCGCAATAGTAGATACTACATAGAGTTTTGATATATTCAATTAAATATGTTAGTTTAGTACATGCATTTGCACAGGCATGCCCTGAGATTTATTTGTGGCCATGTCTGAGAGAGGAGAGAGAGATTAGATAGAGAGAAATTGAGACAGGGAAAAAGGAGAGAAGGTATTTTTCTTTTCAGAAATATTGTGTCTGAAGTTCAGTTGTAATACGCATAATTGATTGTTATTGATTGTTATCTAATGAATAATTTATTTCGATAAAATGGTAAATGTGATGTGGCGGATACTTCGTAAGGGGAAGTACGTGTGAATAAAATAGCCACCTGTATAAATAATTGATTTGTGTCATTATGTGTAAAGCCTATACTACGAGTGTGTTAATCTTAACAATCATGTAACTTAAGATTGTATATGATATCTTTTATTTGAGTCTTCATTATTTTGCAGTGCATTTTATGCCAAACTGCGAAAGGGTAAGAACACCAAACAATACAACTATGTGACGTCTCGCTGACATTCATTATTGATTTCTGATTCTTAAAAGTCGCCATGTCATTGTCATGTATCATTGTTCTTTCCTCTATTTCATTTGATCACCATTCGTGCATATCTCCGTGTTAGCCTACGGATGTACAAATGCAACATTAAATATTAGGCAAACACTCTAACCATTATTAATTTATGTTATATTATGCACCTTTCACTTTCCAAAACCTAGTAACTCGCAATACGAAAGGCATGCGATTTGTTGGAAAACATGCTTTTAAGCTAGTCAGGGATTTCGCCTGTTCAAGGTTAAAAAGTGAAGATCTGACACAAGGCAGTGACGAATGATGTAACTCCTTTCCAGATATCCACAGTAAGTGATAAGATATTGCTGACCTTGCACAATATGGAAAGCCCGTTTCACGTTGTTCCACTAAGACGATTTCTGAGTAAATGTAGGATATATTTGTTTTTATATCTTGTCACGGATAATTCATAACATTTTCGTTTGAATTTGAATTAAAAACTTTTGGGTGCGTCAGCACTGAGGCTATTTTGCACCCGTCACACTATACGGGGTCCAGCCCCTTATCATAACAAAAATAAAACCGTGTCCGAAAACTAAAATTTTCTTACCTTGGTTAAAAGCTGAGCCCAAACAGGGCGCTCAGCACAAATAAGGAGAAAACATAACGACACAGAATTATACTGGCAATGGGGCCAGTAGCCAGAGCCTCGTTAGTCTGCAGTCCAGGGCGTGCTACGTGGAAGAGAGGTTGACTAATGGGTGCACTGCGTGGAAGGAACTCCCCTTACACCTCCATCTTTGTTCAATTTGCTACAAAAAGTATTGGCTTGTTCATGAGAGAATATAAAAATGAAAAAGGATTATGTTTGTAATCCACATTCATCAATTTCTTCTCTTCCTTACAACATGGCGGACATAGCATCCTCCCAGCTCTGTCTAAGGCTCTAGAACATCTTATTAGTGGTCAAACCCGTTACTTTCTAGCACGAAATAACCTAATAGACCCCTTTGAATCTGGGTTCCGTAGCAACCACAGCACATGCACGGCTCTTGTCAACGTAACCGACGACATTAGGTTAGCTATGGACAATCGACAACTTACAATCCTTGTTCTTCTCGATTTTACCAAAGCTTTCCAAACCATTGATCACGAAATTTTACTCACAAAACTATCATCCCTATTCAGCTTCTCGAACTCTACGGTTAACTGGTTCCGTTCCTACCTGTCTGGACGTCAACAATGTGTCGTCGACCCACATCGAAGATCATCCTGGAAAAGCATCCACTGTGGCGTCCCTCAAGGCACCGTACTGGGCCCCATCCTGTTTACACTGTATATTAACGACCTCCCGTCTGTGCTTAATCACTGTAGGTATCACATCTATGCCGACGACTTTCAATTATACTTTTCTTTCCCTCCTCAAGAAATATTGAATGCAACCGAACGTGTAAACAACGACCTGAAAAAAATCAACAAGTGGTCTGTAGACCACGGCTTGCACGTCAACCCGACCAAAACCCAGTGTATGCTCGTAGGCTCCCCAAAGATTCTGAACAGAATTGACGAATTAAATCTCCCTAATCTTACGGTCAACGATAAACACTTGCCTCTCTCTACCACGGTTAAAAATCTGGGAATTACACTAAACAATAACCTTACCTGGAGAGAACACGTAAACTCCGTGCGTAAAAGAGCTTTCGGTGCACTACACTCTCTCTTTACCGGCTTAAAAACTTCCTCCCCGAACGTATAAAAAACAAACTTGTTCAATCTCTTGTTTTTCCTATTATTGATTACTGTGACACTGTTTACTCGGACGTTAATTGCGAGCAAGCTAAACGCCTTCAGCGAATCCAGACCAAATGTGTCCGCTTCGTTTTCGACATAAAATATTCCGAACATTTGACACCGTATTATGCGAAGGTCGAGTGGCTGAAATTAAGTGATAAACGGATTTACCACAACCTTGACCTACTGTACAAAGCCCTAGAAATAAAAGATCCAAAATACCTTTCCAGGCGGTTTCAATATCTTTCGGACTTTCACTCCTGCAACACCAGATCACGTGAAAAATCCCTATCCACAGATCTAACTTCTACGCCAATTCGTTTACCGTTACCTCTGCAGGACACTGGAACAGACTGCCCCACGAAATCCAAGCCTCCTCCTCAGTTGTAACATTCAAAAGACAATTAAAGTTATACATGCTAAACAATTGGACCTAGGTTAAATTCCCAGAAAGAAATACGTTATACATTTAGCCCACGAAATATGCTTTCTATGTTAGGACTTGTGTGTGAATGTGTGTTTGTGTGTGTGTGTGTGTGTGCATGTAGAAACTGTATTGCTTTTATTTTTAATTTCTTCTAAGCTATATTTTTTTCATTGTGTTAGTAAAAATAATGAGCAATGTACGTAATTAATGATTAATCCAGGGCTTGACTGCTCGTATTCAAACTGTATTGATTTCATTTTTATTTTCATTTTACTTTCATTACTTTATTTTTCTTTTATTATTTTATTTTTCATTTATCTTTTTTAATTTTTTAATTGTATACAATTTACTGCAAAAAATGATCCCTGTAATTAATGGTTAAGTGGAAGAGAAGGCATAAATGCCTTAACTTCGCCATGTAAACAAAGTCGTAAATAAATAAATAAATAAATATTAATAAACCTATTTGATGTGGATTTGCACTCGACCTGTCGTAGATTCAAATTATTTGCAGTTGCGAAAGTTAACGTTAGTTTTAATCGTTTCCGATTGTTGTTAAATCATATCGTTAAATTTGATATTACCGATCAAAGATTATGTGATAAAATCTCTATTTCAATAGGAAAATATAACATTAGAGTGTTTGTAATGAATACGAAAATTAAATTTCAGTTATTATTTAGAGTTTTAAGGCACTATAAATGAAATCATCCTAGAAGAAAGACTCTTTTCTGTTCTGAACTTAAGCAAGGAAGCAGTTGTCTCCGCCTTTGCCAAAATAAATTACATTAAATATTCATGAATTAGATATCTATAATTGATTGTTGTTGATTGTTATTACTATTGAACTTCAGACACAATATTTTCTGCAACTGAGAGAATTCCCCCCCCCCCTCTCTCTCTCTCTCTCTCTTTCTCTCTCTCTCTTATTTTTTCTCTTTCACAAATGCAGATATATGCATATACCCTCTCCCAGAAATGAAATAAATCTCTGGGATATGCCTGTGTAAGTAAGAATATGCAATTGATTGTATTGGATTGATTTGTTGTTTTAAGTCCACTTTATGCACAGTAAGGCTAATCGGGACTGGACCTACAGTGTAAAGTGGGATCCGAACCACTATGTGCCTCCACCGGGAATAGAACCCGGGACCCCTTGATTATAAGGCGATGATGCTACCACTGCGCCATCGGGGAAGCCAATATGCAATTGATTACAACCAAATACTATATATGTTCTCCACATTGACCTACAAAATAAACATAGAAGAGGAAGAAGTCGTGTCTGCTCTCATCATCTTTGATGACAAATCATGATTTTTCTAACTCTTCTTTACGGATCGTGGGATGTGATGTATACATACTCTATTCTTTCTTATTGTTGCTGTTATTCTTTTATTCACTCGGACAGAATGAATGAAAAACAATATTAATTAGTAAAATGAACTATTAGTTTATCATCACTGAGAGAAAGTGCAGTTAGTATTTTATGTACATACTTTTTAAAGAAATTAACCTTCATTATTCTTCACAAGAATATTGTAATCTTCTATATTGTCAGAAATTACTTGAATTTTACACTTATAATATCTTCAAATTATTCTATTTCATTTCACACTCATTTCACACTTCGCAACTCTGAAATTATGCCTAACTTGAAAGGCAACCCAGAAACAACCAGTTGGGTTTCATGTATAAATTGTTGTTGTGCTGAAAGTTTTGGTGAATGCTGAACCATAAATTTGTCTACATTTAGTTTTTCCTGATAGACCTGACCTTACGTTAACCAATAAACACATGTGTATCCTCATAACACACACGTTTGAAAGAAACATAATTATTAGTTATAACCAGTATAAAGACGTAACTGTAGGTAGCGTCTGATGTATCATTAGAGGCCATTAGGAATTGTAGCTTTCTTGGCGACGTGATTCGAACAACTGTTCTCGGGTTACCAGCCAGGTTAAATTGGAGTTGTCTTCCAAAGTTTCGAGGGCATACATTGCTCTCATCTTCAAGGATTGTAGAAATGGAGACCAGTGTAGGCGGCATGAACATCAACGAAATATCCGATTATTCCAACCGGAAAAGTGAGGACTTGCGGAAAACAGCATCACCGAGGGACACAGAATGTTATTTGCCGACACCAAAAATAATAGCCAAATGTGCCGGTTACTGGGACCGACGGGTAAAGGAAGCCTTAGCCATTTCACGGGAAAGCACCAATCTCAACAAGGGCGTGGGACTCCAGTTCAGTCACGCCTGGAACCCACTCCTCCGTAAAAACAAGACACCACCCAATGAGAACACGAAGATCCAGAGAGAGCCAATAGGAAGACAGAATCCAAACTCCGCCACATTATAGTCATGTATATTAACTTACACTGGTCTAGATTCTACATTCCCTAATGGTTTCCAATGTATTGCCTCCAAACGTTGGAAGCAAACTCCAATTTAACCTGGCTGCTAACCCGAGAACACTTGTTCGAATTAGATGCCATGTTTTAAATCCGAAACATTCTCAAATACAAAGACGAAGTTAATTACTATTCAAAGTGTAAGGGAAATATCACAGAGAGTTTTACAAAACAGCTTGAAGTAGCAAACTCAGCCCCATATATATATATATATATATATATATATATATATATATATATATATATATATATATATATATATATATATATATATCCTCTCTAAAATGAACTGGGAGTTCAAATTTAAAATATCATAAAAATGCTTAAGTATAAAGTCATTCCATGCCAAATCATTACAGCTCCCAACCCGACCATCTTAGATTTTCATGAAATTCGGTAATATGGTAGAAATTTTTGCCCTCAGTGATACACTATGTTCGTACAGCAGGGTTGCCAACTTCATAAAATATGTCAAATTTATGCTTACAAAGGTAATAAAAAAATCATAACTTTCTTTCTAATTATGGTAAAACTTTCATCTTGGGCTTATTTTGAAGTTAAGGAAGAATAGTTTACATACAAAATAGTTTCATATGAAAATATAGAAGTTTTAATTTCAAGTTCATATGGTGTGACCTTTGACCTTAAATATATCTAAATGAAAGTATCTTCAATTCTAGTGCGAGTAAGGTATATTCTTGAGCTAAATGCATGTCTGTTTGGTGCAAGTTTCACTTTGGGATGCTTTTGTGATCAGGGATAAAAAAATATATATCTGACTGTAGTAGAGTCACTCGGAGGAATATGCCCATCGGGGTTAAATGCCCACCCCTTCGTATCTCGCGCAACGTTAATGTTATGACCATTCTGCTACTCTTGTTTGAAAGCGCCCTCCGTGGTGAGACGAGGCAGCAGGTTTGGAGCTTGTGAGAAGAATCTGAAGCCATCCAGCTATAATTTCATAAGGTAAAAATACAATTTTTGAGGTAATATTTTTTTGGACGTTGCTGTATTAAGAGTGTGCAATAATATTCCCAAGAGAGAAAGAAACTGAATTGTACCTTTCGTGTAAAGATCAAGAGTCAGAGTAAAACTGCAGCATGGTGCTCAGAGTTGCAAACCCAGTGATTCTATTTTCTGCTTGTAGATGTGGGGTGATATGCCCACAGAAATTAAGTACAATATGCCCATGAGCATTATTATGATAAGAATGGACCACACTGTGACTGTATCCAGTGTATCCGTTGTAGTATGTGGATGCATGAAATATGTACCAAATTCACGTTCATGTGTCCAAAGTGCAATGCAATTTCTCACAAATGTAAACAGTAAAAGAGGCTATGGTAAATTCAAAATAAGTGTTGTTAGAAACGTTATGCTTGTCTGTACAAATGATGTTCTGTTTACGAAACAAACGTTAATAATCTTAATCTGTGTATTATTTTCCTTTAAATATGTCATGGCAAGTATTACAACAATTCTTTCTTGTATTGGGCATTTTACCCTGAACACGGGATGATTTGCCCAAATTGACATTCATCTGTTTATTTTCCATTGGTTCTATTGCTATAAGACTTACAGTAATAAAACTTATAGGTAACAATAACAAAACATTTAGCTTTCATTTGACAATGTCAATGTATGCAAAGTAAAAAATAATGTTATGTCACATCAGCATGTAGCCATTCATTACATACAAAATACACCATCCTAGCCGGACGCTGTGGCCGAGTGGATAGCACATCGCGCTGCGACTCCAAGGGTCCTGGGTTCGCTCGGGCTTGGTAGTTGGTGAATGTCCATTCATCAATTTCATAATTTCATCACTCATCCCCATCTTTCAAATTAGCCAAGAGGCACAAAACTCGAAGTAAAATCAACTAAATCAATCAATCAGTCAATCAATACACCATCGTAGATTATACCTTGTACATGAAGATGTACACACTGTTCCAGAAAACCTACCTGTCTTGCACCGTGGCCCTCTGCCACTCACGAAGACGAAGGCCTGATGGTTGTAATATGCTACAGTACATGGACGAGGAATACAGACAGTTTTCCATCGACGTGCCATGTGCAGATCAGTGAAGTGTGTGTTTTGGTGTAACCGATCCATTTCTTTTTTTTATTTTGGTTAAAGCACTTGCATCAGAGTAACTTGCCATGTGACGATAAGTTCAGTGCATGTTTTGGTGTAACACATCTAGTTTTTTTTTCAATAGAATTGAGGACTAAAAGTTGTAAACGTTGTAAGTGCCAAAAGCGAAAGTGTTGGGAAATCGCATCGTTCCGCACATCAGCCCGTAAGAACGTGTACGCTAGTGACCTCTTTACACGCCAATTGAACTACTTAGAGGGCTACCAGCCACATTTCACGTTTACCACATTATAAAGCATGGCACATTTCATAGTTTAACGTGGAAAACGGTGTTTGAATTATTGTGGCATTTACAGCGTTTTCCAATTTTAGTCTTCAATTAGATTTCGGTACTGTTATCGTACCTGCTGGTGTTCATTTTCCCCATAGTACTTCTGCACATACAGCGTTATTCCACTGGAGATATTTTTAGTGGCCTGCCATGCGGCTATAGGCTACAAACTGGCCTCTCATCAGTTCGGATATTGCTCAAACGTTGATACTGTGCTTGCATAATGTTTCATTTGTTCCCCTTGTAGTCTAGTAACATACTACAGTTTTTTTCCGTTTTTCTCTCATTCACTGAAATGTGCCATACAGCGTTATTCGGTGGAATGAATCATTTGCTTCCACTCTGAAAGATAACAGGATACTGCTGCTCTTCGGTTGTAAAAATTTAGGGTGTTCGATATCCTTCGAGAGCCAAGCATATTTGGAAGTAGAGTTTGCATCTACGATAAGTTACGGATATACTCTCCTTTTTAAGTGCACATCTGTATGTACAGGAAATGATGATAACCATCGTGTAATCAATCACGAATCATCTATGAAAAATCTGCAATGTACTACATCTTAGGCGAAGTGGCCGGTTTTGGGCTGGTGTGACAATTGATCTTGCGTATACAACCGTATTTCACCGTATCATATTAATCAATATTGTGCATACGTTTCGAAACAAACAAAACAGCAGCTATATTCAAGTGATCGACACACTGCAGAAAAAGTGCATTACATTCTCACCAACATCGCAATAAATGGAGCACATCAAATATAAGGAAACACATGACGGTCTTTTAAACTACGTATCTCCTCAACCTCTGACTCTACCGGAAAGAAACAGTAACAATTTTTTTTAGTCCAGTAACTTTAGGTCGGTCATAAATCACATAGTTTGTTACATATTTGCTCTATCAATCAAAAAACATAATTTAGAAAATTTTCTGGTCTAACATTTTGGTTCTCTTCACTTCTTGTGTGAAATTAACCGTTTTCGAGATATTATTCTTTTAAATTTTTAAGATTAATGCTTGGCACATTTCTTTCAATATGGCGACTATCCTACGAGTGGTAAACTCTTCACTTTTCTTTACTATAGATGCAGATGGTTTCATTTCTGTTCCAATTTGTTCGACATAACTTTACTAGACTGTGAGGTGTTCACTGAATGTAGCATATACTACTGTCAGATTTTTTTTATCCTTGATCCCAAAGTAAAACTTGCACAAAACAGACATTTCATTGAACTGTAGAAAATACCTTATTCCCACTAATGTCGAAGATATGTCTTTTTTTTTAACTATATTTTTAAGTTTCTATATTTTTATATGAAAGTATTTTCTGTGCAAACTATTCTTTCTTAGTTTCAAAATAAGCCCAAGATGAAAGTTCTACCATAATAAGAAGGAGAGTTATGCATTTTTTTTGTTGACCTTGTAAGCATATTTGACATATTGTATGAAGTTGGCAACCCTGCTGTACGAATACTTTGTATCACTGAGGGCTAAAACTTTACATTTGTAATTTACTTCATGTTTTCTAGCATCCTACCAAATTTTTTGGAAATCTTAGATGGTTGGTTTTGTACCTGTGATGATTTGGCATGGAATGACTCTATAGTAATACAGAATCCTATATCTAGGATGACAAATTTTATGTAATTTACTTGTTTTATATATCCCTGACATACCAAGAACATTTTTGTTACTTTGAGAGAACGTGGGACATGTCGGAGCACATAAAAATTTACATGGATGACCATTGGACTTGGAGAAAAATCAATTGCTTATAGGGGATTTGTTTTCCCCTACGAAAGTTTTGTAGATGTTCCGTAATCATGAGCTACTGCGATAAAGTTACGAATGGCATATATTGAGATTCAAGTGCTGCTTTTTTGCTAGTACAGCTCGATATTTGAAATTTACAATTTTCAGTCTCGCTCTACAATTCGCATTATTCCACTCCTTAAGGTCATCTCGTATTATTCACGTTACTGGCAATGTGATTTATATATATCTGCGTAGCGGAATGTTCCAAACTATTGAACATTGAAACGTTTTGAACTTTCTTCTGGAACGTGTTAATGGATTAGAAAAAAACAGGAACGAATGGATAAAGAGCAATACTAGCGAAATGACAGTACGACAATAATATTTTGATTATGATATGAATAGCATGGAATGAGTTGCTAGAATGTTGATGTTAAAAATAACTGGTCTTTGCTTTAAAGAGAACAAAATTAAGTTCATCCTAAAAACTGAATTGAAATCATAACATGAAAGATGTTTATTCGCTTCAGGGAGATAATTTTATTCTTTGGGTGTAATATTCATGCAGAAAATAGGCTGCAGTGGTTCCCAAAGTGTGCGCCGCAGCGCCATGGGCCGCCGTGGCTGGATTACAGTAGTGCCGCAAAATGTTCGAAGATTTTCACTGAAATATCATTTACTTGTTAGTCTACACAGGGTTTTAGAACCTTTTACACAAAAAATGTTTCTGAATTTGAAATATGTGCTTATTTTTAACTTAAGGCAAGCAACCTAACCGCACTAACCGAGCTTTGCAAATGTTAGATAGGCCTGCATTTTGACTTGTGCGCCGCGGAAAAATCTTGAAACACTAAGGGCGCCGTGACACGAAAAATCTAGGAACTCCTGGGCTATAGTATTGTCACCGTCAGAACACGCAGCGTACATACAACCAACTCAAGCGCAACTCTGTTGCCAGTCTTCCTGAAAAGTCCCACAGCAGGAGCAGAAGCCAACAGTCTCAATGGAAATGGAAAGAGGTTCATCTGCGTTCCTACAACTTATTTCATTTCCGAGATGATAATATTTCTTTGGGAGGGAGGGAGGTATAGCCTTCTTTTCAGGTCGATTCTCCTTCCTCCTCCTGTGTTATTTTTACACGTGTACGTTGTGGTTATCGAAATTTCTCTCTTTTCTCGGATCCTTTTTAACGTTTTTATAAATTTTCAAATATAATTTTATGTTGTTGTTGTTTTAAGGTTATTTATACGTTAAGAGCGAATCACGGCACATTTCCACTTCTTTTGGGGACCGAAAAGTTCCCAGTTACTTCCCTAACATTGGCTTTCACCGCCAGGGCGTTGTAAAGTTCGGCTTTGCCTACCTGCTGCTTTTTGACCCGCGAGAACACTTTTGTGTACCTGCTACCCGGCCCACAGCATAGAGTCAACTTGCGTCTTTACCCGGGTTCATCGTCTTCAAAGCGCTCTGCGCTTACAAGAAACTGGGCATTCAACAAGATCCGGGCGCCTGCAAAAACTGCTGGAAGGAAATAGCTTTCCCTCCGGCAGCCTGTTGCTCCAGGCGTTTCTTCACTACTTACGTAGCTCCTAAATCCTACGAAGTCCTAGGAGGAGAAAAAAGTTCCTGGACCGAATTAAAATTCATTCTGGAAAAAGGTTCCTGGACAGAAATGAAATTCATCCGGAAAAAAGGTTCCCGGACCGTATTTAAATTGATCCGTAAAATAGTTCCTGGACATAATTGAAATACTTTAAATATGTAAGGCCTACACTGTCTAGAACTCATTTACGTTTGCAAATTTTCTCTCCCAGTCCGGAATTGAAATTATTTACAATTCCTCGGCCAGGGTTGACCGATTAAAAGTTGCCTTCTAAAAATGTCCGCAAGTACGTTTTACATTGGAGTATTTAACTGCGATTGTAGAAACCGCAGGAAATAAATCATAACGCTGTTGATCTCTCGTGGTTCAAAAACTCCCTTGTCGAAGAGTTACTGTACATAACGCAATGGACTATATTAGCGTGGCGTCACATTGAGCTCAAACAAACCCGTTACGTGTTGCTCCGTCATCCGATCCAAGAACTGCAGTCAATAGGAGCCGCCCAGCAGATATCACAACAGGGACAGGTAGTGTTGCCAGAGGTGTTGATACAACCAACTGAAGGAACACGCGCGAGAGAATGGTGCTAAATTGAGAGATAACGTAACTGCAGCGTTTGCGTTTCGCCCATTTCTATCGTGTTCCTTAAATTCTCGAGGCAGCCAGCACCTGGATTAGTCTTTCATGCTCACAAGTAGATAATTGTTTATCGTCAGGTCCGTAATCGATCCAAGTTGCGTATTGTTTCATGTCAATACGGAACTTGGACCCTATTTAAACTGATTCGGAAAAAAGGTTCCTGGACCGTATTGGAATTGAACCTGAAATAAAGGTTCCCGGACCGAATTTAAAGTAGTTCGGAAAATAGGTGCCCGGACCGTATTTAAATTCATCCGGAAAAAAGGTTTCTGGACCGAATTGAAACACGTTAAAGATAAAAAGGTTATTTACGGTCCAGAACCCATTTACCCTTGTTGATTTTCTCTCCTGGCCCGGAATTGAATATATTTTCAATTCCTGGACCTTTAACAACCCTGCAAAGCATGTCTTGATGTTCGCCATCTTGGATTCAGCTCATGATCTTGAAATGGGAAGGGGGGTCATGTGATACATGATTTCAGTTTAGAATTCACTCAGAAATACGAAAGATACGTTGTTTTCTACATAACTTCATTCTTAAGAAAGTTAGCATTGACCGAAGTAGGATTGTCAGCAATGTAATGGCAGGTTGTTATCCTTGTTCCAGGTGAACCAGCATGTCACAAACTCGTCAAGATCGCATACATAGAAATGATGCTGCAAAGTGGTCGCTTCAGGGTGAGTGTGGGCGTCCGCAATGCCCAGCATCGAGATTTGCTACAGACATCACAAGAAGATGTGGACCAAATTCAGGGAGAAACGAGAAGTGCCATTGATACGTGGTTTTCGACAAACGACAAGTAGAATGCGGGTTACAAAAGTATCATACGTATTTCGAGTTCCGAAAATTATGAGAAAGTCAAATGTTCCGAACGAAGGGACATGATTTGAAATGGAACGGGCCTGCGTTACATGATTCAAGTACAAATAAGGACGGAGATACGGATTGACATTGTAATAATGTTGAACAAAACAAAGTTCAGACTCCTCCACTTGATCGTCAGTACTGCTATGACGGCTCGCTGCCACGGAAGTCCTGCTAACATACCACGTGACCATTTCCGAAACAACCGTGGACTGTGGTAGTGCAGACAAATGAGTCGTGCTACATAGGTACACCGGAGAAGATGGTGTTCACTATCGCAGAAATGACCGACATGATCCTAGTGTATGGAGAATGCCGTGCTATCGTGTCGTATGTATGCAGAGAAATATCCAAACAGACGCCAACCGTCGAGAATACTGTTTGACAAGCTATTCACTCAACTGAGGGAAACCGGAAGTGTAACGCCTCGCAAACGTACTCGAAACAAGACGGTGACTGAAGGAGTGGGTGAAACCAACGTGCTAGCCGCTGTTGCTGTGGATCCACACATTAGCTCCCGTGCTATCGCTAGGGACAGTGGGATAAGTAAAAGAAGTGTGCTATGTATTCTTCGTCGCCACCAATAGGCCTACCATATTTCACTCCATCAAGAACTCCATGGGAATTATTTTCAGAGCCGTGTGAATTTTTTTTTATATGGGAGATAAGAAACAACACACCTGATTTGTTGTGTATCTTATTTACTGACGAGGCAACCTTTAGAATTCATTGTCACGTCAACCTTATGTGCATGCACTATTGGTCCGTAACAAATCCACATTTGCTTCGACAGGTGGAACACCAACGTCCGTGGAGTCTGAATGTGTGGTGTGGTATCGTGGATGATCTCCTCATAGGGTCCTTTTTCATAGACGGTACACTGAATGCCGACAAGTATGTCAACTTCCTATTACACGAAATTCTACCAATGTTAGAGGACATTCCGTTGCATGCTGGGAAAATCATGTGGTATCAACGTGATTGGTTCCCAGCTCACAGTGCATGTCGCAGTAAGGATTGTGTGCAGAATATGTTTCGAAATAGTTGGATTGGACGAGGAGGACGTGTTCTGTGACAGGCTTACTACCCTGACTTGACACCTTTTGATTCTTTCCTCTGGGGAACACTGAAAGAGATTGTCTACAGGGACATACCGACCACATCGGCAGATAATGAAACACCACATTGGAGCAGCGTGTGCAAGAAATACACGAAACATGATACAGCGTGTGCAACGATCTCTGCGTGTTAGACTGCGAACCTGTATTGCAGCTGATGGCCACCATTTTGAACATACCCTTTGTAAGAAGCAACTTGTCGTTCATAGCACAAGCATGCTTGTAGTGTAGAGTACTCGTATCTTGTGTTATGATTATTTGTACATTCCGGGGCCTCCCCCATGGCGCAGTGGTAGCGTCATTGCCTTGTAATCAAGGGGTCTCGGGTTCGATACCCGGTGGAGGCACAAGTGGTTCGGATCCCACTTTAAACTGTAGGTCCAGTCCCGATTAGCCTTACTGTGCATAAAGTGGACTTAAAACACCAACTCAACTCAACTATTTCAACATTGCACATTACAATCTGAAATCAAGGATCCTGACAATCTATGTATTACTTGTAGACGTCTATCATCTAGCACTGGTCTCTAAGCTTCCTGTTTCGGAAATTGCCACGTGGTGTGTTAGCAGGACTCACGTGGCAGCGAGACCGCATCCGTCATAGAAGTACTGACGGTGAAGTGGAGCAATCTGAACTTTGTTTTGTTCAACATTATTATAATATCAATCCGTATCTCCGTCCTTTTTTGTACTTGCATCATGTAACGCAGGCCCGTTCCATTCCAAATCATGTCCCTTCGTTAGGGATATTTGACTTTCCGATAATTGTCGGAACCCCAAATACGTATGATACTTTTGTGACCCGCATTCTACTTGTCATTTGTGCAAAAACCTCGTATCACTGGCACTTCTCGTTTCTTATTCGAGGTGGTCTCCTTGAATTTGGTACACATCTTCTTGTGATGTCTGTAGCAAGTCTGGATGTCGGGCATTGCGGACGCCCACACTCACCCTGAAGTGACCACTTTGCAGCATCATTTCTATGTATGGGATCTTGACGAGTTTGTGACATGCTGGTTCACCTGGAACAAGGATAACAACCTGCCATTACATTACATTGCTGACAATCCTACTTCGGTCAATACTAACTTTCTTCAGAATGAAGTTATGTAGAAAACAACTTCTTTATCGTGTTTCTGAGTGAATTCTAGCCTGAAATTGTTTATCACATGACCCCCTTCCCGTTTCAAGAACATGAGCTGAATCCAATATGGCGGACTTCAAGATGGCGACTAGAGACCAAACATACTCTGTCCACTGGGCCCCTGGACCACATTTACATCGGTAACGTCAGAACTGCCGTAAACCTTTGCGTTTCATAACTATTGTCTGTGGTACTTTTAAGTGCCCCAAGCTGATACGTTCTATCGCCTGTATTAATATACTATTAAACGTATTATTATATTTATTAAAAACATAATAGTACTCAGCGGTGAACGACGAGACTCGGTGAAGTACACAGACCCCTCTCAGGTACAGGGATGGTGTTAGGCAAAGACAATATTCACAGCACAGAGAAATAAAACCACATTACTGCATTATGTATAAACTGAAAGGTTTTATTCTTTATTTATTGCAATTGTAATGCAAATATACTTGAGACGAAGGCGAGGATTTCGCTTTGTCGATGAATTGACTCAACTAAAACGCATAAACTCAATGCGTGGCTATCGAAGCCTATGATCACATAGACCTAGCTTGCGCCCCAAACTACCCCACCAAGAGATATGTAATAATAACAGAGCCAATATTTGCTCTTTTGCCTTTTATTTCCAAATTAATCCTTAGGCTAGCTTTATTATTTAACGTAGAATGGTTGCAGTATTGTGCATATCATCAATGCATGGCTATCGGCGTACCTATGATCACATAGGCCTAGCTTGCGCCCCGAACTAACATACCAGGATGTATGCACAACACCGAGGAGTTCTTTTTAAGTTTAAAAGCTTCGTCGATCCTTGGCGAAAGGCTGTGTTGTTGCTTACGCGATATCCTCGCTCTTATACTATTTCGAGAACACAGATTCAAGTATAGATGAATCACTCACTATTTACAAAAAGATGCTACCAACAAAACTGACATCTATACATGTTTAGAAGTACAAATTCGTAAAGTGCACTCTCGCAAACATGAAGATACATTAAATTACCCATAATGTAGCATAAAATGCAATAAACAATAAACAAAAGATATACGTTACAAACAAGGTACATTATTACATACTATAATAACAAAGAAATTACGCTTTCTTTTACAAAAATAAATATATTAGTGACATATTTTCTACTGGTGAGGTCACATAAAAATATGGATCATATCATCCTCGTATATATATTTTTGCTCGCTTCTTTTATTTGCTGGAACGTATTGTAAATTACCAGAGAGAGAAGTAAGACCAAATATATACTTCAGACTGTTGCTGCTAAACAGTTATGTGTTAAATTCATGATCAATTGTTTGGAGGAAAAAGAGCGCGCAAATTTCAGAGACAATTTATATAATTTTTTCTCTTGGTTTGTTATGAGATGAATGAATTTATTTTAATATATTTAAATAATATATATGTATTAAATAAACTTTGAATACGTACATAATTTAGTGTTAGCATATTCCATAAGTGTTTGCTTATATTACGTCACTCCATATGTGAAAAGAACATATTGTAGATGAAAGTTTTATATCCGAATGCATTTATCATGCTTTTTATTTCTAAAATAGTTTGTGTGCTTCTTTTCCATTATTAGCTGATATAAAATTAACATGTTGAAAAAAAAATTCAAATTCTTTGTTTCAACCCCCTTTTTGCATGACTTATGAGGAAAATAAATAATGCTTTTGATGCCACTACTACTAATAAATAATTTTATATTATTATTGTTGGCACGTTTATCCAGAAACTTGGCCCCAGACAAAAATTCGTGGTTGCGCTTCTGCAGGCCCGTACCCAGGATTGATCCCCCTGGGAGGGGGGGAGCGCTCATTGTTTTTCACTCAGGGATGGCTTCATAAACCAAGTCCTTTTAAAAACGTTTAGTAGTATTACATGAAAGTAAATTGTGTGTGTGTGTGTGTGTGTGAGAGAGAGAGTTATCATTAAGTTAATATAGGACAGTGTTCCGCAACCGGTGTGCAGCGGCACACTAGTGTGCCGTCACAAGGTGAAAGCTGTGACGCGAACTTTTACCTACTATTGTAATATTGTCAGAAATTAATTGTCGATTTTAAGTAAGAAGGTGTTTGTTTATTCTTGCTGATAACTGTTATATTTTCATAGAAATTAAATGTAATATTTACTCAATATTGTTATTGTTTGCTCATCTTATATGTATTCTCGCCTGTAATATTGGGCCGGTTTGATGGGTTTCAGGCGGCAAGCTTTGTGTTCACCGCAAAGAAAGCCGCGTAAGACTTTTAGCAAGCCTTTTAGCGGCCCGCTATTCAAGCGAGTTCTTTGTTTGTAACACTGCATCTTTTGTGTATGGCTGGCTGTTTTGTGCCTGTTTGTCGGCGCTTCTTAAACTTTATTGCTCTTTTCCTTCGCCGAAGGACCCACACATTGTCAGACATCAATTACAGTATTTCAGTTCAGTTCTATCACAGCTGTGGTCTGCAGTAGTGCGAATATTGGATTGCTACACCAGTCTTACTATTTTCTTTTTTCGATATGGATAAGTTCTTTGTACGGAGTGGTCCGTCCTCGAGTGCAAGTAGTGAAACCATCGAGACCGAAAAAAAGAAACAGAAAGTAGTTCACCGGCAATATAGTGATAACTATTTATCTTACGGTTTCTTTTGGTGTGGTGACAAAACATGCCCAATCCCTGAGTGTGTTGTGTGTGGTGAAAAACTCAGTAATGCTGCTATGGTTCCCAGTAAATTGAAGCGTTTAGTATTCTTGCAGCAGACTTTCAAAAAATATTTTGGAGAGAGCGTTGAAGATTTTGACTGGGTCCGTGATCCATTCAGTATGGATTCGAAATATCTTCCGAAAAATGTACGCTTACAAGAGGAACTGACAGATTTGAAAGCAGACCGAACAACATTGAAATTAAAATTTTTCGAAGTGGCTTTGGATACATTTTGGTTGTCAATAAGCAGTGAATACCCGGCTATCTCCGAGATGGCAGTTAATGTGTATTTACCATTTTCAACTACTTATTTGTGTGAACTGGGCTTCTCGACGTTGACTGCAATTAAAACATCAAAGGGAGAGAGACTCAAATTCATCGATGCAGAAATGAGGCTTGCTTTGTCAACGATTCCGCCATGAATCAGCCGTCTGTGTGCAGCTAAGCAGGCTCAAGTAACACATTGAATGTATGAGTAGAGGTATTTACTTTAAAATTAGTATTAGAAATGTGTATTTTCTACAGTGAATTAAAGTTAATAAATTTTTAATAAATGCATGAGTCTATTCATGTTTTATAATAATAATAATAATAACAACAACAATGATAATAATAATTATTGATTACATAACGACGTAATATTTCGTAATTATATTAAGATTCATATGATTTTTAGGGGACAGAAATTTTGGTGTGCCGTGTTGAGTCTAGGCCATCTGGGGTGTACCGTGAGTAAAAAGAGGTTGCGGAACACTGATATAGGACACAGAAAATGTAGAAATATCCTTCAAAAATTTACAGTATATTTTCAATATCTTCTCACTCATAGCTGAAGCCGAGAGAAAATATTCTGATTACTTCCTGCTACTTTAACTTGGGTTCGTAAATCAGATAAAATAATTTTATGCCTATCTGTTCTTTGTATTCTGTGAATTTATCCTTTAACAAGTTTTGAACAAAATAATATCTGCAGTCTACATTTTTACTTGTCACTGCAAAAAAATTTTACGAAGTAGTTTTACCAAACTTCAGGAGGGAGTAACGGCAATGTCCCTGGCCCCTGCGTGGCTACGGCCCTGGTGTTCCCAGTAGAGCAATGTTTTGGTCGATTCGCGACCTCGGCATCGAACGTGATATGTTTCAGTCCTGGCCTGTGCATGGGCATTATTTTAGTTTCCTTTGTTCATCCTATCGTATCCAGGGGTATTTAATTAGATTACTGACGAAGACACTTGACGGCAAAGTAGTAACTCTACCACCTTGTAATCAAAATTTCCCGGTTGTGGACGTACGTAGTAGTTCGGATCTCAATTTCAACTGTAGGTCCAGATACAGTTAGCCTATCTGTGAATAAAGTGGGCCTAAAATAAACTTTCTTTAGATGAATGCACTTTGAGCAGAGGTTCGGATTCATAATTTAACTGCAGATTAGCTAGATTTCTCTATCTGAACATAAAGCAGACGTACAAGAAAATTCGCCAAACCTCACCGTCACGATTATTTAAATTTGCTAGAAAAAATAAATGCAAATTTAAATAATGTAATAAACATTGAATAAAAAGAATATTTTTTAAAGCAGTTTCATTGGATGCTTTGAAACTTATATTATAATTAATCGTCCGTAGTAAAAGTTAACTGTAAGAAGAAAACATTTGAAGTAGTATTCGTGTAAATAAACAGATGTAAATCAAGAAAAAAGGACAAAAATCATATATGTTAAATTTGGCATAAACCTAATAATATTTTAGGACGCTTCCCTGTAGATTTGTGCTAAAATATATAAGGATTACGAGTTTTATCAATAATTTTGATGAATGATCAAAATGTCATTCAATTTAATGGGATCAATTTTCGAGCTCCTGTCATTTACAATTATACCCGCTCGACTGATGCATATTTCCTATCGGAGCACTTGTTGCAGGAACACACAAAATGCGCTGAGCTTGATTAGCAAGCTTAGGAAAATTGGAAGCCTATGAACACCACCAAGCCAGCAAATCATCATCTGCAGTACGTCCCAAAGCAAGGTATCTTGCAAGTTCATCCTCATGTTCGAAGTGTTCCTCCCATTCCCAGAAACGGATTTTCTTGCGAGATGTAGTCTCTTGAGGTGAGGGTAGGCTTACACGGAAAGAAAGGTGTTATAAGCATGACGCTACCCCGAATGCACAGAGTGTCACGAGCATGGATGTTTAATATATCTTCCAATCCTCATCTTCACGTTCAGTCAGTGACAGAAAAGTAAAGTAAAGACTCTTTCCATCAGTCACAGTACGGTATTGTCCATGGATGTAAGAAAGAAACCAACTATTGAGGTTCTCTGAATAGACGCACATAACAGTGTTGTTATATTATTTTTATTTTTGCTTCTGTACATTCATCTTCACTCTCCAGATGGAACCTGAGCTTTTAGGACAATGTTTTTAAGGGGGTGCAAAATCAAAATAGTACCTGCTCTTAAATTAACTGGCGTCCAGAATAAATATGCATAGGCTATAAATTTTTGTTCTCATTGAAATTAAAAAAAGAATTTTACTCCACTTCTCTCTCTTGTTCATTTTTTTGTATTTCCTTTACCATTGTAAACAGCGAGAAACGATGCCCCATTCACATCATCGCTGTTTAAAGGATTAGTATACGACCTGAAAAGTACCTCCTACACGAGAAACAGCAACAATAACCATGAAACAGTCAATGACATTGTATTTGTATAGTATTCCTCCCACTTATAACACACAAAAATCAACACCTATTACAACAATGCTTACCTTATGAACTTAAACAAGTACAGAAGAAATATTTCACACAGTAAACACACACAATGGTTCAAGTCAACGGTATGTTTCGAATCGCTTTGTCACTATGAATACAGAGTGAACACTGTACCTATGCGCTACTGTCTGCACGAGGCACGGAATTACTCAATGAGAATAGTAAAATACATCACCACGCCATATGTTCAGAACTAGAGACAGTAAACTATAGGGCGATTCGGTTTGAGGACTCTACTCTAATGTATAGAACATTCCCTCACAAGATTTTTTATATACTAATTCCAAGGGAGGCAAAGAGTGAAAACTACCACCCCTGCACATTTCTTCTTCTTTTTGCATGCTTCAAGTTAATGAATTGATACATTGATTCTGGACATGCAGTTTTATAGCGGCGTGCACTTTCAACAGGTATAAAAGATTTTCTACGTTACAAGAATACACTAAAATACACATGTACTGACGCGTGGTCGTCACGGTTCTCATTGAATAGCGAAGAAGAAAAGGCACCCTTTGTATATCCGTATCCATTGTATTCTAAGCACTTTAATATGGATGGCCCCTTTTCTCATCTTATCTTTTTAGCCTAGCTTTTTAAAACATTTGGACCGTGCTCGAACCGAGGATTGTAAGGAAGGATAATGCAGATGGGCGATACGACAGTAATCAGTTTATCTCCTTGTGTTCGAACCATCCCCATCCGTGAAAGGTGAAGGTTAGTTTCTATCACGAAAGGGAGTGTGAGAAATGTCAAGTATAGGTTTCTAGAAGTGGCATAACGGTAAGTGATATATGACGCTTAAAACTATCAACGTGCACAGTCTATTTTTTAAAACAGTTTCAAGAGAGTAGGAAGAGATGGCAATTAGCTTTTAGAACTAGCATTTGTTGTGCCATGGAAAACACATATATTAACAAGATTAACTGAATTTATTAAGGAACTCACAAAACAACGTAACACTTTACATTATAACGAAACTACGTTCTCCATTCCAGTTTCTGCTTGCACAGACTTTTGTCTAGCAACAGTAGCTTGCTTTTTCTTCCTCTAGGAGGCAGCACTACATTCCCACTAGAATTACAAAAAAATACAAAAAAAACAAGGGAAACAGTATCTGTCAGGGGAACCTTAATCCTGGTCGAACTTCTAAGCTCATGAGGAGTGTATCTTAGTCATGGAGCAGCGTCAGCGTCTTGGGATTGATGGTCATCAACGTCTGGTTAAAGTGGGGTAGTTTCGGAATCCGAATTTCGATACTCCGCCGCGCCATCTGGTCCGGGTGGACTATCACCATCCAAGGTTTCTGTACTGTTTTGTTGTATGTGTGTCCTGTGAAAAAAACCAACGTGAATGTACCACTCTTTGATTTCTATCGGAAAAGAGTACTTTGTAAAGTTAAGTTCAACCCAACCTTTCTACAATATCTGTCTCCTTGTAGTTGGGTGACAATAGTGTGGTTGTAAAGCAAGAAAAAATAGAAGAATATTTCACTTCCGCCGGAGAACATGCTCTTTGGAGGCGGATACTATGTAAATTCCCGAACCTAAAACACCCAAAACACAAAGTTTTTAAGCCCTTGTTTGTCTGTAATGGCGTATTCAAAATGGCAGGCATGACAAAGATTCTATTCCTGTTCATTGATTTATTTATCATTCATGACATCTTATTTTTACCAAATTTCCTGTTTATAACTGTATTATGATAATAAGAAATTCAATAGACCCACTTCATCAAAGTTTATTAGTTATGGCGGTCAATATGGCCGCGATAAGTCTACAAATAACCCTTCAGCTGTGTGATCATGTTTGGGATAAAACCTTATGTTTTGGAGGTTCCAGAACTCAACGATGACATCAAACGTAGTATCAGACTAAGCCCATGAAATAATATTAGTTATTTTTTTATAATCTGTATATATACAGGGTGTTTCAAAAGTCTGACACCAAAGAACAAACTGCATTATTAGTGCAGATAGCCAAACATAGAAAGAGGGGAAAGTTGTTGGAAATATGAGGATTTAAATATAATGTGTTGGAATTTTCAACGTAGCATGCACCGTTGAGGCTGCACGCTGGTACATACGACCCTCAATGAGAACTGATATTGCCTTGTTGCCACATGCTTCGTCCATAAAGGGCATTTAAGTTATCGCAACACCGTAATGTCCTCGGTAAAGTGAGAAAGATGGCGCAAAATGAGAGGCAAAGTAAGAAGTGCATGTGTGTATGTGTGTGTGTACAGAAACACAGACACACGTACACATACGCACAAGCACACAACTACAAAACCTGTAATTGTGGCTAACGTTTTTTGAAATAGAGGTTCATTAGCGTACAGTGATATGAACAAAGGATAAAATTTCGAAAGAAAGATATCTTATTTTTTTCTTTCTAATCAGGGTAGATCACACTAAAATATATTTGCGCTCAGACAACATCTTGTGTTGGAACATACCGGAGATGCCAACAATAAAATGACGATTAAGAGGGTAAGGGTTCACGCAGACTTTGTCTTGAGTGCCCTAGGTTTGCCGTATCGAGTAAATTGTGTGGCTCAATGAATAAGGAAAGACATCTGATATTGTTCATCGAAAGGATGGAAGCAGTGGACCAAAACCAGCAGAAGAAAAACATTAAAATACATGTAATGATTTGTGTGTTACGGGTTGCTTCTCTTCCAGACGTCTCTGGCACACAGTCAAAGGGCCAGTGGCACGCATCGACCGCGTCGATATCCAATCGTTAGTCCTCTTTTGGCGATACTAAGATACCTTAATCTCTGCTGGGTACACTGTCTTCCTTTGTCACCACACCTTGATTCTCTGAACTATATTCGATGAGTCCTCTACCGTCACTGTCCGAAGGCTCCTTCATACATTTGACGAAAGTCGAATCTGAGGAAGAAGAAGAAAAAAGGAGGATCATGTGGGTTGGTTTTTGCGTGGCTTACTCTGTAACGTATCTCGGACGTAACCGAGTACGTCACGAGATTGGCAGTCTTCACAGTTTGCTTGGGTCTCAGCTTCTACTTCCTCGTAGAGCTCCGACACAGTAAATAGTCCCTAACGAACCTACACAAGTTATGTTAAAGAAACCGCGAAATGATTTTAAAAAAGTATAAAAGATTACCTACACATGGAAACAGATCTTCATATGAGATCGTTGAAGGTAGGCATTTGCTGTTTACTGTTCACGGCTGACGGGAGAGCAGTTGGGGTGGGGTGGGGTACCTGAGGGGAAACAAACACAATCACTTGCAAGGGTGGAAGGACGAGAATTTGTTTGTTGTGAAGCAGTTGACAATCTGGCGCGCAGGCGAGCGAAGAAAGCAAACGTGAATTATCGTTCTTTTAACACGTAACGAATTTTTCATGGATAGTAAATCCGTAATTTGATGACAAAAGATTCTCAAACATTCATGAAATGGAATAGTAAACACAGCCGCGCTTTCATGTCTTGAAT
The DNA here is from genome assembly GCF_977018435.1 of Lepisma saccharinum. Classification (NCBI taxonomy): domain Eukaryota; kingdom Metazoa; phylum Arthropoda; class Insecta; order Zygentoma; family Lepismatidae; genus Lepisma; species Lepisma saccharinum. Next base: position 50,967,584 of record NC_139238.1, read on the forward strand.
CTTGGATATATCATTATGTCGGAGAGGCAGGGAGGGGAAAAGGCACTCTCTCTCTCTCTCTCTCTCTCTCTCTCTCTCTCTCTCTCTTTAATCTTCCATAAAGAGCAATGAAAGAAAAATCGAAAACTGTTCCTATTTTGTACCTACAGTTCCTAAATAGAAATTACAATTTTTGTAACTATAATTGGCGTACGCAGAATTTTGTCGCGAGGTGTTTCAAGTTTGTTAAGATTTTAGTATTTATAGTAATAATAACAATACATTGTTTTTTGATTGATTTGCTTTATTTTACTTCGCCTTTTGTGCCACTTTTGGCTAATGTGGTGATGATATGATGAATGAACACTCACATACAGTGGCGCAGGAACGGGGGGGGGGGAGTACAGGGGTACATTGTACCCCCAAATTTTTAAAGGGGGTACTGTACCCTAGTAAATCGAGTTGTACCCCCTTTTGGTAATTTTACAACAGACGGAAGGTACTACTGTTAAAAGAACCTATTTTCAATTCACCCAATAAAAAAAGTGTATATTGTTTATAATTTATGAGCATTATCTTTCTTACCACAGAAATTCAATCCATTGCAAACTTATTCTACTACATTGTGCTTGCTACTAGTTAGTTCATTGACCTGTGTTCTTGGTAACCTCCTTAAGGAGATGAAAATTGTTTAAAATGTGTGTGGAACGATGGAACCATATTTGCTCTCACAAAATCATGCTGCAGACGAATGCTAAAGAAGTGGTCTCGTCGATTCGAAGATAAGATACAAATATTTATCAGAAGAGTATATGACTGACTCCATTTTCTTTTGAATGTTTAAAATGTAATTTTTCGAAACGAAATATTTACACAAATGAGACGAGACACGACAGACCAACTTGGGGGGTACAATGTACTCCTGTACCTCACCCATATTTTTCATAACTTTGTAAGATGGTGTACGGAAAACTATACTTAAACCTATATTTTAAGATTTTTTTTGGAAATAGAGTCCCGATTAGCCTATTTGAGCATGAAGTGAATCTAGAATACGTTTTAATAACTTCAGAGTGGAAATCGAAACAAAAATAAGCACAAACAAGAACGAGAAGGACCTCACCACACAGGAGATGAGATGAGGCTGTGACAATTCTCGACTCATCGCATAGCGATATCATTCCTAAGTGAAATTAAATTTTTCCTAGACATTTAAACAGGATGCAACTTTATCAGGGGGACTTATTTTTACCTATGTATTAGGGTATACTTATAATTGGATATTAATTGCTTATAATCTAATTGTGATATCGAATGCAACACAAACACAACGCCATTTTAAGTTAAACCCTAAAGTCAAACTGTACATAACATTAGTCAGATGAATGAACGACATAAATGAGATTCACTGCAGATTCTATTGGTATAGGGTAAAGACCCCGAATATGAGGATAGGCACCTAAAATGAGACCCCCATGTATCTCGTAAACAAAGAGCCGCACCCTAGCGGAAAGAAGCTGAAACAGAAGGAGGAATCGCGCCATAGCACTGAAAGTCACGTGAGCTCTTTGTGTGTCGAGTTGGTGACGCAGTGAATGTGAAAAAGAAAACGTGCTCGTGAAAATTTTGCTGCCGTTTGGAAACTAGCTGCTGAAAATGGTTAAGGTAAGTTGTTACTGATCCCCTTTTTACTGTATTTCGTAGTGGTTAGTGTGTGTGTTGTACCATGTAATTAGTTGCTAGTTTTCGTCCACTTGTAAGAGAGATAGCGTTGTTCATTTGTTTAGCCTGCGAAGGTCCTATTATGAGACCTGGAAGAGGTTCAATATATGAGACCGGTCTCATAATAGGACTACCATAATAATGAAGGGTCTCATATTAGGAGTCACAAAATATATCTAAAATTTTACGTTGATTTTCATCATTGCTTTTCCTAATTTGGGAGTTACGTTGCAATTATGTTACAAATGAAATGGTTATTAATCTTTACCTTTTGTTATATGTAATGAATAGAATATTCTTGTAGTTTTTACACAAAATAACGAACTACATCGGACGATATTTTTGGGAAGGAAACTTGAAGGCAAAGTATTGCAATTTTTAATAAATTCAATGACTTATTTTTTTGTAACGAAAGAAAAGACAAAACCATAAAGTACTTCAATTGTTGGATGAATGTTTTGGACACACTCATTTTTAAATTTAACCCAATTTACTCATAATTAGATTAATAAAATGTGAACAATTATTTTAGAAATGTGTAGGCCTATAGCTCTATAGCCTAGGATTTATTATGAAAATGTTCATTTCTTTGTTTCAGGGAGCGGCCTCATCCCAAAGGAAGAAGTGGAGCCCAGAAAGCATGATAAGGGCTGTAAATTATGTTCGAAGTGGCGAAATGGGTTATAACAAAGCTGCACGTTATTTCTGCGTCCCCAAAGGAACACTAGAACGTTACGTGAAAGAGAAAGGGAAGACACCTGAGGCATTAGTGAGTGTTCACTTAGGGCAAGAAATGGCTGCGAGGTTTTCTGAAGCGTTACCCCGAACTGTCTATGCTAAGTCCAGAACCAACGTCATTTGCCCATATTAAAGGATTCAATCCCGATAGTGTGAGTGCCTTCTTTGATATTTTTGAATGCGAACTGGAGAAGATTCAAAACAAACCACACAGACTTTTTAATGTGGACGACTCAGGAATATCAGTGTCTCCCTTCAAAACATTTTAGCCGCAAGAAGTTGAAACATGGTTGCGTCAGAATCGAGGAAAACCACTAAAAATAACTAAAATTGCCAGAATATTGTCAGGTGCATACAACAGAGCTGCTACTATGGAAACAATCGGTTAATGCATTTCGAAAGACTGGTTTTTTCCCTTGCAATAGATACATTTTTCGTGATGAAGATTTTGCAATACACTCTGTCAGCTCTGAAAAGGGAAAGCGGAATGTGACAGGTCAGGCAGTTGAACTACCCAAAAGTGATGACGATGCCATTGTAATGCCAGAAGACATTGAGCCACTGCCCACACTAGACAACCCATCTCTTACCAACTCCGGGAAATCTCGCGTAGTGAATCAACCAGTAGTTATAACAACAACACCATACAAAAAAAGATTTGCAGACAATTGGAAGAAATGTAAGAAGGAAGTGAAGAAGAACCTGTTTGGTAGGGGTGTTACAGGCACTCACAGTAGGAAGCCTACTGAGGTCCAGAAAAAGCAGCAATCAGATTACTCGCGTTCTACTTCACGTAAGAAGAGGAAGGTTGTATCATAGAAATGCGAAGAATCCACAGATGAATCGGAAGAATCTTTCTCATTAGCAGAATCGTCTGACAGTTTAGAATTAGATGAAGATGAATGAATATAATATAGAATGTGTATTTTGTGGTTCATCGTATTTCAAAGATAATGTGGTTAAGAGTGCACACGTTGTTACAAGTGGGCTAATGCTCAATTGTGGTGCAGATGACATATTTGTGTGTCCGATGTGCAAAAATCAAAAGTAAACGCATTATGAACTTAGTTTCTACCAGGTAGCTACTTCATGTGTAACACAATGTTTCACAGTTTCATTTGAAGTGAACCAATTTTGGTGACACCAGGACAGCTACTAGGATAGCATAGAAGGAACATTTTGTTTTGTATTTTTAGCATGGTAAAAATAGTCAGTTTCTTCTTTAGAATAGCCTAATCTTTTTAAACATGGTGTAAAAATAATTTGGTTTCAATTATAGTTGGGTAACAAAATAATTTAGTTTATTTAGTTCAAAAATAATTTAGTTCAAAGATTCAAATGATTTATATAACCCAAACAAGGTCGGGGTCTCTTATTCGGTACCCCCTATAAAAATAGCTCAGTAGCACTTGTGTTCATTTTTTTGTTTACAATTTATGATTGTTACTTTTTTATATATTCCAATACCTTGTATCATAAAATAGACCCCCTACAAAATATATTTTTTAAAAAACATCAATCGTTTATGTTTTAATTAACAAGTAAATCGAATTCTACCAAAAGGGTCTCATGTTCGGGGTCTTTACCCTATTTTGGATTGGATGGATTCACAAGGTGTTTGATTCATTTATTTTATTTATTTTACTTCGCATTTCTGCCACTTTTGGCTAATCGCGAAGATGAGGATGAGTGATGATATGATGAAATTGATATACACTCACAAATAACATCCATGCCCAGGCCGGGATTCAAACCTGGGTCCTCTGACGTCATAGCGCGCTATTCTAACCCCCATCGTCACGGAGGCCGGCGAGGTGGGAATGCGTTTTGGATTTTCTCTGTAGATGCGAAAATTTTTAACTGTGACGCGCACATGCTTTTGCTTACATTAAAGTTTACCTTTTCACATAAACGAGAAATTGACATGTCACCCAAAAAAAACGCGCATGTACCTGCATTTAATACCATTACATACGAAAATAAACCTTGGCCGGCTCTTCATATTGTCCACCAAGGATTGAAAAGAAGAAAAAAGTCTTGAGCATATAACTTTCCTAGTTTCCGCGCTAATGATAAAGTGCTTGTAGAGTGTCATTAGGTACAGCTAATTGTAATTATATAAGAAATAAATGCTTTGTCACATGTTTCACATATATTTCAAACTTAGACTTCTTACGAGTTGATCGGGAACCATCTCAACTCTAGTTTTATTTTCTTTTTTAATACAACGCCCTATAGGTGTCTGAGAAAATACCAAATACATGGCTTCTAAAAGGCATTGGATGTGGTACACATCTGCCATAAATTGTTTAAGATATTTTTATGCGTAGCTATGGCACTTTAAAATTAGAATGAAAAGAACTGAAGTGGAACTCCATAAGTATTATATATTTAATAATGTAATTTCTATATCCATTGGGTGGGAGATGATTATTTCTGGTTGGGGTGGCTCAAGATCCTCCTCACCCCCTTTAATCTCAACCTGCATTAAAATGAATAGATTTATCTTTGTTCGCAATTTTCACAGTTAAAACTCCTGATTTTCCGTTCCGTTAAATTGAAACAAACCCCGAACGAGGTCCAGAGCTTTATATGTTTCAGAAGTTTTACCTGGTTTTAAAATCTGTTTTTTTTTTAAATTCTAAGAAAAAAAAGGAAAAAAAATATTTATGCAAAATATGCATTAAATAACAGGACATTCGTGTGTGTTGTTCTAAAATATAATATTTCACATTATACTTAGATATCAAGGATGTATTTAACGGGGGGTTCCTGATCCCCCTCCCCGAAAGACTTACCAAGTAGTAAAAGTAAATAATCAAAATATTGTTTAGCTTTCGTTCGATGATTATTTCCGCTGAATTTATTGGAAGCAAGGAATTTGACGCATACAGCTTTGAAGGGTTCCAAACATTTATGGACACTACTAATATCATCCATAAAATATTAATCAGGAACTTTACTTTTCATTAATTGGATCCAACTTCTTTTTTGTTATTTAATAAATATTCAATTATTTTTCTATTTGATATTAAATTCCTTGCCAGGGCAGTTGTTTTTATGCAAATCTTGTCGATCTTAACTACACGTAAGCTAGATAATGAATACGTGCTGTTATATCTATATTATTTTACTATATTTTACCTATTCATGTAATAATAATAATAATTCATTATTAATTAATTTACATATTTAATTAATATTTTAATTTAATTAAATATAATAATTATTATTATGATTGTGACACTTGGTTTGAAGTAGTGTGTGTGCGTGCGTGTACATATATATATATATATATATATATATATATATATATATATATATATATATATATATATATATATATATATATATATATATATATATAAATATATATATATATATATGGGGAGGGTGAATTTTGTACCCCCCCAAATGCAAAACGTTCCTGCGCCACTGCTCACATACAACGATACCCAGGCTAGGATTCCAACCCGGGACCCCTGGCGTCGTAGCGCGATGTGTTAACCACTGGAGCCGGCAATACATTCTTTTTTATTATAACATTTATTAACAATAGTAATCTAATAATATGAACTGTTTACATTTTCGTGTGACACTAGTTAGTTTAAAACAGAGCACGAATTAAACATTTCTTCAGTTTGCCCAGTCAGTGATCACAACAGGTTCATTGAATGGACAGTGTTCCATAAGATATACACATATCATTCTGATCATGTACAATTAACTACACGTATGCTAAAATTGTAGTTTTACAACTTTGCTTTTACAACGAACAACGCTCACACTGGAAGAGCAAAGTTGTGCGTTACTGAATTAGTAGTCTTTCTGTATTATTTTCTGCAGATAAAGTTTATTTCGTGGTGAAGAGTAATGAATGGGATGATGAGAACAGACATTGCCATCTACATCGCAGGGAACGGAGTAGACTGGTTTTTCTCGAGGTACATTTATTTTTCTTGCTTAAGTAACAGTTTCTTATGTAGATATACCGGGTGGACCAGACTCAATTAGGCAGCTTTTGATTAGATGTTATTTTTATTTTTTTTTCATTTTATTTTTATTGACAAATGTTAACAATTCCAACGGCTACAAAATTGTTACAAAAATGGAATCACACACACATAAGTCATTGATTTTTAAGATAATGGTCGACCTGGGCACCATCTAAGTCAACACAGGCTTGTAGACGCAAAGCAACATTTTCACACGCCTTCCTACACATGTTAACCTGAACATTCTTGAACTCCTGAACAATTACCTCACGCATATGTTGCTCACTGTCAATGGGATTAGCGTACATCTTGTGTTTGAGGTAACCCCAATGGAAAAAGTCTGGTGGGTTGATGTCGGGTGATCAGGCTGGCCAGTCCACAGGCCCTCGACGGCCAATCCAGCGATCAACCTCGTTCACAGCATACCGTATGATGCAGCCATTGTGACTGTCATCTTTTTATAACATTCACAATTAAGTTGCATTAATGATAAAAATCTTTGATAAGAAGAAAGACATTTCATTATCACTGTTACTGTTCTAATTATGTATTATGGGATATAGTGTAATATACATCAATTCTTAAGTAGATTTCTGTATTTTCTTTCATAAAACAAATAATATATTTTTACTAGTTGCTAATACAAAACTAACAGCAACAATTATGACGACCTTCAGCCAGGATTCGTGAATATATAGTGTGGAAGTTATCTTCTGATTACTTTAAATAATGGATCGGAAACAACATTCTTACAACTTAAGAACGGGAGTTTTCTTAAGATCCGATGTCGTCGATAGTTTCAGGGAAAATGAAACTATTGAAGAAAATGCTGACCCAATGAAGAATATTATTTGTTGCAGTAACATTGAAGCAGATTCTCGTCTTGTGAAGTGCAATAGCTGCAATAAATGGGAACATTTGGAGTGCAGAGGTTTGACTGTAATGCACTGGGTAATATTTAGTTCTTCTAATGAAAGCTATTTTTGTAAATCTTGTAAACCAGATTTTGATCCTTTTTTGTTAAAGTCTTATACAAGTACAGTGAATCCAAACTTGGACAAGATTATTGCTGCATTTCAAGTTACGGTTACCCAAAGTTTGCAGCAAAATAATGAAAGTCTTCAAGAAAAGTTGCAACAGAACATTCGCTGTGAATTACAACAAAATAATGAAATGTTGCAAAAGGAGTTGCAAAAGGAGTTGCAAAATGATATGCAACAAAATAATGAAATGTTGCAAAAGGAGTTGCAAAAGGATATGCAACAAAATAATGAAATGTTGCAAAAGGAGTTGCAAAAGGATATGCAACAAAATAATGAAATGTTGCAAAAGGAGTTGCAAAATGAGTTGCAAAAGGATATGCAACAAAATAACGAAATGTTGCAAAAGGAGTTGCAACAAAATAATGAAATGTTACAAAGGGAATTGCAACAAAATAATGAAAGTCTGGAAGAGAAGTTTCAAGCCATTCGAAATGAATTACAGCAGCATAATGTTAGATTTAACGGCCGGCTTGATCATATTGAACATTCGTTACAAGATATTGCCCAAACTTGTCAAAATGTTAGCAGTGAGTTGAGGTGTAAATTGGATGAAGGTATTAGTACAATGCATGTCGAAGTTTCAGATATTCAAGAACAAATGAAGAGTCATGACGGAAAGTTGGCAAGGTTGGAAGTCTGCAATGAGGAAATTATGGAGAAATTTACTCAACATGAGGTTAGGTTTGAAACATTAAATGCGGAATTAGATAGAATGAAGGTAGTTCAGACTGCTACATGTAGCTCTGAAACCTTGGTAAATGACCTTAGAGATAGGGTTATTTCTTTGGAGCAAGGCAATGCCATCAGCAACAGTGTTGCTAACGAAACTTTGAATGGAAGACGAGAACTGAGCAAAGAGGATGGAAATAGTAAACAAACTGAGCATGTGGCTTGTCAAACAAATAACGCAAATTGAAATCGAAGATCACGAAATGTTAAATTTCGGGATAGTGCTCGAAGTGACAAACGTGGTGTTGGTTCTTCCGGTTATGATTCATCTGATAATGATGTACCTGTAATTACTAAACGTAAATCAGGTCAGAACGCTTCTTTAGGAACTAATTTTAACTACAGGCTTTCCAATACATCATATTTGTGGGATCCTCCATCACGTGACGAATCACCTGCTCATTTCACTACACATCCGTTGGCCAATAGGGACTTCGCACTTTCGGAGAATACAAATAGAGTGCATTACAATGAACCTTGTTCTACTAACCATTATGGTTATGGAAGTCCTCTGAATGCCAGTTTTCATAATGAAACTCAGTGTTTACAACGAAAGCTTATTCAAATAATCCAATTTCACAAATATGTTTTCAGCATACACCTTCATGTGAGAAGCCATTATATACTGTGGCTGGTAATACAAATGCTACAACTTCAATGAGTCCGATGTTTTGTAATCAAAATTACATTCCCAGAAATGACATTTTGAATGATCCAATTAACATTGCTTCTAAGAATTCTCAGTCTCCAAATTTTGAATCAAACCAGTTTTGTAAACCTGCGCGTGCAGAATGTAATACAAATATTTCTGCAAGAAACCAATTTGGAGATTGCCCGGGTAAAGTTATTCGTGTAAATGAGCAAAGCCAGTTACCACGTTTTGGTGGTGACGTCTCGAAACAATCAGCTAGGGAGTTTATAGACCAGCTGACAACAATGTTAAATTTGATTGGTGTATCTTCTCAATATCGTCTGCAAGTTATTCACAAATGTTTCTACAATACTGCAGCGTATTGGTTCAATAGTGAAAGACGGGATTTCTCATCATATGATGATTTTGTGTGCAAGTTTCTTGAACAATTTGCTTCGAATGATTTGTTAGAAAGCCAACTGACAGTTTTGCGTTCTCGTAAATACAACACATCTTCTGGTTTATCATTAGAAGCGTACGCATTGAAGGTATATTCATCTTATTGCAACCTTGTAGAAAAGCCTAAACAAACTGAGATAATAAGAGTAATTCTGAAGCAATTGCCAGAAACAGTTTCTAAGAATGTGGGTTGTCACGAAATTTCCAACCTTAAACAATTAACACAAAAACTCAGGGCAATAGACTTATATTCTAGTGATAAAACCAAATCTTTGTCACTACCTGGTGATTATATAAGTGGGGAGTACAAATCGAATAGGTTCGAAAAATCTAGGCATTTTGTAAGGCAAGTGTCTATGGAAAATAAGTCATGCAGCGATTCATCTACACAAACAGTAGCTTCAGAGAGACTTATGGGCCAACCAGCTGCTAGGAATCCCAGAAACAACTATAGGCAATCTGGAGCTAATCAAGAGAGCTATAGGCGACAAGGTAACGATCGAAGTTTGTACTTTCATAATAATAATCGAAGAACAAACACTCAAAGGAACGCTAGTAATAGCAGTAATACAGATGCACCTAGATACAACAGGAATAGAAGATTTCAAAGTCCGACCAATACAGAATTGCGAGGTGACTCCATTAACACTAACTCAGAGATTTCAGCAAGGAACAATGGACATTTCCGAAATGGAATGAATTGCAATGACATTAGTTTAAATCAAGAATGTTCCTCAGTAACTAATGCTACTAGTGGGAGCCCTCCGAGAACATTAAACAACTAAGGCGGGGAAATGCGCTTCAATTCGCCCTGCCAAAGGATGACCACATGGAGCTTACTTGTAATTATGATCCTTACCTTTTTCATGTTAAGTCTTGTCTCGGTGACTTTAATAGAGTTAAATATTTAGGCGTTGATAAACAAGATGTTTTACCTGTTGCATTTTTGCTGGAGTGGTTTGATTCAGAGCCTGAGTGGACTGTTACAGATAAAGGAACTCCTACACCTTTACTTGAAGCACCAGAAATACAGGGAAGAATTTGTGACCTGTTTCTTAATTGTTTAATTGACACTGGTAGTCAATGTAATTTGTTGGATTACAAGGTTTGGATAACTCTAAGTTCTTTATTACCAAGTATAAAGCTGGAACCAATAGAAGGAATTCAGTTGGCTTGTTTCGCTGGTGAGCAACGTATAAAAGTTGTGGGTTTTAAATATGTCATTATGCAGTTGGGAGATGAATTTTTCCACGTGGGTTTATATGTAGTTAAACAATTACATGCCGATTTGATCTTAGGAGCACCATTTTTGTGGCAGTATAAGGCTATAATTAATTATCGTATGTCTACTGTTGAACTAATTCATTCAAGTAGTAAGGAAGTATCAGCTCCTTTTGTTCCGAGTTCCACAAATAATACTTGCTCGCTAAATTCCGTAATTGAATCTTGTAAAACTTTGACATTTGAATCTTCTCATGTTAATGATTCTGCTTATCTAGCTTCTGAAGAAGATATCCATAAGAAAGTTTATGGCAACGAATATTGTGAAGCAGGAGTAGCTGATAAGTTATTTAATTTATTACTGAAGTATCAAGATGTGTTTTCGGACAAACCAAAGGCAGCCAAGGTGGAATCTTATGACATACAGCTAGATACGAATGAACCTATAGTGGCATCTACGTACCCTATTCCATTCGCTAGGCGAGATGATATGGAGAAAGAATTAAAGAAATGGAAAACGTGGGGAGTAATTCATGAAAGTACTTCTCCATACCGGAACCCTCTCCACATAGTTCCAAAGGCAGGTGGATTGTGGCGTCCTGTTGTTGATTTTAGGAAGCTGAATGAACATGTAATTTCACCCATGACACAGGTTGAACCTATATCTGAACTTTTGCCTAGGTTGAGAGGCGCAAAATTCTTTTCGACGATTGACCTAACTTGTGGATATTTTCAAATACCACTGACACCTAGATCTTATAAGTTCACATCTTTCTCATATCGTGGTATTTTAATGGAATTTCATTTTTTGCCTTTTGGTATTAAGAGTGCTGTAAGTGTTTTTGTCGACAGAATGCATAAAGTGTTTGGCAATGATACTAGTTCATTTCTTATAGTGTATGTGGATGATATTCTTATATTTTCATCATCACTGCAAAGTCATTTAAAACATTTGGACTACGTGTTGAAAACTTTGAAAGAAGTAAATATGTCCATCAAATTATCGAAGTGCACATTTTGTAAAACTGAAGTGAAGTTTCTTGGTCACATAGTATCAGGTGAAACCATCGCTGTAGATCCAGAAAGAAATCTAGCAATAACTGAATATCCTACTCCAACAAATAGAAAAGCGTTAAGAAAATTTTTAGGAATGGTAAATTGGAGAAGAAAATTTGTGGATAAGTTTGCAATGATTGCTGCTCCTTTATACGATTTACTTAGAACGAATAAGAAATGGGAATGGAATGAAGCACATCTCCAGGCATTTATACGTCTGAAGGAATTGGCTTTGTCTCCAGAGATGTTAGCTCAACCTAACTTGAACAACACTTTCCATGTAAATACTGATGGCAGTAAAATTGGAATCGGTGGAGTCTTATGGCAATATTCTGACGATGGTGAAACTTTGATTATCCAGTATGCGAGCAGAGTTTTGCGAGGTTCAGAATTAACATATTCTGTGCATGAAATAGAATGTCTTGCCATTCTTTTTTCCGTGGAAAAATTTTCAATATATCTATTGGGCAGACCATTTGTAATACACTGTGACCATCAATCACTTTCTTGGTTACATTCAGCAAGATCGTTAAATCCAAAGCTTAATAGATGGGCTTTGAAATTGCAAAATTATGATTATACAATTCAGCATGTTAGTGGTTCTGCAAATACAGCCGCGGACGCGTTAAGTAGATATCCAATTAAGTCACAAAACAATTTGTTTCCTTCCACTTTACATGTAAACTGCACAGATATTGATTTACTTGAAGAAGAATACTTTTTGTATTGGATGAAAGTACAACAAAACGATGAATTATGTCAACGAATAATTTCTATGTTAGGCAAGGGTCATGACCATTTCGAAATTAAGGGAATATTTAAACTACATAAAAATATATTGTTTTATAGATCTACCAACTCGAATCATTGGAGAGTTTTTGTACCTGAAGCAGCTGTCAAGAAAGTTTTGTATGAACAACATGATTTGGCTGGCCATTTTGGGTTTTCTAAGCTTTATAAGAAGTGTTCTAAATTCTATTTCTGGCCTAAGATGAGAGGAAGTGTCAAGTCATATTTAAGTGATTGTGTGGAATGTGCAAGGACGAAACAAAAAACACAACATATTACCAAAGAGGAGCTTCACGTGATTTCTTACAAATTACATCAGTTCCTATCTTTAGACTTGATTGGTCCATTGCCATTATCTCAAGGATATCAACATATTCTGACTATTGTAGAATTAACCAGCAAATATGTTATGGCTTATCCTCTCAGGAAGGCTACAACTCGAGAAATTATCAACAGAATTAACTTAGGTTATTTCCATCATTATCCTATGTGTACAGTTATGTTAACGGATAATGGATCACAATTTAAATCCAATGAATGGGAAAAATTTTTGAAATCAATTGGTGTAAAGCATATTCTCACTTCACCATATTCGCCTCATGCGAATCCAATTGAGAGATATAATAAAGAGATCATTCGTTTGCTTAGACTCTTTTGTAAAACCAACCACAGATCTTGGTCCAAAGTTTTAACAAATGTTATAAAATTACTAAATTACTCATATAATGAGGTTGTTGGTTTCACTCCGGCTGAAATTTTTCTACACGAGAAAGTTCAAGATAAAATAACTTCTGTTATTGACTGGCCAGAAGAGATAAACGAATTGTCTTGGAAAGCTAAATATATTCAGTTAATTAAAACAACTAAACGTTCAAAATCTAGAAAGAAGATTCATTCAAACGCAGAAACCCCTACAATTGTTCAAGGTGATTTGGTTATGGTTAGGAATCATGCAAGAAGTTCTGCCTTGAACAAAACTATCCATAAATTTTATGACTTATATGTGGGGCCATTTTTGGTGGAGGAAGTGAAGAACAATTTCGTGAACTTGGTGTCTTTAGATGGACAACAGATAAAGTGTAGACACAATTTACAAAATATCAAACCCTTTCACTGTTCATTGGAGAAGAAACACGAGTTCTTGTTGAATGTTAACAAATAGGTGCGCAAGGGTAACAACGTAGTTTTGAATTGATTGTCATTCTTTGAAAGATTTGTTATAGTATTAAATGTTGTTTTGAATGTTGAATATTTTAAAGTTATGTAACTGTTCGATGTGTATATTTAAAATCTTGTATCTTTTTAAGCCATCAAAGTATGATGTCTATATTTTCTTCACCCCAGGAGGGGAGATTATTGTGACTGTCATCTTTTTATAACATTCACAATTAAGTTGCATTAATGATAAAAATCTTTGATAAGAAGATACACATTTCATTATCACTGTTACTGTTCTAATTATGTATTATGGGATATAGTGTAATATACATCAATTCGTAAGTAGATTTCAGTATTTTTCTTTCTTAAAATAAATAATACATTTGTTTTAGTTGCTAATACAAAACTAACAGTAACACCATCTATCGACAAAAAATGTACTTTCCATTTTTTTCCGTATTCTGTTGGATTTATTGGTTACTAATGTTCGAAAACTGCCCAATTGTATCTGGCCCACCCTGTATACTATTCCAATCTTTGCTTATTTGAAGTACAAATAACAAGAAAAGAAAAAATCTGACAAACAGATAAAAAATTACTGGGCTACAAAAAATAAAGAAATCATACACGGACACAATGAGCTTCTTAAATATTCATGAACAGCAGTGCACGTAGATACACTATGTATAACAATAAGAACAAATACATGACAACGAAATTCTCACAATAATTGGAGAGCGTCCTGTGTTTCTGTACATTACGTTACATAAGCTAATAATACTTTACGGACAATGTATATGACAAAATCAGTCTCAAAGGTAAACATATTCTCTGTTGCTATACAAAACGCCTCCTGTGCACTGCAATACATAAATAAGATCAAATTCATGAAGAAATTAGCCTCTAAATACTTACTATAGTAAAATCTGTTGCTGTACGTTATGTGTAGACCTCCCAGAAATAACTACTTCCAACTATGCCACAAACAGTGCATACGTTACCTACAAAGGTTACCTCGTTTAGAAAGATTCTCCTTCTTGATCAGTTTGCCGGTGTTTTTTTTTCTTCCCTTCTATTTTGGGCTTGGATTATTCTCGTGGGATTTCGGATCGGCATTGAACATGTGTGCCGTGGATAGACAAGTTTTGGTAGTAGACACTCAACATAGAATTGTTGTAGCTGCGTATCGTGTATTAATTCAAAGAACTTATTTATAAAATCAACAACAAGTAACTATAACAACAATATATATATCATTTGAAATTTATGGCTGTTTCAGCCCATGGCTTCAACTAAACTTCCACTAATATATAACAATATTCCCCTTGGTTGCAAAATGAAACATAATAATAACAACAATCATAACATTTCTAATCTGGTTCATATCTGCAAGGTGGTTTATGTATCCTTGCAGACCTTCGTGGAAATGCTGCTGCTGCAGTGGACTCTTGTTTCGAACATCCTGGCTTCTCCAGGCCCTGCATACCTCCTTCTCTCTGCTGCTCCATTACTTCATTGTGAGGCACAGATGGTAATTCCATATAGTCCAAGTTTGCAAATTGATTTTGCTCACCACCAAACTCTTCTGTACATCGTGTCGAGCGTTCACCATTACCATATCTTCCACTCTCGTTCTTTCTGGAAATCTCTGGCTTCAAAAATGAAAAATGAACATTTCTTGTGTAATTGTCCCTCTTAACTTTGAAAATTGAGTGCGATAATTGTCCTACTATCTCGCCTTTTTCATACTGCTTTTTTTTCTGGACAATAATAACATACTCCAGATCCTTTCTTATAATGCTCTACCGCATAAATAACCCTTGTTCTATCATTATGAATTAATTTATTGGCGTTTACTTTGTACGAAAATAAAATTTCATTTGGTGATTTCCCCATAATCACATTTACAGTATTGTTGTGATAGAACATCATTCTCTTTAAGAATTTATCCACAGAAGCATTGCGTCTGTTGACGTTTCCTTTTGTTATCTCTCCTGTTAAAGTCATGTACCTTTTGATGATTTGTACGTGCCTTTCAACTTCTCCATTTGCACATGGTCTATACGGTGGACTGTGAATTAATGTTATTCCATGATTGTTACAAAATCTCTGGAAATCCCTGCTGGCAAATGGTGGGCCACCATCAGAACATATGGTATTTGGTATTCCAAATATGAAAAAATGATTTGTCAACTTCTCAACAGTTTCTTCAGCCGTTAAATGAACAACTTGCCAAACATTTACATATTTACTAAATGCATCCACTAAAATAAGAAATGTATATCCATGAAAGAAAAAATGATCTATGTGTACTCTGTGAAATGGTTCATTTTCGGGCTTCCATGAAACATACTCTTGTTTATTTGGTGCTCTTGAATGTCTTCTGCACACATCGCACGACAGAACATAATTCTCTATATCCTGGTTCATGCTCAGCCACCAAAAGTACTTTCTTGCAACATGTTTGGACTTCACAATTCCAGAATGAAATTTGTGCAAGTCTTGTAGAACTTTACTTCTCAATAATTTTGGCACTACAATTCGCTCACCATGGCATAACATTCCATTATTGCAATTTAAGACATTTTTATTCTGAGAATATTTTTTCAATTCTCCATCAGCTTCGTTACGTGCTATATTCCTCCAATCCTTCACTGTGTATTCATATGCTAGTAACAATGTCTCATCCTGTTTCATTGCTTCAATTACTTCCTCAACTCTTAAAGGATCTTCACTCATCAATGTCTCATTACCCAAAAAATAAATAGGTAAATCCTCTTCTTCATTCACTAAACATGACACAGGTAATCTGGACAAGACATCAGCTATCCCTACATTCTTCGTGTAATGAATGGAATAATCATAATTTGCTAGAAATAATCTCCATCTTTGCCATCTCATAGATACTGCAGGAGAAATTGCTTTGTCCGGATCTAATATCGATTTACCTGTTGAAGAATCTGTTAGAATTTTAAATTTGTTTCCTGCCAAATATATATGAAAATGTTTTATACCTTCCACTACTGCCAAACGTTCCTTGTCAGCTTGAGAGTAACTTTTTTGACTATCTGTTAAAGTAGCTGAAAAACATGCAATAGGTTTCAGCACTCCTTCTATTTCATGTGTCAACTGACAACCTATCCCATAGCCACTTGCATCCGTGACTTAAACTAATGGCAATCAAGTGTCAAATGCTACTAAAACAGGTGCAGAAACTAATAGCTGCTTAACTAGCTGAAACTCCCTCTCACATTCTTCGTTCCAAAACCATTGTACACTTTTCCTTTGCAATAAATAAAGATTAGGTATCCTAGAACTCAAATTAGGCAAAAATCGTGCATGATACGCCACTAAACCCATGAATGTCGCCAATTCCTTTTTATTCTCAGGCACCTTACATTTTAACACTGCCTGAACATGTTCATTTGTAGGTAAAATTCCATGTTCCGTGAATTTCCTTCCTAGAAAATTTACTTCATGAACAAAAAATTCAGACTTCTGCAAATTTACCTTCACATTGTACTGCATCAATCTTTCCAAAACTAATACAGTTAGTTTGTAACAGTCATACAATGTATCTGCTCCTAAAAGAATGTCATCAATAAATGATACCACTCCATCAATACCACCAAGTATTGTGTCCATGGCTCTTTGAAATACTTGAGAACTTATTTTAGTTCCAAACGGTAAACGTTTATGTACATACAAATGACCTTCATTTACAATGGTAAGAACACGTTGAGACTTTTCTTCGACTAATAATTGATGAAAAGCTGAACGTAGATCAATCTTGGTATACCACTTATGTGAACCTAACTTATGATAAAGTTCGTCAAAAGTTGGAAGTGGATATTGTAAAGTATCTACATTTGGATTTACAGTTTTGCTATAGTCATCACATACACGAATACTTCCATCTGCTTTTCGCACAGGAACTACAGGACTACTCCAATCAGAACTTTCTATTTCTTCTAAGATTCCTTGCTGGCACAAATCTTTTATTGCCTTGCCTACTTCCTCACGCATAAAGTAAGGTAGATTGTAACCTTTCCTTTTCACAGGTACAAATCCAGGCTTCAATGTAATCCTAACATTAATATTTCTTATAGGTTCCGAAATGTCATTATTGAACAAAATTTTACATTTTACTAAAATATCAGATTTCAACTTCGCTGATTCCCCATTCGATGTGTCTGTGTACAAGCTCCTTGTAATACTATTCCAAAATATTTTGTCCATTTGCCCTTGTACAGTATCAATTACCAAACTTCTTCTCCAATCGCCAAAGAGAATACGCAATCCTGCTCGACCAAGTATAGGTTTTAAATCATTTGAATCTCCTACTATAAACGGCATTTCATAACTCAGTGAGTTATACTTTACAGGTAAGGAAATTTGACCCTCAAACTTCAGATTTTCTCCTGTGATAGTACCATAGCCATTTTTGAGTGAATTCAATCGTAAAACGTCGCTGCTTTTCCATACACTACTCTTAGGTAGAATATTAGCATAACTTCCTGTATCCACTATGAATTTAACTGGTTCATTGCAGATATATAGCTGAACATGTAAGGGTTGAATCTCATTGCATAATAACTCCTCAACATTCTTGCTACTTTCTTCACTTTTATGCTGTACAGTATTTATTACATTTATACTGAATATATTGTGCTGGCTTCCACTGCAGTCAAAATTATTACCTCGGGTTTTGTTTATCGCATCTTCCTCCTCAGAGGGTGTAGAAGAAGATCTTACATTTGATGTAGTCTTATTTAAATATTGCACAGCTCTTGAGGTGTAGTTAGGTTGTTTTTGATGCATCAAATCTGCCTTCTTCCCAGATGATCTTTTATCTACATCCTTTATTTCATTCTTGTATCTACAAACATTAGAAAAATGATTTATCTTGCCACAAAATCTGCAAGCTTTCCCCATAGCTGGACAACCTTCAGCTCCATGTTTTGTTTTCGAACCACATCTATAGCAAATCCAGTTAAAATTCCTTGGACTATCCTGTTGCAATTGTCCTTTACAACATTTCTTTAACTCTAATTTGCTCTTGTACATACTTCTTGGTGTGTATGTGCTAACTTTGTGGATGTTTGAGTCTTGCTGAATATGGCTACCAAATCTGTCTAGTACTTCATGATTCCTAATGTAGTCACAAACATCTTTGTGCGTCTTTGGAGTCTCCATAATTAACTTCCTTTTTAATGTACCTTCCTCAAGTCCAAAAAATGTTTGTTGCTTTAATTCATTATCAAAATCTTCTGGCTTAAACTCACATGTTAATGACAACTTTTTAATTCGTGATATATAGTCATCCATTGATTCACCATGCTCTTTTTTAGCATTTTTAAATTTATATATCTCAAGCAACTTGTTTGTTTTAGGTTCATAAATATCAACGAGTTCAGTCAGCAAAACTTCGACAGGAAAACTACTAGGATCATTTGGAGCTAATTTAATATACAATGCCTCATAAGCATTATTTCCAATCACAGATAACAATAAATGAACCTTTTTATCTTCTTTAACTTCTTGTGCTTTTAAAAATGAATCAAATCTTCACACATAAGCTTTAATATTACTTCCTACCTCATAGGACTCGAAGAATGGCAACGTATTCATTTTTCAAACTTCTTACAGTAGATTTGAATCTTCTATTCAACTACAATAATCTTGTTAATTGTTCAACTCACAAATGTATCCAATCCATCGTCGCCACTTATCGTGTATTAATTCAAAGAACTTATTTAATGAAACACTTGGGTTCGAACATCTTTATATTAACTCCATATCACATGTATAAAATCAACAACAAGTAACTATAACAACAATATATATATCATTTGAAATTTATAGCTGTTTCAGCCCATGGCTTCAACTAAACTTCCACTAATATATAACACTGCGTTTCCATATTCTTCTTCCAGAAATGATCATCTCTCTGGATGTATTCTATTTTAACACCTTTCTGTGTCCACAGACCAAAGATACAGTACCTTCTCCGTGTAATAATTAATATTACCCTACACGTGGTAATAGTAATTATGTGTGGTGTTCATGATATTGGCGTTAAGCTCTTCGTCAAATTTCCAGAAAGTTGCTTTCTTCGTCTTGATGGCATGTGCAGGTGTTACATGTTTGACAGAAAAGGGACACTTAATTTCGATAATTGCATAACGAAATAAATGTTAGATACAGTGAAGTTTTTGATAGATATTGTATACATATTGTTATGAGTTGTAGTATGCATAAACCTTCTTTGTAATATCATTCAAAGCCGTGCTATCCCAATATAATCCTTGCTTTCCAATAAGTTCAGTCTCTTCAGATAAAGCTAACAACCATCATATACAACAAATGCTAAACGAGTATTGTTATTATTTTATTACTTGGTAATCTTTTCGTTTGGGGGAGGGGGTCCAGACGCCCTAAATAAATCCTTTATGTCTTTCAAAGCCTTATGATCTCAATCCTAATCATTGCCTTCCAAAATATTCAGAGTAAAAATAGTAGTACTTGATAAGTATTTCGGAGGCTATACTTCAAAGCCGTATTATATTTATAGCTATAATCCTTCCCTCCAATACGAGTTCAGAGGAAATTATCCATCGAATATGCAAAAATTGCTAAAGGAGTATATTTACATTATTTAATTTTAGTACTTCATAATCCTTCCGGGGAGGGGGGGTCCGGACCCCCAGCAAACTTGTTCTACGTATTATAGCGTAATATTTGCCAAGGACACCGGTTTAATTGAATTACTCAAAATAACGTTACTGGTTTACGTACGTACAATGCAAACGTCTAATGGAAACCGATAAATACTTCAGCATTTGATGATGTAGTAAACGGATAGGTATTATTTATATTTCATTCTGAACCCTTATTTTGCCGGCGATTTTGTAGCGCTTGAAACTTCATTGTTGTTTCTGCAGCAGACGATTTTCTCGGAGCCCACATCTTACGCCAAAAACACTTGCTGCCGTCACCCATATTTTGCAATTGAACACGTCCAGTTGACGCAAGCACACTTCCCTGTCTCTTGCGATCGTGTTTTGTCTTCACGAGCTATTTTGTTGTATCCCTCCGCGTTCTAATGTGGGTGGGGATTAGAACGCTTCTAACTATCTGCACGAGATGTCGCCACAGTGCAGGGACACTTTTACGTATTGCAAGGGTTTCGTTTTCCTCAAACAGTCTCAAAATAGGCAAACTGACTTCTGAAGTGATGATGTTAATGTCAAGTACAATGAACATTGCATGACCCCAACAAAACAGTTTTCCATAAGCTTGTGTGGTTAACGAGATAATTGCATGTGAAAATTACGGTTTTCCCCATTTTTATGCCCAATTTAGTTATTAAGCAGGGTCATTTTTAAAATTTCTGCTTTGTAGGAATTACGCAGCCATATTTTCTGAAGGATAGAAAACAAACCCCGAGATCTTATCTTTTCTCGTAACTGAAAAATCTGTTTAAAACGGAACGTCTGCACTGCGCGTTTTCGTCAATGTATGAAGGAGCCTTAAGAGCTGCTGTCACAACGGCTACTGTGGCTATGTTGCCGATACAGTAATTCGGACCTCCATCGCAACCGTAACAATTACATTTTTATTTTGTCTTCTCCACGTAGAAGGAACGTAGTCCGGATCATCTACACCTTCATCGTCCGAAGTGGCAGTGAACTCTTGGACGTCCTAAGGAGGAACTTGCGGTGATATATACGAGTACTACCCTGTTGACACGTATTTTAAAGTCCTTTGTATCTCTCTCACGATGCCTTGCAGTGCCAAAAAGTTGATCTGGATGGTCTTAGCGTTTGTTCCTATCACGTGCAGCAGTCTCTTGGATCTCTGATCTTATAAGAAGTCACACTGCTTTTTAAGAATTTTCACGGCACGCTGGCACTTAGTAAAGTCCTCTGCCTCTTTAGCCGTCTAAAATTACTCCACTTTCTTCCGAAACTGTTTTATCCTCTGGAGCTCCAATTCTCGTAGCTTAAATTCCCCAAAATTCTCTCAGGTTGTCATGCATTTTCTTCGGAAGTTGGCGGAATGATCCATTGCTGACTGTGGAAATGGATATGGTCGCACACAATTTCTTGTTATCTTCTAGAACAAGCTGTCACGTCATTAAACTGCGCCCGCCCTCCGACGACTGCATCTTGTCTGTACTGAAGGTAACTCCTCACCACCTCTGCTTCCCTCGTAAGATGAGAGCTTGTTAATGGTGATGCATTGCCCAAGAATGGACATCGACATTTTATTTTATTTCAAAGACCGGTTTATGCACAGCTATGGCATGCAGTTTAACTTAGATGCAAACCACTACGTGCCTCCACCACGCACTAAAAACTGGGATTTCGTAATTACAAGTTAATGACGTTACCAGAATGCCATCAGGGAGGTCTAGACATCGGCTCTTCTATATATTTTCCGGTCTCATGTTTCTGATATACCTGCAAAAAATATAACACAAAAGTAAATCCACAAACTTTACTTTAGTGCTATCAATAACCAAACAGATTATGCAATCTACTGCCATCAAGTCAACCACCAAATGCTGGACAAAGTAGGTACATAAATGATGACTGTACCACAAGTTTTCCAGAGTATAACCAAAATTGGACTAAAGATTGGATGTGGATATCGACGACGTCCATGCGTGCCACTAGATCTTTTTCTGTGTGCCAGAGGCGTCTGGAGGAGAAGCAGCTTGATGACGGAAGAAAGCAACCCGTAACACACAAATCATGAATTTTTTAATGTTTTTCGTCTGCTGGTTTTGGTCCACTGCTTCCATCTTTTCGATGAACGGTATCAGATGTATTTCCTTATTCATTGAGTCACACAATTTACTCGATACGGCAAACTTAGGGCACTCAAAACAAAGTCTGCTTGAACCCTTTCCCTCTTAATCGTCATTTTATTGTTGGCATCTCCGGTATGTGCCAACAGAAAATGTTGTCTGAGCGCAAATATATTTTAGTGTGATCTACCCTGATTAGAAAGAAAGAAATTACACCTCTTTCTTTCGGAATTTTATCCTTTGTTCATATCACTGTACACTAATGAAAAACCTCTATTTCAGAAAACGTTAGCCACAATTACAGGTTTTGTAGTTGTGTGCTTGTGCGTGTGTTTGCCTGTGCGTGTGTGTCTGTGTTTCTGTACACACACACGAACACGCACACACACACACACACACACATACATGAACTTCTTACTTTGCCTTTAATTTTGCACCATCATTCTCATTTTACCGAGTACATTACGCTGTTGCGATAACGTAAATGCTCCCTATAAGGACGATGCATATTGCAACGAGGCAATATCAGTTCGCATTGAGGCTCGTACCAGCGTACAGCCTCAACGGTGAATGCTACGTTGAAAATTCCAGCACATTATATTTAAAACCTCACATTTGCAACAACTTTCCCCTCTTTCGATTTTTCACCATCTGCACTAATAACGCAGTTTGTCCTTTGGTGTCAGACTTTTGAAACGTCCTGTATATATATAGATTTTAAAAACTGAACTAATATTATTTCTTGGGCTTAGTTTGACACTTCTTTTGATGTCACCGTTGAGTTCTCGAACCTCCAAAACATAAGGTTTTATCCCAAACATGATCACACAGCTGAAAGGGTGATTTGTATACTTTTCGCGGCCATATTGACCACCATGTCTAATAATATTTGATAAAGTGGGTCTTTTTAATTTCTCATTATCATAATACAGTTATAAACTGGAAATTAGGTAAAAATAAGCTGTCATGAATGATAAATAACTTCAATGAACAGGAATAGAATCTTTATCATGACCGCCATTTTGAATACGCCATTATAGACAAACGAGGGCTTAAAAACTTGGGGTCTGGGGCGCTTTAGGTTCGGGAATTAATATAATATCCGCCCCTAAAAGGGCAGGTTCTAAGCCGGAAGTGAAATATTTTCCGATGTTCCGACCCCACTACAAGTGCTTAAGTGATTGAAACCATACGGTTTCGTAGGTGAAATTGTCCTGTATGGTTTGCTGTGTTTGCTCCCAGGTTTCAAGAAAGGAGGAGCTTCTGTCCTCTTCGCATCTCTATTAAGATCACCACGTATACAGTTCCACCATGTTCTTGGACTGAAGGTGAGGATTGAGGCTGCAGGATGACTACGTTCCTCTCCCAACCAGGAATTCCTCAATAACAGCAGGTACTCTGTCTGTTAACTTTATATCGAACTGTTAATAAGTCAAATTTGGATGTTTATGCAACACCTTCAACATGCCAGTCTTCACCGTGCGTACGTACCTCTCTGCAAGCTCGTTGCTAGGACTGTGGTACGGCGGTTTTGTGATGTGATCAATCCCGAACTTTTGGCAAAAGGAACGAAACTTGAGGCTGATAGATGCCAGACCTTTATCCGAAACTATTGTTTGTGGAATTCCGAGAGTCGGACATGTCTGAATAATCCAGCGTATGGTCTCCGTTGTATCTAAGGACAATACAGGTCAGACATCTACCCAGCGACTATAATCATTCACAAGCAATAGGAACGTCCTCCCAGCCAAGAGGAAATGGTCTACGTGGAGTCTTTGTCCTACAAATCTAGCTTCCGGCCACCTATTATCTGGACCTTTCTTGATCCTGGAACGCGTGGATTGGCATGTCTCACAGGTTTGGATACAATGTTGTTTATCCCTTATCATCCTGGGACACCATGCTTGTGATCGTAAGGTCTCCGTCATCGTCCTTTCCCCAGGGTGGTTCGAATGGAAGAGTTCCACAACCTTCGAGCGAAGCGACTGCGGGATGACTAACCTCCCCATCCACCACAGAAATCGCCGCTTTAGTGCCTGTCATGCTGTAACACAATGTAGTTTCCTCATCTACTGGGTCCTCTGTGGGACAAGGTAATCTGCTGAGCATTTCCGCCACAGGTGTACTTGATGATGTCACTACGTCGTAGTTGAATCCGGATAAAAAGATAGACCAACGCACTAGTCTGTTCGAGACATGCTTGGAGATTAACTTCCCTGGTGAAAATATGAACTTAATGGCCGTAGCATCAGAGATTATCTCGAAATGAAGTCCTCTTAGAAATTTTTCTCTTTCTATATGTGCATATCTTTTCTCCATATCACTAAGTGTAGATGATGCACATGCCACCATAACGAGCTCACCTTCAACACGATGGCATAATCGGGCGCCGCAACCGTATGGAGAACCATCGCATATCAGCACAATAGGTTTATTTGGATCGAATGGTATTGTGGGTTGCGCTTCTCGCAGTTCCTATAGAATGTTCCTAATTTATTTGGATGTTTCAATAGTCCATTTCTACGAAACATATTGCTTCAAGAGAGAGGTAAGATGTGGTATCTTTGAAGCGAGATTGTGTATAAATCTTTGATGGAAGTTTAACATGCCGATAAATTACCTCAACTGTGAGATGTTCGATTGTTCTGAACAGTCCAATTGCTTCTAGATTCTTACGGGAAGGACTAATACCTTTCGAAGATAATCAGTATCCAAAATACCCAACTTCCGATGATAGAGAGGTACATTTGTTGAAGTTGGCCTTCACATTATGTTGTTGAAGTTTAGAGAGAACTAGAAGCGTCCTTTCATAGCATTGTGTCGATGTATCTCCACCTACGATAACGTCATCAAAATAAAATGCGACGCCTGGCGTGTCTCCCAAGATTTTAGCCAGCGTCATTTGAAAAATATCGCCACTAACTGTGATCCCGAAGCACAACCATTTTATCTTAACGAGTCCCAAGTGTGTGTTCACTACAGTTATATTTTGTGACTTATCTGACAAGAGAAGTTGGCAATAAGGCATTTGAAGGTCCACTACGGAGAAATACTGGCAATTCTTCAATTTAGCAAATATATCATCTGTCTTGCTAATGTTGAACTTATATTTTCTGTCATCTTGTTGACTGTTGAAGAAAAATCAACACATAGCCTCAAAGACCCATCTTTCTTGGTGACTGCCACAAGAGGAGATACCCAATCAGAGTATGTGATAGCCTCCCAGTATATTTTATTCCTTGACTCTTTGACTGTTTAGAGCGGATGAACCATAATTATTTTGTTTTGTATGTTTGTCCCCTTGTACTGTTCTTCATGGAAATTGGGTCGAGGTGCGTGAATCTGTTGACTCTGGCTTTACTTTTTCTGATCGTATTAACAATCGTGTTTCTTTCTCTAACATTTCATTTTGTATTGTCAGTTCTTGACATCGCTGAAAGGTTAGCCACTGTACTGAAAGTAACTTTCATCTAGTAACTTCATATCTTATGCCTTATACTATCTGTTTAACCAAAGCTTCGTCCAGATAATTGTCGTAGTTACATTTTATGGCTTGTTGCTTCAGCCTTATGAAATAATCAGAAACTGTTTCACCTTCCTCTTGCACACAACGTCGAAACTTATATCGTTCAACAAACTTATTAGTTACAGGTTTATAGTGTGACAAAAGACTATCCCGCAGATGAGAATACCGCAAATTCTGTACAAGGTCTGGTGAGACTACATTTTTCAAGACTTTAAATGTTTTTGCTCCTATAAAGGCGATGAGTATATTAACTTTCTGATCATCGCTGAACTTTGGAATGATACACAACTGTTCGAAACGTAAGAGATAATCTTCAATGTCCTCTGCGTCTTCGTCGAAAGCGGAAAATATCATGGTTGTGTACATATTTATGACTGTAAATCCAAAACGTGGAATCTAATAACTATGAAAAGTGAGTTTTCAAACTATAATTATCGTTGATCTGCATCGGATCACAATTTATCTATTAACGTGACAAAGCCCTTGTACGTTTGATGATTAGCTATGTCTTGCTTCCACGTAAGAAGGAATCTTTATATAGTTATAAATAGTGACATCACACTATTTTTATAAAACTTAAACGGTTTATGCTTACCGTGTTATGACAAATTGCGTCAAACCGACACGTTTATGATTGCTCCAACAGTCTGTCGAAGTGAAACGTTCTTCCATACGGACTGCGCCATAATGTTGTGCGATGGAAAACACATATATTAACAAGATTAACTGACTTTATTAAGGAACTCACAAAAAAACGTAACACTTAACATTATAACGAAACGAAGTTCTCCATTCAAGGTTCTGTTTGCACAGGCTCTTGTCTAGCAGCAGTAGCTTGCTTCTTCTTCCTCTAGGAGGCAGCACTACAGCATTAAGAAAATGAAGACCTGTTAACCTGTCATACACCCGCTACCCCCTTCTCTTCATACCAACGGGTTCGTACCTATAGGGTGTCTCTTGAATAGGTTAACTTTTTAGCCTCTATAACGTGCCATGTTCCAACTTTCGAACACAGCAGGGCTTTTTATCAGGACCTCGAACCACATAGAGTTCGTATCTTATAGGAAGATGTGTTTGTCGATGAAAGAGAGAGAGGGAGAATAAACGCTCAAAGAAAAGTGTAGTAGGAGATAGGTTAAGAAACATCATAAAAGAGAACGGTCAATTTTTAATTTAGACATGCACCCTATCGTACGGCTCTCTCTCTCTCTCGCCTTACGTGTGTTAGAGGGGACGAGAAGAAACTCCGTCTTTGAATGTCCGAATTTCGAAAGGGAATCGATCAGCCCCTCGTAGAAGAGTAGAAGGAAATGGCTATTAGGTTTTGGAATAGCCCGAAAGGGGACGATCACTTATTTTCGAACTATACCCTTCTACAACCATCATACCGAGGACCGGTATGAGTTAAGGGCCATCTTTCGTTGACTGGATTCCATCGAATTATCTCACGCGGCACACTTCATTCGGGTCGGGCAATGGAAATTACCTCACTGGAGAAAGTTTATCGCAGGGTTCCAGTGAGGGTATGCTAGCGGTTGGCCGTGAATTGGTGTTTCATATCTTATAGTACATAATCACAACCAGTTACAATTCACGAAAATAAACCAAAGCTTTATTATATTTGTAACCAGACTTTTTTCTATCCGATATTGATAACGTATGTAGTACTTAGTAAGTAGGTTCTGGGGCCGAACTGTAGGTCAGAATAAATTGCTAAATATTATATTCTAAAACGTTTTTCTTAATTAAAGCAGAATATTGAATTGTCTAATACTCTAATTATGTGGAATCTTTAAGAATGTGTATTAAATTTGTTCAAATCACTTAAAGTGGTCAAAAATGGTGTAAAAATTAAGGCCATAGAGCAAGTAATAATTCTTACCGAATTCCCCTTCAATGACAATTACAAAGCTAAAGAGGTCGTAAAGACTCTCGTCAACTATCTACCATAAAAATATATTCATGTCTGTTGTTCAGTGCTGGGCTCCGTCGAGCTCTAAGGTTTTTTATTTTTTTTTGTGGCGGTTGTATTTGCGTTTTGTCTGTTTTCTTTACTTTGCGTCTCTGTTCTGCCTCTTTGGTTTAATCCCCACAATGAGGATGAATGGTGGTTAAACGAAGTTAATGAAGGAACATACAAAAATAAACACCCATGACAGAGCCAGGACTAGAACATGGGACCGTTGGAAGTGAAGTCGTGATTCCAACGCTCAAGGCGATTACATTTAATTGCCAACATTCCGATAAAATTTATTATCAAGGAGCCATTCTGCTAGTGGCGAATTCCTTCTCGGTACATGCATGGTTACAAGTAATCTTCGAACAGTGTTATTGAGAAAAGTGTTATATATTTTACAAGTCGTAAACAGATAGCAGATAAAATTCCAACAGGTAATAAAAGTATCGATGCACGTTCCTTCACAAAGATAGAGAATGGGTACGTGTGGTATTTTATGCCGCGTGACGAGTAACGTTGCGTAACATCTGTCCATTAAAAACTTTCAACTCATCACCATATGACCTTGCCACATAATTTATTTACTATAACAATATGTTTGTATTCTTTATTATCTAATATTATCATTACCTCAGAAATATATGACACTCTAAGGAATTTATTACTTTGGACTTCATAAACACATATTTTTTACGTCGTATTTGTATTTTGGATATTTTACATCTATATTTTACAGAAGAGGAATAATCTTAAACAGCAAAACAATTTCGAAGTAATACAATATTGAGATGAGAAAAAAATAACTCAATTAGTTTTGTATGAAATTTGCTTTATGCACAGATATGATAATCGGAAATGGGCCTGCTGTTTAAAGTGGTATACGAAACATTAAGTGCCTCTACCTACTTACTAATCGCAATGCCTTACCAAAGATTCGAATTGGGCCTCCCCGATGGCTCAGTGGTATCTTCGTTGCCTTGTAACCAAGAGGTCCCGGGTTCGATACCCAGTTCAGGAGCATAGTGCTTCGGATCCCACTTTAAACTGTAGGTCCAGTCCCGATTAGCCTTACTGTACATTAGATGAACTTACAACACCAAATCAATCAATAAATAAAACCAAAATTCGAATTGATCATTGCTGACCTCGTATCAAGTCAAAGTAACCCCTTCGCCATGGAGACTCTGGTTACTTCCATCATGTCCGTAGAAATAAAGGAAATGCGTATTTACTGTAGTATTGAAGGTACCCACCAAAACGTGAAATCAACAAAATATGTACGAAGGTTTTATGAGAAATTAGTTAGCTTCTGTATTTTCATTAAATATTTGCTAAGACAAGACCAATAAAATCATCCTCATCTTCGCGTTTAACCAACAGTAGCAGAGAATTTACATAAACCAAATCAATCTTAGGAACTTGTATGTGCAATTTTAGTAAACAAAGTTCCATTTAAATTATTTCTTTCATTCGATTTCTATGACATGGGCTAGCGATGACATTTTTCTATTTTTTTATTTCTTGATCACGTTGGCACAACCAATCATACTACAGTAGCTGCCGGCCGCCACTGACTGGAACTACAGTTTAAAGTGGGATCTGAAACACTGTGCAATGTGCCTCCACCTGGTATCCAACCCGATACCCCTTGATTACAAGGCGATGACGCTACCACTGCGCCATCATAAAGACGCAAGGATGGAAAAGATTGAATTGATCTTGCCAAGGATAGGGACAGATAGAAAGGCTACTGTTGCTGCAGTCATAAATCTTCGAGTTAAGAAGGCTAGATAGTAAGTTAGTTAAAAATTATATCCCAGTAAATTTTTGAATCTTCGCCAAAAAATGAAACAAATTAGGCTATTTGATCCTGACAGCCTACACTAATACATGTGGCTTAGAAGTGGAAATATTCAGGAGGTGATGAGCCTAATTAAAGTTGTGCAATGAGTGGACTACCTTTGAATTAAACGGAAAAGCTAAATACTGAAAATTATACTGTACTAAACCAAAAAAGTAATGATGCGCTAGTAGATAATCTAAATAAACCAGTGTCATAAATACAAAGAGTTTGCGTTATAATTTAGTTAAGCAATGATTTGTCCGAATCAACATGACCACTTAGGACAGAAATGGCAGTCCCATATCGAGTTGATTTGTTGATTTGACTGGTCTGCTTTAATTTACATCTCTTTTCTGCCACTTGTGCAAATTGCGAAAATGAGTCTGAATGGTGATAAAATCAATTTTAAACTACAATCACAAACTCACACACCGACATGATACAACATAATCTACACAGGATTTAACTGGGAATCTAGACTCCGTAGCCTTGTTAGTCAACAGAATGTGGTCCAGGGTGTACTATACGAAAGAAATGTTTACGTTTTCAGTTCCTTACGAAATCCGCTTGATGTAAGCCACTGACCCTTTCCCCTTTTGGTAGTGAAGCAGAACAGAGTGTTAGAAAAGTATAAAGCGAGAGCGTAATGATCGAATAAATCCTATAAATTGAGAAAGTTGGGCTGAAATTTCATATCAATGAGAAAAGAATAACACAGGTCTCTCAGGTAGAATATAGATAGAATGCTTTGAATCCATAACACCGTAAATGTCATTTAGACTCCTGAAACCGTTTGAATGAGATCCTCACTGTCTATCAACACATATTAGGAGTTTCATTTCTACCAGGCGCGGTTGCCCTACAGCTCACAAGAGCAGTGAGCCAGTAATTTTTATGGACTTTTAGAATTAAGACTAAACAATGGATTTAGCTCTTCGCAACTTTCCCCAAAATTTCTACATTGTAAGTAAGATAGGATAATGACGGGGCAAACGGACATTGGGGCAAACGGACACTAGGGCAAACGGACATCCCTAAAAAATGGTACGAATAATTTCGGTTTGAAGTTAGCAACAGTGCAGCAGTTGGATTTGTGTACGAACCTGAATGTTTGCGAGTAGGTGTGTTGAGCATCGGAAGAAATCGTAAAGAAGAAACGCCGATCCAGCCTAAAAAACCTGACCAGGTAAGCATAAAATGTACATGCAAAATCCTAAATAATAAAAAAAATGTCTTGCAAACACAAGGATTGCATGGATTACTATGGTCCCGCCGAAGTTGTTAATTGAAGTGTAGTAAAGGCAGTGATTCCCTTATAGATACATATGTGTTGCAAACATTGTGCTGCCATCTGGTGAACTTTTTCGTAATGTACGGCTAAAGGCTACATGTGGGGCAGATGGACAGGATGCCGTTGAACTTTATTGCATTTAACTATTGTTAGGTACTTCATGATTGAGATACTAATGTATACTTGACTGAGTATTGCAAGTGGCAAGTGTGAATTCTATGTAATGCATTTTATGCACTTCAAATGTTTGTATTTCTAATACAATGTGCCCTTGTTACAGGATGGTGAGAGATCTAGAACGAACAAAAGGCCACTGTTCGTGGACAGATGCTAATATGCAGTCGGTTGTGAAAGCTGTAGCAGATGTAATGTCTCTAGCTACAGCAGCAAAAACAGTTTCTGTTCGACGGAATATTTAAGATGACGGGTATGTAGTAATGTGCAAATTCCAAAATTTGGACAACACACCACATTCTCAAGTACAGTGGGATACCCGGTTAAGGCCCATAGTGGTTCGGACTTTAAACTGTAGGTCCAGTCCCGAGTAGCCTTACTGTGCATAAAGTGGACTTAAAACACCAATTCAATCAATCAATCAAGTTCAGTGGAGGCACAATTAGTGGAACAGCTTCTGAAATTTGATGCAATAAGATACGGTTTGACCTATAAAAAACTCCGCAGCGTAGTATACCGTTATGCATGTACAAATGATATTATACACACCTTTAATAATAATCTTCAAATGGAAGGAAAGGACTGGGTTCAGCGGTTCCTTTCTCGGATTATATAATTAATATTAACTTTAAAATATTTCAAACGCAACTCAAGCTACATAAGTCATGGACTGAAATAGGAGGAGTAGGACGAACCGACAGGGATAAGAACACCTAGCCTCTGGGGTGAGTAATCTCCCAAACAATAAATTCAAATAACTAAAGGTCCTCAACCTATTGCGATCTGTCCTTGGCGGTTCGTCTTGCGGCATGGATCAAGCATACTATAGATTCCGGGAGTCCGGAATCCGGATCACAGTGCATACATAAAACAAGAAAAAGAATGTGAAAAGAAATAAAATAAACATAACTAAATAAAAATGACCCAATTATACTAAAATATAACTATGTGCTGGTATCTGTGAAGACCACTAACGATACTGTAATGTGTAATTTGTGACTTGTAATTTACATATAATAATCAAATCACTGTATTGGAAACCATGTATATGTATGTGTCTTATATATTTTCTTTACTGTTATTTTTTTTTCTCTTCTTATATTTGTTTTATATATATATATGTGTACTGTAGTAAAGGATAATTTAAATAAAGGTAGTGTGTGCAACAATAATGGGTGAACCGTAATACGAGCAACTGCCGTCCCAGTTTATATCAGAGGCACTGGGACATGCGCATACCCTCGAATGTATGCGGGTGGAGGTTAGGATACATTCGGGGGTTCCCCCATTATTGTTTTTGGTTCCTTTCTCGGCACAAGAACCTCAGCTTGCTTGTTGCGAGTCACCTGTCGTATGCTCGCACTAAGGAAATTATTTAAATTTTTTACAACAATTTATCAAAGCTACTGGACGAACACGATCTGTGGGACAAACATTCCAACATATTCAACCGCGACGATACAGGATTGTAACTGGTGTACAAACCAAAAAGAGTCGTGTCCAAGAGAGGCAAAAGAGATGTTGTGAGCCAAACAAATTTTGAATAGAGGGAAACAGTGTGTGTAATGGCATGTATCTGGCACAGGTCAGTATTTGCCTCCTTTTGTTGTCTTGAATGCCAGAGGTACAATGACAACCATGAAATTGTCATGCCCCCTGGTACTAAAATAGTGCTTTCAGACAGTGGATATATGCAGTGGAAACAATTTGCCCACTTCATGGACAATTTCGTTGATATGAAACTAAGTTGACCTTCTGTGCTTACCACCACAAAGTACACACAAGCTTCCGCCTCTGAGTGTGTCTTTCTGTGGCCTACTAAAAACATTTTACAATGATGCCTGTAGAGGTTACGTGGCACAAAATGCGGGAAATGAGATAAGTAAAGTGGTCTTTGTTGGGATTCGTGCTGAAATCTGGAATCGGAATAATGAAGCCACTGTGGAGAATGCTGTAAATGGGTCCAATGCTTGTGGAATATATCTATTTAATCCACAACTCCTGCCTGAGCATGTCTTTGTTCCTGTAACTGTCCATGTTAAGATGAGCCATCATCAGAGCCTACAGCAAGAGAAAAGCATGTGTCATCTCGTGGAAGTTTTGATGAGCTAAACCCTTTGCATCAACTTCTGGGATCTGCTGCAGGAAACGCAAAACTGGGCAATCACATGTATTGACGGATCTTTCCTTCGTCGCTTGCCTGAAAGACAAGGAACTGAAAGCTGCATAATTTTTTTTCTTTTAAAAAAATGAAAGACGTGATGAGTGCCGTGTATGCAAAGATGTGTACAGGCAAGGTCAAAATTCAGTGCAGTGCTTAGAATGTTCTCTCTGGTTTCATGTAAATTGTGTTGTAACGAAAATGACCCATATTTTGTGTGTTGTTATTTTGAGAGTGATGATAGTTCATAAATCATAACGTGTCTATCTGCCCTGGTCAAATGTCCGTCTGCCCCGAACGTGCTGGGTAAATGCACGCTGCCGCATCCGGGGATTGATCAGACTATTTTCTGACAAATTTTCATTTCTTTTGCATACTACCGTATGTGTTATCATGTGTTAACTGAACGTTCCTACCTTCTGTACCAAAGTTTTTTTCATATTTCAATAAAATGTTTCAGACTTATTTTGAAAATTGTGCTTAGGGTGTCTGTTTGCCTCGTCCTTTCTTACCCTATATGTGACAGTAACACGGTAATTTATTTGCGGAGAAAGAGAAGTAGCGCTTCTGCAGTTTAGCAGTTGAACCCTCTCAAGGCAACGCCTCATAACTACTAGATGATGTGTCCAGTGAATCGAGAGGTTGAGTATACTTAGGTTACAGTGTAAGTGTTTCTGTCTGCGCAGATAAGACATGACCGCCGGAAATTAATGTAAAGCTGATTCCACATCAAATCACCCAGTAAATTTCAAAATATAAACCACCGATTCAGATTTTCATGAAACTTTGTGTTTTTGTTAATACTAACAAGGTATTAAAATATGCAAAGTTTTCTTCTCTACTCCTTATAGTTACTCAAAAACAGGAAGCTAAAGTTTCAGAATTTTGCACTGATTTGATCATTGCCGAGGCCATGGTAGCGGCATGCAGTGCTTAATAAAAAAACATTATATCTCAGTGTCAAATCGATATATCACTTTGAATTTTTTTTTAAAATTTCATAGATATATACGTGTATATTCCATTTAGAATATTGTCACCAAGATTCCTTTGCACTGAGAGCCAGAAAAAAAATATTGAATTGCAAATAATTTTGATTTTTTGTGTCAACTTTTGACGTTACTAAAATTCCATTATCACTAAAAGGTACTGCAGTTATCATGCTAATTCATGCTGAGTTTTTCAATTTTTAGCTTAAAGTATGTTCTAAAAGTATGTGAAATAACATTAGTGGCTTTCTCACTGCTTCTATTAACAAATCTTCATTAAAACAAATTTTATGTACATTCATTAGTGTTATTCCATGCAAAATCATCACAAAAATGAACTTTTCAACACGAACATTTCAGATTATCATGAAATTTGGTAGGATGGTAGAATACCTGAAGTAACTTATTTATGTAAACTTTTAGCCCTCAGTGATACAAGGTATTTATACAGCAGGGTTGTCAACCTTAATAAAATGTAAAATTTAAGTGCTTACAAGGTCAAATGAAACAATTCATAGCTTTGCTACCAATTATGGAATAACTTTCACCTTGGGCTTGTTCTGAAGCTAAGTGAACATAGTTTTCCTAAAAAAAATCTCTATATGAAAATATTGAAATGTTCACTTCAAGGTCACAACAATATTTTTAAACACCCTGTAGGACTAATTCTGATTATTCCTTATTTGAAGGCAAAGTTTACAATTGCCATTTTATTCATTAAAATTTGGGCTGAATTAAAGGATTTGGATCCGTGATCAATTCACTAAACTCCAACACCCTCTTAACAGTTTCTAATTCTATTTCCAGACAATCCTCCAATTTTTCATCAAAATGTACAATACCTTGTCAGTTCAGCCTAAATTTACTCGTACACATCACACCTACTAGGAAAGCTTATACTTCTAGATGAAAATAAAATTCTAGGCGAACGTTTGACGTTGAGTCTATTTGCGGGAACTGAAAATGTGTTGTATAGTGGAACCACAGGCAAAAACGTGCGCATACCCGCGACTCATGTGCGCTGTACTCCCGCGGGATGGGGAGGGGCATGGTGAACCATGCTTCCTTAGGCCCGAGCTGAACGGATCGAGGGGAAGGTGTGCGAAGGATTTTAGCCGATTGTTCTTATGTTTGTGGTCGCTCTATATGACTTCAGTGAACCCGCAGGAAACCAATACAGAGGGCTCGCCTGATTTATGCTCTTCTTCCTGTAATTTCAGAACTCCTTCCATGGCTGCAGAGGAACTGGGACTCTCTCCCCGAACACATCCGCTTCAGCATCGCCCGCGTAGATAGCCTCAGGGATAATATCGGAAGTGATGCAACGGGTCAATTTCGTCCGGCTTGTAGAAGTCGT
This sequence comes from Lepisma saccharinum, assembly GCF_977018435.1. Taxonomy (NCBI): domain Eukaryota; kingdom Metazoa; phylum Arthropoda; class Insecta; order Zygentoma; family Lepismatidae; genus Lepisma; species Lepisma saccharinum. The sequence goes on from NC_139238.1 coordinate 51,003,217, forward strand.
TTGCCGAGCGCACCGCATGACTTCGATCGTCGTGGCGACGAGTTTTGCTCGAGTTCCAAAACGGTTTCCCCAGGAGAGGGAAGTTTCGCACCACGTTCGACTGTGCTGCAATCTACGCGGCAGGCGACCGAAGCTCATCCAGCGGTGGTGAAGAAGAAGAGAGGTCGCCCAGCCAAACTCAACAAGAAAGATGTAGGTAAGATTTATATCGTCTTATTTGACTCTGTGCAGTCCTTTTGTAGTTTCACTTTTAACGTCCCCTTTCTACCTCTCTTAATCGCAATGGTGAGGATGAAAATTCGTGAAACGGATGAACGGACAAAGGAAAGGAACACGTATGACCAGAATCCCAAACCAGGCCCGTACCCAGGATTTTTTGGAGGGAGGGGTCAGATCAGAAAATGTATAGGATATATGTGGGTTGTAAATAAAGTAGTGGCAACACTGTCAGGAAAAGGTAATGCCACCGTGCATGTGATATCAGGCAGTGAGTAATGTCAGTTTGGAGCCATGCTGATGTGTGGAGTGTCAAAAGTGGTCGGTGCGGCGAGTGCTGTTGTGTATGTAGGAGGTTGAAATGAACACCGTTTTCTGTACTAATCTAAAACATGTTTACAAAGGCAGAACAGTGATCTTGGATCAAAATCCAGTTTTCATCATGGCAAAAATGCACATGAATGTGATCAAATCTTGCATGAACCCTGAAGCAACAATAACTAGTTTTACCTGATGGTTGCTCAATGGTGACAATATCGGGAACCAAGCATGATGAAATTTTCCTCATGTTGAGGTTGTTCTCAAGAACGCATCACAACCTCCTAAAGAAATGCACTTACCCTTTATGCAACGATCAGATACGGCTAGGTATTGTTGCTACAGGCTTCATGTAAGTCTTGCTGACATTGTCGTGCACTTTTTCCACAGGCAACCTGGATTTAGCTCCACAATCAATGTTCTACCTTTGTAGACATGTTTTAGAGCAGTACAGATAATGGTGTTTATTTCAACGTCTTACATACACCACAGTACTCACTGTACCAACCACTTTTGGCTCTCCACACATCGACATTGGCCCAAACTGACATCGCTCACTGCCTGACAGCACATGCACTGTGTTGTCACCTTTTCCTGACAGTGTTGCCACTACTTTATTTACAACTCACGTGTGTACAGTGTGTACAGTGGTGGAAAAAGGTCTTCCCCATAAGACTTTAATGGCAGTAAATAATGCCGGAAAGGTAGGCAACACACATTGCACCTTTAGGTGATCGGGTGATTCTGTCTGTCTCAAGGAGCAACTCGTCTTTCATGCAATAGCCAACAGACACAGGAAATGTAGGAAAGTCACGTGACATCAGGTGGAATGTTGTTCGTCATAAAATCGCCTTTTCTTAAGCCAGGTCGCAGAACCGACAAGAGTTATAGCCTATGTCCGAAAATGATTCCCCTAAAACCGTTGAACGAAACGCTAAAATAATTCTTGCCTTAATTACAAAGGCTACTATACTATATGTGCCGCTGTAGCTCGGTCGTTAGGGAGTTTGATTACCATGCGAGAGATCTGAGTTCGATCTCCGACTGGGGAGAATTGGAATTTTGTCCATCTGTTCAAGTGGCTCCGGCGCCCACCCAGCGTCGTATAAAGTGGGTACCTCTAGGAAACTTGGGGGGGGGGGGGTAAAGGCGGCCAGGGGCGTGGTGCTGATCACATTATCCCCACCTTCGGTCGTAACAAGAAAGTGTGGGACCCTAACTCCGCACCCCCTACACGCCTTCATGGCTTGGTGCAAAGCGTAAGGTAGCACTTTGCTTTTTCATTTACTATACGTTCCGATTTTGTCGGAACAGAACTTTCTAATTTCTATGTGGACTTTCTTCCAAGTTCCGTAGGGATGTGAATAGGCTCCAGTTTTTCTTGATACAATTCAACCATGTTATATTTCGTTATAAAAAACACGGCCGATATCCTGTGTGTGTGGGGGGGAGGGGCTATAATTCAAACATGTGAGGTGATACTTTTCTCACTACTCCATTCTCCGATTCTTCGTATCCGAAATAACTCTCAATTCCACACACTGAAAATGTAGCATTTCCTACATCTTAGCATGCAAATATCTACCAGCAAAGTAATGTGTAGGCACACAGTGGTTCGCATGCCACTTTAAACTGTAGGTGCATTCCCGATTAGTATTACTGTGCATAAAGTGGACTTAAGACACCAAATCAACCAACCAACACAATCCCGTTATCGTCCAGATTATCGAAACCAGAGCTTTGTCGCGAGTAACATAAGCAGGAAGACAATGTGAAATTACCGAACAGAAACAGAACCTAGAACGGCTAGATTGGATTAAATCGACGATACAGCACGCGTTCTAAAATAAAGAAGAATACGTAAGTTGAAGGACCTCGATACACACACACACACTTTTCCTCCCCTCAATGGTAAGATATCTTTCTTGCAGAGAAGCCTTTAGGTAGGGTTTCAAGGCCACGACGAAAAAGTGTTTTACATGCAATGACGGGACCAAAACACGGGTCTAGTTTGATATGAAAGCTGTGTTCCACCTTATTTCGTACGTCATTGATAACAGGAACACGGCCTCGTCTGCTAACCCTAGTTTCGTAGAGCAGACGCCTGTTTGCCACCCTTTGGTTCCGTGACTTTCGCTCGTAGTTAGCAAGAGTGAATGACTCACCAGATACCTGTTGCCTGTGAGCTTATACAAGAATAGATATTTCGTTAGTATCTGTTTTGTTTCATCTGCAGTTATATCAGTTAACGTTCGAATAGTTCCCTAATGGTTACGTTATTTTAAATTAGTTCTCGAGAGTGAGCTTTCTATCTATTTGTATGGGGGTTGGGGTATACAGCCTGCATGTATTATTTTTTTCCTGAAACAAGAAGAAATTCCAAGACAAAAAAAGAGTCGTAGAAGAGTAGTTAATAAAAAAGAAAGAAGAAAACGAAAATGTAAATGTTTAAATAAATTATTGTATAGATCGAGTGAATAATATTTTCTCACAGGGCCTCCTCGATGGCGTAATGATAACGTCATCACCTTATAATCAAGGGATCCCGGGTTCGATACATGGTGGATGCACGTAGTAGTTCGTATGTCATTTTAAACTGAAGTTCCAGTCCAGATTAGCTTATCTGTGCAGAAAAACTAAAAAAAAAAAGAAATTGTCACAGTGTAAGAAAATTTCATGTTCAACCACATACAAAAGGGAATAATTTATTCCAAGTTGGAGTTCACATTTATAGCATCTAACCAACACAATGTTGGATCGCAACGTATTTTCTCAGATCCATTTTAATTATACAGGGTGGGAAATAACCTTTTGCTAGGGGTCTGCAGGAAAAAGTAACAACAATTAAGAAATTATGGTGATACCAAATGTTTACTACGACAATTGTGGTTACAAAAACAAAATTAAAAGTTAGTTCACGACAAAGCACCTTGCTTCAAGGCAAATGCTAAAACCAAGGCCTTCTTCGGCGAAGTGGCATTGACTTCTTCAGCAGTTCTGAATGGCCGGGTGCATCACCGGACCTGAATGCAGCGAAGCACTTTGGGGCTATTCTGAAGGACGCAGTTGATTCCTTGATGATAGTGGAACGTGGACCGGACCGCTATTCCCGGCCAACACTCCTTGCACATCTGGAACAAGTCCTCCGTGACATGGAATGGAATACGGACTGTTTGCGAATCTTCTGAGCTCCTACCCTGATCGTCTTCGTGCTGTGAAAGAAGAAAACGGCGGACATACTAACTTTTAATTTTGTTTTTGTAACCACAATTGGCGTAGTAAACATTTGGTATTACCATAATTTCTTAATTGTTGTTACTTTTTACTGTGGACCCCTAGCAAAAGGTTATTTCCCACCCTGTACGTGCATGATAAAATAACAGAAGTTGAGGAAAGAGAAAGCCAAGCGAAACACAGATGCCTTCTCCAGAATTTCAAATCTCGTTACGTAAGGTTCTGGGTTGAAGTCCCGAGCACGCATGACTCTCTTGTTCTTGCCCTTTTATCTGCTCTAATGTATTTCATCATAAATCGTCGTTATGGTTTACCTCCAGGGGAGGAATAATGACAATAATTGCCAATACAAAGCCAATAACGAACAGAACAAAAACTCAATTAGGGAGACGTCAAGAAAGAAACAAGACTTTACAGTGTCTCCGTCTCTCGGTTTCTCGAATTGAAAATTGCTCTCCCGTTCTCGGTCTCGGCTAGTTAAATATAGAAATCGAAAAAGTATGTGAAGATACATATATTTCATATATATCCCGGTTTTATAGGAGATTTCGTGAGGGATGAAATAAGTACTCTTCGATCATGTTTATTTTTATTAGTTTTGTTACGTAACATCACTTTTCTTCCTAGTCGCGGACGAGTGGCCATTACATGAAATTAATGACGAAATACTCAAACACCTGTGACAAGGACGGTACTCAAATCCGGGAACTTTGGTGACGAGATCGAAGGTTAACCACTTAATGAGCTTGCCCACCGAGTCTGCGTAATGTTGCTTGTGTCAGATTGAATGTCTATGATGTTACTTCGTGCCGAATAATATGACGTGACATTATGATATTAATATATTAATAGTATATATAATATGCCTAGTCATTTCATTGATTGATCCCAATTGCGCACACAAAATATGGTATAATGTCCACTCCTAACCAACCTCCGTGGCGGAGTGGATAGCACAGCGCGCTACGACAGCATGGGCCCCTGGTTCGAATCTCGGCTTGGCCATGGGTGTTCTTGGTGATTGTCCGTTAATCAATGTCATCATATCATCACTCATTACTCATCTTCATCGTCGCTATTTGCCAAAAGTGAAAGAATAGCGACACTAAATCACAAAAATCCAATCAAATGGAACATCTTCACCGATTTAATTCTATACCGTACCAAATTCCCAGTTTATTACTGCTTCTTGCTTCATTTTACTGCATCTCAATTGTTTTCCGATTCGAAAAAAATTGGAGTGTTGAGCAGTTGATTGTGCATTGTTTCGTTGTTTGGATTGTTTAAATAACGTCGTATTAATTAGTTTTAGACCAATCGTGACAGAGGGAATCGAGAGCACAAAGGAAGGGGAAAAGACAAGTTAGAGACCACGGCTCTCTTTAAATGTAGGATTCCTTGAACACGACTGAAGTGACCGTAGAATATTATGGATAAAATTTGTTTCGCTTTTTCCTTTTATTTCTGTTTCAGTTATTTTACTTCGCTTTTCTTCTCCCGCTGGCGTTAATCGTGTCGGTGAGAAAGAATTATAAACTCGTGAAATGGACGATGGGACAAAAAAATATATATGCCTGTCTCACGGTTCGAAACTGTGAACACAAAATATTGTCTTATTTTTACAATTTACGCCAAATATGGTTCTCTTTCTCAAGGCGTTCCATTGCCTCTCCGATGGCGTAGTGGTAACGTCTTCGACATGTAATCAAAGGCTTCCGAATTCAATACCAGATAGAGGAACATTTCGTTCGGATACCACTTTAATCTGTAGGTCAAGTGCATAAACTAGACTTAAACCATTAGCGTGTGGCATGTGGCCTGTGATGAGAACCATCATTTCAGTGAACCTTCTTGACAATGACTAGTATCACTCGAAAAATATTTTCTTACGAGTAGATCTTGTTAAGAAACCAGTTGCTGAAATGTTCTTCTTGAGGCCACGTAGCACCCAGCTGTTGTTTGTTGTTGCTGGGGCATGAGTCATGAGACTCATGCTATCAATTCTCAATCCTTCCCGAGAACTCAGATCCACCAGACAAACTTAAGCGAATAATTTGTTATTTGGGTTGCATAAACAACAGGTTTTAAGACGTTACGAAATTCTAGGTACCGTGGCCCAGGTAATTCTTTCTCCGACTGTGTATATATATATATATATATATATAGAGAGAGAGAGAGAGAGAGAGAGAGAAGAGAGAGAGAGACAAAGAGAGATAGAGAGAGGAGGGGAGAGTTTACAAATAGATGAAATGTTAAATTTTTTTAAGCGTTCTATTTTATTTAATTCTTGCTTTCTGTTAATAATTATGAATAAGATTTTATACTTATAACAGTCTTTCATTCGTGTTTTATCTTTATTTTATGTCACACAGCTTATTGTTTACATTCAATTGTCTGAAATATTCAAATAGTTCTGTCTTCCGCGAATTAACAATGTTTTCAAATTTTCTTTAATATTCTTGAAAAGTCATTATAATTCTGTTTAGAAATAAATATATTTATAAATTTAATGTTGCGTATTAGCTATTATTATTATTACAATAAAGAACATGTCTAAATGTGAGTTAACGAAAGGAAGAAACTTTTTCGTATCACGACTGCAGTTTGAAAAAAGTTGATAGAGGTATTAAAGGTAATGGACTGTCCCGAGTAAATCGCTAAATCGTACATCTGATAGCCTTGCATCAATGAATTTAAAACTAAAACCAGCCAACATTGCAGACTACAGACTTCTTCACAACAAACACATTCATTCTTGCAAGAACAAAATTGAAATATTCACAAATTTGCAAAATCGTCGATGTTATTTTCGGTACTTTTTATAGGTTTATATTTAAATATTTCATGGTTCGAGGGGGGCATGGGCCACGTGGTCCTCTCCTGGGTACGGGGCTCTCCTGAACACTTCGAAGAATCGTGAATTGGGTACTCAGAGGCTAAGAGGGCAGTGGACTGGAGAGCAGAGGTAAAGAGGGCTCCGAATGAATAATAAAGATAAAACTTTGAAAAGAGTAAAGATCGAAGGGCCCTATGAAAATGTTAGTTCTCTATGAAAGCTTTTATTGCAAAGAAATACATCTAACATTTATCTACTTTACTGCGCTCGCATAGATAAAATTCCTGTGAGAGTCGTATCTAGTTTATACTTATTACTTATAACAATACAAGCTGTTTGTGATGACTAAAAGTATGAGCTGGGACGTTTAGAAAATTGAAAACAATTTAAACTGAGAAGGCGTGTTTGGCGATTAGTCAGTGCTCGTAGTGAGGAGGGATGCGGGGGGATGGTATCCCCAGTAGGCATCCCCCAAGCTGTCCCATTGTTACGATGTTAAACCATAGGAACATTCCCTGAGCTAACCCCAAAGCTCGACCAAACATCACCGCAGCTAACATTTTCCACTTCAAGCTCTGGATAAAGTGCATGAAGGTGCACAACTTTCTCAGATTCCTCGAACACAGAAAACTTGATTTTCACTGTAGATTCGACTTTTTGAAACCTACTGTGTCAATATCTAATACAACCGAATTATGTAAATCCAACATTTTGAAAAATTCACCCAGATGTTTCACACCGAAATCAAGATGTCTAAGCAAATTATTTATGTAACTCCTATAAGTCTGAAACACAACTCTGCAGAGCAATTATCTCAGTTTGTTAATTTATAAGAGGTATAGGCGGAATCCAAGATTAAAAGTAGCAAGTCCATGCTTACCAGGTTTACTGACCATCCCTGTCAGGTTATTGATTTACCTTTAGACATCAAGTTAAAAACAACACAGAAAGTGCACATCTAGATGCACACGATTCGTGGATACGTCACGAAAATTAGTTGCTAATAGCCCTTTTCCTGGCGTTTTGAATATATCCGTTATTAGAGTTAGACAGTGGTGTGCCAAGGAATTTTGAAAGGGGGTATACGTAGCCTATATTTCATTTGAGTAGCCCTTCCTCATTATTCTATAATTTCCATCGCCTTCACTCTTATATTTTTTTTTAGAAAAATCGGGTCAAAGGAGGGTGCTAGGACACACGCCACACCCCCTTGGGAACGGCACACATAACATTGAAATTGTAATTTTACAGTAATGTACTTTAGGAGGTTAGATTTGGTGTTCGTAGCATATATTAAGTCAGGTGATGATTCATCAATGACTATGATGCGCATGGGGACAAATTTTTTAATGGTTTAAGATCCTTGATTATGCATTCTCTTAATAGAATAATGAAGATCTCCTATTTTTAACACACACAAGTTTATTTGATACGTGTCTATTTTTACTAACTTAATGTAGGTCATAAATAATATTGCATTTGAATCATATCTAATACCAAATTTTATATCTATTTGTATTTCTTGTAGTTTTTAAATAACTAAAAGGATAAATATTTCCTTGTGAAATTATTAATTATAAAATTCTGCGCAGGATATGCTTTTGATATATTTATTTTTTATCAAAGTGATATACAGATTAATCAGAGGATTCCATGCACGTGAAAGACAATAAATTAACTTGATACTTCGTATAATGTACTAAGTGTCATACGTGTGGCTTTTAAATTATGGGAGTATATCGATATTTTATTTTTGATTGTGTGGACGCTGTAAAGAAGGATGTATCGACATATATAATTATCGCAGCAAACAGACAAACAGGAGCATCTATAAATTTTATGTATCCTCAGCGTAGCATTTTATAGGCCTTCGTTGTTAGAACATTTCAATGTTTACATTAGTTAGTTTGCGCGATATCAAGATACGACTATCTTTACTCTCACGGCTAGGAAGAGGAGCCGATCAAGTTAATTTGTTTCCTTAAGTTACTATTTGCTAGGTCTATTCGTTTAACACAATTTGTATTTACAGCTTTGTTCTTTCCTCGTGGATACTGATGGATACTCATACACAGTGCACCTACAAAGTTTTAGACTAACTCAATAAAAAGTGTAAATATGTAAAATTTACCATGAGCGTTAGTTAGTCTTCGATGTACATGCCTCCTACGTCCACACACTTAGTGGCATGGCTGTACAATTGCTTGATGCCCTTAGGATATCTTCTTTTGGATTGTGTTTAGGTGCCTCGTCACAGCTCCTTCAATTTTCAAAATGGTTTAAAAACGTTGGCCCTTCAGGTTGGATTTCAATTTGATAAATAAATAGTAGTCAGGCAGTGCCAAGTTTGGCGAACAAGGCTCCTGGTTTAATACAGTCACTTATTTCCGTACCAAAAACTGTTCGACAACAATTGCCTTGTGGCTTTGCACATTATCGTGCTGCAGGAACAAAGCACTGGATTCAACTAACTCTGGTCTCACCCGACCCAAATGGCTTTATATACAGCTGCAGTCACAGTGTGACTTTCAGGGAAAAAATCCTTTTGAACCACGCGTTCCACTCGAAGAAGACAACAAACATTGTCTTCACACGAGACTTCGACTAGTGGAGTCCACCACATCTTCCCGGCCATCACAGAATTGACGATGGCAGATGAAAACATTGGTACGAGAAAGGCTTCATTGCCGTAAGCGAGATTCAGCATTTCAACGTTTCCTGAAGGGGTTTTACAGAGTTTTACACAAACTTGGTCGTCACTCTTTGTTCTGTTTTCAAATCCATGACTAGGGTACAAAACACTGCAATAATTTAAACACTGTAACTCACTCAATGTTTCACCGAAATAGACACCGATTTCACTGTACACTCACCACAAGCGACACTACGTAATACATGTACCAAATGCCTAATGGCAGCATTTACCTTGTTACAATATTGCCAGTTTAATAACTTAGTAGACAATCTGTGTAGTTCACAGAGAATGACAGAGATACAAATTATGTTGGGTTTAATTTACTTCGTTTTTATGCCACTTGCTGCTAATCGCTAAGATGAGATGGAGCGACAATGTGATGAAATTAATGAAGAAACACCCATTCCAAGGTCTGGATTCGAATCTGGGAACCCTGATATTTTACCCCGCTGTGCTAACCGCTCTACAACTAAGTTAGGCTCTATTAATAACTGCATTGCTACTTAAAAACTTAGTATTTATATTAGAGGTACTGGAGTAATATTAAATAGAATATTGATATGAAACAATATTTTTCCATCGAGGCCCCCAAATGTGATGGACGACCGCCTAAAACTTTTCATCCATCAATGATAGACATTTCTAGCTTTATAAATTTGAAATCTACGTCTTTAAATTATAATCAGAAAGTTAACTCAATAAATGTTATCTTAAACTCTATATGCATTATAGTAAATAACTGTAACATACCGTATACCTTGAAGCAGGGAAAAGGGAGATTGACTTGCCATTTGTGAAATGAAAGTCTGTCAAGATTATGTCAACACTTAATCACTTACGTCCGATAACCATAACTCCCGCCGTCCACATGCAGAGTGGTCAGCGTAAAGAATTTCCAAGCCAGAAATTCTAGAATCCCAAGGGTGTATCATTCTCTTTGTTGTATCATTCTTTCAATCAGTTCATCATTCATCTTCACTGTTTGGATTAGCACAAAAGGTGAAAATGTGACCTAAAACAACTAAAATATAGAGTAATTGGAGGAGAGCTCCCCCTAAGAGACAATTGGTTGAAACCCCTTCACCTTTTACTCTACTTATGTTGCTATATGTTTAACCCAACCCTAATCTATTCATATTTCAATGGATTGTGTTACAATTTCTATAAATTAAATATAACCTGAAATTTGAGCCATTTCTTACAAAACGGTGGTACGTTTGGCCATTTCTCATGAGAATTACATTTGAGATGCCCCACACGATAAACATTTATTTAGATATAGCACATTTCTTCTATGAAACATGTACATTATTAAAAGCAATCTTTTTGTTCAATGAAAAGCAAAATATTTTACAATCATTACATGACATAACTTAATAATTTATCGGCAAGAAAGGTCTTTAAAATATAAAAATAGAAAACGTTTGCTAAGTACACTTATTCAAATTCCTCCAGGAATGTTTAAAATCCTTTGTTCTCCCCGTTCTCTCACCATACAAGGTGTATGCACTTCAGAGAGTCTACCCTGAAGTTGCATTTTCCCAGTCTTCCCAGCATTCAAAAACACTTGAATTCCTTTCCTACTTGTGAGTCCACGTTTTCTTAGTCACATGAGGATTTCTGAGAATTGGTTCCTACGTTATCGTCGTCATTTATTGATTCAACTTGTATTCTTCATCTTGCACATTTCCCCTTAATCGATCATTTCTTACTATTTATCCATAATTTATTATATTTTACTTTGAAATATCTTATCTTATTCACTTTAAAATTACTACAGTTATTATTTTAAAGAAAATCAGAAACAAAAGGAAATGCGGCATTTCTCTTCACATGATATTAAGGGGCATGTAACCTATCCTTAAATGAACGGGTTAAAGTTACAGTAGTGTAAGTCACTTTCTCAAAAAACAATATAAGTCTGACTCACAGCACTTTGCTGATCAACACAGCAGCTGTTTCCTTTATCACTAGACCTTAAACTGTCATCTGTTGACAGTTGATTGAATATCTGATTGACTTCACGTTTTCTGTTAGCAGATTGACGTATACAGATCTGGTTTCTATGTCTAAGTCATTTTTTTTTCAAAGTGACTTACACCACTGTAACTTTAACCCGTCCAAATACTGGGTAGCTCTCTAAGGAGAGATGCTCTGCCGTGCTTGTTGAAAATACAACACGACTGTTAAATCATGGGAAACCATTTTTTTCTTCATGTTTTCTATAGCATTTAGCGTAAAACGAGGCTAAATCAAATTCTAGAACTAGAACTGTAATAAAAGGTAGGTATTTTACACTTGAGATAGAAAAGCTTTGGATCTTACGTACTCTTTGTCTCGATTATTAAAAAAAAATGACATGTCAACTCAGATTTCACGTATGATAACGTTCAGGCTGCAACTGAGAACAAAGAGCAGAAAAAGTCACATTCTCGCAGGAACTCCCTGGAAGCACGTGGGATATCCCTGGAAGGGCATATCATGACCCTACCTCCATTCTGTTTAAAATTGTTAAGTGCGAAGTTCAGAAATGTCTGACTCTTTACCAATACCTTGTGCTTTTGTTATGTACCATCGTTTTTCTGCCAATTTATGACGAGAGTCAGTGACGATTAAATGAAATTGGTGGAGACACTCACAAACAACACACAGACGGGACTCAAACCTGTGAACTTTGGTGGTGAGATCGAACCACTTATCGTTCTCGGCCACTGAACTTGCTTTTGCTGTATTGAGAAAAAAAACACTTTATTAGATCAAGGGTGTAGAGAACAAACAGACATCCTACTATCCTTAGTACGCAAGATTCTATTTCGCATGGGGGATGGAATTGTAAAGGTGTATTTTACACACTTCCGTTCTGGAGGGGGAGAGAGACAGAATAGAGAAGTTTTAAAAGTTGTTCAATTTGAAAAATGATAGTTGTGGGTAATTTTAAGGGGATTTCCATTGACAACTCCCCCCCATACCTTTAGTTGAAAATTTTAATTTTCTCAAAATTTTCGAAAGCGCCATCCGGCCCCTTGCGTACGACAGTGTCTCCGTTGACACAAGTGGTAGATAAGCGATGAAAAATAAGAGAAGCGAAAATAAGAAGAAACACCGTAAATATAATTTTCAATGATTTTACGCAGTGATTCCAGTTGCGTGCAAGAAGGGCTACACAATCGAGAGCCAATATATCCCACTTCTATACCCTGTCCCAGCTAACTGTGGAGCAGAACCGAGCATATCGGCAGAGGAAGAGGAGGAAAATCGAGTGGTGAAAGCGCAGAGTTGCCAAACGTACGGTCCTGACCGTACATGTACAGACGTACGGTCCAGACCTTAGTCCGTACGCTAAATGCACGGCTTGTCAAAATTTGCTCTTGCAGTTTTATCCCTAATATTTTTGTTAAGAAATTCTTAAACCAAGCGTACGGACATGGAGACAAAAATACAGGCCGTTTACTATGTGCGTACGGTATTGTGGCTTTCAAAAGTTTGCAACGCTTGTAGAGTGGAGCAGGAAAATCGGGTAATTCCAGTCGCACATTACGCAATCTCTTTTCTCTCACTTTATATTAGTGGAGCCGTCTACACTACTTGCGCAGAGACTTGTTCTCGTTCGCCCGGTCTACAGTTAGCTGGTATTGACTTGTACACAATTGTCCTCTCACATTCTTGACGCGATTAACCTTATGTTGATTAATGCAATGTTATTATAAACAACCAACCTACGAAGAAATCCACAAAATACACCAATGTGCCGCACGTTAAGAATAGGGAAGCATGTGATATTATTACGCAGATTTAGGATTTAGAAATGAAATGGGGCCGGCCCCCGTGGTGGAGTGGTAAGCACATCGCGCTACGATGCCAGGTGCCCTGGGTTCGAATCCCGGCGATGACATGAATGTTTGTGAGTGTCCATTCATCAATTTCGTTATATCATCACTCATCCCCATCTGCACAATTTAGCCAAAAATGCCAGAAAAGGCGAAGAAAAATAAAGCAAATCAATCAATAAAATGGGAATTGGAATCCAACTAATCACACCGTTTTCTTAAATTTATTTATGATCGGAATGAATAATGAATTGACAAAACTCGTGAAAGAAGCAAATAACGTGGGACAGTAGCAGTTGTCACGAAATGATAGAGTATTTTTCGTATGATGTGAAACGCCCTATAAAATCAAATTGCATTAAAAATTTACACTATATCTACGTAAAGTCCTGGTTTTCGTGATGTTGAATGTGCCTCTGTGTGCTTTGAAGATAAGTGATAAGACCAATTTTTTAATGTTAGTAATTACCGTATTTTTTCTATATAGGTTATTGATTCACGCCGGGTATATATGATTGCATTAAACATCTGAATGAACAAACACAATGGTGTTGTCGAAACTTGAACTCGGAACCTTGTCTGGCGAAATTTCAAATTTTCGATAAGATGTCAGTGTTTCATTTGACTTTCTCTTTCCTCTGGTTCTGGCAATTTTATCACTAATACTTTCATTAGATATCAAAATAATTAAATCAGAACTACCTAAAATGAACGTCATATTGTACGTGTATATTCCCATACATATATTTCGTGACGACTTGTGAACTCGCCCCTTGTTTATATAAATTGTCATTTTTATTTTGCGTGTAGATAAAGATGGGAACATAACTTGAAGAGAAAAACAAGAGGGATGTCTGAGATAACTTAGCCCCTTGGAGAAATATGATCAAAACAAGGAATGTGGACGTTTGTTAGTGTATGTTTGAAATAATATTCCGTCCCAATCCCAACTTAGAATTGGCTTCCCAACTTTTGGGTACTGAATAGTCGGAATATTTCGAATGATTATGATGCTTAGTTTCTGAAGTTTTCTGGATGCTGTGTCAGAAAGTAGTTTGAAGTGATAAGTCTCATTCCAGAAATACAAAAAAATAATCCCTTCATGAAGAAATAAAGCATACACTTCTGGATTTTCTCAGTCACTAGAAATCTTGGACATTTCAATTACCAAAAATTTCCCAAACCTTTTCCATCACGAAGGACCGGAACATTTTCCTATCCTGATTCCGTCTCGTCCAAAAATGTTCCGTCCAGCACATCCCTTTTTGAGTAATATATGGCAGTGCTATTGACTAGCAGTTGAAGAATTTTTGCTACACAACAATTCATTAAAATTAAAGTTTCACCTCAAAATGTTTCTTTTAACCATATTATATGCTAATATCTAGTAGTAATCTATTGTATTAACTGTAAATACGTTCCTGCCCAACATCTTGAAAAAACGTGTCCTACGTTTTGGTAAATATAATTTGTTAGCCATTTAAAAATTGTAATGTGCGATACATGGTCTTTTTAATTGCTTTCTGTCTTGTGGGAGAAAGAGCATATTTCTAGGAATCTAAATTGCAAGTATAAACACATACTCTACAATACATCTTGTCTAGATACGTGTATTTCAATACCATAAGCGACTGGACAGAAAATATTTGATAAAATTGAGCTATACTAAGTTAAAGCTTTTCATAATAAGTCCAAAATCTATTCTGAAGGACTGAGGGAACAGATAGATAGGATTTCCTGACGCAAAATGATGAAAGCGATATGCAATGCAATTATGTGTAGTGAAAATTATACATTGATATACAAGGGTGAAGTGCAGCACCACATCTGATGACAGCCTTGTTAGCATGTATTTTCTGATGTCCATATCAAGAGATAAGGAATATACAAGAATTATTCTTTCTAAACAAAACAATCACTAATTTATCATGTGCAGTCCAAAATAATGTACGAAATATGAACAACATATTAGTATGGTAGCTTTGTGTTGTGAACGTATACTCCACTACAGAATTAGATAGTGAGGCGTGTTATCTCCGCAGGAAGAGTCGAGAGGGTTCTGCTGTGGAGATTTCTCCTCAATCTCCTCGAAGACTCCAGAAATGCACCTTATCTGAGATGGGTTCAGAAGGAGGAGGGGATCTTCAGGATACTAAACACTGATTGGCTGGCGAGGCTCTGGGGGCGGAGGCATGGAAATCCCAACATGACGTATGAAAAAATGGCAAGAGCAATGAGGTTAGTAAATTGTAACAATTAGTTTGATTTATATGACATTTTCAATTGTTTTCAGATATGTTACAAGAAACGTTGATTAAACATTATCATTTTTACCAGATAACGACAAATATAATGGCATTCGTAATGATACTGGCGTCATCAGAGGAGGATAAAGAGGCGCATCCATCCTAAATATTCACATACAGGAACTATATAGTTCCTGGTCTGATAATGATATTATACACTAGATCACTCTAATAATTAGGATAACAGATCTTGAAGTTATAATGAGCTGCCTACAACAAAATATTAAACATGGAACTTCTAAGATGTAAAGAATATATTGAAAAGAAGAGAATGTCTCCTTTTTCAAAATCATACAAAGCATTGGTTCGGAACACACTGATATTCCAGTAAAGCTTTGCAACTAGAATCATATACTCTGTGCCGGGAATCTGTGCAGCAAGGCCACGCATAACGGTAGAAAAGGTGACAAAGCCAGTGGGCGCTGCTTCTAACAGCTGGTAGCTTCAGCCGCATTTTCCTCCTCTTGCACTCACTTCCCCTCTCACGCGTTCATTGGTCGAGCCCTCTCGAATCACAACTTGCACAGAGACTTGTTTTCGTTCTTTTGCTCCAGAGATTCCAGGGATAAAGTATAGGTATCCACAAAGGAATGGGTAGAAGGTCGAGTTTCCTATACTTGGAAGCTAACTGTTTGGCGCATCGAGCTTTATACAGTATTATTAATATTTTGCATACATAATTATACACAATTCAATCAACAATACGTGTAAAAATATCTTCACATTATTACCACTGGAAATAATAACGGTAGAGCCAAGTGTAATGCCACATAAGCAATACATATCCTTCATTCCTTATTCCTTATTTAACAATTCCTAAAATTTTAAGTGTAATAAAGGGTAAGGCCTACACTATTAAATAATAATAAAATTTATTTTTTCTCTACTTACTTCTAAGTAAAGAACCACGAAATGGGTAAAGGAAAGTAGCAATGAAATTCAGAATATTTATATGTAGAATAATAAACTGAAGTTCAAGCCGCCTTGCCATCAACAAGAATTTAATTGTCCCTTAAAATATATAGATATGTCAGTCCAACATGCGCAATATATGAAAGTGAAGACAGTCGTCTTCTGTATAGGTGATGACCTACCAGATCTAGATTTCATCAGATACCACAATTTCGCAACAAGAAGGGTAAAAAAAATGTTTTTGTAATGAATGTTCTACACAGGATTTATTAAAGTAAAGAAACACATAACGTTTGTTTGTTTGTAATTTTACAGAAGGCGTTAATAAAGAGAGAAAATTGTAGAAATTGCAAATCATATAAAACATGTATATGTCCAGGGCTGCTCATCCTCCAAGGCCAATGGCGCATCCCTCCTAAAATCAAGTCACGTGCCCTCCCCACAAATCATATCATTCATGCCCTCAAACCATATCGTTATCCACACAAAGTATTTTTTTAAGACAGCGTGTATACCGAAAGTAACTTATTTCTTAGCTTTTTTGAACACTATACTTGATCTGCCCCTCCTCCGTAAACGGGGGTGCCCCATCACTCGAAACCGCCCCTAAAATCGTTCATCATAATCCCTTCAAAGTAGTTTGGATGAATACGTAATAATTGATATCTATTTGAATGAAATACCATGTTAAACTGTCCATATTTTTTAATTGTTCGATTTTCGAAAAAAACGTAAAGCTAGCACATTGATTGGTTAAATGTAGTAAATTAAATTATGCAAATATGCATACAAATAGTGTTTGTGAGTGGGTTTATAATACTCACAATTTGAGTATTTAACACAAATTGTTACATAATTTATATCAAGATAGAAAATTCAACCTTGGCAAACCAAGTAACATGCTCCAGCCTTATGATCGATCCAATTATTGCTTCAGGAGACATTACAGAAACCTAGCTAGAAATTCTTAAGCTCAGGGTAGATAATATTATACGGTTCCTCTTTCAAAGAACTCACCCTCCCCCCCTCGTTTCGCGGAACAAATATATTTATTTTAGTAACCCATAACAATAATAACGTGGATTTTATCGTAAATGCAAATTTTACTCGTTAATGTAAACTTTCCTGTAACATGTTAGAAATGCGGATTCGATATATGTTTGTTCGAAATGGTGCACCTGCTTTAAATTAAGCAGTATACTAACACTAAGCACTAAATTTATGAAGTGATGTTATTAATGAATATCGAGAATATCGCTTATGTCTTGTAATGCAGATATAGTATTAAAGTTCACAATCATCTCTGGAAAGCGCCAAACACGCATTCCCGCAACACATTATTGCGAGAAAGAAAATTTTTACATCGATTTCTTTGTATGATTTAAGTAATTTAATGAGATGTCTATACTTTCTTAGGATCCGGAGATATTTAGTCTTTTTCAGCTTCTCTTTTGGCACGTTCGCGGTCGAAAACGTGTGGATACCACGTTTCACATATCGATAAATGCAGTCTCCAAAAATAATGCTCGAACTCCCTCTCCACTACAGTAATCCTCTGACAATCTACGATTTAGCACTTTATCAAGAGCTTCCTATCACCCCTTTCTATTTAATACTTAATCTTACCATCAAAATTTCCATGCCAATTTTAGGCTAACTGTTGATATTGAAAAGTGGATATTTTCTTCTCCAAAGAATTATTCTCAGTCTCCACATCAGAATTTCCGCAACAGTCTAAGACAATAGTAATACATAAGAATTGAATACGCCCTCAATTGAATGCTCAATTCCCTTCTAACTAAATATACCCATCATAATCTAAGACCAAGAGTTGGATACTGTTCCCCCACCACGTTCAATTCACAATCCCCCGAAATATGTAAAAGTTGGATATTTCTTTCTCCCCCTCGATAATACTCTTTTCTTCATCTAGTGGATTAAATATGTTGCATTTAAAGTGTAAAATTTATACATATACATTTAAATAATGTATATGTACATTTTGTAAAAATATATAAATGTTGAATTTTATATTATTTGAAGGGAACAAAATGCCCCCCAAAATCTCGATGGCGCAGAAAGATCCTAACTGCTAAGCAAAATATTTATTTAATTACGAAGAAACATATTTCGCTATTATTGTTATTATTAGTAATAAAAACTAGTATTGAAACTCAAAGGCTGATCTTCTCATAACAACTTTACTACACGTTTGCTTCAATTACTGTAACAAGGGAGGAGCCAATATGTGAAAAAAAAGTAAACAGTGACCATATTTATCTTATCATTTCAGAACAAATCCATTTTTAGGATCGAATGATGAACATGTGACTCAAAAGAACCAAGGGTATAGATAAGATAAAATATTATTCATTTCCTTCTCTTTTTTCTGCACTTAAAATAGCCTATGTTCGATTTGACATCTAAAATGTTGAACAGGGGCAGTAAAGGTTGAACCTTCTTTCGGTGGGAGAAAAGAGCATATGAATTTGTTCCCAATCACTCAAACTGCAGTTTTTGATTATCGTTGTAAGCAACACACAGTGTTCGCTTACGGGATAAACTCACATAAGTAGCAGATGTTGGTAAAATTTTACTTCTATACAGAAGAGCTTTGATCGACTATGAGTTGGTCCACAGGATCATCGAAAACGAGAACAAAATGCGGAGCTCGATTCCAAATATCTAGCAAGCCATTGTTCTTTTAAACAGCTGCCAATTCAATTACTATATGGTTTTTGTTAGTTTAAAACTTAGCAATTTTATACTACCTCTAGGCATAAGTGTATGATAAAAAAAACTGCATGGTCTTCACTTTTGCAGTTAGCAGGGGGACGTGTCCCCTTCAATAATTTTGTGACAAATGAGAATGAGGGACGCATTTTTCTGTCCTACGTAACATATACATCTAACTTATTATTTTTTTATTTCTTCTTTCTAATGGAAAATGTAAGGTTTTGTAGTATCTTATCACTTTAGGGTATTTGTTGCTAAGAAGCGTGCAGCGCATATAATGTTTCATATATCATCATGTAAATACATTGATTACAACAAGATTGAAAATACTCATAATACTTTCAAACGGTCATTTAAATTCTGCGAGGCCATTGAAGAACATTCTCATGAAGTGTGGCATTTCAAAAATGCTCACTGAGAGGAAAATCCAGTAAGTACTCTTGAAGAATCAAGATATTAAATACATTATGCTTCAAGAAAGTAATAAAAAAAATCAGCAACCAGAAGCGAAATCAGAAATCAGAGAAAGAAATGCCCCCTCTTCCCCCTTCAAATACCTCCTTTTTATTGTGTATATCTTCTAACATATACATCGATCCTACATTACTCATATTACTCCCACTCATAAATTTTCTGTCCATCGCTACACAACACCAAATCATCGAACGACACTGATCAAGCAAGCCATTCACCAAATGAGTGTCACTTCGCTATTCCTATTCTCATCAATAACCGTCATAATCTCCCACCATCCAGTTTACATCACTGAAAATGAGGCAAAATATTGACATTCTCTTTTGGTAATATTATAATTGCTTTAATAGTACCTAAAGCAAAACAAATAGTATGGCAGATACCCACAAATGTTGCCATCTCAAAAATGTCTACTATTCAACGGATCTTCTATTGTTTTAATCGACAACTAGTATTCAACTGCGTTTACTAATTATTCTACTTTTTCTTTGCAGAACATATTACAGAACAAGTGTTCTTCTTCCTGTGCCGAGAAGCCGCAACCTTCCAAGGAAACTGGTGTACAAATTCAATCCCGAAGTCATTCAAAAGTGGCTGAACACAAGACTAAAGTAATAGTGCAAGGGATGCCGGTGGTGCCACTAGTCAAGGGTATTGCTTTGGTTAGGTGTTTACGTAGTGCATAAACCTTATATCTACCTCAAGAAAAGTGTCATGTTTGTGTGCGTCTTCTGTTAGTTAATATGTGACTCTGGACTTCACATCCTTATCTACATCCAAGATTCCAATGTAACTTTTTTAAAAAAAAAAAAAAAAAAAACAATATGAATTTTCACTGGATTTTATCTTGTAAAATAGCACATTAAGAAATATATTTCTTCTATGATTTAAGGTATGTTGTAATTTCTTCGGAATTTGCAGTTTGATGTCAATTTTGAATTATTTGTGCGTTGTTTAGCGTTTTGAGACATTTACTTAACTCTTTACAAAGAATTTGATTTAAAAACAATTTTCGTCAGAATTAATTACTTTCTGCTGCATATTTTCACTCCCTGTCTGAGATTAGTAAAATCGTTTTATAGTTATAGCACAATTAGTCCAGTGGATATATTTTCACTATTTCTCTTCTTTGTAGCACAAAGCGCTTTCTTTATATTGCTCATGTTTACTGTGCAGTGCCAGCTTGCTCCACAAATCGTTAAATATTTTGAGCCCCATGCTCAAATGCTCCGCCTTTCTATAAACTCCCTAAAATGAAAACGTTTGAGAGAAACATTAATAATTCACAAATGGAGGACAGAAGAGAAATCTGAAATTTCCACGACAATGAGATCACTTGGAGCTCATAATAAGAGTTTCGTTAAGGTGATACTTTGAATATGAAATATATTTGATATTAGAAGTGTCAAAAACTAGCTTCATTAACATATTGAATATACCATGTAAGAATTTATGGAATTGAAGAATTTAAATTAAAGTAAAAAGTTATAAAACTCCATTTAATACGTAGTTTGTTACAAAATAGAACTACCAATTAAATGTGTAAACTCGCAAAATGCATAGTCTATTACTGAACCACCTAAATATTTCTAAAATAATGAGAGTGATAATTATAATATCATCACTTGTTCGTTTGAATTGTTGCATTTTTATAGTATGTAACAATATCCCTTCTTAAAAGTTGCCTGTTTTCATATACTTTCTCCGTTTTAAGTCCCATAAATACATATGTATTTAGAATTTTCAAACAGAACTTAGAGTTTTTTCAAATCCATGTTCATTTACTCATTTACGTCTTTGAAAGTTACAAATCGTAACTGAAAAAATGCACAGGAAACGATTGATAGTTTGGGGAGACCGGAAATGTTGCAAGTCGATACATTGCAATTAAAATCTGTATATGTCTGCCTGTTTCAATTGGTATGTGGTCACCCTTGATGTTACGTTGGTGGTGTAGTCTCCAGATTGTTAGCTCAAGCGATAATATATGATAAGGATTTAGGATTTGTCTGATACTAAATAATTGTCTTATATTTTCGTTTTCATAAATTATTGGAAAAATGCTACTTCTTCAACCTTAGACATGCGCTCAAGAAGGAGCGTATTTTTTTAGAAGTTCTCATACAATATTTTAGTGTTTTTGTTTCTTCCTACGTGCTCTGTAGAAGGATAACGTATTTTAAAAATCTATCGTCACGTCATTGAGCTGATCCTATGACAAAAACAGATGTTATTCTCTGTTCCCTTGCCTATGCTTGGAGCTTACTCATTGTGGGTTTGTGTTGTATTTCACGTGATAAGTGTTAAAAAAAGCCAAAAGTGACAAACACTCGTCGTGATAGTTCACATTCACTCCAATTGTCTTCTAGTGAAATGAATGAGAGAAGCCATCTCGGCAACGATCGAATAAATATTTTACATTTTACATTGTGCTATGGAAATGTTCGTAGATTTTTCATTCTTTCTGTGTAAGATAAGAAATATAGCGATATATTCATGAATGTGGGTTGCATAGTTCCAGCGGCATGTACTTACATTCTGGAACGTTATATTAGCATTGAGAAGGCAAAATGAGGGACCTTTGCTCTTTGAATAGTTGATTTCATTCTTATTTCATTAAAAAAAAACAGCGTGTCCCCAAATGATTATCCTGATTTCATTGTCGTTTAATTCCTGTTGCATTTGGGATACAATGACAAAGCTTATATGGGAGTAAACAACAATGCAACAAGTTTACATAGTGTACCTTATAAATATTCAATGCGAGCACCTTTCATGACACGGCACACTTCCATCCAGTAATCCAATGCTTTCCAAACAAGGGTCGGCATAATTTTGCAAGATGTGATTCTTCTGCTTCAGTTCAGCGAGCTTTTCGACGTCCAATAATAACATTCGTCGGTTGTTTAATAGTTTCAAACAACATTTTTAAGTTTCAATCTACCACTGCAGACATGATGACTCGTGTTTGGAAAGAATTGGATTACCGGATGAATGTGCCGGGTCACGAAAGGTTCTCACATTGAATATTTATAAAGTACACTATGCAAACTTGTTGTGCTCCGTCCTTGTATAAGAGAAACTAAACGACTATTAAACAGCGATAATCATCTTGGGACACGCTGTATATTATGTTACTCTTTGCAGTGCCTGGTATAAATAAATGTAACAAAAATGAAGCATCAGTATTTTCAGTGGTAAAATATGGTAACTAAAATTTCCTACAAGAAACTTACAAGGATAAAAGGCACTCACTAGAGTGTCTGAAGATAGAGAAGAATCCGTAAACACAGTTCAATTCTTACTAGCCTATTTTCATTAGTGCTTCAAGTGTAAATTCTTCCAACGAAGGGGTGTTTGTTAGAGCTACTAAAATAGGGCAGTGGTAACTTCAAGAGAGAAAACAAGGAGCACACACTCCTTACCAGAGATGGGGCTAACATTCCCTGACTTCATCGTTTCACAAGAATACTATCAATACATAGTTGTAATATTATTTGGATATTCAAAGTTTTGTGTTAACTTTCGAACATCTTAAAATTAATCTCTCACCCATCTCCAAATCTGGCTGTTCCTCGCCCCTGTCTACTAGTTGGGGGATGTTTGGGTAAATTACACTGATACAATAATTTTATCTTTAAAATGGATGGTTTCTTCATTGGTCTTTGGCTTCTGAATCCAAAAAAAAAATTCCCCATTGGCTCTAGTTTACATGATAAATCACCATTTATGTTACAAAGGGTGACTCAAAAGAACGTGAAACTTTGAATAGTGTCATGGCAACTCTAGAAGGTTGATAGCACTGAATACAAATCTGCTCACAACATCTTGCTATTTGCCATTTAGTAATCATGGAGCAGTGGAGTGGTGTGTAGCGTGCCTTGTCAGTCAAAACATATTCCAAGCTTTCAAGGAACGGTGACATTGCATGGCCCCCAAGATGGCCTGACCTCACAGCATGTGGTGCTCATCTTAAGAGCGAGGTTTACCGTACTCGAAAGAAGACCATAAAGCAAGAATGCGAGAGAACATTGCCAGGATTTCTGTTGCAATGTTACGTCGCGTCATGAACAATGTCTCTCAAAGACTGCAGGAATGTCTCCGCAGATAAGGTTGTTGTCTGTCGGATATTATCTTCAAGAAATAACTTAACTGTATGAAATTCATCAATGGCACATTCTGTACTATTTACTAGCTTCACTAAATGGTTCAAAGGTGTGTGTGTGCTCTTTTATTATCCTCCGTTCCAAAATTTATCTTTCTTTTGAGTCACACTGTACATACAGTATGGTCTTTTGTCTCGTGTGGAAGGCAAGGCAATGTACATCTTCGTTTACACTCACCACTTCTTCCGTTACCGCTTGTGTGAAACCTCTGGTGACTTTAACTGCAAGGTCCAGCAGAAATTTGCTATCATAGAGCATTCTTTGTATTGTAGTTGCATAACAGAAATGTTCTTGTGGAATCACTTGGCACCCAATCTTCAGGTAAGAAATTGAAATGCGAATCCAAAATATGCACCTTCAGTGGTATGCTGCAAGCCAGTTTCTCATAAAAACATATAATCTCTTCAAAGTTCCTTATAATTTTCCAACGTCGTGGTGGCCTTTAGGGGGCGTTGGGGGCAGTTGCCTCTTATCTACAACAAGAAAGTAAACTGCCTTGCTCCCAGATTTTGGCACCCAATCTCCGCTACTCTCCGACATCTTGTTTCAACAGAACAATATGGTTGCCATACAGTGTGTTTGTCATGAGTACAAAAGAGAAGTTCTCATATTTCTAAACAGACGAATCTGTGAAACAATGAGCACTTTCTACCTAACTCATTTTTTACGGACTTTTTTTCTTGATGGAAATTGTTCACATTACACACACACACACGCACACACACATCATTTAGGAGAATAATAGTACATCCTTCATTTTTTGTTTTGTTTTAATATTTATTATAAATCAGTGAAACAGCCTGTTCTCTAGATAAGACAGTGGTAATAAGAGTCGAAATGTAACTACAAACAAATACGTTAGGCTGTATTCACCAGGAAAGAGTTAAATTTTTGCACAAGTGTAACATTCTTAGTTTTAAAAGTTTACTGGAATTTTGTATAATTAAATTGTAATCAGAAATTAGCTTGAATGAAGTAAGGAATGTATATATTAAAACAAAACCTAGGATCTGCATGGATCTTCAACCTCAAACAATTATTTTTCCAGAACTGATAATCCTAGGGAATCCTTTCCTGTTGCACCACATTTCATCTTCCTCGTTAAGAATACAATTCAAATCCAAGCAGTCACCACTATCACAGCAACCTACTCTAAAGGTTATATCTATACTTATAATAATATCTATTATATAATATATATAATTATATCTATACTATAATTTGAGTGTAACAATTGTTATACTCAAATTAACTGTCTGATTGAGTGTGTTCCAAAAAGTTTCACAATTATTTCATCAATGAAGGTGGCTCCTGTGTAGCTTAATGGTTAGCCCTCTCCTTTGGTGCAAGCGGTCCCGGGTTAGATTCCCGATGGGGGTTCTTAAAATACCCACCTCGGAGTATAATTGGAGATCTACTAATATCATCGTTGATATTTCCTTCACTAGTGAGAGGATCCACATCCGGAAGGAAAAGGGAGGGGAGGGGGCAGAATTGTTACAACAACATTTTCAACATCGCTAGTCACATCATCTCACTGATAATAAGACCTTTCATATAATACATGTTGTTTTATAGCTCTTACAGAGAATAGAAATCAAAGGATTGAAATAAATATGGCCATTTTGTACATGGCATGCAGATACGAGTATACACACAAATGCACAGAGCACACATTTACTGTAAGTATGAATAGGAAGGTATAAGCAAATATATGACACTTGAAATCAAAATTCACATAGTCGAAAAATATATCTCTGTCTCACTCCCTTCTTACCACTGCTCTATTTAGAGACACCTGTTTTATCTTCATGTTTATCAGGAATTTATGAAACATTAGTGACTATGACTCCATGACTATGGTTATACATATTGTGAATACGTATGCTTTCTCGTTTCTTTCCAACTATTATTATGAAAAATTGGTCAAAGTTAATAAGTATGAACTCAATAAAGTAAATCCTTGTTAACCCTCAGTAACATTTGTGGTGGCACTGAGTGCCGCCTTTTAAAAATATTTGATTGTTTCGATTACCCATGCATAATGGGCAGAAGAGCACTAGGTAACCTACTATTTCCGTGAGAATATAGAGGCGTTTGCACCTTTTTTTTGACCTGCTTTCGGTTGTTTACACGGATCTGAAGTAATCATTCCCCCTTGAGGCGATGCTCCGTATAGTGAACGGGAACGTCTCCTATCCTAAATCATGGTGCTCCAGCCACGAATTTGAAGGCGATAGGAACAATAAAACGACGGTAAGTTGTTCGGAATATAAATTAGTAAGCAAATAGATTGAATTCAGCAAAGAAACCTAAACACTGCATGGGTCTTCAACCAGTGGCGAGCAACTTATGGCGAGGCCGTAGGCGAGATTAGAATGAGAGACCCCATCCGTTCCTTACATTTGAAATCTCAATGTGATTCGATACAAAATCTTGCAGGCCTCCGTGGCGGAGTGGTTAGCACATTGCGCTATGACGGCAGGGTTCGAATCCCGGCCTGATCATGGATGTTTGTGAGTGTCCATTTATCGATTGATGAATGGCATCCCCAATTTCGTAATTAGTCAAAATTGCATAAAAGCGAATTAAAATAAACGAAGTCAATCAATCAATCAATCGAAACAAAATCTTCAGGGATACGTCATATTGTGCAAGAATTTCGAGTTTGTCCTTGCAAAGCCTATATTATGAATGAGTTGTTTTGAAAGAGAGGCAGGCTCCAGGATTCTACTGTCTGCAACATTGAGTATTTTTTTTATATAACCATTGAAGCAAGACTACAATAAATCCGGATTTACTCGGGACACTAAATTCTTTCCAATCCCTGTCCCGACTATTTCAAACTGCAGTTTGGTTGTGAAAGTGTTTCGTATTTGGTGGACGGGGGGTTAACTCACATTTACACATGTTCTTAACTTTAATAATCATTGCTAATACATATCATTTAATTAAAAAATATAGTATTTATAACCATAGAATTATCATGGCCGTTCAATGGTGCTGGTGTAGGATTTTTTTTTAAAAAAGTGAAAACATTGTTATTTTGTGGAACGAAGCACTATTCGAATACTTCTGAGAATTGAATGTAAACAATAACTACTAAGCTGAACGCCATGTGACATCCTTTCTGTAAGCGACTGTTTTGCTGATTGTCGGATCGAAGGGAGCGGGGTCTATCGTTGAGTGTTTCTTCCACATTACTTTGGACCATAACATTGCAACTCTAGAATTGTGCAGCCGTTATCAAATATTATAGTAGGCACCTTATGTTGTTCTAAGGGATCGAAATCTTTGATGGGAAGCTGAAGATGACATCTGCTTAGTCATGTTTTTATTTCAACCCATTATGATCACATCGTAGAAAACAGACTGAATGGGCATATTACTTTTGCCGTTGGGTGTATACTTAGCACAATCTGCAATACTGCCATAATATTGGTGGTTACATCTAATACTCCAACTGCATTTAGCCAGGTTCATTTTTTAATTAGGGGCCGTTTTGAAATAAAACGAAAACATGCAAAGGATGAAATTTAATTACCTCTGTGGCTGTTCCTGTGCACATTCAGCTACTTCTCAACGTAGTTCCCATAGTTGTTGAGACGCTTCTCGTAGCGGTAGATGAGATTTTGTAGACCCTCATGAAAGAAATCAGCCGCCACGCCAGACAGCCAATCCGTCACGGTCAATGAGCGACTGTGTGGCAGCTGCAGTGTGTGCCCTTGCGTTGTCGTGTAGCAACATGATGCCGGAAGACAGCATTCCTCGCCTTTTATTCTGTATTGCTCTGCGAAGTTACTTGATAGTGTTGCGATACACGGCTGCATTAACTGTTTGTTCATTCAGCAGAAACTCAATCAGAAGCATCGTGGTTCGTCATGAAAATTCGTGCGACAGGCCATAAACAGATGTACCCACTTACGCACCTTGCCTTCAATAATGACATTTGCACCATAGAACTCACGTAACTGGCGATAAATGTCTGCCGTTTTCACATTTTTTCGCGGCCAAAAACCTGGTCACTGATCGTATCTCACACTAAGCGGGATTTTCATCAACTTGCACCACTTCCATTTTCCACCACAACCTCACCAAGAGTTTCACAACCTGCAAAAGGCGTCTGTTTACGTGCAAGGTATGTCGGTAACTAACGCACATGGGCACAAAAACGCCAAGCACGCAGTGTTGCCAACGTGAGCGCAAAACGGCCCCTAATTAAAAAATAAAAGACTCCAACAGCATTTCGCCGACCACCGTGACGGAGTGAGTATCACAACGCGCTACGACGCCATGGGTCCCGGATCGAATCCCTGACTGGGCATGGGTATTCTTTGTGTGAGCTCCTTTATTAATTTCATCATATCATCACTCATCCTCATAGTCGCAATATGCCAAAAGTTTCAGAACATCGACGTAACATAACGTAACTCAATCAATCGAACAGCATTTCGGATCTTATTTTTGTTACACATTTTCTGATCTGCCGTCCTTCCCCCACCTCCAAAAATCCTTGATACGAGCCTGCTGTAGGTAGGAATGAAACCTCCCAAGAATTTAAATGCCTCACATTTCCTTCATACCAGTTGGAAGTGCTTTATTCTTAACTTTTTAAAATCGAGATTGCAAGGTCAAGAGAAAGGAGTAAATACAAGACAAAATGCTTTATATTCAATAAGAGTATAAATAGGTAAAAACGTCCAAGCATGTTATGGTAAAATTTTGAGTAAATATTGCACATGAGAAAGACGATAACTAACTAAATAACTAACTCTCTAGCCAACTTGAACAGGAATGTTCATGACTGCAGTAACATAGGCCTTCCATCTGTCCCTATCCTGAGCAAGATCTATATTATCTTTATCCCAACCGATTTCCTTTAGGTCCATCTCAACATTATCCCTCCATCTTCGTCTTGGTTTTCCTACTGGTCTCATACCATCAGGTTTCCCAATAAGAATCCTTTGAACTCTTCTTTCCTATCCCATTCTGCCACATGGCCTGCCCACCTAAGTCTTGTTGATTTAATCATTCTAATAACATCTTTCAAATACTTTCCTAAGGACCTTATATTCAAATACTCTCAATTTATGTTCCTCTTTCAATGTAAGGGACCAAGTTTTGCATCCATATAATATTACAGGCAAAATTATTGTTTTGTATATTTTAACTTTCAAGTTTCTTAGATATTAAACTAGAATACAAACATTTATGAAGATAAAAGTAACATGCATTTCCTGAATTAAGCCTACTTTTTATTTCTTGTTTAATATCATTTTAATTTGTTAGTATTAGTTCTAAGTACTTAAATTTAGAAACTTGTTCAAACGAGTTGTTATCATTAATTAGATTTTGATTATTACCTAACACTTGGTTTCGAAATGTAAGCATATATTTAGTTCTCTCTTTGCTAACTTTCAAACCTATCTTTTTAGCTACTTTGAAAAATATTTTAGCAATATACTTTATTGTATTTACATCATCCCCCAGTAAGTCTACATCATCTGCATATGCTAACAGCTGAGTCACACCGTTTAATATTAGTCCTTCGTTAGTTTCTTTTACCTCCTAACAGCGTATTCTAAGGCAAGATTAAAGAGCAATGGAGAATCATATGTTTTTTTTTAAAAAAAATAAGTCAATATCTGATGGTCATGGAATGAAATATACGATGATAGTAGATGTATTTACAATAGGATGAGCGCCAGAAAGGAAGAGCTCTTCTCATGCAGATTTGCTATATTTAAAACAAGCTCAACATGCCCATATGAGCTTTTTGCTCAAGTGTGGAACCCTTGCCTAATCCAAGATTTTTGTGAAAATGCCCTCGGGAATTTTTCAGAAAGGAAGAGCTTTCTCAGATTGATTTGTCTATACTTAAAACTCTTATCATCTTATTGTTTATAGTATGTTTTTCTGTCAAAATCCCAGGAATCTTGAATTGATATTTATTGGGTTCTGAGACCCAGTGGAGTGTGGTGCATGGTTTTTATTGCCTTGTAATCAGGAGGTTTTTGGGTTTGAGTCCTCATAAAATCTGATGGCAAAATGTTAATATTGTAGTTTTGTAAACAAGGGGCTCTGGGTTCGAGTCCTGAGAGATGTGGCATTCCATATGTGAGATTTTGAGAATAAATACTGCTAGTTGATAGCTCCCAGATCTTAAATTTGGTAAAAAATGTTATACAACAGAGCAAAATTATTCTCTATTAAGAATCACCAGAGTTTTGTTATCTGGGTAAAATATCAGCTCAACAATACGGGCAAAACTGCCTGATCAATACAATAGAATGGAGGTCAAGTAAACATTCCATGTTCTTTCCAATCTTTTGATCAGTCCCATGTTTCTGCCAACAATTAATCATGCTAGCCTGGGAAATTATATTTCTTGTATGCTAGCAGATATAATCTGTATTGTGTTCTTTCAGAGTTATTCATCATCAAAGAGTAATTGCCTTCTTTCTGTATGCCTGAGTGATTATATCTGTTGATATTACCTGCACTGTGCCTTTTCCGAGGGAAATTACATGTCATTTGTCATGGAACTCAAAGAGAAATTCTTATCTACACTATGCTCTTTTCAGGAACCATCTATCATATTGAGGAATTGCCTTCTCGGATATTGTCATGCAAAGGTTTAGTCTTGTCGCAACAGAATAATTGCAATGGCAAATGTGCTGGGTAGGTAAAAGCTTTTCTGCTACGAGCAGAAGTGCTATAAAATGGGTAGGTAATATATTTTCTGACGGTAAAGTATTGTTTTATATCCAAAGGGCCTCTGTGTTTGAATCGGATCTCTAGAATTGCTCTGTGACCCGCTCATTTCTTACGTCATAAACATATGATTTTTCACCTATGAGAATAACGCTACATATGGTGTCATCTGGTAAAGCCTCGTGGAATTCACAGATAATTTTAATGTTTGTTCTGTCATTTACCACAACCTGTTTTCTTTTCGAAGTGTTAATTACAAACATGGGTCTCTGATTTTTGAATTCCTCTGGTGAGTAATACATATCAGTACTGCCAGTAGTGACACGCTTGAAGGAAGAAAAAGCCTCATATAATTTGAGGAAATCATCCTTGGAAATGTCTAAATTGTAATTTTCTCTAGGAAAAACCTCATTTCTGCCATTTTTAAGATATATATTTTTGATGTTGCAGTTATCAAATTTGCTTGAATTTTTTTCTTGATTATTGTGTCTCCCAGTCTGAAACAGTACCACCACAAAATCAGGCATGTCAAATTGTATGCTGGAGAATGAATTTGTAGCATCAAATTCATAATAAGTACCAGATGCGGGCTTCTGTACGCATTGATATGTGTAAAATTGCAGAGGAATTTGTGGATTTTTTAGGATATCAGCTTTGTATTTAAGAGCATAGCTGGCTTCATATTCAACAACAGGGATTCTTAGCTCCATAGTCTGAATAATGCATTTGCCCTCATCAGGTAGGGTATTGGGCAGAGCATCTCCTGTAGGGTTTATGGCACTGTACCTCATCAAAGCATTATTATCATTTGCAGCTCTTCTAAATGTAATTCTTAACCCACCCTTCCACATAATTTCTTTGTAATCCGAGAAGAATCCTGGCAACAGGCGCATCGGGAACAGCACTGTGTGGTTCTTGGTTAATATCTTATCACCAGCCTCAAATCCACCTATTTGGTAGTATGATGCCTCGGTTTTGGATAATTTTAATGTGGCCAAAGCTGTGGAGGTAATGCCGGGATAATCCACTCTGTTTATAACAACGCCATGCTTTCTGATCTCAATTTCAGAGAACAGATGCGGCACAAAATTGTCCACCAATCTTATATTCGAATTTGCCGGATAATCTGTTCCATCGAGCTTTACAACATCAAATTTGATGTATAGATCTGCTCTGTGAGGGTGTATAAAGCCGTCCCCCACATCAAGATCAACCTCTATTTCTGTGTTGGGTTGATTTAAATTTGCAAACGTCCTCCTGTTTGGGGGGAATGATTGTAGCTCATAACTCTCAATATTTTCCATTGTATGTATTTTTATTTAAATGTTAATCTCTATGATTGCAGTTGTTGTGGCTCCAGCAAAATCAACTAATTCTTCTTTTTCATTAGTGACCATCAATTCAATGTAATCTATTCTATTATGGCACACAGGAAAATATAATGTTGGGGATGGATTGTAGATGATTGGCTCCATGAATTCGGAATTAGGTTTGAATGTTGCAATGATGCCGGTTTGTTTGTGAGTGCCTATGCCATTTGATTTGGTGATCATACCCTCAGCCACATTGCAGTGAATATTCAGAGTCTCTATGGCTAAGAATTTGGGTATATTCATAGCAGTGTGTTTGATGGCCGGTTCAAGTTTTGTGTTGTTCTCAAAGCCTAACAGCTCTCCTATAGTACCCAGATGCACTGTTTCTGTAGCAGATACAATCTCTACTCTGTGAGTGACAGAATTTTGACTTAACACTATACCTCTGGGTAATTGAGCATTTAGAGTGGACAGATTATACTGCCCTGGAGTGATGACAATTTTTTGATCCCCTACTGCAATTGTGTTGTTGTGGCGTGTAATATTAGGTATCAAGTACATGCCGTAAAATGCTCTGAGAGCTATTGTTTTGGGATACACTATATCATCATGCAATTTGAGTTTCAATATTGAATTTTGGCTGGTGAGATGGAATACCCCCATGATGTTTCAGATACCACAAGGCCTTTTGAAAATTTTCAATTGATGGTTTATTTATTTGAGACATATATCTGAGAACAGATAAACACAAATGTCCGCAATTAACATCTTTGAAGTTTTGAACACGGGCATTATTGTAATAAAGATTAGCTGATTTTAGATATTTTACTAAATTTTCAGGTGGAACACCTCCAAATGAATCAAACACAAATGCCTCATCTTTTAAATATTTAAGATAA
Source organism: Lepisma saccharinum (assembly GCF_977018435.1). NCBI lineage: Eukaryota > Metazoa > Arthropoda > Insecta > Zygentoma > Lepismatidae > Lepisma > Lepisma saccharinum. Next base: position 51,035,863 of record NC_139238.1, read on the forward strand.
CAGATCCAGTGAGTGCCCTGATTTTTGTACTTATCCAAATTAACAATGCCACACTCTTTGTCGAGTGGTTGTTCCGGTAAAGAATCAGACATGTACACACCCCTAAAATTTTTGATGCCCAGTGGCTTGATTAAAGCTTCAATATCTTGGTTTGTAAGCTGTTCTTGTTTTTTTTAAACTTATTCATGGCTCTCTTAACACCTTTGCCTTTTTTCTCCATTGCCAGGTTATGGCGCCTCTGCTCATCTAATTCTGCCTTATTCTTCTTGGCATCTATTACTGTTTTTGCTATGGCAGCTGATCCCCCGGCCAAGCTCCCAATAGCCCCGAGTGCCGCTAAGATGGCCGGGATGGTAAATATAAACCCCCCTACATGTGATTTTTTTCTTGATTGCTGTAATTTTTTTAATTGGGGGGTACTAAGCAACAATTTCATACCATGTCCCTTTGCAAGACAAGAGCTTTTTTTCTTGCGCTGCTTTTTGGTTAAAAGACTGTCAATAGTTTTAAGAGATTTGAGACCTGCATAAGGTATTTGATACATAACACCCTTGGCCTTCATTGTAGGTTTATTATATACATATTCACAGCCCCCACCCTAATTTTTGTTTGGTGTTCATAGCAATGGTAGTCCCCAATGCTGCTATTCTCTCACTCAAAGAAGCATCTTTGCTTACAAATCTACCAAATGCAGCCTCTTCTAATTTCTTGTCTGCAACATGTCTCTTGTCAAGATCAGAATCTGTGTTGTATGCTATGTCATGGTCTCTACAAGCAGCATCTAGGGGATTTACACCAGGATCACCTCTGTTTAATCTATGGTCCAATTTTGTGCCTGGACCACAATACTGATAGCCTGGAATGTGTAGTTCAAATGGCAACTTGTTTATAATGTCATTAACCAGGCCCCGACACTCAGAAATATTCCAAAATTTGGGTGGTAGAGTATTAATAATTTTTATAAGATATCCAATCCCCTTAGTGTCATTCACTATAAAATTAGACAATTTTGTGCTTATCATGTCCATAATTCCAACCTTTTCATTGTAAAAATTGTGGTTGCCAGCATTTTCCTCCCCAGCTATCACCAATAACATATCTACAAGTTTCCTGACATCATCAACCCACACAAATTCTTTAGGCAGGGTGTTGTATTGTTTGATTCCACTGCCAGTCTTGATCTGCGACCATATGGGCTTGATTAAATTATTGTATTTTGCTCCACTGCTAGACTTGACTCTTTTTTGTGTGGGATCATTGTTCTGGTATAGAGCATCTGATTTTATTAATATTTCTTTGTAATGTTCATAATCTTGATCTGTATAGCTGCCAGGCCTTTTCCTAGTCATCAGTTCCCACAACCCAGGTGTGCCGGGGTACTTAACAAAAGCACCTTTTTCTCCGAGACGAGATTCTGAATAAACAATCAGATCATCCCCCATAAAAGTTACTCTGAAATTACCAATTCTGTGTATGATACTACCATCAAGCTCTGTGTCAGCATATAAGCCAAAGACCTCATTTTTATTGTCTTTAGGTGTGGTTAAATATTTTTGAGCAAGAAGACCCAATTCAATAGGATCCTGAGTAGCTTCAATTCTTCTAGGAGCAACAGGACTAGGTGTATGAATACTGGAAAGTGGGGTGAATGGATAATCTAATATGTTCCTTGCAGCTACAGGTACAAGCTCTGTGATCAAATTTTGATTCTGCTCTGTAACAGTTTTGATATTCTTACCTAAATTATTAATAGCATCAATGACAGGCTGTTCTGTTTGTTTGTGTTTTTCATAAATTCCACGGTTCTCTGATTTCCATCCCTTAAATCTTTTTACAAGATAATCTCTTAACTTAAGATCATCAATAATTGGCCTTTTCATGGTTATTTATATATGTTTCAACGTCTAGAAAATCGTTGATTTTATTTCTGTATTTTCCAGTATTGGGTGTTCTTGTCATATCAATTGTAACAAACCCATAACTGTCCTGGCTCCAGCACCTACTGCAAAACTTGGAAAAATTATTGTAGCTCAGGTCCCCACCTACATATTCATCATGTATGTGTTTGAGGTTGGTATGATCTTGATGAAACACACATATAAAATTGCTGTTGTCCCGGATCAGCTGCTTCGGTATTTTTGAAAAGGTCTGTGCCAGGTAGAAGCAATCAATGTTTTTGTGTCGGCCCTGTGTAAAGAAATTTCTAACCTTGTTTTGATTATCCAGTATAATGTCATCAAACACAACAACAGAATTATCGAGACATTCATGGAGTGGCTTAACTTCTGATTCAAAAGTGGCTATATCCAATCCATCATATAGCTTCATCAGCTGCTGATATTTTAATTGTTCCAAGCTCTTAGAGAAAACATACAAGTGCCTGTTTTTCCAGTCTAACCAGTTGGGTGCCAATAAAAAATTATCAACCATTAGTGTAGTTTTACCACAAGCTGATGGCCCAACAATAAGACATCTAATATTATCAGGCAGCAAGTTACCATTTCTCTTAATCTGCTGTTCAGGTTCTGGCAGCCTCTTTATAACATCCCAAGTGCTCATATTATTATTTTGTCTGCATCGATCCAGCTGTTTTCCGGATGACCCAGCCATTTAACAAGTAACTTGTTGCCTTTTCTGCGGATGATTTTTTCTATGAGATATGTGTCAGGCTGTTTAGTTTTGCTGAGCTCTTGTTCATAGAACCTGCCTTTGAGAATTTCTCCTCGGTGATCTTTTATTATATATGTGTTAAGGGTCCCAGGTTTAACTTGAACCACTGTAAATAATTCAGTACTCCAATTTCTTGTAAAGCCTCTTTTGAATAAGTGCTTATATTTGCTGATTCTTACTTGATCGCCCACCCTGTATTTGGCCCTTCTTGTTGTTGGCTGGTATCTAGGATAATAAACAGTGCTGATCAATTTTTGCTCATCAGATGAAGTTACTTCAGAGGGTTTCATGTTGATTGTAGAATGGACCGAGTTGTTATATTTATGTAAAAGTTCTGGAAGAATATTAATCCATTTATAATTACCTTGGAGGGTAAATTGTTTATACATAAGATTTTTTAGGGTTCTGTTGAATCTCTCTACAATTGAGGCCTTGAGGTCACTGTAACTCGAGTAATGTTTTATTGCCTGGCTTTTAATAAATTGTTGAAACACAGAATTATAAAATTCTTTGCCATTATCTGTTTGCAAATAGCGCGGGGATCTTCCTGAATGATTGATGATTGTCCTGATGGCTTCTGTAACACATTTTCCAGTCTTGAATTTGAGTGGCACAGCCCAGGCAAATTTTGAAAATGTGTCTATGACAGTAAGTAGATACTTGTAGCCCTTGTTGATTTTGTCTAAGTTTTTCAATTGTCCACTTGACAACTCAATCAAGTCGCTTTGCCATAAATCATCTATGCCCTTTGTGACTACTGGCAGTCTCTTAAAATTATGTCTGGCTTGTCTGTGTAATTCATCAACAATAATTTGTCTAGACATAATATGAAAACAAGAATATTGCAACTATGGGGTGTTCAGCAGCTGATACTGCAGGATTTTCTAAATATAATTTGTCCCCTATTTGTATTTTAAATTCCAGAGAGCCATCATCTTCAGCATAGGCTGTTTCTAATGTATTGGGGTCTGTAAAATCCTCTAACTCTACACTGGTGATTTTTGGTTTGTTGTCAGCATTTGTTATTGATAAGGTGGGGTAGTGGTGTGCCTGTGGCTGATGCCAATATTTGATCTTGATTGGTCTCAGTGTGCCCCCAACAAAAAACTGGTAATAAAATTGTGCAGGGGACAGCATATATATTTTGCCACCTGGTGTAAATGGTGAATCATATTCTTTGTTGGGGATGCTGTACAATTCAAGAATTACTGAATGTTTTGGATTCTCGATTATGCCCGTTATTTCTTTTTCTGCTGTAAGCAATCTGCTTGTTACAGATTCAAGGTGCTCATTGATGGTCCTAACAACATCATCATGGCCTGGCTTAATTTTTATGTCCACAATAAGTTTCTTGTATTGTTGCACAATTTCTTGAAGCTGGGTGGCAAAAACAGACAGGGCATTTGCTTGATTGGATTCCATGGTCCGTAGCTGTTGCTTGATATTAGCTACAATTTGTTGCAAATTTTCAACAACTGCCAATTTTGAATTTTGAGCAGTAAGATCATGGACCTGTCTTCTTATATCTTCAAACAGGGCATGCAGTTCATTAATATGTTGATTGGTTGGAAGAGTGGCCACTGTCTGAGTGAGATGTTTGATCTCTGCCTGGATATTCTTGATATCTTCTGATTTCAATATGCGATTCACAGCTCTCTTAATATTTTTAAGTTCCTGTGATGTGGGAAGATTTGACACAGTATTTTGCAAAAATTCAAGTGCCAATTTCACATTGTTTAATTCAGAAGCATCAGCCACATTTTGCATAGCATTTTGGAGCAGGGCTATATCTGCCTGAGAGGGTGTGGATTGTTGTAAAATTTCAAGCTTTGTTTGGATATCATCTATCAAGTGATGAAAATGAGATAGCTCAGATTCAGTGTTGAGGTTTTCAAGCTTTGTGATTTGTTGCTGGACACTGACAAGGGTATCTACAATCCCAGGCAATCTGGATTCTAGTACATTTGCCAAATCACTTTGCACTGCTGCTATTGTACCTTCAAGATGGGTTATGGAACTTTGAATTTTTCCAAAATCTTCATATGTTTCAAGTTGCAGCTTAATATTTGCTACACTCCGAGTTATTGCATTCAAAGCATCAGAAGATGGCAAATTGTTCATAAAATTTTCAAGTGTCTCAATTTTTTCTTTAACCTCGGCTATGGCATTGTGCAGGGGATCCAGATTAGGTATCTGGAGTGACTGAATCTGTTCTTTTAGAGTGGAAATCACTAGATCAAAATCTTCTTGTGATTTTATGCTTTTGACAATTGTTTGGAGCTGTGCCTGGACATTATTAATCTGCTCTTCCAATTGCTGTTTCAATTGCTCAGAGTTGTTAGCCTGGGTCTTAAATTTGGCTTGAAGAGCTGCTACAGCTTCTTCTAAACTTTGAAAATTATCCAATGTTGCCAGATCAGTATATTTCTGAAGCAGCACTTTGAGTTCAGAATCAATTTTAAGAAGAGGGTCCATGCATTGTGATTGTAAATTTGTAATTTCTAATTGAAGACTGGCATTGAGTGTGGTCTGTAAAGCTTGTAAATCACTTCTCAATTTCTTGACTCTGACATCAAGCATCAGAATCTCATCACTGTGATCTTCATGTCTTGTATGGCCAAATATATCATTAGGCATTTTTGTTTTAGTGGTTATTTATTATAGAGTATCTGATTCTTAATTCTATAAAAAAGGGTATAAGCTTGTCATAGGATCCCGGGACCTCAATATATAAGCAGTCACCAGCAGAAACAGTATATACAGTGCCAGAAATCATGTTTGAGTGCTTCATTCTATAAATATTTCTCCCTATTGAAATCTTGACATCACCCTCAGGGGTTGTAATAAATTGCAATTGACCACCTACAGGTAATTGGTAATGATTTAAATTATTGTTAAATATGTACAATATTTTGCCTGTTTCATCATCAACATCTGTAAGTATGCTGTTCAGATGAATAATTAACAAGCCACTCAGTTTAGACAGCATATCAGGAGAGGGTTGTGGTGTTGGCAGATCCATAATAGCCTGTTTTTTGAACCCAAATAAGTTCATAGGCATGTTTATTTATTTCAAATCATGCTCTGTAATTGGGCATTGTTTGCCACTTTTCAAATCACAATGCCCCCATGGTAGAGTATGTATGCCACATGATAAAATGCATCTCTTATCATCATGTGGGTCCAGGGCCACTTTTCTTACAATATTGCTAGTCAGCAAGTGATCCACACTCTGGATTCTGGATTCTGATGTTTTGATTAAACTCTGGGATTTGATGCAATTTTTATAATCTTCAAATACAAGCTCTTTTTCCACAGCTACTTTGCCAATGCCCTTGGCCTTTTTGACAACAGCACTACATGTTTTAAAACTATACACCTTGGCACTTAACCCAGCAAATTCTACAATAGCATCACCACATGTCTCATCTTTTAACTTGCCAGGCACCTTTTTGTTGTGGGGTTGAATTATTGTATGTTCACTGGTATCAAAGTATTGAAACAATTCAGGCTGTGCCATATCTTGATAAACATCTTCTGTTTTAATATCAAGAATAAAACTATCCGTGTCCATGTACAATAATTTTACACGATCACCATAAAAAGGTTTCAGCACATCATAATACAATGTTAACATATGTAATTTGGACAATTCCAATATCGCAGCCCCTACATAAATAGGCTTATCAAACTTGATCTTTGTTTTCATCATGTTGAAAAGTGCCATGTGCTCATCATAAATTCTTCTGTAATTGAAGTTGGGCTTTGCAACCAATTTTTTGCTCAGGCTGGGGTCAGTAATTATTTTAACATCGGTATGTTTTCTGATATTTTCAATTGTTTTGCCATACACTGAATTCACCATCAATTTAAACAAGCCCTTATCAAATTGGCTCTTTGCAGATGTTCGAAGCTCCGTGTTTGTATCAATGTATGGTTTCAACCATTCTGAGTGCCTGAACCTCAAAACTTTGCCAACTTTGGTCACTTGAACACCATGTTTCATCAGGAACTGGAGGTTTTTGTAATATGCAACATAGCCCTGTTTCGGCTCCAGAGTCATCATGAGCTTCTTCTGTTTAGAGCCAGGTGAGCACTGAACCTCGGGAATTGGGGGCAGATCAGAAAATTTATTGTGCAAATAATCAGGAATTGTCAGATCAACCTCTAAGAAGAGGCCATAGTCACTGTCATCATAATTCTTAAGATCCTCAATATTGAAATCTTCAACCCATTCAAGCCCTGCATATGGCAGTTTAGCCGTCATAGCGTGACCATAGAGGCTGTTTGCATCTACATACAGTATATAATTTGATGGCCGTGCTGGATCATAATCAGGCAGCATAATATGCTTGTTATTTGCTCTGGCATATCTCTGGGAACATTGCACCATCCCTCCTCTTATACATTTCTCCATAAACAGATACATATCTTGATCGTGGATCAGATCCAATTGCATTTTAGTGTTCAAAAACGTTGCGGCCCATGCTAGGCCCGGGGCACTGAAAAAATACACTGGGTCCAGTTTATAATTTTGCATGGAAGATTTTCTGAATGCTTGCAATATATCAGCTAAGAGAGTGACATCAAGTTTTAAATAAGCCATGTGATAATCACCAAATGTCTTGCATTTTAAATTGTTCCACATCAACTGAGCATGGTGATAATCTTCATCAGTGATTCCAGATCCTCTGATTTTGCTGTAAAACTCTTCTTGTGGTGGCAGGGAACACTCATCAAATTTAGAAAAATCTGTAACATAGTCATATGGATATACACCCTTCCGCCTAATTAATTTCAGGTCCTGATTTGGAAACAATGCACGTGTGATTTTGAATTGATCATCAGATAATTGAGTGGCCAGTGTATCCAGGCTAGCTGATAAAAATCTGTAAGAATCAAGAAATCTTATGTGAATAGGAACACCATCAACTTTAATTATCTTGCTAATAGATATATATTTCTCATCATTTTCAGCTAAAATATTTAAATTCTGCTTCTCAAACCCCTCGTATCTGATCAGATGATGAAAATCATAATTGGATGCTCCATGGCAAAATATGGGGACAAATCTTGGTCTCTTGATCTTAATATTACAGCTATTACACAGGGCCATTAAGAATTTACCATCTGTATGAGAATGGTGATGAACCTTGATATTTGTATCTGAAAATTCACAATCACATACCGGGCATTTTTCTGCATTGTTGAAATCCTCAATCTCTTCCTCTGTTAAAGGCAACATAGGCTTTGATATTAATAAGATGTTAGATGCTATGTCACGGCACACATTTTCTATTATATATGCAAATATTTTGATGGCATTTGGTCCCTTGTATGAATATTCTTTAATAACAACACCATCCCGCATAACCACGCAACAAAAGCTGGAAGGTTCATGTAGCTGGTATGGTGTAATTGAAGATTCTTCGGGATCTGGATTGCAGGATGCAAGAGGATTGACGTTCGATTCAAAATCACAGACAATATATGCTGGGTGTTCCAACAAGGCATCATTCTTTTTGAATTTGCAATTTTCACTTGGATTAGGCATCACCATATGAACAGGTTTATGATTGCCACAGTATTTCAGATGCTCAATTAACTCGTTTTTGGCAATTTCTGCATTCACTTCCCGAACCCCCTTCACCATTTTTTGACCATCAAATACAGTTAAACATCTTCTGCACAACTTGAATATTGTATTGGATTTGTCTATTTGCTTTCTCACTAAAGCTTGAAGATTATGTATCAGAGTATAATGATATGTGCCATCCCCTTCAATTAAGAGCAAATCAATCGGAATGGCAGATTCATCATCAATTGTACTGATTCTGAGAGGTGCTATCGGGCAATTGCCATTGGAACAAGTAAATACATTAATAGATAATTGTTTGCCATTGGTGTGCCTGGCCCTTTTTTCAAATTTATCAATATTCTGAACAGACATTGGATATTCTAAACCCTCCATTGCATCGTCAAAATCATGTTCATGTTGCTTGTAATAAGTTATTCTCTGAGGATCCCTTGAAACTGGATACAAAGCAGCTAATATACACCACAAAAAGCATTTCGCGTCATTATTTTTTATATTGACCACGGCTCTTTTGTTTTTGATATTGGCAGGTAATGGCATATAAGTGGAACCTTGTAATGGGCTGAATTCAGAAATATTGACATATAACTTGTGCGGAGAGCCGCATAGGCTCCATCCGGACTCTTTTGCCGCAAATTCAGAGTGTTTGATATTCAGTTGATCCATCAAACTGCTTATTATTTTGTCCGAATTTGCATTTGAATATACAGCTACAGTTTCTGTTATGTGGGGCTGCGTAAATTTTGTGTCATTTGGTTTCTTATATTGTACAAACAATTTAAGGGACAGTTTATAAGAGCCATTTTGTGCATTAAGAATTGCCTGCAGATCAGAATTTATACTGTTCAAGAAATTCTCAATGCCACATCTTGGCTCTGATACAAACCGATAATCCCTAAGTTGGGCATTAAAACTGCTACGGATAGGTTCATGGCGTGGCTGCTTTGCTGCTCTGGCATTAAGAGGTGCTTCGTGCCTTCTTTTCAGACCAGATGTTGATGGTTGTGGAGGCAATGTTGATAATTGTACAGAGCAAGTATCTTTATGTTTATATGTGAAGTATTCCATGTTATATTTTCTATTGCATTTGGGGCAAATTTTTGTGGGAGTTCTGTATTTGTCTGGGTTACAAATTTTTTGGTGTCTGGCCCAATTAGAGCTGGATATATTTTTATTGCACTGATTGCAATATTTTTGATTCGGCATTTTTGCTGTTGTTTATTATATACAATTTCCTGGGTTTCAATTCAAAACTCTATGCTGGATAAAAATATCAGTTGGGTTCAACACTGTCCTTTGTGTGTGTGAGTGTGTGTGTATGTGTATATACACTTAATATTTTTGGCTTTGGTATTTATATACAATTTCTTGGGTTTTAAATCTAATCTCTATGCTTATTATGACAGGTTGTAAAGCCAATAGCCCACAAGTGTAAAAAGAGAATAAATATTCATTCACACCAACCTTCCGCAAATACCTGCACGGACATGCATGTCTTGAATAGCAATAACCTTGTTATGTATAACACGCTGGGACAAATATAAGCTTGATTCTAAATATGAGTGGATTACAACAAATATCAGATTTTATATTGTTCAATATGAATTTAAACCAGTAAGTATGAGAAGCACTGTATCAACACGTATGTTCTCCTCAGTCAGTCTCACAATACTGGCTGATGCAATATTCGGGAATTTCTGTAAATACTGGCGCTGAGGAGAACATGCAAAACAAAAATCAATACTACCGTCTCGGGAATTCCACACACTTACACAGAGAGGAAACATGCAAGCACGGAGCAATTCTAGAGGGGGTCTCTGCATATTGCATTGTTTTAATATTAGATAAGCAAATTGAATGGTATCCAATTAAACTTAAACCTGAAGTAAATATGTGTATGTGTATGTATGGATACAAGTTTATAGACAAAAATCTGCTTGAGGGGGGTTGATACTTTCCGATTACAAAACTCTTGGGTTAGGCAGGTACTACACTTGAACAAATGAACATGTTGAGCAAGTTTTAAGTATAGACAAATCAATCTGAGAAAGCTCTTCCTTTCTGAAAAATTCCCGAGGGCATTTTCACAAAAATCTTGGATTAGGCAAGGGTTCCACACTTGAGCAAAAAGCTCATATGGGCATGTTGAGCTTGTTTTAAATATAGCAAATCTGCATGAGAAGAGCTCTTCCTTTCTGGCGCTCATCCTATTGTAAATACATCTACTGATGATCTTTTTTATTTTCTTTGGGGTCACTTAGGCTTAGGGCCGACCTGCCAGTTTGTTAAGCCCGTGATTTAACGTATCCACGACGTCATAAATTATGACGTCTAACTAGAATATTAAATCATAAAAAAACAGAATATTATAATTTTTTTGCCCATAAAAATAGCATATTCCATATTGTTTTCTTAGTTCTAATTTTTACATTTTTCGTATCAACCTCATGGAACACAAGGCCCCGGGCGGTTGCCCACTTCGCCCAACCCTCCTACGTCAATGTAAGAATGATAAGAACTTACTGACGAAAATGATATTTAATAATATGCGACACAGAAATTTGAACTTTGCTATATTATTGTAACACACTGCTGGAATTTTCTTCAACCAAAGTAGTAGGAATAGTACGTTTTTAAAGATGTTCTTCAGGCAGTAGCCCACAATACCCTCATAAATATGCTACACTTTATTTTTTTAAATCTGAAATGCAAACTACGAATCTTTAAATGAAACCTCTATATAATGTTTTTTAATGAGCTTTTCTTTTTTTTTCATTTCAAAATTTGAAGGATGAAAATATCGCAAACCATGGAATAAGAAGGAAATATCGTAGGACGCACATACAATGTCGGTGCTTGATAGAGCGAGAATAAGGTGATGGCTAAACAATAATCCTGCCTAAGGCGCCAAGATATCTAGCTCCTCACAATCGCTTTCAATATCAACAAATATTAAAATGATAGTCATTTGCTCTCTACGTGTGGAATCTTTGGTACAATCAATAGGTATTGTTAATTTGACTGTTTTTTAATATAGCCATTTTGATTTTGTTGCACATTAATTGTACCAGTCAGTTTTGAATTTCAGAAGTTAGATGATAATTGTGAATCTCATTTTGTTGTATACGTCTGAAATGTTCTTGTAGTTCTAAATATGTTATGCAGTGGCGTAAGCAAGTCGTCATGTACACGTCCGCAAGAAACAAATTTGGGTGCCCTACGTCCAGTCAGATTCTTCGAAAGAAAATTAAGTATTTACTTTCAATGGCTGGTTACATTAAATAATTATAGAAATCCAACCTCTACCTATGAATTTTAATAGATTACAACTTATATTTCTTTGACATTTGTGTATTCAAAAGAGGATAAAACAAAAACTTCCTTATCGCTACCAGATCTGCGTGGGTGGACATGACTTACTCCGTAAAGCTGGACCCGTTAACTCTCGGGACCCAGCTCTCCATGCGCCAGGGCAACCGGGCTAGCGTTATCATACTACTGTTGCTTGCTGGGCGGGATCCACGTGCATTTCAGCTGTAGGTAGGAGGAGTGAGTTAAGTCCACTGTGGAGCGAATATTCCTGGTTCATTGGGATTTATAACGTGGGTATCCTTGGGCAGACGACGGGTTCACTGTGCACACCACGCCATTTGTAAGATGTTTACATGCTTGCCTGCAGATGTGGTCGCCTTTTCTCGAAATAGTGCATAATACTAAATAAAGGAGTTGAAAATTTAATGGTTTGTACTTAGTTACGCACTGTAAAAATTTTCCTTATAAAAACATCATATTCGTAGAGTGCAACACACATATCTTTGCCGTTGCGCAGATACCAATTTTCGTTTCGTCTCCCTCTCTCTTAGCATTACGTGTTCTACCCTGATCGCCTACCTTTGCCATTGTAGCCATATCGTCATTCCATTCCTGGACACACTCGCGCAAACATCATTCTCAACAATTGGATAACGCTCCAGCTCGCGGTTCACACCGTTTGGCAGGGACGGTAATGTGGCAATATAGCATGGCATAGTGGTTGCTTCTTTGATGCAGTGCATGTTCATTGGCTACCTATTGACTAGTGTTGCCAATGTAAGTATGAAGCACTATTTCTATTACGGAAGGAGAAAGATAAAATGACGGCGAGTTTTGTTGGATTGTAAACACCATATTTTTATTTTAAGTATTTGATTGGTTTGACATTGTGTGCGTGTATAGCGTGTGTGTAAGTGAAAGTGCATGTGTTTGGTTAGTGAACGTTAAATTCCATAATGCCTCCAGTACTATTGTTCATATTTCATCACTTTAGAATTGCTCAAAAGAAATAAATTATGTGGATGCATGAACATTTCGACCTTCGTCTTCGGTTATTTTAGGAATTGTGTGATGGAAGCTGTTATTTTTGCTGCTTAATGCGATGCATATTGGTTTCTTTTTTGTGTTAAAGTTGGCATGTTTTGATGGGTGACAAGTTCATAACAAAAGAAAAAGCCTCGCGGCTTATCGTCTGGTGGCAATATATGTGCTTCTTATTCTTGTTTCGGAAGCCGGCATAGTTTGTAAATGTACAACAAAGGCAGTCGACTGTCGGCCATCACACAGAGGCAATAATACTGCTTAAGGAGGAGTGTTTGTGGTCCAATTGTTGCTCTTTAACACTTTAGCAAGTTACACCGTTCTACAAATTTTCACTTTTTATGTTACAGAAAGGAAAGTAGCTCTTTCTTACTGAAATTGACCTCCTGAACACAAATACGAATTTCATTTTCTAAGATTGGCTCTTAATTTGAGTTACGGCATAATTCATGTTACCCATAAGCAATACGTTGGCTCTTATTTTCAATATAGTATAATTCATGTATAAAAATTAATCATAATCAATGTGGGCTAAACTTAATAAATATATTAAAGGCGCCCGCAAAAGGAGGCCAGGGGTGCACTTGGGAAGAATATTAATACAATTCAAGTTTTGAAATTAAAGCCTGAAAATATAGATGAGAGATGCCGTGAAAGACAGATGTAAATTAACTTAATGGTGGTGATGCTTTGTGATAAGTCTCTTAACTGGGGGAAAGCATAACTTTGTTTCATCCACTTTAAACACTTCCGTAATCAGCATCCTCATATTAGTAAAGATTGGGTTCTCTCATTTCTGTAACAAAACGTGTGTAGAACAGTGTTATTAGATATCGAACTAGTGGTAGTGTCAGTCGTGCATCACATGTCGTTGCAGTTCCAGTACCAGTGTGGACGTTCTTATTGGGAGTGAACAGTTAAAATGCCACCAGGTTCATTAATGAATGGAGAAATAATAAATTGTTTAATTTCATTTGAAATCACCATGAAGAAGTCTTCTTTACATCATTTTGGGTAATTTTACACAAGGATTAGTCCACATTTAGCGGTTTTAGTCCATATTTATGTACATATAAAGCCACTTGTTAGCACATATATATATCCCAGCTCTGGTTATAATGCATGGCGTTTAAAACTCAACGTTAGATAGAGCTGAGTTCTCTAATTTCCTTGTTCTACGAACAGCTGTGCCTCGGCACACTGTAGCGATTTTTCTATAGAGGAGATTAGCAACACTGGTTCTCCAGGTCTACTGCACCGATCGCGGTAGAAATATCTGAGTTTGACTATATCTCATGGGTGGAATTGAGATAAGGTTAAGGGGAGGTTAACGGCCATCGTGGAAACTAGATATATCGGAGAGGAGGTCATACATCTAATTTCACTTTACTGAATATATTATTAAACGGGATCAGGGGTGGCGATAAGGAAGGGGGGGCACCTATGCTCCTACACTATGCTAAACCTTACTTACCAAGAGGAAGTAAAGTGTCCTTGCACCCCCTCCCCAGTTTTGGCAGTTTGCCCCCTCAGTTTTGGAACCCAATCGTGGCCACTGAAAAGGATATATAATTAAATATAATAATGTTACACGATAGTTGCAGGAACAAAAATTTCAAAATTCAAGCAGTGCATTGAAGAGAAACGTGGAGATTCCCTTACTCTATGTGTGTGTGTGTGTATGTGTATATATATATATATATATATATATATATATAAGCAAACAAGTGGTTGACGGTCGTGAGTAAACACCGCGTGTGTGTGTGTCTGTGCATAATACATTTATCTCCATTAAATGATTTCGGTACTCTTCATAAGAAACACAAAAATAATAAACTTCTATGAAACACTTGCACCAGGGCTGCTGAACATTTTACATTATGTAAGTTCGGCAATATTTATGTATTTTTTTTTACCACGAGCTTGGGAAGAAGATTCCACCACTACGTACTGCCAGAATATTAGAGCAGTGTATGTACTGGAGGGGGCAGAAATGGAAACGAGTAGCACATGCGCACCAGATACATGTTTAATTATTTCATTGTGAAAAGTTTGTATGTGCTTCTACACTATGCCCCGGGAATCTCTGGAACAAGCGAACGAAAACAAGTCTGTGCAATTAGTGAGTCGAAAGGGGCTCAACCAACGAGAGGTGGAAGAGGGGGCGCGAGTGCAAGGGTAAAACGAGGCTGCAGTTACAAGTTCTTTGTAGCAGCACGCACTGCTTTGTTTGGCCCACTTGTTTTTCCCTTCTATGCGCGGCCTTGATCTAGAGATTCCCGAAACAGAGTGTATAAATAACAGTTGGCTCCAAACGATTTTTGCAGAAAACGTAGGCATTTTTTCACGCAATCACTTTCAATAAACGGTATACACTGTGTATATGATACGTGAGAGTATAATGTTTCATTAGTATATTACTCAGTTCTATTTCTTTATTCTATTAAACCAATAGGTTTTAAGTTAATTACTTCCAATTATTTACACCATTCATGGGGCTTTGAGAATACAATAGCATGCAGTTATTTTCTTTTCTAGATAGATAGATTGATTTATTTTCTTTTTGTGCGAGCCATAGGCAGTACGCACTATACATTTTTTATTTTTCTACACTATTTTGTTAAATTTAGTTTTCTTTTAAGCTGTCTCTTACTTTGTCCCCTATATACACGTTCTTCCCCTCCCTCGGCAGTTCTTCTTCCTCCTCTCACCACTTCTCTTTTCCTGCAATCTCACCAAAAACTCATACATTTTGCTTTACACACACTTACACTATAAATATGGCTCGTCTGGAGCATGGTCACTCATTTCGTTGCCTTCTCTAATAGCTTTCCCCCGCCGTTCTCTTACTTCTCCCAGGTATTTCCCCACTTGCTGCCCCGCTTCCTTTATCTTTATTCTGCCGTCTACCACTTCTATCACTTCCCTACCTGTTACGTTTTTCATCCATGTCCCTTAGGTCACGTGTAGAAGGGTAGTTCAGTGGGATATGTTTATCCGTCTCCTCCCCCTTGCACAAAGGACATATCGTTCCCCTGCTTCGTTTCTCTTTCTTAGTTGTTACCATCCCCCTAATCTGAACCATGCCAGCGCACCTCTTTCATTTTTTCCCACAACCTGGATATATTTCGGTTTCCCCCATTCTCTTACTCTTAGCTGTTACCTGATTGAGGTCTTTGTTTGGCAGTCAGCTATTATTTCTTGTCTGTCTATGTCGAGAAACCTGTCTCTGATTTGATTTTCTGTTGAGATGCCCCCGCTTCCTCACCCTTCCCATACCCAACCCATTCCTCTATTATATAAGATATTTTTCACTTCCAGACCCCAGCTGTAAACGTTTTCCTCCCTTGTCTACATTTCCAAACATTGTCCCCTCAGTGTAGTTTGGCCCTCTTGTGATAATCGCATCCAATATTTAACAACTCTCATCCGTGCTTGTACCGCGTCTCTGTTCAGGTCCAATTCCTTGAGAATTCCACAGTTGGCCGTGCCTCTGTTTACACCAATTACTCTCTTATAAAATTATGTTTGTATGCCAATTATTGTGTTGTCTCACCTTAACCCCCACAGTTCTATGCCATAGTTTAATGTACCTAATACTATTGATGAATAGAGGTTTTGAATGACCGGGAAAGCCATTGGAGGTGCCTTATTTATTGTCTTTATGACTTGTTCTATTGCAAATTTTGTTTTAGTTTTTCTTGCCCTTATGTGGTGTGTCCAACTCCCTGTTATGGAGAGTGTTGCTCCAGGTATGTGAAGTTTTTAACCCGCTCGATTAAATCTCCCCCGTCTGTCCATGTCTCCTGTCTCCTAAATATATAGCCAGTTTTGAAAGCAATGATTTTTGTTTTTTAAATTTTAACCTTCATTTTATATTTGATGTACCCCTCATATATGCTATCTATGTACCTTTGAAGACCCTCTATTGTCTCGGACAAGATGACTATGTCGTCTGCATACATAAGGACTGGTATGCTTTGAGTCCTATACATGGGATAGAATCATGGACGATATTAATTTCATGCACTACCCAATCTATAAACAGAGAAAATAGCACTGGTGATAGGATGCATCCTTATTTGATTCCCCTGAGCGAAGGCTGCAGTGCCGAGACTTGATTTCCTTCGCATCTTACTCCGAATTCTACCCACGCATATATTGCTTGCAGGGCTCTGATCATGCGCGCAGACATTCCCTTCTCATACAATTTCCCCCACAAAATATCCCTATGAACTTTGTCGAATGCTTTTTCAAAATCAATGAAACATGCGTATAATTTCCCCCGCTTCTGTTTTATTTTCCTATGTACGAGTGTTTGTAACATGAATATGGTGTCTAACGTGCTGTACCCTTTCCTGAAGCTGTTTAAAATTGTGTGTGTAAATTTTACTCCATTTAGGTAATAATGAAATACCCCTGAAATTGTTTGCGTCATTTCTGTCCCCTTTCCCTTTATAATTAGAACGGATTATGGAGCTTGCCCAGTCCTTCGGAAAGTACCCCTCTTTAAAAATATTGTCCATTAATTTGTCCATTCCAACTTGCTTCCGAGATTCGGCCATCGTCTTCATCCTTCCATAAAGCTGCACGCAAATGCAGTTGCAGACGCTGGCGATTGTCTACTGTGTGAAGGGGTGGGGATAGTCCTGCTGTTTCCTCCGAGGTCGACGACTTCCTTCTTTCCTGGAGACGATTAGGGTCCTTTGTTCGAAGTTGTTGCCAAATTTACTTGAGGGTTTCTGGAACTTGCTGGAAGTGGTTTTAGTAGTGTAATCATATACGTTCAAACCAATACTTGGTACGAGGTCTATTATTTTTATTAATTTAAGCACAGTGGAAAACCTATGTTGACGATGTTTTTGTCGATCTTATACTATTGCAAATCTGTGTTTTTTTCACCTCGTACTTCGTACGAGTGTCATAATTTCTTACGAGTTAAATTACGTAACACACACCCACACCCACCCACACCTACACCCACACCTACACCCACACCCGCCCACACCCACCCACACCTACACCTACACTTACACCTACACAAATTTACTTCCGGCCTACTTCCGCTCAACTTCCGTTCTACTTTCGGTCTACTTTCGGTTTACTTCTGGTTTACTTCTGGTCTACTTCCGGTCTACTTCCGGTTTACTTGGCAGACACCTGTGGGTTTTTCCAGTTTTTTATAAGTACATATATTTAAGCGGTTCAAAGTCATACTTGGTACGAGGCCTATTGTTTTTATTAATTTAACCACAATGGAAAACCTATTTTGACGATGTTTTTGTCGATTATATACTATTGCAAATTTGTGTTTCTCAATCTCGTACTTGGTACGAGTGTCATAATTTTTTTCGAGTTAAAGTACGCAACATTGCGATGGCTCGTAAGGGTAAATTATTGCATCATGTTATGCAACAAGTTATTACGCAATGTTTACGTAACAAGTTATTACGCAGACCCGTATCTACCGTGTTGTTGGTTAAGACGTAATGGGTGTCTTGTGATTGACTTACTGTTTCGGATGTTTTCATCCGCGCTTAGGTTACTTAAAGGGTTTTTGCATTACAGATCAGTCAGTATCGTGAGAGTGTTTGAAGAGTACGGATGTGTTGTTGCAGTGTTAAAAGATAAGTATTTAATTTATTTTAAAGCTACATACTACTCAGTCTGTCCCATAATTATATTCCAGTATGCCAAAATGGTGACTTTTTATTTATGTTCCTTTGGATACTTGATCGGCAAATTTGTTCTGATCCTTGAGTAATAACATTGTATGACTCATTCCCGTGTTTTATTTTCTTCTTCTGTATACACCAATGTCACAGTTTGCCTATCAAACAATTATTATGGGACAACAACCAAAAGTGTACCGGACAATAATTATGGGACAGA
Source organism: Lepisma saccharinum (assembly GCF_977018435.1). Taxonomy (NCBI): domain Eukaryota; kingdom Metazoa; phylum Arthropoda; class Insecta; order Zygentoma; family Lepismatidae; genus Lepisma; species Lepisma saccharinum. The sequence goes on from NC_139238.1 coordinate 51,054,374, forward strand.
GGGATATTTATTAATTTTAAGTTTAAAAAGTGTATCAAGTGATTTTTTCATAGTAATTTCGATCAGATTGAGTTTTGGTGTATTTATTAATTTTTTATACTTAGTATAAATATATATTTTATATATAATAAAACATAGCTAATATAAAAGAAAACGTCATGAATATTTTTGTGTTTAAGAAGCAACAACATAATCAGCCTGTAGAGAGAATTCCAGTAAACATGGATGTATTTAGGGAAATTTATCATCAATTAAAAGGGTTACTTCTTGTTCACTTGAACAATATTTGGTCTCATGTTGACGAGGATACTGGAAAGCACTTATTTGTATTTAATAATAACTTATCATCATATAAGTTACCTGTTAGTGGGAAAATTCAAATAAACAAATCACCACAAAATGCAGCAGTTTTGCACATAGGTCGAAATTTGTATAGAATTAAACATAGTACATTACTTCCTGATACGTCTTATGATGTGGAAGCTAGTGAATTTTTGTATGCTGAGATAATTGGAGAGTATGATAAATTGATTCCTCTGTTTATCGAAATAAGAATAATCTATCCTCTTATTAATATATAAAATACCTAAAAACAAAACAAAACATGGATATATTTGGTAATAGAAGGCGACAGGAGATTCCAGATAATTCCAGCGAGATTGCTAGTTTAGATGCACGTCTAAAGAAACTGAAATCAGATTTATTAATATTACAAAATTCTTTGAATGTAAGCGTACATGCTGAAATTACCAATCTACAGTCTGAATTAATTAATCCCATAATAAAAACTGATGGGGAACTCAAGTCTTTACCTACTCTCGATAATGTTGAAAATTTAAAAGAGAATTTAGCTAAATTAAAAAAATATCTTGAAAAATTCCGTCAATTTCACACAACTACCTCGGAACATCTAAAGCAAGAACTAAATAACCAAGCCAATACTATTCGTACCGAACTACTTTCCATAATTGAATCTATCAAGACTCAAGAGCAATATGAACTGCTTAATGCAAGTATTCTTGAATTACGGGACCAATTTTTATCTTTTAAAATTCCCTCATTGGAATATATTAAATCCGAACTGCAAACACACCAATTACATGCTGCCATAACAGAAGTTCAATCCAAACTACAAATATCAGAAGACTTTATCAATAATTTACCTTCATCTTCCGAATTAAATGCCATCGCTCGCAGTGTTGCAAGCATCAAATTGCAATTAGAAACTTCCGAAGATTTTGGAAAGATACAGGGTACCATAGCTCGTATTGAAGATACTTTGACAACCATGAGAAACGAATTGACGAATGTACAGGAAACTCTGGAATATAAGTTGCCAAGCATAACCGAATCTTTAAATGTAATTCAACGACAGATCACAAAATTAGATAATCTCAACACTGAATATGAACTATCTCATTTTCACCATCTCATAGACGACATACAGAACAAATTGCAAATGCTGCAACAGTCTACCTCTACGCAAGATGACATAGAGCAACTTAAAAATGCCTTAACCAGTGTAGCATCTGCTACAGAATTAGATGTAATTAATCAAGCTTTAACCTCACTTCAAAACACAGTATCCAATTTACCATCTTCCCAGGAGGTGACATCTGTGAAAAGAGCAGTAAATAGAATATTGAAGTCGGAGAACATTAAGAATATTCAAGCGGAAATTGCAATAATTACTTTGCCTACCAATCAGATTGTGAATGAATTACATGCATTGTTTGTATAAATCAGAAGGAAGGTATTAGATCTTACAAACGAGAGCACTAAATTGAAACTTGTACAAAGTTTACTGGAGATTACTTCCAACATTAGAGAACAAATTGCTACCCTCGAAACAAGCCAGGAATCTGCTTTATCAGGTTTCACATCAGAAATTCACGATCTCAAAGAACAATTTAAACAATTGTATGTCGATGTGAAAATCAAACCAATATACGATGAAGTGGTACGCACCATAAACGAATATCAAGAAACGGTATTAAACAGATGAGACGATCTCGAATTACGTCAATTTTTCATTGTTGAGATAGTTAGGCTTGAGAGTGTACCAAATGTACGAGGGCACTGGATTTATATTAATGCTTGAAATGTTTACAAAATGTACTCTTACAGTCAGTCTCATGAATTTTTCCTTGATGGCGAAATTAAATTTTTAAAATTAGGCTATGTGAAGAAAGGAAAGCATGTGGAAGTACCAAATTTTACCATACAGAGAAAATATGGCATCTACAAAGCACTACAGATACCTGTTGTATATTGGGACGAATCTGGAAATAAATATAAAATACATGTGGATCAAGAATTATCTGTTTTCCCTGTGCAAGCTAATGGCAAATTATTATTTGAAGTGAAACAATTATACCCCGAGAATAATCCATTTTATGTAATATTTTCTTATAGAATTCGATGTTAAAACAAGATATAGTTAATGAATTACACAGACCAGCTCGTCGTAACTACAAACGACTCAGTGTGGTAACGAAAGGCGTGAATGATTTGTTTCAGGCTGATCTGATTGAGATGGTCCCCCCAAGGTGGACATTAAAGAATTGGATATGATAAATCATGGTAACAAATATATGCTTACATTTATTGATACCTTTATCAAATATGCATGGGCTGTTCCCCTAAAATCCAAGACTGGTACTTGTGTTTCCGAGGCTTTTAAGTCGATATTTAGTGATGGAAGGATACCAAATATTTACAGACAGATAGAGGGAAAAAATTTTACAATTCTACATTTGCTAAGTTTATGCAACAACATAATATTAAACATTATTCTACATAGAAGTGATCTTAGAGCTAGTATAGTGGAACTATTCAACAGAACATTAAAAAATCGCATGTGGAGACAATTTACTCTACAGGGCAATTATAAGTGGGTACAAATTTTACCCGAGCTAGTTTATAATTACAACAATACAATAAAGGGGGAACCCTCGAATGTTACCAAACCTCCACCCGTATGCATTCGAGGGCATACGCTTTGTCCCAGTGCCTCTGTGAATAAACTGGGACGTCTTTTGCTCGAATTACGGTTCCCCCGTTATTGTTTTGCTCTACCACTTTATTAAATTTCCCATTACAATATTTGAAAGTATACAAGAAAATAACTACATACATGAAATGATTACATAAAATAGTGTATGGACACAGTATTACAATACACAATTATTTCTTCGTGAGATGGAGATTCTGTATGAAAGTGTTTGCAATTTATTGTAGTTTGGTTTGGCTGTAAGTACCGGATTCTGTGGTACAAGAATCTAAGAAATTGAGGATTTGTATGGCTCGAGTTCTCTATTTAATATAGTTGGTTTTTAAAGGTATGATTAGGCTCCTGGACCAGCCACCGAGAGAGGGTGAGTTGATTGTTGAATACCATTTTAGTTTGTATTGTTTCGTCGTTTGCTCCACCCCAGAGGCTAGGTGTTCCGCCCTCGGTGTCCCGTCCCGTTTCCTTTAGGAGGAAGTGGACAAGGTATAGAGCACTCGAGTTCCATCCCTATAGTGGAGTATTGCAATTTGTAGTGAGAAAAAACAAAACAGAAGTTGTAGATAAAATAAATGAAAAGATCGTCGCCATGTTGTGTATGTGTAGGCCGAAATGTGTGCACTTCAGCTAATTCATGGCGACGTGTATGATTACAATCAGGTAACTAGTAAATGTAAAGTAAAATAACTTTTAATAAAATATTAATGAAAATAACAATGATAATACGAAAATAAGATACTATATTATTATGAGTATTAATAATGAATGCAAGGGTTTATGAAGCTCCGGATTTCCGGTGCTATGTTCTTACCTGCGTACCAGTACGTGTATCTACAGAGGGGTTTTATTTGATAATTTTATGAATTTGGGTTGTGTTGTTTTGAGGCTGTCTCCCTCAGAAGGTAGTCCTTGTGTATTTCTCCTTGCATTCGCATGAGACGAAATCTTCTTCTTTCGGCTGCTTCACTTCTGTCTGTAGATGTCACGAGGAATTTCCTTCTGGGGGCATTTACTTGTGCGTCCTCCTTATCGCTCTTCTCCCCGGGAACTACTGTGGGTGCTCTCTACACGTCGAGAGAGCATTTAGGGACCTCGTCACCTTCTATCTTGAGGCTGGCTGGGAGTAATGAGAGATGTAGTAGGTCGAGCCTGCAGCTGTGAGTTGAACCGTTTCATTTCCTCCAAGGAAACTGCGTTTGTCAAGCATTTCAATTTGTCTATTTGTTGCTGACATAGAAGGATTGTGATATTCGTCGTTGGTAGTTCCTTCCTCAGATTCTTGATGTAGTCTCCAGCTGCCGGGCAGAAGAAGACCTTATGTTCTGGAGTATCCTCTGTCTCTCCGCATGTGGCGCATACTGTTGTTTGCCTGCTACCAATTCGGTGCAAGTGAACTCCATAAGGACCATGGCCTGTCAGCAGGTGAATAAGTCCTCTTATGGGGAGATCACCAGTAGGAATTTTGGCTCTTATGTTCGGGATGAATTCATATGTTCTTCTCCCGTTTTTCGCTCTTTCCCATTCTCGTTGCCAGTCCGTGGTTATTTTGTCGTGAATTTCTTGGAGTGTCGGGTGGAAGGTCCCTATAGTTCTTATTATGTCTCTTTCATTGCCCTTCTTGAAATGGTATTTAGTGGCTCTCCATCTCGCTTGCAGATCCATTGGCAGGTGTCCTGTGACAGCCAGAAGCGCCTCAGTCGATGTTGTACCAGAAGCACCTGTCGTTCTTAAAAGTATCCTTCGTTGTGAGCCTCTTAGTGTCCTTAAACTTTTTTTGTTGTTTAGGCCATCTACCCACGTTGAAGCCGCATATGTTACTATTTGTGCATGTATGGATTTAATGTAAGATTGTATAATGCTAGGATGTAGATTAAAATTCTGGGAGGCCAACCTTGTCAGTTTATTCATGGCTAGCTCCCCTTTACTTGTAATAGATTGTATATAAGCTCCAAATTTTAGCCCCTCTTTCAATGTTACTCCCAGATATTCTACTGCATTTGCTCGCTATATAGATTTTCCTGATATTCTGATTGTTGGATTTCTACTTCTGCTGAAGCGACCTTTGACGATCAGATACTTTGTTTTAGCAGCCGATATCTCAAGTTTAGCATTACGGCACCACCCGTTTAGTTCACTTAGAGCGTTATTTGCTTTTCTCTCCAACTGAGCTCTCGTGTTCCCCGAACAAATGAAGGCAACATCGTCTGCATAGGCTCTATCAACATTATTGTTCCTTCCTAATAGTCTCAAACAGGGCTCGAGGTTTATATTCCACAAATGTGGTCCCTACACTGATCCTTGTGGGCATCCTTTTGTTGACATTTTGGACACAGTTTCACCATTTAAATTTAATTTAACTTTCCTGTCTTTGAAATAGCTCTCCAGGATTTGGATTATGGTCACAGGACAATTCATTTTGTATAGTGTGGAGAAAAGGTGCGCTACCATAAGTTGTCCAACGCTCCACTGATGTCGGCAAAAATAATTATGATATATTTTCCATATATTTCCCTTGTTGCTTTTGTTAGTGCATTTACGGCATCCTCGGTGGAGCGACCCTTCGTGAAGCCGTACTGATTTCCAGTGTTACCAATCATTTCGAGGAAGTCCTGAAGTCTTCTATTTATAAGCTTTTCCAGTAGTTTACCAATACTATTTAACAGACAGATAGGTCTATAGGTTTTTAATGCCAGCTCATCTTGTTTTCCCTCCTTTTTAATTACTATCAATCTCCCTTCCTTCCATGGGGTAGGGAATTGTTTCTCAATTAGGCACAAGTTGAAGAGTGACGTAATGAATTCAAGCGTCTTAGGGAGAGACATTTTTAATATCTCTGCTGGAATGCCATCAGGCCCTGGAGCTTTGCCATTTCTTACTGTAGCCAGTTCGCTCAACACTTCTTCAGGTGTAAAAGGAAGAATTGGGTTATTATTTGGATACCTTCCCATCTCGCTTCTAATTATGGCATTAACCTCGTTGTCCGTGTCTTCATCATCATCTGGCAATAGTCCATACAGCAATGCTATGGCAGTTTCCTTTAAGTCCATGGTTATGGACCCATCAGGTTTCCTGACAGTGGTAATTCCTGAATCCTGTTTAATTTTATTTGTTGCAATCCTGTACGGTATTCCCCATTTGTCCTTATTGATATTTTTATTTACAAATTTTTGCCAATTTTTCTTCCTAAAATCCTTGAGCTCCTCTGCGTACCTAGCCTTGGCCATCGAGCCTTAGTCATCGAGTAGGATCGCTCTAGTGTTTGGAATATTTGATTTTTGATATGCCTTCCTACATCTCCGCATGTTTGCTCTTAATTTTGTGAGTTTTTCTGTCCATGGTCTCTTTTGTATTGCCATACCTCTCATTGAGGTGGATGCTTGTATTGCAATTTGGAGTTCTTTAGTAAGTATCTCTGACCATTCATCCAGACTATGCCCAGGTCCAGGATAATCCGGCAACACAATACTATCGAGGAGGGTTTCCATGTTTGTTTTCTTCCAGTTGTACAAGAGATTTTGCCCTGTTGGAGCGTTTGGGATGTTTGGAATAGTATCCAGTCTTATATTAAAATGTATGGCATTATGATCACTGGTAGTGATCATGTCCAGTACCTGCCATCCCTCTATTAATGGACACATACTTCTATTTGATAGTGTTAGGTCGATGTTGCTGGATGCTCCAGCTCTACCTCTAAAAGTTGGCGGATTCTCTGGTTGATTTTCTATATTTAGGTTAGTTTCAGCAATGAGATCCATCATCTTCTCTCCATTGGCATCGATTACCCTACCAAACAATAGGGGGGAGGAAGAGTTGCTATCTAGTGTGATCAAAATTACAACAATACAGTACACAGTACTCTTCACATGAAACCTTGAGCAACGATTGATTTCTACTGTTTATTGTCAAAAATATACATACACTACCAAGAAGCCAAAGTTTAAAATAGGGGATCAAGTTAGGGTCAGTAAATATAAACAGTTATTCGAGAAGGGATTCATTAAAAATTGGAGTACGGATTTATTCTCAATATTTCAAGTTTTACGAGGGATTAGAAATACATATATCATAAAAGATAATCATAACAAAATATTGAAAGGGAGATTCTATGAAGAGGAACTTAGTAAAACAAAATATCAAGATACATATCTAATCGAGAAAATATTGAAGAAGAAAAATAATAAATTGTATGTGAAATAGTTAGGTCTGCCAGACAAAAGTTGGATAGAAGCAAACCAGGTGATTCTTTGACACCAACATGGAATGCGGTACAGCGCTTACCAGATGTAGTGGAAACTAATAAAAAAAATTGAGAGTTGTTACCTGATAACATAAGATGCCTCATTGCAGGCCCATCCGGTTGTGGAAAAGACCACTTTGCTGGTTCATAATTTCTTGCTTGCCCCCAATTGACTAGATTGGAAAAATAGATACTTATATGTATTCTCAAATAGTTTAGAACAACTGAAATACCAACAACTCATGAAGCTGTACGAGGGACTGGGCATAGCTACATTTGCATCAACAATATAACCTCTCAACCAATGTTTGAAAAATTCTGTTGTGGTGTTCTATGATGTCATTCTGGAAAATCAGAATGAAATTAGAATTTTTTTACACAGGTCGTCACAAAGAAATATACTGCTTTTGTTTAGCTCAAACTTATTCCAAAATTCCCAAACAAATACTACGAGAAAATACAAACTTAATCTGTTTGTTTCGTCAAGATCATACTAATTTGAAACATGTATACGATGATTATGTGGGCGGAGACTTAAATTACAACCAATTTTCAAAATTCTGTTCATCTTGTTGGAACAGCGACGATTTTGGATTTGTTACTATCGACATGACTTGGAGACCTAACAATGGTAAATTCAGAAATAAAATCAACGACTTTTTAAACGTTGAAACGATATAAAATAACCATTAAACAAAAAATATATATGTGACGAAACATACAATAGAAGATAATTCGAAATTACGAGAGTACTAGTCCAAAAGTTTCAAAGGTTGGAAATCAGATAATCGAGGTTTTTACGAACAACACAAGCGTCAAGACCAACCTATTATCGATGCAATCAGTGGTCTTGGTAAAGAGATTATGGGTGTGACAGAACAAAATAAAAACCTCATCAATGAATTGGTACCTCTTACTGCTAAAAATTATGCTGATTTCCCTCCTTCGCCATTATCAAGTATCCACACAGCTCTGGTACTTAAGGAACCACCTGCTAAAGCAGCTATAGAAGAATCAGAGAAAATCGAGTTGGGTCCCCTGGCAAGGGATTGTTTGAGTACAGGAAAATTCGAAAAAGATGAGGTATTTGGTTTGTATCCAACTATAGAAGCTAATGAAGGCGTAGTATATCAAATTGGCAAATATACAGTTACATTCGAAGGGGACAACACAAAAATTAATTTGGGTGGGAGAAACAACTGGACCAGATATCCTGGTACCGTAGGGCTATGGGAGCTCATTACAAAGAAACAACCAAAAAAAATTTGCTGAAGATGATTATCAAAGTTACTCTGAAATTTTGACAGTCTCTGATGCTTTGTATCAAAATGACGATGCCAGTCAGAAGCGTGTGAAATCGAGCAGCGGGGATAAATACAAAAATCTGATTAAACCTAACTGGAATCAACTAGAAACCGGTAGTGGTATAAATCAATACAATACTTTACCTAAGGAATTTGTATGGGTAAACGATGTGAGAAAACTTATAGATAGGTTGCTGGTTATAGCAGAAGAGGAAAATGCTGGGAACAATAATTTCCACAATGAGAAAATGGGTATTGTAAACATGATTAGTGACAAATTAGCTAATTTTATTGTAAACGATCCTAAAGGTATAGGATACTTAATTAAAATTATCAATAGTTTACCTCCTAAATTCTGGAATATATCAGAGGGTCGAGGTTTGGTTAATGATATTTTTAATAAATTTCCGTTCGAGTTACACATACCTGGTTACCAATATTGTGGTCCTGGTACAAAACTTGAGAAACGAATAGAAAGAGGGGACAGGGGTATTAATCCTCTGGACGCAGCTTGTAAAGAACATGATATTGCATTCAACACACACAAAGATCTGAATGATCGTCATGTGGCTGATCAAAAACTGGAAGAGTCAGCTTTTGGAAGATTAACAAGCAGAGATACCTCATTGGGTAAAAAAAATAACAGCGTTGGGTACAACCATTGGTCTGAATACAAACAAAAATTAGGGTGGGGTTTGTAATATAAATACCCTGAAAAATAATAATTATAATAATAAAACAACATGAAACCAAATGGAGTTGTATACCAAATACAATTTCATGATCTTAAAAATTTAAAACTTAATTCGATCTTAACAAAAAAAACAACAAGAAAAAAAGAGGCAATATATAGCCAAAGGAAATGGAATGAAATTATTACTCAGTATGCCACAATTAAAACGATTGCAAAATACAAGAAAGAAAACACACAGTGGAGGATTTATATTCAGCATTCCAGCTATCCTGGCTACATTGGGGGCAGTTGAGAGCTTAGCTGGGGGTAGTGCTGCTATTGCCAAAACTGTGATTCATTCGAAAAAAAATAAGGCAGAACTAGAAGAGCAGAAGCGTCATAATCTTTCGATGGAGAGAAAAAGAGGCAAAGGTGTGAAGTCTAGAGCAGTCAGAAAAAAAAGAAGAAGCTCTTACCAACCAAGATATTGAATCTTTAATTAAAATATTTAAAATTAAACACTTCAGGGGGGTTTTCATGTCTGCTTCTCTCCCTAAAGGTAGTTCTCACTCTCGAGAATGTGGCGTGGTGAATTTGGACAAGTCCGAAAATGTTGGTACTCACTGGATATGCTATTATAAACAAAATGACAATGCTTTTATTTTCGATTCTTTCGGAGGGGTACCCCCTACAGAATTTATTTATTTATTTATTTATTTATTTATTTATTTATTAAACACTACAGGCAAATGCCCAGTTACAGTGCTTTGAGGTTAACTGAGTTCGGTTTACATACATATTGGCAAAACAAGTAATTAAAAATTGGTAAGAGAAAACAACAAAGACAAGTAGAAAATAACTACGTATAAGACGGAACAGAATAATCATTACATAACAACAATATATAATACAAGGGTGGTATGTCATAAAGTATACAACATATTTGGTTACAATGCCATTATATACAGGGTTCTCATAATAAGTTTGCTTTTAGGTCTAAATAGATCAATGTCAGGGGTATTGTTGGAGACTATATTGTACAACGCGCACATCCTCCTCATGGGATCCATTTCAGCCATCCTGGTTCTACCGCGTGAAATTTTAAAGAGGTCATTTCTGGGTCTTAATTTTGAGCATGGAACGTAAAAGTTTATTTTTGCGAGAAGTGCGGAGGAGTCTGTTTTTCCATTGACAAGTTTCGAAAGGAATCTGTCTTCTTTTTTCCAGGGACGGGACACTCAGCATGTTGCGTAAGATGTCACCCGAAGTGAATTTGGGATAAATGCCATCTAATTTATATACTAAATACCTTAAGAATTTATTTTGGAGTTTTTCTATTTTTTCGATTTCCTTTATAAATAACGGGTCCCAAACGACTGAGGCATATTCAAGTTTTGATGTGACAAACGTATAGTAAAGGTTTCTTTTTTCTTAAACTGGCTACACATTCTCATCACAAATCCTAGGTTCCTGTGCGCTTCACTGAGGATGCGCGCAGTGTGTGTCTGGAAATTTAAAACTTTGTCAAATGTGACTCCAAGATCAGTTACAGTATTCTCTCTTAGGATTTCTACGTCGGAAATGTTATATGAATATTGGATGGGATGTTTGTTACGTGTGAATGACACTACTTTGCATTTCTTGAGATTGAGATTAACCTTGTTGTTCTTGCACCAATCAAGTACTTCGTTAAGTTCGTCTTGTAATTTCGTACAGTCGTGATCACTTTTAATTTGTTTGAAAATTTTGACATCGTCAGCAAATATTAATTTTTCGGAGTTTTTTAGTGCATCTGGTAAATCGTTAATGAAAATCAAGTACAGCAGGGGGCCTAGGTTCGAACCTTGGGGGACACCGGAGCTGGCTACGTAATAGGAGGACCTTAGTCCTTGGTGCATGACATATTGTCGTCTATTCTGTAAATATGAAGCAAGTAGTTACATAAGTTGCGGGGAGAGGCAGATGTAAGCTAGTTTCTGAATTAAAGTATCGTGGTGTACAGTGTCGAAGGCCTTTGAAGAGTCCGTGTATATTACATCGACCTGTCCTTTATCGTCAATAGTTGACGCAACGTAATTTGTTAATTCGACGAGATTAGTCACAGTTGAACGGTTTTGTACAAATCCATGCTGGTGTGGAGAAAGGATAGGTTTGACATGAGAGTAAATATGATTATAAATTATTTGCTCAAAGAGTTTAGCTGGAGCTGACAGTTTCGCGATTGGTCTGTAGTTACTTATGTCTGTCTTATCTGCTGCTTTGGGGATTGGACAAATCTCCTTCGTTTTCCAACTTGCGGGAAATTTTTCTGTTTTCAAGATTAAATTAAAGAGGGTGTGGAGAGGGAACTTGAGCGCCTCTGAGCAACCTTTAATAACGTAGGGGGGGATTAGGTCCGGTCCAGCTGCTCTTTTTGGTTTGAGTTTCTTGATGGCTTTTTCGATTTCTTTTAGGGAGATTTCTGTAATGCTTAAGCGACTAAGTTGGGATTTCGGGAGCGCGTTCGTACGTGTGGTTTCGTAAGAGGACGGTTCCGCGGAAAAGACAGATTCGAAATATGTAGCATAAACATTCTGGATGTTATTGTTATCGATAGGTTCACCATTGAGTTTGGTTGGTTGGGCTGGTGGATTCTTCCTTTGATTCTTAACTAAAGACCAAAATAGATTTGGGTCGCGAGTCAGATTAGCTTCGCAGCTGTTAAGTAGTTTTGGTAAGCTTTGTTTATTTCCATTGGTGCGACTTGATCTTTATACCTTTTATAATATGTAGCGTGAACCAACATGGGTACTGATTAGAATAAGTTGAGCGGGAGAATGGGACGCATTCATCAAATATACACTTAATTATTTCATAAAATTTGTCCACTGCAAGATCGATATCTTTGTATTTATGTAATTGTTCCCAGTTAGCCGATTTAAATTTGTGAAACATACTGACGAAATCAGCTTTCTTAAAATTGTATCGCTTAATATTCGACTTTGAAGTTTTACGCTTAGGCTTGGGGCGTGGTACATTTATTCCTAGGGGAGGGTGGTGAGTATCTTCCGGCACCAGTGCATCCTGCCGGAGAATCGTTACGTTATCTATATTTGTTAGGACTAAATCTAGGGTTTTACCGTTGGCATTTTGTATAGTATTTAAGTTTTTGAGATCATTAAAATCAATAAAGTACTTCAATTCACGACAGTGGGAACCTAACGTGAGGAGGTCGTTAGTGGGATGAGTTATGTCAGGGATGTAAAAGTCACCAGCGATGAGCAATGGGGCTCCTAGAGGACAATGTGCGGTTATGTCGGAGAACAAAGTTTCATATACCGGTAAGGGTGATGACGGCTGGATGTATATTACAGAAATATAGATGGCATGTGCATGTTCCGGTTTTAATTTTATAATTACAAAGTCTATGGTTTGTTCAGTTAACGGTAAATCCACCAGTTCAGGGCAATGTTCTTTCTTTACACCAATAAGAACACCACCTCCTAGGGTTTTCCCGTTTTCTCGTGGGTTGCGGTCCGATCTAAAAACACTGTATTGTTCTGAAAATATTTCCGAGTTGGATATTGAAGTGTTGAGCCAAGTTTCAGCGCACAAGACCACGTTAGTTATTCGCCAAAATACTGAGAAGAAACTGATTCGTTTTCGTGCGTATACCTCTTAGGTTTTGATAAATAATGCTCATGGGGACTCGATTTGTTTGATTCTCATGAATGGTTTTGACTGAATGAACATTCTCAGGCGAGTTGCCAGAAACGGAGGGTGCGCTAATTAGATTTGTACTCGTTCCGCTAGGTTCGAGATTGTCAGCTGTTTTCACTAATACACCAGTGGGTCCTGAGGGGATGTCCTTCTTACCTGTCAGGTTGCGATGGGGGTGGCTACGTCGACATCTTCAGAGAGGCCGGAGGCCATTTCCGCGGGACCACTTGCTTCGCCGATCGTACTGCATTCCTGAACTTCCAGGGTGGATAGGGGCTGGGGGATGTTGAACTGCACTTTCACATCGAGACGGGTTGGCGCCAACAGTTTGGGGCTCAGATAAGGTGGCTGGGTCAGGTTGGAGATCACTCAAGGAATACTTGACTTTGTCAACAACGAGGTGGCGGTAACTAATGTAGGCTCTATGACCAGCATTCCGGGCACTGTGCATATGTTCCAGGAGTCCCTGGCGCTCCTTCCGAGTGGAATAGCAAAAGTCATGTTCAACATATATTTTTGTACCTTTTAGTTTGTTGCGGCACCTGAGAATTTCTTCCTTTTTTTTGTATCGTAAAAAGCGGCAAACGATTGGGCGTGGGCCTCGTGTGCTGTTCGTGTTTATCCTATGAGCTCGCTGAATGTCATCCTCTTGCAGAATTATGATCAGCTTGTCTTGTATAATTCGACGTGCTTTGGACTCGGATTCTGCCCAGTCTTCTCCCGGGGAATCCTCATCGACACCGTAAAACACTAGGTTATCCCGACGACTTCTATCTTCCCGCTCATCCAGCCTTTGTTGAAGCCATCTATTGTTCTCCGAGAGTTCTTCTACGCGTTTTGTAAGCGAACCTACGTCACTTTGGAGGACATCCACTCTACCGACCAGAGTTCTAAGTGCGTCGTTGAATTGTCGAACTTCGGTAACAAGTGATTCGTGAGACGCTTTGAGATCACGGAACATTTCTTTGAATTCTTTCATTTCGTCACTTGGGCCAGGGTTTAGTTCCACGCCTCCAATCACTAATAACACTAGCACAACTAGTCCGTAAGCAAAGAAACACTGTTTGAATCCAAAACTGCACCCCACGGTCGCTTGACATTTCGAAGGCACTTTTCCCACGTACATTCCTATACGGCAGCGCCAGGTCTCGGTCGACACCCCCATCACTTCGCTAAGCACGCGGTTCCACGGAGCAGATTTAAACACGTCCGTCCACTTTCACTTTCAGGGTACAGTTCGTACGGATTCGTACAGTAATCCGTTAATTGAAACATGTTAAAATTTATTACAACGACGATCATATTCAAGATTTCGATCAAATTATATGTGGCCATGTTTGCATTACGATGCTCAGAATTTTAAATAAAAAACCAAACATCAAATTAAAAGATTTTCAAAAAGCTGTATTATATATTAAATATGGGAATTTTTCATCTCTCCAGCTAGACTTCGGTTTTGAAACTACATCTTCACGATGATATCATCTATCCAAAATCCATAGCTCTAAGAGCATTCTATAGTATGTATCTGATTCCGAATGTAACTACCTACAACAATACTATATTAGTAGGAATGAAAAAATTATTATTCCTCCTTGACAGTATAACTTATCTACTTTACAATTTGAACTTCCAACCACTGTCTTGCTCTCTCAAAATTCTGTAACACACAGAGTAGAGATTGAAACTACCAATGAAACACTGGACTTATCTACAATGGGAGAACTTTTAATATTTGAGAACAATAGCAAATTAGAACCAGGTATTAGGCACATAGGTAAATTTATACCAAAATCTTAGCTATAGAGACATTGAATGTTCACTGTAACATAGCCAAAGGTATGATTATCAAAGTAGAAGAAAATTCGATTGGAAGTTACAAGGAGAGAGGTATTATTGCTACATTTAAACCGAATTCGGAATTTATGGAACCTATCTTCTATTCCCCAATCCCATCAGTCTATTTCCCTGTTTCTATTGATGAAGTTCATTACATAGAAATAACAATTACGAATGAGAAAAATGAGATCATCGATTTTGCCGGTGCTAATAGCATTGCGATAATAGAAATTAATATTTAAAATATATAAATAAATACCAAGATAGAAAATATCGAGAGTTATGAATTACAGTCCTCCTATCCAAACAGGAGGACATTTGCAAATTTGAATCAGCCTAATGGAGAGATACAGTATGAAATTACGGTGGGGGATGGGTTTATTCATCCACATAGATCAGATCTGTATATAAAATTTGATATTGTAAAACAAAGTAATAGTGAAGAATATCCTCTCCATGGGGCTAATATAAAACTTATAGATAATTTTGTTCCATTATTATTCTTTCAAATTGAAATTAGGAAGAATGGTACAGTGATTGACAGGATTTATTACCCTGGAATTACATCTACTACAGTGGGGACATTGAAACTGTCCATATCAGAGAGTGCATATTACAAAGTTGGTGGGTTCGAAGCTGGAACAAAAATTCAAGCAAAATGTCACACAGTACTGTTCCCCATGAGATTGCTATTTGGATTTTTCTCTGATTATAAAAAAAATTATGTGCAAAGCTGGTTTGAGTGTCATATTTCGCAGAGCACCCAATGATCATAATGCCATCATGATTTACAAAACTTTAAATGCAGATGGAACAGTTATTGAGGCTAGTTTACACGAAGCTGCGAAATGTGTGATCCAGTCTATGGAGTTGCGAATGCCTATAGTTGAATATGAGTCGAATTATGCTCTCAAATACAAAGCCAACATTTTGAAAAATCCTCAAATTGCGATACAGTTTTATACATACCAATGCATTCAGAGGTCAGAGGAGGGTAAATTGTTTGAATTTCACCTTACTAATCAGTTCCAATCTTTGCAATAATACACACCAGAATTTGTAGCGGTGCTGTTTCAAACAGGGAGAAATGACAATCTGGAAATGGATAGCAGCCAGTTTGATAATTGTAAAGTTAAAAATGTGTATCTGAAGAATGGCAGATATGAAGTATTTCCTCGTGAAAATTACAATTTAAATATTACAGAACAAGATTATTTAAAATTATATGAAGCATATAATGCATTTAAAAGGGTAACTGAAGATAACATAGATATGTATTATAATCCAGATGAGTTCATAATTCACAGACCAATGTTTTTAATCAATGCATCAAAAAGAAAATTGGTAGTTATAAATGATCGAACTAATATTAAATTAGTATGTGAATTTCAAGAAACTATACCTGAAAATACAATATGCAGTGCAATTTTAATTGTGGAGAAATCATATATTTATTATGTAAAAAATGAAAGAGTGGTAGAAAAATTTTAATAGGAGAGAATAATATATAAAAAAATTAACTACGTGTAGATTTTTTTTTGTTATTTTCAAAATTTTTGTTTCATGTTAGGTTTATTGTTTTCACATGTGTTGAGTGCAATTATTATTAACTTCTAAACTAAAGTGAACCTCAAGGCAAAGTATGGATTCATCTTTCGAGATTACACCTCGTGTCGTGTGGATCCAGGGCTACTTTTTTTATTTTATTCGTTGTAATCTCATGGTTTGAGCTTTGTATTCTATTATCCTCTCGAAGTATCCTCGACTGTGAAGAATGGCAATAAGTATAATCCTGGAATGTTAGTTTGTCTTCCACGGTATCTTTGTACTTTCCTTTTACTTTCTTCTGTTCTGAATGTATACATCTTCGAACGCAAACCAGAGAACTCATCAATAATCTCACCGTTACACTCATCTTTACATTTACCGAGAACATTCTTGTTGTGGGAAGGAATTCCAAATCTGTTGGGTTGAGGATAGGAAGAAGTGTCGAAATACCCAAGCATGGAAGGATGTTTAATATCTTCGTAGAGGTTAGGTGTTTGTATGTCATAAATAAAACTATCGGTGTTTATGTACAAAATTAACAGCTTATCATTATAGAAGTGTTTCATAATACTATAATGAAATTCGTACATGTGCAGTTTCGACAAGTCGAGAACTGTTGCACCAACGTAAATCGGTTTTCTGAATTTCATCAATTTTATATCTAGATTAAAAGTGTTAATTTCTCGAAAATTTTTCTCGATTTGAATCTAGGATCAGATACCAATTTTCTTCATTTATTGTTATCTGAAACCGATTTTATGTCTATACGCTTTCTGACGTTCTCCATCGATTTTCCATAAACGGCATTATTCATTAGTTTATAAAAATCTTTATCTAATTCTGAAATTGCAGCTGTTCTGTGTCTCGTGTTGGTCTCAATATAAGATTTTAACCATGGAAAGTGTTTGAACTTGAGAATTTTTCTTACATTTACCACCTGAACACCCTTCCCAATCAAAAACTGGAGACTCTTGTAGTGGACGACATACCTCTCTTTTCTCTCCAGAGTTAACAAAAGCTTGCTTTAATTAGAATAAGGTGGGCATTTCATTTCGGGAGCCGGAGGTAAATCGGAAAAAGTATCATGCAAATTATTTGGAAATTCAATGTCTACCTCAATGAACAGACGAAATTCACGATCGTCGAAATGATTAATATCAATTGAAATAGGATCTATCCACTCGAATCCTCCGTAGGGAAGTTTTTGTATCATTGCGAATCCGTAGAGATTGTTTACGTCACGGTAAAATATGTAATTCGAAGGTCGATTTGCATCGTATTGATTCTCAGACATGTGAATATTGTTTTCCTTTGCTTGCCTCTGCGAGCATTGCACCATCCCCCCCACGTATCCCCCTTTCTATAAAAAGTAACGTGTCCACATCCGATATTATTTCCAACTTGATCCTGGCCTGGATCAATATAACAGACCACACCAAACCAGGAAGACTGTAGAAGTATGCTGGATCTAATTTATAAATATGTATTGCTGTTTTTCTGAATACCTCAAAAACATCAGCAAGTATTGTTATGTCTAATTTGAGATATGCATCCTGATAATCGCCGAGAGTATTGCATCTCAATTCCTTCAATATTAATTTTGCATGTTCGTATTCTTCATTCGTACTTCCGTTCTTTTTCAGTTGACTGAAGAATTCTTTTTGAGGTGGGAGAGTGTCATCGTCAAATTTAGATTCATCGGTTACATATTCGTAAGGAAAAATCGATTAACGTTTATTCAGTTCTATGTGAATAATGGGGAAACTAGCTTATGTAATTTTAAATTCTTCGTCAGTAAGTTTACTCGCTAAAGCATCGAGACTTGTCGATAGGAATCTAAAGAATGTAGAAACCTCATCTCTATGATTTCATTCGTTCCTGGAATTTTAACTTTCTTACTTATAGAAATATAACGTTCTTCGGTTTGAGCATGAATATCTATTTTTTGCGTATCGTATCCAAAATTCCTAAGTAAGAAATGGTAGTCGTAATTAGATCCATTGTGAAAAAATATTGGTACGAATTTAGGCTTCTGGATCTTGAGGTTGCAGCTGTTACAGATTCCACTAATGTAGTTTCCGGTGAAATGATTATGGTGAAATACTTTCCGATCCTCATCCGTGAAATGTTGATCACACACCGCACACGTTTCAATGTTATTGTAAGATTGAAGTTCATCACTGGATAATGGAAGCATTGGTTTCGATTGGCATAAGAGCCTGCGAATGTTCTTAACCTCCTCCACCATCTTTTTTAAAAAGAGTTCAATAACATTCGGTCCGCGATATATATATGGTTTATCTATCCTATAATGCCAAACAACAACATATCCAAAACTATTTGGATCATGAAGCTGGTATTGTGTTGTGGAAGACAATTCTGGATCCGGATCACAATAAGACAATGGTTTGAGAAAAGCCTCAAAGTCTGCGATGATGATGGCCGGATGTTCCAACAAGGCCTTGTACATTTTAAAATCTTCCAATTCATTTGCTTCGGGCATCAACATGCGAGCCGGTCTGTTGACTCCACAGTAGATTTTATGTTCAGCAAGTTTTTGTTTGGCAATTTCTTGATTTTTGAAATATTGGTAATTACGTCGGTCAAGATCGTCGAATACGGTTAAACACCTTGGACAAACTCTGACGTGTGCATCACGCTGGGTTGTTTGGCTTCTGACCAAGCGGGAGAGTGAACGAATTAGCGTATAATGATGAACATCATCGACAGCAATAAGAAGCAGATTGATTTCCACGGTTTCGCCATCAACAATATTAGTTATCCTAACGGAATGCACAAAATGCTTAACTGAAGTATACGAATATACATTTATAGGTAATCGTTTTCCTTCTCCTTTTCGTGCCCTGCTTTCAAACTTTGTTATGTCAGAAATAGAAACAGGGTATTCGATGCCTGTCATAGCATATTCAATTTCATCAATATATTTCTTATAGTGACTAACCCGTTCTGGATTATCTATCCAATGAACCGGGTGAAGCGCCACTAAAATGCACCGCATAAAACACTTATTGTCAGTGTTATGAATGTTCAGCACAGCTCTCTTATGCTGAATTTCTACAGGAAGTGGAACGTAGCTCGAAGCAGAAAAAGGTGTAAATTTGTTTACATAAGCGATTAATCTGTGAGGACTTCCACATAAAGACAAAACTGATCCCTTAGCCTCGAATTCATCGTGTTTCCTAGTCAATTCACTAGTAAGATTAGAATAAAAAATGTTCAAATTATTAATGTCTGCCAAATAAAGGACTTGGTTTTCCGTTTTGTGAAAAAAAATTCTTGTACCATTAGTTTTCTCATATTTACAGATTAGATCAATATATATTTTTATGGAGTTGTTTTCCAGTTTATTTTTCAAAATATTTATGATATATATTTTAATTTCACTCAAAAACTAGAAATCCCACAGCCTGGTTTCGAAGTAAAGAGAAAATTCAGGAGTTGGTTGTTGAATGCAGATCTAATCGGCTTTTGGTCATTAGACATCTTAATTTGTTTGGAAGCAGAAGCTTCAGCTTCAGGATGATGAATTTTACTTTTCAATGTTCCATGTAAGGTTGATGCCTTGCAAATTTTCATGTGTCTACTTAAATGTGCAATGCTATTTATTTTTCCGCATTACGTACAAGGCTTAGTAGGTAACGAACGATTTATACTCGAACCTGTTTCGGTACATCTTGCCCTATGCTTGCTAATATTAATTTTGGACATTAATTTCCCACAAATAACACATTTGATGAAATTGGTAGATGGGATTTTTTTAATATGCTTTAAGTAAATAACAATAAGACGCACAATCAACTCAAAATTCAAATGTCACTAGAAAAGAAACACTTTTAAATTTACAATAATTGATAGAATGTAACTTTAAAAAAAATAGTTATAATTATAATTTTTTTCTTTCCGCTCTGGTATTTATATATAAATTTTCTCGGGGAAAAATACAAAATTCAATACAAATTCAAATTCATACAAATTCAATCTGTGTGAAATATAACTTGAACCACCTTCAAAATAAAATAATTGTAGCTATTACGATAATATTTTCAGCTATGTTATTTATACAGACTTTCCGGAGACAACAAGTGACATCTGATCACACCAAAACTCAATCTGATCGAAATTAGTATGAAAAAAATCACTTGATACACTTTTTTAAACTTAAAATAATAAATAGTATGTAACTTTAAAATAAATTAAATACTTAGCTTTTAACACTGCAACAACACATCCGTACTCTTCAAACACTCTAACGATACAGAGTGATCTGTAATGCGAAAACCCTTTAAGTAACCTAAGCGCGGATGAAAACATCCGAAACAGTAAGTCAATCAGAAGACACCCATTACGTCATAACCAACAACACGTTAGATACGGGTCTGCGTAATACGTAACTTGTTGCGTAAACATTGCGCAATAGTTTACCTTACGATCCATCGCAATGTTACGTAATTTAACTTGAAAGAAATTATGACACTCGTACCAAGTGTGAGGTGAAAAAACACAGATTTGCAATAGTATAAAATCGACAAAAAACATCATCAAATTAGGTTTACCATTGTGGTTAAATTAATAAAAACAATAGGCCTCATATCAAGTGTTACTTTGAACCCCCAAAAATACACTACTTGTACTTATAAAAAACTGGAAAAACCCACAGATGTCTGTCAAGTAAACCGGTGTTACGTACTTTAACTCGAAACAAATGATGACACTCGTACGAAGAAGGAGATGAAAAATCACAGAGTTGCAATAGTACAAAATCAACAAAACCATCGTCAAAATAGGTTTTCAATTGTGGTTAAATTAATAAAAATAATAGGCCTCGTACCAAGTATTACTTTAAAGGAACCTGCTTACACTACTGGTTTTGACGAAACGTTGTTAGGGGATTTCAGTTCTTCCAAAGTAAGTGGTTTTCCATTTATGAGTAACTTGTTATATTGCAATTTAGAATGTTGACCGCGAGCCTTTGCTTCTATAAGGTACAGTTTGAGTTCTGAACGTACCATCCGCGTTCGGCGCGTGTATTCTTCTTGGATATAGACTGGTGTATTCTTGGCTATATAATTGTTCAATAAAATTTACTCCCTCCTTTTATAAAATTCCAATTTTACAATTATTGGCCGGGTCCGTCCGTTTGGCCTGCCGAGACGATGCGCTCTGTCAATGTCGAAATCATCAGTATCGATTCCCATTTCCGCTGATAAAAACTCCCTTACCAAGTCTTCTGTTCTGGCCCATGTCTCCTCACGTTCCTCCAGGTAATGTTAACTTCTAGTTACTTTTTGAAATTTTTAACTGTAACTCAGTAACTTTTATTCAAGGAAATGGAAACAAAATTGATGTTGATTTTCTTTACATGTTTGTCACTCAAGTCTTTAAAATATCTTTCAGTAAATGTTCTCCTGACTGGATAGATAACCTCGTGATTATTAAAAATGTGACAATTATTTAGTGTTGTACATTGTACATATATTATGTGAAAATTATATTATTAATATATAAATCAATTATATATTATACAATGGTTGCCCAAAAAATCAGTGGATGTGCTCATTTCAGAACACGACACAACAGCATGTAAACTACGACTATTCGTTGTATGGGGGTTTAATTAATAAAATACCAATAACCATTACTTGTACATATAATAATTTCTAGTCTTGCTTTATGTGATAAGCCATATTTATGAGTTTTTAAACTCTCTCATTAATTTTTGCTTTATAGTTAAATATATAATTTTGGACTGAAATTTCAAGGTAATACGTTGTAGTCTTCGTGGACAGTTGTGATTCAAATTAACAAAGATGTGACTTACTTAAAGAGAGAGAGAAGAAAATTTAAAAATGTTAACCTTAATATTTGGAGGATAATGTGAATTGAATTACATGTATATGTTATGTTTTAAAATTAACCAGATTAATTGGAATTTAATTAAAAGTAATTAATTTTATGGCCCTTAATGAAATTAATTAATAAATGTGATATATGAATCATATGTAGAAAAACTAACTGCAAAATATTTTGGTGATTTTTGAATCTGTGGCAAAGGTGAGTTACTTTCTCTTGAGTAACAGTAAATATGATTTAGTCATTGTTTAGCGAAATATGTGTACGTCGATCATTAAAAAAAAAACAAAAAAACTAATTTTTCAAACACTGGATTAGAGTAATGTAAATTAGGAGCAACTATACCAAATGAGGAAGGTGGTACACATATCCTAGGCAGCTTCTTCCGCCAAGAACACAAACAGACGAATAAAACTGAGTAACCACTTGTACACTAGAAATTAAATCTAAGCGAGCTCCTTACGTGTAACCTTACTACAAATAATACTTACTACACCTCGGATCATTAACAGGCGATGAGACGTAACTAAATAATCAATAGCGGCATCATAAACACTGTATTTACTCCAATCGCAGATGATCTGTTAAAGTATTGTATTTAGTCATTGACAGCCCGTCCGTTCTTGAATCAGGCTGAATGCTGACGGGCGCTTAAACTCTCTTCTCTAAGCACGGCGGTCGGACTGGTTTAAGACAACAGCTGCTCAGAGTAGAATAGGGCGGGAATTTCTTACCATTAGGCCGGGAGGGTCACGGACGGCCAATGGATCAAGTTTGCAGACTGTACCTATGCCACTCTTAACAGAAAGCTTACTTCTGGTGTGTGAATTACACTTTTACTTCACAACATCATTAGATCTTGCCCTTTCTCTTTCAACAGTGAGAATACTGAGTCAGTTTAATTTGGGCAGAAATATTCTACTCTGCCCAAGTGTCCAGGAGTTCTTCCTAAGTTTCAATTTTAAGAATGATAATTCTTCCATGGTTACTGTAACTGGAAGAGCAAGAAACAAACAGAAGGCGGTACTACAGGGTAGAAGAAATACTAGAAGCTAGTGTAGCGTTAAGAAGGAAAATAAACTTTGACCAAAAAAAAAAAAAAAAAATGTGGATGTTGTTGAGGAGGTTTAAGATTCAAGCACATTCGTCAAACGTAGAACTTGATTAGGATATTCTGAGGATAAGTCATACTGTTACTCGTTACGGAGGACAATCGCTGCATCTGAAGTTGTAGGAAGGAAGGAAGAACTGCTAATATTGTCCATGATCTTCGTGAGTTAAAAACAACGCATGCATTTAAATGCCTCACACCTTGGTCCATGGGAGTAGGAGGTACGTTATTTATTTATTTATGTATTCACTTAAAGCTTCAGATACAGTAATAGAAGACCATTTTATACTGAAACTGTGCAATAAGAAAACAAAAAGAACAACAAGAAGGAGACAATACAATACAGCAGAGAAAAAAGTGTCACACGTACATTCTTAGCTATTGTCGGAAACTGCGTCCTGACAAGAAATTATTAATATTTACAGATAGGTTATTATATAAGTGGGAGAGCTGTAGTAGAGATTGATTGATTGATTTATTTGGTGTTTTAAGTCCACTTTATGCACAGTAAGACTAATCGGGACTGGACCTACAGTTTAAAGTGCGATTTGAACCACTTTGTGCCTCCACAGGGTACCACTACCACTGCTCCATCGGGGAGGTCACTATATAGTAGAGAGACCGATGTAGAAGTGCTAGCCTTGTAGTAGGAATGTGAAGTGCTTTACGTTGCGGGTTAGCCATGTGGGTACTCGTAGATGAAACTGGTTGACCAAGAATTCCGTTTTAATATTTTCGTTGATTACTCTATGTAAATATTTCATGTCTGCTAGTGCGTGACGAGTGTGTGATGACTGGGTATTCACAATGGACATAATATGTGTATTATGGAGGTGTCTGAGAGATGGTATTCTATGGCGAGCAATGCCGAGGAAAAAAGCTGAGGACAGAATCAATCCTGGAAAGATTTTTAGAAGCCATAGTCCAGATGGGGAGCAGTATTCAAGAATCAGGGAGATAAAGGATTTTAAAACTATGCTAATAAATGATTGGTTTGGAATTTCAGTGAGCCTTTACATAAGACCAAGGAGACGCATTGCTCTTTTAGTGGTATGTGTAATAGGGTGGTCCATTTCTTACGGTAAAAGAAGTTTTAGCACCTACTTTCCACAAGAATGTTTTTGTTCATTTATCAAAATGAAGTTTGTATGACAAAAACTAGCTCATTCGAAACATATTTAGAAGTCGCTAGGATTTGTAAGTAAAATAAACTAAGAAATTGTCACTCAATACTTTTAGACAATATGAGAATATAACAGAAAATAATTTTTGACATAACCAGTTAATTTTTTAAACGTTTTCAGAAACAGTTAGTGAGCAACTGACAGTTTCTATAACGGTATATTGTATTTATTTCAATGTTTTGTGATTACTCATGTGAAGGAATATTGCTAAATTTTGAAATTGAAATTTTGACCAGACTTTTCATTCATCGCCACTCTAAGTATATAGCTTTAAAACAATGAAAGTTTTTCTTTGTTTTTCAGACAAAATATATCTTCCACTAATACTTCAAGTTCCACAAGATCATTAACTAGAGTGTGGTTAATTTGGAAAACCAACAATACTTTCATGTGCAAGACTACCATAGGAAGGGGATGTGCTCAGAGTGTTTCAATTTCACCATGTACAGGAAAGACAAACTCTTAAGAAAAGTATGAAGGCTGCAGCAGAATCCGTTTTGAAGATCTGGAAAAGGACAAGAATTTCTACTGAAAGATTCGACTCAGTGGAGAGAGAACTTTGAAAACTTTTGGATGAATATTTTCTGTTAAAAAAGATAGGAAATCTGATATTGAAAACTGTGGCATGAAAGAAGAAATATTTAAAGGAGACCTGGTAGAAATATTTGACATTGCTGCTAAGGATGCATTGAAGATAATTAAGAATGAAGACGACAAAATATTTCTTCAAATGCAGCGAGAAGACACAATGAGCTGCAGCATTGCAGGAGTAGATAAGTGCTTAACAGACAAGGAAATTCGGAAGCAGAAGAGAGAAATAAGCTGAGACCAGACGAGGTAGCATCTGATTACGGAATAACAGATTCTTGTAAAGTAAACTCCAACTCTTCGTCAGATGATGAGTTTCAACTCCCATCTACTTCGAGCATCATTAAAAAGCATAAGAATATAACAAATGTCTTTACCAAGGATGTTGTGGCATCTATTGCCCGTGCTATCCTTTTTAATCGGAATGTAATGTTTGTAATTGGAGCTTTAGCTCAGGCTGTAGGAAAACCAGTAGGATACATATGTTTATCTCGTAGCACAGTACATCGCAAAAGATAAAAGATTCGTCAATTTGTTGTAGAAACAGACAAGGCCTCATTCTCTCCCCAACACTCTCTTGTTTTACGCTGGGATGGTAAATTGCTACCAAACATTGTTGGTGAAATGAAAACGTGGATCGAGTTGCTGTCCATGTCACTGGAAACGGTTTAGAAAAACTATTGGCGGTTCCAGAGATTAAGAATGATACAGGTGAACAACAGGACAACGCTTGCTTGAACGATCTTCATGAGTGGGGGGTTAAAGATTCAAGGGCATGGACTGTTCTTGATACGACAGAATTTAACACGGAGTTAAATTTGGGTGAATGCTCTATAATTGAAAAGGCTCTTGGTTAAGAGCTTGTTTGGATTGCTTGCCGGCACCATATTTTTGAAATCATGCTCTATAGTGTTTTTAAAGAAGTGTTTGGACCAAGTAGGGGACCAGATGCGATTTTTTCTAAATCGATTCCAGAAACAATGTTCGAGTTTTGACAAAAAAAAATACTACAGGATGTTACAACTTGTTTAATACTGAGAAACTTCTTAAACTCCTTCAGGAAATGCATAACTACTACACCGATGCTATGAAAATGCAACAGCCTAGAGACGACTACCTCGAACTGCTAAGCCTGTGTCAGATATTTCACGAAAGCCAGAGACAAATGTTGTTAAGTTTCGTGCGCCAGTTGCATTTCATCAAGCTCGTTGGATGGCGAAGGCAATCTATTGCCTTAAAATTTACATGTTCCAGGAACAGTTCATTCTTACCACAGCAGAGGAAAAAGTGTCACAGAAGTATGACTATTTGTAAGTCTCGTATATGGTCCTTACTGGAAAGAAGTTCCCATAGCCGAACGACGCCAATATCCTTGAAGAGATTAGAGATTACACTAATCGTAAGATTGGAACTGCTCATCAGCAGCATTTCGTCGCCACCTCAGGTATTCTCCTGAACATTTAGTTGCACTTTCTTTTTTTTGATTAGCGACTTAGTGATGAACGTAAAAGGGAAATGGTGAAAAATCTTCAGCGACCATCAAAAGTAAAAGCTTCTTTGCTTTTTAAGGAAATTGTGATGAAGGAAAATTTCTTACGGTTCAATTCAAGTTTCCACTGACAACACCACACAAGTAATTCTGTAAGAGCTTGTATGATTAGTGAATCGGGTTCAGATGAAATTTCTGTGAAGAGTTTACAGTCGTCGGCAAAGAGAAGTACATTTATTGGAAATTAAGGCAGTATGTCGGACAGATCATCCATGTAAAGAAGGGGAAAGTTGGGCCTAAGGCACTACCCTGGGGTACACTAGACAGGACGTGTAGAAAGCTGGAAGAGGAGACAGGAAGAATAACACGCTGCTGTCGTGCATGCAGGTACTCTTTTAGCATAGATAAAAGTTTACCATAGATGTTAAATCTGGATTGTAATTTATGAAGAAGGAGATTATGGTTAACTTTATCCAAGGTTTTTGAAATGTCCAAGTATATCACGTCAAGCTGGGAATTATTTGAGATAGACTGAGTAGCATGAGAACATAATACAGGTAGATTGGTCAAAAAAGAGCTGCCTGGAAGAAAACCATGCTGAGTAGTGTTTATCAGGGGGGTGGGGGGTGTAAACTTTAGAAGCCTGTATTTGATTATTTTCTAACAGATGATAGAGAGAGGTGACAAAAGAGAGATTGGGTGATAAGATGGTACCGAATGTTTGTCTCCAGATTTATAGATTGGTACAACATTGGCACATTTGAAATATTCAGGAAACACACGTGAATAAAAACACTTGTTTAGCAAGAGACACAGATGTTGAGCCAGGGAGACAGAAGTCTTGCGAAGGAAAATTGTCGGAATTTCATCAGGGCCTAAGCACCGGCGCAACGACAAAGAGGTGAGGAGAAATTTCACTTCTTGAGAGGAGGTTTCTAGGGAAGAGATAGTGTGCTGGGGCGGTCTATATAAAAGAGGATGCCCATGATATTCGGGAAACATCACCAAGTGACTCTGCCTCAAATTATACAATTAAAGGAAATATATGTGAAAGATAGAAATTCGGAATATTGATGCTATTTAATAAAGAATCGGACCCTGTTTTGGAAAACACATATCTGTCGATGATGGTGCACGGTCGCTCCGCACTAGCTCGCACTAATCGAAACCTCTTCCCTGTCTCCAACAATTCAATCAAAACACTGACCATTCTCCCCCGACTCCTCGTCTATTGCAGTCTCTGTCCTTGCGGAAGTCGGGGCCAAACACCTTCTCATCTGCTGACTTAACATATATATATAAGTATACGCAGGATGCGAGCTAGGCACCAGACACCCCTTCTTGCAAAAGCGAAGCTCACGGGGTGCGAGCGGTAGTGTTTTCTGAAATATGCACCAAATATAACATAATATATGAAGCATAAATGGAATAATCATATGGTAGACAGTCCGTGTGTAACTTCAGTTCAGGGAAGTATTGTCACTATCATCACAGTTATATATGCACAAAAAACCCATTAGCACTGCACTGAAAGTAATATTTCTCTAGACGACACTAATATTTGTTTCAGTCGCTTTTACATTTATTGTATCTTCATTTTTAAAAATTGTTCTGAACACCAAATCATTGTCATAAGAACCATTCACTCAATGTAAAAGTAAAGAAAAAAAGTAAAGTGCGCCCCTGTGCATAGCACCACGCCATGAAGGCGTATAGGGGATGTGGGGGTAATGCCCCAAACTTTCTTGATCCAGTCGTGAGTGGGGGTGATGTGATCAGCATCACGCCCCTGACCGCCTTTACCCCCCAGGGTTTCCCCCAGGTACCCATGTTATTCGACGCTGGGTGGGCGCCGGGGCCGCTTTCACCGTTAGAAAAGTTCCCGGATTTGAACCGGCCGGGGATCGAACCCGGGACCTTTAGCATTTTACTCAGACGCGTTACCGACTGAGCCACCGCGGCCAACCTCTTAAGTAACAAAACCCAACACCTTGTCCATGACCAGGAGCAAATAACATCAGAAACTGTGCGATCAGCTGTTGAATTCTTTGATCTTAAAAAATCCTGAAAATCAAAGAACGATGACGTATTGCTCGGAGAGCAGTGGAATCGGGAACATCTGCATCTCACGGAGCAAAATATCTGATCAGCAGCAGATCTGATGACAGCAGCGTCATCAGTTCTTGTGGGGGCTACGCTGTCCAAAGTTCACTGGTCGTCGGAGCTGGATCGCCGAGTGCTGCTACGTGACATCTGGCAGGAGCGACTGAACGCATCATCAATGTAAACAACAAGACACGTAGTGCAAGGATATGTGATTCCCTGGGTCCGTAAGAAAGATGAAAGAAAATTGAATTGGGACTGAAAGATTCAAGGATTGTAAATAATTGATATAACGTTAACAAGGGCTGTATACTTCTTTTCATTTGTAGGCTGAAAATATGGGCCACAGATCGAGCTTTGCGGTGGATCATGAATTGAACGCGAAGGGAGTAATGGAAGAGGTGTTTGATCCCGCGGTCTGCGGGGTTGGCGTGAAATTTATTGTGTTGCATACAATAAGGAATGCTACGGACTTCTTGAGAATGCACATTATGAAGAGAACAAGCAAAATAAAAATGAGAAGGATCAACGTTGCGGTCCAGAGCATGTGTGTAAGCGATTGAAGGTCGAACGCTCGTGCTCGTTGAGGAAAACATAGAAAAATAAACTTTTTTTGTACCGCCAAAATATAAAGGATCGTAAACGTGAGAAGTAGATTCCATATGTAAAGCGTATATATGGGAACGTCAACATGTAAATAAAAGAGTTGGAATTCAGGCTTAGGAGTGAGCTGAAAAGACGCTAAATGCAGTTGCATTTTCCAATTTCTGTTAATCACTTGAGATATATTGAAGTTAGGCGTGAGATCATATATGGGTCGAGGAGGAATTTCTGTTGAATTTGACCATGACCAGGGTAACAAGTGTACGGTATGAAAGGCTAAATGTTGTTTTGTGACGCACGGATAGACAGGTGATGAGGTTATCAGAAATGACAATTTTCGAATTACAAGGTAAGGATATCTTGATGGCTCAATCATGTTGATGAGTGCGGAAAGGATAATTGATTATGGAAGCGTTAGGATATTGAACTGTAACATTATTTGGAGGGAAGGTAATTACAAATTCCGTTCGGTCAATTTGCAAGATTTCACTGTAAGAATTGTTCTTACGAGAATATGAACATTCAGATAAGGAGTCGCGTACGAACGTGGAATTAAGAACTTGTCGTATGCATGCTGCGAATCCATAATGGGACGAACGAATAGTCGGGATTTAACATTTTTTTTCACGATGAACTTGACATCTGTCCAGTTGTGCATCCTGTTTAAGGCTGAAAGCGTTATCATCGTTAATTGCCACAGAAGATGGAACTGAGTCAATGAGGCATGCTTCGTTGTCGAATTTAAATGGAATGGTGATTATTTGTAAAGCTTATAAGCCGACAAATTTCGTTTAATTGGCACATTAAGAGTTACATAGATGTGTGTGTCCGTTATTTTGTAGGTTGCTATTTGCGTTTGGTAGTAGATTTCAATCAATTTCGTTGGAATAGGCAATTAATGTTGTTCGGTCCTTAAGTAAGGTTTGCAAAGGTGCAGTTTCGGAGTCTAAATATCCCAAGGATTTTGAAGTACTTCGGAATTTTAAAATTGTCACAAGTTGTGAAATTTGCATTAATGTAGTCGAAATTTCCATTATTAAGCCTTTAAACGGAAGTTTTACGTTTTCTGCAAGTGCATGAAGATTCTGAACACACTTGTTTTGTTGGTTATCGAATGTGGTAACGAATGCGTTAAACTGCTTCACAATGTTATTTACTTAAGCATCATAGGTCTGTATTTCGCTGGATAAATTCTGAAGAAATACATGGTTGCCTGTAAATTCTTCACGTAGTGCAAGAACTGGAATCTCGACCTTTTGTTGGGAAGTTTTGAAGTTGTCCACGGATCTTTGTGTCACAACAATATTCCGCAAAAGTTGAAATAAAACTAAAAAGTAATCGTTTTTCTCGAGATCCTGAATTTTGCGTAAATTCTTGGGGCTCTTGATAGTATGTTTGAATGATTAAAAATTTGTCGAATAGGTGACACTGCAGTCTTTGTAAATTCTTGGACAAGACGCAATGGACGTGTGTTTCCTAGGTGTCGTTATACATAACCTCGTGTAGCCTGGAATCAAATTGCTGTAGAGGAGGAAGTTCCAAGGGAACTTTGTACATAAGAGGAATTGCATAGCCATAGGTGATGACTTCAGGTAAAGGCTTGAGGTAAATGCCACAAACTATTTGAAATTGATTTTTTGCCGCAGCATTATAAGGATGAGCTAAGATATACAAAAAGAGAAGTAAACAGGTAAATGTCATTGTTCTCTCTCTTGACTGGGCCATCGTAGTATGTATTCTGAATGGAAGAGAGGCAAAATTCATTCTTTGTTTACATACGCTCAAACGAAAATTATTCGATTTATGTACACAACATTATGTAATTGTTTACTGCTTGTGTACAATGTAAGGTGTACTAAATATACAAGCAGGGGCTGTGTGTGTCAGAAAATATAAATTGTTAAACCATATGCCAAAGGGGCCTAAAATGACGCATTTTCCTCGACATATTTTAAGGATGGCATCTGTAGTTTTTCTCTTACCCTGCCACCCACTAAAGCAAGTCGACATATGATCTAGCAATTCAAAAGCACATACAGTGTATCCTAGGTGTTTAGCATTGTGGCTGTACAGTCAGAGAAAGTAGTTCTTGGGCCAAGAGACCTACGATATCGTAACATCTTAAAGCCTGTTGTGCATGCAACCCAAATAACAAAATTGTCGCTTAGGTTTGCCTAGCAGACCTGGATTTTAGGGTACGATTGAGTTTTGACACCAGCGTAAGTCATACCCCCAAGCCCAGCCATAACAAACAACAGCTGGGTGCCGTGAGACCACCAGAAAAAAAAGTTTCACGAATTGGTTTCTTAACAAGAGCTACCCATAAGGAAATGTTCTTCTTACTGATATTATAGTCATTGTCAAGAACGTTCACTGAAGTGGTGGTTTTCATCGAATCATCATCGCGCAACACACATGCTGTCAATCCAGAAGTCCTTGAAAAAGATTCGATATTCATTAGTCCCAACTTAGAATTTTCTGTAAGGCATGGATCATCATGTTCTATCATCCATTTCATAGCTTCATTAATCATCCTCGACATTTCGGTTCACTAATGTTTACATATTTTACGAAAATATTAGAATTTTAGCATGATATAACTGTGGATTCAAACGAACGAAATACAATACCTGTTTTATACGCACACTGGAACGAGCGCAGTCCTGCTGTGAGTCACTCTGTCAGTGAAGGTCACTGATCGAAGCAGTTGGTGCTTGCTTGCTCAAGGAAACACGGAAATCTTCGTTACTTTCTTTGTTCATCAGACTAATGGTGAACATTTACAGGAACGCACGGAGTAGTATCGTATTCTATTGGAATTAGTTTTCGTGACGTTTAAAATATATCATAACAATATGTAAATCTCTTTTGAGTTTCATTGACATGTGAAAGCGGAAATTTAGAGATCCTTCTTCCTTACGATTTCTAAACAACCGAAGAGTGTGGTGAACGTGAAACCACTTATTGTTCGCAACAACGATATGCATTATACAAATGGTCTCTAATCAAAAACCATATTACATCACAGTAAGTAATGTTTAAGACACGTATCCAACGTAACAAATATTCAGATTGATTCCAAGCTTCTGTGTCGAATTTTTATCTCTTGCGATAATCACGACAATGAAGATGATTGGTATTAATACGAATGCAATGCTACATCTAAGCCTCAACAGGTTTAGAACATGGATCCTCTGGCTTTGTACAGTTACGGTGATTTTTATTTTTATTTTAATTTGATATTTTAAGTCCACTTTATGCACAGTAAGGCTAATCGAGACTGCATCTACATTTCAAAGTGGGATCCGAACCACTATGTGTCTCCACCGGGTATCGAAACGGGGACACCTGGATTACAAGTAGACTCCGCTACTACTGCGCCATCGGGAAGGCTAAGAGAGAGAGAGAGAGAGAGAGAGAGAGAGAGAGAGAGAGAGTTACGGTGACTACGGTAATGAATAATTGAAAGTAGTAGAAAGACTAAGCTATTCTTTAGTCAATATTGGGATTGTTAATGTATATTATGAATGTCAGTTCATTTTTGAAAAAAAAAATAAAGTACGAAATTTCCAGAGTGCCGTTACAAATCGTTAATTTTTCACTAGATACTAGATATTTGCAAGCTAAGATGTAGAAAGTGCTACATTTTCAGTGTGTGGAATTGAGATTTATTTCTGAGAATGGAGTAGTGGGAAAAGGATCACCTCACATGTTTGATTATACCTATCCCGCCCACACACACGCACAACAGATATCTTATAAGTAAATATAATAACTACGAATTGTGTCAAGAAAAATTGGAGCCTATTCACATCCCTACGGGACTTGGAAGAAAGCCCACGTAGAGATTGGGAAGTTCTGTTCCGACAAAATCAGGATGTATAGTAAATTAAAAAGCAAACTGCTACCTTGTGCTTTGCACCAAGCGTATAGGGAGTGTGGAGTTAGTGCACCAAGCTTTCTTCATCAGGCCGAAGGTGGAGATGATGTGATCAGCACCACGCCCCTGGCCACCATACCTGCGCCCCCTTCTCCAGAGTTTCCTCCAGGTACCCACTTAATACGACGCTGGGTGGGCACCGGAGCAGCTTGAACAGGTGGACAAAATCCCGATTCTCCCCCGTCGTACCCTATGTAATTAAGGCAAGAATTGTTTTAGCGTTTCGTTCATCATTTTTAGGCGAATCATTTTAGGTGAATGTGTAGTTCTTGTCCGATCCTGCGACCTGGCTTGAGAAAAGGCCATTTTCTGACGAACAACATTCCACCTGACAAGTCACGTGACTTTCTTACATTCCCTGTGCCTGTTGGCTTTTGCATGAAAGACTAGTTGCTCTTGAGACAGACAGAATCACCCGATCACCTAATGGTACAATGTGTGTTGCCTACCCTTCCGGCATTATTTACTGCCATTTAAGTCTTATGGGGAATAACATTTTTCCACCACTGTACGTAACATTGTGTACATAAATTCTTGAGAGCAATACAGCTTCTTCTCAAAGTAACAATCGGCATCTTCAAAATATATATAAAATTGTTGCAACAATGTAAGCAAAATGTTCTCTCAGATTAATTCATTTGACAAAACTATTAAACTGAACTTATATTGTTAGACATATCAGTTGTCCAAGAATGTTCTCGGCATGTCTTGTGCACTGAATATTTCGTTTGATCTTTTCCTTGATCCAACCTGACGAAAATATCAACTTAATAAAACTTTATAAAGATATATATCTTTATATCAATGTGAGATTGAATCACTAACTCTTCACATACATATGCGCCGTGATTTATTGGAGTTCAAGTCCTAGTTGTGTGATTCTTATTTCACAAAGCATATTCTATTGAAATGGTTGTAATGTACACTTGTCTTGTCTAAGGCGAAAATGTGTTGTTAATTTATGTCACACCCTGTGCGGCCTGATATGGCCGGATGAAGAATGTAATTCGAACTCAGATTGTAAGCTTCTGGATTTTTACATCCTCTGACTGAGTTTCTGCATCAAGGTTGAGCAGAAAGTCGTTCATTTGAAAGATACACTAGCATATCTGCTTCTTGTTGCGTTATTTTTCCTTCGACGAGCTGAGTTCTAGGTAAGGAAATGTGTTGAACTTGTCGTGATGGATTTTTTTTTTCAGACGGGTTACGCCAATATCTTGCTCATGCATCTTACCTTTCTTATCTTTCGACTGAATTTTGTATACATTTGGATGGATTTTTCTGAAGTACAACTCCTGGACCAAAATATGTTATTGAAATGGCCTTAGTGTTCCCTTTTCTTACAACAGTTTAATACATCACCACCTGACTGCCAACTAGATAGTCAATTTGTTTGTGTTGCTTGTCCACGTAATGTTTCGCTTGAATGAAATGTTTGTTTACTCTCTCCGCCGCCAATTGGCGTGCGATACGCAATTTTTCTAGTCTTGTGTTATTGTCTATATTTTAACATGTCAAATCATGTGCAGGATCAGTCACAATACGACGAGTGTATCCAAATAAAAGTTTAAATGGACTCGTACAAGTGGTACTATGTTCATAAATATTGTAACAAGAAACAATAGATTTCAGATAATCAATCCAAGATGAATGTTTGTCCTTGACGTAACATCGCAGTTGCGTTTGCATGTCTGTCGACATGGCCTAACCGATAGTGGTGATGAGTAGGTGCAAAATGTTAGGTTGGTTTTGAGTTGTTAGCTAACTCCTGAAAAGATAGCCATGTTTCTGCACTACTTTTGTCAAGATAAATGTAACGAGGAATTCCAAACTGACTGAAGAAATATATCCTCCATAAGGAATTGAAGAATAGTTTCAGTTCTGACGAAAAACTTTGTGCTGTGGCACACTGCTGACAACACGTTTCGGTTTACTTGCGAGGACCTTGAGGTTGGTCCAAAAGCGTCTAAAGAGATGGAAGAAGACGGTGCTGAAGGTGTTTCCAATTGTGTTAGCTCGTATAATTTAGGTCCTTGTGCACGTTTAGCCGTTTGACATGTGAAACAACTACGGACAAGGTTAAACACAAACTTCTTCATGTTCTTGAAGTAGTACCGTTCTAAACATTGCCTGTATGTCTTATCGGCACTAAGCTGTGCTGCCATGGTTTCAGATTCATGTACACGTGTTTTATGAGTTCATGACGTAACTTGTCAGGAATGCATAACAGATATTTGGTGGTATTTGCAAGACGGTATCTACGGTGTAGGTTTCCGTCAATAAGTTGAAATTGGTATCACGCTCTCTCGAATTCCTGGTCGGCGTTGGAATTACCTGTTAAATGTTCAATAATTTGTGAATAATACGGGTCTTCCTCTTGTACTTGTACAATATTAAAATTTGTATCTTCCAAGTAATTTACACGCATTGCTTCATGCACTCCTTGATCTTATGTTTCTGCTTGTTGTGCATGACGACTGATTGCACCGGCCAGGATGATGCATTTCCCTTTGAGATGGATAGGGATGATGTCGTACTCCTGAAGGAAATGGGTCCAACGTGTAATTCTACTACTATTCATTCCTGTTTTGTTATTTAGAAACGTAAGTGCCTTGCTGCCTGTTACGAGATGAAGAGGTTTTCCTAACAGGTAGAAACGAAACACTGGTAACGCTTACGAAAACAACCAATCGTGTTTACATGTTCACATTGGAATTTAAAGGCAATGTTCTGAATTGAGTTGGCTTGCTTGCAAATGCTGCAGATGAATGAGGCTTGTTGGGACGCTTGGGACACCTGAGTTTGTGTCTGTCTGTCTTCCGATATACCGAGTTTTCCATTATATGGTCTTCAGGGTCTGAATGTGCGATCTGTTTGTTGAGAACGAAACATTAGTCCTTGGTTGTTTTTGGTAAGCATTACCAGTGTTTCGTGGGAAAACATTGTGAGGTCTTAAATTCCCTCTTTGTCCTCTATTTGAACGTCCTTGGTTAAAGCGGTTGAAACGAAACGACTGAGATGGACGTTGAACGTTTTGAACCATTTGTTCTTGGAAAATTTGTTGTTTCGGTTGCTTGAAATTATTACATGCTGTGATGGTTTGAACAACCTTATCATTAGTTAGGGAAAAAGCTTGCATTTGTTTCTCTAGAGTGGACATTTGCACGTCTTGGGGTACTCGTACGATTTGAGAGGTTGTACCCGATTCCTGGATTTCGGAATTTGCGTCTTTGGTTGCAATTGTTGGAACTGATTTCACGAAACGCTTTTTGCTTTTACTGATGGTGAGTGTTTCTTCATCTTCGGAAGATGGCTCCGAAGGGAAGATTGCTCAGAATCTCAACCAAAATTTTATTATATTTCTTGCCGTTGCCTATTTTTGGCTAGAATTTTCGTCTTTTCGACTCGTCTGAGCCAGTGGACAAGGTCCTCGAAGCTAGCAAACTCCTGTTCGGCCCCTTCAAGGTATTTCTCTTGAAGTCCTCCTATAATCGAGTAAATCAATTTGTCCTCGGTTATATTGTAAGAGTTTACGCACTAAGGCTGATTTACTTGCTACGTAATTCGTTACCGAATCCCTTCTGCGTTGTATTCTGGCTCGGATCCGATCTTCTGCTAAATGCAAGTTCCCTTTGTCGGTAAACGTTCCTTTTAGCTTTTATTTTAGCTGATCGTATGTTAACTGTGAAAATCTCGGTTCTTCCTTCACTCCTGCAAACCATTCAATTGCCACGCCACGCATGGTTAAAGCAGGAGCTGCCTTACATTTGTCCGCCGACTATCCGTTAAAAGTTGCCAAATTATCAAATCTTAAGAGGATATTTTGCATGCTTTTATTGCTTTTCCCGGAGAATGATGGGGATTTAAAAGGGCTAGGAGCTCGGCATACTTTCTTGATATGTGGATGTGCTTACGTTATGAAGGTTGGGAAGTGTATTATTTTGAAAGGAATTTTGTTCTATAGGTTCTGTGCTGTAGTTAAGACTCGGTTTGAAATAGGAGTCGAAGCAATGGCCAAGGTTTCCAGTTCTTCGAGGGTAGTTTCCAATTCATCAACGAGTGTTCGAGTTCTTGGCATTTGCTGATAAGAGTATAGAAAATGAAGTCATGTACAGAGCCCCTTGGAGCGGTCTATATAAAAGAAGATGCCAGCGATATTCGGGAACCATCCCCAAGTGACTCTGCCTCAAATTATACAATTAAAGGAAGTAAAATGTGAGAGATAGAAATTCGGACTATAGATGGACGCTATTTTGTAAGGAATCGGACCCTGTTTTGGAAAACACATACCTGTCGATGATGGTGCACGGTCGCCCCGCACTAGCTCGCACTAATCGAAACCTCTTCCCTGTCTCCACACAATCCAATCAAAACACTGGCCATTCTCCCCCTACTCCTCGCCTATTGCATTCTCTGTCCTTGCGGAAGTCGGGGCCAAACACCTTCTCGTCTGCTTACTTAACATTGTATACGCAGGATGCAAGCTATTGCAGGCGATCATGCATCACAGTGCGAACTAACAGATTTTACATGAGGAAGAGGTTCGGGAACAAATTTTCATGAAAGAAAGTGTTAAACAATTGTGCTTCTCCATCATGGATCTCAGAATTATTTACAATTTCCATAGGCACACGAGGGTTCTGCTTTCTCGAATTTAATAATGAGTAGAACTTAGTCGGTTCAGCAACACACTCTGCTGTTATGCTACTTAGTAATTCAGTATACCTTGTTTTGAGTAAGTTTTTTAAATGTCTCCGAATATCACAAAACGTTTTGTGGGTATCTTCATTCGGATACTGCTCCCACAAATTCAAGGCAAGATTTCTGTTTTTCCATATAAGGATATGTTCGTTGTCTAAACAAATCGGATATTTTGCAGTAGGCACTTTCTTGGTAGGCACAAATTCCGTTATTACGGCATGCAGGGCTTCCAGGAACATCTCCACGGCGTCTTTGACCTCTTCGTCTTCCAACAGGAACCAGGGATAGGCGTCTAGTGCTCACCGGGGGATTCGTCGTTCGAGGGGGATTTATCCTTCCTCAATACATAACAAACACATTTAAATTTAAATTTTTACAAATTTGAAAAATCGTGAATGTTACTTCCGTAGATTTTTATAGGTTCACATTTACATATTTCATCGTTCGAGAGGGCGGGGGCATGGCCTCCATGGCCCCTCCCCTGGGTACGGGCTGAGCTCAAATATTAACTAACGTCTCAAATATTCGTTTATATGCAATATTACATTTCTCCAGATTGTTCCCATTCAAGCAAAAAGGAATTAATCCGTTGAAAGCATATGAATTTTTCCTAAGGGGGAAAAAAATGCAGATATGCAAAAATCCGCTTCTTAGTGATCACACGTATAGATTTGAGTGACATTTGGAGCAGATAGTATTTCTTTTAATTTAAGGAATTCCTACATAACGGATTGTCTTTTATGCTCTCTTGGAGGCACAAGTGGTTCGGATCACACTTTAAACTGTAGGTCCAGTCCCGATTAGCCTTACTGTGCATAAAGTGGACTTAAAACACCAAATCAAATCAAATATTTTATGCTCTCTCACGCACTCACAAGCAAAATGATTTTAGGGAGGTACAGACAACACCCGTAGAGAGTTACATTTAACTTTCAAATCAGCTTATCATTTCAAAGTCGTATTCATTTCGAAAATAATGTACATCTCTTGATATTTCCTACACAAAAATAAGAAACA
This sequence comes from Lepisma saccharinum, assembly GCF_977018435.1. Taxonomy (NCBI): domain Eukaryota; kingdom Metazoa; phylum Arthropoda; class Insecta; order Zygentoma; family Lepismatidae; genus Lepisma; species Lepisma saccharinum. The sequence goes on from NC_139238.1 coordinate 51,093,291, forward strand.
AAAATAAATTGCAAATTTTGTAGCTTGGGTAAAAAGGGTATGATTTCATTTCATAAATTTAAGGAGCATTTCATTCCAACCTTACAATATGTGGTTGTAAAATGTGCCTCTGCACATTAACACAGACACGCAGAAACCCCCCTCCCCACACACACACACTAATAGAATCATACAACCAACGGTTTATCAACATTTAATAGCAAATCATTTTACTGAAAAGCGCACCTCTGTAAATTATGTTTGCAGCCTATATTTATTTGTTGATCGTAATTTGCTACCATATTTCCTGTTTTGACAGCCGAGTAGATAACATTTATATTTCTTTGATTTTCTTGTTTGTCAAGACATGGAAACGACAGTGGAGGAAAGTCATATTATTCAAAGTCAATATTTGCGATAATAAAAGACCTGCTGAACGGTACTATCTTTTCTAATTGATAGCTCAGAAATTAGTGGAGAAAACCTGAATTGTAAATATTACAAATTATCTAATGTAAAAAATGGCTAGAAAATGCAGTTATAGAAAGTTGTGACATATCGCTTGAACTTTAGAATATGAGACGTGACAGCCTGAAGTATCTCTCTCTCGTTGTGATTCAGCAGCCAATAGGCCGTGACCTATGCCAACACAAATACCAGTAAGCTTTAAGTACTTCCACTCATAAAGTGTAAGGTTGGCTCCTGATTGTACAATGAACTGGAGGACAATTATTAAAGAGGGCACTTTAATTCTTTACATCATTCTGTCGCTCTTTAATCCCGCCTGGAGTTGGGAATGTCTTTCAGATTGTCCTTGTTCACCCGATTTATGTATATGCACCTTTTACTCGTCTCTGCCTCGAAGAGCAAGTATGTCCAGTCTCTCGAGTCTCGAGTTTCAAGTCTCAAGTCCCATAGGGCCCTCCTTGATTGTGTAGTGTTATCGTCGTCGCTTTGCAGTCAAGAAGTCTCGTGTTAAATATCTCATGGAGGCACGTTACACCTTAACTGTAGGTCTAGTGCATACATTGGACATAAAATAACAAACAAACGAGTCTCATAGCTTGACCTAGGAGTTTTATGTAATGTTAAAGTACAAAATATGTACATAAATATGTAACAGTAATTGATAACATATGTACCAAGATATGTATTATCAAGGGATATGTAGCTAAATATGTAGTATACAGGAATATGTAATATGAATAAATAATCGCTTATCCAAACAATTTCAAGAATAATGCTAGATATTTATTTTATTTGAACATATTCAACATAATTTTAAGGACATAAGTTTAATATTTGTATCACATTTATAAACTCAAGAAAGCAGAGAAACGTTTACATATTTAATTAAACAATTATGTCAACTATTAATTACTTTTCACATCACAAATTATTGTAGAATATGTAAATATGTAAGAGAGCTCTTTGTAACTTCGAAACAAATTGTAAATAAAACTTCTACAGAAAGAACAATCGAAAGAAAATACATAGCTACTTTCGTATTTTTGTTCAAGGGAAGATATTGTGTAACTCGATACACACAGGAAAGTAGCTTTCTTGTCCACCAATGACAAGTTTCTAGGTGCTTTGCCTAAAACTAAAAGCGAAACGAAAATATGTAACCAGAAGGAAGGAGGGAGGAGGGAGGAGGGAGACACTTCAGCATCTTTCGACCAATAACAGTTTCTCTTTCTTTTCTTCAGCCAGTCAATTTAAGTAACCGTAAACAGTAATCATCTCATTGAATAGAAAATATGACTCGACATGAAATACAAATTTTCTCCATCAAGTTTCAGAGATCGAACATATAGGGAAAAAAATCCAACCTAAATATGTTCTTTTATTTTAAAAAAAATAGCAAATATAAAAAATATGTAATATCCTGACAAATATGTAAAAATATGTAACATAAAACTTATTCAAATTCATGTCAGTTAAATAATTCGTTGACGTTTTCCCGTTCAAGGTATTTTTCTAGAAAGGAATAGACTATGTAATTACATACAAATCCGGGCTCTACTCATAACATATATATCACATACCAAGCTTGCCAATACACAAACGCTTTCATCTTAAAAAAATACCATTATCATTGTTTCCCTAATAATCTTTTCCTTTTTTCCATTCGCAGAATTGAAGTGCCTGTTTAAATTAGATATTCTGAGCATAGTGACCAAGAAACGTCTTTACATCTGGACATCGATACAATATTCACAGCAGCAATGCGGGATCCAGTTTCAAGCAGCTAGATCAACGAGTTCCTTACGGGATACAGTGGTTCTAGTCTTTTGTTTAACATCATCTAAGTTTTGAAAATTCTCATAGTCATTCTCGTAGCAAAGAAAATTTCATACATTCTGGTGTGAATAATTGGACAGAGGCAAGTTTTCTTGTCGGATAGCAAAATTGTTGATGGTTGTAAGGAAACTTGTAGATTTGTTTTTGTTGAAATGACTAAATGCTTTAAGAAAGTACATATTTTATATTATCTTTAGAACCGGCTTTTTGTTACCATATTCTGTCTCTATTACAATCGATAGTATTTCTGGACATTGTCGTGTATTTGGATCACAGATGTTTCTTTGACATGTTGAGATAAGTATGAATATTTCTACCTCGTGAAATATTCGAATTGTTCTTTGACTTGACTACACTTATGAAACTAAACTGCTAGCTGTTTTAGGGCATCACCCGAACAATTATATTGTTTTATGATTTCTGTAACACAGTGCGTCTACAAAAACCGGGATTTTAAATGGAGGAAAGTTAGGAATATGTAGGCCACTATCTGGGAAACATATTAAGAGGTTTTGAAGCAGAAATCCATGTATCTATTTGAAACCTTGTATGGCTGATCTGTTTTAGTATGTTAGTAAGATCGAATGAAACGTTTCAACATGGAGGACGAACATTCGATTCTCCTAATGAGTGGTATTTTAAAAACAATGTTCTTAGATTTTCAAATCTCTACACTTTTGGTTACTAAAAAACACATCTCTCTGCAAGTAGTATTAATTGAAATTGATAATGAGTAATATACATGTTGCAGTCACTTTTTCCATGGTACCGAGAAACGCTATAAGTGCACTAGTCATATCCAAATCTGTAGAATATATAAATTATTATAATTTATTGTTATGCTATTAATTAATAAAATATATGTACACGTAAGATCAATTACCCTTGCAAAGCATTAATTGAAAATCAAAACAGTTTAAAGTTTTCATTTTTACAGAAGTTTGTGAGGACATCCAACTTAGGTATCTAGAAAATTCTCGAATCTCCCTACAAACTACAAAAATAACTACCAGATGATGTATAATTCATGTAGAGACTCTCCGAGTTTAGGAACGTGGTCAATGGAACTCGACGTGTGCTCCTTGATTTGCCCTGCAGACATCTAAACGGTATTTAAGCTCCCGCCATGTGATCTGTAGCATGTGTGAAGTGACTAACGCAGCTGCATTTGTAATACGTTCTTATAATGCTTGCGCGTGCGCAAGAACGTGCGTTCACTATTGGTACATAAACTTGGAGAGTTGCTGTATCTCGTAAAATATAAATCGTAACAATATCCTTCTCTGTTTTTAAACAGTGAGCATTTATTTCTTGATCTCTCTAAGCGGAACACGATGTATTGGCTTTTCACTTAAAACTGTTTGGTAAATATACTGATCAAGAGTATTTAGATCACGATACGATGGTGATCAATAGAACTTTCAGTTCACTAAATTTCAAATTTGTCTCTGTATTAATCGATAAACATGATTGTTACTAGAAGATATAAATGAACGTTTCAACGAAGAAGAAAACTAACAATTTATTGATCTCTCAATCTTATATTTGTCCCGGGTTCGATACCTGGTGGAGGCATATAGTAGCTCGGATCCCACTTTAAACTGTAGGTCCAGTCCCGATTAGCCTTACTGTGCATAAAGCGAACTTAAGAGACCAACTCAATAAATCTTACCATATATGCAGTTCGAACAGTTTTCATGATATGGCAAAGATCGAGCATTTTACTACGATAGACATGGAACCAGATTTGAATAAATTAAACTTATGTCGCTTTAATTTTGCATTTTAGAACAATTGAAATCTTCACATTATTGTGTCCGAAATATCAACATGACACTGCACACACACACACACTCTCTCTCTCTCTCTCTCGGGAGCAAGGACGCACATAACGGGGAAAGCAAGTTGTTCAGAGCAAAGCAGTGCACGCTGTTCCAAACGACTGGTAGCTGTGTGAGCGTTTTCCTCTCCATGCAATCACTTCCCCTTATTCCCACTCCTTGTGCATTGTATGCATTACTCGCATTTTTGCTGCATCCATTCTCCTCATGGGTCCAAACAATCATCTGTGCCTGTTCTATTCTGTCCTGAAGCTTCATTATATTATTTTTATAAAAACCAAGAATCGTGGTACCTTATATAGTACTGATATCTACAGTGAAAGATTGTAGAATTTCCTTGAGCTCACCAGGGAGAATCAAAAAAGATATCGTTATCACTAATGGAATTTTGTTATAACTAACATTTACCACGCACCCCGAAAAATACCCCGAAATTATCCAGAAAAATATAAGAAAGTAAAGCTTCGTGGAGCTACATACATTTTACTATTAGTGAAGAGGAATACAAAAATAATAGGAATATCATACGTCAGGATGATCAGCATGGCATGCTTGTTTAATATTCATTTAATATACTTTGTACGCAGAAAGATTAATCGGGACTGGACCTACTGAGATCTGAAAAATACCTTCACCTGCTGGGATTGAACCTGGGACCCATTGTTTACAATAAATCGACGTTATCACTACACCATAGGGGAGGCCCATTATAAAGGCTTAGGATACGAAGATAAATTATTTCATAAATTAGTCATTAATATAGAATGCCCCGAGGGCGAAATGGTAGCGTCGTTGCTTTGTAATCAAGGGGTCCCGGGTTCGATACCCGGTGGAGGCACATAGTCGTTCGGATGCCACATTAAAACTGTACTCAAGTCCCGATTAGCCTTACTGTGCATAAAGTGGATTTAAAACACCAATTCAATCAGTCAATTATGAATAAAGAATTGTTATTAAATCTGTTTACATATTTCCATCCAGTAAAAATTCTGAAACCAATGATTTCCTGAAATTAATGACACGTAAAATTTTCTTCTCAATAAATATTAAATATCTTAGTTGTTGACTGTTACCTAGGGAGTATATCTCAATTTATCGACAGGGGGCACTCACTCGATGCCTTATATAGCTTCTACACTTTCCCTCGCAGTCGAACAACACATACGTAATGGTTGCAGCCTTGAGTCTAATTCTCGTCGTCTTCCTTCTCATGTTCACCGTGTGCGCGGCCTGTAAGAAAGAAACGGATATGGTAAGAGGACAGAGTTTGAAAACATAATGTATTGCTGTGTTCATGTTACCATTCCGGTAACCAATAGGAGGAACTTTTAGGTCGGCTTAATTTTTCCATTTCTATTGATTAGAAAAAAATATATATTTCTTGCTTGCAGAAAAATATAAGTAGTATTCACTTTCCAAGGAAAGCTATAGACACAATATTATCATTTGTAGAAGTTTATGTATTGGTTTCTTCATTTATAGCATTATTAACCTTTAAATTAATCGATAATGCAAAAATTATATTTCAACAAAGTTGAAGAAAATAGTGTGGCATTTTCTGCAACCTGACTGGCACTGATGAGGAATATAAAAATGTTCGCTATTCGGATAAAAGCACAGAATCCTGTAATAGCTACATTTTGGCGATAACGTTCTCATTTTTTTAAAATTTTACATATACATGTTACATGAGTTGACATAGTACTTTAATTTTATGAATATAAAACGTTTCTAAATATAGTGGAAAAAATTATCAGGAACGTGAACTCTGAGCATTTCCTTCAAAGCAATCCCTTGGACTTCAAAATATATCTTGAATTCTGTAGATTGGAAAGGCGGACCATTATCCGTAACTAAGGTGTATAAATTGAATTTAGCCTCGACATAAATCCTTTTACATTCCTGAATGATGTTGAAGATACAACTTCACATTCTGGCCATATGCGTCAACAACGATGCAACACTTTTCCTTGAAAATAGAAAACATCCATTTGTGCTCTGTTCTACGACTTAGTTACTTCCTTCCAATCATTGTATTCTTTCATGTTAGTGTCTGGTTTTATAGCATTACAAATTTCGCATGATTTTACGTGATCTTCAACGAATTTGTCCAATATATTTCACGCAACAGCAACTTCATTTTAACTACGCCATTGTGATTCTCATGAGCATTTTCTAAATCTTGCTGTCTCATTGCATTAGGTACAATAACTCTAGAACTCCACAGCAATATATCTTCTTCACATTGAAGTTAATTTTTTCTTCTTCTCAGTGCTTCGAATTCATTTGCATCTATATTAAAATCATTAATCTTAGCTTCCGGCCAACCTGCCATAACGTTCATTTTAACTTGTCTCAACATCACATCTTGTTCTTACAATGTTCGGAAGACATCTTTCAGGCGATCCGTGAGCTTGATTGCATTTAGAAACTGAAACCCGTCGATATCAACTGTTTTTCCTTGCAACTGCAGCCTTGACAACAGATTTTCTAATTCAACATTTTTCTTGTACACAATTTCATATTCATAATCAGCCAAGAACAAACACCAACGTTGAATCCTGGATGAAGCCATAATGGGCATAATCTTTCCATATTGTAGTAGTTGTTTGGCGGGTAGTGAATCAGTCCATATTTGAAATTGTTTTTCATAAATATATTTTCTAAATCTCTTACCGGCAAATATAATTGAAAGAGCTTCCGTTTCATGATGAAGATAAGCCATTTCAGGGTGTGAAAGAGTAGTAGATGCACATTCTATTGTTTTCAATTCACCATTATAACCCATTAAAGTCCAAATTATTTTGTGTCCAATTTAGTTAATGATACAACAGAACATGTTATTTGAAGTATAAATAATAAAAAATAACTTACTTTGTAACAAAAATGTATTTATGTGTGTAATACAGCCTCTCCCCATATGAGGACACTGGACCAATGTGGAGTAAATTACCGTATCTCATGAATTTTGGAAATTTCTTCTACATTATCTCTTTGGAAATAAGTATTGCAGTATTTAGTATGGTGTGGTCCAAAAGATTCCAGGCAAAAAGTAACTTGACACTTTCCACAGTATTTTCGTGATTTCTTTCCACAACCTGAAGCCTGACATCGGCGATGGCAACTTAGGTATTCTCCTTCCGGTGCTGCTCCACGGTTCAAAGGACTTCATGTAAGCTGTGCACACCTGTCGCCTGAATTCCAGAAGACTCAGCTGCTCTCTTTGGTCTGGAAATACTAACTTGTGAAGGAGTCATGCATTCACTAATGCCATGTCAATCATCCTAGTGACAAGTTGCCAGTACCACTTCTTTCCTCTTATTCCAATGGGTTACTTGGAAATTAACCAGTTATGTTTGACAACACCTCCCATATATGCACTATAATTATGCAAGATGTTAGGCTGTTGAACTTGAACCCTTTTCTTTTCTGGTCTCGAATTTCGTGTTATAGCTGCTAGAGGTAAAACTGTATCATGCTTGTTGCTACCATGATTACATTATTTTCATGCCATTTGACGATCAGGATTTCTCCTTCCCTATCAAAGCAGTAGTCATAGTTTCCACGTGGTAGTTTTCTCAGTTCCTTACCATAAACAGTAGGACATTGTTCTGTGCGGTTTTTACGAATAGTTCCAGTTGCATGAAATTCCAGTTCACGAAGTTCCTCAAGCAGATCGCAGCTGGTGAAGTATGTACTAGTTATCGAAGTAAATCTCATGACTTGGGCGATCATCAACTGCTATCAGTAGATTTTGAAGCAGACTTGTTCGTAGGGGTATTCTCTCCTTTGTTGTGTCATCATTTTTACCACTATATACATCAAAATTATAGCAATATCCACTTGACCTACACAAACTACAAAGTTTATACCCAAATCCTAGTGGTTTTCGTTTGATGCATTTTTTTAGACCATGATGCCTGTAATACTGCACCATCATCTCATCGACCGAAAGTTTTTCTTCGAGAATTCCAAACTGTTGAAATGAAATATTTAACATTTCTATTAAATGCCTTACCTTGAAGCAACTATCAACATTTTTGTTGGGATCCTGAAGTTCCATATTATCACTCACATGCAATAATCCTTTTATTTTTTAAATCTGTTGCGTGTCATGGCAGATTGCACTAGGGAGTACTGATGCTGTTGCGACAACTTGTGATATGCTGTGATCATCAAAATACTTACAAAAACAAAAACTTTGTTCATCAACACTGAACACAAAATTCGTTTCATTGCTCAATGTAGTAGGATATTTCACAGATTCTTTCACAATGCGATCCATGATTTTATCACTGAATATTCTGAGTTTATCAATAAGTTTGGATTTTCTTATTTCAGATGAATTTCCTTTGGGACCAATGAGGGTGTAGTCTGGATGTTTCTTCTTCCAATTTGGTTTTCTGTTTGGATGTATTTATTTTTCCTTTGAGTCACTTTCCATATTCTGTTTGTGTCCGGAGATATATCAACTATGATGCTGATCACTTTGCACAAGTAGTTCCAAACAAACAGGCATATTATTCAAATGTGAAACACCAATTTCTTCATCATCAGCTTCATCCAAACCTGTAACCTCGTCCACATTTTCAGGTGGCAAAGTCAAAATATCTGTTCCAGATGCATACTCTAACTCTTTTAAAGTGGCTACAATCTCCTCCAGGTTTAGAGCTCTAGCATTCATAGCAGCAATTGTCTTCATCTGTAAGGATTACACATGGTCATAGATAGGTACAAATATGTGTAAAACAATACAATCAGCATTTCTATCAACAAAGCGAGTTTATAAAACAAAATGGTTTCATTACTAAAAAATAGCAATTGTTATTGTGGACACCCTAATAAAACATGACTAAGAGAGTAAATACTCAACAATGGAGCTAAATTTCCACACTGTCATTAAAATTCAAGGCTTTTCGAATTAGAATACACAATCATTACATATTTATTTTGCACAAAAACATTTTTGAAATAAAATATGTTTTACCTTGAAATCCGGGTTACAAAATGGAATTTTGGAAAACAAATTAAAAATATATAGGCTATGAAAAAGAAAATATAAATTGCACAAATACATTGGGTGGACGTTAAAAGGTTTCCAGGATGTAAAAATTATTCAATACAATCACTTGTTATAGCAGGGTAATGACGTCATTGTACTGTCCTCATTTGATGACAGTGGTCCATAATGGGTTTTAATTCTATGGCATAACTGAGCTAGTCCTAATACATAGCTCAAAACATGTATCGTATCAAACGTAGTTAAAGCTGTGGATGACCACAATGCTTCTTTAACCTTTTTGTACTGACTTTCACAGTCATCGCTCCAATTCCAATGCACATTCTTCTTTAATAAATTGTAGAAGGCTGGAATCAGTATAGCCATATTTGAAATGCACCTGCGAAAAAAATTAATGCCTCCCAAAAACGACTTCAATTCCTTCACGTTACGCGGACGTGGACAATTAAACAATGCTTCAATCTTACATTGGCATGTTTTAATTCCATTTTCAGAAAGTTCATATCCCAAATATTGAGTGGAAGATTGAAAGAACTTGAACTTTTCCAAATTAACTTTTACGTTTTATTGAGCTGTCCATGACCTCAATACATCTGCTAACTGTTTTCTTCAATTCAGAACCACAAATTACAATATCGTCTTGATATGGAATTACGTAAGGTAGACAATGCAATATTTGATCAATTATTCTCTGAAATATTTGAGACGAAATTTTAATTCCAATCGGTAATCTTGTGTGTTGTAATAATCCACATAGCGCGTTCATTACAAGCAACCTTTTCTCTTTTTCACTTAATCTTTTGGGACCCAAGCGTCTCGATCGAGACGCTGTGTCAAGGTCGTAGTTTTTACGTTATAACTTTTCTATTTTTGGCTAGAATTTCGATTTTTTTATATTGTTCCTAACACTTGTATTTAACAGAAATGTTTTTTGCATTTTTTTTTTGTCTTCATGAAAATGGAGGGGAAAAGGGACTTCTCTTTTGCGTCTCTTTTCAAGGTCAACTTTTTGCCGACAAAGGAAGACCGGCTTTGTTGTTCTAAAGCAATGCTTTTTCACTCCCTACTGTTAACTGCATTCGAAGGAAGCTTGTTTATCAGTATCCGATGTCAAAATGAAAGTTTTCCGTGAGGGCGCAAGCAGGGGGGGGAGGGGGAAGACTGGTTGTTGAATCTGTGTTGTGAATATGGAATTTCGAAGCGCGCTGAAGGAAACCTTTGTTTTTTTAGCACAAGTGTCCACAAGTTGCAACAGGGGTTACCCTGCATTGTCTAAAAATAGAATTTCAAGCAGCTGCAAGAATCGGCGCTCATTTTTCAGTGCGTTCTAGCTTTTCGTCCGTGAATGTTCTGCGTAGGTGTCGTGTTGTGCCCAAGTTCGAGGAATTTTTTTGGGTGAAGTGACAATTATTTAAAATAATTTTTGGGTGTTTTCTCCCTTCCCCCTCCATATATACGCCAAATTTGCATAAATTTTGCATTTGTGCATTTTGACATTTTTCTTCGGGGGAGGCGGGAAGAAACACCATTTTTTTAAGAAAAGTGTTTTTGAGGGGATTTCCCCCATTTCCCTCTCCATATGTAGGCCAAATGTGCAAAAATTATATATCGTCTGAATCTGTGATTCATTCTGCGTACAATGGTATATCTTTGATATCTCTAGGGCATTTAGTTTCTGAGGTGTAGTCAATTCAATGTAACTCTGCATTTCGCTCAATTCCGAAGCTTGAGTCAGTGGCGTACAAACCTTTTGTTTCAGGGGTACAACTCAAGTTACATTGGTCATACGGCAATGATGCAAATATTTTACTGTTTCTTGCATAATTTCTATGTGCATTTTGAACTTTTCATATCCTTTTTTACAGGGGGGCGGGGGGGGGAGAAACTCCATTTTTTAAAAAAAAAATTTCAGGGGATTTCCCCCCTTTCCCCTTCATATATACGCCGAATGTGTATAAATTATATATCATCTGAATCTGTGATTTATTCTGCGTACTACGGTATAAACAGTATACAAGATATGGTTACATAGAACGATTATTATTTTATGTATACGGATGGATGAAAAAGTAGTCGAACTACTTTCGGAGGTATACGCTTATGCCCTGGTACCTGAAAATTAAACCAGAGCGTCAGTTCCTCGAATTTTTTACGGATTCCCCCGCTTTTCTTTGATTCATCCTTTATTTTCCATTTTTTATTACTTTTATTTTTTTCCTGAACAAAGTTCGTTTTACATCATTCTACAAGGTAAGAAGATTAAGATAAAGGTTAGTAATAGTAGGAAGTAAATAAGTGTTAGTGTTTAACATTAATATTATTTATGATCACAGATACGAAATTACATAAGTGTGTAATTGGGTGGGTAATGTTTTGTTAGGATAAGTTTTATTGTGTGCCGTGTGCCTTAGTGTTGATGGATGAGATGAGGAATAGACATTAACACGATTCTATGAATGTTAAGCAGGGTCTATGTTCTAGTATGTTATGTTTGAGATAGTGAGAGTATTATTGGCTTTGAGATGTAAGTATTAATACTAAGAAGGGATATGAAAGAACGAGTGGTGCCTGATGCAAGGAGACTTGCGGGAGACCAGCAAGAGTTGGTCGAACTGGGTTGAACATCGGTACGACAGTTGGTACCCGGGACATCATCAGGAAGGAAAGAAGTAGGGAGATTTCCTGGAAAGTATCTTACAACGGTATATCGTTCATATCTTCAGGGCAAATAGTCTCTGAGCTAAAGTCATTTCAGGGTACCGCTGCATTTTGAAGCATTTTGGATTGCCGACCATTCCTTTTGGGAGTACAACTCAAGTTACATGGGTCATATGATAATAATGCAAATATGTTTGTCTTCCTTACATGTCAGCGATCATTTCCATGTGCATGTCGACACTGTCATGTACATTTTTCTTGAGGGGAGGGTTGGGGAACCAATTTTTTTTCCGAAATTTTGGAATTTTGAGAGTTAGCCCCCTCGCCCCCGCCACATATACACCGAATTTGCTTAAATTTTATATAGTCTGAATCTCTGGTTTATTCCGCGAACAACGGTATATCACTTATCTCTCTAGGGAAATTAGCCTCCGATCTACACTCATTAAATTGAAACTCTGTATTTTGCTCAAAATCGGCTTGGGCATCAAGGGGGTTACATGTGAAAATGGCCTTGGGCACCAAAAGGTTAAAGCTATTTGCCAATAAGCTTTTTGTAAATCCAGACTATCAAATACTGTACTTCCTATAACTTTCTGGAAAATATAGTAGGGAATAAGAATCATTTTCTCGAATATATTTGTTAAATGTACTTTTCAGATCACAACAAATGAGTAAATCTCAAATAACTTTTTAATAACAACCATTGGACTGGCCCATTCACTAGTGTCGACTCTTTCATAAATGCCATTTTCTACCAATTTATCCAATTCTGATTTCACCTAACCTTTAATTCCATATGGCACATTGTAAAATTTCTTAATATTTGGAATTGTGCCCGGTTTTAATGGAATATCAGCTTTAAATTCCTTTATAGACATGCTAAGATCGCCTTCAAATGTAGAATGAAATTCTTCCTGTCATATTTATCTAATATATGCATGAAATTACGAACATTAGAGTTCATTGCATTACTTCCTGTGATATTGTGTGCAGAACAAGTTTCCCTTGCACAAATTTCAGTCAACTCAGAATGTAACTTGAGCATCATAATTTGAATCCAACTTCTTCCTAAAAGGGGTATTCAAAATGACAGTTAATTATGTACAAATCTACAGAACTGATTTCCCTACATAAACATTACATTAACTTTTCCTAATAAAAGTATCACATTATTACCACAACCTTTTAATGGACAGTTAGGTTCAGACATTTGCACATTTTGCAGAAACGTTTGATAAAAATATTTACTCGTACTAGCCACAGATGCATAAGATCCAGTGTAAATCTCAAACTTTGTTTCATTACCATTTACACTAATTTCTAATAATTATATTCGCTGATTAATGTTGGAATCTAATTCCCTTGTACACACTTTTATACCATTTTTAGAATTGTTGATCACACGTTGTGATGATTGAAGGCTGGTTATCTGATCCATGATTTCCTCTTCATCATTTTTACTATCAACGGTGACTTGTGCATCATTAGAATGCGTAAGAATTGTAGCAATAAATAAATTGACTGGTAGCTGTGTCTGTGGAATTGGCTTCAGAGTTAGGTGCGGATTCTAAATCACTTGAATGAGAAACAAATCTGTTATTGTGTTCATAATTTGTTGACGTTCTACGTTCAGTGTTAATCCTTTTAAAACATTTTAAATAATTATGGCCTTGCTTCCCACAGAATGAACAGTAAGTTCCTTCATAATGCCCTTGCACTTTGGAATCAGTTGACCATGAAGATTACTTTGCTGATTGTTAAATCGATAATCGTTCTTATCTTTACGTGAAAAATTATTCGCTTCATGAAATCTTCTGTCATTGCCCTTGCACTTAATATTAATTGTGTCTTGTAAGTTCACTTCATGGTAATAATCCTTCATATCACTCTCGAGGGTCTCTATTTGTCTAGCTAATTCAAAAGCTTTCTGGAATTCCATGATGTTTTCTAGTATTATTTTCTTCCTAATAATGTCACACCTTAAAACGCTCACAAACGTGTCAAATAATGAAATAGGTAGACACTCACCATATCAACATGCTTCACCTATCTTTCGTAGCCTTCTTGCAAACTTTTCAACCTTCTTCAAATTTAATTGCGTTCATTTTCTTAACTTTAGACGCTGAACTATGAAATTTCTACTAGGATTGTAATAAGAAATGAGCCTATCCGAGATTTCTTTGAACGATTTCTTCTCTGGTATTCTTGGAGAGAATAACTTACGTAACACCGCATAAGGTTTGGGACCAATTGGTGACATGAAACGAGGAACTTTGCTCTCCTCAGAGAAGTTGATAACACAGCAGTAATTATCATACCTCTCCAAATAAGAGTTTATGGATCCTTCCTCTGGATCACATTTCTCAAATCCTGGAACGTACGACATGGTTCCTACATCGATGATTAAACCAATTAATCGTAAACAAAACTTACCTAATTCTGCGCGACGCCGTAAAATATTTTTCTCGTCGCCATTTAATACTTCTGTTGTGTACTGGAAAGCACGCAGATTGGACTCAAGGTATCGAGTTGATTTTAAAAGATAAGCACAGCATAATCCGATATTATTTATTTAACATCGAATCGCAACTTAACAATTTAAAACGAACTCCATTTATAAAAGAAAGAAAACACAATCTCTGTTTACAAACATATTTAAAAAACTAAATATGTTGACCAAGGCAAAAAGTTATTTTATTATAAAACATAAACTAAACGTAACGTTTCAACCTTATAGCAAGATCTTCTACACACTCTGCACCAAGTACAAATGTAACAAGGTACAAAACAGGACGATAGATATACACAAAAATAACTCTACTCCAGACTAGTAGAAAGTTGTTCTGGAACATTCTAGACGGTGGCTTTCCCTTGTCAACTGTACTTTCACCTGAAAGGCTAAACATTTTACTTTCATCTGGAATGTGGTTGGACTCTTAATCTCACGCTCTTTTTCATTAATTCTTCTTCCTTCTTCTCTCCTTTTTCTCTCTTGTCATTTCCACTCTTTCTAACACACTCTTCCATTCTTTGTTTATCTTCAGTGCTCCATTCCAGTTCATTGTGTCTTCTTCACCTTTCTTCTCTATTTCCTTGGCCTCTTTCCATTTTCTCACTAGTATTCTCTTCTCCCTTCCTATCTGCTTAGCCTCATCCCACTCTATGTCATGTCCTGTTTCTCTCGTGTGTTTAAATATCGCATTTCTCTCTCTCTCTCTCAAGTCGTACATCATCCCTATGTTGTTGCAACCTGTCTTTCAGCCTCCTTTTTCGTTTCTCCTATGTACGCACTCCGACATTCTTTACATTTCACTTCGTAAATAATCCCTTCCTCTTCTCTGTTTTCCTTTTTCTTGTTTGCATTCTTCGCTATTCTTAAGATGCTTCTCCCTCTCTTCCTGTAATTTTTAATGCCCGCTTTCTTAAGCACTTTGCATATCTTTTCTGTGGTATTCCCCATACTCCTTATTCCAAACCTCCTCTCTCTTTCTTTCTCTTCACCTTTTTCTTTTTCTTCAAATTCTTCCCTGACACTTTTCTTCAATATTCTGTCCAGTCTATCCTCCTGCTCGTAGCCATTCTTTTTCAGCTGTTTCCATAGGCTATTTATTTTGCCTTCTTGTTCACATTCTTTCGTGCATATTTTCTTGATTTTGTCCTCCATATTCTTTATAAAATTTAGTTTTGTCACCTCACTTGCATCACTTCTTTTGTGGCAGAATACCCCTGCTGCACACTTCTTCTGATGCCAAGCGATTTCAATTTCATGTCCTCTCTTCCTTTTCATCAATATATCTAGGTAGCTTATCTTGTATTCTTCTCGTATTTCGAATTCCAACAATATCCCTCTTTCTCCATCTTGTATTTCTTTGGCAAATATGTCGAGCTGCCTCTTCGTTCCCTTCCATATGCCAAAACAATCGTCCACATATCTGCAAAACACAATCATTTTGTCACTTCCTTTTTCTACTACTTTCCTTCCTCATTGATTCATAACCAATTCAGCAAATGCTGGGCTTAGGCTAGAACCTTTATTCAGTCCTTCACTCATTAACATTATTTTATCCCCCTTGTTACCGTAACCGTTATTCCAAATGGTTTTCAGTGCCATCACTACACGTCCACTATCCTTTTCTCCTATAATTTCTTGTCCCATTCTATTTTTAACAATGTCCAAAACGTGTCCCTCTTGATGCTTGGGAACATACGTTTCACGTCTAAGCTAAACATTGTCGTCTTCATCCCTAAAAGGACTGAAGTTGAATGAGATGAAGACGACAATGGTTAGCTTAGACGTGAAATGTGGAACGTATATTCCCAAGCATCATAGGGATGATGTACGACTTGAGAGAGAGAGAGAGAGAAATGCGATATTTAAACACACGAGAGAAACAGGACATGACATAGAGTGGGATGAGGCTAAGCAGATAGGACGGGGGAAGAGAATACTAGTGAGAAAATGGAAAGAGACCAAGGAAATAGAGAAGGAAGGTGAAGAAAACACAATGAACTGGAATGAGGGATTGACGATAAATAAAGAATGGAAGAATGTGTTAGAAAGAGTGGAAATGACAAGAGAGAAAAAGGAGAGAAGAAGGAAGAAGAATTAATGAAAAAGAGCGTGAGATTAAGAGTCCAACCACATTCCAGATGAAAGTAAAATGTTTAGCCTTTCAGGTGAAAGTACAGTTGACAAGGGTAAGCCACCGTCTAGAATGTTCCAGAACAACTTTCTAATAGTCTGGAGTAGAGTTAGTTTTGTGTATATCTATCGTCCTGTGTTGTACCTTGTTACATTTGTACTTGGTGCAGAGTGTGAAGAAGACCTTGCTATAAGGTTGAAATGTTACGTTTAGTTTATGTTTTATAATAAAATAAATTTCTACCTTGGTCAGCATATTTTTAATTTTTCAATAGCATGGAAACAAGGCTTAATTGTGTTAAAACATATTTACAATTCCAAAGTTCTTATAAACTGTACAGTCTATTTACATACGTAGCGTCACACACGACAGTAATCATAATCAAAAGTTCTATAAATACACGAAATATAATCAAAATCGGGGATGGTGTGTGATATTTTCACTAACGTCTGGATGATTTGTCATGGAATTGTCCTACACAATTTAACATAGATAGGAAACAAACATTATTGATAATTTTATACCAACGTGAACATTATGATTTAAGGATTAAAACAGATATAAATGACATATTTTTAATTTATAATGTAAGATAAAATATTGACTTGTGCTGTAATAGAGAACAGTCATAACAGACAAAGAGAGAATATACAGTATTGTCACTATCCGCAGAAACGCATGTACTGAGCCTCGTGGTGTCAAGATTCTCAACACGTTGTCTGGACACAAACACAAGGCTTGGAGAAACCTAAGCTAAAACTAGTGGCATTTATACTCGTGTTCCGCGGTATGAAAGTTTTATGATATATTGTTTTCTTTTGTTCCAGTGAAAATGGTTCAATATGCATTGGTAAGATATAACAAATATAGACCAATAACACTGATAAATATAGGGTACAAAATATTTGCCATATTTATAAATGAGAGATTAACAGAGATTATTGAAAGCAAATTAGGAGAACACCAAATGGGATTCAAGGCAAATAGATCAACTATAGACAACATGCTTATAGTATGACAAATTTTTGCGAAATGCCATTTATACAACATCGACCTAACAACATATTTATTGATTATTCATACATTTGATTCAGTCTGCAGAACCGAGGCCACAAACATCCTGAAATTATACGAAATACCATACAAACTAACAAGACTAATAGCATGACCCTAAATAACAACAAAGCAAGATTCAAAATAAACAATGAACTTACTGAAGAATTTAAAGTAGAGCTAGGAGTGATACAAGGTGACCCTCTAGCGGAAACATTATTTAGTATAATCATAGTTTCAATTATGAAACACTTGGATCTAAGAGGCAATATATCTACGTGACTAAAACAATGCATCGCTTAAACAGATGGTATAGTACTCACTGCAAGATCTAAAAAAGCATTAATTGAAACATTTCAACAGCTGAAACATCATCCAAGTAAATTGGGCTAGTAATAAATGCACAAAAACAAAATGCCTAACATGTGCGAGAGGTAAAGGGTAGAAACACCTGACCATAGATGATGATCATATAGAACAGACAGAATCTTTCAAATACCTAGGATCAATGGTGAATGGAGATAACAAAATAGAGGAAGAAATCAAAGAGAGAATTTTATCCGGAAACAATGCTTTTTATGCCAATTTGGAGCTAATCGAAAGTAAACAAATATCAAAGAGTGTCAAACTGAGGCTTTTTTATACCATAATAAGACCTAGAGTCACATATCCATGCATAAGGACTCCTGCAAACCAAAAAATTATCAGTATTTGAAAGGAAAGTAATAAGAAAAATATATGCCCCAATTAAAGAAGACGATGATACGTGAAGAATCCGGAATAATAATGAAATAAACAAAATAATTAAAAATAACCCCATAACTAACTTTATCAAATCTCAAGAACTAAGATGGCTTCGACATGTTCATAGAATGTCAGGTGAAAGGATAGTTAAAGGGATATACAGATGGAACCTAGTAGGAACAAGAGAACAAATGCAGACCAAAAACAGACTGATGGTATTATGAAGGATCTGAAATATAGGAAGATCAACAAATGGTGGAAGTGCATCCAGTACAGAAAAAATGGAGATAAATTGTTCAGAAGGGCAAAACTTTTAGTGTATGAAGTTGTAGTGCCTTATGAAGAAGTAGAAGGTATGTTCTTGACATATCTATTTGAATTACCAAATCTTTATACATCGAGAAATACAAGTTTTAAACATACCACTATTAGTTGGATACATAAAAGTTAGTACCTCAAAACGATTAGAATTTTAATTGGTGTTCATTCGTTTATACAATCACGATTAGTACGATTTGAACAATCGAATTTACTTTTTGGTCATATTTGATCTTTTAATTACCAACCTATGTAATTTGTATCTCATACATGTTATTAGAGCGATTTCATGTGAAAGTGGACAAACAAGGTTATTTTATTTCTGTTTATAGTAACACTTATTATGCATGACATTAAAGGTAAAACTATGCAGAATTTTGAATTATTAATATAAATATTAGTTTCATGGCGTTAAAATAATATATTGTTTGAAACCAATTACGTTTTATAGTAGAAGTGGGATTTTATTTGTGGTGTTTGCACTTAATTTATTTCATTATGATACACTATTATACCATTAGAAAAGTAAATTTATTCTAATTTCCTTCCAATTGTCTCATTCATTGTTTCTATATCTTAAGCTCTGATGTATCCCACTTAATTTCTGAAGCATATCTTAGTATGCAGAATTTATTTGTGATAATTTTCATAGCCTTTGCATTCTTCCAGAATCCTACATGTGCATGATGTCACACCCGTCAAAGGCAAAAATGTAAAAGAGAAACAAACCTAAAAACATCAAAATGTCAGTTGAAGTTTGCTTTCTGAAAATAAAATGAAGTTGTTTCAGTGAACCCATATATTTCACAGAGTTTTCTAAAAGATAAGAAGGTTCTAAAGTCATATCTCAGACGTGTCACAACGGTCAAAATTACACAAAATGTATTTTCTGTAGCTGAAAATTGAGATTGTGGAGGAATATTTTGAAATTAAATAACTTTGATCAAGGAAAATGAAATTACATGAATTGATAGAGTTATGCTACATATTAGAAGTTGCTCAGAAAATAATTTAAAAATTAATCTAAATTTGTTTGAATGTCACACCCGTCACAATGGAATTGCTCTTTATCATATACGTAATGCCAGGTGGTTATAATTAAAGTGACAGTGTTCAGAGTGGTACAGCACGGGCTGTAATGAGAGTAGCAGTCTGAAACTTCGTAGATATGCTATTGAAGTAATGCGCTCGCGAAGTATGAAAAAAATCCAATTCTCGCCACCAGGGTAAAAAATGGCGCTGTAAGCAGTCAAAACCTGGTATAGTTACAGGAAAAAGGCAGGAAAGATCAAATACATGAGAACAATGGTTCTGGCGGTTTATTAGGAACTATGGTTACAAGAACTGTTCAATATGTCCTCCCAATTCATCAACATGCTGCATTCGTAACACGGCATGTTCGGCGGTTGCTCGCAGCATGTCTGGTGAAATCTGAGCGACATGTCGTTGTATGCTAGCCTTCAGATCAGGCAGAGACCGGACATGTCCCTGATAGACACGATCTTTTAAATATCCCCACAGCCAGAAGTCACATGGATTAAGGTTGGGGGATCTGGAAGGCCATGCATCTGGAAACTGCCTAGAGATGATGCGGTCATAGTGAAGGTTTCACGAGGCAAGCGACATGTGGTGTTGCCCCATCTTGCATGAAAATGGTCGTGTGTTCACAGTTCCGTTCTTGCAAAGCTGCAACGTGCAGATGTCACTGTACACCTAACAGGCTCTCGAGGTGTCATCTCCTCAAAGAAAAACGGACCAAGAATGAAGGAGCTAGTGAACCCACACCAAGCAGTCACGTAAACTGAGTGCAATGGTTGTTCCTGCCAAACATGTGGACGAGTGGAACCCCATATGCGACAGTTCTGAGTATTCACTGCACCGTCCAGAGTAAAATGCGCCTCGTCAGTCCAGAGAATATTCCCCGGCCACATGTCATCAACTTCCATGCGTGCCAAAAACCGATGGGCAAACTCACAGCGTTGTGGAATATCTTGGGGTTTCAATTGGTGCACAGTTTGAAACTTGTAGGGATACCAGTGTAAAATGCACAGCAAAACCTTGCAAACTGTTGACCAGGGGAGTGACAATTCACGTGCCAGCTCTAGCACTGCTTGCAGAAGTTGAGGCACGTGCTGCACGGTCAGCTACAGCTACAGCAACTTCGTCCACAACTTCCACGGGGATGGGCCGCCTTCCTCTCCCTGGTGCAACACCCAATTCACTTGTTTCCTCGAATTTCTTCATCTTTTTCAGCCCATCAATTGACATGGGCCCTCTTCTCAGCCCTTTCTGTTGGCGATATTTCCGCAGTGCAGCGTTGCTACTGCTCCCATTCTGGTAAAACAACTTCACTAGCAGTGCACGGTCTTTCTTACAGCGCCATTTTGTACCCTGGTGGCGAGAATTGGAACTTTTTTTTGCTTAATTCTCGAGCGCATTGCTTCATTAGCATATCTACGAAGTTTCAGACTGCTACTCTCATTACAGCCCGTGCTGTACCACTCTGAACACCTTCACTTTAAATATAACCACCTGGTACAAACACGTAACGAACCACACAGTCGTTTACACAATAAGGCTGTCCCACGGCATACAGCTTGGTGCTTATTGTATACATTCAATTTTATGAAGTATTCGAATAGTAATGTATTCCAAAAATTAACAGTGTTTTCAAATTTTCTTTAATTATGTTATACCTGCACCATTGAACATCCGCAATAAATGTATGATTAGAAAATAATACATTTATAAATTTCATAAAACTAAAATTTTGCGCATGCAGTTCGAAAAAAATCGGAATGGGACTGTAAAGAATGGACTATCCTAACTAAATCGGGACATCTGGAATCCTTGCATAAATGATCGGATAACTAAAACTATTAAATATTCGAGACTACAGACTTCTGTAGCAGGCCTCTCTCCAGAAACAACTCACTCATTTATGCAATGACCAAACCGAAATCATTGCAAAATCAGAAAAATAACGTCAATGTTGTTTTCGTAGCGTTCTATAGCTTAACATTAAAATATTTCACATTTCGAGTGGGCATGGCCAACTTTGTTCCCGTTTGAGTACAGGCCTGCCTATATTTACTAACAATTTCTGTATCCTGTAACGATGAATATCATATTTCTTAATTTCCTCCTTTTGTTTCTTGTTGTTTTCTTGTGCAATTCTGCATAATTTGAGGATTTATAGAACACAAACCACATCGTATACATTTTTCTTCAGTTTATTCGATATCACAGAAAAATATATAATTTATACATTAAGGGGCGAGAAACTATTAGTAATACATATTTCTTTACATTTCAGTGCAGCATCAGTTCAGACAACTGCTGCGCAGGTAACAAGTGTCAAAAGCTACCAGCATTGGGTATGGATATAGGAGTATGTAGGCCGGCTGGTAAGATTAGTTAATTGAACCATACATGTGTGTATAGTATGTATTCCATTTTTCGCAAAAAAAAAAAAAAAAAAAAAAAAAAAAAAATCATATGTTGCCAAATACTGATGGTTCACCTTTCATCTATTTGTTGGAGAGTTACAAAACCATTAATATATAGGTATTACCTTGTATTACGTTTACAGTAGTGGAGATCTGTAAAGTAAGCTATATTTACCAACGAATATTTTATTTGAAAGTATGACACGTAGGACTGCCACTTAACTAATACTAATATATCCCATAAGAAATTGAAAACTAGAAATAATTTCCGTTATAATTAAAACAATTTCTATTCCTATTTAGGTTTCAATTAGTATTAAGAACATTACATTAAGATCCCATCACTACAAACACAAGATGTGCCAAAACATGAGTTCAAGTTCTAACCATCGTGTAATTTCAAACTTTTTTCCCCAAGGTTGTTAGAATTATATTAGGTTGGGCCGTAAGCTTCTTTACTCAAAATGCATGCGATCTGATGACGAATCGTGGGAGCATTTGAATCTAACTCCCGAAAGTCCACATAAAAGTGTTGCATTATCCACATATAAGAAAGGAGCACAATGTGAAAACTTGAAATGGAGCACAGAAATGCTTATATATCTTAATATGCCAGTTCATTTATGCTTTTTAATTACTAAACAACTTTAGTTGTTTTCACTTAAAGTGGATTAAAATTTGCTGATTTTCAGATAGAAATGCAAGTTTTCTAATGTGTAATGCGAGGCCACGTTTCAGCAATTCAAATCTGCAGATTTATTGTTTCGTGACGCTGTGTTACACAATTAGTGCCACACGTTAAACAAAATAACGTGCAAAGGCAAGTTTTGTAAGTAAAAAGCAAGTATAAGTTGTTAAATCACTACATTTTGATTTCTATTTCAAGCTTAAAAAGAATTATTCATAACTGACGTATCTTGTGGAAAATTAGTCCAATGGTACAGTTTTGCTTTTCAATCTGAAGTTTATAAGTTCGAATCCAGTAACGGAAACGTTTTCTTTTGTTACTTGTATTTTGCTGATTCTGATGATCTCAGTCACTTTAATTGTATCGCGTAACATGATATTGACATGAAACATCGTATGATTAACTTAATTCGAAAACAATAAATATATGAATATTTTAGTGAAAAGTGGTAGAAATAATTACGTGATAATTTATGAATAATGTGTAACATGGTTAGTACGGTGCATTTTAATATGATCAATATTTATTGAATCGTGAAAAAATATATAATATTACGTAATTGTGAAATTAATATCTCATTTCTAAAAAGGAATGGTCTTAGAACTCAATTTTTCAACTGCGGAAAGATATATTACTGATGTTTTTATTTATTTCTGTTGTATCATAAAAGAGCGCTTAACTGTTTTCTCTCAATACATAAGACTTTCAAATTTGTGATTTACCTGTTGCCAGATATCATTATGCAATTTGATGTGATTTTTTCAGTATTTAAGTAGTATTCCATATCAACAATTCAAAACCAGTTTTTACACATGGGAAAAGTTGTATTGTGCTTACATATACACTAAGCCAATGGTTCCGAAAGTGTGCCCCGCGGCGCCCTGGGGCGCTGTGGCTGGCTTACAAGAGCGCCGCGAAATGTTCCAATATTTTCACTAAAATGATATAATTGTTACAAATATGTGCTTATTTAATACTTTTTACATGTAATATGTTTCTGAATTTTAAATAACAACCTATTTACACTAACTGAGCGTTTCAAGCAGGGCTGTTACAGGTCCAGGAACCCAAAAATTCTAATGGGTCCTATTGGGTTCCGCTGCAGGACCAGAACGTCTTTTCTCACACCATTTAAATTCAGTACAAGTTACGTGTTGCTTCATTGAAAAAAGGTTCCTAGACCGTATTGAAATTTATCCGGAAAAAAGGTAAATTAAGTTTGAAAAAATTTTCTTTACCGTATTTACCCTCTGGTGCATACAAGGTATTTACTGCATTATTACTCCGAGACCCCTGTAAAAAATAATAGGAAATGAGCAAGTAATATCGCAAATGAAACTGTTAGTGGATATACTGTCTGATATATTTGTTTTGGAAGTAAATGATTACAATTAATTTTACTTTACTATAATTTACAGTAAACTACAGTACAATTTAAAAGTATTGAAATAATATTCACACGTATAATATGACAAACATTTTGTACTTCATATATCACTAGTCAACATACAAAATATCTTCAGGCACTGATGACAGTTTATGCACAACAACTGACTGTGTACCTTGAATATATTCTTGTTACTGTTTACTATAATTGTTGGAAAGTAAAATAAAATAAAATCACACTTGCAACATAACATATATTTTGTACTTTACATATTGAAAGTCAGCAAACAAAAGTTTTTCAATCACCCATTACAATTGATGCAGAACAAATTGCAGTGTTCTTTGCAGATATTCTTGTTACACGTATAACAACAAGTGATTTACGAGACAGTCTGTAAGGGCATATTTAGCATCTCTTAATGGTTTTCAGAGGCATTTCTTCCTCTGTCTCTTTCAGAGGCATGATGTTGAAATTTCTAAGGGCAGGTTTCTTGATTTGAGGAATATTCACTCTCTGCTTCATATACGGTCTAACGAGTTCTAAAGTGAGATCTTCCTGGGAAATTCTTCTACTGCTAGAATCATTACAGTTATACTCGAGGTGCTGTTTTATGTAAAATATATATGCATCGAGAGCTGCAATATCAACCATATTATAACAGAAAACAAGTGGCCACCTTTCCAGTTTTGCGCTTTGCTGTGTACCTTCCAACACGCTGATCCATAAGGTCAACGTCTCCCTTGGTTTTGATGTATGTTACAATTATATCGGTTTCTTTCTTAGAATTGTTAGTATCGATTTGGGCGTCATGTTGCATTATGTGTCTCTGGTGTACTAGTAATAAAACAACTTCCACGCGAGCTGCGTGCAATTCTACATCACACAAAAACTGACAACGCATTATGAATAAGGGTCTCGCAGACCCCTGATATGTAAAAAACGCAATGATATGGAAAATTGGATATAACGAGAGTGTCGGGGAGCGAGCCCCGTTCCGATTTGTATCCAAAAACTTTCGGTGGTTGGGTAGGTGAATTTGCAAAGGAGACTCACCTTACGTAAACTACATGTTTAATGACACACACATATGTTTACATACATTACACATTCCCTGTCACACAGATGACAAGAGATAAAACTGTAGACACGAAACGACGTCCTGCAGCCATACTTGCTGCGCACTCGAAGACAAGTGTTGCCAACACCTACTTGGCAAATATAAAGAAAAATGTCTTGGCCGCCATGTTGGATCCAAGTACATTGTGGGGGCCAACATACCGCCCACCTTGAAATATATAATTTCAAAAAATAAAAAAAAAAAAGAATGGTACACTGCAAACAAAAAATATGAAAAACAATTTTACACATATTGTACACTAGAACTATTTGAAATTATTGAATGCAAATGTTCAAATTTTTCAATTTCACAATCATTATTAAATGGCAAAAGCTATAGCTTTACAATTGGTCTCTTGTAATTTCCGGTACTGGTCTCCACTGTAACAGTCCTTACGAGACCATCAGTACCTGGATGAACCTCACATATTCTTCCAAGTTTCCACTGCTGAGGAGGAAGCTGATCATCTCTGATGAGAACTAAATCACCAACTTGAAGATTTTTCTGTTGTGTTCTCCACTTCGAACGTTGTTGCAGCTGGGTGAGATAGTCTCGAGACCAACGTTTCCAGAAATCTTGCATCAAATTTTGTGTAAGTTGCCACCGTGAAAGTCTGTTAAGTTTATATGTGGTAAGATCTCTTTCTGGAGCTGACACCAATGCATCTCCTATCAGAAAGTGTCCTGGAGTAAGAGCTTGCATATCACTTGGGTCACTCGAAATGGCTGTGAGTGGTCTTGAATTTAAACACGCTTCAATCTGTGCTAACACAGTGCACAATTCTACAAATGTGAGCAACGTATTGCCCACAATTCTTTTAAGATGGAATTTCACTGATTTTATTCCACTTTCCCATAATCCTCCTGCATGAGGATTTATAGGTGTGTTGAAATGCCATTGTATTCCCAAACTGCTCAGATTATTAGCTACTTCTTCATTGTGCTTGCAATTGTTCATAGTTTTTAAGATGTCCTTTAGCTCTTTGTTTGCACCAACAAACGTAGTACCACAGTCACTGTACATGTCACGTGGCTTTCCTCGTCGAGACACAAATCTTCTAAGAGCACCTAAAAAGGCTGCTGTGGTTGCACTACTCACTACTTAAAGATGAATAACCTTAGAGGAAAAGCAAATAAACAATGCGATGTAGCCTTTGTAACTTCGACGAGAACGACCACTCATTTCCTTAAGAATTACTGGTCCAGCATAATCCACTCCACATTGTAAGAATGGCCTATTAACTGTTACTCTTGGTGATGGCAGGTTTTCACATTAGTTGTTTTGATGTGGTGCGATTATATCTATGGCACGTCACACATGTTTTCATTAATTGACGCACTCTGTCACGACCATGAATTATCCAAAATTTCTGGCGTAGCGTTGCAAGAACCAGTTGTGGCCCTGCATGCAAAATAATAATGTGCTCATATGCAATAATAAAGTATGTTAATCTATGCTTTTTGGGCAGCAAAATAGGATGTTTGGCACTGTATGGAATGTTACTGCGTTTCAATCTGCCGCCCACCCTGAGAAAACCTAGTTCATCAAAAAATGGATTTAAACTGTGCAAGGTATTCCCTGAAGATATGGGTAAACCATTGTTAAGAGTATTAATTTCACTGGCAAATTCACTCTGTTGCACAATTTTCACTAATACCAGAAGTGTGCTCAATGGACCATGCAGTTTGTTAGTTTTGTTGCGGGCATTGGAAATGAACCGTTTACACCAGGCCACTACACGTTGCAGTTTATTTAGAGAAAAATACCTCTCAAATAATGGGTTGTCTTATGTTGACACAAGGCTTACAACAGACTGCTTCTGTTCTACACTCAATTTACTACATTCTTGTATGTCACACTTGTTTTCAAGCAATTGTAGCTCATGTAAAAATGGAGGCCCTTGCCATCATAAAGAATGTGTCACTAAGCTGGAAGGGGGAATCCCACGACTTGCACAGTCGGCAGGATTGTCTTTACTGCTGACATGGCACCACTTTATATCACCTTCCTCTTGTATTTTAGAGACCCGATTCGCCACAAAAGTTTTCCAACGACTAGGACATGAAGCTATCCAAGCTAAAACTATTTTGGAGTCCGAATAGGAGGTAACAGTTGTGAAATTGACTGGCAATACTTTTCGCACATAAGTAATGAGGCGAACCAACAATATTGCAGCGCAAAGTTCCAGTCGTGGAAGTGTTATCCTTTTCAGAGGAGCCACTCTTGTTTTTGAGGCAACAAGTTTAACCTGGACTTGTTCATCAGCACACACACACCTAAGGTAAACAACCGCTGTATAGGCTGCTTCAGATGCATCACAAAACCAGACTAAATGAAGCTCGATACAGTCTTTTGGAATGATGCAACGTTCAATTCTAATAGTTTGCAAATTTGGTAAATCACTGCAGTAACTAACCCACTTATCAACTACATTATTTGGAAATTCATCATCCCAGTCAAGTTCTAATTTCCACAAATTTGGTAAATCACTGCAGTAACTAACCCACTTATCAACTACATTAGTTGGAAGTTCATCATCCCAGTCAAGTTCTAATTTCCACAGTTCTTGTATCAATAATTTGGCTTTCACTGTGGTAGGTGATAGCCAGCCCAAAGGATCAAACAACTTAGAGATCTCTGAGAGGAGAAGTCGCTTGGTCAACACAGAATGCACAATTGGACTCACTACATTAAAGGAGAAATGATCCAAGGAAGGACACCACTGAATCCCCAATGTTTTCTTACAGTCACTGTCATTAAATTGAAACGGCATGTTTCTTTCAAGCAATTCGCTTGGAATACTGTCTAACACCTTAGGATCATTAGAGGACCATTTGCGAAGTTCAAAACCACCTTTAAGCAGGAGTTGGGTTAGTTGATGGCACAGTTCTATAGCACCCTCCATAGAATCACTCCCACTTAAGAAATCATCTATATACACATGATTAAGTAACACATTTGAAGCAAGGGGGAAATTTGCACCTTGATCTTCACGTAATTGTTGCAGACACCTCGTAGCTAAGTATGGTGCACAAGCAGTACCATAAGTGACAGTCAATAATTTGAAGTCTTGAAATGGTTCACTAGGATCCTCTCTTTACACAATTCTCTGAAAGTCTGTATCCTTTCGATTAATTTTCATTTGTCTATACATTTTTGAGATGTCAGAAGTTAGGGCTACTTGATGTACTCTGAATTGTAATGTCACACTAATGATATCACTTTGTAACTTAGGGTCAATCATTAAAGTGTCATTAAGAGAAACACCTGTAGACGTTTTACAACTGCCATCAAAAACTACACGAATAGGTGAAGTCGTACTGTTTCTAAATACAGGATGATGAGGAAAATGATAGCTTTCACTAGGCACCTTATGTATTTTTTGAGAGGGGATTAGTTCCATATGCCCAAGTTCTCTATACTCAGTCATGAAAGCATTATACTGTTTACGAAGTTCAGGGGCGTGAGAAAGTCTGCGTTCTTGACTTTTAAGTTTCTTAACTGCTGTTTCTCTTGAAAACCCTAACACCACATCGTTCTTAAATGGTAAGCTAACTACATATCGACCATTCTCACGTTGGTGAGTAGCTATGAAACGTGCTTCACACCTTTTCTCTTCTGACGTTAAATAATTAAGGGTTGACAATGCTTCAAGTTCCCAAAAATTACGTACGTTAGTATTCAAATCACATGACACATGGAAAGATGAAACTGAGTTGGTATTTACATTACCAACACTACCATCAATTTGCCCTGATAACACCCAACCGAAGACTGTTTCTAATGCTGATGGAGTACCAGGAGGTCCCACGCAGCGTCCACTTCCCAACAATAAATGCAAAATGTCACCGCCCAGTAAAATATCCACAGGAACACTCACGTTAAATGTAGGATCAGCCCAGGGTAAGCCCTGTATGTGTGACCAAGTGCACGCCCCTGGTGCTTGCACTCTTGGCAAATTACATGTAATTTTCTTCACTACCACAGCCCTTACACTGTTCAGTTGTGTCTTGCACTTTGACAGAAACTGAACATTAGCTATAGCATTGGCTGTGTAAACACCCCTTTCAGTTATGCCAGAAATATTTATGTTTGTGCGTTGCTTAGGTAACTGCAACCTTTGTAAACACGTCTCTGACACGAAGGACACTTCCGATGCCGAGTCTAGGAGCACACGACAAGGCTGAAAGTAACCCTGTTTGTTTTTAACATTAACAATAGCAGTAAACAACAATACTTGTGGTACACCAGAGGTTTTAACTAACTTGTTTTCTGCAACATGAGACGACACTTGTGGGGGAGAGGAATTGGTCGACTGCCCATTCTTGTTAGCCTTGTCAAAATGAATTAAAGTATGGTGATATTTTCCACAGACGCGACACCTGTTTGATGTACATACTCAGTCGGTAACGCGTCTGACTACCATGCTAAAGGTCCCGGGTTCGATCCCCGGCCGGTTCAAATCCGGGAACTTTTCTAACGGTGGAAGCGGCCCCGGCGCCTACCCAGCGTCGAATAACATGGGTACCTGGGGGAAACCATGGGGGGTAAAGGCGGTCAGGGGCGTGATGCTGATCACATCACCCCCACTCACGACCGGATCAAGAAAGTGTGGGGCGTTACCCCCACACCCCCTATACGCCTTCATGGCGTGGTGCTATGCACAGGGGAACACTTTACCTTTTTTTTACCTTTTTACTCTTAATTTGTGCTGTTGAAAACAATTAAAACAAAGCGCCTTCTTTTTCACAAAACTGTGCCTTTGTTGCACGGATATCTGAAGAAACTCTTCACACTTGTGGAGTTTGTGTTGCTTGGTGCGGCATTTCGGGCAGAAGGAAACAGCTGATGTTACAAAGGAAGAGGTTGAAGGCTTATTATGATTCACCGCCTTCTGCCGATTGTTGTTTTCACTTGCTATTGGCGACAATGCACGCGCACGCTGATTTAGGAACTGGGTCAACTCGGATAAACTATGCACTTCTTGCGACGTGAGAGAGAGTTCCCATTGTTTTCTTGACTCAGAATCGAGCTTTTTTGTTGTACGATAAACAAGAATCGCGTCCCAAGATTCAACAGGTACACCTAGCACCTTTAAAACACGAATGCACTCATTTGTAGTGTCGATAAGACGATGTAAACTTGAGTGCGAGTTCTCATTCACTTGTGGCTGATTCACCAGTCGCTGGACAGTGTTGCTTACTAATTCTCTCTTGTAAGAATAGCGGTTGTTGAGCAACTCCCACGCGTGTTGATAGTTTTCATTTGTCACTGCTAACGATTGTATAAGCACGGCTGCCTCGCTCTTGAGAGAAGCCTTCAAATACTGACGTTTTTGTGCACCACTTAAGTTCGCGTTTTTGTCGACACTTGCACTAAACAAATCATGAAAACTTAGCCAGTCCTCTAGCGATCCACTGAAGGAAGGAATTTCCAATCTTGGTAGTTTAACTTCACCTACTTGTTGCTGGGGTGGGCTGTCACGTGGTGATGACGTCACTGATGTAAGACTTCCTGATGCCGTTAACTGTACTGACCGAAGCTTGTAGACAATCTGATCAAGTCTGTCTTCTTCCATACCTAATTCACCTTCAAACCTTTCGAAGTCACTAGCGTCCCCTGCAGCAAGATCGATTAATAGTTGTTTGCAGTCACTTGATAGTTGCGTCGCTTTATCACCACACAAAGACATCGTGGCATTGTCTAAAGTCCCGAAATTGACACGATTCTCGAGACGCGTAATCTCACGTTTTAGCACTGTCTTTGCTGCGAGAATTCGCTCCATTTTGACGCGTTCACGAACCGCGAACCGACCGAAAATTGGCAAACCGGATTGCACTACACGCTGGTAACGAAAGATGCTTGTTTAGGCCAGCACCACGCCTAGATGACGTCAGTTTCTTTGTTCGCGTCTCGTGGGCGAGGAACTAACGAACGGAAAATACGAAAAGTGTGATAAGAAGTTCTGTACAGAGACTGTCTTAGTCACACAAATGCACACTCACAGTCACAGTTCACAAATATGCATGTAGAAAAACACAAAGTCACTAGAATCACTTTCACAGAATGTCACAAATCCGGCTATGGAGGACCATGCCGGGGAGCGAGCCCCGTTCCGATTTGTATCCAAAAACTTTCGGTGGTTGGATAGGTGAATTTGCAAAGGAGACTCACCTTACGTAAACTACATGTTTAATGACACACACATATGTTTACATACATTACACATTCCCTGTCACACAGATGACAAGAGATAAAACTGTAGACACGAAACGACGTCCTGCAGCCATACTTGCTGCGCACTCGAAGACAAGTGTTGCCAACACCTACTTGGCAAATATAAAGAAAAATGTCTTGGCCGCCATGTTGGATCCAAGTACATTGTGGGGGCCAACAGAGAGGAATTATATAAATAGGGAATCAAGCATTTGTACAATATTAGCGTAATTTGTAATCTTAGAAGTCAAGAAAAAACAGGAAAATCAGAAATGTTCAGTCGGAGGAATGGAGTAACAAAATGTTCTGAGGGTCTCGGAGACCCCTGAAATGCATACATGGGTTAAATTGGTCCGGAAAAAGGGTTCCTGGATCGTATTTAAATTGATCCGGATAAAAGGTTCCTGGACTGTATTTAAATTGATCCGGAAGAAATATTCCTGGACCGAATTAAAATAGGCTAGTTGACACTTAAATAAGGTTCTTTACGGTCTAGAACCCATTTACTCTTGCTGAATTTCTCTCCTGGACCGGGATTGAATTTATTTAAAATTCCTGGACCTTTAACAACCGTGGTTTTAAGTGTTAGATAGACCTATACATTATAAGCTGGGCGGAAAAATCTTGAAACATTAAGGGCGCCGTAAAATTGAAAAATTTGGAAATTGTCTTGTTAATATGCAAATGGTCATGTTATAATACTACTAGCTTCTGCTGTTGCTGACAGTAGTAGGTCCAAAGATAATAACAACAAATATTTCATACAATCATTTTCCAAAGGTTTGATTGATTGATTGAATTGCTTTATTTTACTTCGTTCTTTGTGATACTTTTGGTTAATTTGACCGGCTACTTTCCAAAAGATTCTTCCCGTTGTGACCAGAAGATTCGTGCGTGCAAGCGTAAAGATGTCAATATACGACATCTTTATGTCGTAAAACATACAGAATGTGTATGGTTTATATTTCAATGCAAAAGACTACATGCGGAATGTACTAGCATACGCAGGATTTTTTTTCGAGGGTTTGGAATTATAAAGGTATGATTCTAGGTGACAGGATTTTATTTTAAGAGTTATGCAAGAATGGTTATCTGGTGTCATTTTAAGAGGAGTTTGCATCTACCACTTTGGTTTATCCGAATTATTTACTGCTTTCACGTAACAATTTCGATTTTATCAAAATTTCCCCTCTGCGTACACCAATGGCGGAATCTAAAGGTTCTAGCGCTCAAGATGATTTCAAAATCTAATGCAGGATAAATAAACACCTTCTTTAAATAAGACTTGTGCACCTAACTCTTCCTCTTCCGTTATGTCCGTAAATGTGTGTTGACAGGAAATGTGCTACGAATTAGTTATATTAATTATTTGAATTATTAATCCTTAGATTTTCTAAAAGAGGGAAATAGAAAGGGGCTCTCGACGATCTCGTCCAAAAACTGCCGAAATGTTTTTTCTTATTGTAGTCTCAAGTTTTAAAAGACACAACTCGTCTCAAAATTTGAGTCGGGACTGAGATAAAACCGAGATTACTCTCATCTCCTCACAATATTCAATTCAAACAAAACCTCCAGAGCCCTCTATAGATTTTATTATATGATTTTTTTCGAACACCTTTTGACAAAGTTTATAACTAAATTATCGACAAAAATGGGTTATAATTTAGAGAAGCACTTAAGGCTAAGCTGGACCATTTGCCGACATCAACAAAGCCGTTTCCAAATAAATTTTCCTATAGTTTTATAAAGCGCTATGATATCGAAAATCTGAAAAATTGTATTTGCTTGGAATTCCTTGCAGAGCATTCACGTAACCCTTCATGTGGTTTACTTTCGTTGTTGTCTAAATATTTGCAACAGTTTCGTGGCTGCGTAAGTCTCTAGATAACAGTGAAATCAAAAATCAAACCACACGAAGATTCGCCTGAATGTACTACAAGGAATTCTAAGCAGATATATATTATATCGGATTTTTTTAGGTTTTAGAAAGTAGAAGAAATTTCAAAGAGTGGCCAAAGGCGCAGCCAAACCTTAATGGCACGTGTTGTTCATGTCGACATTCAGAATGGGGCTGTTTATTGCCAAACTTTTCCGCTGGATTAATATACGAACTATAGAAATATCTATAGAATGAGTACCTTATTCGTAAGATCATTTGGACAATGCTCAGAAATTTGTGGACTCAGTCACTGATTCATACCTATTGTTATTGAAACTACAACTCATAAATCTTTTTAAAGAAATTCGTTCGTCATTTGGTTGCCCTAGGTTATACATTGGAGCGCGATAGCATGGCTACTCAAACGCTATTTTCAACGAAGGTAGGAATTTCTCTTGAAAATCGATAACAAAAATGTTGGCTTGAGTTGGTGTTTTAAGTCCACTTTATGCACAGTAAGGCTAATCAGGACTGGACCTACAGTTTAAAGTGGGATCCGAACCACTTGTGCCTCCACCGGTGATCGAACCCGGGACCCCTTGATTACAAGGCAATGACGCTACCACTGCGCCATGGGGGAGGCCCTAATAACAAAAATGTGTTGAGAAAACCTTTAACATTATGTAGCAAGTCATAAGTTTCCGAAAATTACATTCTTCTGAACCTAGGAATTTATATATTAAGTCGCGAAAGCAGGGCAGCTCAGACGGGCAAATATAGTATGTTTATGAACAAAGATCACTAAATGTGCCGTAATTTTGGTCGTTCCTAACTGCCATGGATCTACAATACCAAAACAAAAAATAGATTTTTACACTCTGCTTTTGTGTTTCCTCTTGTTGCTACTTGCGAGTATTTGTAATTCAACGGCGGGAGTAGGAATTGGAGAAACTCACCACATTACGAAGAAAAATGTATTGAGTGAGTGAGCGCGTGATATTTATGTATTATCATACACCATGCCCTATCCGATAACGTAATATTAACACATGTTTTCTTTGTATAAGACAGACATTTTCCCCCGAATTTTCGTCCTTCTTGTTTTGGATTACAACAATTTTAAAATCACAATTCCTGTAAATAAGAAAGCTCAAGAGGTTACGAGACGTGAAAGAAAATATAAAATATTTTTGGTAATAATTCGATAAATAAGTATGTACGTAATGGAGAACCAAATTTACTAGCCATGAAAAAAAAAGTATGATATCACGTTAAAAAGGACTCAATTATTAATAACAACATTTCTTGTACAGTGTCTCTCAAAAGTTTTAGGACAACGACATTTTAAACTAGGCAACCCAATTTACACAAGACGTTGGTGGGTTGCGTGTAGAGTTAGGCTCAATTTCAGGCTTGTGACATGCACAATAGATATTTATAAAATAGCGAAAGAAATAAAAACAAGTATTATTGTATAAAATTATTAAAAATATCACTATTATATCGCAAGTGACAAAATTCTTTCTCAAAGAAAAAAATAGGTTTTCTTGTCTACTGAAAGGAAAAGAGGTGAGAGAAAAGGAAAGGTGACACAGGAGAGGAGAACGAGAAAGCGAAAGGAGAAGAGGAAAAGTAGAGGAGAGAGGAAAGAGAGGATAGACGAGGAGAGGAGATGTAGTGAGGAGAATGGAAAAAGATTCTAGGAGAGATGAGGAAAATGGAGCAAAGAAGAGAAAAGAGGAGGAAAACGAGATGAGAGAAGAGAAGACGAGAAGAGCATAGCAGAAGGAGGGGAGAGAAGAAGGAGAAGGAGAAGAGAAGAACAGAAGGGACTGAAGAGAAGAGGTAGCTGCAGAAAATATCGTCTCAGCGTCAAGAATTGATGCATTGGTAAAATTATCGACATGAAACATTCAATAACAATTTGAAATGTATTGTAGAATGTATTAGATCGGTTCGAAATGCCTAAAAACATGAATGTAATTTTAATATTTATCCAATTTTTGTCCACTTCTCGGTTCGTTGAAATGGAGATTTTGTAATTTAATATTTACCCTCCCCCATCGTTAATTCCGAACTGAATCATTCCGTGAACAATGAACACAATGGGATAGATCTAAAACTTACGAAAATTTTCTGCCACCGAAAGTGTTTGAACCTACGACCATCAAATTGACAGTCCTAAACGGTAAACACTACCCTACAAGCTATCGCTCCTGAAAGTAAGTAGAAGGAGCTGAGCTGGCCAATGTGAAATGTAGATGCAACTCCCCTCCTACATGTAATGTGCAAAGAATACTGGATTGTAACAAAGAAAACGAAGGTAGTACGACTCGGCGAAAACATATCATGGAGAATTGCACATGATGTAAACTTTTCAGTCAATATTTTCGGAGAGATCCTTGCATTGAACTTGAGTGGGTAAAAGGGTAAAGTTAGTATGTCCTGAATTACCACAAATATATATATAGTTATTTCATTAATATTTGGCAATGTCTTTGAAGCAGTACACAATTATCATTAGAGTATCAGAATTCACGATCTTATACATGAAAAATATCCTTTGAACGTGTGTCAATCCATTTATTTGTTTATTTTTTATAAATTCCATATGCAGAACAATGTAACCACTATACACTGCTATTACAAATAATGTTACCATGCTCTTGTTTAATAGAAGGGGATTTAAAAAGAAAAGAAAAAAAGAGCACCTACCATGGAGGATCGAACCTGGGATCGCTAGCAGCCCAATCGAGAACTCTAAAAATTTTTATTTTTATTTTTTTTATTTCAATTTTAAATCAAACAAATACAGTAAATCTTTATAACTCTTACAGGTATGTTATTCAAGTATTACATTTAAAAAGTTGCCATAATGTGATTTTCTATAATCTAAAGACATTTGTTCATATTCCAAAGTCCAAGTAATTACAATTTTTTCCCACAGGAAATAAAAACATTACGTATTGTGCTATTAACCACTGAACTGATTTTTGCTTTGTACTTGGGAACAAATGAAACTCTGGTAAGGTAACGTCTTTTGCTGATACTTGGTTTGGTGAAGTGCGACAAATTCTGCTGAGCATTGTTCTTAATTTTAACCAAGCTGTGACAGCTTACTTACATTCTGTTATCTTATGGATAATCGAATCTGGAACATGACAATTATAACAATTTGGAGAATTACTGAAACCATACTTATGACATCTATCTGCCGTTACAATTACTTGTTGAATTACTTTGTACCATATAGATAATGCCTTTTTCGTTAGATGTGTCGCCGTTACATTGTTCCATATTTGTTTCCAATTGTATTTGAGATTTTCTCTTTCGATTCGAACTGTTATTATATTTGAATGGCTTATTGCAGAAAGGGACCTGAGTCACTTTTGCACAATTCCGAGAAAAACAAGAAAAATTGTATAATATTGATAGTGTAAGAAAGAAATGTACCGTTGTTGGCTCAAATATTCAGCATAATGAATAGTTAATTTTGCAACTCTCAATGCACCCGCCTGAAGTATGCTGCTAGAGACAGTGGAGATGAAAAAGTTGTGACTCCGGTACCTTTCTGCAATAAAAGTGGAAACTGTGAGAAATAAGACGAGAAATACCCTCTTCATTTTGTTAGTCTGTTCTTCAGACACCACCCACACGTGTCTACATGTGGCCTCACGAAACGAAACGCAAAATTTTCCTTAAAATACTTGTAGTAGAAACTGTATTTTATTCTGGACGTAGGGTGTTTTTCTTTATACAGTTCATACATCTTTTGAATTGACAGGTTTTCATGTAGGTATTTGATGTCTGCATAATCTCCACGTTTAGTTGGAAAAGACGCGATATGTCCATGCACTGCCTGTATATCCTCAGCCTTAATCATATTCCCACTTTTGCTCTGTCCGCGCATATCATGAGGTATTTTGCCCTCTAACAGTAACTTCCGCAAACGCCTTATTCTTTTCTCTTGGCACATCATAAAGTCTGCAAAACGCCTCACGACAAACTTGTATTTTGCTACTTGCCAGTAGTACGTGGTACTTTAACGACTTTTCGTGTAACGCAGCATCTTCTTTGCGTGGACGAAGTGTCTTAACATTTTCATCATGGATCATTCTCTGCAAATGTATATCCTGTTCATCTTTACTTTGCATTCTATACAATATGTCAAAAATTGCACGTTGTTCGTCTTCGTTGAATTGCTCATAACATTTTTTTGGGCACTTTTTTTTTCCAGATGTCGAATTCCTTTCCTACGTTTTCTTGGACTGTCAACGCTCACGTCGTTAACAGTACTCTCGTCCTGCATATCTGTAATACAAGCAACATAACATCTCACAACAGTTGCCACCGCTCTGCACTAACACATATCACCCTCTACAGACCAAGGCTACAGACGCACCATTCTTACGGAAATCGCTCGTCACTTCTTTCAGAGTTGCCAATTTTATTTTCCACACAGTTATTTCTCTTTCTCTGTGGAAAGGGAATATATATTCCTTTTCCGGAATGTCTGGAGTAGCAACGCGCATAGGCGAAAACTTGTGGGCAGGGCCAGACTGGGTGGGGAAGAGTGAAGAATGCAGAATTCCCTTAAAAGGCTTGCGAGCTGTCATGTAAACTACATAACTACTGGACCAGTCGAGTCGCCCCCTCCGCGCGATCCCCTCCCCTCCAACTGCAACGTGCGCTAAGGACGCTTTCGCGTTCTCTTACTCCAGACATTCCGGAAAAGGATATACATGTAGTTAAACTTTTACCTTAATTTTGAATTGCTTTCTTGTAGTATAGTAGATATCTTCGAGAAATAATTTTCGAAGTGATGAAGAAAAACGAGAATATTGATAGTTGTGAAAATGCAAGTTATTTCTTCTAACTTTTTATTCTGATTAGACATTATTAATATAAAATATCTAGAGGCTTGAACATTGCAGGACGATATTATTTTCCCGTGATACTGCAACAGACGAAATGTTGTTTACTGACGCAAGTCTCGTGTTCAGAACAGTCTTTGAAATGTATGTGCTGTTGCGTAAGGTAACACGAAATAATTACACCGTTTGCGAACTACCAAATCTGAGCAACGTTAGACGTAAACAGGCGGAAAATTGTATTCATAAAATCACTTCACATTAGACAGTATTAGTCAAAAGAGACTCGTGGGACACTGTGTGAAGGTGCTGGAGCAAATCCTTCTTATTTTTCTTCCTCGAAGAACAACAATTTTTAAAGTAGACCAACAGTCGTTCAGCTCTTTCTTACTTCTTTTAAATTCTTCCACATTCCTTTAATTGGGTTAAAAACAAATAAAAATATTGCTTGCATTTCAGTCAATGACGTAGACCAGGCCTATACGCAGGATTTCTTTGACGGAGGGGCCAAACCCAAATCTAAATATATATATATATAAGAGAGAGAGAGAGAGAGAGATACAGATATTACAAAATAGTTCAAATAGTGCGTGCGCCATTGAAAAGTCATGATAATTCTATGTTTAGAAAATAATATATTTATAAATTAAATGTTGCGTACTAGGAATTATTATTACAATAAAGAACATGTCTAATTGTGAGTTAAGAAAAAACAATAATAAGGAGACATTCTCGCATCACGATTGCAGTTCGAAAAAGTCGGGACAGGGATTGAAAGTAACGCACTGTCCTGACTAAATCGCTGAATCGGACGTCTGGTACCTTGAGTCAATGATTATAAAACTAAAACTACCCAATATGGAAGCCTGAAGACTTTTGCGCAAGTGATTCATTTATGTAAGAACAAAATTGAAATTTTTACACATTTCTAAAATCGACGATGTTATTTTCTTAGTTATTGATAGGTTCACATTTAAATATTTCAGGGTTCAAGGGTTGCATGACCCCCATGCCCCCCCCCCGGGTACTGGCCTGACGTAGATAGTGGGAGAAAAATTTTGGAGAATCTTTCTGTTAAATTTATTATTTACATCCACCATATGCTCAGATAGGTTTATTGACAATCGTGAACTTTTCGTTTAATAGATAATATTTGGTTTTAAACGACGGGAAAACATTGATCTAATTTCCTTTCTTGCTCTTTTGAGAGAATATATACATGTACAGTGTCTCTCAAAAGTTTTAGAACAGCGACAATTTAAACTAGGCAACCCAATTTACACAAGGCGTTGGTGGGTTGTGTGTAGTGCTAGGCTCAATTTCAGGGTTGCCGCATGCACAATAGATATTTATAAAATTCGCGAAAGAAATAAAAACAAGTATTATTGTATAAAGTATTAAAAATATCACTATAATATCTCGTGTGATAAAATTCCTTCGCAAATATAAAAAAATAGGTTTTCTAGTATTTCATGGCTGATGATATATACAGTAAGGAAGAGAGGTGAGAGAAAACGAGAGTTGACAAAGGACAGGAGAAAGCGAAAGGAGTAGACGAAAAGTAGAGGAGAGAAGAAAGAGAGGATAGACGAGGAGAGGAGATGTAGTGAGGACAATGGAAAAATATTCTAGGAGAGATGAGCAAAAAAGAAAAAAGAGAAGAACAACGAGATGAGAGAAGAGGAGACGAGAAGAGGGGAGTGGAGAGTTGAGTAAATGAGAGAAAAAGAGAAGAACGAAAAGAGGAGGAGAAAAGTGCACTCGCGTCGGAAATCTAAGACAGGAGAGGAGATACGAGGAGTGGAGATGAGTGGGATGGAGATAAGATGCGAGAAAAGTAGGGAAGGCGATATGAGATAAAAGCAGAGCAGAAGGAGAGGAGAGAAGAAGGAGAAGGAGAAGAGAAGAACAGGAGAGACTGAAGAGAAGAGGTAGTTGCAGAAAATATCGTCTCAGCGTCAAGAATTGATGCATTGGTGAAATTGTCGACATGAAACATTCAATAACATTTTGAAATATACTGGAGAATGTATTAGATCGGTGCGAAATACCTTTTGGCTTAGTTCAGTACAAGATAAAATCTTACATGTAAGATCTTTGATTTTACCTGCGATTATACCACTAAAAGCATGAATGTAGTTTTAATATTTATAAGAATTATCCAAATTTTGTGCATTTCTCGGTTCGTTGAAATGGTGATTTGTAATTTAATATTTCCCCTCCCCCCATCGTTAATTCCAAACTGAATTATTCCGTTTCTCACGGCGTGGACAATGAACACAATGGGATAGGTCTAAAACTTACGAAAATTTTCTGCCAACGGAAGGATTTGAACCTACGATCTGGAGATTGACAGTCCTGAACGGTAAACACTACCCTACAAGCTTTCGCTCCTGAAAGTAAGTGAAAGGAGCTGACCAATGTGAAATGTAGATGCAACTCTCCTCCTACATGTAATGTGCAAGCAATACTCATTTGTAACAAAGAAAACGAAGGTAGTACAACTCGGCGAAAACATTTAATGGACAATTGCACATGATGAGAACTTTTCATTCGATATTTGCGAATGTATCTTTGCATTGAACTCGAGTGGTAAAAGGGGTAAAATTAGTACGTCC
The DNA here is from genome assembly GCF_977018435.1 of Lepisma saccharinum. NCBI lineage: Eukaryota > Metazoa > Arthropoda > Insecta > Zygentoma > Lepismatidae > Lepisma > Lepisma saccharinum. Next base: position 51,134,079 of record NC_139238.1, read on the forward strand.
TGTATTGCACAAATATAAATAGTTATTTCATTAATATTTTTCAATGTCTTTGAAGCAGTACACAGTTTTTGTTAGAGTATCATAATTCACGATCTTATACATGAAAATATCCCTTTGAACGTGTCAAATCATTTATAAATTCCATATGCAGAACAATGTACCACTATACACTGCTATTACAATATTACAAATAATGTTACCATACTCTTGTTTATATGCTATGCCATTCATGCAATTCCTGTCTGTCCTTCGAAGAAAGTCATGAATCATGAATAAATAATAAATAATTATAGATGTTTTCTGTGTATATGGGTATGTTTATAAATACAATTTGCTTGTATGTGTGTATATTTGTTTATATATGAGTATTTGCATGTGCATAGTTATAAATGCCTCAGTCTGTATATAGATATGTACCTTGTTCTACCTCAGTGAATATCACTTTTGGATTTATGTTCTCTAGAATACCTATGCTGGTGTCTTTTTTATGAAACCATTATTGTAGTTTTGTTCTCCTTTTTCTTCTATTGTTATTGTATTGTATTGTATTGTTGGAATTATAATTTTTTAATTGTTTAAAATATGTATATATGCAAGCCTATTGTAATTGGAGCGAAAGCTCTGTTATAGGTGTAATAAATAATAATAAATAATAATAATAATAATAATAGGAGAATTAAAAAGGAAATACCTCCCAAGGAGTATCGAACGTGAGACCGTTAGCAACCCAATCGACAACTCTAACCACTACACCACGCCCTTACCATCGATTGAAACAACAATTTTTAAGTATTTTGTCCCTCCAATATTGTAAAAGTCGTTGGGTATACATGTAGTTGTACTTTTACTTTGATTTTGAATTGCTTTCTTGTAGTATAGCACATATCTTCGAGAAATAATTTTCGAAGTGATGAAGAAAAACGTGAATATTGGTAGTTGTAAAATGCGAGTTATTTCTTCTAACTTATTATTGTGTTTATATATTATTAATAGAAAATATCTAGAGGCTTGAACATTGCAGGACGATATTATTTTCCTGTGATACAGCGACGGACGAAATGCTTGTTTACCGACGCAAGTCTCGTGTTCAGAACAGTCCTATGAAATGTATTTGCTGTTCCGTAAGGTAACACGAAATAATTACACCGTTTGCGAACTACCAAATCTGAGCAACGTTAGACGTAAACAGGCGGAAAATTGTATTCATAAAATCACTTCATATTTGACAGTATTAGTCAAGAGAATCTCGTGGGACATTGTGTTAAGGTGCTGGAGTAAATCCTTCTTATTTCTCTTCCTCGAAGAACAACAATTTTTAACGTAGAGCAACAGACGTTCTGCTCTTTCTTATTTCTTTTAAATTCTTCCACATTCCTTTAATTGGGTTCAAAATAAATAAAAATATTGCTTGCATTTCTGTCATTGACGTAGACCAGGCCCGTACGCAGGATTTCTTTGAGGGAGGGGCCAGACATATACAGTACAGTGTGTGTGTGTATATATATATATATATATATATATATATATATATAAGAGAGAGAGAGAGAGTCAGATATTACAAAATAGTTCAAATAGTGCGAGCGCCATTGAAAAGTCATGAAAATTCTATGTTTAGAAAATAATATATGTATTAATTTAATTTTGTGTACTAGGAATTATTATTACAATAAAGAACATGTCTAATTGTGAGTTTAGAAAAAAAAACAGTAATAAAGAGACATTCTCGCATCACGATTGCAGTTCGAAAATGTCGGGACAGCTATTGAAAGTAACGCACTGTCCTGACTAAATCGGTGAATCTGTCGTCTGCTAGACTTGCATTATAAAACTAAAACCATTCAATATTGCAGCCTGAAGACTTTTGCGCAAGAAACAGATTCATTTATGTAAAAACAAAATTGAAAGTTTTACACATTTATAAAATCAACATTTAAATATTTCAGGGTTCGAGGGGGGGCATGGCCCACATGCCCTCCTGGGTACTGCCCAGACGTAAACAGTGGGAGAGAAATTATGGAGAATCTTTCTATTAAATTATTCCAACTTATGCTCAGATAGGTTTATTGACAATCGTGAACTTTTCGTTTAATAGACAATATTTGGTTTTAAACGACTGGAGAACATTGGTCTAATTTCCTTTATTCCTCTTTTGAGAGAATATATACTTCTACAATAGCAATCGCGTTCGGAAACAGTGAAAAAAATGACTTGGTTTTCAAAGGCAAACAAGCTTGGTAGCGTAGCTTGCTCGCGTTCAAAGTGATTCACTCACGCTATTCAAGGCCGCTTCTTATCGCAAAACACTGTCCGTCGATGCACAGTGTCTGAACCCAGCAAGTTACAAGTGACCATAGTCGAATTTTAAAGAGAATCTGAAGAATGATAGATTTCATCAGAGGCGGCTAGGTGGGCACTAGCTCAACATTCAATAGTTTAAGTGGTAATTTCTGACAAACAAGAAACCTTATTGAATGAGTATTGGGATAGTAATACGTGTATCCGCTACTTTTTAACAATGTAAGCTCAAAGACAATCTGTATTCCATTTGTTTATATTGGCAACTTGGTCAACCGGAGGTTATTATAAGGAACTATTTCGTAGATGTTCATGTAACCGTTATAAAATTACAAATAAAGTATATTCACAAGCTTACATATACTAACATCGAAGAAATAAATTCAGTGTAAAATTTCAAATGCATGTGTATAGAGTAATTCTAGAAGTACAGAGCTATATCAGAGTATTGGACTTCTTTTTGCAGGATAACGTTTACAATATTGACGCGACAGAATAATTAAAAACTGTTGCTCCAAGGGTAACAAAGGGCGTAGTGTATTTTTAGAGTTCTTGAAAGCATTGATTGCGGTCCCAGGTTCGATCCTCCATACTAGGTGTTCATTTTTTTTAAATCCCTTTCTATTAAACAAGAGCATGGTAACATTATTTGTAATAGCAGTGTATAGTGGCTACATTGTTCTGCATATGGAATTTATAAAAAAATAAACAAATAAATGATTGGACACGTTCAAAGGGATATGTTCATGTATAAGATCGTGAATTATAAATACTCTAACGATATCTGTGTACTGCTTCAAAGACATTGAAAAATATTAACGAAATAACTATTTATATTTGTGCAATACAGGACGTACTAATTTTACCCCTTTTCCCACTCGAGTTCAATGCAAGGATACATCCGCAAATATCGAATGAAAAGTTCTCATCATGTGCAATTGTCCATTAAATGTTTTCGCCGATTTGTACTACCTTCGTTTTCTTTTTTACATACAAGTATTGTTTGCACATTACATGTAGGAGGAGAGTTGCATCTACATTTCACATTGGTCAGCTCCTTCTACTTACTTTCAGGAGCGAAAGCTTGTAGGGTAGTGTTTACCGTTCAGGACTGTCAATCTGATGGTCGTAGGTTCAAAACCTTCCGTTGGCAGAAAATTTTCGTAAGTTTTAGACCTATCCCATTGTGTTCATTGTCCACGCCGTGTGAAACGGAATAATTCAGTTTGGAATTAACGATGGGGAGGGGAAATATTAAATTACAAAATCTCCATTTCAACGAACCGAGAAGTGGACAAAAATTGGATAATTCTTATAAATATTAAAACTACATTCATGCTTTTAGTGGTATAATCGCAGGTAAAATCAAAGTTCTTACATGTAAGATTTTATCTTGTACTGAACTAAGCCAAAAGGTATTTCGCACCGATCTAATACATTCTCCAATACATTTCAAAATGTTATTGAATGTTTCATGTCGACAATTTCACCAATGCATCAATTCTTGACGCTGAGACTATATTTTCTGCAACTACCTCTTCTCTTCAGTCTCTTCTGTTCTTCTCTTCTCCTTCTCCTTCTTCTCTCCTCTCCTTCTGCTCTGCTTTTATCTCATATCGCCTTCCCTACTTTTCTCGCATCTTATCTCCATCCTACTCATCTCTACTCCTCGTATCTCCTCTCCTGTCTTAGATTTCCGACGCGAGTGCACTTTTCTCATCCTATTTTCGTTCTTCTCTTTTTCTCTGCTTTACTTTACTCTCCACTCCCCTCTTCTCGTCTCCTCTTCTCTCATCTCGTTTTTCTTCTCTTTTTTCTTCTTTGCTCATCTCTCCTAGAATATTTTTCCATTCTCCTCACTACATCTCCTCTCCTCGTCTATCCTCTCTTTCTTCTCTCCTCTACTTTTCGTCTTCTCCGTTCGCTTTCTCTTTCTCCTGTCCATTATCAACTCTCGTTTTCTCTCACCTCTCATCCTTACTGTGTATATCATCAGCGATGAAATACTAGAAAACTTTTTTTTTATTTGCGAAGGAATTTTGTCACACGAGATATTATAGTGATATTTTTAATACTTTATACAATAATACTTGTTTTTATTTCTTTCGCGTATTTTATAAATATCTATTGTGCATGTGGCACCCCTGCAATTGAGCCTAGCTTTACACGCAACCCGCCAACGGCTTGTGTAAATTGGGTTGCCATGTTTAAAATGTCGTTGTCCCAAAACTTTTGAGAGACACTGTACAATAGAAATCGCGTTCGGAAACAGTGAAAAAAAATGACTTGGTTTCAAAGGCAGACAAGCTTGGTAGCGTAGCTTGCTCGTGTTCAAAGTAGGGATGGCCATATTAAGATACTGGTGGACCCGAAATACGAATCCGGTTGATTCCGGATCCTAAAATTTTTCGGATTCGGATCCGTTTTGCCATCCCACATGCGCTTCTTTGGAAAGTAAGATTGTGTTTACAACATATTGTTACCTGCTAATATACATATATATATATATACCGTGCGTTCATTTCGATCTGCAGCCGAGAGATCGGGAGAAGCGTGGCGGGCGGCGCTCACGGAGATGCCGACATTTGCGGCCTGTAATGCCCGCTTATTTTTATGGACTAATGCAGACATTTATATAAGTATTGCAAAACGAGCACTAACCTGTGTTATAACACGCAAAAGTTCTTCTGTAATTCATCACACAAATAAATACGCTTTAGAAACGATGTTAAGAGCCACAGATAATAAAACATTTTAATCATAGTTTTGACCAGTAACGTCCTGCTTAAGTTTATATCCTTGAAAAAGTTTTGTATCGATGGGGATCGTTTGGAGGTTTCGAATGTGCAACACTCTATCAAGATTACGCTGCAGACGAAACCGTCAAAAGTCAATGGTTTTCGTGAGCTTCCTTGCAATCCGAAATCTCCGAGCTTGAGTTTTTGTTCCTTCACGACTAGATTAAGACAGAGCTGTGAATATAGTGGCGAGCAGATGTATACCAAGAGCGTGTTAATTTCGTACTGTGCGCAAGAGTGTTATTCTTGGTTACTTGTCGTTACTTGTGTTATTGCAGTGTGTGTGTGTGTGTGTTGTGTCAGTGAGACGATTGGAATGCCAGCTCAAGTTTCACTTTAGAACAAAGAATTTTTATGTATGACACTTACGTGAAAAAAGAAGTGTGTAGGAAGTGTGTAGGCAATTTGTACATAAATTCCCAAGCGTTTCACCTCCACATAGAGATACGGTTAGACATCTTGTCCTTAAATTACGATAAACTGGATCGTTAAATTTTAAAACACCTAAGCAAAAACGAGTGATTCTAACCGAAGCAAAACCCGATGAAATTGGTGCAGCGTTAGAACGTTCTCCAAACAAACCTCTACGCCGTGTTTCACAGGAGATGGGCGTGTCAAAATCATCAGCACATACAGCCACTAAGGTACAAAAATTAAAACCGTACTCTTATAACAAAGGTTAGTGCTCGTTTTGCAATATTTATATAAATGTCTGCATATGTCCATAAAAATAAGCGGGCATTACAGGCCGCAAATGTCGGCATCTCCGTCAGCGCCGCCCGCCACGCTTCTCCCGATCTCTCGCCCGAAGATCGAAATGAACGCACGGTATATATATATGTATATATATATATATATATATATATATATATATATATATATATATATAAATATACATGCATACACACACACATATATATATATATATATAGTGTGTGTGCGCGCGTGCGCGATTTGTAATTAATTAATACACATACAAGGGAAGTCTAAGTCTACCCCTCCGATTTCCATGAAACTTGGCAGGTGTATAGAGGGGCCCAAAGGAAGAAATACGTGTTTTTGTGTTTCAGCTAAAAAAACTGTTTTAGGGAGCAACCCGCCCCCTTCAAATGTCAAGATGAGGAGAAATTGAAGTAGGGATCTGACCCCCAAACTACGTAAATATGGCATAGGAAGAAACAGGGGGCATAGGGCCTGTCTATACACCTGCCAAATTTCATGGAAATCGGAGGGGGACACAGAGGTCAGATGATCCCCACGTCAATTTGTCCTCATCTTGATATTTGAGGCGGGTTTTGTCCCCTAAAACAGTTTTTAGCCGAAACAAAAAACACGTATTTCTCCCTTTGGGCCCCTCTATACACCTGCCAATTTTCATGGAAATCGGAGGGGGATACAGGGGTAAGATCACCACTTCAATTTGTTCTCATCTTGACATTTGAGGAGAGGTTGCCCCCTAGAACAGATTTTTAGCCGAAACATAAAAACACGTACTTTTTCCTTTAGGCCCCTCTATACATCTCCCAAGTTTCATGAAAATCGGAGGGGGACACAGGGGTCAAATGCCCACTTAAATTTGTCCTCATCTTGACATTTGAGGGATGTTGCCCCCTAAAACAGTTTTTTAGCCGGAACAAAAAAAAAGTATTGGTTCCTTGGGGTCCGTTTATACACACACCTGCCAAGTTTCATGGAAATCGGAGGGGGACACAGGGGTCACATCCCCACTTCAATTTCTCCTTATATTGACATTTGAGTGGGTTTTGCCCCCTAAAACCGTTTTTATGCTGAAACAAAAAGATACGTATTTTTTCCTTTTGGCCCCACTATACACCTGCCAAGTTCATGGAAATCGGAGGGGGACACGGAGGTCAAATGCCTACTTATATTTGTCGTCATATTGACTTTTGAGGGGGGGTTGCCCCCTAAAACAGTTTTTTAGCCGAAACAAGAAACACGTATTTCTTCTTTTGGGCCCGTTTATACACACACCTGCCAAGTATCATGGAAATCGGAGGGGGACACAGGGGTCAGTTCCTCATTTCAATTTGTCCTCATCTAGACATTTAAGGGGGTTTTGCCCCCTAAAACCGTTTTTTTAGCTGAAACAAAAAAATACGTATTTCTTCCATTGGGCCCCACTATACGCCCGCCAAGTTTCATGGAAATCGGAGGGGGACACTTAGATAACCTCCCTTGTTAGTCTTACACTTCGTAATTATATAACACTGCAAATATTATAATGTTTTATTTTAATTTGAAAAAACTGTAACTGTAGAAAAATTGTATAATTTTTGTATAACATTTCTATCTTGTTATGTGCGTTAAAGGTTTCATCCTGGAATGGAATGTCTCACATTTATGTGTGTTTCCATTTCCATATTCGTTTCAATGGCATTTACAAAATCACCTCTGACATTCTATATTAAACCAGTAAGATTATTTTTGTGCACGTGTGTGTTAGCCGATGCGTAGCAAAGTATTTTAGGAACAACACTCGAAAAAAATTCTTGTAGGACTAACTAATGAAAAATTTCTTTGTAATCGAAGATCATAATACCTTTTAAGGTGTGGTAATATTATAATAGAATTGAGATCCGAAACTTTCGGATCCGGATCAGGATCTGGAATTGTCGGATCCGGATCCAGATCCGTAACATTTGGATCCGGATCCGGATCCGTTTGGCCATCCCTAGTTCAAAGTGACTTACTCACGCTATTCAAGGCCGCTTCTCATCGCAAAACACTGTGCGTCGAAGCACAAAGTCTGCACCCAGCAAATTACAAGTGACCAGAGTCGAATTTTAAAGAGAATCTGAAGAATGATAGATTTCATCAAAGCCGGCCAGGTGGGCACTAGTTCAACTTGCAATAGTTTAAGTGATAATTTCTTACAAACAAGAAACCTTATTGAATAAATATTGGGATAGTAATAGGTGCATCCGCTCCTATTTAACAATGTAAGGTCACAGACAATCTGTATTCCATACCTTTCTCACAGCTAAATGATCATGTAATATTTTATATATATGCTGGTGGAACTAATGCCTATGGTTGACTCAATCTCACAGTATGTCACATGACGATCTTGCAGTATTAGGTTTTGCACAGCATCAATGTTTCCTTGAACAACAACTGATTTTGGACGACCTTCACGAATCTCGTCGGTGAGCTAATGGCTTCCACGATTAAATTCGTTATACAAGCGTTTCACAGTGGCAAAGGATGGGGCTTCATCGCCAAATGTGGAAGTAAGTTGATCGATGCTCCCTTGTCTTGATAATCCACGTCGAAAATCGTAAAAAAATCATCGCACGAAAATGTTCACGAGTTAATTCTATTTTATTGTTGTCGCGCAATATCCAAGGCAACATAAACAACACAAATGAAGCTATTGACAAAACATTTGAAGTACTTATGGTCAATAATGCCAGACGATTCCGTGCCAACGTCAAATCGCGCCTAACTTCAATCAGTGTTGCCAAGGCTCAAAATATAAATAGTGACCCTCGTACAATATTGACGAGACAGAATAATTAAGAACTGTTGCTCCAAGGGAAAGAAATGGGGTAGTGAATTGCTTAGAGTTCTTGAAAGCATTATTGCGGTCCCAGGTTCGATCCTCCATACTAGGTGTTCATTTTTTTTATTTTTTTTAAATCCCCTTCTATTAAACAAGAGCATGGTAACATTATTTATAATAGCAGTGTATAGTGGCTACATTGTTCTCAATTCGGAATTTATAAAAAATAAAGAAATAAATGAATTGACACACGTTCAAAGGATATTTTCATGTATAAGATTGTGAATTCTGATACTCTAACGATAATTGTGTACGGCTTCAAAGACATTGACAAATATTAATGAAATAACTATATATATTTGTGGCAATTCAGGACATACTAACTTTACCCCTTTTCCCACTCGAGTTCATTGCAAGGATACCTCCGCAAATATCGACTGAAAAGTTTACATCATGTGCAATTCTCCATTAAATGTTTTCGCCGAGTCGTACTACCTTCGTATTCTTTGTTACAAACAAGTATTCTTTGCACGTTACATGTAGGAGGAGAGTTGCATCTACATTTCACATTGGCCAGCTCAGCTCCTTCTACTTACTTTCAGGAGGGAAACTTGTAGGGTAGTGTTTACCGTTTAGGACTGTCAATCTTATTGTCGTAGGTTCATAACCTTCTGTGGGCTGAAAATCTTCGTAAGTTTTAGACCTATCCCATTGTGTTCATTGTCCATGCCGTATGAAACGGAATGATTCAGTTCGGAATTAACGATGGGGGAGGGGAAATATTAAATTACAAAATCTCCATTTCAACGAACCGAGAAGTGGACAAAAATTGGATAAATATTAAAATTACATTCATGTTTTTAGTGGTATAATCACAGGTAAAATCAAAGATCTTGAATGGATGATTTTATCTTGCTCTAAACTAAGCCAAAAGGTATTTCGAACCGATCTAATACATTCTACAATACATTTCAAATTGTTATTTAATGTTTCATGTCTATAATTTGACTAATGCATCAATTCTTGACGCTGAGACGATATTTTCTGCAACTACCTCTTCTCTTCAGTCTCTTCTGTTCTTCTCTTCTACTTCTCCTTCTTCTCTCCCCTCCTTCTGCTCTGCTTTTATCTCATATCGCCTTCCCTACTTTTCTCGCATCTTATCTCCATCCCACTCACCTCTACTCCTCGTATCTCCTCTCCTGTCTTAGATTTCCGACTCCACTGCACTCTTTTCCTCTTCTTTTCGTTCTTCTCTTTTTCTCTCCTTTACTCTACTCTCCACTCCCCTCTTCCCGTCTTCTCTTCTCTCATCTCGTTTTACTCTCTTTCCTCTCTCCTCTACTTTTCTTCGTCTCCTTTCGCTTTCTCGTTCTCCTCTCCTGTGTCACCTTTCGTTTTCTCTCACCTCTTTTCCTTGTTGTAAACTCATCAGCGATGAAATACTAGAAAACCTATTTTTTTTCCTTTCATTAAGAATTTTGTCACTTGCGATATAATAGTGATATTTTTAATAACTTGTTTTTATTTCTTTCGCGTATTTTATAAATATCTATTGTGCATGTCGCAACCCTGAAATTGAGCCTAACTCTACACGCAACCCACCAACGCCTTGTGTAAATTGGGTTGCCTCGTTGTCCTAAAACTTTTGAGAGACACTGTACTGTAGCGTGGAATTATTATGCATTATTGTTTACCAGATTCACAAAAAAAAGCACTTATATTCAGAAAATTACAAGTGACGTAAACAAGTGCTGTGCAAATTTTAAGCATTTTTTTGAGTTCCGTATCCTTTCTTTGTTGACAATCTTATTAAAATTCTATGTTTCGCAGAACTGGTTATTTATCTTTCATGTTCCGACATAATTTCTGAGGTTAAGATGGAATTAAACTTGCAATTTAATGTATTAGCAGTACTTTCAGCATCAAATTCACCATGTATTTAAATGGGAGAACGTTTGCCCATCAAAAGCGTGGGAACACAACAGGGGTGCTGCCACCTGCAATAGTTTGCTTTGACCAGGCCCATTGGCGTTTTCCAAGTCGGAAATAGTGCATTCTGTGTATGATCATAGAAAACAATTATCAGTAATTGAAGGGTTTTCTTTGTGTTTTGTATGATGAATCTATTCGCCATTATTATGAAGATCATAGTGTATAGAAAAACATAATTAGACCTAGTCACTTCCCAGTTGATTCCGTAATTTTTAATAACACCTTCTTGCCTTATTAAGTACGCCTTTTTATTCTATAGTTTAATCGGTATTCGACCTACAGTTAAAATTAAGATACGAACAAATTCAGGACGCCTTGATTCAAAGTAATAACATATCTAAGCCACCAAAACATTTCATTCTACTACAAGACATCCTTTTGAATTCAAGTCTTTAAAACTACTACTGTATATAATCTTCCGAGCAAGCTATACCTAATAATAAATGTCAAGATATTTTTAGTACCTCTTGAATGCACAACTGCTTCAAAGTAATAGATAAACACATAATATTATACCTAAATTAGAAATTTCGTTTCGTACAAGCCCTAAATTTAATTTACTAACATTTCAATATATTACACATACAGTTATCTTCTTCAAGAGCTAAGAATATATTGAAATCTAATCTTACAAAATAAAAATCTTCAAAGATTTGAGTAAAAGATCAGACAGAGAAATAACACTATATATATATATAAAAAAATATATATATTAATTGCACGTATTCTCACTCGACCCAAATAAGGAACAATTTAATTTTCAAATGACTTTGAATGTCTGGCATTCACACTATAATAACACCGGGGAACAGTGAAATTGCGGCACAGTGTTTGATAGCTAATTTAGGACGATTACATGCTGCTGAATAATGATAAAATAATATATTTCCTGAATTGGCTCTAATTTATGAAATAAATGCAACTAAACCAAAATGGCGGTAACATAAGAAATACGTATAAATGAACAATTTAACATTTCTTTTTGTGATTACAATCATTATTATAAAAATAAATTTATATAGGCCTATGATCATAATAATTAAGAAAATATATACACAATGAAGTACCAAACTATGTAAAACGTTTTCTATACGATTTCCTGCTGTATTGCTTTTTAGGACTATCGCTCTGTAAGCTCCAACAGTTGTCGGCCATCATGTGGCGATCCCTGGTACCTTTCTTCCATTATCCTTATATCCTAATGGAACCTTTCTCCCTGTTCTTCACTAAAATCACAAAGGTTTTCGGGGAATCTGTCAATGTGGCTATGTAGAAAATGTATCTTCACACTCATATTAGCTCCCAATTTCTCAACATTTTTCAACATATTTCCAACTATATCGGGGTACTTTTCTGCTCTGTGATTCCCCAAAAAGTCTCTGACGACGGACACGAAGCTCAGCCAGGCCTCAGATTCGATGTAAGACATGTAAGTTGTAAAATTGGCATCATTTATAAGTGTACGAATTTGTGGTCCGTCAAAGATTCCTGCCTTCAATTTTTCAATACTTAGTCCTGGAAAAGTGTGGCATATATATTTGAAATAATCACCACTTGTATCTAAGGCCTTGACAAACTGTTTTATCAACCCAAGTTTAATATGCAGTGGCGGAAGGATGATTTTGTCCCTATCTATCAGCGGTTCATGAATGATATTAGCTTTAACCACTAATATTTTCCCTTGGGGGCCAAACTTTTATCGTCCAATGCTTTTCTCTAGCACGACTATCCCACAAACATAGGAAACAGGGATACTTTGTGTACCCACTTTGCTGTCCTAGTAAAAAAACCACCATCTTCAAATCCACACACACGAGCCACTTATGTTCAGCATATTCAATTTTTTTCTAAAACCATTTTTATGTTTTGGTATTTTTCCTTAAGGTTTGTTGAGTGTCCGATATATTGCCTAGCAATGCTTCATAAGTTGCCAAGCAACAATTTACAAATAAATAAATAAGTTTCTTATGGGAATTTCATCCCATTATCAAATTTTGATATTACCGAGAATAGCGTAGAGTAATTTTACCTTCTACATTTTCCATGGTGTGTTTATTTTTATAACTGGAGTCAATTCAACTGCACCAATCATACAATTGGCAATCACAGCTGTTTTGTGTGCTGAAACTGTTATTAAACTTTATGCCGCAAAATAAAATCTTTTTTTTGTTCCCCAGTGTAATCCATTTGTCAGTATATTTATAATAAAGCAACATTAATGCCATTCTGAATCTGTAAAAATGTAGTAGGTTTGATAAAAATATTACTTCTTTATATTAGCATTAGGTATGTGCATAATCTCTTTTCTGCTTGTCTAATTCTCACAGTTGTTTCGAGTATTTGTGTTCGTTGTTCTTTATATATGCATATTACTGTTCTTTCACATCTTGTAGATAGGTTCACAGATATGTTGAATGCATGCTTCAATGCAAAAGCGTGGTCCTATATTTCGTATCAGATAATTGTCTAATGTTAGAAACAACAAAAGTGTGAATTTTTTATAAAGTAGACGGATCAGGCGTTGTGAATTTATCTTCTTTTTTTGTAATCAATTTATCCGTATATTCTGCGAAGTTGGACGAGTTCCACAAAATGCATCACTACAAATATTCACAATTTTCAGTATTAAATACCAAGCAAAGTAATAGTGCAAAGCCAAATTTATCAAATTTCAACTTCGGTTTCAATGTTCGTTACAAACAATTAAGACAGAATGAACTTTTTCATTCATGAATTTTCGTTTAAGCAGAGCATTACACTCTTCTCGTATATGAGAATTCAGGATTTGCTCCCACGATACGTCACGAGCAAGGAAAATGAATTGAAGTACCCCTTAGCTAATGACCGGGGTTGGTTTTTCTTATTTTGCTTTACATTGGCCAACTCCAGGCGATGCGATAAGCCACGGCCATCTTTAATCCAAGGGAGGCCGCAGCCTTCAATTTGGTAACGCTGTAAAATGTTCCATCAGCCGGCCGATGTCATTCGGAAGAAACATTAAATAATTAACGTAAAGACGTAGAAAAGTAATTATTTTCTGTAACCTATTCATCCCGTAATTGCTTCATTTGCTAAAACTATATTCACTAGTGTATTCAACGTTATCTTCATAAATTAAAGCAGTATGTTATTAAGTTGTTAAAAAGATATACATCAGATTTTCTGAGCCCATATACCAGCATTTCACAGAGCATTTCGTACACTACTTTCAACATGTGGTTAATCAACAAATATAATAAATATCCAATATTGATGAGATTAAGATAGATTATTTCAAAATAAATCAGTGACGTCGAAGTGCTATAACCACGACATTGAGGCAGATTATTAAAATATGTTTACACAAAAAAGCAAATTTTGTGGTGAGAAAAGCTGTGTGCATGAGGCATCACACTTAGCGTGTGTATGTACATACAGCCCATATTTTACTCGTATTTAGTACAATGGTGAAACTACAACACTCAAACAAAAATTTGAGAAATAATACAAACTAAAACAATCCAGGAACAGCATAAAACCACAGATTGTGATAAAACTGAACATTGTTAACCTAGAAATAAACAGTAGAACAAAAAATCACCAATTCCTTCACTATAGCATATCTCCGCAAGTGAAAAACCGCGGAAATGTAAGACGTAACTTCTAAATCATGCAACGTTATCCACTTTCTCGCAGGGAATACATGGTCACCAGCATTAAGCATTATTTTAGCCTTTTAAATATGGGCTGTATGTATATACACAAAACAAATATGCTCATACGCACCTCGTAATTATAATATATTGTGTGTTGAGGAAATCTTGGCAATTATGTCATAGACTGTTAAAATGCAGACGTTGTACAGAAATGTGTACAGAAAATTTATTTAAACTCTCAATGAAATAATCGCCCGTGCTGGTGTGTCGCATCCAAAACTTTCTAATTATTTAACGGTAAATTTATATTTCTATTGTTAATGCTTGTTTTCCACTTATATCGTAATGTCAATGTCTTGTCCAGGTTTGGGAAAAAACATCAACTTTTACGTAGATACCTTCCTTTTTTAAAAGAGGAACATGAATTTCACTATTCAGCCATACTATGTTGTTGATTTTGAAAGCCTGCGGAACAGAGTTGCCAATTTTGAAGATTCTGGCCTGGAATAAAGCTGCCCGTAATTGATTATAATTTACAAAGTTAGAGTTAACACTTAAATATTTTATTTGTTGATTTTATTTTGCCTGTAGAAGGATCGATTTTTTGTTGAATGTGATTTTGTAGCTCTGAGAGTGATGCCAGACCACTACAGTAAACTTTTCCTGACTAGTAATGCGTGAATGTTTTTTTGTAATTTTCGAATTAAAAAATGATCTCTCTGCCTCTGCTACTGTGATAGGGACAGCGAGGGACATGAAATAAGTCGTGCACACATTAACTGAAAGTCAATGAACAATTTTGCATCACAATTAGATCAGCAGTTCCTTCACATTATTCGTGTCCTTTTTGTTGTGTTTAAATTTACTTCTAACTGATAATATTTGTGGTTGAAAAAACGTTTGGAAATGTTTATGTACAAAAAAGGAAGGTTCGCCTTTTATGTGTCTACTACTGCTTTCAAGCCTTTAAAACAATTATCCAGTGTGTGCAAATTGTGTCTATCTTCGGGTAAATTATTGATAATTTGAACCAGCTCTTGGTTGGTATGTATTAGGTCCTGAACGTTTGTTAAAGTCCTTCTTTATATTTTTCATATTTTGGCAGGAAATTCACTTTGAAATCATCCACTTAACACAAATTGTCATCATCGCTTCAACAAGTGATTCAAATGATCCCCGAAGCTCAGTCATTTCTAAGGGTGTTAGAAGTGTTACTTATCTGCTCCAAGACTACACAATGAACAGGCAATAATAAAATTAGTCTGAAAGATTAAATGTTTTCCTTAAAGTCAATAGCCTCGCTTCTTTCATATGACTTCCTGCGTGTTAATATTATACGAAAAAAAAACTTTCAAAACAATATTTACCACAAACTGTTGTAGACATTGTAAATTGTTTCAGAAAAAAGGGCCATTTTTCGGTTACCTTCTACAGCATCTATAAGAACAAGATTTATACTATGATTAGGGCAATAAACGTAATAAGATTGAGACCTCATAAGGGTATACAGTTCTTTACAAAATATTGAGAGAAATCAAACTTATCGCAAGAAAGCAGTAATTTTCTTGCCAAGAAAAGCAAAGTACTAAATGCAACCTTCCATTAAAATGAACCCTGTTTACCATTTTTGCCTTGAGACAACTTTTACAAAGACAGTTAAAAGTCCTAATTATGAAATATTTCATAATACTTCTCTACAAGCAGCTAATTAATATCTGCCTTTACAATTCAAGCTTCCTCCGAAGAATAAACTGTGTACGCTAGGGGCTTGATGTGCAAGATGTTGGGTTATTTTTTCTAGGAGCAACGATGATTTCCAGGCTAACGTTCCAATCCTAGCTTAATTGTGTTAAATCTTGCATAATTTTACCCTGCTAGCATTCTTTGCTTAGTATAGAGATATATCATGACACAATTACTGCAAGGGTGCATCCATAAGAAACCACTAAATTTGGGGCTCACGCGTCACTATAAATGCTTACAGTGGAAAGATAAGTTACGAAAATCCATCACAGTTTTTCGAGGTTTCGGTGCCCTTTGCCTCAGGGGTCCCGGGGCACCACTCCGGCTGTCCCAGGCTAGTTACGACTCTGGCTCGGGGTTAAGCTCAATTTCAGGACTAATACATGCACAATATAAATGTGAAATATAAGAAAGAATTGCAAAAATATGCTGTTTATTCTAAACAAAATCAAGATATCTTGAAACTACGCGAAATTCAAATAAATAATTTTTTTTTTCCAGATTATTAAAAAAATATTAAATGACTGACATGCTAATATATATACGAAAACTATGTACTAATTTTGATGTAAGTATCTATTAAAGAAAGATATTTGAGAATTAAAATTCCACCATAGCATTAAAGATCTTACATCACCAAATGATTAACCTGGGAATTTGCAACCTATAGAGGCTTAAAATGCAAGATTTGAAAAGGACGATATTTGAAATAATAATCCTTAGCGTTGATTTTAATTAATAATAATGGATTTTAACAGACATTAATGGTTCATATTGATAATAATTAAGAATAGAGAGGGATGCTATTGTTAGTTAATTAAGAAGAGAGTAAAGCGAATGAGGACGAAAGATGAGTCACTTCTGACTCACCCTGTATAGGTACTTGAAGTTCATATGTTTTAAATTAGCGTACAATAATTACTAACTAGGAGACTTCCTGAGGACTATTATAGTCTACTTCTTTCGCTTACGTTTTGGTGACTCAGTGATGAATCATACTGTGAAGGTTGTTTTCTATTAGTGTGCAAAAGTTACTAACGAGGAGATGGATTTGGGTTATTATATACAACAATATGTGCTTTTATGTAAGCTTTGCCGACGGAGATGACTCATTGTTGCGTCAGTTTGCCTTTCTGATGACTCATGAAGTTAATTTAATTTTGAATGAGTGTACATTAGTTACTGATTGAGAAACGGTTTTGAGCTCTCATAAGTCAATTATGGGCGATATATGGGCTTGGTGGCGTTGGTGAGTCACTGTTGCGTTACTTTGCGTTGGTGATGACTAATACTGCGAAGAAAATTGGTATAATTGACGATCTGTTTAAATCCGGATTACACCGGAATAATCAGTATATGTCACGTAGAGACCTCATTGGAGAATAGATAAATATTGAGAGATTTTAGCAAATGAATCAACCAATGAGAGAATAGCATCAGAGTTGATATTCATATTGCGGGGTCTTTTTCTAGGAAGCTATAAATAACTACAGGAATTCGAACATTAAAAATTTGGTATTTATATTTCAGAATGAAACACCGACAATTGTGTTACTATTTTACAATTTTGAATCACACTACACTATATTTTTGAAAGATTCTAAATGTTATACAAAGTCTAGACGAAAATAACACTAACAACATGTACTGTTATTGTTCCAGGTTCTCTCTGTTTTTCACTAACAGAAGAATGTTTCATGGTATGTCACCGCAAAGTCAGGTGAAC
Source organism: Lepisma saccharinum (assembly GCF_977018435.1). Lineage (NCBI taxonomy): Eukaryota > Metazoa > Arthropoda > Insecta > Zygentoma > Lepismatidae > Lepisma > Lepisma saccharinum. The sequence continues at coordinate 51,151,794 of NC_139238.1, forward strand.
TCGATATTTTCTCTGGAGCTAACGGCCTAGATATTTATATCCCTTGTGCTCTGACATTAATAAGTTATATGTCACCAAATTTCTTAACAGCAACGCATCGTTCATTATAGGGGGAAGCGTTAAATACACGGCGAATATTGTGGAACCCAGTCGTGGCAGGAGTAAATTGGCTCTCTATATAAAGTATGCACCTTTACTGAGATGAACAAAGCTAATGAGGGAAAGCGGGCTATTACTATTATGAGTAATGATGATACTTTGTGCTTGCCACGGACAATTGTATATGCACAAGCGTAAGCTAACAAAGACATTAGCAATCCATTCCTTTCGAAGATTTGACAATAATTTGAAGGAGGCCGCTGTGTCGTTATGTTACGAGGCAGGTGTTAATTCTTCTTGTGGGTGCATACTAGGAGGAATTATCAAGTTCCAAAATTACCTTGTGGTAAAGGACTTCTAAGAGAATCGGTTCACTTCATTTGCACCTAAATAAATACATTTGTTAAACCAAAATATTATTAATATGTAGTTAATTTTGTCCGGAGTCTATAGTAAAACATATCACTGCCCCAAGTGTCAAGTGGGGTATAACATAAATTCCAGCACGCGGAATGCACATCGCACTGCTAATCCAAATGCGAAGGCTTCCACGAGGAAGAAACGGCAGTAGTATTCGGAGAAAATGTTCAGCATGCAACAGAAAGTGTGTGTCTGGAAAACGTATTGATAGTGAGTTGTTCATGGGGGATAGGTACCAATGTCCAACCTGCTTGAAAATTTAATTACAAGGATACGAAAAACTCACATTAATGTTAAAAATCCTTTTGTAAGATGTGTAATGTCTTGGTTTAACCTGCACGCAAATGCTATATTCAGCATGTCAAGCGTAAATCAATCGCTCTATATTTTTTATACTTTCTTGTTTATGCTTGTACAGGGGGAGGAAATTCAGAATCACAAAGTTAGTGTGTCAATTGCCAAGCAGGCTTATTATGCATTTTAGGACAGCGATGCAGATTTTTGCGAAACGTGTGGTCCCCGTGTGCATATTTTTTTTCGCATATCGAGGAATGTATGCATCATATTCAAACTCCAAGCAAACATGTTTAATATATTACACTCAAAGATTAATTAATATCTCGGTGCCCAAAACAGTCAGCAGGCAGAATGGTTATTGAAAAGATTGTATTCTTCTTAGTACATGAACTGAGATTCTCAAGGAGCAATGTGCCTCCCCAATGGCGTATTGATAACATCGTTACCTGCATTCTAGGGGTACCGGGTTTGATATCCGGTGGAGGTATATAGCGGTTCGGATCCCACTTTAAACTGTAGGCGCAGTTCCGATTAGCCTTGTTGTGCATAAAATGGGCTTGAAACACCATCTCAATGAATGAATGAATCTACCAAGGTGCAGTGACCAAGTATGGCGAAACATAAAAATTCAAAAATTGTTGATTTGATTAACGAATTTGCACGTCCATGTAAAAACTCAGTGAATCAGTAGGAAAGGAACTCTTCGGACTCATTCTTAACCATTCAAATATCCCTCGAAAATATATTTTGCCCCTCCCTCCACCCTCCGTTCAAGAAATAGGAAACCCACATTGATTTGGGATGTCTTATAACATGGATCTCAGTGCATAATACAGTACATAGACTGCCGACATCCATTTCAAATGTTGAAAAATTATCTAAAGCCTAGACGCAAAGTCGATCTCAAATTTACCACTGGCTGTCACAACAGGATGCGTATGGTTTGCATGTTCATGCATGTAAAATATTTCCTCGGTAACCTGACAAAGCTGCTGCTCCCCAGGAAGTTGATCTAATTGATTTAGGAGATATGCAAGATATCGCTCTATTCAATTCCACTTTTAGATATATATACTTTGTGCAATTGAAGTGATTTCAAGAAAAGCGTAATGTGTTTCGGTGAAACAAAATCCGGTCAAATTATATAAAATCTATCTGAGAGATTAAATATATGATAGAACATTTTTCCTTGTATTGTCAGATGGATTACGGCAAAGAGATTTATTATACTCGTGTGAACACAATGAATACTATGGCAGCTAAGTTTCAATTATGTGGACGAAACTTTACAGAGTAATACAACATCCCATTTCAATACCAAATTTTCATATACAATCAACTTAAACTTTAGAGAATGGTTTGTAGTTCCCTCTGAAGTCCATTTTACAAATAGCCTTTACAATGTTATGAAAGGGGGAAAATAAGATTACGTGAACACTTCATAACTCACGTTCAGGTCAGATAAATAAGCACAGTCGGATAACAGTTGTGCGGCCTGGATATTATCTCAGTGTGGACACTGTGTTACAGGGTTTGAATGAAAATTCCACATGAGAAAGCCGGTTGAAATTACTCCGCAAACACTGTCGAAGGAAACTAAGTTTTTCAATTATCCACACTCAAATTTTCACGTATCTTTGCAGTGTAAATGAGCTTTTTAATCAGTTAAAAATATTGTGAAGCAATCACGAGCTTCCAATGAAGCAAATTTGAGTATTTACTTTCCACAGCAAATTATGATGTACGGTGACATCGTAAGATATCAGATGGTAAGAAGTTCAAGAGCACTATTTTGGTTCAGAATGAATTACTTTCTTTCAATCCTGAACATTATCTATCAGTATCAAGGCATTATTTCGAAAACACAAAATCGTTTTAACAAATAATGCTGGTTGTAAAATTTCTTTTGAATTTCGGGAGTTGACGATTAAACTACATTAAGAAAACAACATAATTACGACAGAAAAACCTGTACCTCAGTTACTATCCTGACCATTCTCCTCTGGACACAGGTTAGGATCTATCTTTATGGGATTGTTCCGTCTGGCCATTTCATTAGTCAAACAAGGGGTCAAAACTTTAGAAAAACAAGCCCTGACAACCAGTATGGAAGTAGTTGGCTATATACTAAAAAACAAACCACTAAAGCAATCCATTAGAGACAATCTTGGCGACGCAAACATTGAGAGACAAAGCAGAACAAAAGGTATTTTACGTTTTCTCTGGCAGCGGGAAAACAAAACGGAGAGCTACAACTATTACATATATTGTCACCGTTATACCTTCTCAGTCAAAAAATAGAAGGCGTAGGAAAGATAAATATTTTCGACAGCTAAGCGCCATGTCATTCTTACATTCCACCTCCTGAGAACGCACAAACACAAAACGTGATTTTCTACCATTCCACTCATGCAGACATGTACAGATAATTCAGAGTTAGTTTAACATCGCTCACATTCAAAGCTAACCTCAGATTTTTCAATTCAATTTTCAGTAATTTGGAGCAGTGATTTGGACCCATCGAAAGTTTCTAAAGGTTTCTAAACCTGACGAAACAATCAAGGACCCAGATAACTTGGCTTCCCCCGTGAACAATTTCCTGCATCCACTTTTCTTTTCATATCGATATCATACTACTACAAATAAATTTTCTCCTCCTCCGCGTCATACGACTACAGTACAAAGTACACATATATATAACGGTACCGATATGCAGTAGATTAGTTTGTGAGTATAAAAAAAACATTTGTAGTGAGTTCCGATATGTTAAAAGGAAGGAGCTTTTTCAATAATGGTGTAAGCAGTACAAATGTATTTTGAGAAAAAAACGCTTTAGTTCAAAGCTACCTTAGAGTTTTTATGTAGTAGATTAGTTTGTGGAAATAAAAATATGTGTGTAGCAACATTTGGTTAATGTATTAAAATAAAAGATATTCAAAAATAGAATCAACCTTGCAGACCACCACAAATACAATATTAAAAATATACTTACTTAAAATCCGTATGGGCAGATGGAATTTATTTGCTATAACACAGAGCTCAGATCCTCAAACCTTCTCATTCGTTGAATCATTTCTTAAAACCATCTCTCATCGGTCAATACTTTTCTAGTCCTCACTCAGGTCTTTTCGTGACATTCTTTGTTTTTTCGGATTAAATCCGGATTCAAACTGATCGTCCGTTCTACCGACACCTTCGTAATATGAATCATCACCAACGCAAAGTGACGAAACGGTGACTCACCAACGACGACAAAGCCAACATATCACGAAGAATTTGCTTATAAGATCCTGAGCTAGGAACTATTGTGCACTAATTGAAAATCATATTAAATTCAGGTACCTTCGTAGTATGAGTTATCAACCAATTCAAACTAACGCAACAGTGAGTCATCTCCGTCGCAAAGCTCACAAGACCGTAACTATTGGAATAAATTAGCAAGAAACACTCACCTCTTTAGTAACTATTGTATAATAATTGAAACATTATTAACTACCTTGGAAGTATGGGTCTTCAGCGATTAACCAACGCCAGTAAAGCGCAACTAACAGCAAATACATTATTAGAATAACACAAGACTCTCTCGTAGATAGTAACTTTTGTACATTAATTTAAAACATATTAACTTCACGTACTATCGAAGGATGAGTTATCAGAGGCTCATATCTCGTCTTTACTCTCTCCTAAATTAATTACCGATAGAGTTCCCGTCGACTCTTAATAATATCAATGAAAGATTAATATAAATTAAAACACCATTAATATAATCTAAGAAGAACGCTTAGCGTTTTTATTTCTACTGACGATTTATTAGATTCCTATATTCAAGGAACCTACTTGTTGGAATATTGGCACAAAATTTACGGATGAATGCTGACTTAAAACGGAGAATTTCTAACTAATAGTTGCCTTGATAACTGGTATCAATTTTGGTAGGGATTGATTAGTAGAGGGCATCGTGTAGGTATGGAATATGCAAACTTTGGCTGGCTGCAATTTCTGCTTGCAATGATAGATAGACACATCAAGTTTTGTCCATTTTCTTTTACCCTATGATCGAAATTAGGTTAGTTCAACAGATGATCTGCTTCTAGTCTCCGATCCTCTAATGGAGTCTCTATGTACTCCATTGACCATAGCACATGACCTACTTTCCAACCAATCAGGTTTCTCTAAGAGAAACTCCACGTTTCTCACAGATAAGTCAGAGATGAAAAAAATGAAATTATTCAGAACCTACTCTACTGTTCAGTGAAGAAAATTTTAAGTTTGTTGATGATGCAAAACTTGCAATGTGATACGATGTTTAAATACGCAACCCAGATGTAGACATTTTTAGACAGCATGTTTTTCGCCATTTCCCTGAGTCATTAACATAAGTTATTTCTCTTGACGTGTGGAAACTCACTATTTCTAACTGACGTAGAAACCACAAAAAATAATTCAAGAACTGTGTGTCTTAAGAAATAAAAATAAGAATTTCTAATCTAAAAATTACAACACCACATAATTTCAGCCCTAATAAAAATTTGTTACTTCATTCCGTATTTCTACATGCAATTTACTAGGACAACATTTCATGCAGTTACAGGTCTTTCTATCCTCTGTATAATTGAATGATTGATTGATTGATCTGATGTTTTAAGTCCACTTTATGTACAGTAAGCCTAATTGGGACTGGTATACAGTTTAAAGTGGGATCCGAACCACTATGTGTCTCCACTGGATTTTCCTTTTCATTATGTATTGCAAAATTTAATTAATTCATTTCTGGTTCTAAGGCATATACTCAGGATACTCAGTAAATTTCAATTAGGAAAAAAATATATAGGAGCTTTACAATTAGTCCGGGGACATTTGCAATCCCGTAGGTTTTTGAATGAAGGGAATATATGACTACCGGTAATACTTTGCTAGTGTGGTACAACACCTTCCAGGTGTTTTACCCGCAATTGTGGCACAAGGCCTGTGAGACGTCATAAACACAAGATGGCTACCGCTTCATGCACTAACAAAGAAAATTCATCATAACTCCTTTAATAGTGGTTTTGAGAAGAAAAGAAATATATGCATGTTTTGTTCAGAATTGAAAAAGGAACAAAATTGATTCTTACATTTTTTTCATAAATCGCACTGTTGTGGAGATATATCCAGTGAAATTATTTCGTGACCTCTTCTGCAAGGATTCTATGCATATTTTACACTATACTTGACATTCTGGCATATAAAGAGGGAAAATTACTGTCTGTGATATTTTGTTGATGCGTGTTTTTGAGGCGTGTCGCCTGTTTGACATCATACATCCAAGATGGCTGCCTGTGGAGACATTAACAAAGAAAAGCGACCTTTTCTCCTTAACTCCTTTAGGAGTAATTTTGACCATTTGTAAGTTTGTTTGGTTTTTACATGATGTGAAGACATGTGTATGGAAGATGTTTTCATTTGGAAGCATTCAATCATGTATTACTACAGGTGTTTTGCTGGATAATGTGTCAGAGACCACACATGATTTTCTAAATCCAATATGGCCGCCTTGGAGGTTCTGCACATGAAATACTGTCCATAACCTTATTTAGAGTTCGTATATCAGATTTTTCCAGAGGTATTTTCTGTTAATAAATAACAAGTGAAAAATAAGAAAAATATTTTTATCATCATTATTATTATTATAAATATTACAGTAAAGGAGTAATAACATAGCCTGAGAATTCCGCATTGTCGTTTGAAATTTACGTAGATCACCAGTTATCAAGTTTGAGAGTGGTTGTAATCATTTGCGAAATATCATGTCATCAATACAGTCACTGTATTTAAATTTCTCGTCACTCTGATCTGTCTCTGTCCTCTAAGTCATTGTTTGCGCACTTTTCTTCAACTGCACTACAAAGACACAGTTCAGTACGTCGCAGGGACTGATTCCGGCATATGCATGAATCTTTTTGTCATCCTGATTTTCTTATTTCTCCAATCAACAGCCTATTGGGCTGGGTAGATTTGGATGTTTCTTTCTGCTTTCCTTTCATTCCAATTCTTGGAAGTAACTTCCCCTGGTGAAAGGTGTGATGCCCACTTTGGCGGTTGCGTTCACACTATCTATTAATGGTATCTTAGTTAGTGATTGTACTTGCAAACGAGGTCAGAAAAGTTGTTGTTGAACGCATTTGATGGCACAGAAGAGGATGTGCTTGAATATCTTGCAAATGTTGCTTCTCCTGGATTCGATGAACAAGATGACAGATTGAAAGAATGAAATGATTAATTGTACTTCTCGTTTCTGCTACTTTGGCGAATTTCAAAGATGAAAATAAATATAAGATGAAATAGATGAAAGGACAATCACCAACACATAAGGGCAGCACACAACTCAAGTCCATGGGTCCAGACGACAGTGCATTGATTGATTTATTGAGTTGGTGATTTATTTAAGTCCACTTTATACACAGTAAGGCTAACTGGGACTGGACCTACAGTTTAAAGTGTGATCGGAACCGCTATATGTGCCCGCACCGGGTAACGAACTCGGGACCACTTGATTACCAGGCGACGAAGATACAACTGTGCCATCGGGGAGGCCCTAGACGTCAGACAAATGTTAGTCTGCAAAATGGAGTCCAGGGTGTACTTCGTGGACGTGATGTTCATATTTGGGTGTCTCTTCCAACCCGAATATGATGACAGGATTTTTAAGATGAAATAAATTTGCCTCACACTAAAATCAAATATATCGGCAAATTACGATTGTGTCTTTTCGCGAAAAGGGATGTTCAAGGCTCACGTCTTGCTCCAATCAAAGTTCGCCTCATACTTTTTATCAGAAGGAATTATTCCCATGTATTTGAGTTAAATTAAAGCAGACAAGGATCATCAAAATCTACCTATCTCAATAGGTTGTTGATGGAAAAAGATAAAATGCGGATGACAAGAAGATCATTCCTGTTACATTGACACTGCCTAGATCTCCAGAGAATATTGAACGAGGAAGTCACAGGCGACGTCATTACTCCATTACCATAATGCAGTAGTGTCCAGAAAGTAGAAAAATGGAAGGGAGAGTTGTGCACGATCACAATAAATAAACATCAGGGAGTGTAACTCATCTTACGCACATAGGCAGCAGCAGTACTGCTAGTGTCAAATAGACCCGTGATTCAAAGATAATTCAGACACAGCATATCAGAAGAAGAGTGTCTCATTCGGTATCGAACGTTCATTGTGATCGAAGACAATCACTTGGTAAAGTGTTCAATGTACAGTAAGAACATGGCACAAAGACATCAGCGAAGAATCATCGGACGTCTGGATGCAGGTCAAACACAGACTGAAATCACGGCAGCGTTGCCTGTGCCACATTTCCAGGCTCTGGCGACGGTTCCAACACACAGTAGATGTTCATGGTAGGCCAGAACTAGGTTGTCAATCAGTAGCAACGCCACAACATGGCCGATATCTGGCTTTAACTACACGACGAAACCGGACGATGCCTGCAATGCAAATTTTCTAGAAAGCTTGCAGCCATCTAAGAAGTTAGAGTTTCTCTCACCAAACAGTTTACCGGAGACTCATTACAGCAGGTATCAATGCCAGATGTCCTGTTGTGTGTGTCCCGCTTGATCCACTTCACAGAAGGGCCAACTTACAGTGGAATAAGCATAATCGAAATTTGACCCTGAACGAACGGAGGAACGTGCTCTTTCACATATCAGTTCAGATTCAGTTTGCAAAATGATCCCCGTCCCACATTCACCTGGAGAGAACCTCTATCACCATTTAATACAAGGAATATCGTGGAAAGTGATCAGTTGGTCGAGATGGAATACTGGTATGGGAAGACATCATGCTAAATGGACGTACGGAGCTGCACGTCTCTGCTGGAGGTACTCTTACTGCCCAGAGGCACAGAAACGAAGTAATCCAAAAACATGTGTGACTTTTCAGAGGCGCAGTCGGCTCAGACTTCAAATTCAAGGATGAAAAGATGATAGTACATGTGCGCATCGAACCAAATTGGAGGATGACTTTCTTGAGGGTGAATAAATCCACCTCATAGACTGGCCATCAAGGTCCCTAGACATACATCCTGTAGTGTCTTAAGGAGACGATTTAACTTCATAAAAGACATTACCAGAGCTCTGTACTCCTCTTCATGGGAAATGGAACCAGCTACCTGTAGAACTCTTGAACCAACTTTTAAATATCATGCTACGTCGTTGCAAAGTTGTGTAACCACTCAATAGAAGCCTCTTTTTTGGTCAAGGAAGTATTTTCTTATTTCTTGCATGTGTCTCTTTACAAAAACAAAAACAAAAAAAAATAATAATAATAATTTCATGCAATCTGCTCTTTTAACATAGTGATTATATTTTACTATGTTTTATGCAGTTCTGTCACTTTACTAATATAACCTTTTCTCATATCTTAGTTATGATTAACTTTTGGACACTACTGTAGTTATACAAAAATAATAATATTTTTCACTTTTTAATTAAAAGGATTAATTAATGCCTCCAAAGGAAAGCACCCTACATACACATGTCTTCCGCTGGTGAAGAAACCCAAAAATCTTAACAATGGCCAAAATTACTCCTAAGGAGTTAATGAAATAAGGTCGTTTTGTTTGTTAATGTCTGCAGAGACAGCCATCTTGGATGTATGATGTCACATAGGCAACACGCCACAATAGAGGGAATCAACAAAATATCACAGACAGTAATTTTCCCTCTTTATATGCCAGAATGTCAAGTAAAGTGTAAATATGCATAGAATCCATGCAGACACGAAATAGTTTCACTATATATATGTCCACAACAGTGGAATATATTAAAAAAAACCTGTACGAATCATTTTTTTTCCTTTTTCAATTCTGAACAAAACATGTATGTATAATTGTTTTGCAAAACCATTATTAAAGGAGTTATGATGAATGTACTTAGTTGGTGCATGAAGCGGTAACAATCTTGGATTTATGACGTCACACAGGCCTTGTACCACGATTGAGAGCGAAAGGACTGGTAGTACATGTTGAGCGTCACACTATTACCGGTAGTCACATATTCCATTAATCCAAAAACCAACGGACTTGAGGAATATTGACATATGCCCCTGTACTAAAAAGTAGCTATTTTATGTGATGTATGTATATCACCAACGATATACTCATATATTTGTGTCACAAAGGTTGTGTCGGTAGGCATGTATGTATGTGTACGTACAATGTGCATTCAATAAATAGCCGGAAAAGTAGTATAAAAAATACGACCCTGTTTGTTATAGGTTTGTTATTTTGTGAAGGCATCTGTAAGCTCTTCATACCTGTGCCTTGCATGGGACGCTGGGAAACAGTTACGCAAGATACCGGCACCCTTAAATAAGTGCTCCAAGCTGGAGGAGCAAAGCTTCATGAGATTCTTGTTGAGTAATGGAGTGAAACCGACAGAAATTCATCGCGCATGACAGTTAAGTACGGTGACAACTGTATGAGTTGTGCACAAGTGTACGAGTGAACAGAGAAGTTCAAACAGGCCATAACCAGTGTTGAAGATTCTCCTCGACCAGGTCGCTCTGTCACTGCAGTCATGGATAGCAACATTGTTCAAGTATGTAATGATAGAATCAGTACATGATCTTCTTTTCTATTAGTTAGTTTTTATGCATGTTAAATATGATTTTTTTATATACCAATGTAACCCCTTTCTTTATGCAGTTTTAAAATTAACGTACTACAGGCTTGACCTAAGTGACTGAAGGCGGTTGATTTTAATTTTTAAATCGTTTCCCCTCCAAGTGATTAAGGTTGGAAATTTCCAGTTTACTGGTCATTTTTCGAAGGGCCTATACTATAAAGGATCCGGCGGAATAGGCATCGGCATTCTAACGTTTCTTGAACAAGAGGGGAGACCTTGGAGGTTCTCTCGACATTGGTAGAGTGGCAGTGTCTAGCCTCATGACTAACGGCCAATCATGCATATGCAGTCCAAGTAATTCTTTTTGAATCGCTTGGGACAAGCCAAAGTTCAGTTCCTGGAGGATGTGGTTATTTTTCGTTTAGGGGCTGTGACCAGCTTCGTGGCTAACGGCCGATAACGCATTGACAGTCTACGTAATTATTTGAATCATTTGGCGAAAAGCCAACGTTCACTTACTAGAAGATATTATAATTATTTATAAAGAAACATGTTTTCGAGCCACTGAAAATAACCACTTCTTCGTATATTTCAGATAGAGCATTTAATTGAAAGAATCATGTCATTTTTTATGTGGAGGTTATTTCTAATGTAATTCTTTGTACAGGGTGGCTCAATAAGTCACTTAACACCCTCAGTACAAGGCCACTGCAGCACACAACATGGAAATGGTGATGACCAATCGTTATCTGGCCAAGGGGGGACCACACTGACGCCACCCACACGGTCGGCGGCCATCTTGATGTCCGCCATCTTGAATTCAACTTCAGAATTTTAAATGGGAAGGTGGTCGTACGACATATCAAAATGGGCTAGAATTTCACGAGAAATGCAATGGTGAAGGTTTTCTTTTAAGTATCTTTAACCAGTAAAAAGTTATGACTGAATTCTTGTACCAATTTGCTCCTTTTCGAGGCGTTAGAAAAATGCCTTAAATTTTGTTTAGCGCTTCGGTAATGCATCGAGATCAAAGTGACGTCTATGGAGAGACGTTCGCATGCCATTGCACATTATTTTAATCGGATACATCCATGAAGAGCTGTGCATTATGAATGGTTGTCGCGAACAATTTACAATGTGACGCTTCCATTGAATTAAAAGTCCTTCACAGTGACAAGGCTAATGTTTATGTTCATAAGGAAGTTTATAAACAGAATATGTGACCCTTGTCATCTGATAACTAACTTTGGACAAAAACTGGTTCATAACGTTCCCATAAGTGTTCTGGTGTTCTTCCCTATTGAAAAAACTCTGTAAAAAGTACCTTCTTCCATAAGCAAGGATGAAAAAAACTGTTTATTTAACAAATCCAAGTAGCCCTAAGCATTTAAGGTTCCGTCGATGAAAAATTGACCAACCAATCGTGTTCCACACAGCACGCCACACCATTAACTTACCAGCAGCAACCATTCAGCTTTGATCTGTCGAAAATGGGTTATCAGATAAAAATCATCGAATATTCTGTTTATGAACTTCCTTATGAACATAAACATTAGCCTTGTCACTGTGAAGGACTTTTAATTCAATGGAAGCGTCACACTGTAAATTGTTCGCGACAACCATTCATAATGCACAGCTCTTCATGGATGTATCGGATTAAAATAATGTGCAATGTCATGCGAACGTCTCTCCATAGACGTCACTTTGATCTCGATGCAGTACCGAAGCGCTAAACAAATTTTAAGGCATTTTTCTAACACCTCGAAAAGGAGCAAATTGGTACAAGAATTCAGTCATAACTTTTTACTGGTTAAAGATACGTCGAAAAAACCTTCACCATTGCATTTCTCGTGAAATTCCAGCCCATTTTGATATGTCGCACGACCACCTTCCCATTTAAAATTCTGAAGTTGAATTCAAGATGGCGGATATCAAGATGGCCGCCGACCGTGTGGGTGGCGTCTATGTGGTTCTTCCTTGGCCAGATAACGATTGGTCATCGCCAATTTCAAATTCCATTAGCAGTGGCCTTGTACTGAGGGTGTTAAGTGACTTATTGAGCCACCCTGTATATATTTAATCAACGAAATAGATAGTATTTTTATATATTTCTAAACTGAACGTCTGTGCTATCAATCAAAGATAAAGAACTGAGTCTTTCTCTATTATGCCTGGTAAAGAATATGGTAGTTATTCTTTCTTTTAGTTCGATCAAACTGTTTTGTTAGTTTTCATTGGGTAATGCAACTTATTTGCCTGGAGAAGTAACGAAAATACGTAACAGGTGGAGCCAAGGCAGGTTACTCTCTTCAAAGCAAATAAAGCATATCAAGTAGAGGACTTGATACGGGAGATTACTGAAAGTGAAATTTCTTCCCAGATGGAAATAAGTGTAGGATCAGCTTAACATATTAGTCATGACATACTGAGGTTCAGGAAAGTACGTGAGAGGTGGGTTCCAAAACGTTTGACACCGGAAATGAAGATGAGACGTGTTGCTGTGTGTAGGGAGCTTTTGCGCCGTTATAAAGTTGACGGTGAAGCATTTTTTCATCGTATTGTCAATGGAGATGATAGTTGGGTTCATTTCTATGAACCAGAGGACAACAATGGAATGGCGACATCCTTGTCCCCAGACCGAAGAAAGTGCGTGCTCAACGGAGTGTCTGAAAGGTCATGTTAATTTTGTTTTGGGACCACAAGGGACCAATACTTGAACATTACATGCCCAGAGGTTATAATGTAAACAGTGCCACCTACTCCAACCTTTTGCACAAGAAACTGAAACCAGCCATTCTGCAGAGACGATGTGATCTAGTAGCCACTGGTGTGCTTTTGCTCCATGACAATGCGAGACCACACACAGCCAATGTCACATTCTCTACCATCGAGGACCTAAAGTGTGTGTGCATACCCTACTCTCCAAAGTCGCCCGATCTCGCACCTACCGATTTACACATCTTTTGCCCACTGAAAGATGCACTATGTGGATCGAGGTTCCAGAATGACGACTATCTCCAGTCAGCGGTGCATGAGTGGTTACGCACGCGTCCAATTTTCTTTCCTGTGGAGTTACTGCCTTTATTAAGCGCTATTGTAGGTGCACTGAACTAGGTAGGACTATGTTGAAACATAGTGCTGTAGTTATCTTGCTACTTGTAATTAATATTTGTTACAACATATTTCCGGTTATATATTGAATGAACTTTGTTTATATACACACAGAGAGACACATACATACAGAGATATATGTGAAAAATTGTGAAAGTAATTAAAATAGCTGTCAATTACTAGCAGTAATTTAGTCTTACTCTGTAAGGAAGGTACATTTTTACTCGTTTAACTTTTAGTGCGAGATTTTCTAAAAAATCGTATTTCTACCTACATTTTCAAACATTACATCCTTTTTATTCACAGTCTAATGGATGGAATACCAAATTGTCCAAGTACTACGTGCAGAAAACCAAGACTTGTGGGAATGTCCATATCACTGTATTCACAATGTAGAGTATATTTGTTAACATGGATTTGTTGCTAAGAAGTTTATAGATTCAAAAAATAAATAAATGCAACTGAATAACATTTCTTGTTTTATTTAATTAAAACATATTAATCTCATTTTGGAACAATATTAAGTAACGATTCAAATTATTGCATTACACTCAATACAATTTTCTGTTTTCTGTACAGTGTCTCACAAACGTTTTAGGACAACGACATTTTAAACTAGGCAACCCAATTTACACAAGGCGTTGGTGGGTTGCGTGTAGAGTTAGGCTCAATTTCAGGGTTGCCACATGCACAATAGATATTTATAAAATGCGCGAAAGGAATAAAAACAAGTAAGATTGTATAAAATTATGAAAAATATCACTATTATATCGCAAGTGACAAAATTCTTTCTGAAAGAAAATAAAAAGGTTTCTTAGTATTTCATCGCTGATGAGTGTACAGAAAGGAAAAGAGGTGAGAGAAAACGAAAGGTGACAAAGGAGAGGATAAAGAGAAAGCGAAAGGAGAAGAGGAAAAGTAGAGGAGAGAAGAAAGAGAGGATAAACGAGGAGAGGAGATGTAATGAGGAGAATGGAAAAAGATTCTAGGAGAGATGAGGAAAATGGAGCAAAGAAGAGAGAAGACGAGACGAGAGGAGGGGAGGGGAGAGTAAAGTAAAGGAGAGAAAAAGAGAAGAACGAAAAGAAGAGGAGAAGAGTGCAGTGGAGTCGGAAATCTAAGACAGGAGAGGAGATACGAGGAGTGGAGATGAGTGGGATGGAGATAAGATGCGAGAAAAGTAGGGAAGGCGATATGAGATAAAAGCAGATCGAGCAGAAGGAGGGGAGAGGAGAAGGAGAAGAGAAGAACAGAAGGGACTGAAGAGAAGAGGTAGTTGCAGAAAATATCGTATCAGCGTCAAGAATTGATGCATTGGTCAAATTATCGCCATGAAACATTCAATAACATTTTGAAATGTATTGGAGAATGTATTAGATCGGTTCGAAATGCATTTTGGCTTAGTTCAGAGCAAGGTAAAATCTTCCATGTAAGATTTTTGATTTTGCCTGCGATTATACCACTAAAAACATGAATGTAATTTGAATATTTATAAGAATTATCCAATTTTGTCCACTTCTCGGTTCGTTGAAATGGAGATTTTGTAATTTAATATTTCCCTTCCCCCCATCGTTAATTCCAAACTGAATCATTCCGTTTCACACGGCTTGGACAATGAACACAATGGGATACGTCGAAAACTTACGAAAATTTTCTGTCACCGGAAGGGTTTGAACCTACGACCATCAGATTGACAGTCCTGAACGGTAAACACTACCCTACAAGCTTTCGTTCCTCAAAATAAGTAGAAGAAGCTGACCAATGTGAAATGTAGATGCAACTCTCCTCCTACATGTAATGTGCAAGCAATACTTATTTGTAACAAAGAAAACGAAGGTAGAACGACTCGGCGAAATCATTTAATTTAGAATTGCACATGATGAAAACTTTTCATTCGATATTTGGGGAGGTATCCTTGCATTGAACTCGAGTGGGAAAAGGGGTAAAATTAGTATGTCCTGAATTGCCACAAATATAAATAGTTATTTCATTAATATTTGTCAATGTCTTTGAAGCAGTACACAATTATCGTTAGAGTATCATAATTCACGATCTTATACATGAAAATATCCCTTTGAATGTGTGTCAATTCATTTATTTGTTTATTTTTTTATGAATTCCATATGCAGAACAATGTAGCCACTATACACTGCTATTACAAATAATGTTACGGTGCTCTTGTTTATAATAAAAAGATAATTAAAAAAAAGAACACCTAGTATGGAGGATCGAATGCTTTCAAGAACTCTAACCAATACACTACGCCCTTTGTTTCCCTTGGAGCAACAGTTCTTAATTATTCTGTCGCGTCAATATTGTAAACGTTATCCTGCAAAAAGAAGTTCAATACTCTGATATAGCTCTGTACTTCTAGAATTACTCTATACACATGCATTTGAAATTTAACTCTGAATTTATTTCTTCGTTGTTAGTATATCTAAGCTTGTGAATATACTTTATTTGTAATTTTATAACGGTTACATGAACATCTACGAAGTAGTTCCTTATAATAACCTCCGGTTGACCAAGTTGCCAATATAAACAAGTGGAATACAGATTGTCTTCGAGCTAACATTGTTAAAAAGGAGCGGATACATGTATTACTATCCCAATACTTATGCAATAAGATTTCTTGTTTGTCAGAAATTATGACTTAAACTATTGCATGTTGAGCTAGTGCCCACCTAGCCGCCACTGACGAAATCTATCATTCTTCAGATTCTCTTTCAAATTCGATTCTGGTCACTTGTAACATGCTGGGTGCAGACACTGTGAATCGACGCACCGTGTTTTGCGATAAGAAGCGGCCTTGAATAGCGTGAGTGAGTCACTTTGAATGCGAACAAGCTCCGCTACCAAGCTTGTCTGCCTTTGAAAACCAAGTCATTTTTTTTCACCGTTTCCGAACGCGATTGCTATTGTAGAAGTATATATTCTCTCAAAAGAGCACGAAAGGAAATTTGACCAATATTCTCCCGTCGTTTAAAACCAAATATTATGTATTAAACGAAAAGTTCACGATTGTCAATAAACGGTTTAACCTATCTCAGCATAGGTTCGATCCCGTGTTCAGTCTCCGGGAATATTCGGTCTGTGTATAGGGCCGGTGGCAACCCACCATCGTGAGGAAAATGGGGAGCTCCGAGTGAGTGAGCGAGGTCGGCCCGACAGACCCCCAGCCGTTGTAGGTCTTCGCGACCGGATTACGCTCACTCACTCGGAGCTCCCCAATTTCCTCACGATGGTGGGTTGCCACCGGCTCCATACACAGACCGAATATTCCCGGAGACTGAACACGGGATCAAACCTATGCTGAGATAGGTTAAACCGTTTATTGACAATCGTGAACTTTTCGTTTAATACATAATATTTGGTTTTAAACGACGGGAGAATATTGGTCAAATTTCCTTTCGTGCTCTTTTGAGAGAATATATACTTCTACAATAGCAATCGCGTTCGGAAACGGTGAAAAAAAATGACTTGGTTTTCAAAGGCAGACAAGCTTGGTAGCGGAGCTTGTTCGCATTCAAAGTGACTCACTCACGCTATTCAAGGCCGCTTCTTATCGCAAAACACGGTGCGTCGATTCACAGTGTCTGCACCCAGCATGTTACAAGTGACCAGAGTCGAATTTGAAAGAGAATCTGAAGAATGATAGATTTCGTCAGTAGCGGCTAGGTGGGCACTAGCTCAACATGCAATAGTTTAAGTCATAATTTCTGACAAACAAGAAATCTTATTGCATAAGTATTGGGATAGTAATACATGTATCCGCTCCTTTTTAACAATGTTAGCTCGAAGACAATCTGTATTCCATTTGTTTATATTGGCAACTTGGTCAACCGGAGGTTATTATAAGGAACTACTTCGTAGATGTTCATGTAACCGTTATAAAATTACAAATAAAGTATATTCACAAGCTTAGATATACTAACAACGAAGAAATAAATTCAGAGTTAAATTTCAAATGCATGTGTATAGAGTAATTCTAGAAGTACAGAGCTATATCAGAGTATTGAACTTCTTTTTGCAGGATAACGTTTACAATATTGACGCGACAGAATAATTAAGAACTGTTGCTCCAAGGGAAACAAAGGGCGTAGTGTATTGGTTAGAGTTCTTGAAAGCATTCGATCCTCCATACTAGGTGTTCTTTTTTTAATTATCTTTTTATTATAAACAAGAGCATCGTAACATTATTTGTAATAGCAGTGTATAGTGGCTACATTGTTCTGCATATGGAATTCATAAAAAAATAAAAAAATAAATGAATTGACACACATTCAAAGGGATATTTTCATGTATAAGATAAAATGGAAGCCTACACACTCATAAATGAATGGCAACTCACACATTTTCAGGTTAAAATGACCTAACGACTGCATTGACAATGATGGCGTATGATAGAAAAGAATATTACGTGTCTAATTATTGAAGAGATTATTAATGAGAGTTTCAAAGTTAAACTGTCAAACATACACACTGTTGTCAGCAGAGAGCTGCACATCGGTCAGAATCACTTACTAGGCTTGCCTGTCTGTCGAACGGGCGAGTAAAACTATATACCTGGGTTTTCACCCGTCAAGCATCGAAAGCCCGCGGGTAACTGGAAGGCGTTGCAAGACGAAGCTCGCTTATCTTCAGCGAATGCTCATTCCGGTTTTGCACCGTCTCCAGATACATGAGTCACGCAGTCACCGTTGTCAACTATTAGATTCTAAACTGGTCAAGAAGCACTTAAAATGTTCATAACTTTTATCAATTTGAAATTGCAGATATTTATTCCTTGGTAGAAAACATTTGTATCAGTCACACATAGCGATTGGGTTAAAAAACTAGGGGGCCAAGGTGGAAGGACAAGGACAGTTTAATTTTCCTTTGTACATGAGGTTAGCGTGGTGCAAAAGTGGCAAAAATTTAAGGGGGCAACTGTACCCTCTCGGCCCCGCCCCTAATTGCCGGAACTGCTGACACCTGTAAAGGAGTACGAACCAAGTTTCGCAAAAAGTGCCATCGTAAATATTATGGAACTTTGTGTGACTGGTGGTTGTTGTGCATTATACGTTTAGGGGTGCTTCCCTATGGCAGAGTGGTTGTGTCGTTGCCTTGTAATCAAGGGGTCCGGGGTTTGATACCCTGTGGAGGCACATGGTGGTTCGGATGTCACTTTAAATTATAGGCGCAGTCTCGATTAGCCTTATTGTGCATAAATTGACCAAATATATGAAACAATCTATAAAACAAATTTTCTCTCTGGTGCAATTTTGGCAATTCAATATCCGAATTAGTTGCTCGAGTCCCCCCCTTCACCAACACTAAGGCACGATGGTCCATAAAATGAAACACGAAATCTGAATTTGTATTATAAAAGGTTTTTGAATATTGCCACCTCTTTCAACAAATCTTCGGTCGCTCATGTTATGAGTTATCTAGTTCTACATACCACATTGATAGTAATACAATGCAAAATATAATTGTTAGCTTGTATCTTCATACGGGTGCAAATAGCATGTAATGCTATTTACACATTTCAACAAACAAACAACGTAACAATGAAACCAAGAGAAGTTTTACGATTTCAAAACCAGAAAAGTGACATAAAATGAACAAGACACAAAACCAAACCTATTTCAAGACCTTCGAAACAAATTTTGAAAATATGTGGTATAGTGGAACCACAAGCAAAACAACCTGCGCAGACCCGCGATTCCTGTGCACCGTACTCCCGCGAGGAGAGGATGGGGAGAGTGGACCATGCTTCCTTATGGCCCGAACTGAAGGGAAGAAGGGAAAGCTGCGCGGGAACCTTTCGTCCCAAGGTGTTTTTTTCCTTGTGGTCGATCTATAGGTGGTTTGACATAATAATAAAACTAATTTTAGAAGTTATAAAATTTTAGGTATAGTGACGTAGCAACATATCGCGAGGACCTGGGCGAGATTAGAGTGCAAGGCCCCCATCCGTTCTAGAAGATTGAAATATCAATATGAATCGATATACAGTCATCAAGGAAACGTCTGCAAATTATCATATATATAATAGCCTATAATAATAATTCGTTTCTGACGAATATTATATTTAATATTACGCGACAGAGATATTTACACTTGGCAGAGCTACAGTACAGTAGTAATAGTACGTTTTTTAAGATGTTCTTTAGGTAGTAAGACAACTGAAATATCCTTAAATGTTTTGAACTTATTATAAAACACAGCATTTTA
Organism: Lepisma saccharinum; assembly: GCF_977018435.1. NCBI lineage: Eukaryota > Metazoa > Arthropoda > Insecta > Zygentoma > Lepismatidae > Lepisma > Lepisma saccharinum. The sequence continues at coordinate 51,171,560 of NC_139238.1, forward strand.
ATGTCCCATACTTTACTCCGTGGCAGTTTGAGGTGCTTTATCATTAACCAAGACAAAGCGTTTTTTATTGAAGAAAATAATAAATGGAAAAAAATGTCCAAGCAATATTTGCGTTAATGTTTCACATGAGAAATGATAATTATTTTGACTTTTTCGGGGCCTCTTAGGCTTAGAGGTCCCGCCTACCTACGATTTCACGTATTCATTCAAATTATAACGTTAAACTAGAATATAAAGGCAGATATAAAAAAGGTTTCATTTTTATTCGTAGAGTTGTCGTCCAGGGTTGACGTCCACTTCACCCACCCCTTGCTACGCCAATGGTTATACAACCTAAAGCCACCTGTGCCTAGCAGAAATTGAAATATTTCCATACGTAGTGAAATACAATGGCTGTTGGCAACACGGACAGTAGTGCTTGCGTCTAATTACATCGAGTTTTACGAGTGTTCTTAAGACTCGGGCAATAGATAAACCTGGCATGCATCGATGCCTGTGCAGAACTGTGACGTAAAGCTCGTTTGCGCGATGTCGAACACCTGTACTTGACGTGCGTGTTGCATATTATTGTATGCGTGCCTCCTCGCAGACGGGTTTTTGCCGGGTCTTGTGTAGGTCTCTAGTTGTCAGTCTCTGAAAACTGTATGTTAACTTCTCTGTGCTTCTCTCCCAAAACAACTTTTCGAACCAACGTTCACTTTCCAAAATATACTGACTGTCTTTCAGACTTCCGACCAACTGTCATTCAAACTCACGAGCGACCGTCTTTCCAAATCCAAACCGACTGTGATATTCAAGATTCAACTTGCCTGCTCTCAACCTAGGCTCCTCCTCCTTTTCTCCGTCTCACTCCACTTTACTTCTGCAGTAACTGGAAAATACATTATGCGGAAGTTAACACATTCTTTAGTATTTTCTGCTTGATACAAGACTAAAGCGTAACTCGAAAATGAGAGGTACGCTACGCTCTTGTAAAAATGGAGGCCCTTGCCGTCATAAAGAATGTGTCACTAAGCTAGGGGTGGTAATACCACGATTTTCACAATCTTCAATATCAGCTTCAGTGCTAACATGACACCACTTTAGATCACTTACCTCTTGTATTTTGGACACCCAATTCGTCAAGAGAATTTTCCACCGACTAGGATATGATGCTGTCCTTGCCATTTTTATTTAGAAGTAAAAATTAGGAGTAACAGTTTTGAAGCTAACTGAGAATGCTTTCCGCACATGAGTAATAACCAGAAGCAACAATAATGCAGCACAAAAGTCCGGTCATGGAAGTAGTATCATTTTCAGAGTAGCTATTCTTGTTTTTGAGGCAACAAGTTTGACCTGGATCTGTTCATCAGCACATATACATTTAAGGTAATAAAACGCTCCATAGGCCGCTTCAGATGCATCACAAAACTCGACAATATGAGTTCGATGCAGTCCCTGAGAATGATGCACCACTCAATCTTAATAGTTTGCAAATTTGGAAAATCACACCAATAACTCGCCCACTCATCAATTAAGTTACTAGGAAGTTCATTATCCCAGCCAAGCTCTAATTTCCACAGTTTTTGTATCAGAAGTTTGGTCGTCACTGTAGTAGGTGATAACCAACATAAAGGATCAAGGATCGTAGAAACCTCTGAAAGGCGAAATCGTTTGGTCAACACATAATGCACAGTTCGACTCACTACATTAAAAGAAAAATGATCCGATGAAGGACACCACTGAATTCCCAATGTTTTCTTACAGCCACTGTCATTAAAGTGAAACGACACGTTTCGTTTAAGCAACTCGCTTGGAATGTTGTCTAGCACCTTAGAATCATTTGAGAACTATTTCCGTAATTCAAAACCACCTTAAGTAGCAGTTGGGGTACTTGATGAAATAGTTCTATAGCACCCTCTGTAGAATCACTGCCAGTTAAGAAATCAACTATGTACACATGCTTAAGTAACACACTTGAAGCAAAAAAGGAAATTTGCACCTTCATATTCACGTAATTGTTGCAGACACCTCGTAGCTAAGTATGGTGCACAAGCAGTACCATAAGTAACAGTCTATAATCTGTAGTCTTGAAAAGGTTCATTAGGACTCTCTCTCCACACAATTCTCTGTAAGTCTTTATCTTTTTCGTTAACTTTTACTTATCTATACATTTTTGACACATCATATGTTAATGCTACGTGGTGAATTCTGAATTGTAATATCACACCAATGATATCACTTTGTAGCTTAGAACCAATCATTGAAGTGTCATTAAGAGAAACAGCTGTTGGGCCTCCCCGATGGTGCGTCAGTCTGCCTGCAACTCGTGCAGGAATCAGTTCGTAGCGAGCTCCGCTCTTCGCGTGAGAAGGCTTAGTGATCTAACTGTCCGAGTTAGCTAGGGCCGTATACGGTTTGCTTGTGTTGTGTTAGTTCTTCTTCTCCTTTGAAGTGCAAGTGAGGTTTTGGCTACTATTACCGTGAGCCAGTGAAGATACGATGAAATAGTTCACGATGAATACACAAAGAGGAAAAACCTTCAAATTTGTTTTCAGTGATGTCAAAACGCGACCTACGTCATTGGATTTTCATCTATGGTTTCATGATGTCTACCAAGTGCCTACGAACCAAGTGCTCAGTTTTGAAATATATTACTTTCGAAGTGTGTGTACGTGAAATTTGCGACAAAAGTGGTATAAGAAGGGTTACTAAATGATTTTGGTGCTGAGGAATCTATAGTGACGTAGATGGTGATCATAAAGTTGAAGTAGAATGGGTCCACCAGCGACATGTAATTGTCAGAATCCATGTAGTCCCAATTGAATTAAGTGCAGAAGTGATAAGTCGTGTCATGAGGTCTTATGGGGAAGTGTTGAAAATCGAAGACGAGACATACTCTGCAGATCACATTTACCCTACTCGAACTGGACGTGTCTTGATCACAATGATACTACGTAAACCCATTCCCTCATATGTAATCATGAATGGAGACTCCTATTGGGTAACATACTCTGGGCAGGTTCGTACCTGCATCGGGTGTTCGGAAGAGGGTCAAGTAGTGACTCAGTGTCCCAAGCGTCGATCCTCAGGGAACCAGCCCCGTAGGGGGCCGGTTAATATACCCGCTGACAATGTCCCGATGGTATATGAACCAACTGTGCTACCCGTACGGACTAAACCAAGAGATTCGGCTCCATCAGGTGCAGAAGTCACTTCGTCAGGAGATAACAATGGAGGAAACACGGATAGCCCCAGAATCACCGACGAGGAGACAGGTACCAGACACGAAGTTACTGTGACGAATGCACCAACAGGAAGGGAAGAGATTGAGCAGCCAATATTGACCACTTCAGAGGAGATGCATCACATACCCCCGCCCCAACCCCAAGTGCTTTGTTCGCGGAGGCAGAATTCCCCGTAGTTACCTCTCCTAGGAAATCACTGTCAAGATCTGTATCAAGGTTACGGTCAGTGGTGGAAGAGTCCATGGTGCTACGTAGAAAGAAGAAGAAAAATAATGAATGCGTAAGTTCCACAATAGTTCATAACGAATTTAGAGTAGAACCTGGTACCCCAAACCCAGATGTTTCAAAGGTTAGTTTGATAAGTAATTCAGCAAATGTAACTAAAGAGAAACCTTCGACGAGTAACAAACTTACCCCAGATTTATTTAGTGAAAGCATAGTTAATGCATTATAAGCAGAAATTAGAGATCAGTAATGTTGAAGAATGTAAGTAAGTTTAGTTTTCTTTGGTGGACAGTTGTAATCATGCAAACATTTACCTTGGCATTGACGATTTTTCTGTACTGAGCATGTTTAAAGTATACAACAGTTTTACTCCCTTTGCACAAGGGACTGCCATAGCATGTAGGCGACACTTGGATTTACGTAATGTAGTGCCCCATCCCACGGGCAGACAAATAAGTGCCAAATTAGGATCAGTGTTTCTCTGTAATGTGTATGCTCCGCCAGGAATCCAAAACAGACGGAAAGAGAAGATTTTTTTCAACAGTTGTATATACTAGTGGGAGATTTTAACTGCGTAATTCGATCACAAGATCAAAATCCAGGATACAACTTCTCACGTGCGCTCTATGAATTAACGCAGGGGTTACAACTGCGTGACGCTTGGATACACGCCAACGGCGAAAGTCCAGGTTACACACATATCACCTCCAATAGTACGTCAAGGATCGATAGGTTTTATGTCGCACCAAGATTTCAGGAATATATAATTACTGTTCAAAATTTTCCAGTATGCTTTAGTGACCATAGTGTTCCAATTCTCAAAATAAATTTAGATTTGATAAAACCCCGACAAGTTAGCGGATACTGGTTCTTAAATAGCACATTATTACACAATGGTAGTTATGTTCAGCTAATCAGGGAAACGTGGAACGAACTCAAGGCCTCTCGGCCAGTGCACAAGACCCTAATCGAGTGGTGGGAAACTCGAGTTAAGCCTAAATTTCGTCAGGTCAGTAAATTCTTCAGTGCAGAGGTTAGTAGAGATCAAAGAAACAAATATAATTTTTTGTATGCAGTCTTGAATGATCTCCATCGTTTTGCACTGCAAGGTTATTTCGATCGTCCCTATGCAAATGAAATAAAAGCGCAATTACTTTCTATACATAGGAAACGAAAATCTGCAGCAATAATAAAGAGCAAGATTTTTCCTATAGACCCTGACGAGCAAGCCACACTAAGTCACATTCTCCAAGAACATAAACACGCCAGGAGTCACGTCATTCATAAATTAACTTTAGATGCCGGCGAAGTTGTCACCAGCCCTTAAAGTATACATGACAGGTTTTTGCAATACTATAAAAATCTTCTTGGTCAAGCCTTCAAACCAACAGAAACGCAATGTAATTTTTTGAACTACCTCCCTGCATCACTGACGAAAAATGAAAGAATTGAGCTCACACAAACGTTTAGTAAAAAGGAGGTTCATGATGCAGTATTCAAAGCTCCAAGGAATAAAACTACAGCAGAGGATGGATTACCATCAGAATTCTATCAATGGTTCTTGGATCTAATAGGAGATGAATTAACAAAATGGCTCAACGAAGTGTTGACAACAGGGACAATAGGGAAGACCAGTAGCACGGGAGCTATAGTGTTAGTTCCCAAAAAGGCAAATCCAAAGTTAGACACAGATTTTAGGCCAATTTCAATATTTAGTAGTGACATGAAACTTATAAGTAGGTGCATAGATCAGCGTTAAAAAAAAATATGGTTAAACTTATTGGCAATTTACAGTTCGCTTGTAATACGTCTCAAAGCATACATCACTTTCTGCAAACGATAAGAGACGTAATTATTACCAAACACAATAAGAATGCATCGGAGGCAATTCTATCTTTAGACTTTTCCCAAGCATATGACAGAGTGAGTCACCAATATCAGTACAAAGTCTTAGAAGCATATGGCTTCGGATACATTTTTCTTAATTGGATCAAAACATTATATAATCATATGCTGCTAAAACTCCAAATAAATGGTTTCTTGACAACAAGTTTTAAAATACGACGAGGTACTACAAGGTAGTCCCTTGAGTAATACATTGTACGTCCTCACAATAGCCCCTTTTTGTTTAGTATCCAGCATCATTTACAGAGCATTTCTATGTCTTCCACCACAATACAAGTTGGCAGTTTCATGGACGACGTCACAATTTTTCTCAACGACGAAAGGGATCTGCAGAGTGTTAAAAGCCAAATACATACTTTTGAGCTCACATCAGGAGCAAAACTAAACAAGGGAAAGTCATTCCTGATGCCCCTTGGCAAGGAGAATTCTTTCACAAACAATACGGAGATCCCTGTAGACAAGAAAATAAAAGTTTTAAGTATAAACTTTTATGCAAATATCGATGAAACGATCGAAGCCAATAGTAAACTCACGTACGAGAGGGAATCTACGTCCTCAGAGCGAACAAGCTGCGCTCTCTGAGTATAAAAGCACGAGTAATATTTTTCAATGTTTTTGCTCTTTCTAAACTTTGGTATGTAGCAAAAATCCTGCCCTTCAAAACACAGCACTTAGCCAAGGTCAACAAAGCTGTTGGCTGCTTTATGTGGCACGATACAATTTTCTGGGTGGCAATAAATGAGGTCACGTTATCAGAGAAGACAGGTGGGTTGGCACTAATACACGCGAACACACAGGCAAGAGCATTGTTTGAACAGACTGGCCTTCAAACAGCTTTCTCACTGCACGGGTCAACGACCCAAGCATGTATAGAGAAGATAATATGGAACATTCCATTAGAAGCTCCCATCGATATCCAAAGTATCCTGAAAAGGTTTTTGTTTTATAAGGTCATCGCTTTACAGGTATGCTACCAGTTATTACGACATGACATAATTACACCATCTGTTAAAAAGTTATATAGTGAAATCAATAGTTCAAAGAACACAGTACCATGAATAGTCAGGGATTTCAATACACATAATTGGCCACAAATATTGGAGAATGTCTCCGCCAAACACCTTTCAAAAGCTGGGCAATCAATATGGTACAAAGTGGTTCATCGTGTTATAGTGACAAGAGATAGGACATACCAATATGGAATCAGTGACTCTCCTAACTGTATATCATGCAACGTGCCAGACTCTTTAGCCCACAGGATAACGAAGTGTCGAAACTCCTCCACGGCATGGAAAAAATTTAGAACAATGCTCAGTCGTATATGCCGCACCTCATGAACAACGTTTACGGATACAGAAATAGTTTTTCCTGATTTCAAATTTTTTCCACCAACAAAACAACGAACAGTACAATGGTTGAAAACTGAATAATTATTATATATATTTTACAATGACGTGAGCAGTTTTCAGAAACAATTCAGTATCTTTTTACAAGAACAATACGAAAAAATTCCTCTCCTAGCAAGGAAGAAACGGTATGCAAATTTCTTATTAGTGCTTTATACTTAATTTAGGTAAAAAAAATGTAAAGGTTAACCAGATAGAAATTCAAATTGTAATAGCAGTAATACACTTATGTCAACAGCAATGTAATTCCATAACTTGTATATCAGAATGAGACAATAAAAAAATTGGTGCAGTGGTAGCCATAGCATTGGCTGTGTAAACACTCCTTTCAGTTATACCAGAAGCAATTTTGTTTGTGCGTTGCCAAGGTAACTGCAAACTTTGGAAACACATCTTAAAAACAAAGCACACTTCTGACACCGAGTCTAGGAGCACACGACAAGGCTGAAAATAACCCTGTTTTTTTAACATTAACAATAGCAGTACACAACAGGGCTTGTGGTACTCCTGAGGTTTTAAATACCTTGTTGTCTTCAACATGAGAAGATTCTTAAGGGGATAGAATTGGTCGACTACATATTCCTGTAGCGTTGTCAAAATTAATTGTAGTGTATTGCCACTTTCCACAATGGCGACACCCATTTGATGTACATAATTATACTTTGTGCTCTTGAAAACAATTGAAGCAAAGCTCGTTTTATTTCACGAGACTGTGCCTTTCTTGCACGGAATTCTGAAGACAGTCCTGGTACCTACGCAACAAGTGTTGCTTGCTGTTGGAGCAGGAGAGCACATCGGATGTTACAAAGGAAGAGGTTGATGGCTTCTTATGACTCATCGCCTTGCGCCGATTGTTCTTACCACTTATCATTGACGACAATGCTCGCGCTCGCTGATCTAGTAACTGGGTCAAGTCGGCAAACTAGTCTCTCCTTTCGACGTGAGAGAGAGAGAGAGAGAGAGAGAGAGAGAGAGAGAGAGAGAGAGAGAGAGTTCCTGTTGCTTTCTGTACTGCCAATCGAACTTCTTGTTGTGTGGTAAACAAGAATCGCGTCAGAAGATTCAACAGGTACACCGAGCACTTTTAAAACACGAATGAATTCATTTGTAGTGTTTATAAGACAACGTAAACTTGTGTGCGAGTTCACATTCACTTGCGTCCGATTCACCAGTGTGTGCCACTTAAGTTCGCGTTTTTGTCGATGTCGACACTTCCACCATACTAATCATAAAAACCTAACCAGTTTTGCAATGATCCACTGAAGGAGGGAATTTCCAATTTCGGCCGTTTGAATTCAAGTACATGTTGCAGGGGTGGGCTGTCACGTGATGATGACGTCACTAATGTCACATTTCCTGATGTCGCCAACTGTAACGAACGAAGCTTCCACACAATCTGCTCCAATCTGTCTTCTACCACACCCAATTCACCTTCATACTTGTCGAAGTAATTAGAGTCCCTGTCAGCATGATCAAATAACAATTGGAAGCTTAGATATAAAGAGACTGAATGTCGACTAAAACAGAGTCGTCGTAAAGAAGAGCGATCTAAACCAAATGAAAATCATGGAGGTGCCTCAAGTTCCACCGCTGCAATTTTTTACAAATGAAACTGACACGGAGGGAGCTTCAGATTCAGACAAGGAGTTCAACCCTTCTAAAGACAAAAACTTTGACAGAACCTTTCCAGCAAATGAGACTGAAACTTCCTAACATCGCCATTGCGGTTTACAGGACCCAAATTTCTGAACGGAAAGCCATCTTCAAGCTTCATCTCTTTTGGAAGACGTAGGCCTTGTTACTGCTGATCATAAAGAGAAAGTGACTGATTCGAGTAAGGTTGATAGAGAGAAAAGAAATTAGGTGAAACCATTGGAGAGGAGGCTGCATCATCACTTAAGTCAAACGGAGTTAAATGACTTTATTTTGACGGAAGACAGGATGAAACAGTGATGATTCGGAAAAGAGACGTTAAAGATTATCGGCATGTAGAGAGGGAGGAGCATGTTGTTCTTATAAAGGAGACAGGATCCAAATATATCGGTCATCCAACACCAACATTGAAAGAGGAAACACCATTGCCAAAGCCATCGTAAATTGTGTTTCAGAAGGGGACTTCGATACTTCGGAACTCGTTGTAGCTGCGATGGAACGCCCATTAATACAATAATAAAATAATCGATCTTGCCCTACAGCGAAACGCCTGGTTTGCCCAACCGGAAAACCTTCTTACAATGATTTCCGACGACATATTATGACATTAGGGTACTCGGTTGAAGGAGAGACCTAAAAGTAAGAACATCTTCATGTCCGAAAGCCACCCCAGAATTCACAGTGCCTGAGATTAAGGTCAACACAGAAAACTACGTCGACATGATTGATTGGTTTAAGTGCAAATTGACTGGACCACCGTTGACACAACACTTAAGCTTGGAACAACTTCAGGACAACATAGAATCAACTACTTATCCGAAAGAAGATATCACCCGTTTTCCAGATCATACGCAACAAATCGAAATAAATGTGAAGCTTGTGACGGAGGCAGCAGAGTCACTTTCTGGCAAAGGGAAGCGCCACAAGTTTATTTTCGCAACGTTGAAGTCTCGGGACCATGTTCCGAAGTTTTCAGCTAAGGCATAGTACTGAACTACTACATAGGAACACAGCAACCGCCTGATAATTGCATAGCGTACTAAACCAATATATGCATGTGTGGGAGGGTGGGTGTAACTCGAACTGCAGCAACCTCTCGTGGTGAGTTCTGGGCTATTTTGAAAAAAAAGAACGTTTTTTTTTTTTACATTTACCAAAATAGTCGAAGAGCTGCAGACAACACATCATAAAATATGTAAGTTATAGTAAAAAATAAATGTGCCTCGTTTTCTTCACAACTAACACAAACACAATAAAGAAACACACTCACATTTTACCTATTTTTCGCAAATTTTGGTTTAAGTATAGGCCTTAAGTAAGAGGTCCGGCAATGCCCATTATTATTATCACTAGAGTAGAATAGGAATTACATGACGTCGTTTTGCATCGATTTTCTGTCTTTTTAATTGATAGTAATGACTTTTTTATTCATTATCGAGGGGTGACGCTATTGGTAATTAATCGAGCGGAAGGTTTAGGGGGAGGGGGAGGAGATGAGTCATCGATGTCTCGTGCGCACGTGGGAGTTTGGAATGAATAGTTTTCCATTAATGTACAAAATTTACTATTATGGAGTCCGTTTTCGGCCTATTCTAACCAAATTCTTGTACTTTATATATCCGTTACAACCGGATATGAGTCATGGGTGCCTCATGCACACGTGGGAGTTTGGAATTAATTGTTTCCCATTAGTTTACAATAGATACTATTATGGAGTCCGTTTTCGGCCTTTTGCGTGTCCCATTTATGCTTTTTATATATATCTTTCAGCCGGATATGAGTCACGGATGATTTATACAGACGTGGAGCTTGGTTTTAAGGGTTTTCCATTAGTGCACAATAGATACTATTACGGAACCCGTTTCCGGTCTATTCTAACCCAAGAAACCCAGTTCCGGCCTATTCTAAGGCAGTTTATGCTTTTCTTATACGCGAGGATGAGTAAAGGCTAATTCATGCAGTCGTGGGAACTTGAAATTAATGCGTTTTCAGGACACGTTTTCGGCTATTCTAAACCATTTGTTATCGCAATGCGTGCTTAGCAGACGTCGATGGCGTCACGATTGGTCATTTTGGCGTAGTTGGTGAGTCATATTTGGTATAATTGAAGAGCTCGAAGGGGCCTGGGTAGAGGCTAGAAAATATTAACCAATGAGAGAAGGTTTTAATAAATGAATCAAGCAATCAGTGAAGAGCAATGAAAAATAATATTCATATTGGCGGGCCTTTTGTTTAAGAATCTATAAATACCGAGCGGAAGACGAAGCGGTCCAAGAGAGTTCTCAAGTGTTTGGCTTGAAAGACGTGCGGAATTTAGCGTGACTGAGTTGTTGCAGTGCAACTAAATGCTTTTTAACTTGGTAAGTATCTTTTTTGTGTACTATTCTCTATTTCAAGTTGTTTTTAACTGCCATGGTAACAAAGTTTAAGCGTTTTACATTATTTTTGAAAATATTATATAGCCTGGTGCAAATTCTCAGAAATGTGGCTGTAAAAAGTGAAGGAAGCAACTTTGAGGAAAAGCGGACAAACATTTTCTGAATGTAATTGATGTGCTGATTACGAATATTTTGTTTGCCACTCTCGATTTTGATGTTATGTGCTTCAAATCGCTAAAAAACAAAATGGCGGCCATACCAAATGAGTTCCAAATAATTTTTGAAGGAGCAGAAACAAAATAGTGATCTTGGTGTCAAACATTATGTTTTTGGGTATGCTGAATCCAAATATTATGTTTCCTAATCTGAAATTTTAAGCTACGTGCTCCAAATCGCTAAAAAACAAAATGGCGGCCATACGAAATGAGGTCCTAATACCTTTTAAAGGAGCAGAAATAAAATAGTGATCTTGGTGTCAAGCATTATGTTTTTGGGCATACTGAATACAAATATTATGTTTTCTAATCTGAAATTTTAATCTATGTGCTCCAAATCGCTAAAAAACAAAATGGCGGCCATACGAAATGAGCTCCAAATAACTTTTGAAGGAGCAGAAAGAAAATAGTGATCTTGGTGTCAAACATTATGTTTTTGGGTATGCTGAATCCAAATATTATGTTTTCTAATCTGACATTTTTGAAAAGTGCTGTAGTTTTTTCCCTCTTTTTTAAACAAAAGAACCACAAAAATGACTAAACTTTTTATTTTATTTTATTTTAACTTTATATCAGAATGATAGTAACATAGAACCATGGATACACTTATAAATTTGAAAAGACCCGCACATGTGAGCCATCATCTTAAGATGTTTCTTATCACTTCCTCCAGAACATTGCCACAAACAAAGGATTTAGCTACTTCAAATATTCAAGATACTTTTCCCAAAGCTGAAACATTGGGCCAGGTAGAGCTAGACACCTTCGTGAAGGAAAGGATGATGGCCCCTGGTAAAATTCACACACAAGTCAAGTTAAGTGATCCTCTACATAAGTCAAATGCAAACACCTTTAAGTTCCTCTATGAAGTTCAATTGGTAGTAAGTGGCAAGGAAACCATTTTGAAAACTGACAGGAATATTCTCCAGCGCCTCGCAACTGCCTATGAGGCAGGTCGATATGTGGATCTAAATCGCATTTTGTGTCATGAACTAATGCCAATTATAATCTCCCTTGCCAACACAAACGGAAGTCTGAGAACAGGAAACAAAGCCATTCTAGCTGATGTGAGGACCAAGGATGTAATTTGTCCACCTGATATATCAATTCCGTCTGCGTCATGCCTTAAAATAGATGGCCAAGCATTAGTTGTTGCACTTGGAAAGCCTGCAGGAGTTTTTAAACTTTGGTCAACTGGCAGATGTATTTCTTAACCTTGTTCTTTCTATGGGAAGAAGCTTCAAGAGGATTGATGTCACCTTTGATCGGTATAACGAAACTTCAATCAAAGCTGGAACAAGGAATAGGTTCTTGAAACATGCACATTTAGTAAGAAGAGTAATAGAAAATGGATCCGTTCCAATCTCCAACAAATTCAGTGACTTTCTTACTAACTCAGGAAATTAAAAAGATTTGGCCTGTTTTCTCTCTAATCATTTGATCAACAATGCTCCTGAAGACAAAATATTTGTGGTTTCCGGTGGATTTCACAAGGAGGATGACGTACGAACAAACAATCGTGATTTGTCTATTGAAGGATTGCAGGCAAACCACGAAGAGGCGGACACGCGCATTGTACTTCACTGTCTTCATTCTGGTGCTGATAACATGTGTTGTCTCAGCACGCGATGCAGATGTATTAGTGCAATTGGTAGCATTATTTCACAAGATTAGATGTACGAAATTGTGGTTGCGAGCAGGAACATCAAAAAAAGAAAGAAATAAAATACATTTTAGTACATGAAGTCAGGCAGAAGCTTTCATTTACGGATCCTGTCTTCGAAACTCTCATCCCATTCCACGCCATAACAGGATGCGACACAGTATCCTACATTGCTAGGATCAGTAAGAAGACAGCGTGGAAAATATTTAACACTAATAATAATGATCTACTAAATCTTGGTGTTGACGAATTGAAACAAGAAACAGCACACAAGGCAGAGAAGTTCGTATGCAAGTTGTATGGTGTACCGGAGGCAAGCAGCTGTGATGAAGCCAGAATAAGCTGTTCAGCAAAGGGAAAACACCACAAGCATCAAGCCATGGTGTGGAGGCAGTCGGTCATACCAAAACCTGTGTTACCACCACCTACTATCTTGGGATGGAAAATGGTTGATGGACAGCTCGTTCCAAACCTTCAATCGCTGCCACCAATTCCACAACCCTGCTACGACATTGTCACCTGTGGATGTTTGGATGGTTGCAATATCCGCTACATGTTCCTGCAGGAAAGGCCAGCTTTTATGTACTGCAGCTTGCAAACGTGCAGATACTGGCACTAAGAAGTGCATGAATATCCGTGACTAGAAAAATGTTATACTAGTTTTGTATGCAAAATAAGGTTGAATAAGGATAACGTGCGGATTTATCACACACTGATACTCTTAATATTTCAATATGGTCTTATGCTTTGAATAATATTATTATTTTGCATCTTTACTTTAGCAATTTTCTATACTTTTTTTCTGTATTAAAAACCTACTCTTACACTTTTTATTACTAGTTCAAAAGTATGGATACGAAACATAGCATGGATGCACGTACCCGCCATTTTGTTTTTAACGATTTGGAACGAACAGCTTAAAATTTCAGATTAGAAAACATAATATTTGGATTCAGCATACCCAAAAACATAATGTTTGACACCAAGATCACTATTATGTTTCTGCTCCTTCAAAAGTTAATAGGAACTCATTTCGTATGGCCGCCATTTTATTTTTTAGCGATTTGAAGCATATAACACCAGAGTGGCAAACAAAATATTCATAATCTGCACATCAAATACATTCAGAAAATGTTGTTTGCCCGCTTTTCCTCAAAAATGCTTCCTACAGTCAGAATTTTCGAAAATTGTCGCAGTCTATACAAAGAATACTAAAAAATAACAATAACAATATGTATTGTTCCAGGTTCTGTCTCTCTCTCTCTCTCTGAATTCAACGAACGAACGAAGAATGGCTTCCAGCTACAGCGCCAACATCAGTGCGGTGAGTACTGCCGAATCCATTTTAACCCATTTTACCCAGGGATTTTACACTTCTCCAGCCGATATTATTAATGCATATTACAACTCTTGCGATAGGGTGGTTATTTACAATGATTACCCATATTCTGATCCGACCTTGTTTTGTGAGACTGCTCACAACATACTGAATCAAATTGGGGCGAGCGAACCTCTTTTTTCAGTGCTTGGTGAAAGGAGCAAATATTTCAGGCGCTTTGGCATGCTATGCCGGGAGGTTTGCATTGATATCCCAACGTAGGTAGTTGGGGACCCCCAATCTTTTGTCAGCTCGATGTTCCAGTTCCTCATGGGAAGTTTTTTTATGATGTTTTACCCGAAAATCAAGTTGGGTGATTATTTCTGCGGGAGGTAACGACAGGGATATCTATATCCCTTGGCGTCGCCTTTGAACGTTAAATGCGGACATTATTCAGCATTATGTCGCAAAGTGATGAATAGCAACGAGACTTTCTTTGTGGGGAATGCCATTAAATGCACGGCGCATATTGTGGAACCGCGACGCGGAAGAGGGAAGAGCAAAGTCCCTCTCTACAGAAAGTATGCTACGTTACTATAGCTCTTTTCAGTTGTTACGGCGTGCGCTCTAGAAGCTGGCAGGGGAAGTGGAGAGCGGGGAAACGACCTATCCAGCGCAACGAGACAGGCCGGTTAGAGAGAGAGACTGCAGCGTTGCCAGAGTAGCTGTAAAGGCGAGTTGAAATCGTAAGAACCATGAAATACAAACGTCCCATTGTTCGCGTATGGCCTGAGAATGCGTATTATCCCCATCTTGTGGTCAGTGGAATACCGATAAGTGTATGATATCAAGTGTATACGTTGTAGGAATTCTTTCCAACTGTACAATCACTGCGTCTTTGATGTTCCTTTTGTCAAGCGTATCTAAAAACTGCAAAAACCACTGAAAACTAATTTACATTCCTGTAGAAAACCAGTGTGACTGGAACCTACGTGACAAACAATAAAGCGCCCACCTTTACCCACGGGCACTTTTAAACCCCCTGTACCCTCTTTATTTTGCCAGATTTTCGTTGGAGCGTAATTCTGATGTATGTACGTTTCATCTAAATGAAATACATATATAGGGCAAAGGTTTCTTATTTTTTAGAAGATGCATTTTTCGCAAAAATATTACTCTGGCTGTAACTGTATCGGCTCTCTCCATTATTAGTAGGATCGGTCTATTTTTTGGACAATGTTCAAAAATTTGTGAGTCTAATCATAGATGTATACCAATTTGAAATCGTCTACCGTCATTGCTCTTTTTGTACTTGAACCCCATATACTTCAGTATCCTCCACAACGACGAAACTCCCCACTGAAAGCTTATTTGTGTATGCAAATCAACGAAAACTTGTTCAGTGTTGGATATTCACCCTTTACATAATACCCGAGGATAATTCTTCTTGTTATATCTTTATCGGAACCGTCGATTGGCTTTGTGATACTGTTCCTTTTGATTCGTTTGCACGGTGATTCAAATGACGTGGAACCCGACGCCTCAAGACTGTCTTTGCCTTCCCTAACAATATACTGCACAGTTCGCGTCACAATGGAACAGCGAGAGTACAAATAAACGTCACATCACATGCCACATACACGTTTATCGAAGAAACAATGCAGTTAGGCAATACACGACGCGACAATTACTCCCACGTATGTTATTCCTACATTCCGCTCATAACAAACAGGAATCAACACTGGGGCAAAAGACCATCAGCAACGCGGTGAATTGGCAACACAGCAACGTGCAGAACGAAGTTAGCGCTGCAGCTTCCTCCCGCAACTGCGTAACTCTCGGCTCCACCGCTAGGTGGTCTGTTCTCTGGTTGGTCAGCGGCACGTTCCCCGCTCCCCACTTCCCCTGCCAGCTTCTAGAGCGGACGACGTAAGAACTGAAAAGAGCTATAACAATGAATAATGTTAATCAGATTCAACGGGTTATCACTGTAATCAGTAACGATGATAATCTTTGCCTCCCTAGAGCAATTACACTTGGCAAAGCCACAATCGACAAAGATACTAACACAATCCAATCTTTTCGAACGTTTGACAATAAATTGAAAGAAGCCTCTATGCGCTTGTGCTATGACGCAAGCGTCGACCCTTCCAACGGATGTACAGTGGAGGATATTATTAAACTCCAGAATCATCTTGGTCCAGAGTACCAGATTGTTGTATTGCAATTAAAGACGGGGAAAGGGACTATGAGGTGACTCGATCTAGTCCGTTCGCCCCCAAACAAATCAATTTCTTGTATCGTAGCCAACACTTTGATATAGTCAATTCAGTTCGGTACCTTCTTGTCAAAAATTACTATTATGCCAAATATCAAATAGGATTTGCTCACAAATATCAACATAGTGAGTGTACATTGCATTGTTCCAAATATGAAGGTAGTCATTTAGTGGAAAACACTAACTCTGTGTTATGTGAAGAATGTAACCGTACGTTTCTGTCTGGAAAATGTTTCCAGAAACATTTACGTACAGAAGGCCGTAAATCCAGTGTGTGTGAATCTATTCACCAGCGCACCATCTGTTGTAAAGTAGTGAACATGAGAAAACTTAAATCAGAACATAAATGTGAAGTATTCTTTTGCAAAAGCTGTAGTGCTTTTGTCGACCTACCCACAAATGTTATATTCTTCCGGTCAAAGTAGATCCAATCACTAAATTTCTGTATATTTTTTATGATTTTGAATGCATGTTAGTACAGGACGAAGATGCTCAGAAACAGGAAGTGAATCTGGCTGTTGCCAAACAGGCTTCTCACGCGTGTAAAGACACTGAAGCAGATTTCTGCGAAACGTGTGGTCCTCGTATGCATATTTTCCCCAATATTGAGGAATTTATGAATTATATTCAAATACCCAGGGAAGGATTCGAGAAAAGTGTGTGCATTGCACATAATGCAGGCCGTTACGATTCTCATTTTGTACTGAATTATTTGATCACTAAAGAAAATAAATATTATGCCTTCGGTAATTATGACAGGCCGTAATATTATTGAAATGAGCGTGGGCAAGAAAATAATTTTCCGTGATTCATTAAATTTCATGTTAATGAAATTAAAAGACTTGCTTACAAGTCTGGATATCGGAGATGAACTGCGTAAAGGCAACTTTTCCTATCTTTTCTCTACGCCTGAGAACCAATATTATGTAGGGCCTTACCCTAATATTTCTTTTAATTACTTGGATTTCAAGTCCACTAAAGAACTTGAGGAAATTCGCAAGTGGCATGAAGAAACTGTTCAGGCAGGGAAAAGATTTGACTTTCAACAATAGTTGCGACAGTATTGTATTAGTTACGTGGAAATCCTTGCAGCTACGTGTATTAAAGTTTCAAATTTAATTGAACAATTGTCGGGAATTCAGTGCTTTCTGAGGTGTTCCACACTTGCATCTTTAGCCTCATTGATACTTATTCAGGGCTAAATTTCTAAAAGAAAACACGCTTATGAAGAAACCACCGATGGGATTCCGGGACCAGGATACTTATTCATTAATTTCGTTGAAATATCCTGAAATGGTTAGAGAATACCAACAATATCACATTGAGGCATGCTGGCAATCTCGGGGAAGCGAAAGTAGGACGTTATAAGCTGGACGGGCTCCATGAAGATACAAAAACCGTGTACAGTTTTCTTAGCTGTTACTTTCACGCTTACAAGTTATGTTCCCCTGAAAATAGGAATCAACCCCTTAATGAAACAGGAGAAACATTATATCAGAGGTACGAACGCACAGTAACAAGAAAAGCGTTGCTGGAGCAAATGGGGTACACGGTAATTGAAAAATGGGAATGTGAGTTCTATGACGAAATCAAAACTAATCCGGAACTACGCAAATTTATTGGTGAGAACTGCTACTCACTTGACTCCCCGCTTATCCCTAAACTTGCCTTCAATGGCGCTCGCACAGAACTTTTCAGGGACCTATACGAACACCAAGATGGCGAGAATTCATGTATGAAACTTTTAGATGTTGTTTCCCTGCACCCAGCCATCATGAAACGGTGAAAGATGCCTACCGGCAAACCTGTGATTTACTCCTCCGAGTTTCCCCCACTCGAGAACATATTCGGGGTAGTAAAGTGCGATATTCTACCGCCTAAAATTTATACTTACCCGTGCTTGGCATGGCGAGCAATAATAAGTTAATGTTTACTCACTGTCGTAAATGTGCACAAAGTGAGAATCAGGAAGAGTGCCCTCACACCGAAAAACAAAGATAATTACATGGCACCTGGCTATCAGAAGAACTCAAGTTGGCTGTAGAGAAAGGGTACAAAATACTCAAAATTTATGAAGTATGGGATTTTCCTTCAGCACAAGAATCAGATAATGTGTTCAGAGAATACGTCGATACTTTTCTTAGACTGAATCAACAGTCTTCAGGATATCCTCCCACTTGCAGTACAGAACATGACAAAGACAAGTATATTCGAGATTATTTCGAATATGAGGGTATTCAGCATGTCAAGGAAGAAAATTGATACCATGCTGGGCTGCGTCACATATCCAAAATACTCCTTAATAGTTTATTTGGTAAATTCTTTGAATCCGTTTTAAAAACTAAGTCACTTTTTGTCAATACAGAAAAGAAATTCCATGATATTTTATTCAATCCACAATTTGAGATTAAAAATGTTGTCCCTATTTCTGAAAAATGCTTGCTAGTAAACTTTGTCGACCTGGAAACGGCCAATTCGCCGCTAGTATTATCAAATGTCCTTGTCTCAGCATTTATCACTGCTTATGGAAGAAATAATTTATATTCATTCATGGATCAAATAAAAGAATCTATCCATTATGTGGACACTGACTCTATATTCTATGTTTAAAAGCAGGGTGAAAAGCTGTTACCTACAGGTTCCTTTCTTGGTAAACTGACCGATGAGATTAAAGACCCGTATGAAACCTCATGTTTTCTTGGAACCAAGAATTATGCATATAAAATGGAAACCAAATATGATGCAAACGATGAGAAACATGTCATTAAAGTGCACGGAATTACCATGAATTACAGGACGCAATCGAAAATTAATTTTGACTATTTTAAGCAACTTGTTAAAGGAGAAATTGAAAGGAGAGTGGTAGAAAACCATCGAAAAATTAAAAGTAAAGCTAATTTCGCGGTAGTCTAGGAAAAGGAACAAATAACTCACCAAGTAATTCACACGAAACGTCGAAAATTGGAGAACTATGTCTCCTTACCATACGGAATGGAAAGAAAATATAAATGTCATTTTTCAAAAGCTGAATATATAATGTAAAAATAAATACACACATATTCTCTTTTTTACACACACTCTTACACACACACACACGCACACACACAAACACACGCACTTTTATATTGTTCTCTACTCACTCACTCTTATATTGTCTATCATATAAACTGATAAATGTTCCTGAACACCTCCTTGATGGTCTTCTTCTTAGGTAGGGGGTGTGATGTAAATATTTATGCTGTAATAGTTCATTCACCCCCTAAACCCTTGAATTTCACACCAAATGCACTCTTGCTTTATGTCCTCCGGAAAACAAAATGTACCAGGTAACAAATATGTACTATGAGAGAAGGCTGTGGGTTCTCCGACATCAATTTTTCAGCTTGTGCATCAAGTGGCTCTAGGAATCACCAATCCTCAATGCTGAAATACATGCAAGAACAAGAATACTCTACCTTAAATATTTAGGAAACTTAACCGGCTTCTAAATAACAAACTCTAAAATAACCAACTTTTCCTATGTATTGAGCATAATCTGTTATGTATATCTTTATTTTTTTACCTACTATTGAAACTGATTTCTTATTGTGACGTATATTTTGAATGTAGCAAATATCCCTTCAGTTGAGTGAGTGTCAGCCACAAGGTAGGATCACAATATGGGAGCCGTTATCGATTTTATAGGATTTCGAGATAATCATGGAAATTATATTCCAAAAGAAATAGCTGTTGTGGATCCAGATTCTAATTGTTTGCAATCATGGGTATTAAAACCACCGTGCGCATGGGAAGATCTCTATATCAGAATACAAAATTAAAAATTTATGAGAAACTCAAAATGTGCACGGCCTCTCTTGTCAAGCTGAAGAAGTGAATTTTTCCAATGTGTCCACTATTTTATCCCGATGTACCGAAAATGTCTCAGCCATTTATTCCTTTGGCGCAGAAAAGTGCCATTTCCTTTCTACCTTACTTCACTGCACTGTGATTAACTTGGAGTAGCTTCGATGTCCTAAATCAGCTCTACTAAGTTTCTCTGATTATAGTTGCTGTGAGAAGAACCACCGCCTGAGAAAAATAGCTTGTGCTCTGAGAAACGCTCACCTGTACGGACAGTTTCTACACCACTACAGTTTCATTCAGCACGTTGTACCTGCATGTGCCTCAACCCAAGACGAGAACAACACGACATCAGACTACAAAGAAGGCAGAATCTCGTCGTCAGACAAGATCTTACATTCATTGACTTCGGCTACAAAATGGATACCATAAGCATTGCCATGACAGTACATCAAGTCAGTGTTCTATGTGAAAATTTTTGTTGGTCTGGTACAGACAATACGTTACCGAAAAATGTCAAGTATCAATACAGACAGAGATTCGGGGCCTAGAATATATTGGACTGCAGTGTACATTGATTCGAATTGCCACGGAACATACTTTGACAGTTTTTGTGGAAACTCAAGTGCTTTTTAAACTAAACTGTAATTGTATAACCAGAATAATTATTCCTTGGCCAATGTGTAGCAATAACCGAAGTGTGGCATACTTTCTATCTTTCTTTGGGAAGGATTAAAAAAAGAATGGTTGTAGAGTGAGAAAAAATTTACAAATGTGTTCTTCTTAACTTTTTTTCACAGTGTGGATGCTGTGAGAGCCTAACCAATGAGCAGTGCCTCGTAGAAGCTGTGGCCCGGACAATAGTGTTTCAATATCGTCACCCTACTTGTGGGGAATGCGAACATGGAGAAAAAGAAGATATCAATCATAGATGCCTTAATCTCGAGTGCATAAAGACTAAAAAAATGAAGAAGTTGATCAACAAATACAAAGGACGTGTCTTGATCCTATTTCAAACAAATCACAACAGAATAGTTGTGAGAAACAATCAAGCATTTGAAACAAAAACATACAGTCTGGATATCACTCTTGTTATGCAATTGTATACCCAAATGCTGATCTTCAGGACAGCTTTGCATATACATGCAACGATCTGTGGCAACGAAACAAACGAAGGACTGAGCAAAAAGGTGTAAGTCATATAAATAAATTTGTCACCAATGATAATAAAGTGCACTTTTCTGGTACCCCCATACAGACATTACGCACAAAGGAGTTGTACGGTAATCCAGTACGCCACTGTTTGTATAAATATAATGAAGTTCCGTCAAAAAAGTTTCACTTTTGTGGGCAGGGGCTTATCTATATACCAGATTCTATTTGTGCTTTACATTTGCACCCTGCTCACATTCATAATTGTTCTTTAGAGAACGAGTTCTGGGAGGTAATTTGCAACAATCGATCAAAAAACTAGTAAAAAAGAGGAGCTCTTTTCAAACAATAATGTAATGTTTACAAATGTATATTTGAGATAAAAAAGCGTTAGTATAACTCTACTTTGTAGTAGAATAGTATTCTCTGATATGTATATGTATTTAAAAAGTAAATAAACCACCACAATATTAATAAAATAAACTTACAATTCGCATGGGCACCGAACTCATCCTAGTCCTCTATCTGTACGCTTGTCTCACCACACTCCAAAGTAACAATTTGGTATCAGATTACAAGAGGGAGCAGCTTTATATCCCCAAACATCATAAAGTACCTTATAAAAAATCCAGCTTTCATTTTACCCGATAACTTTGCTATTCAGTCTTGCAGTCGCTTTGTAGCCCTCCCGGGTACATAACTTATTTCTTCCTATTTATAGAATGTGAGATATGTTTCATGTCTCTTTCCAGTAAAACTATCTATATTCAGTAAACAATTATAGATGTGTTTTCACAGAAGTCGACTATCAGAGGGCGAGTGCAACTTTCCAAAATAAAATATTGGCGACACGCGCTATAAAAATTAAAGCAACATTCAAAAATCATAATAGAGTAAGGGCGTAATGCTATTTAGATAAG
The DNA here is from genome assembly GCF_977018435.1 of Lepisma saccharinum. Lineage (NCBI taxonomy): Eukaryota > Metazoa > Arthropoda > Insecta > Zygentoma > Lepismatidae > Lepisma > Lepisma saccharinum. The sequence continues at coordinate 51,193,740 of NC_139238.1, forward strand.
AGGAAAAAAAACGTTTAGCAATGACCGCGGAAAGTAGCAATGGAAGCTCACCCCACGAGCGAGCGACTGGTGGGAACATTTTCCCCTGGGTAAGGGTTTGTCAGTCTTTCTTTGCTCCCTGAGCCTACCGATGCCCCACACTTGTTCAGGGGATTTTGTGAACCGTGTGTTCTGTGCTTTTGGAGTAATGGTTATTAATGTCAACCTTATATATTCCTTTCATACAAATAAAATTTGTATACTATTGATCACTTGGATATTTCTTAACATAACCAACTTTTCACGTGTAGACCGTGTGCCCGTATAGCTTAGTTGGTATATCATTAGGCTTTTAACCTATCGGTCCAGGGTTCGTGTCCCTGTCTCGGCTGTTGCAATTTTTAAAATTTTGTCATCGGTCTTTTGTAAAAGGCTATTTACATGGCATAATCTGCTTTAGTAATTCTCAAAAGATGATGGTTATATAAAAGTCAAACTGATTCTTTTTCGTTTGTAGGAAACATGTATTGGTAAAGATTTATCTTGCTTTTGTAGTACTTTGCGCATATTGTGAAACAAATTGTATATATAACCAACAAAATCACTAACCATTGCATTCTACTAGAGATACATATAAAAAAAACACAACATGGAACCAGAAAGCCGCTACAACATTGATAACAACATGGATGTCGTTATTCGAGGTACTTTCACCGACACTGAATTGATTTTCAAACATGAGGAAAATTACATTATCTTAGATAGAATAGAGTACACGGAATGCGTCTACAGATCAGATGAAATGTACAAAAGTTACGTGGAAGCACTCTACACACATACAAATGTGCCGGACCAGACGAAATCCCTGTGCATATGCGGAGAACTTTACATTGTCTTCAATGGCTGCGGTAAAAAAAACATAACAGTGGAAGTCAGTAACACCACCGGAGAAGCCAAAATTTTGAACAGTGGCAAAAATTTATCTCTTACCACGAAACCCTCATGCAGGAATTCCAGCGGCTGCTAAATCGTAATGACTATGTGACTTTAGCTTTTTGGTACTCTACTTTTCGTGTATATAAATCTGATATATTCTTGAATTGATTATTAAATAAAAATAAACTTTTCAAAAATACTGCAATTGTTTCATTTGAATCCTAAATGAATATGTAAACTAAAGAACAGTTACAAGTCAGCATTATTTCTCGATGTAAGAGGTTCTTGCAGAATAATGAGGCTCTGGCGTCTGGACTTATGCCTCCTACAATTCTCTGTAAGGTTCGTGCGATTAACCAATCAACATACTATAGACCCTAAACATAAAGTTTCAATAAGTGGAATTTAGTCCTGATTGTAGTAAAAATAAGCTTCGTATGATACAGTATAACAGACACAAATAAACTCTGGTATGAATCAAACACTCAAGAAAGTCAGTCGTTCTTGAAAAAAGGCCTATAAGGCTAAATAACAACATAGAAAACAATTATTTTTCACAAATCTTTTATTATTTGCACTAAAATACATTACATAAAAAAAGGTAAAGTGTTCCCCTGAGCTTAGCACCACGCCATGAAGGCGTATAGGGGGTGCGGGGGTAACGCCCCACACAAAATACATTACATATTGGTAATTTTAGTATTATACCAAGATACAAGTATTTGTACATTTCTGAATGCACATCCTTGTTCTGATTGAGGCGAAGTATCAGAATGATACTTCCACAATCCTCCTTGAAACGTATACAAATTTCTAAGCGAAGGACAGTTTGCACTTTGCAAATCTACACTATTATAAATATTGAACAAATCTTTGAGAAGTTTGTATTTTTCCTCTCCCTTGCAATAGAACTTTGCACCTTGACAGTTCAAATTTCCAATTACACTACGAACATAGTACACTTCACATCCCAGAGGAGTATCGTACTATAATGCATGAATATTTTCTTTCACCCATTGGGATTCATTATTGTCTTTGAAATATTCTGGCACACTTACAAGACCATAATACACAGTATCCAAATTTGTAGAACTAGCACATATCTTACGCAATATAAATTTAGTATTGTACATAAAACCTTAGTGGCCGCGGTGGCTCAGTTGGTAACGCGTCTGACTACCATGCTCAAGGTCCCGGGTTCGATCCCCGGCCGGTTCAAATCCGGGAACTTTTCTAACGGTGGAAGCGGCCCCGGCGCTCACCCAGCGTCGAATAACATGGGTACCTGCGGGAAACCCTGGGGGGTAAAGGCGGTCAGGGGCGTGATGCTGATCACATCACCCCCACTCACGACCGGATCAAGAAAGTGTGGGGCGTTACCCCCACACCCCCTATACGCCTTCATGGCGTGGTGCTATGCACAGGGGAACACTTTACTTTTACTTTACTTTTTACATAAAACCTTGCGCGTCAATAATAAATTGCGCCATTTTCACTTTAGATATTTACAAATATTGTTTGTTAACCCTGGGCAAGCTCCGCGTTATAGGGGCTATAAGAGTTTTTACTAGTTGGAAATCATTTGAAATTTTACAAACACACTGCAAAAGTCTCTGTATAATGTCGATTCCTCCTGAGCCTTGAAAGCATCAGCTACATCTTCATGGTTAGGAAGATAAACATCAAAAATATGACTTGTATTGTCCGGATCCTGCAGATAACACTGGATTCTCTCGCACATCCACTCCACACAATTCTGGCATTCATTCACTCCGCATTCCTCTTAGCAAATTATAAATCAATCGGAGTGTTGAACTTCAACTTTACCAGGCATATGTTTAATAACGCAATCGTGTGCTAGTTGGTTGCCTTCATTTGATTAACAGCCCCAGCATGTAAAGTACTTGTAAGGAGTATACTTTTTCAAAGCCTCCAGCACACAATCCTTATCGATATAATCGAAGAAACATGGACATATAAGCAACAAAACACACATCTCCCTGGTGAGGTGCTCAATAACGTCCGTTTTCACTATTCGTTTCTTCCAATCGAATAATTATCGGCCCTCAGTTCTTTGCAGAGTACTTCACAACTGCTTCTCAGAAAGAACCTGCAACAATAAGAATTCATATTGTTAGTATTATTTTCTAATATTTTTTGTATAATATTTTAAAAAAACATCGCAGTGACAAAAGATTGGAGGTCCCCGACTACCTACGTTGGGATATCAATGCAAACCTCCCGGCATAGCATGGCAAAGCGCCTGAAATATCTGTTCCTTTCATCTACCAATGTAAAAAGAGGTTCGCTCGCCCCAATTTGATTCAGTATGTTGTGAGCAGTCTCACAAAACAAGGTCGGTTCAGAATAAGGGTAATCATTGTAAATGAAAACGCTCTCGCAAAAGTTGTAATATGCGTTAAAAATATCGGCTGGAGAAGTGTAAAATCCCTGGGTAAAATGGGTTAAAATGAATTCGGAAGTACTCACCGCACTGTTGTTGGCGCTGGAGCTGGAAGCCATTCTTCAATCTAACAATAACAATGAGACGTGTCCAGTGTGCGATCAACATTTCACGAATGAGAATCGGAAAGTATTTCACCACAATCACTTCACCGGAAACTACATTAGTGGAATTTGTAACACCTGCAACCTCAAGATCCAGAAGCCCAAATTCTTACCAATATTTTTCCACAATGGATCGAATTACGACTTCCACTTCTTAATTAGAAATCTTGGATACGATATGCAAGGAATAGATATTCTTGCTCAAAACGAAGAGCGTTATATTTTTATAGGTAAAAAAGTTAAAATTCCAGCAACGAATGAAATCATAGAGATGAGGTTTCTAGATTCTTTCAGATTCCTATCGGCAAGTCTCGATGCTTTAGCGAGTAAACTTACCGACGAACAATTTAAAATTACGAAAGCTAGTTTTCCCAAAGTACACCTAGAGCTGATTAAACGTAAAGGCTTTTATCCTTACGAATATGTAACCGATGAGTCTAAATTTGACGATGACACTCTCCCATCTCAAAAAGAATTTTTTAGTCAACTGAAAAGAACCGGAATCACGAATGAAGAATACGAACATGCGAAATTGATATGGAAGGAATTGAGATGCAATAAGCTTGGCGATTATCACGATGCGTATCTCAAATTAGACGTAACAATACTTGCTGATGTATTCCAAGTGTTCAGAAAAACAGCAATAAATATTTATAACTTACATCCAGCATACTTCTACAGCCTTCCAGGTTTGGCGTGGTCTGCTATGTTGCTCCAGACCAGGATCAAGTTGGAATTGATATCGGACGTGGACATGTTACTTTTTATAGAAAGGGGGATACGTGGGGGGATGGTGCAATGTTCGCAGAGATACGCAAAGGCTAACAATATTCACATGTCTGAGAATCAATACGATGGAAATCGACCTTCGAATTACGTATTTTACGCTGACGTAAATAATCTCTACGGGTTCGCAATGATACATAAACTTCCATACGGAGGATTCGAGTGGCTGGATCCTATTTCAATTGATATTAATCATTTCGACGATCGTGAATTTGGTTTGTTCATTGAGGTGGACATTGAATATCCAAATACTTTGCATGCTACTTTTACCGATTTGCCTCCGGCTCCAGAAATTAAATGTCCACCTGATTCTAATCAAAGCAAGCTTATGTTAACTCTAGAGAGAAAAGAGAGATATGTCGTCCACTACAAGAATCTCCAGTTTTTGATTGGGAAGGGAGTTCAGGTAGTAAATGTGAGAAGAATTCTCAAGTTCAAACACTGCATGGTTAAAATCTTATATTGATTCAAAACACGAGAAACAGAACACTGCCATTTCAGAATTAGATAAAGATTTTTATAAACTAATGAATAATGCCGATTATGAAAAGACGATGGAGAACGTCAGAAAGCATGTAGACATAAAATTGGTTTCGGATATCAATAAATGTAGAAAATTAGTATCTGATGTTAGATTCAAATCGCGAAAAATTTACAATGCGAATTTAACACTTTTTAATCTAGATATAAAATTGATGTGATTCAGAAAACCTATTTACGTTGGCGCAACGGTTCTCGACTTGTCGAAACTGTACATGTTCGAATTTCACTATAATATTATGAAACCTTTCTATAATGATAAGCTGTCAATTTTGTACATGGACACTGATTGTTTCATTTATGACATACAAACATCTAACCTCTACGAAGATCTTAAACATCCTTCCATGCTTGAGTATTTCGACACTTCTTCCTATCCTCAACCCAACAAATTTTGGAATTCATTCCCACAACAAGAAGGTTCTCGGCAAGTTCAAAGATGAGTGTAACGGCGATATTATTGTTGAGTTCGCTGGTTTGCGTTCGAAGATGTATGCATTCAGAACAGAGTGCAGCGTCACGAAGAAAGCAAAAGGAACGTGCAAAGATACTGTGGAAAACAAACTAACATTCCAAGATTATATTTGTTGTCTTTGTTCACAGTCGAGGATATTTCGAGAGGATAATAGAATACAAAGCTCAAACCATGAGATTACAACGAATAAAATAAAAAAGTAGCCCTGGATCCACATGACGACAAGAGGTGTATTCTCTAGTGTGGAATCCATACTTTGCCTTGGGGGCACTTTAGTTTAGAAGCTAATAATAATTGCAGTCTACACGTAGTTTAATTTTTTATATATTATTCTCTACTATACTATTAAAATTTTTCTATCACTCTTTCATTTTTTACATCATAAATATATGATTTCTCCAGAATTAAAATTGCACTGCATATTGTATTTTCAGATAGAGTTTCATGAAATTCACATATCAATTTTATATTAGTTCGATAATTTATAACTCCTAATTTTCTATTTGACGCATTGATTAAAATCATTGGTCTGTGAATTATGAACTCATCTGGATTATAATACATGTCTATGCTACTTTCAGTTACTCGTTTAAATGCACTGTAAGCTTCATATAACTTCAAATAATCTTGTTCTGCAATGTTTAAATTGTAATTTTCACGAGGAAATACTTCATTTCTGCCATTCTTCAGATACACATTTTTAACTTTACAATTATCAAACTGGCTGCTATCTTTTTCCAGATTGTCATCTCTCCCTGTCTGAAACAGCACAGCTACAAACTCTCGCATGTCATATTGCAAAGATTGGAACTGATTTGTGAGATCAAATTCAAACAATTTACCCTCCACTGACCTCTGTATGCATTGGTATGTATAAAACTGAATCGGAATTTGGGGATTTTTCAAAATGTTGGCTTTGTATTTGAGAGCATAATTCGATTCATATTCAACTATAAGCATTCGCAACTCCATAGACTGGATCACATATTTCACAGCTTCGGGTAAACTAGCTTCATTGGCTGTTCAATTTGCATTCAAAGTTTTGTATCTCATGATGGCATTATGATCATTGGGTGCTCTGCGAAATATGACACTGAAACCACCTTTCCACATTATTTCTTTATAATCAGAGAAAAATCCAAATAGCAATCTCATGAGGAACAGTACTGTGTGACTTTTTGCTTGAATTTTTGTTCCAGCTTCGAATCCACCGACTTTATAATATGCACTCTCTGATTTGGACAGTTTCAATGTCCCTAGTGTAGTGGATGTAATTCCAGGGCAATAAATCCTGTCAATCACTGTATCATGCAGTTCTGACTTCAATTTGAGAAAATAAGAATGGATCAAAATTATCTATAAGTTTTATATTAGCCCCAGGGAGGGGATATTCATCACCATTCCTTTCTTTTACAATATCAAATTTTATATACAGATCAGATCTATGTGGATCCATGAACCCATCCCCTACCGTGATGTCATACTGTACCTCCTTGTTGGGCTGATTCAAATTTGCAAATGTTCTCCTGTTTGGAGGGAAGGACTGTAATTCATAACTCTCGATATTTTCCATCTTGGTATTTATTTATATATTTTGAATATTAATTTCTATTATCGCAGTGCTATTAGCACCGGCAAAGTCGATTATCTCATTTTTCTCATTCGTAATAGTTATCTCTATGTAATTAACTTCATCAATAGCAACAGGGAAATAGACTGGGTGGATTGGGGAATACAAGATAGGTTCCATAAATTCCGAATTCGGTTTAAATGTAGCAATGATACCTGTCTCCTTGTGGCTGCCAATCGAATTTTCATCTGCTTTGATAATCATACCTTTGGCAATGTTACAGTGAATATTCAATGTCTCTATAGCTAAGAATTTCGGTATAAATTTACCTACGTGCCTAACACCTGGTTCTAATTTGCTATTGTTCTCGAATCCAAAAGTTCCCCCATTGTAGATAAGTCCACTATTTCATTAGTAGTTACAATCTCTACTCTGTGTGTTACAGTAGTTACATTCGGTATCAGATACATACTGTAGAATGCTCTCAGAGCTATGGATTTTGGATAGATAATATCATTATGAAGATGTAGTTTCAAAACCGAAGTCTGGCTAGAGAGATGGAAAATTCCCATACTTAATATTTAATACAACTTGTTGAAAATCTTTTAATTTGATGTTTGGCATTTTATTTAAAATTCTGAGCATCGTAATGCAAACATGGCCGTATAATTTGATCGAAATGTTGAATACGATCGTCGTTGTAATAAATTTTAACATGTTTCAAGTAACGAATTAATTCTGTAGGGGGTTCCCCTCCGAAAGAATCGAAAATAAAAGCATTGTCATTTTGCTTATAATAGCATATCCAGTGGGTACCTATTTTTTTTCGGATTTGTCCAAATTCACAGCGCCACATTCTCGAGAGTGAAGACTACCTTTAGGGAGAGAATCAGACATGAAAACCCCCCTGAAGTGTTTAATTTTAAATATTTTAACTAAATATTCAATGTCTTGGTTCGTGAGAGCTTCTTTTTTTTAAAATTTTCTAAGTGCTCTAGACTTCACACCTTTGCCTATTTTTTTTCTCCATGGCAAGATTATGACGCATTTGCTCTTCTAGTTCTGCCCAATTCTTCTTCGAATCAATCACAGTTTTGGCAATAGCAGCACTACCCCCAGCCAAGCTCTCAACTGCTCCCAATGCAGCCAGGATAGCTGGAATGCTGAACATGAATCCACCACTGTGTGTTTTCTTTCTTGCATTTTGCAATCGTTTTAATTATGGCGTACTGAGTAATAATTTCATTCCGTTCCCTTTGGCTATACATTGCCTCTTTTTTCTTGTTGTTTTTTTTTAGTTAAAATAGAATTAAATTTTAAATTTTTAAGATAATGATACAGTATTTGGTACACAACTCCTTTTGGTTTTATGTTTTTGTTGTTATTATTATTATATTTCAGTGAATTTATATTACAAACTGTACCGTAATTTTTGTTTTGTATTCATGGCAATAGTTGTACCCAATGCTGTTATTTTTTCACCCAATGATGCGTCTCTGCTTGTTAATCTTCCAAAAGCTGCCTCTTCCAGTTTTTGATCAGCCACATGACGATCATTCAGATCTTTGTGTATGTTGTATGCAATATCATGTTCCTTGCAAGCTGCATCCAGAGGATTAATACCCCTGTCCCCTCTCTCCATTCGTTTCTCAAGTTTTGTACCAGGACCACAATATTGGTAACCAGGTACGTGTAACTCGAACGGAAGTTTATTAATAATATCATTCACTAAACCTCGACCTTCTGATATATTCCAGAATCTAGCAGGTAGAGTATTGATAATTTTAATTAAGTATCCTATACCTTTAGCATCGTTTACAATAAAATTAGCTAATTTGTCACTAATCATGTTTACAATACCCATTTTCTCATTGTGGAAATTATTGTTCCCAGCATTCTCCTCCCCTGCTATAACCAGCAACCTATATATACGTTTTCTCTCATCGTTTACCCATACAAATTGCTTAGGTAAAGTATTGTATTGTTTTATACCACTACCGGTTTTGAGTTGATTCCAGATAGGTTTAATCAGATTTTTGTATTTATCCCCGCTGCTCGATTTCACACGCTCTTGACTAGCATCGTTATTTTGATACAAAGCATCAGAGAGTGTCAAAATTTCAGAGTAACTTTGATAATCATCTTCTGTAAAATGTTTTGGTTGTTTCTTAGTGATGAGCTCCCATAGCCCTACGGTACCAGGATATCTAGACCAGTTGTTTCTCCCACTCAAATTAATTTTTATTTTGTCCCCTTCTAATGTTACTTTAGACTTGCCAATTTTCCATACTACGCCTTCATTACCCTCTTTAGTTGGATAAAATCCAAATACTTCATCTTTTTCGAATTTTCCTGTACTCAAATAATCCCTTGCCAGGGAACCCAACTCGATTTTTTCTGATTCTTCTATCTGCTTTAGCAGGTGGTTCCTTGAGTACTAGAGGGGTGTGGAAGCTAGATAATGGCGTAGGAGGAAATTCTGCATAATATTTAGCAGTTAGAGGTACTAATTCATTGATGAGGATTTTATTTTGTTCTGTGACACTCTTAATCTCTTTACCGAAACCACTGATTGCATCGATAATAGTTTGGTCTTGACGCTTGTGTTGTTCGTAAAAACGTCGATTCTCTGATTTCCAGCCTTTGAAACGTTTGGACAAGTACTCTCGTAATTTCGAATTATCTTCTATTTTATGTTTCGTCATAGTTTTTTTTTTGATTAATGGTTATTTTATATCGTTTCAACGTTTAGAAAGTCGTGATTTTATTTCTAAACTTACCATTGTTAGGTTTACGAGTCATGTCGATAGTAACAAATCCAAAATCGTCGCTGTTCCAACAATATGAACAGAATTTTGAAAATTGATTGTAATTTAAGTCTCCTCCCACATAATCATCGTATACATGTTTCAAATTAGTATGGTCTTGACGAAACAAACAGATTAAGTTTGTATTATCTCGTAGTAACTGTTTGGGAATTTTGGAATAAGTTTGAGCTAAATAAAAGCAGTCTACTTTTTTGTGACGATCCTGTGTAAATATATTTCTAATTTCATTCTGATTTTCTAGAATAACATCATCGAATACCACAACAGGATTTTTCAAACATTGGTCGAGATGTTTTATTGTTGACGCAAATGTAGCTATGCCCAGTCCTTCGTACAGCTTCACGAGTTGTTGGTATTTCGGTTGTTCTAAACTCTTTGAGAATACATACAACTGTCTATTTTTCCAATCTAGCCAAATGGGGGCAAGCAAGAAATTATCAACCAGCAAAGTGGTTTTTCCACAACCTGATGGGCCTGCAATGAGGCATCTTATGTTATCAGGTAACAACTCTCCATTTTTCTTATTAGTTTCCCCTACATCTGGTAAACGCTGTTCCACATTCCATGTTGGTGTCAAAGAATCACCTGGTTGGCTTCTATCGAACTTTTGTCTTGCAGACCTAGCCATTTCACATACAATTTATTATTTTCCTTCTTCAATATTTTCTCGATTAGATATGTATCTCGATATTTTGTTTTACTAAGTTCTTCTTCATAGAATCTCCCTTTCAATATTTTGTTATGGTTATCTTTTATGATATATGTATTTCTATTCCCTGGTAAGACTTGAACCACTGAGAATAACTCCGTACTCCAATTTTTAGTGAATGCCTTCTCGAATAACTGTTTATACTTACTGACCCTTACCTGATCCCCTATCTTAAACTTTGGCTTCTTGGTAGTGTATGTATACTTTTTACAATAAACAGGAGAAATCAATCGTTGCTCATCAGATTTGGTTACCTCAGCAGGTTTCATGTGAAAAGTACTGTGTACTGTATTGTTGTAATCATGAACTAGCTTGTTTAAAATTTGCACCCACTTATAATTGCCTCCACATGCGATTTTTTAATGTTCTGTTGAATCGTTCCACTATACTAGCTTTCAGATCACTGTACGTAGAATAATGTTTAATATTATGTTGTTGCATTAACTTAGAAAATGTAGCATTGTACAATTCTTTCCCTCTATCTGTCTGTAAATATTTTGGTATCCTTCCCTCACTGAATATCGACTTAAAGGCCTCGGTAACACAAGTACCAGTCTTGGATTTTAGGGGAACAGCCCATGCATATTAGCTAAAGGTATCGATAACTGTAAGCATATATTTGTAATCATGATTTATCTTATCCAAATTTTTTAAAGTGTCCCCTTTAAGCGAGGGGGCATCTCGATCAGATCAGCCTGGAACAGATCATTTATACCTTTTGTTACTACGCTTAATCGCTTGTAATTACAACGGGCTGGTTTGTGTAATTCATGAACTATATCTTGTCTTGACATCGAGTTCGAAGTGAGAATATCGCATAAAATGGATTGTCCTCAGGGCATAATCGCTTTATGTCAAATACTAGCTTGTCACCAATTTCAATATCAAAAACTGATAATTGTTCGTCGTCATGTATTTTATATTTATTTGTAAACTCATCCCAGTATGCAATAGGTATTTGAACTGCCTTGTGTATACCATCTTCTCGCACTATAGTAAACTGAGGAACTTCACTATGTTTTCCATGTTTTAGAAAACTAAACTTCAGTAATCGTAAACTACCATCAACAAAAAATTCATGTACGTGAGTGTACGGATATAATTTGGAAACATTGCCAGCATTGTCGTTCATCCAGTGCCCTCAAGCATTTTGAACACTTTGTAACTTAGCAATTTCCATAGAATATAATTGACGAGTATCTACGTCATCTAGTCTGCTTAATACCGATTCCAAGTGTTCGTTGATAGTACGAACCAACTCATCGTAGCTAGGTTTATATTCTTCTTTGAGATCGTGAAGTTGAGTAGCAAAATCTGATAAAGCAGATTCTTGACTTGCTCAAGAGTAGTAATTTGTGACGTAATATTAGAAATAATCTCTTGAAAATTTTCTACAAGTATATTCTTTCTTTATTAACAGCCATACAGTGTTTCAAGTTCCATTTCATCTGCCAGAGAGTGTGATGTCAACCCTTGTTTATATTTATCTACATACGTTTACTGTTTCTTGAAGGAGTGAGGACATTGGTACTTCAATTGGTTTCGATATATGATAATACCACAGATAAAGATATATATCTTTATCTGTGATAATACATAGGCGTGTGCACGGGGGGGGGGGCAAATCATGTACGTTCGCAGTTTTTTCCAAGGAGGGACAAGCAAGGTATTTTTCCATGGGGCATATTACCCCGATAATAGTGTTGCCCCCTAAAAAAACACCACTTGAATTTGAAATTATAGCATTAATATAAATTAATATGACTCAAATCAAACTATACGTGTGAAATATATACTTTTAGGTTGACATTCGATTTCTAAGGAAGAGGTGTGGTCATTCTTACCACCGCCCCCTTTATATAATTGACGAGTATCTACGTCATCTAGTCTGCTTAATACCGATTCCAAATGTTCGTTGATAGTACGAACCAACTCATCGTAGCTAGGTTTATATTCTTCTTTGAGATCGTGAAGTTGAGTAGCAAAATCTGATAAAGCAGATTCTTGACTTGCTCAAGAGTAGTAATTTGTGACGTAATATTAGAAATAATCTCTTGTAAATTTTCTACAAGTTTCAATTTAGAACTCTGAGTAGCAAGGTCGTGTACTTGACTTCTGATTTCTATAAGTAATGCATGTATTTCGTTAATTATTTGATTGTTGGGGAGAGTGGCAACAGTTTCTCTAATTTGCGCAATTTCTGCTTGAATGTTTCTGATATCTTCAGATTTTAAAATTCGATGTACTGCTCTCCTCATAGCTGTGATTTCTTGAGAAGTAGGCAAAGTAGCTACAGTATTCTGAAGTGTGGTGAGAGTTCATTTTATAGCATCGAGTTCTGTTGCATCCTGATGAGAAGGATGAAATATCATTTCTGTCATCACTGATGGTAAGCTTTCTGAAAATGTAATTACTTTTGCTGAAGCAAATTGGTCGCATACTTGTGTAATAGATTGAATATGTTCGAGGAGCGAACAGATAAATTCCAACCTGTATAATTTTTGGCAACGGACAAGGTGTTACCTTCAGCCTTTGATATCCAGTCCAATAGAGAAACGTGAGGTCTAAAAGACCCAGACAAGGGTAAGTGACACAAATACACACACAAACACATACGTGTAAACGTGGTCTTAAGGCCCGAGTGAGTGTACATATGTTGTTGGAACCACTATAATTTGATAAATTAGCATAATCAAATTCATTTTAAAATGTCGAGAGCATGCATGTGATTACAAATACCACTGTGGTTTTTGAAAATTATCATTTATGCAGTTTTCTTGACGAAAAAATGGTTACTATTCTTGTTGGAACCTGGTACCAATATCACCTGTCTAATTTACGTGTTGTAATTTTCATACAATTGCATCCGTTGTGGGTACCAATCAATATTGCAAAACCCGTCCAACCAATCACAATTCTTGTAGGTCACATGATTTCTTCCTGTGTGTAAGCAGCTACGTGCCATACCGAATTGGGCAATAGTTGTGAAACGCGCTTTACGGCGTCAATTGAGAGGGCGTAGCTTGCACGTATCTGTCTCGGCGCAGAGCATTCGGAAGGGGGAGGGGGAAAAGAAGAGTTTCTTTCGCGGCAGAGTTAGGAAGGGATTAACTGTTGTGCAGTCAGTGCCGTACTTAAGGAGTTTTTGCCCCACTGTGGAATTGAGAAAATAATTACATTTACCTTAATCGCTGAATCTAATTTTTACTTTGCATACTTTTTTGTGTTGTTTGAAGATTTCAGAAATCAAAGCAGGCTTGTGCGGCCTATCATGCCGCAACTGTGTGAAACGAAGCTCTTTATTGGAACGCTACCAAGCGATACGCAGTAGGTAACAAGCGACAAGAGATACGTATCGCTTGGAATTGAACCCTCAGTAATCAATTCGACCTTTCGCATTGATGCGACAGGGCAAGCTGCACATGTCGCTTACGGGTCGATGCATTAGGTTTTTCGAGCATGAGCGGTGAATTTCTTGCTTTAGATTGAAGTCGCCAGTGTTCGTGGGTGTCCGGAAGGGGGGAAAGGGGGGCCGTGCACCCTCCTGGAAAACGAAAGTCAAACAAATTATATATTTCACACATATAATTTCATTTCAGCCACAATAATAAGTGTTTATTAATGCACGAACATGATGAATTCAAATGTAAGCAATGTTTTTTGAAGGAACGTTGGGGAAATTGTGGCTTATTTGCCCCCCCTGGAAAAAAAATACCTTCCTTGCCCCTCCCTGGAAAAAACCCTGCTTACGTCCATGCCAGTGTTGCCTGTCGGTTGTCGCCTGGTACTTGTCGCCTCGATCTGAAGTCTCCTTGAAGGGGTCAGGGGAAGAATTCTGACGGAGGCGACAAGCTACAGTGTGCTTCAACATCGACAAGAGACACGTGTCCCTTTTGTCTTGTAGACTAAAACATTCACCGCCCGTGCACGACAACAAGTGTAGGCGTTACGATGCACAACATTGATAAAATAGCAAGTTTGAGTGACACAACCAAGCGACATGCAATATTTGCAGCTTACCGTGCTGTATCAGTTCGAAACGTAGCATTGATTACCGAGGATTGTCGCTTGTCGCGTTACGCTTCGGTCTGGAATCTTCTTAAACGGCAGGCGACTGGCGACATGGAAATTTTATACCAAAGCAACAAGCAACATTAGAAAATTCAATATTACGTAAAACATTCACCGCGCATGCCAGAACAAAAGCACACTAGCACAGTTAGTTTAAATTCAAACATTCACCGCGCATGAGCGAACAAGAGCACAGCATTGAGAAAATTGCCTAATCAGAGTGACACATGCAACTTGTCCTGTCGCTTTCTGAATGGTTTGGTTTGGTTTGAGTTGCTGTTTTAAGTCCACTTTATGCACAGTAAGGCTAATCGGGACTGGACCTACAGTTTAAAGTGGGATCCGAACCACTTGTGCCTCCACCGGGTATCGAACCCGGGACCCCTCGATTGCAAGGCAATGACGCTACCACTGCGCCATGGGGGAGGCCCGCTTTCTGAATGCTGGTTTGCAAGTTAAACGTGTCACGTGCCGCTCGCCTTTGAAAGCTACACCAAGCCATTGTTTTATTCAATTCTCCAGCTTACTCTGTTATACCGATTGCTGCAACGTACGGAAATGCCCTCATTGGATAAGCAAGTTTCTAGAGATAACACCGAACGTTAGTGCGTATATTCTTTCTTTATTAACATCCATGCAGTGTTTCAAGTTCCATTTCATCTGCCAGAGAGTGTGATGTCAATCCTTGTTTATATTTATCTACATACGTTTACTGTTTCTTGAAGGAGTGAGGACATTGGTACTTCAATTGGTTTCGATATATGATAATACCACAGATAAAGATATATATCTTTATCTGTGATAATACATAGGCGTGTGCACGGGGGGGGGGGGGCAAATCATGTACGTTCGCAGTTTTTTTCCAAGGAGAGACAAGCAAGGCATTTTTCCATGGGGCATATTACCCCGATAATAGTGTTGCCCCCTAAAAAAACACCACTTGAATTTGAAATTATAGCATTAATATAAATTAATATGACTCAAATCAAACTATACGTGTGAAATATATACTTTTAGGTTGACATTCGATTTCTAAGGAAGAGGTGTGGTCATTCTTACCACCGCCCCCTTTTCAGACGTCTATGTCCCTACATTATTATACTTTCATCTAGAAATTTAGAGTAGAGGAATCTTATCGCCGTTATTAAACGATATTATACTCTCGTTGCCCCTCCCCAACCTTGAACGGAAATCAATTCTAAGAGGTGCAAGGGGGGCAAACATTGAGGTAAAAGGAAGCAAGACTAGCATAATCTAAGAATAGCAGAACAAAAGGATACTCAACAAGTTTTGACATCTTTCTTGCATTATTTCTTCCAGACGACCAGGAGCACCTGCAGGGGTCACATAGGGACAATTGCCCCCTTGGTATCAAATTTTGTACAAATAAACATTCATCTCGTAAAATTTTCTTGCTCGCTTCGCTGGAAATTTCTGCTTTTCTTACAGTCTTGTCAAGTTCAGAGCCGTAGCTAGGGGGTGGCGGAAGTTAGCCCTGGGCGCCGAAATGAAAAAAATTGTAAGAGAATGAAATGGCAACCCATGAAATGTTTTGTGCCATATTAAATCAATATTGTTTTCAGTTTGCAAAAATTTGGATTTAAAAATTTTCTTGCTCGCTTCGCTCAAAATTTTATTTTTTCTGTAATGCATTGTAAATTATCAGAGCGATAGAGAGAAGTTTTAACTACCATGTACTTCAGACTCTTGCTGCTAAACAGTTTTGTCTTAAATGCATGACCACAATTGTTTGGAGGAAATGGAGCGAAGCACACTTCAGAGACAATTCATTTATTCGTTATGGTGTCTCTATGTTGCTGCATTAGATCTCACATTATATATACTATATATATACAGTGAGATAAAATGAGGTTCTTCTTTCCCACCTGAACTTTCATCAAGACTTTGCCCCCCCTCCCTAATCAGATGGTCTGCGCACGCCTATGTGATAATATTTATTACGAAGCTCCAAAAATGCTTGTAGTGTGTTTTTTTTCGATAAGAGTTCAGCATGGTGAATTTCACAATGGTCCCAATAAAATGTGTACACACTTTGAATATTATAGAGAAAATGATGAAACGATTCTCTCGGGCTATCGACAAGGTGAGTTGTGATATAAACTTTTTATCATTCGTCGCCAGGAAAACTTCATGACTTACTTAGGCTATAGAGAAAATGTTCCTTAAGAAGACAGACGTAGATGTTTTGAAAAATTAAAATAAAATATCGCAGGTGTTCAAACTGATGTTCATTCTGGTTCAAGGTTCACTGATAATACGAACCAACTAAGTTACAAACACCGTGAATGAATTATCTCGTTATTTTGGCGTATTCACTTTCAGTTCAGTGATTTTGCCGGTTTTGTGATATGAATATCATACAGAGTGCGTTCCCATAAAACAATATTCAGTGCTGTTTCCAACTATGAACCCACGGTGTGTTCACCTAACCCGTCTGATCAATAGGTTTTTGTCAAGACAGACCCTCGTGGGGAGGTTCTCCATCTTGCTGGAAGCACTAGTCCTCATCCACATACTTTCCTCAGATATTCACCCGTGCGAGCTACTTCAAAATTTGATGAATATCGTTCATTCATGTCTCATGAGCTGCTTAGTAGTGGATGTCTTGTTTCCTGGAATGCTGTGTCTTGACATCATAAACCGTTCCATCTGGTGTATCTAAAGCGAGAAATGGTGAATTACGTTGCCGTATCTCTACCTGCTAAACTACCTTTGCACGTTATTAACATTTCCACACATTGAGTATGAATTTAGAAGAAGTTTGCCTTCACCAAAATTTAGATTCACTTCAGCCACCTCCTCATGACAATTATATCTCAAAACAATGACACTTCAGTGAACTATGGGCTGTAAAATGTGTATATATAGGGAGACATCTTGTAGATTGGGCACAAATGAAGGGTTAGGGAAAATAACAGATATGTCAATTTTCTGACGTAAGGGAGGTAGTGGTGTCATTTCTTGCCATGTTGATGCTGTGCTGGACTTTACAACATGTTTTCTTTTGTTTCATACACAAGAAACTTCAACTCATCAAAACGTATGTTATTTGTACCTTTCTATTTAGATGTTCAGTAACGTTTTGCAATTAAAATTTCATTTTTCTGTGTTTGACGAGATTGACTTAGCTGGTTTTTTACCATGATTCTTCAAATATATCATTTGATTAATTATAATAGTTAATATAACTACGTTACTAACAAATACATTTCATATCTGTAGTACCAGGATCCGAGAGTAGGCAATAAAATAAAAATTGCTCTTATTGTGTTACGAAGTCATTGACATAATTTAATAAAATCTGAGTAAAGGAATTGCGTTACTTCGTTACTTCAAAACATTGTTGTGTGGGTCTCTATTGATACATGTTTAAAACAAATACTGTATATAGGTACTATAAAAGGAGTATTAATTCATCTTCGAATAAGCATTAATGTTCAACGTTTAATTCAACACTGTTTACACGATGAATAACATATTCTGTTTTTTTCTGTCTTACAGTATACAGTTCGTTGAATTCTTCAGGAATCCAAACCAGTCTTCGTGCCTGCCCCCTGCTTACCTTTAGGATATGAATTGTTTTTAGGCATCACAACATTGGTTCAATAAAACCTGTCTTTCTTTGAAACACGCCTTGCCTAATTTTATTTCTTTCACATGTTTAGGAGATGCTAGTTGCATTATTTATATGTACAAAATCAGTCGTCAGACTTCTACATTGATCTATAGACTTGTGTCGATCCATCGTAATTGGAATTCTCTATGTTACTTTTTATCATTATTATTAGATCGATACATTTCCCAATTATGTTAAATTATGTGAACGAATAAACGAAGCACTGCAAGAAAGCTTACCAATGTGTGTGTGTGTGTGTGTGTGTGTGTGTGGGTGTGTGTGTGTGTGTGTGTGTGTGTATGTATTTATATATATATATATATATATATATATATATATATATATATATATATATATATATATATATATATATATATGCTGTATACTGTATTTCTCTTTAGCCATTTAAATAAAAATTCATAACGAAGTGAATTGAATACTTCGGCGGGAGCAGTCTGCTCCATCTTGAAGTACATTTTGGACGGCTTATGTATATGGGCATATTGACATGTGATACTGCAAGTTTTGCAATGATATAGGGCTGAGGACGAGACTAGTTCAGTGACAATCTCCTTAATGAAACGAGATTATGCAATCCCCCTTGTAGTCCAAAGCAAATAAACCACAGTGTTGCTCTAATCCTGTCGTATTAAACAATTTTTACGTTAAATGACATGTAGAAAGAAAAGGCATTCCTCCTGGATATTCAGTTTTGAAATAATTGTTTTAATACCCTACAACTATATCACGGTGATTCCTTACTTGTTCAACTTGTGGCGACGCATCTGTGTCCACAATAAACGAAGAACATATTTCTGCTTCATTTTCATGAGCACAATCTCAGCCACGAATACCAATAAGGAAATGAAATGACCTACAATGTATAAGCTGTAACCTCCTACAAGATCACCAATCAAAAGAGGACGTAATGCATTTTCCCTTTTCTTCTGGCCATTTCTGCACAGGAAGCAAACTCCTGGATGAAGAATAACAACCTCCTCCTCCCACTGCTTTCTTAGTCCAGAATCTCTTAGTTGACCTACAAATTGGTCCAAAAGCCCACCAAGAGATGACGCTTTAGGTAACATAAATCCCCAGTAATATTCAGTAACGCTCTCTCTCATTACATGAAACTTACAAGCTGTTTTCTCAGAAAGATATTCTACAATGCACAGTGAACCTGAAGGTAACTGGTCAGCAAAAAGTGTTATTCTTTCATGCTCCACTTGAGCAGCCAGTCTCTTCTTGCCTTTTGATTATTTTCTTAGTAAATGCATCAACAACTTCGTCTAATATAAGAACCCACTCGGGATCGAACACGCCCCATTTCAGTTCAGAATCTGCTAGGTGTTTCAGAGTGTCTAGAGGTGCCTCATAGAAAGGAATAGTGAGGAAAGGCACAAGATTACTATTGTAGGCTGTAATTATAGTAGCATTGGCACTAAGTGAACGCATATGATGAGACGCTTAATAGCAGGATCGTATGGTACACCAACACCCACTATAATATTGATAGATTTTAGTAGAGAGTAATTTTAGTGGATATATAGGTTTCTTGCTTGGGATTTCTGAAGAACTTTATGTATAAAAGAAAATGTATACAAAAGAATAGAAGTGCTGGTTACATATCCTACCGCAGAGTACCACACTTCTGCACTTAGAGGATCAAACACTCCACCTAAGTGAGTTACACGTCTTGGTTCTGTGGTGAGGAAAACCAAGCTAGAGTAAGTTATGGCTGAATATATGTCGAAATGCTTGGCGTTTAACTGGTTGATGTACGCAGAGGGTATTCCAAACTGGAATTCTCCGCTCTTGTACAATTTGTAGTAAGAAGTGGATGAATTATTCTCTGATGTACCCATCCACTGGACACCTGCGATTGTAAATTCGTAACTGAAGTTCTGCCTCTTGGAAAACTCAGCGAAAACTCTGTAATCTGATCCATCTTTATGACTTTCACTAACTACGTATGATGAACAGACTGTACGGAAACATTATTATTTTAAGTGCTTTTCCACTTACGGTAAAGGGCTCATTGGCCAAACTATGTCAAGTGAACTTACCACCCTTCCAAATATTGATAATGTAGAACTTTTGTGGCTGTAATTTATCACTAGACCTCGGATTTTAGTTTTTTAACCTATTTTTTTCCTTTGCAGGTATGTAAGAAATAATAAGTTATGTCAGCATTTCGTTAAAAAAACGCAACAACTGGTGAAGTTTTATAGTGCCTAAAAAAACTATTTTACTTTTAGAACCTATTTTAGGTTTGTGCCCCTAAATCAAGCCTTTTCTTAGATTTTTATATATTTTTAAAGGTTTTACAGGATTTTTATGTCACACAGAGGCATTTGCTTTGTTTGGTCACGAAAAAATTCAAAGACGAAAGTGTTTGAAACGTACTCTGTCGATTTCACTTCCTCCAAGTCCATGGTGATTTTTCAAAGCTATAAACAAAGCAAATGTCTCGTGCCACTGTTACCTGTACAATCCAAAGTGGTCTTATCTGTGTGGTGTTTCTCAGTTTCACGTCAATTCGGTGCTATGTTACATTCATGCCTTGAAACGTTTCAGCATTGAAGTTTGCACCACTGACTACGTTTGTGTTGACATATTATTTTCAGCATATAAGATGATCCTCACAGACAAAATTGCGGAGTTTGACTGTGGATAACATGAAAAAAGATTTTTGAATAACTACGTATACGGCGAATAGTGGATTTTAATAGCAAATTTGCAATGTAAGTTCTGCCATCGCCGAAGGGTTAGTCAACACACATAACGTTACGCAAAATAGTGCGTATTTCAGGATATAGATGTCCCCTTTTCATTGCGGGTGACTATACCTAATCAGCATTTTTCAGCAATTTTGAACTACTATAAGTTTTTTTTAACCTTCTTCAAGATTTTTCAAGCCTAACTTAAGATTTGTAGAACCTATTTTAGGATTTCTAGGACCTATTTTAGGATATTTAGGACCTATTTTAGGATTTTTAGGACTTATTTTAGGATTCTTAGAACCTATTTTAGGACTTTAGAGCCTATTTTAGGAACCTAAAAGCACAGTTTTTAGAACCTAAAAATCCGGGGTCTAGTTTTCACCAAAAAATAAAGCCATCAAGTGATACTGTCCACTTGAAACTTCAGTTTTGTTTCTGATAGGTACAATTGCATATGTATACAGAAAGAATTTAATCCATTTATTACTAACCAAGTTGTCTAGATCACTTGGATACTCCTGATACATGAAAAAGTACCTTGTCTTCTGTCTTTGCACGGTGCATATTGTAGCTTTATAAATAGAATGAAATGTTTCAGAAACATTTGTCGGTGATAGAAAGAAAACACGACATCCCTCATCCATAGCCTGTAGAAACTGATCATACTGTGTTATGAATTGGTTCGAAGTTCTTGTTTGAAACGAAATTGGAATGTATTGATGTTTATCTGCATTTCTGTTCCCCTGATATATTGTATATGCACTGTGATCAATGAAGAGGAAGGTTTGGACTGGAAGTTTCTGTGATAATAGTTTTCAATACAGCTTTCCAAGGCTTATCTCGTCGTTGTTCAAGTTGTTGAAAAGAAAGCCTGTTACTTGTGATAATATACTGCCAGTTATTAAAACGATTCTCATTAATATTTCACGGACAATCCTGTAAGGTAGAAAAATGATTGTAATTTATAGAAATCTATTACAATGAATTTCTTTGTTCCGCATTAAATTATATTGCCTTTCCATAAACATTTATCACTTTCTTGATGAACAGTTCTTTGTATTTTTGCACTTTTTCATGATGCACAGAGGACACTTTATATGCTATCTTTAATGACACCCCTCATCCAAGTTTTCAAGCTACAATTTCAACATTTTAATAAATTGAGGTTTATCCTGATGTCTCGTGGTAGGTGTTTGATTGATTTGATTCATCTTACTTTGTGTTTCTGCTAATTGCGAGGATGAGGATGAGTGATGATATGTGAAATTTAT
The DNA here is from genome assembly GCF_977018435.1 of Lepisma saccharinum. Lineage (NCBI taxonomy): Eukaryota > Metazoa > Arthropoda > Insecta > Zygentoma > Lepismatidae > Lepisma > Lepisma saccharinum. The sequence goes on from NC_139238.1 coordinate 51,215,833, forward strand.
GGTGGAAAAATCACAAAGAACAGAGGGGTTCGATTTCGAGACCACTAGTGTCAGAGGGAGCTCTGATAACCACTCAGACGGCGCGGTGTAACTATTAACATATAAAGAAACGTAAAGTGCATATGAAAGTATGTAGACAAAGGCTCTGCCTGAAATGTTTTGCATTTACCCAAAACTTACATGGAAGTAAACACTGATTTCAAAAGCACCAAACCTTTTCTATTTCGTTAAAACCCCATTTCATGCACTACGGAGAAAATACAGGCAAACAAGACTACTCAAAACTCCGAAAATAAGCAATGTAACAGGTAACAAAGGCTCATACCGTCAGCTGCGTATCGATACTGGAATCGCCTTTCTAAATCTATAATAATATTTGCATTAGCCATCAATAATCGTTATTTTCTAGGTAACAACACACGTCGCACACAACAAAGCAATCAAGAAAGTAATGTTCAAATACAGATAATCAATCATTAATGTCAGTCTTCCAGTTCGAACCAATTTTACTTGCAAGTAAATACTTCTTGTTTGCACAATCATTCATCAAGAGCATAGCTTCTGAACCTGGATGTTGGTGTAATTTACTGATTCTTTCAGTGTTAAACCGATTCAAGGAAAACGGAAATTTGTCGCCACTAACACCTAAATGTCTGCAATTGATGGAGCTCCAAATGTATGCTTTTCTTTCTTAGGGGGCCTCCTCGATGGCATGGTCTCCTTGTAATCAACAGATCCTTGTTTCGATACCCGGTGGAGGCACATAGTGTTTCGGATCCCACTTTAAGGCTCCTTCATACCGCGACGAAAACGCGCAGTGCAGACGTTCCTTTTTAAACAGATTTTTCAGTTACGAGAAAAGATAGAACCTCGGGGTTTGTTTTCTATCCTTCAGAAAATATGGCTGCGTAATTCCTACAAAGCCGAAATTTTAAAAAAGAACCTGTAAATTGGGCATAAAAATGGGGAAAACCCTAATTTTCACATGCAATTATCTCGTTAACCACACAAGCTTATGGAAAACTGTTTTGTTGGGGTCATGCAATGTTCATTGTACTTGACATTAACATCATCACTGTAGAAGTCAGTTTTCCTATTTTGAGACTGTTTGAGGAAAACGAAACCCTTGCAATACGTAAAAGTGTCGCTGCACTGTGGCGACACCTCGTGCAGATAGTTAGAAGCGTTCTAAACCCCACCCACAGTAGAACGCGGAGGGATACAACAAAATAGCTCGTGAAGACAAAACACGATCGCAAGAGACAGGGAAGTGTGCATGGGTCAACTGGACGTGTTCAATTGCAAAATATGGGTGACGGCATCAAATGTGTTTGACATAAGATGTGGGCTCCGAGAAAATCGTCTGCTGCAGAAACAACAATGAAGTTTCAAGCGCTACAAAATCGCCGGCAAAATAACCACACAGACGTTCACGTATTGTGGAAGGGTTCAGAATGAAATATAAATAATACCTATCCGTTTACTACATCATCAAATGGGGAAGTATTTATCGCTTTCCATTAGACGTTTACATTGTACGTACGTAAACCAGTAACGTTATTTTGAGTAGTTCAATTAAATCGGTCTCCTTGGCAAATATTACGCTATAATACATAGAACAAGTTTGCTGGGGGTCCGGACCCCCCGAAAGGATTATGAAGTACTAAAATTCAATAATGTAAATATACTCCTTTAGCAATTTTTGCATATTTGATGGATAATTTCCTCTGAACGCGTATTGGAAGGGAAGGATTATAGCTATTAATATAATACGGCTTAAAAGTATAGCACCCGAAATACTTATCAAGTACTACTATTTTTACTCTGAATATATTGGAAGGCAATGATTAGGATTGAGATCATAAGGCTTTGAAAGACAAAGTATTTATTTAGGGCGTCTGGACGCCCTCCCCCAAACGAAAAGATTACCAAGTAATAAAATAATAACAATACTCGTTTAGCATTAGTGAATTTATTGGAAGGCAAGGATTATATTGGGATCGTACGGTTTGAATATTAGAAAGAAGGTTTATGCATACTACAACTCACAACAATATGTATACAATATTAATCGGAAACTTCACTGTATCTAACATTTATTTCGTTATGCAATAGTATTCAATTCTTCTTCTATTTGACATTAATTTAATTGCCAGGCACGTGTTATTATGTAAATGTTTCTACTTTTAACTACAGGTAAGCTACAGAATGAATATACACTGTTTGCCTCTTTACCTAGTCACATAATAATAATATATTAATTTATATATTGAAATTAGTATTACTTTAATTCAATTAAAATATTATTATTACTATTATTATTATTAGAGCCCGGAAGTTCAGGCATTTATTTTCGTTAAAATAGGCAGGCAAAAAGGCATTTATAATGTGGAAAATAGGCACTAAAAATGAAAAAAAGGCAAAATAAACCGAAAAAAAGGCACATTTGGAAGTCGCTTACTTTTATCCATAATTTCTGGCAAAATGTTAAAATCTACATTGGGAGGAGCATTTCGATTTTCTCCGTCTTGATTGCACATAACTTCAAGGTGTTTTTTTAAGTTTTCAACATTAATTGATTTTCGTCTGTCAGAGAGAATGTTTTTCATAACAGAGAATGATCTTTCTACTTCGACAGAAGTTATTGGAGCATACATAAAACAAGCTAATCTAGCTGGACTCATTTCGGTAACAGCATTTTCACCTTTTTGAATGTCACAAATTGTTTTCAATTGTTTCAAGTCCTCATTTGCACTCACTACCCGTTTGAACTTTTCCGCAACAGCTGACCCCTTTCTCCTGGCACTTCCATCATCTGCCGCATAGATTTCTCGTAGATTTTCATGGATGCTATAATTGTAATTGTCTCTGGCAATGCACCATAATGTGCAAAAATAAACTTGAATAGCACAGGAGTTTTTTCACTTCACGAATTGAAGCCGCTTCATTTTCTGGAAGAGCATAGATCACCTCACTGATTTTTTCAAGGTTGTTAGCGTAATATATAGCTGCTGATATCCAGGTTCCGCATCTCGTCAAGACTGGTTGTGGAGGTAAACTAAGCTCAGGCGCAACTTCCTGAAATTTTCATGTGTTTCAGATTTCAGATTTCAGAAATATCTTCTTTGTGTTCGAAATCAACCTGTCCACTTCAGCAGTCAATCATGCACAAGGAAATGTTATCCGAAAGGCAATATCCTAACTGAGCATGAAATACTTTTTTCTCACACTTTTCTCCTTCAGCAATGTTGAAACATGCGTGAGTTCAATATTATTTAAATAAGGCGAAAATTATTCACATAATAAACGGAAGAAAAATAAATGCCAACAACGTTTTTTGGGAAAAAAATAATTTATATACACATTTTTTTAAAAAAATGGTCAAATTTCATTGAAAAAGGCAAAAAAGGCATCACAACATTAACTTATAGTCTGTGCACAGCTTAGAGACACTATACCATGTGATACGCCTTGTTATGTTGGCCATATGAAATATTTTATTTGTTTTCTGTTAATTTCACAGAAATCTGTTTGATTTATTTGTTAGTTTCAATACTCTTGTTTGTGTTGATTTAAATTTGTAAATTTTGCTGTATATTTGTTACACGCAATATCGGAAGCGGAAGTCATTCCCGGTTTATGAACATTTGTAGAACTGTCCAATCTTTAATTGATTCCGTTTCCGGGACAACAGTGCGTGAAAAGGAAAAAGTAAGTTGAGTTGCGTGAGATGATGTTAATTTTGTGAAAAACACTGTTTTAAAGGAAAAGCCGCAACTTAATTGATATGTGATTGCGTTTGTGAATATTGTTGTTATTTGCAGTGATTGTTTAAAGGTAAAATGTGTTATTAAATTTGTAAAATAGCAAGAAACTATTTCTTTTTTCAAATCGTTACGTCCTGAGAATGCTCAGTGTAGCATAACATTAAGGAGAGTCTCATAACTCCTCCGCACAGGGAAATTGGGTAGCTACCGTGACGTAGTGATCCGTGATGCAGTGGCGAACACCAGAAATTAACGTCACACATGAAGCGTATTGCTTTCAAATTAATGTAATTAGAGAGAAGGGACATTGAAAGTTTGGAGGCGGAGATGTAAAAGTGCAATCTTCAGGAGAAAAATGACCCCACTTCCACTCCGAAGTCATCCACACCGAAATAACTCGACTTGCTTCAACAACTGAACGAACTCAACATATTACCTGCACTAATCACATTAATGGAGGGATTGCAACAGATTAAGAATCCTACTTTATCCGACCAGCGGCTGCAAGTTATTGCTCGCCTTGCCAACAGAATATAATTGTTTTATGTTGTTATGTCTTGTATTGTATTGGGAATCTTATAGGAAACAATGAAAAATTTCTCTTCTTGCGACAGTTGCAGAAGAGCATTGAAAAAAATTCGATGTAAAGAACATTATTGTTGTAATTTGAATATTGTACTTTCTGACACCTGTAAATGTTGAAATAAAACAAGATGCAGCCGAAATAAATGCCGATTACTGACCGTTGTGGTCATAAAAAAAGAAAAAAGAAGAACAAAATAGCACAGGCAGACGTGATGCAGACACAGAGACATCTAACGCTTACAAGGGAAAACTAAAAGAACAATAAATAACCAATCAATCGATGAAGTCATCAATAAAACAACCAACAAACAGTATTATATTATACACCACTCTCTTTCATAACAATCATTTGTCACTGAATCAATGACCATATTTGGAAACCATTGTTTACTTCACATTCAACCAACGCAGCCACAAGCAACAACTAAACAAAGACATTCAATCGATGACGTCATCAATAAAACAACATGTAAACAATAACCAGCAACTACCTTTCATAACAATCACCTATCAATCAATCAATGACCATATTTGGTAATCTGTGTATACCTAAAATGTACAAACATTTACAAAATTATTTTTTTACTTCCAAAAGAGATATTGATCACTTACCGATTATTGGAAAACGATTAAGGAAATCGATACTAAGCTAGCCCTTAGCTACTACGTATTAAATAAAAAATGTTTGCAGCATATAACATTTTCCCCCAGTAGTTGAGGGAACTATTGCATAATGGACTCTTCTTCAGCAGAATCCCTTGTGTACTCTCAGTTGAACAGAAACAAACAGTGATCTAGTAAATGGATGTTGTATTTGGTGTATGTTTTTCCGATGGAAAGCTTTGAACTTTTTAGACCTAAATTGAAAATGGCGTTTACACCATGGAATTTATATTTTTTGAATAACAAAGAACGCAAAATGTTACGTAAAACTTGTTTTTTTGAGTTGCGTAATTACAATAATTTCTCTGATATATTATGTATATTATTCTCTTAGATCTCGGATATTGTTGGAAAAAGTATGGCGACAAGATCTTATTCACAAACTTACCGAGATTACAGAGTTGGTGGGGACTATTTTCCATAGAAAATATTTGATAGAAAAACGTTGCTGTACAATGCATTCCCAGATGTAGAAGCAAGTAAGGACATTGCATTTCTCATGGAATAACATTCTCATCAGATATGGTTCATGCATGATGTACCTAGGTACTTGCTGAATTCAAATGTGCAAGTCTGAAAATAAATGGTGTTCTCTGTTTCTTGCATTAAAAAATAAATGTGTATGTGTGACACCTTGCAATAGGACAGAACAATAGAAACAAATGTCCTAAATATTCCACTAAATACTTCAAATATACACAGCAATTATTGAGGTAGGCCCAGGCCCGAATATCCCAATTGGCTTCATAGGCCCGGGCCTAGAACAGCAGTTTGGTAGAGGTGACACGATTGTTTGTTTTACATTTATAAGGAATACATAATTCTCGGATTGCCTCTTCTTTTCTCGGGACACAAGAATGGAATGACTTAATGTTGTTGTATTGTAAATATAAGTTAACGAAGAATATTTCTTAAGAGAGATAGGCTAGCAGAGCTCGGAACTAATTTACTAACTTGTTGTTTTAATTATTGATGTTGTTGTTTCGAATGTACAGTATTGTGCTGAGCCAGGTCAGCGCTTGCGGCAAGAACGTGGAGCCTGCAGCTTGCTTTTGAAAAGCAACACCGGCTTGGCTGCGTTCGAAGAACGCCGTTCTTTGTTACTGTCGGCATTGGCCGCATATCAAAAGCATGTGATTCGTGTTGAATTGTTGAGAATTAAACTATCGGCGCAAGCATTATTATTAACTCGGTAATGGAAGCACAAACACTAGATCCTTCACATAACCACACACAAAAAAGTCGCCGTGATGCAATGACAGCCGTTGTTGATCATCATTTCCACATTATATTAACCACTGCTTTCTTATTTTGAATATTTACTAGAAGAGGGACATAGGTAGAAGCAGAAAGAAGTGAAAATTTACACATTTTCAAATTCAGTTTGTGTGGACTCCCACATAATTTCCATCCAGATGCTTTAGCCTCATTTGCTCATGTTTTCTAAGTAATGTGTCCATAAGGTGGGCAGAGATTTGTTCCAAATTATCTATATCACTCAAATATAGAGTCTGGGTCTTGGAACAATGGCAGAAAGTAAGACGTGTTTCTTCAGATTTCTCATATTTGTTTTGGTTTAGGACCATCATTTGGATCTATATCTGCTTCCCTTTTTCTAGGATTAGTCTGGCTGGTTGATGGTTGAGATTCACAACTCTTCTTATGTCTGTTTAGATTAGGTATGCTAATAAAATTTCCACAATAGGGACAGGGTTGGGTTGGTAATATAGAATTTTTAGGTTGGCCAGTGCTTTAGATATGAATTTTCCACAAATGTGGCACTCAGTTTTATAAGTAGGATTTACCATTGCTTTTATTTGGATTTATATATACATTTTTCTGGATATATATCACAACTCTAGAGGGTGTCTATATTTCAATCTTGCTTTGAGATAATATATTTATCACAAATACTTTTTAAAAATTAAATAGAAACTAATCTTTGCTGAAGTGTTTCAAGAATAGTAAATTATTTTGGGTAATGTTTATTATATGTAGATTTTGCTGGAGACACAAGTTTATTCTTAAGTGTGTCAAAAATAGTAAAATATTTTGGGTATTGTTTATTATATATAACATAGATATTGCTAGAAAATCTAGTCTATGGTTAAGTATATCAAAAATAGTAAAATATTTTCGGTATTGGTTATTATATATAGATTTTGCTACAGAAACTACTCTATGCTTAAGTACAGTATGCGCCAAAATATACAGTACTGAAATGATTCGAGATGCGCGAGTATCAGTACTGAATATTTTGGAGCATACCGTATATCAAAAATGGTAAAATAGTTTGGGTATTAGTATTTATATATATAGAAAAAGAGACCATACAGACCAATCTTGGCAATACTACCATAACCGGTAGTAGGTAAAACCGGAAGTAGGTAAAACCGGAAGTAGATAAAACCGGAAGTAGGTAATACCTGAAGTAGGCATGGTCAGAAAATTCATGAGCACATAAAATCTGCAAGTGTAGAAGGGAGGAGAAGAGAGAAGCATACGAATATACATACACACCCAACTAATGAACAGAGTCACGTGGCCCTGAGTGCAGAATTTTCCCAAGCCAGACATTCAAGAATGTTAATCATCATAGTACGAGAAAATAGAAATCGTAGACAATTTGCTACACCTATGAATTAGCTAAATCCACCAGAAGATATTAAAATATAGCTTAATTTTGGCCAAAATAGATCATAGTATCAATTGATCTTACATAGAGAATGTTGTTGCCCAAATTCTCACATCTCTTCTACTAACATGATATCATGTTCAATTTTGGAAGTGCCATGCACATGAGATCCTTTTGGTATTGATGCAGAATACCTGTAAATTTTGTAAATTTCTTCCGTGAACCAGACAACTAATACCATATTTATTTTTTAGTCCTATTTTTCGAACTGACACAATGTATTTCTTAAAACTATATTACAGCCTAGTCACAAGAGATAGGACATAAAGTGTAAAGGCTGTTGATAGCTTTAGTAGGCTAGTACCTACTGGTTGCTTGCCTACTCACCTGCAATTTTTATAAAATAAATTTTTTATCATTCACAACTAACTAATGCCCAACTCTAGTGTTCCACATTTTCTTCTTTGAGTTTTAACTTGAAATGACTTTAATGTCAAAGGGACAATCTAGAAATTACAAAAATACAAGCAGACATAATATTTGTTGCCATTACCAAACGAAAATTAAAGCGTGCCAAAGCTAAGATAAAAAGATAAAAGAACAGACTGTAAATAAAGGAGGGATGTTACCTAGAAACTGCATATGTGTTTACATATTGAAAATATTATGTATACACAGCCTCACACACACACATAGATACATACATATTATCATCAAATGAATTTCATACAGCAAACCCTGCATTCGCAAAATCTGAATAATCAACATACTAGACGAGCATATTGTTGCTGAAATCTACCTAATTACATGCAAGAACAACTTCTATCAACATTACATTTGCCCTTGAAACCAAATGTTGGCACACCTAGTGGCAATAAAATAGAAACAATAGACATATCATGGAGAAACAATTAAATGAAAGTCAAGAACAGGTTATAGTGTAATCAGTGCAAGTGTTAGAAAAGTTCAAGTCAAGGCTGCATTCCCAGTTGTTTAGAAAAAGAAGGGAAACGAGAAGGTTTCAGAACATCTTTTTCGAATAATAAGGATCGTGGAAGGTATATTGATTTAATTTATTGATTACACTGGGGAACGAAAAAAATATTTTATTTTGTGGCATAAAGTTTAATAACAGTTTCAGCACACAAAACAGCTGTGATTGCCAATTGTATGATTGGTTCAGTTGAATTGACTCCAGTTATAAAAATAAACACACCATGGAAAATGTTGGAGGTAAAAATACTCTACGCTTTTCTCGGTAATATCAAAATTTGAAAATGGGCTGAAATTTCCATTAAGAAACTTATTTATTTATTTGTAAATTGTTGCTAGGCAACTTATGAAGCATTGCTATGCAATATATCGGACACTCAACAAAGCTTAAGGAAGAATACCAAAACATAAAAATGGTTTTAGAAAAAAATGAATATGCTGAACATAAGTGGCTCGTGTGTGTGGATTTGAAGATGGTGAATTTTTTACTAGAACAGAAAAGTGGGTACACGAAATATCCCTGTTTCCTATGTTTATGGGATAGTCGTGCTAGAGAAAAGCATTGGACGATAAAGGTTTGGCCCCCAAGGGAAAATATTACAGTGGGAAAGCTAATATCATTCATGAACAGCTGATAGATAAGGACAAAATCATCCTTCCGCCACTGCATATTAAACTTGGGTTGATAAAACAGTTTGTCAAGGCCTTAGATACAAGTGGTGATTGTTTCAAATATATATGCCACACTTTTCCAGGACTAAGTACTGAAAAATTGAAGGCAGGAATCTTTGACGGATCACCACAAATTCGTACACTTATAAATGATTCCATTTTTACAACTTACATGTCTTACATCGAATCTGAGGCCTGGCTGAGCTTTGTGTTCGTCGTCAAAAACGTTTTGGGAATCAGAGCAGAAAACTACCGCGATATAGTTGGAATTATGTTGAAAAATTTTGAGAAATTGGGAGCTAATATGAGTGTGAAGATACATTTTCTACATAGCCACATTAACAGATTCCCTGAGAACCTTGGTGATTTTAGTGAAGAACAGGGAGAAAAGTTCCATCAGGATATAAGGATAATGCAAGAAAGGTACCAGGGACGGTGGGATCGCCACATGATGGCCGACTACTGTTGGAGCTTGCAGAGGGATTGTCCTAAAAAGAAATACAGCAGGAAATCGTATAGAAAACGTTTCACATACTTTGTTACTTCATTGTGTGCATATTTTCTTAATTATTATGGTCATAGGCCAATATATATTTATTTTTATAATAATGATTACAATCACGAAAAGAAATATTAAATTGTTGTTGGAAGTTCATTTATATGTATGTCTTATGTTTCCGTCATTTTGGTTTAGTTGCATTTATTTCAAATATTAGAGCCAATTCAGGAAATATATTATTATATCATTATTCAGCAGCATGAAATTGCCCTAAATTAGCTCTCAAACACTGTGCCGCAATTTCACTGTTCCCCAGTGTTATTGCACCTAGAAATGTTTCAATTATTGATTTCGTAATTCACAAAATTACTGGTAATATTAAACTGTTGTTTATGTTGTGTGCTAGAATGCATTGAATTGTTTTTTTATGTAAATTCAATTACGAAACACTAATATTATCAAATAGATTGCAACGTGTTGCATAAAATGAAACTGAGAATAGGATTTAAAATTTACTTCATTTATATTGTATTTTGCTTTACATTTCATACCATTGATAAATTTCTTCTGGAAATGTGCTAGGATAAACATAAGAAAGTATTTTTGATGCAATTTTGTTCTGTGTCGTTTCTGCATGTGGTTTATGGTAGGAATCAAACCATTAAGGTATCTCCCTAACAAGAATTACATTCAAATTTGCATAATAAAATTTTTGCAAAAGGTCAATGATACTTGTTGGATCGAGAAATAAAAGACTCGGTGCTAATATCCTTTTGACTATATTCTCAAGAACATGTACACAACACAGTAAAAAACATGAAAATCTTCACTTTTTCTGCCCGGGATGACAGTAATATAAAACAGCATAGAACAAAACAAAATACTGCACAGGATATTGCCCAGAATACAGAGTAAACAATATTGCCAGGTGCCAACTCACATAATATCTAACATCCTCCCACCTGAGTTGGCATTTCAAACAATAATATTTTCTTAGGTAATTTTATCTCTCTCCCACTTTGTGTGGTACAAGGTTTGGTTTCAGTGGGAGGGAGAACGTCTTTCTGATGTTTCTTTTTGGCTTGTGGCTTAGGTTATGAACTGTTCATTGCCTCACCTTCCACTGCAGTCACCTCCAATGGATACAATCTCTGTACAGGACGAAGTAGTTCACCATGGCAAGTTTTCAGACGTACCAATCTTGTCACTTGATCCTTACCTGGAAGAATCTCAGTTACACAACCCAATGGCCAATTATATATTTTCATATTGTCAAAGCCAATCAACACAATAGCTCCTACCCTAACAGACCACATTCTCTGTGTATGGCTTTTTGCGTTAACTGTCCAAGATACTCATTCCTGAAACAATGCCTGATATCTTGTCTCAACTTCTGACAGTAACGAAAACGATTATTGAGCATTGAAGAATCCACATGGTCACAATCAGGTACACCTGTCTCCCTGATTTCTTGTAAGAACATATCAGGTGTTAGAGAAACTAATTCTGTCTCACTTTCATACATGTAGGTAAGTGGGCGTGAATTAATTATGGCTTCACATTCACAGAGGATTGTTGTCATTTCTTCGTACTACAAAACTGATTTCCCGAGTGTTCTTTTCAACAGACCCTTCAGGACACGAACCAATCTCTCCCAAAAAACACCCCACCAGGCTGCACTGGGTGGAATAAACTTCCACTGGATTCGCTGAGCTGAGGAATATTCTTCAACTTTCTTCCAATCGGGTGTCATAAATGTATTCTAAGTTCCACTGAAATTGCAACCATTATCACTGTAGATTACAGAGGGTCTGCCTCTCCTTGACACTAATCGTCTAAAAGCCTGGATAAAAATCCCAGTTGATAGAGAAGTAACTAACTCTAAGTGAATGGCTCTATATACTGCACATGTAAAAAGACATGTCCATGCCTTTTTGTCATCTTTAAGATAAACAGGTCCTGCAAAGTCCACACCTTTTACTTCAAATACTTTAGCATCTCTAACTCGATCAGCTGGAAATGGTGCTGGAAGAGCTTGGATTGGTTTGGCTGCTTGTCTCCTGCAAGTAACACATTTCGAGAGCACTGAACGTACAGCTCTTCTACCACGAAGGATCCAGAAGTTTTCTCTTAAAATTCTTAGTAATATGTTTACACATGCATGACATGCTTTCTTGTGCCAATACATTATCAGCAATCTCACGACTGGATGTTGTGCTGGAAGAACTATGGGAAGCCTGAAATTTTCAGTATCTTCTCTGGCAATAATTTTGGTTTTCAATCGAATAATCTTGTCCTTGCCCTCATATGCGCACAAAGAGGAAAGGGATTTGTCAGCCTTTCCTAGGAATGCTGCTTGTTGTATTAGTCTTAATACTGCATTTTCTGCTTCCTGAAGTTCGCGAACACCAAGATCTCCAGATCTATGATTCTGCGAATTTCTACTATTATACAAAAATCTTTTGATCCATCCAATAAGTTTAATCACTTGGTTATAATTAGAGAAATATCTGTAATACCATCTAGACTCAGCATCTTAAGCTTTCATACTAAGCATCGTTGATGAAGGTAGCACATTCCTCCTTTCTCTGTCAACTTCCTCCTTGTTGATAAGAAACTCCATCGGTGGCCACTCACACGGATCCCCTTTCAACCAGTGAGATCACTCCCACCATAAGGATCTCAACAACTGCCTTGCATCACAACCTCTTGAAGGAAATTTGCTGGATTCATTTCACTGGGTACATATTTCCATGCACTTGGATCAGAGAGTTTTCTAATTTCTTTAACTCTGTTCCAAACAAATACTCCTCAAACTCCTTATCGTCGAATCCAAGTCAGCACCGTAATCAGTAGCGAACGGAACTTTATGTGCTAAAAAACACAGAAATATTTATTTTTTATGTGTCATAAATGTTGAAAATATGTGATAAAAACAGGAAAATATGTGACAAAAAAAAACATTTGGTAACAAAAACAAACTATAACATGCATTTTAAACACCTGAAATTAGTTTCTAAATGATTACCTCTTAGCGAGCAATTTTTTGGAAGAGTTGCAGTGGATCACCATAGTTTTTTCCAAATTCTCCATTGTAAATCTGTGACGATTATCTCTAAAAAGCATCTTATATTGTGAGAAAGATCGCTCCACGTCACAAGAAACAATTCTTGCATATTTGAATCACGAAATGTCACTAACGCTTAAGTTTTCCAAAGCTTCCTCTTCCTCTACTTCACTTTCCAAAACACATGCAATTTGGCACAAAGTTTGAAAACCTTGTTTTTTCCCAAAAAATTCTGTACATTTAGACACTTAGATCCAGTGAGTTCTTGCAGTTTTGATTCTACTATACGGACTTTAACAATGGAAGCTGCCAAAGTGTTCGCGGACGATTCAAGCTTTCATATGGAATTAGAGAGAATGGACAGGTTTGTTGAGATGTATGCCAATTCGACTTTTACGGAGGGCTCCATCAACAGTTCTTGCAGAATTCTTCTTTGTCGAGATCATTTACAACAGATACAATTTTTTCAAACTTCTGGGCATAACATCTGCATCCAACCAAGTGCCCCATCGCGTAACTACAGGTGTAGGGGGAAGGGGAACCTCAGGACATTTTTGTTTAAAATTGTCTATTCTTCTAGCCAACTTGATAAAAACTTTCTTGCCATTTGAAACCAGTTTATCGACATTGGGATAAAGAGCTCTTATCTTTTCACATATTCTATGCAACGCATGGGCCACACATTTAACGTGTACCATTTTGGGGTAGCTAACGGCAAGGCCTACTGCAGCTTTTTTCATGTAAGCTGCAGCATCTGTCATGAGGAGAAGAACATTGTCAAATGTTATGCCTTCCGGCCACAATAGCTGCATTGCTTCATTAAAAAGCCTTGCTATCATTACGTGTAGCCAGCCCCAGCTACTACTTACAGCTATTTTCTCCCAATAGGATCGTAGGTGAGGTGTCAGAAGTCTGCCAGCGAGGGTGTTCAAAGACAAAACAAACCTAGCACTCTCGATATGAAAGAGGTGCAGAGTAGCCTATAAACATTTTTCCTTCGAGGATTTCGAGGTGGATGAAGTCAATGAGCGATTTTATGTATTTAAAATGAAAATTCGCAAAATATGTATTTACATATGGAAAACTGGAAAATATGTGTTTTTATGTAAAATAAAATTTGCTGTGTTGACATATAAGGCTATAATCAGAATTTTGGCAAAAATGAGGGTCTGTATCTTATCGCAGAAAAAACATTTAATTACCTAAAGTTCCTTTCCCTAGTAATCAGTCCAAAAGATAATGGAGTTATCTTATCTTTTAAATTCAAATGTTCTCGAATCCTGGTTGCTAGCCTTGCTCCCACCATCGCGGCAAGCAATTCTAGCCGAGGAATTGTACTATTCTTTGGAGCCACTCGTGCCTTTGCCTCAAAAAATTGTACACTAACACCTCTCCTTGTGTCAACCCTCATGAAAACGCTTGATGCATATGCCACTTTGCTAGCATCACAGAACACGTGACTGCTCATAGAGTTAAGTTCATTGGATTCATAATCCCAGCGCATTAAACTTCTGGGTATCCTTACCTCTTTTAGCATCGGAAATTCTCGTACCCAATTTAAAAACTGTGTTCTTATTTCTTCACTAACCTGCTCATAACATCCGAGCCCTTCTGCCCAAGTCTGCTGAAGTAACAATTTTGGTAGAAGAGTCACGGGACAAGTAAAACCTAAAGGATCAAATATACAGTGTGCTACAGATAATATCACACGTTTCGAAACTGTCTTGAGCTCAACATCTTCAATGTCCAAATTAACATTGTAAATGCATCGGCTTCAGTATTCCAACTGAGTCCTAACACTGAAGTAGGGCTAATGTCCTCATCAACCCCTTGAGGGATGAATACTTCCACCCTCTAAGGTAAAAACCTGCTTCAGCCATAACTGCACGCGATTCTCTTATAAATTTATGGAGATTTTTGTGATTGTCTACACTGGTGGCACAATTGTCCACATAAAAGGAACCTCGTAATTTTAAAATAGTATCTTCTATATAAGCTAAGTCTTCCTTCCCGAAATGACAACTCTGCAATGCTTGATCCAAATGATGTTCAATAACAGCACCCAACAGAAATGGACTGCTTGTAACACCAAACACTACATGAGTATGTCTGAATTCTTGAACCGTTCCAGTATTAATATCGTGCCTCCAGAGAAATCTCTGGTAGTCTCTATCTTTAGGGTGTACAGCAATTTGTAAAAAAGCTCGTTTAATATCTCCTATAACTGCAATTCTTCCTTTCCGAAAATGTAGTAAAATATCAGCAATAAGAGCAATCAAGTTGGGTCCAGGTTCTAAACATTGGTTCAAAGACGGATGTCCTTTTACTTTAGCAGAAGCGTCAAACACTGGTCTAATTTTTGTCGTGTTACTGCTCTCTTTCACTACATGTCGATGGGGTAAGTAATGGCCAAAATTATGTTTCATCCTCTGGAACAACCTCAATGACTCTCTCGGACAACCATTCTTGTAGCACTTCATCGTAACTCTGTAACAGATGTTCTTGTTTCAACTTCTGTGTAGTTGACCAAAGTCATTTTTCTGCTAGTTCTTTATTGGTTGGGAGAGACGAACAATCTTCCTTCCATGGTAACTGTAGTCCATATCTTCCTTCAGCATTGAATGTCAGTGTCTGTAAAAATTGTTCTTGAAAGCCAGTGTGTGTTCTTCCGCAGACTCCTTGGCAATGGGGTCCTTGATCCCTATGGTATCCAGTTCCCACAGATCAGCTACGGCTTCACCAACATATAAATTCGATACCAACAAAGCTGTATCTGATTTTCTGTTTTCACCTGGAACTTTACCCATAAGTGTCCATCCCAGCTGAGTTTCCACAGCCACTAAACCACACTTTAATTTCACAACATGGCCAATCAGTAATTTACCACAAATATCCGCACCAATAAGAATTTCAACTGGACCTTTAATCTTACCCGTATCTGTTAACCTTATTTGACTTTTGTTCAGCTCATTTAACCAAACACCTGGTGTTAAATAAGGAATCTCACCACATATTGTATCTTGATCAAGAACATCAAATGTGAACGATTATTCTCTCTCAGTGCTACATACCTTAACATTATAAACATTATGATTACAAGGACTAGACATGGTACCACCAAATAGCGAATGTATCAAACTTTTTTGCCAATGGAGTTATAACACATATCTGTTACAAGAGATTTGCATATATACGATTTTTGTGAACCTGTGTCAATAAGAACTCTCACATTCTTGCTCATATTGTAGTTACCTTTCAAATCTACTACCAATGTCTGCATGAATACATGTGGATTTTCAAGTTGGTTTTTCAGTGTATTGTTTACCTCAGCATTTGATTCTTTGCCTTCAGAATAAGGGTCAGAATCATTATCTTCGTCTGAAATATTAGGACACATCAATACAACATGCTCTTTCTTGCAAACAATATATTTCAAATTGGCCTTGCACTTCTTCGATAAATGACCAAATGTTAAACAAGCAAAACAATGCTTTTTATCTTTTAGAACCTTCTGTCTTTCAGAGAGACACATTTCATGGGCCTTAAAGCAATCATATGAACTGTGCTTACCACCACAGAACAAACAACTTTTTTCCCTACCACCACTGACACTCAACAAATATGTCGCACTGGGGATAATAGGCTGACGCGGTGGAGAACACCTTTTCTTCCGAACTTTCACTGCTGCACCATCCAATTCAAACCCAGCTGCTGCAAGGTTGATTCGTTCTTCTCCTTCCACTTCAGCTCGCAGGAATGACATCAAGGACTGCATTCTTCCGGTCAGTGTTGTCTCATTATTTTCCTCAGCAGCAGACAATGCTCTTCTCTGCCACACACGCATCAAATCCTCTTGGAGACTGGACTCCACCAATGGAAACAGTATTGCTGCATATTTGTCGCTGGTAACCCATCGATTCTAATGCTCGAAGTTGGGACTCCAGTGTGTCATACAAAGTGCTGAAACAATTTTTTTTCTTGACGGTTCAACACCTTTTGTAACACCAATTTTAGCAGTTCACGCACGTACACTTCCACGAGCATATCATCGCGACCAAAACGTGATTTCATGGACTGCACAACTTTCGGGTAATTTTCTTTTGTTGGTGGAAAACTGTTCACGAGCTGGCGCGCACGAGAACCTTCAATTGTCGCTTGTATCAAATACTGGAACTTGTCCTCTGTAGGAATTGTATCATCTAATCGATCTTCTTGAATTGTCCTTAAAAATTTAACCACTCTTTCAAGTCCCCACCAAACTTCTTCAGTTCGATTTTAGGTAACTTGAATCTTCGATTCTTTACTTCCGAAACAGACTCACCTTGACAGAAGTTTCCTTCCGACAACTTAAAAATGTTTGACACTTCAATAGGTCGCTTGTTGAACAAACACTGATAATCCTCTGACAATGACTGTTCATTCTCTAACTCATTTTCACTAGCACCCGATTCCAACATCAAATCAAAAACAGTTATGTCAGCTTGCCTTATTTTCAAGCAACTGGATATTTGCTTGAATAACATTCCTGTCCGGAGTTTGCATCGCTAACTCATTTGCAATCTTCTCCGAAACACGTGTAAAAGCTGACCTAGCCACTGCACGGCATTTCTTGAGACGATCAATGTCCGTTGACATTTTTCCGATATTTGCACTTACTTTTTCTCCGGTCCAACACAGAAAGAAAAGACAGGTCCTGTCACGGTCGCCAATAAATGTTGGATCGATAAATAAAAGACTCGCTGCTAATATCCTTTTGACTATATTCTCAAGAACATGTACACAATAGACTAAAAAACATGAGAATCTTCACATTTTCTGCCCGGGTGACAGTAACATAAAACAGCATAGAACAAAACAAAATACTGCACAGACTATTGCCCAGAATACAGAGTAAACAATATTGCCAGGTGCCAAAGCACATAATATCTAACAATACTATAGTATAACACTGCTACTATGTGATTACTGCTATGATCATTCTGTATTAAAGGATAATGGCTAATTAATTGAGATTTCGTTTCAAGTCCAGTAATCAGGACTGGACCTCAGTTTAAAGTGAGACCCGAGCCAATATGTGCCTTCACTGGGTGTCGACCTGGCACCATTAAAGTGACAATGTTACCATTACACAACCACGGATACGGACTAGTTTTTAAAAGTTTGCAAACAATGTAATTCAAATCTTGCCACTCACGTGTCAATTACTTATTAACAGAAAAAAAAAAATCTTTTACACCTTGATACAAAAAGAAATAGGCTAATTAAGAACATTATTCTTGTGCTTTCTTATGTTGAAATAGTTTTCTTTGTTTCCTCAAATAGTAGCAATTGTTGTGTTTGCTTCTGTTTATTTTTGAGTTCTAGATTTTGCACTTCTTGTAGTGTTTTAACAACTGACCAAAATTCAGGTTTAACATAATTAGACCCGATATTAGATGTTTCTTCCCCTTTCATTGAGTGGGATAGATGGTGTTGCATTGAATGTAGCGCATACTATTGTCAGATTATATTTTTTCTGTTTCCAAACTCATCCCAAAATATAATTTACACAGAGACAACATTTAACTGTATAACATAATTTACTCCCTCGAAAATTTAACATATACTTCTTTACATATTCAAGGTAAAAGGTCACGTCATGTGACCTTGAATATAATTTTCAATATTTTTATGTAAAGATATTTTTTGTGAGACCTATGCTCCCTTAGCTTCAAAACAAACCTAAAATTCAAGTTATACCAACATGCTAAGCACATTTATCAATTGTTAAACTTGTCCTTGTAAGCCGCCCTGCTGTATACCATGTATAACTAAGCACTAAAATTTTGCATATGTAAGTTTCCTCTTGTCTTGAAGTAACTTACATGTGTGAAATGTCCTCTACGATCCTACCAAATTTCATGAAAATCTGAAATTGTGGGGTTGAATAGTTCATCTTGTTTGATGATTTGACTTGTAATGACACATATACATGTATTCGTACAGTGTAAATATTTAGTAAGGCCTCACTTAGGCCCAGGCGCGTGCCCAGGATTTTCGTAAGGGGGGGGGTCTATGAATCCAATACATTTTCCAGTTCACAGGTCAAATTTCTTGTAATAAATTAGATAATTAATATACTTGAATTTTACCCCAATGAACGCAATCAATGTATTTGCTATGGATGCTTCATGTTTTATTGCATCATATAAAAGCACCTGCTTGAATATTTCCAAATTATTAATATTTTATATTTAATTGCTCAAATATAATTTTTAAACAAAAAATATGTACACTCAACATTGTAACAACATTAAAGAGATTAAGACTACTTGATGTCTTTAAGACAGTAATAAATAAGGTACCACAGTTCAACAATTTAAATTCTGAAATTTAGGCATCGAGGTTTCTGTGCAAGTTCTGACAATATGTCGTCACAAGTAACTTTTATATCCCGGTGAATGTTCAGAGCAGCTAACCCATTTAATCTTTCTTCGCAAATGGTATTTCGAAGATAGGTCTTCAACCGCCTCAAAGTTGAGAATGATTTATCATTTAATGTTGTTACCGGGATTGTACATAATATGCGCAAACGTGTGTTTACCCAGGGAAATATTACTTCACTGCATATATCAATTGCTTCAAGAGCATTTACTGGACGTCTTTGCATTGCTGCAAGATGACGATACCACAGTTTCATTTCAGTGTGAGCGTCGTCGCCTTGTAATCAAGGTGTTCCGGGTTCAATACCCGGTGGAGGCTAATAGTGGTTCGGGTCTCACTTTCAACTTTAGGCCCAGTCCCGATTAGCCTTACTGTGCATAAAGTGGATTTAAAACATCAATTCAATCAACATTGTACTTGTTGTGGAGATGGTTTTGCTAAATATTGTGTACATTTTTGGCATTGTATTATTATATTATTGGTCAAAACATTTGTTTGACAGTCGATAAACAAATACGAACCCCTTCAGTAATTAACATTTTCTACTACAGTGTCATTAATGTGTCATATTCATTTTCATATTAGGCCTATGGAGAGGAATTTTGTATAATGTTAACGTTATGGAACTGCGAAACCAACTGTTGAAGGGGCCACTCCCCCCTTCCCCTCCGAAGCCTAGTACCGCACCACAGGATCTGTCACTGAGCCCGACAAAATCTTGCCAGACAGTGCTCGAAATAGAAATTCGTAGCCGAAAAGGGAGGGGATATTAGATCGATTTTGGAAATACGAGGGGGTACATCCTTGTATGGATCAACATGGAGACAATACAGTAGGTGGAGGATGCTCAATATGAAAATTATTCTAATTGGGGGTATGATTTGTGAAACTTTCTTAACTGGAGGCAGCATCCCCTACTTCGACCACTGATGCCAGAAAAGATGCTTTCAGAAAATGAATTTATTACTGCACACGTATATTACTTATTGTATTTGTTGCGTTTGTATACGAGAAATATTCAGAAGATTTGTAAGGAATATTTACAGTTAATAGCATGCCTATCTAGTCTATCCCGTGTCGTAATACAATTTTTATCCCTTTCCTACAAAATAATAAAACTGTCAATGGCAACCGTGATTTTATAATGTGGTTGCATACATATACACTGTATAGTAGCACCAAGCTTTCTGGGTCCTCGGAAAATACGTGAACCACAGGCTTCCCCGTGGCTTTAACTAGCGACACTAGTGCCACTGCTCCGACGCCAGGGTTTCAAATGCCTTGGTGGATCTATAAGATAGGTAATATCGTTTTTCGAGGGTTCGTTAACAAAACAAAAAGTAAATGATTGTAAAGTCCATTTTATATTCAGATACGTTAATCGGGACTGGACTTAAAGTTTAAATCGGGATACGTACCACTGTGCAATGCACCTTCACAGGGGATCAAACCCAGGACCTCTTTGATTACACCACCATCGGTGAGGCCCCTGAAATCATTGAGGGAACTTGTTCATCTTCATGTTCTCTCGCCCTGCGAAAGTTTATTGGTGATATAGGGTGACATCCTACACACGTCTTCCAGACATACACACACGGGCACCCCCCTCCCTTGCACACACACGATTGTATGCTTACAGCACATGCTGTACCCTCCCAGAAAAACAATTCTAAATCCGCCTATGGATATATCTGCTATCAAATAATGAACGTCACTTATCTCGACAGTTCCTTGACATAATTTTGCAACAAGGTTTGCAATATCTTCTGTTATGCCTTCTTGTTGAATATCAAGAGTCTGAAAGTTTGCACGTTTCACTCTCGCAATTCGGATGGAATTCCTCTGAACTTAAATCGACCTTTTCTGACTTTCTATTTGTGGAAGGTGAAGCTTCAACTTCCATTTTTTGTTTCTTTTGGAAATAATCTAATACGTATTTCTCCTCTTTTCTCTATCCATCTTTAGTTCCACGTCAAAAATCCATTACACACGCAGAAACGTAACACAAAACACGACCACTTCGACTTGCTACCTTGCAGACTGCAACAGTGCAACTCGCTACAACCCCAGTGAACACCAGGACTTGGGACAAAGATACCGGGCGGTCGAATGTCTGAAGCATGCATCCAGCTAGGTCCAGCTCAAATTACGTCACCAGTGTTGACAGCAACCAGTAGTGTCACTGTCAGTAGTGTTGGCAACTGCTAAATTATTTACGCACAAATTCAAGTGAGATCTTTCACACATGTTACAAGAAAATTCAATAAACTGAAGGCTGGAAATTGGTTGAGAAAAACTATCTAATTTGTAAAGAGCACAAGAGTAAAACGTATAATATTTTGGCATATTAATTGCTTTTATTTTGTTTATGAAACTGACTGGGCCAGTTGGGCTATATAACGCATCCTTCACCCCTCCCTTCCTCCCGGCATGCTATTATACAAAACATCGCTTGCCTCCTTCGTAAAACCATGCTTCGCTACTGCCTGCAACAATTATTATTATTATTATTATAATTATTGATATTTTGAAATAAATATGCATCCAGGTGCGAAATAAGATTTTGACTGACTTTACCTACTAATTGTAGTGATTCAAATCTCACAGAACTTTGCTCTGCTGGCATAAATGATATAAGAAGGGGAAAGAAAGAAAAGGGAAGTTAGCAGCACTGTCGTAACAGGAAAGGGAGGGTCATTCTCCTAAGAGGGTCATCGTGGGTGAAAGAAAGGGGAGGAGGGATTCCTTCCGTTCGCATTCCAAGGGTTACGGCTCTTTTCTTGACCATACTGAGAAGGAAATTCTCCTTCCTTTTCAGTGACTAAGGAATGAATGAATGCTTGTGCATTGCTGTAACTCAACTCCAATATTATCAAAAGTAATTGAAGAAGCAAATACATTTCTCATTGCCAAATGTAAACATTTTACAATATTGGCGATTTATGAAATAAAATGTATTTCTGCTTTGAATTTTTTTAAATGACGAAACCAATGGGGGGTTAACCCCCACCAACCCCCCCCCCTGGGCACGCCACTTAGGCCTCACCGTTTACAAAAAGACAAAAACAAAAACCGGTATTGAATTGGAAACACTTCTGCTTCAATGCCGAAACTCTATCCAATATAAGGTGGTGTTCACAACTGTCAGTCGTGAACACCACACGAAGAGCAATGTTAACCATGAGTCATCAAGGAATTAGCACAGCGTTTCTTTCTGTGGTCATTCGGCTTCGGAAGAAATATTTCGTGTCCATTTTGAGCTCTCAAGAAATCAGATTCTGAGCTGGCGATTTATTTCCTTCATAAATGAAAATAGGTTGCTCAGTTTTTCGTTTCTTTTCTCTCTTTTGTCATTAGCTCTAAAACAAATATAAAAAGTAAAAACTGGTAACTTTGCTATTTTTACGACCATATCATATCCCTCTTGTTTACTTTCAACGATAAGGATGAATATTGGAGTGACCAGAAAAAAATAACGAACACAATAAGCTCTTAAAAATTACCCAAGCTTCGAAAATAGATGCCAGCCCCAGTGGCAGAGTGGTTATCACATCACGCTACGACGCCAGGGGTCCCGCTTTCGAATCCTGGCCTGGGCATGGATTTGTGAATGTCCATTCATCAATTTCATCATATCGTCACATATTTGATTGAGTTTGATTGATTACGTTTGTGTTTGAAGTCCACTTACCTACTCTAACACTTTTGTCACCATAATTTTCATTTTCTTTTTTTCCTGTTTCCAGTATTTCTATGTCATAGACCATCACTAAACACACCTCTTGTTGCCTTCAAACATCAACAGTGTTGCCACTGTACCTCATTTTTTTTTTTAAAAACACCCATTTGGACCGGTACGCCTTTACGAAGCATTTCAGGATTGGCTATACGCGAAAACGATCGGTTTTCTTCCCTGAACTATAGATGGCGAAATAGTCCACCTACCCAATGTGGAATTGACGTCCAAATTTCCATACGAATGTTTGACATGCAATTTTCCATGCTTTGTGGAAAAATAAATTTACACTTTCCCTTACATTTGGCAACACTCCATGAACAACACTGCACCCCGTTTGTTGTTTCTATGTTTAAAAATATCTACTTGGACAGGGCTAACATTTCGTGTATGACTTATGTATGTATAGGTTTCGGTTACAAAGTAACGCCACTCTTAATTCCCAGTTGCGCCGTTCGTGAGACACCCTGTATTTAGGATATATTACGTTGTCTTCTTGCCTCTTGGTTAATCCGTGGCGATGAGAATGATTGACCAATTGATAACATGGATGTGATGGTGCAAACATGCCTTAATCATGGTTCGAACTTAAGACCTCTGTCTTCAAAGCACTTTACAATCTGCCACGTGTGTCTTTTCATCTCCAGTCACCATTAATTTCAAGAGGTAGAAAATGACGTTACTCAAACAAATTGTATAAATAATTTCCATGACCATAAACATTTGTTGCACTTGTTGAGATAAATCCATACCCTCGTAACGTTATAGGAACTGTTTTAAGGGGCAAAACCCCCCTCAAATGTCAAGATGAGGACAGATTGAAGTGGGAAAGTGACCCCTGTGTCCCCTTCAGGTTTCCATGCTCTGCTATTAGATTCGTGGAGTGGACATAGTGATATTATTATGCGAGAGGTGACACCACGGGACAAAAACATTACTCTGTTGACAATACCTAAAGGATCGACTGGCACTCTGCAACCATTAGATGTGTATGGATTTAGGATTTGGAAAAATTTCGTGCGACGGTTTTCCGATCTTGTCCTGTTACTACACAGTGACATTAATCTCCACCTACGCAATAACATTATCAAACTACAATCACTCACACATAACCAGTTGTCCTCACCTAGGTTTCGACACGTCTTCGTCTTCCAATACTCACGGTATAAGAGTGGGCATCTTCCCGAAAGGCCACCTCCATTTGAGAATCCGGTGGCATTCTGTTTTGGTGGTGACAGTAATCCGATATGTGATGTTTGTGGTGCAGTGGCAGTAATCAGATTTGCATGATGTAACCGAACATTATGTTTAAATAATGTTTTGAAGAGTACCATTACTGTGACGAGTATGTACATTGACACCGTGGAAGCAACATAATAGGGGTGGTTTTCAATGTGATGCATGGGTACTTGTCTTTACTTTGTGTTGGCAGATCGGTTACCATAACGTTGTTTCGTGTTATTTCCTGGTGGTAATAAATGTTTTATACATGCTGTGCATTCATCTATGGAACTATCCTCTTGTGTCCTTGGCTATGGATATCACCTATATGATATCTAGGTCATGCTTGATAGGATTATGGTTCCCGTGTGCGACTATTTTGATGCTCCGTTACCCTGCTTTAATCCGTCTATTGTTATGCTCATGGCTATCCGGGAACAACGGTGTCTATGAATTCGGCATCTCTCTACAATTGCACTGCGTTTGGTACCGACAATCACACAGTTCTGTGCTGTGTGTGTTCCAATTATAATTATATGATCGTGTTGTTCCTATGCCAGATTTACCTGGTTTCGGAGTCAGATTCCCACTTTAATTTGTACTCATCTTGACATTTGAGGGGGATTTTGCCCCTAAAACAGTTTTTAGCCGAGAAAAACACGTATTTCTTCCTTTGCGTCCCTCTATACACCTGCCAAGTTTCACTGAAATTGGAGGGGGACACAGGGGTCAAATCCGCGCTTCACTTTGTTCTCATATTGACATTTAAGGGGGGTTTTGTCCCCTAAAACAGTTTTTTAGCCGAGAAAAAAACACGTATTTCTTCCTTTGGGTCCCTCTATACACATGCCAAGTTTCATTGAAATCGGAGGGTGACACAGGGGTCAGATCTGCACTTCACTTTGTCCTCATCTTGAGATTTGAGGGGGGTTTGCCCCCGAAAACAGTTTCTTAGCCGAAACAAAAAACACGTATTTCTTCCTTTGGGCTCCTCTATACACCTGACAAGTTTCATGGAAATCGGAGGGGGACACTTAAATAACTGAGTGTAAAGATAATGGAAATTGAAGGAAAAGACGAATGCATTAGTGAAGTTTTGTCTACACTTAAAGAACCAAAGAAGATAATCAATGATCGTTATGAAGCGAACTTTCTCCCTATCAACGTGAAGAACATTTTAAAGTCAGAAGAGATTTCTCCTGAGATGAGTGACCACACTGCGTTCGATATTGCAAACACACACAAATACAGTGATTCGAGTTCTTAGTCCTAAATGTAATTATTCGTCACGCAGCAGCATCTAACTGCCATCTAGTGAGCAAATTGACTTTAAATTATGTAAATTTAGACTCCAGTACCTTCCACGGAACACATGCATTTCCAGCACATTCCTTCACGTCACCATCTTCAACATTATTTTATGTCTAACGCCTCACTTTCCCGTGTGTACCTGCTTTTCAACCTTCAAAGGAAGAAGTCCCAACGAGATACGTAAATTTACACTGTATAAAATGCACATATTTAAGGATAAGAGCAAAAATCTGAATAAAATTAAAGTTTAAGTTACATAGAAATGAAATGTAGGTTGAGAGACGAAAACGTACATGACGTATATTAACTCAGCATTAAACTACGATAAACAAATTAAAGAAGAAAACTATTGGTTCCCGCAGTTTGTTGGCCGTACTCCTTCACCCTATTTGAGTTTCCGCACTGGAAAGTTCTTCAGCCAAGAATTCGGTTGCTTCTCTTCTGCCTCAGTTTGCACTATTGTGTGCAATTTACACACTTATTTTTCTCTACATTTAAATTTATAGAAAATTGTATCTGAAGGGGTCGAAAAAGCGATTTTGCAGGAAACAAGGAATATTAGGAACACTTGATTCACTGTAAGTATAAACCATTAATAATTATCGGCATTTGAGATCCTTTCAAATTGAAAACATTATGTTGAAATAAGCAAATCAAAAAACGTTACTCATCTACATTTATTCAACATTTTAATCTCCAAATGTTCTACTTTCTGGAAAGAAGTTCACATCAACAAATATTTCTCCTCAGTGTAAAATCCTTACAATGAAAGTTCCTAAAGGGCTCGGTTCAATTTCACGTGATACTTGGACAATTTAGCATTCCATTCATTTGTCTGTGAATAAATAAAATAATCTAATGTTTGACAAATGTAGATTGAAAAAGATGGTTTGGAAAATTTTGCACTTAATGTTAAACAAATAAGGATATATGATTGTTACAACAATAAGGCTAAATTACGGTTAATATGTTATAGCACTTTAATGATTTTCACAATTTGGTATAAGGCCTATATCTATCTAACATAGGAGTGCGCAGAAAATTTATTTTGGGTGTGCATAAGAGAAGATTCCATTGCCCTGAATAATGTTAGTAAGTAATCCTATAGCGCTACAGCCCAATGTTGGGCCCTGGCTTACCTACCGACTGCTGGCCTCCCTCCCACGCGGAACACCAGTGGTGGAGTGGAGATCTGAAGCCAGATTAGGGGGAAGGGTGGTCGGCTTTACCAACCTCCAGTCGTTTGTAGGACTCTAATTATCGAAACTTCCTGTTTAGTTTTCTCAGAAACTATTATGTATATATGAAGATGAAATTATAACATAAAGTCTCTAATTTTTCATTAGAACCTAGTAGAGGTATTTCTATCATGTAGGCCATATTTATATTATTTAAATAATGAAAGTAAACAATTAAAATAAATATTCGTGCAGAATGTCTAACTCTGACAAATATAATACATGAAACATGAAAGATAATATAGAGATTCAGAGTTTCATTGCGTGAGAAATCTGGAGCTCGACCGTCTAAATTACGTATATAAAACCAGGTATTAAGAATCAAGTGACCAGGTACATATTATGAAATGACACGAAATAGAAAGTGTGGGGAAAATGAACCTACAGATTTATTTAATAACGTAAACTTTGTCATAATGAGAGGAACACCTATGCTAAAGTGATAACGGAATATCAGAAACTACTAATGTTAAAATATTTTCATAAAACGGTGAAGAAGGAACATGAGGTTATTACAACAATTAAAGATAGTATTGTCCAGATAGGCAATTGAAATCAGGGAGTCGTAACGTAAGGAAATGAAGCGGTATTTTCAATTACGGTTTCCGTTACGTTACAACCAGAAACAGAGTAACTTTTTTTCGTGAACAGAAACGTTACCTCAGGTATTGAAACATTACGTTACAGGTGTGCATAACGGTACCGAACCATAACTTATTTGTAAAGCAGTAGGTCGTTAAGTGACACTTTAACGTTACATCCATTGCCGGTAACCAGTAACGTTACAGGGTAAGAACGAGGTTCGTCACGTATTGACTAATAACTTTAGTGTATGTGGAAAGTGATAGTAACATTACAATTAACCAGTAACTTAAGTGAGGTCACGACTGTAAAAACGTTACACTCCTTTTTTCAAAGCAACAACGTTATTTATAGCTGGTATCATACAGACGTTCCGATGTGCAATACCGTGTCCGATGACGTGTTACGGAGAGAATAATATAGGTCTCTTGTATAATTGTGCTCGTTACTTTTTTAACCTTACAGTTCTTTTCCTCCACAAAAGTCTGTTTCGAAAAAGTGATACACATATCCGTTACGAATAGCAAATACCGTTATCGAAGGCGTTTTGGAAGAAGCCTCATAATTATGGTCGGTAGCATACTAACATTACAGTATTTTGACCCCTTGAAAGTCACTAAGTTATAATACGTATTTTCTTTTTGGATGTCAGTGAAAAAATTAAATTGTAAAACAAAACGTTTGAAAACATCCGTAAACAAGATTTGGCGTGACAAAAGTTCTGGTTATTGAAATTTACTGATCAACTATGTATTTATCACAAATATATTTCTTTTCTGCATACTTAATTGCTTTATGTGAATTTGTTCTAATTTGATTATTTATGCAAGATGAATTTTAACATGTGCGTTCACTTTATACGATAGCAAAACAATCGTTTGTTGAGGGAAAACTTTTACATCTATCTATCTATCTCTCTCTCTCTCTCTCTCTCTCTGTTTACATGTGTTACATCATTTTTTTAAATAAAAATACAGATGTTTGGCGATGAGAATGATTCGTGCTTAGATTAAGTTGCTGAAGGACGAAACTACAGCGCCTTGAATAACGTAGTGTGGAAAACGACCCAAGAAACTGGTTCCCCGAGACGATGACAAGTAGATGGCAGTGCGATCGACCCAGGTGCTAATTTTGTTATGAAAGTAATGCGGCTTAGTTACTTTTTGGAATATATTGTGTAGATTTGTTTCTCTAGAAAGGCGGTAAGTGAATTGATGGAAACAGTTATATTTGTGGAGTGATTTGCAGTCACGAAATGGCATTAATTTGGAAAGAAAAGTAAAATAAAATTAATAAATAAATAGCATGCGTAACACAAGGAGAAACATCGCAATGTGATTCCGGACGTCAGGTCTTGGACTGTGTATTAGAGTTTATTTTTCTATGTTATTAGAATATAAATAGTATCCTGAGAGATATTTCATACCGAGGCGACAAACCACAAATGTCGCTTGAAAGCGAGCAGTCGGAAATCAATGCAGCCTTTCGAACCGTAGGGACACAAGCTCTGACTGCACAGTTTCCTCAAGGAGATTTTACACCAAAGCGACACGCGACAAACGATACGAGGATTTCACACCAAAGCGACACGGACCCTTCGGTCCAAGGCAACTTTCACACCGACACCGAAGCGACACATGTTGCTTGGAAACGAGCCAATCAACAGAAACATTTCACATCGTAGCGGCATGACGGGAAGCACAGGCCAGCGTTCGGTTGGTGAAATCCTCAAGCGTAAGTGTCGCGTGCCGCTTGTCGCTTAGGTGCGCAATCTCACTAAAGCAAGACACTCATTGCATCGCGTATGTGCAAACAACAAACGACGGCAACATGTTGCAAGCTATTGAGGGAATGGCCCATTTTGATCGACGCAGAAGCGACAAAGCGACACGTGTTGCTTATCGTGTCGCCTATCTGTTGTTCGCAAGCAACGCTTGCTAATAGACTGAAGGCACCATGTCGCTTGTCACTTAGTTGGGAACTCCCCCTGTAGCGCGTCGCTTCGGTCTCAGCACCCTTCCTTTAAGGAGCTTTCCGACCGAAGTAACAAGTAGCACGCGAATACGCCATATGAACGTGTCGTTTGCTGTTTGGACCCTCATGTGCAATGAATGCTATTTTACAGTCTGGAAGTGTGTGTCACTAGTGTGACAGTGTGAACATCCCGTGTCGCTTGTCCCATTGGTTTGAAAGTTGCCTTACACTCATGTCGATGGCACTAAGAAAGTTTTGTGGGGTTCCCCTTGTCGTTTCATGCAATCATCATTATCATCATCGCCGCGATTAGTTTAAAGCGGAAGAAAAGAGACAGTAAATATCCAAAATACAAATGCTTCAGTGTGTATATTTTTAAAAGAAATGATGATGATAATAATAACGAACCTAATTCATACACAAAAATTTAGTTGCCAAGAGCATTCCACGCGTATTTTTTCTCCCGTATTATTAACGAAAGTATGACGATAACAGGACGTGGTCGACTGTCTAGAGTGTTCGTTAATATCTTCGCGACCACTGTACCAAATATCATAGCAATTATCACATTCATAGAAATGCTTCATGTAAAAGAATCAGACGTTGCAGCGAAAACTCCATTTACTTCCATTATAAGCAGTCGAACACCAAGCACCGGGGTCAACACCAGCGCCTCCAGCGGATCATTTTCGAGTGGAACCATGCAGAGAGCGCAGAAGCATGCCGTTTTCCACACTACGTTATTCTAGGCGCTGTAACGAAACATAAAGGGCCAACCATGGTCGAGCCAAAAAAATCATCCGTGCCACGCGTTCGTCCACCTAAGCTAGAGGCCAGTTTCTCCTATCGGAAGTCGAAAAATAATTGCTTGCTGTGCGACCTTGAGAAAGCGAACCGAACTGATAGCAGCAGCACCACTCAAAATCGGAAAATCTGAATCATGAAACTTTGTACACGTGACCTTCGATCACGAAGCATCCGAGTGGACAACGCCTTGGGGCGATATGAAAGGCACTTTTGGCTTGCTTGCTTGCTTTATCGTGGCTCACACCGCCTATCCTTTGCGGTTTCTAGCCATCGGGACTGCTTTATTTGATCCGACTTCTTCTTGTCTCCTGTCGTTATTCCTTATGGTATTTGCACAATACACTTTCATTTTCACTCGTGATTTTCACTATGGGAGGGTATCCTGTTGGGTATGTTACACTGTGATCTTCCTTATTGTTTTTGTTTACATTGAGATGCTGTGTTTTCGTGCGAAGCTATATAGCGTCCACATGATGGGAGCTCGAGGCTGACTTATCAGGGTTGGGATTGACACCGGAAATGGAACAGCTAGTCGAAGTAGGGTTTGATACAACTGTTGGGTTTGTCGTAAGGGGCATTGGAAAAACAGGTGCGTAATTGTTTGGCTGGGTTCTCCGCATTGACGGGAAGTTATAGGTACCGCATTTATTCTTGCCAAATGTTGATTCACCAGAACGTGCACATTCTCAAGATGAACACAATCACGACCCGAGGCATTTTCAAAGATTGATACCGAGGTTGTTTTGTGCCGATGTGCGTGTTCCACTTATAGGTGGTTGTGTTTTGTAATTCGTGTGCGCACCATTCATCCCATTCGTGTTGGATTTTCATTTTTACGTGAGGGAGCAAGTCTGTGTAAGGCAAGCGTAAGGGGGTTACGTGTTCGAGTGTCCGAGCTTGTTTTGCGTAGATGTCTACGAAATCATGAGATTTGTTTTGATTGGAGTGTGCCTTAATGTAGGTAAAGGTCACTTCTTGTCCCCGTTTTCGGAGCCGTAACGCAGCACTTTGAATAAGATAAGGGAAAATCGTAAGTTTATAGGCTGCAGTGCCTGCTCTTGACAACGTTTGGAGCACGCTCAAAGCGTCGGTCAGTATAAGACATTGTGGAAGGCCCGACGCGAGGATATGAAGTAATGCTCTATATATTGCATAGCATTCCGCCGAAAATATTGACGCGTCGGGAGGTAATTTAAATTGTCTAATTATTTTCTGGGACGAGATATATAATGCAGAACCTACTGCGGTATCGTCTTTTGATCCATCCGTGTATATTAATGTCGACTCCGGCCATCTTTCTTGATATTTTCCATGTTCACCACGGTCGACGTAATGGATATCTAGATTTGGCTCTATGGGGATATTTAATTGGTATTTGAGTGGGTGGTCGTGGGTAAATGACAGCTGATAGGCCTCTGTGTCTTTGTAATAGCAGTATAAGAAATAATTTCGGGGGACTGAGTGATCTATACGCTTTATTATCTCCTATTGTCTTTGTATGGCAAATTCTCTATTGAAAGGGTGGGGTTGTATAGCCCATGTTTTGAGTAGAAATTGTACCGTGAGTTCTTTTCGTCTGTGGGTGAGTGATTGTTCATTACTCTCGAGATAGACGCTCACGTTTGGGCTGGAAGGCATTAGGCCGAGGCACGTTCGTAAACCCTGTCGTTGTAATATATCTAACGAGTTCAGGGTTTTTGTGTTTGCCCCACCGTATACTGGGGCTGCGTAATTGTATAATGATCTAAAGCAATTTTTATAAAATAAGAGCATAATGTATGGATGACTCCCCCACTTAGTGGTGGATATGCTTCGTAATATGTTAATAATTTTTTTTCCCTTTTACTTTGAGGTATTCAATGTGGGGTCTCCACGTTAGTTTTCTGTCAAAAAAAACTCCGAGATATATATAGGAGTCTACAAGAGGTATATTTTAGATACTTGGTATATTGTTTGGATAAGTTAAAGGTTGCCGGTGATTGAAAATGAGGATTTTTGATTTGGGGGGTGAGAAGTTTAGTCCTATACTCCAGAGGTTATCCCGAAGTACAGTAAAAGCCCTTTTTAGAGCAAGTATGCCTTGAGTGGCATCAGAAGTTTGTTTATAACATCATAAATCGTCGGCGTATTGCAATACTTTAAAGTCAGCAAGATCTAATTGGTGGATGTGGTGGGTATATTGAAGAGTAGGGGGCTAAGGGGGACGGACCGCTGTGGTATTCCGGTTCGTACTTTTCGGGCCACGTCCACTCGATCATCGAACCAAAATACAAGATTTCGTTCATTATATAAATTCCAGATAATATTAGCAACGGAAGGATGTATTGATAATTTATCTAATACATTGCGTAGTATTGGGATGTAAACCGAATCATAGGCTTTCTCAATGTCTGTAAACAGGCTAAAACAATACTCCTTAGTTATCTGACTATTTTGTATTGCTACTGTGAGGGTGGATACGGCATCTTGGCTGCCGTGATTGAGCCTGAATCCCATTTGTGTTGGGGGGAAAAATTGTTGCTTTTCCAGGGTCCAGTTTATTCGATGTTGTAATGTTTTCTCAAAAAGTTTGGTTAGTACTGGAATTAATACTATGGGTCGATACGATTGTGCGTTGTTGCGAGGTTTGGATGGTTTGAGGATAGGAATTACGATATGATTGTTCCAGGTTATGGGGATAATACCGGTGCGATAGATTTCATTGTAAATTTGTACAATGAGGTGGATACCTTCGTCCGGCAAGTGACGAAGTACGTCATATGCAATGCCGTCATATCCTGGTGCGGTATTTTTGAGGGAGTCCAAGGTATTTGTGAGTTCTGATGCGGTTACCGCGGGAAGTCATCTGTGAATGTTGCGTTTAATCTTTCGTCGTGTTTATAACCCGAGCTAACCGAAGGGGGTGTTAATAAAGATATGAAGTCGTTTTCCCAGGTTCGGTCTGGGTGGGTTTGGGTGGGTTTGCGAATGGAGTTAAATTTGTGCCAAATGGAGCTTATGCTATCACTGCGATCTAATGTATTGCAAAAGATTTGCCATGCTGCTCTCTTCGCCTGGAGGTAAGTTTTTTTTTTTTTTGCTTTCGCTTGTAGTTCAATCAAATTTTCTCGGAGGTGGTGTCGTTCATATTTTCGGAGTTGTTGTCATTTTCTGATTTTAATGGTTTCGCAATCTCTCGTCCACCAACTTATGGATGGATATCTGGCCGGGATACTAAAGCGGGTACGAGTACCACTGTGGTCCATAGCGACCGTAATCATTTCGATGAGGTTGGAGTAAACTAGGTTGATATTTCGGAATGATAGAATTGGCATGTATATCCGTGAGAAAGTGGCTTTGAACGCATCCCAGTTAATGGAAGCTTTATTCCATCGCCGTACTGGGGGTGTCTGGCTGTTAGCTAAGCCTGGGGGTCGGAGAGTGTGACGACGTCTGATTAAGAAAATGGGTGTGTGATCGCTGCCCCGTAAGTCTGCGTCTTTATGCCACGCGAACTGAGGGAATATTTCCGGAGACGTTATCGTCAGGTCTATGCAGGATGGGTTATTTCCGTTGAGAGGGTAATGGGTGGGGGTGCCATCGTTACAGAGAATGAGGTTATTCTCAGTGATCCATGTGTCAATTGCGTTACCTAGTCTGTCGTTATGTTTGTCCCCCCACGTTGAGTGGTGTCCATTAAAGTCACCTAAGAGGGCAATAGGTCCGGGAACGTGTTTTACCATTTCTTGAAGATCTCTTGCTCGTAGGCGTTGGGAGTTAGTATTGGAAGGGATGTATATCGATATGACTGTGAATGTTCGTAGGAAGATCGAAACGCGGATAGCTACTATTTCTGCTTGGAAATCTTGTTTTAATCTTGTCATTCGGAATACGGACTTCTGTATGTTGAATTTTTTCGTGTACGAATATTACCGTTCCCCTATTAGTTGTTGGTGTACCGTATATATTATAATGCGCAATACGATATTTTTCGCGTTTGGTACTTTTAACTACCTGTAAACAGAGAATTTGGGGTTGATATTCGGCAATTAAGTCTAGTAATTCAAGTTTTCTCGCGGAGAAGCTATTAACATTCCATTGTACTATTGTTTCCATTTCCGGTATCTATCGGAAACCTTCTTCTGTCAGTGCTTGGATTCTAAAATAGCCAGGAGATTAGATGTTAAAGATTGGATTTGTTTGATGAGTTGAATGCGACGGTTTTTGTTTTCTGTTTCCCGCACCGCGTCCCATAAATTGGGAATCATGTCTAGGATCGAGTTGTAAATAAGATTGTGCTCTATTGTTATATGCGCTGAGGTTGAGTAAATAAATTCCGCGCTGCTATCTCTTCTTACAATCTAAATATTTTGAAGCTCGACCCTACCTTCCACACGGCTACATCGCATTCTTGGCTAGATGTCATCTTAACTGGAGACTGCTCTCGAATCACCAAACATGGACAAACGAGCGCCTGCGGTCTCTCGTTCCACGATCTTATTTACGTTGCTTACTCGCTCAATGTTCCGAAATCCAAGCCAAACATAATTGAATACCGCGATTTAAAGAAAATTAACCCCGCTTCACTAAACGAAGATGCTACAAGAACCCCATGTAATTCAATAAACAGCTTCACTGATATTAACGATAAGATTAATGAATTAAATAGTCTAATCTTACACCTTTTCGACAAACATGCTCCACTCAAGAAAAAACGCGTCACGCGGCCTGCTTCCCCCTGGATGACCGACAGCATTCTCGCACTTATGGTTGAGCGCGATTCGGCTCACCGCAGGTTTAAATCTGACAAGCGCCTCAAATCTCCAAATACTTTAAACAGTTTTAATAACTATCGCGTGTTGAGAAATCGATGTAATCAGGCCGTGGGCAACGCAAAGAGAAGGCTCTCTTACGAATTATTAAATATGCAAGGCAACCCCCGAATGTTGTGGAATAACTTAAGAAATCTAGGGCTAGGAGAGAAACGTAACGTAGATCCTACTCGTGTTTCGTCCCTGGATGAATTAAATACACATTTCTCTCTCTCTAATTCAATGAATAACGATGCTAAAAATGTTACTATTAGAGCTATAGCAAACCACAAAACAGAATGGATAGAGTTCAATTTTAACCCAGTCTATGAGTTCCAAGTTGCAACTGCAATCGGTCGGATCAAATCTGGTTCTGAAGGAGCCGACAACCTCCCATTGCGACTAATAAAGCTGATTTTACCTCATGTATTGCCATACATCACTGACATTTTTAATCTTTCTCTGTGCTCTGGTATTTTTCCAGATAAGTGGAAAATAGCACACGTTCTTCCTCTCGCCAAGACTGACCCCGCCACTTCCATTGACAATTTCCGACCTGTCAGTATTCTTCCCGCGCTATCGAAAGCATTAGAATACATTGCTCACGACCAAATCAGCCGACATACAAATGAAGTTCTGGCTCCGTTTCAGTCGGGATTTAGACCTAATCACAGCACTAGCACCGCCATGACTCACATAACCGACGACGTCAGACAAGCTATGGACTGCAGACAGGCGACAGTTTTAGTTTTATTGGACTACACGAAAGCTTTCCAGTCACTCGACCATGATATTCTCATTTCCAAGCTAAAATCATTTTTTAATTTCACCACCTCTGCAACCGACTGGGTCAAATCCTACTTAACTGGACGTAAACAAAGGGTGGTTTATGATGGCAAGTGCTCGGCGCTATCTGAGATTACTTGTGGCGTTCCGCAAGGAAGTGTACTCGGCCCTTTATTATTTTCTTTATACATTAATGACCTACCAAATATCTTGAAACACTGCCGTTATCACCTGTATGCCGATGACCTCCAGTTGTACTATTCTGCACCCCCAGTAATGTTAAACGATGGTATTTACAAGGTTAATGAAGATATAGAGAGGATTGTTAACTGGTCGCTAGACAATGGCATGTATATTAACCCTAATAAAACACAAGCAATTTTGATTGCTTCCGATAAACTGAAACGTTACGTAGATCTTAACATTCTGCCTTCCATTCTTGTAGATTCGACTCACATTCCATTTAACCAAACTGTTAAAGGTCTGGGAATTGTATTAGACGAAATTTATCATGGTCACATCACACAAGTTCGGCGTGTAGAAAAGCTTTCGCATCTCTGTATTCTATAAGACGCATGGGCAAGTTCCTCCCCACCTCTATCAAGGCCAAACTATGTCAGTCCCTAGTTTTATGCCATTTAGATTATTGTGACGTAGCGTATTCCGGCTTAACAGGTGAGTCAGCTAGACGTCTGCAGAGTGTTCAAAATGCCTGCGTACGATACATTTTTAATTTAAAATATTGGGACCACCTATCACCTTATTTTCTCAAATTGGGGTGGCTACGTATGCAAGAAATACGAACGCTGCACACTCTGATTTTACTTTACAAAGTTCTCAACCTCAAGTCACCTTCCTATCTCCTCTCTCGCTTCTAATTTCTTCACGAATTTCACGATCGCGACACCAGATCACGCAGCTCCTCAGTTCTCTCTATCCCAGTCCACAGATCAAACTTCTTCTCCAACTCTTTCTCCGTATCGGCTGTAAGACTATGGAATCAGCTGCCAGAAAGCACTAGAACAGTAAGCTCCGTCGGTTCCTTTAGCAGACGTGTTCGCCACTCTCTTCAGACTAGTCGTTAGATCTTCCCCTGTCAAGCAGACTAAAAAGCATGTGCAAGTGAACGAATTCTTAAAATACCTTGCAGTTACTTAAATACAATTTTAAATTTTGCATTCTTTCATTCCATATTTAGTTTTTTGTGTATTATATATTTTGTATTTTGTGTGTTATATTCAGGGCTTTAAGACTTGTGTGTATGAGTATAATGTGTGTGTGTGGACCTATGTGAAATGACTTAGTGTACTTTGTGTATAATATAATAATGTATAATTTTAAATGTATGGTTGAGTGGAAGAAAAGGCTTTGTACGGCCTTAACTCCGCCATTTAAAACAAGGCATTAATAAATAAATAAATAATACTCGAGAACACATTTGTTGGTGGCCGAACAGGATTCACTCTATCTATCTCCCTCTTACTTGTCAAAGCAGCGGGCCGGGCATTGTGTCCTATCGGTTTGGAATAATTGCTTTCTGTGTCAGAGGTGGAACTGAAGGTCATGATTAATACTTCATCATCGTCATACCAGTTCCTGCTGTTGTACGTTTTGCGGGGTTGATGGTCGTCTTTTCTTTTTGTTTTGGATGTTTTGGGTCGCCTTGGCGGTTTAATGGCATCAGTAGGGGAAGTATTTTCTAATACTGGTTCTTTCCTTGTGAGCACCGATTGCGTATGATTCAATATCTGATAGTTATTGACCGTTTGTGTAGAATGGGGCAAGTCAAGTCTAGTGTTGTCCATCGAACGTTCCGATCTTGGAAGACGTAATGGGGGGAAATTGGCACCTGTGAATCTTGGGCGGAGAACTTCCTCCCAGGTAGGGCTGGGAATAAAAATCCCTTGTAGTTTGTTTTTTGCCTCGTGGTATGAAATGTTTTCTTCGGCCATTTTGTTTTGTGTGGCTGATTCAAGTCTACGTCGGGGGCAATTTTTTGATAAAGAGGATTGGTGGTCTTTGCAGTTAATACACGAGGGTGAACTGTCGCACTGGTCTTCATGTTTATCTTTTGCACAATTGGCACACATGGGTTTTGTACGGCATTGTTTCTGGTGGTGGGAATAACGCCAACATTGGGAACATTGCAATACTGCTCTTGTTCTAGGTGTAACTTCATGTATTTGGCTATTAATGATGATTTTGTCAGGTATTTGGTTCCCGCGGAAGGTAACACAGAAAAGTTTTGTTGGAACGAGGTCGAAAGTCCCATCTTCTCGCCAGATCTTTTTCGGCAAGCGTTTGACTGTAAGAACCGTGATGGAGCTTTCTATACCTTCCAATACGTCTTGTTCGGAGGTATCATGTTCAATACCAAATACCAGACCCTCGCTTTGAACTAATGAAAGTGGCACCCGCGATTGAACCAGCATTTCCCGATGTAAAGCAGTCTGCAGCATGAAATTATTAGCAGCCCTTGCTGTTTTGAATGTTACCCGGACCCGATTGATACCACATTGTTCTACCAAGTTAACGGTCACATTTTTTTTCCTGAGAATGTTTCCGACGCTACCTGCGCAAGTCTTTTCGCATTTTTCTCAATGCCGTCCAGGAGGACGACATATGGTCCCGGCATGTCCTTGTCGTACCAGTATTCGGGAAGAGTGGGTTGAATTTCGGAAAGAGAGTTTCCGCGGGGGACTTTGTCTGGCTGGATTGATTCCTCCATTTCATCCCGGTGGCGTTTTTGGGTGTTTTTGTCCGCACTTATCTGGGAGGGTGGTATGTGGTTAGCCTTGGTGGGCAATTAGAGTTGTTCTATTGTGTCCATGTCGGTGTCCGGGGATTCGTTCCCGTCCATGGCCGTTCGGGCCGGCTATCCGGGTGAAGGTATACGAATCACTGTTCTATTAAACCACGCGGTATGTGTTCCTATACAATACCTGTTCACTACACTAGCACTTATTAGCAAAAGCGCGAGAACTAGTTGAACGAGAAACCACTGCACGAGGATCTGCGTACGTACGTCTCGATCCTGTCAAGGTTTCAGTTGAACTCCCCAGGCACTTTTGGCAAGTAGAAAATACGTAGAAACTAAATGTTAGATAGAATTGTTGTACGAAACAAACGAAACCGCGTTTATGCAACTGGTCTGTAGTTAGACAGGGCCATTGGACTCTCAAGAAGGCAAGAATTGTATGTAAAGTGATTCTCAAAACTAAGCGAATAAAAGGACAGTATATTTTATCATTTACAAGGACCCTCATCGGCTTACAATTTT
This sequence comes from Lepisma saccharinum, assembly GCF_977018435.1. Classification (NCBI taxonomy): domain Eukaryota; kingdom Metazoa; phylum Arthropoda; class Insecta; order Zygentoma; family Lepismatidae; genus Lepisma; species Lepisma saccharinum. The sequence continues at coordinate 51,254,862 of NC_139238.1, forward strand.
GAAAATTACTTTCAGTAATTCTTGTCTTCTTGGACAGGAGGTGCATTAAACTTTTTGGTGTAGAAACAGACAGAACGCCCGCCTACCTACCACGTTTGAAAGAAGAGCATGGACAGACAAGAAAGTAATTTTCAAGAACGCAAGAACGGCAGTCGACATGGACATTGAGCAACGTGTGACTGAGAAATACAATCGGAACAAAGGACAAGATTATTCAAGAAACAGTAATTTTATAAAACGTCTTATCATTTAATCAGTTCATCCTTTTATCCTCTTTTGTTTGTTATACTTTTTTATTATTCATGTTTTATATCGCTTTTCTGCCACTTGTAGACGATGAAGATGAATGATGATCATATTAAATCTATGAAGGGATGCTTACAAAAAAACAGCCATGCCCAGATGTCTACTCGAACTTGAAATGTTTGGTACCGAGTGTATGAGTGGATCACTAAACGACTTCGGCCTTCGAGGCTACGGTTTCAGTTGCAACATGCAGTATAATTACGTTTCTACTACTCTGAATTGACCAAAGCATGTGGTATGTATCCTTCATTTTACTTAAAAAGCCCCCTTGATACATGAGATTCTACAAATAATTTCAGGCATACCCTCGAATTCTGATTGCCTGGCACTTTTTTTAACTAAGTAATGAAGTGACGTTTATATTCATATTAGGCCTACGACTAGCTCGAACTAAAACTCTTGTGAAATACTGTGTATATGTTATCCTTGTGAAGTGAGGAACTTCATATTTTGCTAAGAAAATATGTATGGAAAATTATATTTGTAGCTACTACTTGAAGAATTCAAATTATTATTATCATGGAATTTCAACTTACGTATACTCTGCATATAATGTGTTATCGGAGAGGAGTTTTTGTCTCGCAGTCAATTTATTTTTAGTTGAGGAACTAGAGAGTAAGTAGGAAATATATAATGACCCACGTTGTGGTGTGCTGTTCGATTAATCAGAATTGGAGTGAGAGAAACCTGTAGTTAAGTTCATTCAACACGTCAATTTGTAACTGTGAATACAAGTCTTCTTTGATTTAGCAGGAAATCACTCTGCTATTGTTGTAATAAATGGAAATATATATATTTTCTGCTCGAGTAGGAATCCGCAGCCGTTATCCAAACAATCAGTTTCTGTGTGTGAAACTTCTGTCTAGGAAAGCTACATACAATTTGCTTTTAATAACAACAGCTTCAAAATAACCTATCCATTCTTGTCATGCCAAGTAATGTTTGATTTTGATTTGTTATATTTAACATTGGTTTTATGCCACTTTTGGCTAATCGCGAAGACGAGGATGGGTGATGAAATGACAAAATTGATGAAAGGACATCACAAAGAAAATAATGCACAGGCTGGGATCCGAACTCGGGACCTGTGACGTCGTATTGCACAGTGCTAGGTACTACTTTACTATACCGGAGACACCTATCAATGATTTATTTCGCAATTTTTTACATTTCTAACGTACTATTCTGCATTGCGGAACATTTCTTTAGTTGAAGTAATGAATTTCTAACGAAAATAATGTCTATTTCTCACATTAACGAGTACTTACTGTTGTTCCTTATTTCCACAAACCATCCATGGGTAGCTCAAAAATTCACGATAGCCCCACGAACCATCACGGGGACGAGGTATGTCTACTAGGTTAGGTTAGGCCTGTTAGGTTTGGTTCCATTAGCACTCCTTTCGTTCAATTTAGTATATACGGACAATACGAAAGCGTATTGTGCTCTCGTGCAGAAAGCAAATGGCGGCAGCAGCAATAGCGCGTCGGAAATAGATTTTCGACGAAAACCACATGCATTCGCATTAAAATGGATCAAAACTACATTCCCGGACATCAACAACGCTACAGAAAATTATTTGCGTAAGTACTTTCTCCTGTAAATTTGAAGAAATCCGTCTCCGGTATAGTAAAGTGTTACCCTGTGCTAACCACTCCGCCACGGAGCTCTACAAGGTAATGTTTGACCATACATTGTTCATGAAATAAAAATATAACATATACAGTGGCTCACATTAGTAATCGAATACGTAGCATTTTGCTGCATTTCTTCACAATATTTGAAAATTAACAACATGTACATAAATATAAACGATGGTGAAATATTTATACGCATTTCTTAAAGTTATATGTAACATTTTTTTAAAAATTTTGGGTGTGTCAGCACTTAGGCTATTTTGCACCCGCCACGTTATACGGGGTGCAGCCCCTTACCCTAACAAAAAAACATAACTATAATGTCGCATAACTGAAATATTAAAATATTCTGACTTAGGTTAAAAGCTTGAGCTGTAAAGAGGCACTCAGCACACATGACAGAAAGGAGGAGAACACACAGAATTATACTGGCCATAGGGCCAGTCGCTAGAGTCTCGTTAGTAGCAGTCCAGGGTGTACTACGTGGAATGAAGTTGAGGATTTGGTGTAAAACGTGGAAGGTCACCACTTACACCCCTGTTACGTTTTGAAATCTGAAAATAGTTATTTATGTTTGGGTGTGAAAAAAGAGATCACTTTAATATTCAGACAAATCGTGAAAGCCTTCTGTTTCTGTTAAGCTACGTTTCCATTCTGACAATTTCCAGACCCATGACGCGCAACATGTGCCGGCGCATGTTGCACGTCATTTAGTGCACTGTTTGCAATTCAAAACTACTTCTGCAAAATACGCCCGCAACAACACAGGAGTGAAGGACTTGATTGTAGCTTTGTTCCATTGAGCTTTAGAGTAGTCAGTGTTTCTTCTCTTGTATTGTAATAATTTGGTGGTGATTTAACATGTGTAAAGATGAACAATACAACTATGGCTGGTTTTGTGGTTATGGCAGGCGCGTACCATGAACTTCTAAAAAAAAAGAGGCGAGAACGACCTAGATGGTGGATTGGAAGTTTTCTAGCGAAAAGAAATTCGGAAGGAGCGTATAACTCGTTGATGAGAGACTTACGTCTTCAAAGTGGATACGAAAACTTTGTAAGAATGATTGCAAGTTATTTTGCATTGTTATTAAATCTTGTTGGACCACTGATTGTAGTCGCGTCGTCTGTTTCTTCTCTAGTACGCATGCCCCAGAAACTTGCTGCAGGCTGTTTCCATTGTCCGCGGCGCATGTTGTGCGTCTTAATCGTTTAGGGCAATTTTGTCCCCGGCACTTGCGCCGCGGCATGTTGCAGACAGTTTCCATTTCAACAAATGTTTGGCACATGCAGCGTTGCATGCCGCGTGTCATGTTGCGCGGCAAATTTGTGGTAATGGAAATGGGGCTTTACATAGTTTTTTACCTGTCAACTACAGTGAGGGGAAGGAACAATTGATGCTACTTCCTGACTACGTTTGTTACCAGTAGCTGCATTGCTCCCTGACTGAAGTACGAGCAAAATGGGTAACAAAAACAAAAATACAACATTTGATGAACGGCAGCTATTTATTTTTACCGTACCTAACCAAACGTTGCAGGTACAGGGAAATTGAAAATGTTAAGTACGTGTAAGCGTGCCGTGGGTGACGCAATAAAAAGTAATGAAAAGGAAAATGAGGCAGATTGGGTAGCTCAGAAAATTCAACCAAGAGAAATAGGAGAACGAAATGAACGAGCTTCAGTATAAAAAATCAAGACCCTTTTCTCATCCCCACCCCGTTTCCAAACCAAGGGTTCCGAAAGCAGCTGTGCAACTTGGAGTAGGGATTGGGACTGCTGTACGGTTCAGTAGCGTTTCGTCCGAGTTGCAGTTCGTCCGAAAGCGAAATTCGTAGAAACATGCTACAGTTCGTCCACGACGGTTTAATGAGTTGCGTTTCGTCCGACCTTGGCTGATGATGAGTCATACCTTGACTAACCGGTGGCAGCGATGGAATTGGTGACTAGGATACCTCAGTTTACAACTTTTAAATCTACATTGTATAGGCAGCGGAGTGCAGCGCAGGGAGTGCAGACTCAGACAAATTGTCGAGAGAGAAGTCCCGGGTTCGATACCCGGGGGAGGCACAAGTGGTTCGGATCCCACTTTAAACTGTAGGTCCAATGCCGATTATCCTTAATGTGCATAAATTGGACTTAAAACAACAAATCAAATCAAAACAAATCGTCGAGAGGAAGTGAACTTGGATCCAGAAATTTTAGTCATGACAGATGGCAACGCATTGTTACTATCTGACAACTATGAAGGTGAGATTTGCAATTTCCAGAGGGAAAGAAATATTAAAACAACAAAAAATATTTTCTTGGATGGAGCATTTAAGAGTGTTAGCAAGAGTTTGCTTCATTAAACACTATTAGGATGGTAGCCCTCGGACGAAAAGCTATTTGGTCAGGTAACCGTAAGCTGCCTGTTCCTGGAATTCGGGCGCGAAACGCTACGCCACGTGCTGTTCACCCGAAATGGTAATCTGGCGGTTCAGAAAGCGATGATGAGTTTGAGCGACGAATGCTGAAACTGACGAAGGGACACTCACAGAGAACATTCATGCGCAGGTCGGGATTCGAAACCGGAACCCCTGGCGTCGTAGCGAGCTGTGCTAACCACTCTGCCACGTAACATTTTTTATTTACTCATTTTTAGCTACTTACTCTTAAACTAACTAACTAACTAACTCTCAAGCCTTCTTAAACCCGAAGGTTCATGGCTGCAGCAATACAGGCCTTCCATCTGTCCCTATCTTGAGCAAGATCTATATACTTTTTTCCATCCCTACCGATTTCCTTTAAGTCCATCTCAACGTTGTCCCTCCATCTTCGTCTTGGCCTTCCTATAGGTCTCTTACCATCAGGTTTCCCAACAAGAATCCTATAAACTCCTCTTTCCTCTCCCATTTCTGCCATATGGCCTGCCCACCTAAGTCTTCTTGATTTAATCATTCTAATAACATCTGGACATGAATACAAATTATGTAGTTCTAACTTATGTAACCTTCTCCACTTACTTGTCTCCTCATCCCTTTTAGGGTCAAATATTTTCCTAAGAATCTTATTTTCAAATACTCTCAATTTATGTTCCTCTTTCAATGTAAGGGATTAAATTTCACACCCATATAATACGAGCACTACAGGCAAAATTACTGTTTTGTATATTTTAACTTTTAGTTTCTTAGTTATTAAACTAGAAGACAAAAGTTTATGAATAGAAATGTAACATGCATTTCCTGAATTATGCCTACTTTTTATTTCGTCTTTAATATAATTTTCATTTGTTAATATTACTCCTAAGTATTTGAATTTGGAAACTGAATCAAACGAGTTGTTATCAATAATTAGATTTTGATTATTACCTAACCCTTCGTTTCGGCCTGTAAGCATATATTTAGTTTTCTCTTTGTTAACTTCAAAACCTATGTCTTTAGCAGTTTTGAAAAATATTTTAGCATTATTCTTAAATGTATTTATATCATCCCCTAATAAGTCTACATCATCTGCATATGCTTACAACCGAGTCACAGCATTTAATTTTAGTTCTCCGTTAGTTTCTTTTACCTTCCTAACAGCATATTCTAAGGCAAAATTAAAGAGCAATGAATATAATCCATCTCCTTGTTTTAACCCATCATGAATTGTAAATTTGTCAGACACATTAATACCCACACGAATTTTACTTTCTGTTTTACTGGTGCATACTTTTATCATATTAACAAGCTTCTTAGGTATTCCAAACTCGATTAATATATTACATAACTTATCTCTTTTGACCGAATCATATGCTTTTTTGAAATCAATGAATAGCTGATGGACATTTTGATTATATTCCCACTTTTTTTCAAGTTACTTCCTTTTACCTACGCTAAAAAAAGAAATTAAAAAAAGAATATTAGTCTTTTTTTCAACATGTCCATTGAGAATGTAAATGATCTGTCCATTTTTCATTTTGTCAGGAAACCTTTAAGGTTTGACATTATAGTTATTGCACTTTTGCCGCCATTGCACTAAAAGTTTACATCATTGCCAAGGCTGATATATCTATCTACCAAATAGAACACTGGAATTGAATGAGATTAGGTAGTTGTTCTGTAATGGAGATAACACAATTCCATTATAACTTTGTCATCCGGTAAAATAATCGATTACTTTGATTTCACTTTTATTCAAAATGTATTTATCTGTTAAAAGCAAAAGTAAAAACCGAAGTCCATCATGCCAGCAACACTACTGCTTCTAAGCAGCTCCCACAAGTGACTGAGGTTAGAATGAAAGTTTGTCTTGTTTTAAGTTCGCTTGTATACACAGATAGGCTAATTGGGAGTGGACCTACAATTTAAAGTGGGAAATGAACCACTGTGCCTCCACCAGGAATCGAACCCGGCTAGAATGCAAGTGGATTCTCACACTCAAATGGCAATTGTAGTTAGTTGAGGGAAATTGTAGGCTGCAATTGTTTCATCTCTTATCGTCTGATGTCTACATAGAAGCAATTTTGGTATATTGAGTATGTTTTTCGTTCATCTACGCAATATGACAGCAGATACGAGAATGCAAACTCAAGACAGGCACACAAATTTGGAAGTAGCAAATACTGTATAGATGAATGAACAGGGCAAAATTTAAGTAAACACACAAGTATTGCTTTCGAATATCTTAGCATGCTGTGGAGCAAATTGTGGTTTTGCATAGAAGGGAAGACACGCGAATACCACTACTCACTCGTGCATGCAGTGATCGAAGTGGTAGTTTGTAGCTAGGGTGGAACGAGCCGTGGAAATCGGTCGGGAAGTTGTTTGGTATTGTTTCACATAATTTGTAGGTAGTCACACGTAGTCTGAGAAACAGAAAAGTCACACATACAAGAACCTTGCTTGCAGGCCACGGACAATAATCTTTATCGGTAAAAAAGTATGAAGAAAGCATAGAGGATAAGCTCCAATCACACTTAATCTAGGCTCACAACAAAGATAGCGGCTGAGTGACCATGCGTAATGAAAGGCAAAGAAAACAGTTCATCACTAGAAGAAACAATGAGTTTCATGTTTAAGATCATTTTATCATATGTATAATTAATGCAGTTGCTTATAAAAATAAAAAATGCTTCAAAGTAATTTAAAATATGAGGCGTTGCGATACGAAGGGCGAACTCAACAAAGTGCATTGTGAGGGAAATGCGTTTCAAGTTGCCAGACACAGTGCAAACTCCATAAAAAAAACTTTGAAAGTCACGCATGAAACATTCCGATCTACTGTTACCAAGTTTTTGTGGAGCTCGAACTGTGCCTGACAACGTGAAACGCATTTCCCTCACAATGTACGTTTGTTGAGTTCGTCCTTCGTATCCGCAATGCCTCACATAGTCTCTAGGAAAAATCATTCAAACTAAAAACCACGATTTTCATACTAAATAGAAGGCATTTTCACCACATACTTGAAATTTGTTTGAGAAAATCTAAAATAAGAGGAATTCCTATCCCTGTTCTCGTGTTGATATTTCCTGGCAAATAAGAAGCTGTCGCGGTCTATTGCCGCGCTATACATTGAAGAAACAACGCTTTATACTCCGAAGTCGATACCAAAGGTTCATGGACGTCTGCATGATTTTTTCCAGGGAGGGGCGAGCAAGGTAGTTTTTTTCCAGGGGGAGGGGGCAAACAATGTGCATGTTCCCCCAGAACAGTGTTGTCTCCTCAAAAACCATTGCTTTAATTTGAAGTTATCATGTTCATGCAATAATTAACATATATTATTGTAGCTAAAATGCAATTGCGCGATATATATAATTTTTGGTTGACTTTCATTTTCCAGGTGGGTCGTGCCCTTGCCTCTCTTTCGGACATTCATGCAAAGGTTCTATTTGTATTTCGCGTCTACCACTTTCGGTTAATCGCGATGATAAAGGATGTGATAGGTGATGGAAGTGGTTTAAAGACAAATGACCCATCCATATTTTCTAATCCGACATTAGACTTCGCAGTGTATCACGCTAACAGATTTGCCACTGGATCGGATTCTTCGTGTTTATCTGCTCATCAAATGATTAATCAGTTATACAAACTTTATAGGTAGGAAAGCTATATAAAATAACGAAACAGAAAAATAAATCCACTTGACGTCTTGTAGTACTATCATCAACCTACAATTTCATGCTCTCAAATCCACACAGAAAACTTCTTGTGGCATTAGTTTTACGGAATGGCCTTGGGGAATAAAGATCGCCCATTTCCTGGTTCAGCTCGAAACAATTCAGATGCCTTATCGAAGCTGCTCCTGAGCACGCAGGGTTTCTAACCTACTTCGCCGTAATTCAGTTGTTGTATCTTTCTTCATATGCTGTATTGTTCAGCCAACCTCAGATTAAATAGGAGGAAAAAGATTTTTCCGACGGAAAATAAGTTGGCAATGCTGCGAACACCGAGGCATTCTTGATAAGACGCTTGAGGAGGGTCGAGAAAACTTTCCTGAAAAAGCGCAACCCCAGTATCGCAGGTCATGCTACACGTGGATTGGCAACTTTCGGGAGCATGCTGTCTGTCTACACAATTCTACCCAAATACCTGTTTGAAAATGAATCTTCTGCTCGCATTTTACTTTTCAAATGTAGTTCTGACATTGTTGTCATTTTGCAATTATTTTTATTTGTTCTTATTTTGCTTTGCTTTTATGTCACTTTTATAATTAATCGAAACTATGAAGATGGATGATAAATAGATTAAATTGATGAAGAGGCACCTAAAAAAGATATTTACAGACCAGGACTCGAACCCGGAACCTAAAGCGGATAGGTTGGGGGGGGGGTGTAAAGAACGTCAATAACTCCCGGCCACGAACTGGCTTATAATTTTTGTAATTTCTCAGGAGTATTTTTTGTTCTGTTCATGCATAATTCCTGCTTTCGGAAACTTAATTTATAAGTGACACACTTCGTTCGGTGGGGACAAGCCACCTATTGTTTGAGAGGAGGGACACATCTCGTTCATATACTATATACAATCATGGACTATACTTGAAATGGGCTCCCCGATGGGGCAGTGGTTGCGTAGCCGCCTAGTAATCAAGGTGTCCCGGGTTGGATACCCGGTGGAGGCACAAGAGGTTCGGATTCCACTTCAAACTGTAGGTCCAGTCCCGATTAGCCTTACTGTGCATAAAGTGGACTCAAAACACCAAATAAATCAATCATGTACTTGAAATGTAACGTGCTAAACACTACTTTCGGAGATCAGATGGACATGGCAATTTTGATATACAAGTTGCATTTTCTCTACTTACATTACTTATGTCGAAATTTTATCCTAATAGATAATCTCGCAACGCAACAACGCAAAATGTTTAAATTGACTCGAATTCACAATGACTCATATACAGTGTGTTTATAAATGATTTAATAATAAATCTATTTATTACCTTACACGGACAAAACTTACACCGTAAGCAGCAGCAACTTTCCAAGTTGATGTAACTTTATTTAAATGTGTATAAAGATAGAAATCGAGAGGGGGCAATTGCCCCTCTGTGCCCCCTTGCAGGTGCTCTTGGCCGTCTGGAAGAAATAGTGCACGAAAGACGTGAAAACTAAATCCATCTTGAGTATCCTTTTGTCTTGCTACGCATAGATTCTGCAACCTTTATTTCTATAGTCCAATGTTTGCCTTCTTTACCTCCTAGAATTGATTTCTGTACAAGTTTGGGGGCTAATCTCCCCTGCCCCCTGTGGTTGTGCCACTGCACCTTCTTCCGCCGTTGTTGCTTTGTAAACTTTCATCGGCTTCAAAATACTTCATTTTCTTCAAGAGCATAATATCGTTCAATGCTTCCTCTACCTTAATTTCTGGATTAAAGTATAATAATATAGGGACATGGAAATCTGGAAGGGGGCGAGGATGGCCACCTCTCCCCTTAAGAAAAAGAATGTCAGCTAAAAGTATATATTTCACACGTATAATTTGATTTGTCATAGTAATTTACATTAATTATTATAATGGGGATGCAGGAATGCGATAATTTCGAATTCAAGTGGTGTTTCTTGAGGGGGCAACACTATTATCGGGTTAATATGCATATGCATATGGCATATTTCCCTGTGTCTAAAATATTGACAGATGTCCATGATTAGGGGGGGCATTTGCCCCCCCCCCCCTTGCGCACGGCTATTGCTACTCATTTCTACACTAGTTGGAAGCTTTATTCAATTTCGAGCCAAAAATGTAATTTAATATCAAATCAGGGTTGTTAAACGTCCACGAACCCATAAATTCTAAAGGGTTCTTCTATTGGGTTTCGCAACAAGACCGGAACATTTTTTATCGCACAGTTTAAATTCGGTCCAAGTTGCGTATTCTTTCATTTCAATATGGAACTTAGACCGTCTTTAAATTGATCCGGAAAGAAGGCTCTTTACAGTCCAGATCCATGTATGCTTGCTAATATTCCCTGCTGAACCGGAATTGAATTGATTTAAAATTCCTGACCCTTTAACAACCCTGGTTGAAATTCATTTTTTTACAAACAACCATATTTTTAACGGCTATTTCACATTAATCCCATACGATATACTGAGTTATTTTTCGCAATGTTCCAATGAAAGTTAAGAGATTTTGGCTATTCCTTTTTCTTCCTTGATGTTAAGTAGATCATATTCGTCACGCGCCTATAACGTTACTAGCTAACATTTGTGAATTGTTCTTTCCTTGTAACGTTAACATCTACCATACTGAATTTATTTACGTTCCTTATGCAGATGGTATGTACCCAACTGCATTTTGTTCCGTTCCGCTACAGTGGTTTACATGTTGCTACATTCCTATGTAACGTTAATTAACATTTTGCCTTTCACTTCATTCCGTTACGGAGGATTGCATTCATTACGTTCCTATGTACCGTTATTTACTACCATGTTGCATTTCGTTACGTTTTTGTAACGCTAGTATATACCATATTGCATTTCGTTACTACGTTCCTTGTAATGGTAGTATATACCTTATTGCATATTACGTTATGTTCCAATGTGCTCATTTCGTTCCGTTCCTTTATAACGTTAATATCTACCATAATACATTTTGTTACGTTCCTTGTAACGTCAATCTATAACATATTGCATTTCGTTACGTTACATGGGTACCAGCAGCTGAACCATACTCTTCCTCCTACAAAATGGAACGTACCGTGTAACGCAAATTGGGTACGTTACGACTCCCTGATTGAAATGCCCCTTAATTCACCTAAACGTACATTAGTGTGCGCACGACTATGGGTTTATTTTTAACATTTTGAACTCAGTTATTCTAATATATATACTTTAGGTATATAATGATACCAAAATTGTACATAAGCTTTGTCATTCTTATTATATTGAAGATAAGCATACCAATGGTTCTTACTTTGCACTCCAATTGCGGCCAAATTACACAATTTCAGCTTCACGGGGAGAGATCCATAACTAAAAAAATAAAAAAATGATTTTATTTGAATTTCCATTCATAAATTCAAAGACACAAATAATAAGAAATTTCAACATTGCTGCGTGATACCTACTGTCAGCTATACTGTAACTTGATAACCAAATTACATCCTTAATACATAATACTTGAAAATAGAAATATGTCACATTTGAAATGCAAAATCTGTTGAAATATATGTTGGAATTGACGTCACATTGTATTTCTACATTTTTTCGCCTAATGGAGAACACAGTCTGGCATAAGATCACAAGCAGCTTACTGAAACATAATTTGTATAATTTGAAATAACTTGTTCCTTGGTGGTTCATTGACATAAATAAAACTATTATTCATGATAATCTAGTATTTTATATATATCTATTAATGGAATGGGCGAAGTGGTTAAGGAACAGTTTTATGTAGTTCACAGATATTTCTTATTATCAAGGAATAGCAATTTCTTATTTAATTGTTATATCAAGCACTCGTCTGATGAATTCTGTCGATTGTTAACCACTGAACAGTGTTAGTAAAGTATTTTGAAATTTAAAACTTTATTCAACCCGTTTCTTGTTAAAATTATTGAAGCTTTCCTGGCGGCAAATATTGAAGAGGTTTTCTAAGGTAATCAACTAGGCGATTTCCGGAAAGGCTTCCGAGCTTTCGAGAGCTAACGTCACTCTCATCTTCAGGGAATGAAGTTATGTAGTTTGTGTTATTTACCGTTGTTTTCTGCATCTTTTGGCCAATCGCAACTATTCGGATGAGTGATCATCTAATGAAATTTATGACAGGCGCTCAAAAATAACAAGCCATGCCCAATTGTAAGACAAGATCGAAGGAGATTCGATTGTAAGATCATAAGTTCACAACTTAGCACACTAGGTAACTAACTAATTCGGCAAGATACTAATTTACACCGAATGTTCTGTTTAGCATTTACCAAAAGTTTCTGGAAAACAATATTTTATATTAGGCAAACCTTCCAATAGACGTTTGTGGTTGCTTGTAGAGTTAGTTGTGTTAAATTTCAAGGTAAAACGAGTTGGGATGGGAAAATAGGACATGAGATGAGGAGACCAGAAGATAGAAGTGTAGAGTTGAGTGAAAGATACGAAACAAAAAGAGAAAATAGAAAAGGAGAAAAGTGCAATGGTGTCGAGAGTCGAACAAGAGGGTGGACAGAATAGTGGATAAAATAAGGTGGGGAATATCAGGTTTCAAACAAGAGGCCAAGATACGATTAGAGAGAACAAGAGGCGAATTGAGATAACAACAGTCGAAAAGAGAAGCTGAGTAGAAGAAGCGAGTTCAGGCGAGAGTTGAACATACGAGAAGAGATACAGTAAATGTGAGAAGACCTAGACAAAGAAAGGATAAGTGGCTCCAGAAAATATAGTCTGAATGTCAGGAACTGATAAATTGATCGAATTAACATGAAAAAATAAATGATTATTTAATTGTGATCAAATGTTTTCGTGGAGCGAAAAGTATTTTGGTTTAGTTCAGATGAAGTTATGATCTTCAGTTTGAGATTTTTTAGATTGTACCTGCTATTGCATTACTAAAAGCATTGCCTTGAACCTAACAACATGAGGTTGACTTTCCTCAACGGTAACCACTACCCTAAAAGCTTTCAATTCTTTCACTAATTCTTACAAGAGATAGAAGGAGATGACCAGTGTGAAGTACAAATGCAGCTGACATCCTGTGTGCATTGTGTAAAGAACACACACATGTAACAAGGAAGAGGAAGGTAGTATGAATCGACTTAAACATTTACATATGTTCGAAATTATCAATTCTCTATTTGTGCAGGTAGATTTGCATTTACCTTGAACGAACTTAATCCAGTATGAGAGAAACACGCCATTGAAACAATACTTTGCCAGGAGAGGCGCTGAGAGGGTAAAGTCACTTATCGTAACCGTTTCCTTAAGATAATTCATTACCAGGGATCTCAAGGACCTGAAAATCCTGGGGTACCTGGAAATGTCAAGGAAATTAGGATAGGAGAGAGAAGGTAATTAAAAACACTGGGAATGTATAATTAAACCGTTAAAATCCTGTATGTGAGTAGAATCTAATGCTTTTCTCGCATTCCATGATTGGTAACCGAAAACACATTTCTTTGGTTTCTTCCGAACCATCTTGCTTTACAAGTTATTTCAATTTATTTTCCATCTTGTTTTTAAAAAGGTGAATAAACTTGATTCACTTCATTAATTTCATTATCCTAAAAAGTTCAAGTGTAACTTATTTATTAGCAAGTTTAATCATTAAACAGTTGTCTGTAAAGTTAGTAAAAAATACTTGCAAAGGTCAGCAATATTGGATTTGCAAAATATAGCATTTATCAGCGCACACATAACGTTGCTTATCTCAGGCTATTTGATTTATTTGTTGTAAATTGTTGTAAATTTTGTGAGGGTATATTCAATCCATAGAATTCCTGTAGTCTGTCTGCTTTATGCTACAAATGTTTCGTCCTCACAGAAATAAATGCTGGACCCCACTGCGAATATTTGTCACTTGAACGCATAGATCTAGGTTAAATAATATCGTTATTCAGGGATTCGTACCATTAAAGATGCAAATCATTATAGAGTGCATTGATGTTGTCAATAGAGATGTAGGCCTCCCCGATGGCGCAGTGATAGCGTCGTCTTCTTGTAATCAAGGGGTTCCGGGTTCCATACACGGTGGAGGGAATCATGGTTCGGATCCCACTTTAAACTGTGGGTCCAGTCCAGATTAGCCTTACTGTGCATAAAGTGGACTTACAACTCAAACTCAATCAATCAATCAATCTATAGAGATGTAGAATTCAAAAAAATATTGTGAAACATCGATAAGTCTTACAAAAATATCTATCTAATAATTTCTCTATACCTCTCCAAACCCTTGCTTAATGCTATATGGAACCTAAGCATATTGGTTGGAAATAGGATTATTCATTATTCTTATTATAAAGTAAATTATTAGTGCTTTCAACATTTGAAAAGGATGCATTAATTAAGTGGCTGCCATACGTCGTGTATTTCAATCGATAATGTATATATTTACAACATTACAGCACTGGTTGTACACTCCAGAGAACATTTCTAGATCCGTCTACGCATCTGCCTCCTCAAATCTCTAAAGAAGTCCTAGGTACCAGCCTGCCTCTGGAAGTTTATTTATTGCTTGTATATAATTTGAGGAACATACTTGAGGAATATAGAAGAATGTGCCCATTTTCATTCCTATTAAGTACGGTTTTCCAATAAGAACGATATGAGTTTACAATGAATTAAATTAAAAACTATTTCAGATACAACCAAACTATTTATATTATATTGAAGCATAGTTTATTACATTATGTTTTGAATAACACATCATTTAAGTTCCACCTCTACTTCGTGCACACGAGTGAGTTCAATGAACCCAATTTTCAATGACTTTGTGCAATACCTCGGGCCTAATGTCACGAATGCAGCGTTCGATGTTCAATCTTAATGCATCAAGGGTTCGTGGTCCGTTTGCATAGACTATAGATTTCAAAGAACCCCACAAAAATCAATATAAAGGAGTTAAATCACAATTTCTTTGAGGCCAACTAACAGTTGCAGTTCTTGAAATTATCCTTTCACCAAACTGTTTTTGCAATACGTCGATAATGGCATTAACAATGTGACATGTGGCACCGTCTTGTTGGAACGATATGTCCTCCAAATCAATTTCATCTAAATGTGGCCACACAAAATCTGTTAACATCAATCCATACCGCTCACCAGTCACTGTAACTGGATTTCCTACCTCGTTTTCTCGTCTTGGAAACAAGAAAAGGTTCGATGATGCTACCATGCCATAAACCACATCTTATCCAAGTAAGATGGCGGATGGGTGCTAGTGTTAACGTTTGTGCTCCCGAAATAACGTAAACAACTACAGTAAACTAACATTCTAATGGTCAAACTATTATTGTAAAGTGAGATTAATATCTGAGAAGTGCATTTGCAGATAACACGCCTTCGGTTCATTACTTTGTGCCTTGTATTGTACGATTTACTAATTCACCGTTCAGTATGGCACCGAAAAAATCTGGAAAGAACCAGAGATCATCGAATAGCGTAAGCAGTGTTTCCACCTGGAAAAAAAGTAGAATTTGTGAAACGTGTTTGTGAGGAAGTGAAGATTGCTGTGCACACACCCGAAATGATGAAAATGATGGTGGATTCGATAGTCGAGGCAGTGACAAAATCAGTGCTTCAAAGTCTGGAGGAAACACTAGACTTTAACGTTGGAGAAATGCACAGCATGAGGGATGAACTGAAGAAGAAGGATGAGGAACTCCGAGAGCTCAGGGACAATTTGGACGACTTAGAGCAGTACCAGAGGAGTAACTCCATCCGGATGTTCGGTATTCCCGAAACCTCCAACGAGAATACCAACAACAAAGCAACCACCTTCTTTAAAAAGCAACTGGGCATCAAAATCCAGCTTGGTGATATTTGCAGAAGCCACAGGGTAGGAGGACAGAAAAACGGTGGTAAGCCAAGAGCCATTCTTGTTAAATTTACTAATTACCCTGAGAGAGCAAGTGTGTTTCGAAATAATCGGAAACTGAAGGGTTCTAATATCACCATCACAGAAGATCTCTGCCGCGCACGTCTCGAGCTTCTGAAACTGGCGACGATCAAATACAAATACAAGAACTGTTTGGACCCAAGATGGGAATATCGTGATAAACATTGGGAACGGGAAGCATTTCATCACTTGCAGAAAGCAATTAGATGAACTTTGAACGCTTACCGGGAAGGTATGAGTGATCTGTAAACTTTATAATTTTTTAAAATCTCTTTTACCTTTCAAAACATGAAATTTAAACTTGACATTACTCTTATAATTTTCATTTATAGGGAACACATTTAGTCTAAGTTGTACCTTTTAAATGCTTAAGATCCTCTTTTCTTTGATATATACGTGTTTTGTTTCTTTTAATATTGTTTACTACTTTCAATATTTTAATCTCAACTGTATAATTTTACAGTTTAGTTTCGTAAGTGTGAGATACGTTCTTGTACATAAGCAAAGTTTAATTGTTAGTAAATAAAAAAAAACTAACTAACTAACTCTCTAGCCTTCTTAAACCCGAAGGTTCATGGCTGCAGCAACACAGGCCTTCCATCTGTCCCTATCTTGAACAAGATCTATATACTCTTTTCAATCCCTACCGATTTCCCTTAGGTCCATCTCAACGTTGTCCCTCCATATTCGTCTTGGCCTTCCTACAGGTCTCTTGCCATCAGGTTTCCCAACAAGAATCCTATAAACTCCTCTTTCCTCTCCCATTCGTGCCATATGGCCTGCCCACCTAAGTCTTCTTGATTTAATTATTCTAATAATATCTGGACATGAATACAAATTATGTAGTTCTAAATTATGTAACCTTCTCCATTCACCTGTCTCCTCATCCCTTTTAGGTCCAAAGATTTTCCTAAGAATCTTATTTTCAAATAGTCTCAATTTATGTTCCTCTTTCAATGTAAGGGACCAAGTTTCACATCCATATAATACTACAGGCAAAATTACGGTTTTGTTTATTTTAACTTTTAGTTTCTTAGATATTAAACGAGAAGACAAAAGTTTATGAAGAGAGAAGTAACATGCATTTCCTGAATTAAGCCTGAATTAACATAAATTTCTAATGATCAAAAGTACCGTAAAAAGCAGATTTTTTTTGTTTATATTTGTAACCTTTATGCACCTGCTGATAAATGTAGTGAGTTTGCTACCTCTCTCTGCTCTGCAACCTTCCAGAAGTTACTTCTACCGTTTTGCCTCTAACAGAACCTACCACCCTCCTTGAAATGAACTCTACCGCTCTAGTGCATGTCCTCCGTCACCCTCTCGCCGATGACAAAAGAACCGGCTGCTCCCTGGGTCTCGAAATAGCAAATGTAAATGTCAGGTCATTATTCCCCAAACTTCAGGAAATATGCATAGAATTTACAGAGAAACAGATTGACATTCTTGTGATAACAGAAACGTGTAACGAATAATGAAATGTGTATGTATGTATGTATGTATGTATGTATGTATGTATGTATATATATATATATATATATATATATATATATATGTGTGTGTGTGTGTGTGTGTGTGTGTGTGTGTGTGTGTGTGTGTGTGTGTATGCATGTATGTATGTATATTTATGCATGTATAGTACATATATATGTATTGATGTGTGTTTGTGTATGTGTGTTTGTGTCACGTACCCTTGTCTGGCTCTTTTAGTCCTCACGTTTCCCTATCGGACTGGTTTTGAAAGGCTGATGGTAACACCTTGTACGTTGCCAAAAATTATACAGGTCGGACTTTATCTGTTCTCTCCTCGAACAAATTCAATCTATTATCAATCTGATTTAACTGTAATTTTGCATTGATATCTCCGCCTCTGGAATTTATATTGGTCTGTTCCCGTCACCAGCTCAGTATCAATGTATCTTCTTGAACGCACTTCCTTAACTTGTAGCTTAAATAAAGTATCGAAGCTGTAGGTATTTTCCTGTGAATAAATCGCCGACCCCCATGGCAGAGTGGTTAGCTAATCGCTCTATGACGCCAGGGGTCCCGGTTTCGAATCACGACATGTGAATGTCCATTCGTATATTTCAACATGTAAGAACTCCTTCCCGTCTTCGCAATTTAGCAAAAAGTGGCACAAAAAACGAAGTAAAATAAAGTAAAATAAAGCAAATAAATAAAAAATCAAAACTTGTGAATAAATCAGAGCTTTTTTTTAACGGTGCCAATTAGGTTCACGGGTGAAAACCCTGGCTCGCCTAAATTACTGACCACGCCGCTGATGACCAAACGAAAGGTCTTGGTTGGGTTTCGGCAAAAACCTCCCCACCTTTCAACTTTTAATCTTGAAGTAGCGATGCCTTCAACCAACGGGTAAAAACCCTGTCGGCGGGACAAATGGCTGGAGAACGCAAGAGTAAAAACCCTGCATGTTTCGTCTATTGTTCGATTTCCGTCTCTTTTACAGAGTGATTTGTAATTCGACCAATTCCTGGAATGGGGTAGTACATTTGCAACAAATTTGACCCTATACACCAGGGATCGGAAATCAATAGGTTTCGAGTTATTGCTTTTTGTAGATTTTCGTGCCATATTCCGACTTATGACGAAAAACTAGTAATTGTGAAAAAACTACTCCACACTGGTTACTTAATTGGCACGATACCAACAGCTGACGAATCCGTGACTACTGGGAAAAAAAATCATGTTCATAATTCGCATACCCACAAAAATAAACAGTCATTAGATAACACGTCATGATCAAATTTCGAACTATCGTTTATATCGAAGAGGAGGACTCAAAAAAAATGGTAACACACATAGCTTAAAAATTACGGGAAACAAATTCTCGTTTCATAAACTCTCCAAAACGATATAAATGTTTTGAACTGTCACACGGATTGGGGGGAGAAAATCTGAATAAAAGCGGAAAAGGCACGTTGTACACCTCATTGTAAAGTGGAAAAAAATTGCCGGTTTTGGGAAATAAATGAACGAATTTGAGTGAAGTAATAATGTTATTTACCATTCTCATGATACCAGGGTGTCATAATTAACTGTTACAAAAACTACAAATCCTGTTAAAATTCCCTCCCCCGGTTACGTATGCAAGCGTTCAGGATACGGCGTACTTCACACAGACAATTTATCTCTTATGTATTCGGCGGCTGATACAATTCTCTCTCTCGACTTTTCTTGGGACTCCACTGGTGTACTGTAGACTAACTCTTTCATGTGACCCCAATATGTAGAAGTCGTATGGAGTCAAATCTGGACTCCTCGTCGGCCAATGGGTCGGGCCGTCTCGACTAATCCATTGCTTTGGATAATTGTCGTCCAGCCGGTCTCCTGGAGGTTAGCACATCGCACTGCGGCGCCATGGGACACAGGTTCGAATCTCGGCCTTGGCATAGATGTTTGTGAGTGTCCATTAATGAATTTCATCATATCATCACTCATCCGCATATTCGCAAATTAGCCAAAATTGGCACAAAAGGCGAAGTAAAATATAGCAAATCAATCAATAATTGTCTTCCAGCCACTGTCGCACAACCCGGAGATAGTGGGCTGGGCAGCCATCATGTTGGTAAATCATACCCCCTCTTGTGGCGAGCTGTACATCCTCCAGCAGCGTCGTCCATTCTTCCCTTAGGAAGTGTTCGTAGGTAATGCCCCTTAGGTTTTGTGGCAGAAAGAATGCCCCGATCACATGATGGTGGATGATTGCCATCCACACATTTAGTGAGAATTTTCTCTGGTGAGCAGTTTCTTTCGATTTTCTGGGGTTATGACCCTTAGGGGCCCAAAAATGCGCATTATGAAAATTCGTAAATACCATCGCGGTCGAATTTGGATTCGTCCGTCCACAGAATTCTCGTCCGATCATGTGAATCTTCAGTGTACGTAGTTAGTAAAATTTGACAAACATTCTTCCTTCTGACATGATCTCCCTCCTTAATTGCATGCACTGGCGTGTAATGGTATGAATATAGTCGTGTTGTATGTACAGTGAACCACACTTTCCACTGAGTCAAGCCAATTCGCCCCGCCACAGCTCATGTTGAAGCATCTGCTCGAAAATACTGCACGATTTCCTCCTCTTCGACAGGATCATAAACTCGGGGTCTGCCAGCATCGCCTTGGCGTTGTTGAACCGATCCCGTTTCTCGAATGCGCCGATATGTCGTACCAAACACGCTCACGTCAGGCAAATGGCGGTTTGGGAAACGCCTGTGGTAGTCTCTTCGTGCGCCGTCACCATCACAAAATCCGTAACAATACACTATATTCGCGTATTCTGCATTTTCGAAAGCAGCCATTTGACACGGAAGCTGTTGTGAGCGTTTAGTTAATAACGCGACGTCCAAACTTCCAATGGTTGAAGGTTACGGAACTGAGTGAGAGAGTGAACCTGGGTTGTGTCCCCGAATATTTCGCTGATTCCCGAATACTAAAATAAATGAAAAGAAACGAAAATCTGCTACTTGCTCTGTGCTTATTATTCAAATTCTTTTCCCAACCTGTGTGACAGTTGACAACATTTGTTCTCTTTGGAGAGCTTATGAAACGAGGAAGTTTTTCTGTAATTTTTAAGCTACTCGTGTTAATAATAACCCACAGCGCTACAGCCCGTGAGGGCCTTGGCTTACCTACCGACTGCTAGTCTCCCCCCCACACTGTTCCTCCGTCACCTAATGTAGCGTGGAGATCTTCAACCAGTATTGGAATAGTCGGGGGGTCAGCCCGACGTATCCCCAGCCGTTGTAGGTCTTCTGGACCGGGTTACCGCTCACTCATTCGGAGCTCCCCAATTTCCTTACGATGGTGGGTTGCCACCGGCCCTATACGTAGGCCGAATAAATTCCGACCAGCTACTCGTGTTACCACTTTTTTAGTCATCCTCTTCGATTTAAATGATAGTTTCCAAATTTTTTCATGACATGTGGTTTAATGACTGCTTCTTTTTGTGGGTAAGGGAAATTTGGGCAAGATTTTTTTCCCCAGTAGTCACTCATTTGTCAGCTGTTGGCAACGTGTCAATTAAATACACAGTGTGGAGTAGATTTTCACCATTAGTAATTCTTGTCTCAAGTCGGAATATGTTAGGAAAATCTACAAAGTGCAATAACTCGAAACCCATTGATTTCCGATCACCGGTGCATAGGTCAAATCTGTTGCAAATGTTCTTTAGTATTACCTCTTTCCATGAATACGTCGAATTACAAATCACCCTTTATAACCAAAGTTTTTTTGATTCGTTGCTATACCATTTTTCTGTCTGATTGTTGCTAAGGTAGTAAAAAGGTATATTTGCTCTTCCAGCTTCCATATTGTATAAGTAATTATCCAAATTATTTTTCTATTTCTCAGAAATCTTCTGCGATTAGTATCTTTCTTAATTTCAAAAAAATTAATTACGTGTAAAATATATATAATCTTCGTTCTTCTATCTTTATCGAAAATGTCATGATAGGAAAGTGATTGTCGCGTAGGTGAATCCTGAATATCGAAGATAGGAAAATGACGTTCATATAGGAGAGTCCTGACTACGGCTGACAGGTAAGAAGCGCTCGTAGAGATGTACCTGTGAGGTGTGTGTATGTGTCTATGTGTGTGTGTGTTTGTACGTATTGCAAATGTCACTCTGAATGGTTTTGTTATAATTGCATGTACGTAGGTTCAATATTGCAACAAGTCTTTTGTTGTACACCACTTGAGTTTATATAGGACTATATACGTTATCCGTGTGCAGTCAATCATTCTTCCTATAGAAGCTATTGGAATTTTCACTATGAGGTAACTTTCTTCAATCGATACATATATACAAATTAGTAAATTGGTTTCGTCTACTTATACCTGTCATTAATATAATTTTTCCTCCTCACCTCGAACAAAATTTATGTTTTTAATTTGAATTAAACATATATTAAAAAAAGTTTTGATGTTGGTTAGAACTTTACCCTACACATGCATACTTTTCCCCATTTCTTTCGCGTATTCCACACATTTCTATTTTGCATGTGCAACACACTACCGACTTCAGTAAGAAATGTTTTATTTTTTTATTTACATTTTACTTGGGATTACCGCTAAGCAGTTTTTCCCATATCTATATTATGTACTGTACATAAACTTACATTTTTAAATCATTATTTTTAAAAGACATTCTAAATATTTTTTCTTTTCTACTAAATAGTTAACCTACATTTTCTAAGGAAAGATAACAATATATATCGAACTGTAAGGTTATGTTCACAAATTAAAGATTTCAAACACTGAGGAAAAGGAATTTCACAGTTTATAATAGTTTTATAGAATGTCTCTCATTCTTGTGTGTATCTATTACACTCAAATATGATATGGTGTATACCTTCCTTGTTGTCACATGTACAGTTTGGTTTTGTACAATCCTGATCTTTTGTAAATGACTTTCAGTAGTTGTATGTCCTGACCTAATACGATTTAGTAATACTATCACATTCCGTGAACCTTGAACTTTTGTAAACCAAGGCCTGATTCTATTGAAATTAGATATCCTCTGATAAAAGCTGCATGCATTATGAAATTCACCTTTACACAATTCCTTCCAGTTTTCCTTCAACTTTTTCTTCACCCTCGGTAGAAGGTCTGTGTACCAGGTTTTCAGCTCCAGTACAGGTTGAATTACCCTAGCTTGTTTTGCATACAAATCTGCCATACCATTTCCTAAATTTTAACAATGTGCTTTAACCAAGGATAAATTATCTTTCCCCTGCCCGTTAAATTTTGTAAAGTTTTTACACAGTTTATAATGTATGAGAATAATAAATAGTAATTGGACTGAATTGAATATAATACACTTTTGCAATCCGTTAATATTAATATATTATTTCTTGCAATTTATATGTATAAATTAGTGCTTGGTAAATTGCATAAGCTTCAGCTGTAAAAATGGAAAAATCTTCCGATAAATGTATCATAATTGATTCCTTCTTCTGTACATCATAAACAACACATCCTACATTTTGACTACTTTTTGAACCGTCTGTATATAGCTATAAAGTAATAATCTTTCCATCTTTCCATGTAATCATATTTTGTATAGTGTTCAGGAACATAAATATCTCTATATTCACAAACAGGAAAATCTGGAGTATATATGGGCTTACTCCTTACTTTCAATAATTTCTATGATCCTCATAGTACTCATTATACACCGTGTCCATAAATATACTGTCATACTTTAAACTGGCATTACGTCGCTTTGGATAATCGTATTTAAATGAAATTGGTGACATTTGAAAGAAAACTCAAATATGTTTGTGCATGTCAACAATGGACACCAATATCAGCAATATCAAACATACAAAACTGAAATAAATTTACTCCTGACAACAATGGACCATGCGGGTTCATTGTTGGATATTTAGCAGGCAGGCAGGTTACATGTGAATGTTTTCCTTTAAAATTGTGTTGTTATTACAGAAGATTTATGAACGTAGTTGGTGTGTTTTAGAATATCATTACACGCAGAGTTTGGCGAACGCGTTTGCGTGTTTTATCATTCCACGCAGAGTTTGGTGAAGGTTCAGCGGGGGGATTGAAGTGGTTATGGCGAACCCACAAGAACGTAGTTGGTGTGTTTTAGAATATCATTCCACGCGGAGTTTGGTGAAGGTTCAGGGTGCATATAGGCGAAGGTTTCAAAATCAGGCTCATTCACACACGTCAATTTTGAAGTGGTACAGGGATTTTGTGGATCGTGGCTGCATATGTCATTAAAGGAAAGGCCATTCTCGGAGACAATCTGTCAATGAGTGTTGAATTGTGGAACTAGTGCGGGAGGCATTTGTTCGTAGTCCTAAGAAGTCTGTACGTAGAGCTAGTCAGCAGTTGAACATCCCTAAATCCACCGTATCTAAGATCCTGATTACGCGACTGAAGTTTCACCCCTACAAACTGCAATTAGTGCACAAGTTGAAACCTGATGACCCTGTAAAACGGTTAGATTTCTCTGAACATTTTATGTTACTAATGGAGGATAACGTAAATCTGCCAGGAAAAATAATTTCCAGTGATGAGGCAACATTCCACGTTGGTGGAAAAGTGAACAGACCTAATGTAAGGATTTGGGGGAGTGAGAATCGACATGCAATTTTGGAAGTTGAAAGAGACTCCCCTAAAGTGAATGTCTTTTGTGCCGTATCGAAACGTCAAGTCTATGGCCATTTTTCTTTCGAGAGGCCACTGTGAAAGGTCCAGCTTATCTTGACATGTTCACTGAATGGTTATTTCCACAATTGGAAGAAAATGAAGACAATGAATTTATTTTTCAACAAGATGAAGCACCTCCTCACTGGCATTTACATGTTCGGAAACATCTGAATGAGCGGCTTCCAGGAAGATGGATTGGACGAGCCGGAAATTATGATAATGTCTTCTGCAATTGGCCGCCGAGGTCACCTGACTTGTCGGTCTGTGACTTTTTTTTATGGGGTTACATAAAAGATTGTGTCTATGTACCCCGATTGCCTCAAAACCTGCAAGAACTGCAAATTCGCATCACTTCAGCAATCCAGTCCATCCCTGTGGATATGTTGTAGCGTGTGTGGCATGAATGATAATATCGCCTTGATGTCTGCAGGGCCACTCGTGGGGGCCACATTCAATGTCTATGAGTTGTAAAATAAAATATTTGAGTTTTTCTTTCAAATGTCACCAATTTCATTTAAATACGATTATCCAAAGCGACGTAATACAACTTTAAAGTATGTAAGTATATTTATGTATAATTGCACCCATCCTATATCTTCGCAGCTGTTAATTTTGACTGTATCATATAATTCAACCAAATCGAATAGGATGTCATTAAACTGATGATTAACTTCTGACATTGTTTTTAACAAATATTTTATGGACATTTCTCTTTTCCTATAACATAAGTTCCATTCGCATGCTTCCATGTATACTGCAACATTGGGAGTACTCTTCATCAGTCCTAGACACTTTCCAAGAACTTTCCTCTGCATTACTTCCAAAGGTCGAAATGCACGTTCCGAAACTGTATTAAAGACTATAATCCCTTATTCTATTGTTGGTTTGTTATAGTTTTTGTAAAAATTCATCATGGTACTAGGATGACTTCCCCATTTTGTTGTAGCCATAAAACGAAATACATTGTAAATTACTTCTGCCTTTTTCACTAACATTTTTACATGAGGTTTCCACGTTAATTTAGGATCAAATATAACGTCTAAATATTTTACTGTATTTTCAATGGAAATGTGTAACTTTTTTGTGTGTTGATTCACATTTTTTGGAGCTCCTTTTCTACTAAATATAATCAGTTTTGATTTTTCTGACGATATATTCATAGACCTATTCTCAAGAAATTTCTTTATCCCTATTATTTTCGTTTTCATGTTGGTGACTCCTTTATCAACTTGCTTGACACTCTCACATATACATAAATCATCTGCATATTGTATAAATCCAAATGGCTCAGGACATATTCTTTGAACATCTATTAAATATATATTAAAAAGTAAAGGACTTAAAGGGCTTCTCTGTGGAAGGGGAGTCCCCTTGTTATCCATCTAGGACCCTCAACGTTATTGTGAAAGTAAAAATATAAACAACGATTTTTTAATAGATTCCAAATTATTTTTAGATGCATGTAAGATATTTTCAGATTTTGTAGAATGTTTAATAATTTGTTTATATTTACTTTATCATATGCCCCTTTAATATCTAGGAAAGCAGCAATAAGACTACTTTTAATTTTCATTCCATCATAAATTTTTGATGATAACATTGCCAACGCATCTGTACACCCTATGCCCTTCCTAAATCCAACTTAAAGCCTTGAAAATAAACCAACTAATTCTCTTTCGAATTAATTTTTCAAAGATTTTCCCCAGTAGTGAAGACAAGGCTATCGGTCTATAAGATTCTCCTTTATGTGGGCTTTTTCCAGGTTTCAATATTAGTAAAATCATTTGAGTGTACCACGATTGCGGTACATTTCCTGAATTCATTATATAGTTGTAGATGTTACAAAGATATGTTATACCACATTCCGGAAAAATTTTGAATCATCGAGTATAATATTCCATCTTTACCTGGAGTTGTGTCCTTGGCTCTAGTTATTATGTCTCTCATTTCATCGATCATAATATTGGTGTATAATCCTTGTGAATGTCTATCTTTAGGATTAAAAGAGAAAATTTCATGAGTGGCCTCTGCAGGTTTGTGCTTATTATTACATGTTACCTTCATAATAAATTCATCTTTCCAGGTTTCTTTTAGTGGTATTAATCGAGAGGTATGTGGTTTGCGGATTGATTTAAATTTAGCCCACACGATACTGATACACTCTTTGTTATTTATGTCTTCACAATACTTTGCCCACGATTGTCTTTTTGCACTGATATAACTTTACTTGGCCTGCGCTATAGCTTTCTTATAATTAATCCAAGTTTCCTGATTTGGTATTATAGCTTCAGTTCCCTGTATTTTAAAATTTTGCCAATCTTAATTCCACCTGTGTACTATTTACAACTTCATATGTACTCTTATCAATATTATTTAAATCTGTATTTTTAAATAAGATTGTAATTAATTTATAATATTCATTACAATCAGCTTCGTTAACTTTCCATTTTCTGAGCGGAATAGTGAAAGATCTCACTGAATTAGTATCAGTATAAAATAAACATGGATAATGGTCACTGGTTCTTTGATCACTGTCTGTTTCCCACTGAAATTGACCACATATATCATCTGACATTAACGTTAAATCTATAGCTGTTGGCCGAGTACCTAATCTTCCTATATACGTAGCCGACCCGTAATTAATTAAAGTAAAGTTGTAGAAATCCATATATTCTACTAACACTTTCCCCAACTTATCTTCATCCTGATTTCCCAATATTGTGTGATGGCAATTGAAATCCCCTGCTATAATAAAAGGCTTTTCTATGCGTTGAAACATTTGCGATAATGTATTTGTTGTTAGTTTCTGTGACTCTGCACCTGTATGTATATACATAGATATAATACTAACTTTTTGATTCATATAAGCAATTTTAATTCCTACAATTTCAATGGAATGCAATCATATCATTATGCAATCATAATTGTAACTCCTTTACTATCATCTTTAATCTTTTCATAAATTATGTGATAATGATTTACTTTAAAATAATTTATGTTTCATGGGTTCACAGAAATTTCCGATAAACATAAAAGTTCAGGTCTATATTCATCTATTAATTTCACCAGATTTTCCATTTTTGCTTTCAGTGATCTTACATTCCAGTGTACCCCAACGAATGTTTTCCATTATTTTTTCTTCCACACCCTAAAGTGTCTATCCAAAAATTTCCAAATTCTCAATAATTTTCTGCACTTGGCCATTTATTTGTGAGCATTCTGTTAGTATTTCTTTTATGCTTAATAAGTCAGAATTTTTAGTTAATATCGCCATAAGTTTCGCCATTAATTGTAATAAATTATACACAAGATCCTTCTGAGATATTATGTGAGGAAAGTACACGATTTCTTTCTGTTCTTCATTGTTGTAGATTCCGATGTTCACCTCCTGCATGCTTCTCTTTGTACTATCCACATCTTCCTCATTATTCCTTGTCTGAATTACAGAACCTGTAGACTTTCCATTTAATAGTTTTTGATTACTTTGTAATTTCTTTAGGGCTACCTTTACTTGATTTTCCTTGAGAATTTCCACAATTATAATGCTTTGTTTGGGAGTAGGAATTTAGTCTGAAAATTTTTCCAAATTTATTTTCAAATTTGGAATAGTCTCGATGACATTCTGGAGGAACTCTTTCCCATGAAACATTTTCCAAGTATGTTTCTTTCACCCCAATTACTTAAGGCTTCAAATCTTTTTTGTATAGTTATGCTATTTCCTACAGCACCAGTCTTTCTTGTTTAAATTTTACTTACTTGACTTTTGTTTATATGATTTTTTATTTGATCAGCATATGAGTTGCATTGTACAACATAATTGCTTGGAACATTACCTGATATTAGTTTCTCTCTTACTTCTTGCTGGGATAAATTATCATATGCCATAACTCTCATGATTTCTCCATTTCCCATTTTACACATGACTTATCAGTAGCAACATGTTCTCCTCCGCAATTTAAACACTTCGGAGTTTCATTACAATTTTCATGTTCCTCTCTTCCACATCTAGCACACTTAGCTTTATCCTTGCGTATGGCTGCTGAATGTGTAAATCTGTAACATTTCTCACATTGTATCACATTTCTAACTTTAGGAGTAACATCGAAAATGTGACTAAGCACTATAATATGTTCAGGCATTTCTTCAGATCTAAACGTGATTGCTATTAGCTAAGTAGGAACAAAATAATATGATCCATCATCTTTTCGAATTCTCTTTTTTATTCTTTCCACTGATATTACTGTCGGGTCTTCAATACTTTCCTTAATTTCCTCTTCAAATTCAGTGGGCACACCATATATCATTCCTTCCCTCATCAATAAGGATTCTGGGATGAACACATCAATATTATTCTCTTTACGAAAATTCATATTTTTCATGAAATTGTTAGCTTCATTCCTGGTGTAAAAATAATTTTTTGCTCTATATAAGCCACTTGGTTATATATATCTGACCCTTATATCTTTTTTCGCAATTCATTTCCTATTTTCATAGAGTTAAATTTATTTTCTGCACCTTTTGTAGTAGTCATTATTACTAAATAAGTCCCATTATGTGTATCATAATACATTTTACACTTGTCTACATTATTTTCTCTTCGACCTTCTCCAAACTTGTTTACTTTATCTCTATTATCTAACTTGTCCATCCTTACCGCTTTTGCTGGAACTTGATCATCTTCTGGAGATCTGAATCTCATAGCTTGTTACCTAGATGTTTCATCTATAATGTTTTCTTCTACAACCTTGGTGACAATGAAGTTCGACCAGACAGGAATACGTGATTAAATGCACAGAGGCATAGGCGGTGGAATGGGTGACCCGCAGAAGTGACGCATGTGTGTAAGAGGAGGCGTGTGAGCAGGCAAGAATCGTGATCCCAGCATGTTGCACCCAAGGTCACGTAAAGAACGAAAACGAGGAACTATACGCGTGACATTGAACTTCGACCAGGCACCAGACCCATACGGCAAATTGCAGATAGTGGCGCATTCGACGGAACCATGACGTCACGGACACGATAAGGGAGTCCGCCGTATATAAGCGCGTGCTGTGCACCGAGGAACCGCAGTGCATCATCACCATGGCCAGGGGCAAACCTATTGACAAAACCGTGAGGAGAAGAGTGGTGGAGTTGCAACGGGATGGACTCAGTGAACGGGAAATAGGGCGCCAACTGAACTTACCCAAGTCAACCGTCCACTGCATCATCAAACACCACCAAAATACGGGTACTACAGAGCCAGGTAAGGCCCCCGGTCGAAAACGCCTGCTGAGCGTGCGTGACCTACGGATATTTAGGCGCTATATCCAGACCAACAATCATGTTTCTGTGGCCGAATTACGACTGTGGACTCGAGAACGCTTTCACATTGAAGTGTCAACCAGAACCATTAGCCGTTACCTACAGCGATGCGGTTACCGAGTGTACAAGGCAAAACGTAAAACCTTCCTTTCCATGTTGAACAAAGGCAATCGACTACGGTGGGCACGAATGTACCGGGGATGGACATTTCGGCAGTGGAACAGGGTTTTGTGGACGGACGAATCCATTTTCAATGTTGTGTACGGGAAAATACGGAAAACAGTCATTTGTCGGAAGGAGGAACAGAATGAAGCAAAATGTTATGCACGTCGGGTACAGAAACCTGCGTCAGTGATGGTATGGGGATGCATGACGGCATCTGGGGTTGGCCCACTACACGTCTGTGAGGGCATTGTGAACGCATACTGGAGCGGCATCTTCCCACAGTGCGAAGGCACCTGTTCCACAGGCGGCGTCTCATCTTTCAACACGACAATGCCAGGCCTCATACAGCGCGGCTGACAAGAGAATGGTTGACTCGCCATCACGTGCAAACTCTGCCATGGCCACCATCGAGTCCCGATCTCTCGCCCATTGAGAATGTGTGGCGTGTTCTTAAGCGACGTGTGCAACAGAGGGGACCCACGACAGTGGCTGCTCTTATCGCCTGCCTGCAGGAGGAATGGCACCGCATCGATGTGGAATACCTTGAACGACTCGTCCGCAGCATGCCCCGACGCATTGCCACAGTTATTCGCCGACGGGGCGGCGTCACACCATGGTAAACAGGATCCCCTCTAACAGTGGTCGAACTTCAATGTCACGTGTAGATGGACGAAAATGTTTTATTTTGTGTGGACACCATACATTGCTGCGTTGCAGCGAAAATTTATGTTTTCCTTTGTTCCATGTAGCCTGCTGAATAAAATATGTTCAGCATATGCATGTGTTCTCCTTCTCTCACAACGCACTCCTATATTTGTGACATGTCGAACTTCATTGTCACTAAGGTTGTATAACAATTTCATTGTCGTCTACAAAATTCGTTATAATTTCTACTTGATTATTTAGTTTCATATAACCTATAGCATCCGCCATGGCCTTACGGAAATCACATTAATGTGTATATTTCATTTTTCCGTAGTTTAAACTTCAACTTAAATACGTATATGGGTTTAACTCAATTCCAGTAAGAAAATTATCTCTTTAGAAACAGTACTCACTGAATTAACAACTTTCAATATTACCACAATATTACACAAACAGCTCCATCAACCACAGGCTATCATCGTAAGAAATGTTGCTTAGTAAAACATATAGTTATTCTGAAACATTTGATGAACACCGTACACACATACCAAGTAAAATTTATTGAAATCACATTAAGACTTGATATTGATCTATTATTGTGGGAGAAATACTGGGTCTGCATGGAATCTTACTGAAATGATCTGACGGAAATTAACTCCCGCAAAACTAATTTACACCTAACTACGTTGCCTGATTGGTGATTGATTTGGTGTTTTAAGTCCACTTTATGCACAGTAAGACTAATCGGGACTTGACCTACAGTTTATAGTGGGATCCGAACCACTTGTGCCTCCACAAGGTATCGAACCCGGCACCCCTTGATTATATAAACATAATGTAAATACATTTCTAGGTATTAATGAGTTTATAACATTTGAATAAATGGGTGAAGTACCAAAACTATTAAGGCACACAGGAATTTTGATTAAATACTATACACACACACATTCACGTTACCTTATTTTACTATTCAGGGAAGCAGGTTCCGGAATCATCTCCTAATATATCATAATCGCAAATGAGATCAAGGCAGCAATCATTTATTGTCGTGCACTGAAATATTAAGAAATATGTGTTACTAACAGTCGCTTCGGCTTTAATACACTAAAAAGTTTGATCTAAGGCAGCACTAAATATTAAGTTTCATATATTCGAACGTAGTGGAGCTGAACCCCCGTTTTGGTGTTAAGGTAATTTTGAGAGGTATTGTTCTCCACTAAAGGAGTTAGTATCTTTTCGATTGGCGTGAAGGAAATCTACACCTTTTTCCGGTACACAGACTTCTGCATTCAGCGTTGTCGCACACCGTTTGTGGTGTGCGTGCTTCTTATGTTTGGAGTTTAGCACGATGACGAGCGGTCGAGCCCTTGTATAAAGAAACAAGTATGGACGCCAAACCAAGTGCACCGAATGCGTAATGTTGCTGCATGCTAATATAAATTTTAAGGTAATTCTCCTGTTAATAACTAATGAGTATATGTTTATGCATTTATATTAGTAATGTGTGCTGTTTTGATGCATTGTACAAATGATTTCCAGCTGGCCTGTTTATTGATTGATTTCACTCACTTTATATGTACATAACATGTAGGAATGCTTAATTTTGAATAAAATGTATTCAAATCTTTATTTCACATATTCAAACTGTTGTGTAAGTTAAGTCATTTTGACATCACTTATCATAGGAAATAGACAATAAAGAAAAAGAATTACCATTATTGCCTTTAAAGACATGCATTTGAAACTTAACAGCCTAATACAACAATCAGAGCAAGATGTATTAAATGTATTGTAACCCCCCACGAAACACACACACGCACATACTGTAATTGCTCTGCTGCTTCAATCACTACTTTGACATGGTTGTAGGGAATAAAAATTTTATGGGTTGGTTCACTCTTATTGTTCCCATGGGGGTTGTAAGAAATTTGAATAACATAAATAATAGCAATGATGATTATTTATTAATAATAATAATTAAAATTTCATAATAAAAATAATTGATTTCACATGTATTATTATTATTATTATTATTATTATTATTATTATTATTACTACTGCTGTCTTTATATCCTTGAAGATGCTTTTCTACTCTATCCATCATAGGTGTTAATATGCAGCACAACTGCTTTTATATTTTTTTTACGTTTCATGCAGTGTGTACTGAAATGCACAGCTATTATACTTGTATTTTCTTATGAAATTTGACGAATACCGCAAGAAAAAGCTTTAAAAGTGAGAGAAAGAAATTTTAGTCATAAGGATTATGTTGTTTGACCATTCTCATAAAATTTAATTTTTGCAATTTTGAAAACTGTGGAAACCAGTAATTCTTTGGATTAAATGGTAAAACAGAAAAGGTGGCTGTAATGTAACCTCAATTTTTCGATCTAATGCGGTTTTTCTTTGGATATTCTGTTCGAATACTAACTAAATGGACTTTATTTCCCTTACTAACAATAAAACTAACAAACGGTCTTCTATTTTGTAACTTGCAATAAACTATGTATTTTTTTTCGGGGGGGGTCTATAGACCAGTTCGATCCCACTTTCCGACGCTCATATTGTCCCTATACTTACCAAACAACATGATATCCAACCACTATGCACTACACAAGTATGAGCTTTATAGGACCTCGTATAGGTTAAATTTATGTACTATATCGACCGATGTGTGAACAGTAGTGAATGTAAGGCTGTACGAAGTTGGATATCGTCGGTTTGGACTCTTAAAAAGGAGAATTTAAACCCTTATCGAACAGGAAATTTAAAAGTTAGAATCGGAATTTTGGGACAATCACATGGGAATTTTCAGTCTGATCCAGGAACAGCACTGGAAGAGGAAAGCAAAAGTGGAAATGAAGGGGTCGCGGGTGGGCTGCGATTCTGAGAATTAAACCCGTTTCCCTAAAATTAAAGATTTCAAAATTTTTGAAAATTGTAGCTTGATCATTTCAGAATTGTCTCTATTATATTTTTGTGAAACTGCGATTCTTGTTAAAAAAAAAATGTGTTACAAATTTTAGTTTTTGAACTACCATTATTCCAACATGCCAGAAGTTAAGGGGTGTGTGAACCCTGAACCCTGAACCCTAAACCCCCCTCTAAATACGGTCATGCGTTTGGCATGTGTGTGTCTGGATTTGTATAAACTAATTCTTTGCATTAACATAATGAGTTTTATATTTCATTGTACATCTGAAATGATAAAAAGATAAATAAATAAATACACACCTATCCTCAGATGGGTTGCTCCCTAAAATAATTTCATAGGTCAGAAATCTATGAAAAAATGCATTATGTGACTGTAACAGCAGATGGTTACTGACACATGTTCTAAGCCAGCTATTTAAGACAATTGCTCTCAATAGTTTATAACAAGGGTTACTTGTTTGGCAGATCAGAATAATGTTAAGTCCAGATATAAGTTAAGAAATGTTACTCACATACATTTGTTATTGTTTACTGTAAAGAATATTCCCTCCTTTATTTTCCATTATTGTGAGGAGATTTATATGCACTAACAAAAATGCAACTTTTGACGATTTCTTTGCTAAGTGTGAATTCATTGTTATTGAAGGTAAGAAATGTGGTGTCATCAGAGTGTTGAAATATATAATAACGGAAATGCATGACAGAAAAATGCTAGTACTAGGATGATTGATAGTATGGCCTATTTTGCACATAATTAAAGCTATACTTTAATATTCCTTGGTGGATTTAGCTAATTTTCTAAAGGGTAGCAAATTGACAAATTAAGCTATGAATTCTAAATCCTAGTACAAGGATAATTAATATGACCTAGTACTAGGATGATTAATATTAGGAGTTTACTTTGGTCAAAATTAAGCTATATTTTGATATTATTTGGTTGATTTTGCTAAGTTCTAAGTGTAGCAAAATGCCTAATCATGCTACAAAATTCTAAATCCTCGTACTAGGTGATTAACAAGAGTATAATTTTAAAATGTTTGGCTTGGAAATATTCTATTCCTAGGGTCATGTGACAACATGTTGATTGGTTTGAGAGTGTACTTGTGGTAATGCTCCAAGCAGGTGGCTAGTCTTGTTTGAGAATGGTACCTGAGGTTTGGTTTTGTGGCGTATTTCAGTGAAGTTTCTAATTTGATTTATTTGCCTTACCCTACACTATTAGGGGGTCTTCGAGCAGTTGCTCAAAGTATTTCCTATGAGGTTAGATTGGTGCTAATTTTATTATCTTTTATTATTTTAATTGGTGGTTATAATTTACTTTTATTTAAAATTTTTCAGGATTACTTATGATTTATTTTTATTGCTTTACCACTGGCTTTAGCTTGATTGAGCTCTTGCTTAGCTGAAACTAACCGAACTCCTTTTGATTTTGCTGAGGGGGAGTCTGAGCTTGTTTCTGGGTTTAATGTTGAGTATAGTGCTGGGGGGTTTGCTTTAATTTTTATGTCTGAATATGCTAGCATTTTATTTAGAATTTTATTGTTGGGGGGATATCATTTTTCTTATTTTTTTTACTTAAGGGTTATTTTTTTAGGATTTATTTATATTTGGATTCGAGGTACACTACCACGATTTCGTTATGATAAGCTTATATATTTAGCTTGAAGGAGTTTTCTTCCGGTTTCTTTAAATTATTTATTTATTTTTTTGTTGGCTTTAGGGGCCTGATTGTATCAATTTATATTTAGTTGCATAATAATTAGAATGTGAAGACTTCTAGAATATTTACATTCTCTTTTATGTTTTCAAGACATACACTTAAAGTTTCAGTCAAGAAGTCATTTTTTTAAAATTTTATCTCATAATAGTAGGGTTGCGGGGGATATAATGAAATATATAAAATATATAATTGTTAATACTTGTCCAGTAGTAATGTATGGAGTTTCTACGGGCCGAGCTCCAATTCAAGTTAATAAAATAAAGGTTGCAAATATTAATCAAAATAATACTTGATTTAAAGGGTAAAATTGTAGTCCACGAAATTTTTTTTTACGATGTATTGGTATAATAAATAAGATTATGATGGATAATACTAGTGCTGCTACTCCCCCAAGCTTATTTGGAATTGATCGTAGGATGGCGTATGCAAATAGAAAGTATCATTCTGGTTGAATATGTACGGGAGTTACTAGTGGATTTGCTGGGGTAAAATTTTCCGGATCTCCTAGGGTCGTTGGAAATATTAATGAGAGTTGTATTAATCTTAAAATTATAAGTATAAACCCTAATATGTCTTTTATGGAGAAGTATGGATGGAACGGGATTTTATCCATGTTGCTATTAATAGATAGTGGATTATTAGACCCGGTTTGATGTAAAAAGAGTAGATGGATTATGGATATTGCTATTAAAATAAATGGTAATAAAAAATGAAAGGCGAAGAATCGGGTTAGTGTAGAACTATCTACTGCAAATCCACCTCAAATTCATTGAACTAGTATAGTTCCTAAATATGGAATTGCCGAGAGTAAATTAGTAATTACTGTGGCACCTCAATGACATTTGACCCCATGGTAGTACATATCCAACAAATGCTGTTGCTATTGTTGTTAATATAATTATAACTCCAATAGATCATGTGTGAAGATACAAATAGTATCCTTAATATATTCCTCGTCCAACATGTATATATATACAAATAAAGAATAGGGAGGCCCCATTAGCATGAATAGTTCGTAGCATTCATCCATAGTTTACATCTCGGCAGATGTGTATTACTCTAGAAAAAGCTAAATCTGTTCTTGAGATATAATGTATTGCTAAAAAAAGACCTGTTAAGATTTGGATTGAAAGACATATTCCCATAAGTGAACCAAAATTTCATCAGTAGGAAATATTTAGTGGAGCTGGCAAGTCTACTAATGCATTATTTGCTAGTTTAAGTAGGGGGTGATAAATTCGTGCTGGCTTTGTCATTTGTAATTATTTAATTATTTTTAGAGGTCCATGTGAAAGTCTAGTAATTTTTACAATTGCAATTAATGTAATAAATAGGTATACTACTGTTATAGTAGTTATTATTATAATGGACTCATTATATAGTTTTATTCCTGGTAGGGGGGTGTGCTTCTTCAGGTTGTATATGTATCTATATTTTGTAGTGTTGAGGGGGTTAGTAATGGATCTATTATTATTAATATAAATAAACATAATAGCATTAGGGTTACACTTATAATTATTATTTTTATTCTTATTTTGAATATTTCATTTGGTGTAAGTCTTGTTGTATAAATAAATAGAACTAGTATTCCCCCTAAAATACTAGGAAAAGTACATAGGGGAGTCATGTGGATTTTAGGAATGTTGATATTGTTAGGCATGCGGTAACAGTCTGTATAATTAGCATAACCCCTATAGATAGTGGATGTTTTATTTGTAGTATTATTAGTGCTAATAATAGCATAATAGTAATTAGTATTAATTGTATTTTGATATCAAGGAGTAGTTTAATAAAAATATTGGCTTTGGGAGCTACTGATGATATAACTATATCCTCCTTGATGTTTTTAGAATTATTAATTCATTTATGATTTACAAGACCATTGTTTTTATTAAACTATAAAAACTTATGTTAAGAGTATTATTTATATTAATTATTTTATTTATTAGATTTTTATGTTTTATTTCTCAACGTGGGCACTTATTAGTAACTTTATTAAGACTTGAATTTATTGAGTTATCCTTATATTTATATATAGCTTATTATTTTATTAATAATCAGGAAGAATCTCATTTTTGTCTATTATTTATTCCATTTTGTGTATGTGAGGGGGCCCTTGGCTTATCTGTTATAGTATCAGTTACGCGTACTCATGGTATTGATTATTTTAATTCTTTTGTGTTATTGAAATGTTAAAGTATATTTTTTATTTTATATTTTTAATCAGTTTGAGATTTAACAGTTCTTTATGAATGGTGGTCCAAATTTCTATTATTTTTGGTTGTTTTTGTTTTTATTAATAGTGTGGTTTGGTATAGGGGTATGGGGGGCTGGTTATTTTATTGGTCTAGATGTAATATCTTATTCTTTAATTTTACTTAGTATTTGAATTATTTTTTTAATAATAGTAGCTAGAAATAGTATTATATCTATTAATTTTTACCCTTGTATATTTATATTTTTGTTAATTATTTTATTATTACTGGTAATATTAACTTTTATAAGAATATTTTTTTGTTTGTTGTTTGAGGGGTCATTAGTACCTACTTTATTTTTAATTTTAGGGTGGGGTTATCAACCAGAGTGAGTACAAGCAGGGGTATATTTGCTTTTTTATACATTACTTGCTTCTTTACCCCTTTTGATTGGTATTTTTGTATTAAATTATAAGGTGGGGGTCTGTATATATATATATATTAGATGTATTAATATTAATATAAATTATATGCTGGTTATACTTTATATTTATATTCCTATACTCAGCATGGAATATACTATTTTGGTGTATTTTCTTGTTGAAGAAGTAATATTCGTGAATATTTATTATTATTATTTCCATTAAATTTTCTAGTTATTTTTTGTTCTCCGATATTTCATTGAATTTAAATTATTTAAGTAGTTTAATTAGAACAATAAGTTGTGGACTTAGTGTTAACTAAGAAGTTCTTAAATCAATGGTTTTTATTTTTTTTATTACAAGCATAGTATCAATTATTTTATTAATTAGTAGAATAATTTTATTATTATTAGGGATAATATATTTAATTAAGGATGTTACAATTTTTATTGAGTGAAATATTGTTAATTTGAATAGTTCTACTATTATTATAACAATATTGTTTGATTGAATATCTTTAATTTTTATAGGATTAGTTATATATATTTCTTCTATGGTTATTAATTATAGAGGTTCTTATATAGAGGAGGATTATAATATAAATCGATTTATTATTTTAGTTTTATTATTTGTTGGATCTATGATGTTTTTAATTATTTCTCCTAATATTATTAGAATTATTTTAGGATGGGATGGTCTAGGATTAGTTTCTTAATGTCTAGTAATTTATTGTCAGAATGTTCGTTCCTATTCTGCTGGGATATTAACTGCTCTATCCAATAGAATTGGTGATGTATTTATTTTATTATCTATTGCTTGAATATTAAATTATGGTAGCTGGAATTATATTTATTATTTATGATTAGTTTCTGATTTTGATATAATATTAATTACTAGATTTATTATTATTGCTGGGATAACAAAGAGTGCACAAATTCCATTTTCTGCATGATTGCCGGCAGCTAAAGCTGCACCAACCCCAGTTTCTGCATTGGTTCATTCTTCTACTTTGGTTACTGCTGGGGTTTATTTATTAATTCGTTTTGGGGATATATTAATATATACTGTTCTTGGTAGGGTACTCTTATTATTATCCGGGCTAACTATATTTATAGCTGGAGTTGGTGCTAATTTTGAATATGATTTGAGGAAAATTATTGCTTTATCTACATTAAGACAGCTTGGATTAATAATGTTAACATTATCTATGGGATTAAAGGAGTTATCATTTTTTTTACTTATTGACGCACGCCATATTTAAGTCTTTATTGTTTTTATGTGCTGGTGTGGTTATTCATACTATAGGAGATGTTCAGGATATTCGCTGTATGGGGGGTTTAATTAATAAAATGCCAATAACTATTTCTTGTATAATAATTTCTAGTCTTGCCCTATGTGGAATACCATTTTTGGCTGGATTTTATTCTAAGGATTTTATTTTGGAAATATTAAGTATATCTTCTTTTAATTTAGTAATATTTGTTTTATTATAAATTTCTTACAGTTTTCGGTTGAATTATTATTTAGTTGGTAAATCTTATAGAGGTGTTTCATTTCAATTTTTTTCTGACGATAGAGGCTGAGTCATGTTTAAAGGTATACTAGGCTTACTACTCCTATCCATTGTAGGTGGATCTGGGTTAATATGATTAGTTTTTCCTTCTGTTTTTGTTATTATTATTCCACTTAACTTGAAGATAGGAGCAATCATTTGTATTTTATTGGGGGGATGAATTGGATATAATATCACGTCTTTTTTGTTTGAAATTTATCCATTTTTTAATAATAAAATAATATATTATTTATTAGGTGGGATATGATTTTTACCCTATTTATCTTCAGGTGGGTTAATTGGTAGTTCATTTACTACTGCAAATTTATATATTAAGACTATTGACTATGGGTGAAGTGAACTTATAGGTGGACAGGGGGTGTATAAATATATAAGGAGTGGTTCTTTAAATATTCAACTAATACATTCTAACTATTTTAATATTTATTTTATATTTTCATTTTTAATAGTAATTTTATTAATAATTTATGTGTGTTTGTATAGCTTATAATAAAAGCATAATATTGAAGTTATTAGGAAGAATAGAATAATTCTGTAAACACTTCTTGAACTTATTTAGAGTCCAGCTTTATCATGAAAAGATAATGTAATTTTATACTAAAGAAATAATGTGAAGAGTATTAATGGAATTTCACCACTAAAGATGGAAGTTAGCAGCCACCACTTAATATTATACCCCTTAACTGAGGAGATAATCCTAATTTTATTATTAACATTAATATGCCGCCTTCCTTTGGCTTCAGTTAAGTAAGCAAGGGTAATATATACCAATTTATTCAGGTCGAAGCTGATTGCTTTTGCTTCTTGCTCAATAAAGTAAATTGAATTATTCAATACCTTTTGAATGCAACTCAAATGTTATTATTAACTATTACTCCAGCATGCTCACTCTAGTGATCTTTGGGTTCATTCGTGATATAAACCTAAAAGTAAAATTAGTAGAAATAAGAATCTAACACATAATCAATATATTAGTTTTGAAATAGTAATAATAACTGTTATTGGTAGTAGTAATACAATTTCTACATCAAAAATGAGAAAAATTACTGCAATTAGGAAGAATTTTATAGAGAATGGAATTCGTGCTGAGGATTTTGGGTCAAATCCACACTCAAATGGTGATCCTTTTCCTCGGTCTGTAATCATTTTTTTTGATAGTATTGTGGATAATATTATTACAATTGAGGTGATCATTATAATTAATAATGAGGTACTTAGATTATATTAATTATTTACTTTATTTTATTATAATCTTTTTAATTGGAAGTTAAGCGTACTTTAAATATACTAAGTAAATATTATCTACCTCATCAATACATTGAAATATAAAGGAATAATCATACTACGTCTACGAAGTGTCAATATCATGCTGCTGCCTCAAACCCAAAGTGATGTGTTGGAGAAAAATGGCATAAGATGTGTCGAGCTAGGCATACTCCTAGGAATGTTGATCCAATAATGACATGTAGTCCATGAAATCCTGTTGCTATAAAGAATGTGGATCCATATACTGCATCAGCAATAGTAAATGGGGATTCATAATATTCATATGCTTGAAGAATAGTAAAATATACTCTCAATATTAATGTTAATATAAGTGCTTGCTTTGTATGTGAGTGATTTTTTTCTAGTAATCCATGATGGGCTCATGTTACTGTTACTGCTGAGGATAACAGAATTGCTGTATTTAATAAAGGTACTTGTATTGGATTAAATGGAGTAATTCCCCTTGGTGGTCATAGTATTCCTAGTTCAATTGTTGGGGATAAACTTCTATGGAAAAATGCTCAAAAGAATGATACGAAAAATAATACTTCTGAAATAATAAATAGAATTATACCTCATCGTAGTCCTATTATAACTTAATTTGTATGTAATCCTTGATATGTTCCTTCTCGTGAAATATCTCGTCATCATTGAATTATTGTAAGGAGTATAGTTGTTACTCCTATTAGTAATAATATTATATTTTGTTGGTGAAATCATCTAATTATACCTGTTGTTAATATTATTGCTCTAATGGCTCCTGTTGCTGGTCACGGGCTCTGATCTACTAGGTGATATGGGTGGTTTTGGTTTGTTGACATTAGTTACTTTTATTCTCTGGAATAAATAGCAATTAATAAGGCAAATACATAAGATTGGATAAATGTTACGGCTGTTTCTATAATAATTAATATAATTTGTGCTAAAATTAATATTGAAAGTCCAATAATTTCTAATATTGTTCCTGTATTTCCAATTATTGATATTATTAGGTGTCCAACTATTATGTTTGCTGCTAATCGCACTGATAAAGTTATTGGACGAATTAAATTTCTAATTATTTCAATACCTACTATGATTGGCATTAATAGTGCTGGTACCCTTTCCGGCACTAGGTGTGCTAATATATGTTTTGTATTGTTAATTCATCCAAATAGTATGAATGATAATCATATTGGTAGGGCCAGGGTGAGGGTAAAGACTACGTGACTTGATCTAGTAAATACATAGAGGAGTAATCCTATTGAGTTATTAAATAAAATTATTGAAAATATACTAATAAATATTAGAGTTCTTCCTTGGTGATTAATTATTCCTAAAAATGTTTTAAATTCTTCGTGTAATTTTACTATTATTATGTTATATAATATAGAGGTCCGTGATTGTATTAATCAAAATGGGGTTCGGATTATTAATAATCCCAAGAATGTTCTTATTCAATTTAGTGATATATTTATAATTGATGATGTTGGGTCGAATGATGAGAATAATCTTCTTATCATTTTCAGTATTTAATTTTTGGTTTATTTTCTATTTTAAAATTGTTATTATTTAATAATTTATTATAATTATAGTAGTTATCAATTATAAATAGAAAATAAAT
The DNA here is from genome assembly GCF_977018435.1 of Lepisma saccharinum. Lineage (NCBI taxonomy): Eukaryota > Metazoa > Arthropoda > Insecta > Zygentoma > Lepismatidae > Lepisma > Lepisma saccharinum. The sequence goes on from NC_139238.1 coordinate 51,296,824, forward strand.
TAATATAAATGTTGTAAATAGAATAATTCAGTTTAATGGGTATATTTGTGGGATAAAAAGTATCCATAAAGATAATTTAGGTTTGACACTCCTATGTTATGTATTAACTAACTCTTTTCATTAGAAGTAGTTGTTATATTGCTATTTTGTGGTTTAAGAGACCATTACTTACTTTTCAGTCATCTAATGATTCTTGTATAATTTTTATTAATCAATTAATAAAAGATTTGTGAGTTGTAGTTTCAATAATAATTGGCATAAATCTATGATTAGACCCACAAATTTCTGAACATTGTCCAAACAATAGACCAATTCGACTAATGTTTACTCCTGCTTGGTTAAGTCGTCCTGGAGTGGCATATATTTTAATTCCTATAGATGGCATGGCTCATGAATGTAATACATCTGCAGATGTAGTTAATACTCGAATATCTATGTTAATTGGCAGTACTGTTCGATTATCCACAATTAATAATCGAAATGAGTCTATTGCTATTTCATTTGTCGGGGTTATGTATGAATCAAATTCTGCTTTTATAAAATCGGAGTATTCATAACTTCAGTATCATTGATCTCCAATGGTTTTAAGGGTTAATGAAGGTTGATTAATTTCATCTAATAAGTATAATAAAAGTAGAGAGAGTAGTGCAATAAAAACTAAGGTAATTGCTGGTATAATCGTTCATATAGTTTCTAGTACCTGTCCTTCTAAAAGTATTCGGTTTGTTAATTTATTATTAAATAATGATGCTATTAGGTATCCTACTAATACTGTAATTATAATTAAAATTAATATTTTGTGGCCATGGAAGAACATTATTTGTTCTATTAGTGGGGAGGATCTATCTTGTAGTCCTATTTGATTTCAGGTTGCCACTTTTAAGTAAGGGATAACCCTTATATTTGAAGCTTAAATTCAATGCATTTCTCTGCCACCTTAAAAATTAGTTGTTAATAAGTAGTATTGGAAGTTCTGAGTATGTATGTTCGGAAGGAGGTGATATTTGATATAATTCAATTGATGATGCTTGTTGTAGATTAAATAATGTTGGTCGAGCAATTGTTATACCTTCTCAGGTAATAAAGATGAATTGAATTTTTAATCAATCTGGATTTATTATTACTCCTGTAAATAGTGGAAATCAATGTACTAGTCCTGCTATAATAGCAAATACTGCTCCTATAGATAATACATAATGAAAATGTGCTACAACATAGTATGTGTCATGTAGTACAATATCTAGTGATGAATTTGCTAGTACTACTCCTGTTAATCCCCCTATTGTAAATAAGAAAATAAATCCTAATGCTCATAATATTGATGGGGAGTAATTAATTTGTGTTCCGTGGGGTGTGGCAATTCATCTAAATACGTTAATTCCTGTTGGTACGGCAATAATTATTGTAGCTGTAGTAAAGTATGCTCGTGTATCAACATCTATTCCTACAGTAAATATATGATGTGCCCATACAATAAATCCTAGAAATCCGATTGCTATTATTGCATAAATTATTCCAAGTACTCTAATGTTTCTTTTTTACCTCTTTCTTGAGTTACAATATGTGAAATAATTCCAAATCCTGGTAGAATTAGAATATATACCTCTGGGTGTCCAAAGAATCAGAATAGGTGTTGATATAAGATGGGGTCTCCCCCACCGGATGGGAAAAAATGAGGTATTTGAATTTCGATCTGTTAATAGTATGGTAATTGCTCCTGCTAGAACTGGTAGCGATAATAATAATAATAGAACTGCAGTGATTACTATTGATCATACAAAGAATGGTACTCGTTCTATGGATATTCCTATAGTTCGTATATTAATTACCGTTGTAATAAAATTTACTGCCCGTAGAATAGAGGAGACTCCTGCCAAATGTAATGAAAAAATTGATAGATCTACAGAGGCTCCGGCATGTGCAATTCCTGCAGATAGGGGAGGATATACTGTTCAACCAGTTCCTGCACCACTTTCTACAATTCTTCCTGATAATAGTAGAGTTAATGATGGGGGGTAGTAATCAAAATCTTATATTATTTAATCGTGGGAAGGCTATGTCTGGGGCTCCAATTATTAGAGGAACTAATCAATTCCCAAATCCCCAAATTATAATAGGTTTTACTATGAAAAAATTAATATAAATGCGTGCGCAGTTACAATTACATTGGAGATTTGATCATCTCCAATTAAACTTCCTGGTTGACCTAGTTCTATACGGATTAAGATACTTAATGATGTTCCAACTATTCCTGATCATACTCCGAAAATTAAATATATTGTACCAATATCTTTATGGTTAGTAGAAAATAATCATCGTTGCAAGAATGAGATGACTGAAGTTATAGGTGATAAACTGTAAATTTATTTATGAGTTTTAAACTCTCTCATTAATTATGGCTTTATAGTTAAGAATAATAATTTTGAACTGCAATTTCAGGGTGATACATTGTATGTATTAAGGCCTAAAAGAATACCCTTTATTTATGACTTTGAAGGTCATTAGTTTAAAATAACTTAAGACCTTATAAAGATCTTATAAAGATATATAAATTGGTTGAATTAGAGGTAATCCACAAACTGAGAAAAAAATTGTAACTACCGATAATACTTGTTCTTTTAAATTTAATGGTTTGTTGTTAATAACATTTCATATATTAGTTTTATAATTTATTAAAATTGATGTAAGTGAGGTTCGTAAGTAATAGTATAGGGTTAATAATGATATACTAATTAGGATTATAATTATAATTAATTGCTTAAGGTTGGTTGTTTGAATAATAACTATTCATTTTGGTAAAAACCCTAATAGTGGTGGTAGCCCACCAAGAGATAATATTGATATAAATAGGGACAGTTGATGGACATAGTATGTCTTGTTTATTGAAAATAGCATAATGGCAGAGGTGGTTATAAGGATGTATAGTAGTAAATATGTTAACCAGGTGTTATATTCTGATGTTATTCTTAGAATAATTCATGATATGTGGTTAATTGATGAAAAGGCTATAATTTTTCGTAATTAGGTTTGATTTAATACTCCAATTGCTCCAATAATTGCTGATGTTCTAATTGTTAAAATTAGAATTATGTTTAAATTGTCGGTTACATAACTAAGTAATGTTGATGGAGCATTTTTTTGAATAGTTGTTATTACTAGACAATTAATTCATGTTATTCCTTCTATAACTTCTGGTATTCAAATGTGAAATGGAGCAGCTCCCATTTTTATTAATAAAGCTGTGGTTAGAAGCTGGATCTGTATATTAAAATTTACTGAATTAATTATAACTAATGCTGCAGCCAAAATTATTGATGATGCTAATGCTAGAATTAGGAAGTACTTAAGTGATGCTTCTGTATTTCGTTGATTATTTGGTGTAGAAATTAATGGAATAAAATATATTAAATTAATTTCTAAGCCCATTCAGGCTCCACATCATGAGGTGGAAGAAATAAAAAGGAGGGTTCCTATTGTGAGGGTCAATAGGAATATTATTTTTTTGGGGGTTGTGAGCATTAAAAAGGGAAGGATTAATTATAGACCTTCGTATGTGGGGTATGAGTCCTCTAGCTTAATTAGCTTACCTTTTTATTATATTTTGGTGTATGATGCACTATGGGGTTTGATACCATTGGAGAAAGTTTAATTCTTTCAATTATTTTTATTACAAACAAAATAATAAGAACATGTCAAATTTCATGTATACTTTACCCTATCATGTTAATCTTATTTATATATAAATTATAATAGTGGGCTAATAATATTATTTATCGGACTTTTATTTTTATGATTAATAAGTATAACCTATTTATTAAATAATATAAAATACTTCAGAATTGTTTTTAATTTTATCTAATTTCTTTTAAGTGTTTGTAGTCTAATTTAAAGTCATTGACTTACTTAATATGTCATTTTAATACTTATTGAATTTAGAGGAAAAAGAAGTTAATATATCTATATAGAACACAATTTTGAGGGGGAAAAAAGGTGTTCTATATAGTATGGGAAAGTGAGTAAAAAATTAAAAGGGGGGAAATTTTCGTGAGATAATTTCTAATTATAATTTAATTTAATATAATACATATTATACAATAGTAAGGAACCTCTCTTTATATTTTAAAACAAAAGTTTTATTCTAGCTTGAATCTCCTTAGTTAAATTTTACATATGTATTTGTTAGAGGTAGGATTTCCGTCAATTTTTTATGGGTTGAGACGGTGTGCCTGAGTTTAGTTCGCAGTGTGTGGGTTTGTTTAATTTTAATGTAAACTAGATTACAGGATTTTAAATTTTAATATTTATTTTGTCCGGCTAAATTCGTGCCAGTTGCCGCGGTTAGACGTGGGGACATAAGTGGAGAGTTGTTGGCTTAATTGTAGTAATAATTGATTTTTGGTTGTTTATATTTTATTTATTAGGTGAAATTTTTAATATAATTTGTTCTTTATTTTTATTATTTCTATAAAGGTGGTGTATTAAACTAGGATAAGATACCCTATTATTATCATTGTAAATTTGGTCTGAGTAGTATTAGTTATGATCTTGAAACTCAAAGAATTTGGCGGTGCTTTATTCTATTTAGAGGAACCTGTCCCATAATCGATATTCCGCGTTTTATTTGACCTATTATTGTAAAATATCAGTTTGTATACCGCCGTAATTTGAATATTTAAATATATATATTCTTTTTTTCTATTGAAATATATTTCAGGTCAAGGTGCAGCGTATTAGTGGGGGGAGATGGGTTACATTATGTTGATCTGGATAATATATTGAAAATATATTTGAAATTGGATTTAATTGTAATTTTGTTTTAGAATAACATTTTGGTTTATTAGCTCTAGGGCATGCACACATCGCCCGTCGCTCTCATTTATATAGGTGAGATAAGTCGTAACATAGTAGGTGTACCGGAAGGTGTGCCTGGTTTGATTAGTATCAAAATATTTCTGTTAGAATATTCATTTACATTGAGTAGTTAGTCGTGCGATTCGACATATTTCGATAGAGATTTTATTACTATTTAAATTTTTTTATAAATTGATTGTATATGAAAAGGAATTTTATTGGGGTTGGTTATATATTTAGTATATAAAAATTAGTTTGTCATAGATTATTAGTACAGTGTTGGGATTTATTAAATATATGAAATATTAATTTTTATTATAGGAGATGTTTATAATCGTACCTTTTGTATCAGGGAGGATTAAATTTTAATTGAATATTCTGTTTTCTCGAAAGGTGAGGAGCTAGTAGATTAATTTTAAGGTAAAAGTGTTATATTTTTCTGTTAAAATTGCTATTTGTATATCTCTGTCACGGTAGAAGCTCTAAAACTCAATAAAGCCAACATTGGTTTCTATAGTCTCTCTCTCTCTATACAAATACTTGTACCCAGCAAAATCTATATATTGGGTTGGCCCATAAATCCTGGCGTTTTTTAAGTGAAAATTTTGCGTGAAAAATAAAATGTGTTGGCAATGCGTTTTTTGTTATTCGATAGAGAATTATGTGCTCTACAATATAGTGCGTTTAGTTCGTTTGTGCTGATATACTTTTTCTTTTTTCAGGTCATTAAAATGGAGTGTCAAGTCGACAAAAAATAGCATTTTCGTTACCTTCTGCTGTTTGCGTTTAATCGAGGTGGAAAAGCCACAGAAGCTGCTCGAGAGATTTGTGAAGTGTATGGCGAAGAAGCAATTCCTCTTAGGATGGCTCAAAATTTGTTTATGCGATTCAAAGTCTGCAATTTCGACCTAAAAGACATGTATCGCACCAGACGCTCCGTTCAGTTCGATGAGGAGCCACTGAATCAGCTTATTCAAGAAGATCCATGCGAATCAACGATGGAATTGGCAGAGATAATGGAATGCACCCACAGTACCATAGAGCATTACCTTCACTCGACGGGAAAGGTTCGAAAGTAGGGCGCATGGGTTCCGCATGCTTTGAACGACAACAACAGAAATCAACTTGCCACGATTTTCGCCGGTTTTCTTAACCGTCAACGGTCAACTCATGGACACAAGCAGCGATTCCTCTACCGAATCGCTTAAACCAATTTTGAGCCATCCTAAGAGGCGTCGCTTCTTCGCCATACACTTCACAAATTTCTCTAGCAACTTCTGTGACTTTGGCACCTCGATTAAACGCAAACAGCAGAAGGTGTCGAAAATGCTCTTTTTTGTCGACTTGACACTCCATTTTAATGACCTGAAAATAACAAAAAGTGTATCAGCATAAAAAACTAAAACACACTATTTTTTAGAGCACATCATTCTCTATCGCATAACATAAAACGCATTGCCAACACATTTTATTTTTCACGCAAAATTTTCACTTAAAAAGAACACCAGGACTTATGGGCCAACCCAATATAATAACTAATAACCAAAATAGTTTAAAATTCTTGATATACTTAAGCATAGATTAGTTTCTATTCAATTTTTAAAAGTGCTTGTGCTAAATATATTATCTCCAAGTGAGATTGAAATATTGACACTGTCTAGATATGTAATATATCCAGAAAAAAATATATATAAATACCAAATAAAAACAATGGTAAATCCCTCTCCTAAAACTGAATGCAACAAATGTAGTAAATTCATATCTAAAACAAATTTGTCAAAACATCTGGCAATATGCACTGCTCAACACTGTTCTCATTGTAAAAATTTTATTAGCATACCCAACATGAGCAGACATAAGAAAAACAGTTACAGTTGCAAATCTCAACCATCAACCAGCCAGACCAATCCTAGAAAAAGAGAAGCAGATCTAGCTTCAACCGATGGCCCTGAATCAAAATAAATTAGATTTTTAACCACACCTAATGCAACAGATTTTGGAGGTCGACTCAATGATTAATCTTTCGAATCGGAGAAACACTGTGATATTAGTAATTTATTGAAGAATATATTATCTTCAATAATAGAACTCCTCAAAAAGAAATTTCAAAATAAATCTATTAAGTTCTACATTATCCTATCCTCTGAATATGAGAAACCTGATGAAACACATCAAATATTTTGCAATTGTTTCAAAACCCTGACTCTATATTTGAGTGATATAGATAATATGGAACAAACCTGTACCCATCTTATGGAGACATAGCTTAGAAAACATGATGAATTTAAGGCCAAAGGATCTGATTGGAAATTGTGTAACAGTCCACATAAACAGAAACTAAAAATTAGGCAATTCTCACCTCTCTCTCCTTGTACCTATGTTCCTCTTCCCGTGAATATTCAGAACAAAAACGAAGAGCTTAGTATACAAAATGGTAAAGATAAGATGTGTTTTCTGTGGTGTGACTTTGCAAAACTTTACCCAGTTCATTGGAAATAAATCTAGAGCGGCTTCATCATTATATACATTATAAAGCAAAGTTTGAGCATGTTATGTCTGGTATTGAGTATCCTGTTGGTATATCTGATAAAACAAAATTTAAAAATCGAGTGCGAGATCCCTTGGCAATCAATGTGTATGCCTATACAGAAAATAATTTTGTATATCCCCTCAGAATAAGTATCATGAATAATGATAATGATAGTGTAATACATTTTTTACTTATTTCAGATATCAAAAATTTCCATTACTGTCTTATTCGTAATCTCTCTCGTTTGGTTAGAAATCAAATAACCAAATATCCTGTGGAAATGAAAATTTGTCATAGGTGTTTAACTGCATTTGATAATCGCATTCAACGGAACTATAGCAAATTTGTGAAGGGCACAAAAAATGTTGTGGTGAGAATAAACCTGTGCTTATGATTATGCCCAAACCAGGAGATGTTGAGAAATTCAAATAACACAAGGCCCTGTTTGAGCATCCAGCTAAAATAATAGAAGATTTCGAGGCATTTCTTAAGCTATTTAACTATTCAGAGCCTGATCCTAAAATCTCTTCGACTACACATTATCAGCTCCATGAGATCTGTGGTTATGGATATGTAGTTGTGTGGTTCGATTCATCAAAACCCAATGAACCTTGTATATACCGAGGACCCGATTGTGTCAAACATTTTTTTTCTCCAAAAAGTGGAGGAATAGGTGAGGGAAATTGGTGTGGTATTATCTGTGTCGGAACCAAGTGCACCATTATCTGCTGCTCAAGAGCAAATATATGATGCTATTTTGATCTGCCCACAGTGCAATTCACATTTTACAGATGAAAATAAGAAAGTTTATCACCATTGTTATTTCACAGGGGAAAATCTAGGAGTTCTGTGTAATAGCTGTAATCTCAAAATACAGAGAGAAAAATTTGTCCCCATATTTTTTCATAATGGCAGCGTATATGATTTTCACCATTTTGTTAGGCATCTCACTTATGATAGAGAGTATATAGAAGTCCTAGCAGAGAATCAGGAGAGATATATCAGTCTCTGCAAAACCGTGAAGATTCCAGGGTGTGGTGCTGTTGAGATGAGATCCTTGGACTCGATGCGATTTATCTCTGCTTTCTTAATGCTCTCGCTAGCGAACTATCTAATGACCAGTCCCAAATCACAACTAATAGTTTTCCCGTCTTGGACATATAACAAATTAGACAAAAAATGGTGTATCCATATGAATATGTAACTGACCATACTAAATTTGACTTATAGCCAACTTAGAAAACAAAATATCACAGATCAGGATTACCTTCATGCACAACTGATGTGGGAGAAATTATGGTGTAGGACACTGGGTAACAGAATAATATAACCCAGATGAACCTACCAGCTCCATATTATATGTTCATGTGAACAATTTCTATGGTTATTCAATGATGCAGAAACTCCTCTATGGTGATTTCGAGTGGATGGATCTCACATTAATAGACATCCACAATTTCGACGATGCTGAGGTGGATCTCGATTTCCCTCATGACTTGCACAACCAGTTTTCCGATTTGCCACCAGCTCCAGAGTTTCAGTGCCCACACAAATCAAAACCGAATGAAACTTGTAATGACTCGCGATTCTAAAGACAGACATGTCGGCCACTATAAGAATCTGACATTCTTGATGGAGAAGGGGGTCAATATAGTACCAATTCGAGGAGTCCTCAGATTCAGGCATTCAGAGTGGTTGGGGCCTTATATTGAAACTAACACGAGACACAGAACAGATGCCAAATCAGATTTGGATAGGGACTTCTATAAATTAATGAATAATGCGGATTATGGTAAGACCACGGAGAATATTAGGATGGCGGGTCTCTAGTCCAAAAAAGTGTAATAAATTGGTGGCAGATCCAAAATTCAAATATATGATGAAGATTTGTCACGTTTCCAAACGGAGAAGCTATGGATCTAATTCGACAAACCAATATATGTGGAAGCTACGGTCCTGGATATGTCCAAACTACACATGCTAGAGCTCCACTATAATACAATGAAGCCTTCTATAAAAATAGTATCTCTCTCCTGTATATGCATACATATATTTTTGTATATCATATCAAAACACTTAATCTGTATGAAGATATAAAACACCCTGAGTCGCTTGATTATTTTGACACATCTTCATATGATCCTAGATTTGATATCCCCTCCCATAACAAAAATGTGCCAGGCACACTAAAAGATGTGAAAATAATGACATTATTATAGAGTTTGTTGGATTGCGAGCAAAGATATGTACAATTAGACCAGAGAAAAACACTATTAAAAAGACAAGGAAGTGGTTAGAACCATAGTAGAGAACAAACTTTCCTTTGAGGATTATTATCACTGCCTCACAACTAAATCTCCTTAGCTGAGTGGGAAAGGAGAATACAAAGTGTTGATCACATATTGACTTCAAATAAAGTGAGGAAAATTGCTCTCGATTCAGAGGATAGCAAGAGACAGATTCTCTTATATCACCCCACATTAAAATGGGGTCACTATTGCCTGGGAAATGACAACCAATGTGATATTTGTCAATAAAATAACCATGAATCTGTTTGGTTTTCAAATATCCCTACCAAATTTTACTGATTTCTTGTCTAAACTAAATGGACTGCTAATTATCCACTTGAACAGTATCCTGACAGAATATAATGATGATACTGGTATAATCTTTTATATTTTCAATAACAATCTAAATTATTATAAATTCCTTATTGGTGGGAAACTACAATTTCCCATAAATCCTTGGAAGAAGGGTGAGATAAAAATATATACTGGGAGTAATATCTATATTTGCATATACACATATGATATGTGATTGTCTGTATATAGAATTGCTGGGAAATTATAATAAACTTATCTCTCTGTTCTTGGAGCTGAGAATCAGTTATTCTATAATGAATGTAATAGAGGGGACGAGAGATTTCTGGCAACAACCTTGTCCAAGGCCAAATGATACTATTGTTGTATTTTGGCTAAAATAAAGCTATATTTTATATATCTTATTGTGGATTTAGCAAATTTCTAGGTGTAGCAAAATGCATAATTATGCTACGAATTCTAAACCCTCGTACTAGGGTGACTAACATTCTTGAATATCTAGCTTGAGAATATACTACCCTCAGAGTCATGTGGCATTCTGTTGATTGGTTGAGAGTGTACTTAACTTATGCTCCAAACAACTCTACTGCCATGTGGTTAGTCTGTTTGATAATGGTGCCAAGGAAGGTTTTTTAGATATGAAAATTACTGACTACTTGATTACTAGTTAATTTTAAAACACCCTGCTTTGCTTATACCTGAGGTAGTTTCCTAAATTTTATTTTTGTTACTAATATTAAGAAAAAAACTTTTGAAGCATCCTATGTGAAAGACTAGTCTAGTCAAGTCTAGTAAATTAAACAAATAAAATTGTTCTCTGACTCTCTCATTCTTCACATGTATGTATCATCTATACCTTTGTAAATAGGTAAATATTTCTACTCAAACAATATCTTAAATATGATATAAACCTCTAAACTATCATATTTGTTATTACTAAAAAGAATTTCTTAGATATAAAAAAACTGACTACTTACTTACGGATAAAAAAAATATATACTACTTTTAATATACCCTTTTTTTCATTCTCATTTGCAGCAAGTTATTATATAAAGAAAATATATACTACTTTTAACACACAATGTCCTTCATTCTCATTTTCCATGACAACATAACAAATGTATCTGATGTATCATACTGTCTATTGTTCACCTACACATGCTAGTATTGATCCAGTCTGGAATTCCTTGCACAAGGTTGTGATAAATTACTCACGCATGTGTATGACTTTTTAGGTTTTTTTCCTTCTGCGCATGTGTCATTACTGGAATTCCTTTCTCTAACATGCATGAACATGTTACGTCAGTGGAATATTTCTTCTTGTTATTCGGGGAAAAGTTTAAGTTTGGATATTGACAGAGTTTGTTAAAATTGTTGGTTTAAATAAGATTATCTTCAGAATATTATACGTACTAGTATTGTCTAGTAAATTAGAAGACTTTCTAAATTTGAATTATTTGCAACACTTTATTATTTTGAGTTTCAGTTACTACAAAACTCTATGGCTCAAATATTGCCAAGATTGGTATGTATGGTCTCTTCCTTTATATATATATATACCGCGTGAGGCACCTAAAAGTACCACCTGAAATAGCGAAGAAACCAGAAACAGTAGCGATGTGAGGTTTGCGGGAAACAATAATATCAAATGGGGCTCGTAAATCGGAGGTATGGGGTGGGTCAAAAAATATCGACAAATGGGGCATCTGGAGCAAAGTCATATTTTTTTAAAATGGAACGATATACAATAACATACATAATATAAAAGAGCACACGCAGAGAAACACAACGCCGTTGGTCTCATGCATCTCCTGCACATAGGAACGAAGATATGGCCATGTGAAAATATGTAAACAAACTAACAAGTGGCCCACTTGACCGTCAGTACCACGGAATGTACAAGTATGAGATGTCGGAAGCCATTGGACAAGATGAAGACAGAACGTGTTAAAGGAAGAAAAAATACAGTAGACATCGTCAGCACCATGTATTTGACAGTGTCACAGCATAATGAAAATGACCATGACAGTATGTCGAAAAACCACTGCGTAAGAAGCGAAAACCTGTCAAAGTGTGTGTTCAAAGTGGTGGCCGTCAGCTGCGATACAGGCAACGTGGCGCCCACGCAAAGATCGTTGCACAGAATGTAGCATCTCGTAGGGAATGTCCCTACAGGCCGCAGTAATGCGGTGTTGCATATCCTCTGGTGTTGTTGGCACATCCCGGTAGACAATGTCCTTTATCTTTCCCCACAGGAAAAAGTCTAACGGTGACAAATCTGGGGAACGAGCCGGCCATTTGACAGGCCCTCCACGTCCAATCCAACGATTTGGAAATGTATTTTCCACATATGCTGTAGCGCGTCTTGCACTGTGAGCTGGGCACCCGTCATGTTGGTACCACATGTCCCTCCTTGTCTGAAGTGGTATGTCCTCCAATAGTACAGGCAGTTCATGTTGTAAAAACTGTATGTATCGGTCAGCATTCAGTGTCTCTTGTATAAAAAAAGGGCCAATGAGATGTTCACCCACTATACCACACCACACGTTCTCACTCCATGGGCGCTGGCGTTCCACTTGGAGAAGCCAATGTGGATTTGACACCGACCAATAGTGCATGTTCCTTAGGTTGACATTTCCATGATTGGTAAAAGTTGCCTCGTCAGTGAAGAAGATACGTGACAAATCGGGTGTGTCGTGTCGTAACAACAATGTGCAAACCCGAACACGGTCCACAAAATCATTCCCGTGAAGTTCCTGATGGAGGGAGATATGATATGGGTGAAACTTGTGTGTGTGTGCAGAATGCGCAATACACTTCGCTGACTCATCCCAGCATCCCTGGCAATTTCACGGGAGCTAACGTGCGGATTCACAGCAACAGCGGCGAGAACATTTGTTGCACCTGCCTCACCTGTAGTTGGCTTGTTCCGCACACGTGCTCTTGGTGTTACACTTCCGGTGTCTCTTAATTTAATAAATAACTTACCAAACAAAAGTCGAGATGGCTGTCGTCTGTCCGGATATCTGTCTGCGTACACACGGTAGGCTTCTAAGGCATTCTTTCGGCATTCCCCATAAATCAGGATCATGTCCTCTTTTTCTATGTTTGTGAACACCATAATCTTCGCTCTTACCACTACGACTGCTTGCTATGAATTAACACGATGTCGTGGACCTGCTATCAAACTTGCTCTGCGTAAAGGCAGTTCTGTCAGGCACCTGAGAAGTCTTACATGCCGTGGTACTGACGGACAAGTGGGCCACTTGTTAGTTTGTTTACATATTTTCACATGGCCATATCTTCGTTCCTATGTGCAGTAGATGCATGAGACCAACGGCGTTGTGTTTCTCTGCGTGTGCTCCTTTATATTATGCATGTTATTGTATATCGTTCCATTTATAAAAATATGACTTTGCTCCAGATGCCCCATTTTTTTGCCGCAAACCTCACATAGCTACTGTTTCTGGTTTCTTCGCTATTTCAGGTGGTACTTTTAGGTGCCTCACGCGGTATATATATACACTAATATCCATAATATTTTACTATTTTTGATAAACTTAAGCTTAGACTTGAGTCTCGAGCAATATATATATATAATAACCATTACCCATAGTAATTTACTATTCTTAATACACTTAAGCAAAGATTAGTTTCTATTCAATTTTTAAAAGTATTTGTGCTAAATATATTATCTCCAAGTGAGATAGAAATATTGACACCCTCTAAAGTTGTAATATATCGAGAAAAAAATATATATATACATACCAAATAAAAACAATGGTAAATCCTACTAATAAAACTTAGTGCCACATTTGTGGTAAATTTATATCTAAACAAATTTGTAAAAAGACTTGGCAATATGCACTGGCCAATCAAAAAATCCTATATTACCAACCCAAACCTCTTCAGATTGTAGAACTATTATTAGCATACCCAATATGAACAGACATAAGAAGATAAGTTGAAAATCTCAACCATCAACCAGCCAGGCTATTCCTAGTAATATACAAGCAGATATAGATCAAACTTATAGTCCTGAATTAAAACAAAGTAGATTTCTTGCTGCACCTAGTGCACCAGCTTCTGGTGGTCAACTAATGGTTACTCTTTTAAATCAGAACCACACTCTGATATCAACAATTTCTTGAAGAACATTAAATCAACAATAATATAACTCCTAAGAAATTAACTTAAAAATAAATCTATCAAGTTTAATACTACTCTATCCTCTGAATATGATAAACCTGATGAAACACGTCTTTCATTTTGACATTGTTCCAAGACCCAGACTCAAGTTTGGAGTGATATAGATAATTTGGAACACATATATGCCTAGCTTATGGACACATTACTAACAAAACATGAGGATTACGAGGCCAAAGGATGTTGTTGGAAATTTTGTTGGAGTCCACACAAATTGGAACTGAAAATAAGTCAATTCTCACCTCCTTCTGCTTCTATGTCCTTCTTCCAGTAAATAGTGAGAACAAGAATGGTGTAGTTAATATAAAAAATAAATATAAGTTTTTTCTGTGGTGTATCTTGGCAAAACTTTACCCACTTGATAGGAATCCACAGATAGGTCATCATTATATAAAGTATCATACAAAGTTTAAGCATGCCATGTCAGGTATCCAATATCCTGTTTCTATATCTGATATAACAAAATTTGAAATACAGGAAAAATATTTTTTCTTGGCAATCAATGTGTATGCTTATACAGAGAATAATTTTGTATATCCTCTCAGAATAACCACAAACAATACTAATAATGCTACTGAGATTGATATGTTACTTATTTCATATGACAAGAATTTCCATTACTGTCTTATTCGTAATCTCTCTCTTCTGGTTAAAAGTCAAATAACCATACATAACGGAGAAATTAGATTTGTTATAGGTGTTTGACCTAATGTCAAATTTAATAATCCAGAAATTGCTAACCAGAAACGTGAAGAACACAACTCTACTGTGGTGAGAGCAAGCTTGTAAGTATGATTATGCCCAAAACAAATGAGGTTGAGAAATTCAAGCAACACAAGGCTCTGTTGGAGCATCCAGCTGTAATAATAACAGAATGTTAGGCATGTCTTAAACCAATCAACTATTCAGATCCTCATCCTAAAATTTCTTCTACTACACCTTATACACTCCATGAGGTTTGTAGGTATGGTTATGTAGTTGTGTGGTGCAATTTATTAAAACCTAATGAGCCTTACATAAACAGAGGACCTAATGATGTCAATCACTTTTTCCAAAAAAAATAAAAGAAGAAGTGAGGAAAATTGGTTTGGTATTATCTGTGTCAGAACCAAGAGTACCATTATCTGCTGCTCAAGAGCAATTATATGATGCTACTGAATTTGCACACAGTGTAATTCATATTTTACAGATGAAAATAAGAAAGTTTATAACCATTGTCATTTCACAGGAAATAATCTTGGGGTTTTGTGTAATAGCTGTATTATTAAAATGCAGAGAAACAAATATATTCCTACATTCTTTCGTAATGGCAGTGTCTATGATTTCCACCATTTGGTTAAGCATTTTAGTTATGATACAAATCACATAGAATTTCTAGCAGAGAATGAAGAGATATATATTAGTCTTAAAGTGAAATTCATATTTTACATATGAAAATAAGAAAGTTTATCACCATTGTCATTTCACAGGAAAGAATGTTGGGGTTTTGTGTAATAGCTGTAATCTTCAAATACAGAGAGACAAATATGTTCCTATATTATTTCATAATTGCAGTGGCTAGGATTTCCACCATTTCGTTAAGCATTTTAGTAATGATACAGAGAACATAGAATTCCTAGCAGACAATCAAGATATATATATTAGTCTCAGCAAAACAGTAAAGATTCATGGCGATGGTATTATTCAAATGATATTCCTACACTTGATGAGATATCTCTCTGCTGGATTGGATGCTCTTGCCGGGAATCTATCTAATGAAAAATTCCAAATTACAACTAATAGTTTTCCTGACTTCGGCAAAGAACATATTAGACAAAAGTTGGCCTACCCATATGAATATGTGACTTATCATACTAAGTTTGATGATGAAACTCTTACTCCACAATGGGAGTTCTACATTCTACTCAGAGAAATAAATATTACAGATAAAGATTACCATCATGCACAACTGACAGGGAACACATTAGGGTGTAGGACACTGGGAGATTAACACGATGCCTATCCAAAATTGGATGTGACAATTCTTGCTGACATAATTCAGGCCTTTAGAAAATTGTCTATGCATACCTATGAATTGGACCCAGAACACTTTTATAGCCTCCCAGGGTTAGCTTCGGCAGCTATATTGTTGAAAACAAATAATTCAATTAGAGCTGATTACAAACGTAGACATACTTCTCTTCATAGAAAGAGCTATAAGTGGGGGATGGTACAGTGTCTCTCAAAAGTTTTAGGACAACATTTTAAACTAGGCAACCCAATTTACACAAGGTGTTGGTGGGTTGCGTGTAGAGTTAGGCTCAATTTCAGGGTTGCCACATGCACAATACATATTTATAAAATACGCGAAAGAAATATAAACAAGTATTAGTGTATAAAAAGTATTAAAAATATCACTATTATATCGCAAGTGACAAAATTTTTTCTGAAAGAAAAATCATAGGTTTTCTAGCATTTCATCGCTGAAGAGTCTACAGAAAGGAGAAGAGGTGAGAGAAAACGAGAGGTGACAAATGACAGGAGAAAGAGAAAGCAAGAGGAGAAGAGGAAAAGTGGAGGAGAGAAGAAAGAGAGGATAGACGAGGAGAGGGGAGGTAGTGAGGAGAATGGAAAAATATTCTAGAAGAGATGAGGAAAATGGAGCAAAGAAGAGAAAAGAGAAGGAAAACGAGATGAGAGAAGAGTGGAGAGTAGAGTAAAGGAGAGAAAAAGAGAAGAACGAAAAGAAGAGGAGAAAAGTGCGTGGAGTCGGAAATCTAAGACAGGAAAGGAGATACGAGGAGTGGAGATGAGTGGGATGGAGATAAGATGCGAGAAAAGTAGGGAAGGCGATATGAGATAAAAGCAGAGCAGAAGGAGGGGAGATAAAAAGGAGAAGAGAAGAACAGAAGGGACTGAAGAGAAGAGGTAGTTGCAGAAAATATCCTCTCAGCGTCAATAATTGATGCATTGGTCAAATTATCGACATGAAACATTCAATAACATTTTGAAATGTATTGGAGAATGTATTAAATCGGTGCGAAATGCCTTTTGGCTTAGTTCAGAGCAAGGTAAAATCTTCCATGTAAGATCTTAGATTTTACCTGCGATTATACCACTAAAAACATAAATGTAATTTTAATATTTATAAGAATTATCCAATTTTTGTCCAATTCTCGGTTCGTTGAAATGGAGATTTTGTAATTTAATATTTCCCCTCCCCCCATCGTTAATTCCAAACTGAATCATTTCGTTTCACACGGGGTGAACAATGAACACAGTGGGATAAGTCTAAAACTTACGAAAATTTTCTGCCACCGGAAGGGTTTGAACCTACGACTATCAGATTGGCAGTCCTGAAAGTTAAACACTACACTACAAACTTTGGCTTCTGAAAGTAAGTTGAAGAAGCTGACCAATGTGAAATGTAGATGCAACTCTCCTCCTACATGTAATGTGCAAACAATACTTGTTTGTAACAAAGAAAACGAAGGTAGTACGACTCGGAGAAAATATTTAATGGAGAATTGCACATGATGCTAACTTTTCATTCGATATTTGCGGAGGTATCCTTGCATTGAACTCGAGTGGGAAAAGGGGTAAAATTAGTATGTCCTGAATTGCCACAAATATAAATAGTTATTTCATTAATATTTGTCAATGTCTTTGAAGCAGTACACAATTATCGTTAAAGTATTTTAATTCACGATCTTATACTTGAAAATATCCCTTTGAACGTGTGTCAATTCATTTATTTGTAGCTACTATACACTGCTATTACAATTAATGTTACCATGCTCTTGTTTGTAATAAAAGGAGAATTAAAAATAGAACACCTCCTAAGGAGGATCGAACCAGGGACCACAATCAATGTTTTCAAGAACTCTAACCAATACACTACGCCCTTTGCTTCCTTGGAGAAACAGTTCTTAATTATTCTGTCGCGTCAATATTGTAAACGTTATTGCAAAAAGAAGTTCAATACTCTGATATAGCTATGTACTTCTAGAATTACTCTATACACATGTTCTTCTCTTCTCCTTCTTATCTCCCCTCCTTCTGCTCTGCTTTATCTCATATCGCCTTCCCTACTTTTCTCGCATCTTATCTCCATCCCACTCATCTTCACTCCTCGTATCTCCTTTCCTGTCTTAGATTTCCGACTCCACGCACTTTTCTCCTCTTCTTTTCGTTCTTCTCTTTTTCTCTCCTTTACTCTACTCTCCACTCTTCTCTCATCTCGTTTTCCTTCTTTTTTCATTCTCCTCACTACCTCCCCTCTCCTCGTCTATCCTCTCTTTCTTCTCTCCTCCACTTTTCCTCTTCTCCTCTTGCTTTCTCTTTCTCCTGTCATTTGTCACCTCTCGTTTTCTCTCACCTCTTCTCCTTTCTGTAGACTCTTCAGCGATGAAATGCTAGAAAACCTATGATTTTTCTTTCAGAAAGAATTTTGTCACTTGCGATATAATAGTGATATTTTTAATACTTTTTATACACTAATACTTGTTTATATTTCTTTCGCGTATTTTATAAATATTTATTGTGCATGTGGCAACCCTGAAATTGAGCCTAACTCTACACGCAACCCACCAACACCTTGTGTAAATTGGGTTGCCTAGTTTAAAATGTCGTTGTCCTAAATCTTTTGAGAGACACTGTACAATGCACACAAAGATATGCAAGGGCCTACAACATACATATGACAGAGTATAACACAAATAAATCTTCTAGTTACATATACTATGTTGAAGTAAATGATTTTTGTTGCTATTCAATGATGTAAAACACCCCTATGGTGGTTTTAAGTGGATAGAACCTACATCAATAGATAAACAAAATTTTGACGATACTAAGTATTTTTTTTGCTGAGGTGGATCTTGTTTTTCTTCATGAATTACATAATCTGTTTCCTGATTTGCGACCAGCTCCTGAATTCAAGTGTCCACCTGAATCAAAACAGAAAAAGCTTCTGATGACGTCTGATCTTAAAGAGAGATATGTCAAACACTAAAAGAATTACAATTTTTTAAAGAGAAATGTTGTTCATATAGTGCAAATTCGAAGAGTTCTTAGAATTAAACATTCATAGTGGTTGAGGTCTTATATTGAAACTAACACAATACACGGAACTCTTGCTTGCTACTTCATATTTAGAGAAGGTTTTCTATAAATTAATCAATAATGCTGTCTATAGTAAGACTATGGAGAATATTAGGAAGAATGTAGATGTAAGACTAGGCTCTGATCCAAAAATGTGTAATAAATTAGTGGCAGGTCCAAATTCAAATAAAGGACAATATATCATGAGGATTTGTCACTTTTGAAATGGATAAGCCATGGATCAAATTTATCAAACCTATCTATGTGGGAGCTACAGTTCTGGATATGCCTAAGCTACACACACTCGAGTTTCACTATGATACAATGAAGCTTTTTTATAAAGATGATCTTTCTCTTCTGTATATGGACACAGATAGTTTTATATATCATATCAAAACACCTAATTTCTATAAAGACAAAAAACAGCCTAAGTTTTTTAAAATATCTTGATACATCTTCATCATTTCTTCCAACAATAAAAAAGATACCTGGTAAACTAAAAGATGAAGAAGTAATGATATTATTAAATAATTTATTGGATTACGAGCAAAAATGTATGTAATTACATCAGAAAATGATTGTATTAAAAAAGGTAGAACTACAATAAAGAATATGCTATTCCTTGACGATTATTACAACTGTCTCAAATGTAAGTCTCCCAAACTGAGGGAAAAAATCCAAAGTGTTGATCATATATTAACTACAAAAAAGTAAGAAAAATTGCCCTGGATTTACAGTATGACAAGAGACAGATTCTCTCATGTGAAATACATACGTTACCATGGGGTCACTATTGCCTGGGAAGTGAGAACCAATGTGATATTTGTAAATAAAATAACCATGAATCTGTTTGTGTTTAGAAATCAAGCTATGGAAGTGACTGTTCAGATAGCTTCACCAAATCTTACTAATCTCTTGTCTAAAGTAAATGGACTACTAATTATCCACTTGAACAATATCCTAACAGAATATAATGATGATACTGGTAAAATATTTAATTTTTAAAAATAAACAAAATTTTTACAAATTCCGCATTGGTGGGAAACTTGATTTTACTACAAATCCTGACAACAAAGGCGAGACAAAAATATTTAATGGGAGTAATATCAATCGTATTAAATATGATAAGTTAAATTCTATCACGACATATGATATATCTGCAAATGATTGTTTGTATATAGAGTTGTTGGTAGAGTATGATAAAGATAAACTTATACCTCCGTTTGTAGGGTTATAAATCACCTATCCTATAATAAATAATCATTAGCAAAATGCCTAATGATATTTTTGGTCATTATATATATATAGACCATATGTTATTGAAAAAACAAGGAAACAAGACAAAATCATTCAGAGAAGCTTGTTAGAAAGTTTAACTTACCTAATTAAATGTTCTGTAAGAAAACTAATATGCTTTTATAAGCAATATGAGATAATGTAAGCAATAGTTGTGTTAAGTAGAAACAATTCTTATATCTTGGATGAACTATTTAGGCTATGCTATATCTTCAAGCAGGATGAGACTAGAGGGTGTGTTAAAAGTAATATACACTTTCTCAACAAAGCAGCTATATTATATGTATTCCCATTAGCAAGGGGCTATGTTAAGTAGTTGAGGAACTAGGAAATAAGACACATTAACAATATCTAAGGATAGGTATGAACTATGTTTATGAATACCTACGTTTTCACATATTTTATATTAAATGATCATGGTACATATTAAATTGTATATGATCGTAGTGTAATATTGTAGCATATGGTCCCACGTAAAAACTTTAAAGTCAAAATTTTTAAAAGTATAGTTTTCAATTTTATCAAATTTTCAAATTTATCAACATTTTCAATTGTTTTAAAAAATTTCAAAATTTTTATTTTTTAAAAGATAATTATATTTTTCAAAATTTTCAAATTTATTAAAAAAAAATAATATTGTAGAAACTAATTTTGTATATAAGATTACGACAATCATACTTCTGTTTTAAGAGTTTTAAATTTTCTATTTTATAATAAATAACCATTTCGAAAATTCCTAATGATATTTTGGTCATACAAATAAATACAAAATATAAAATACATGAAGATAAACAATTGTCTGTTTTTGATGTTGAAACTGGTGACCAATTATCTGAAGTTAAACAATTATATCCTGAGGACAATCGCTTTATGTAATCTTGTCTTACCAGACACGATGTCTAGACAAGATATGAACTACACAGACCAGCTCGTCGTAACTACAAACGACAATCTGTGGTAGCAAAAGAAAATGATGAACTATGGCACTCAGATTTGATTGAAATGAACACAAGAAATTTGAAAAATTTGACTAAGATAAATTATGCTCTAAATATTTTCTTACTTTCATACACAGTATTAGTAAATATGCTTTGGCTGTTCCTCCGAAATCTAAAACAGGATCTGGTGTGGGTTAAGCAAAGGGGAATACCACATTACTTACAGACAGACAGATGAAATGAATTTTACAATTTTGTGTTTACCAAATTAGAGAACCAGCATACTATTCAGCATTATTCTACATACAGTGATTTAAAAGCCAGCATAACTGAACGATTTAGCAGGACACTTAAAAAACATATGTGGAGCAGTTTATTTTGCAGGGTAAATATAGGTAGGTAACAATTTTATCTGATCTTGTTCATAATTACAATAACTCCGTACATAGAACCATACATATGAAGCTTGCTGAGGTGACCAAATGAAATGAGGCGCAATTGATTTCAACTGTATACTGTCCCAAATATCAACACACAACCAAAAAACCTAAGTTCAAATTAGGAAATCATGTAAGGGTTAGCAAATTTAAACACTATTTTGAAATTAGTTTCACTACAAGTTGGAGCACAGAGTTGTATCTGTGGTTCGAGTCTTAACAGGGAAAAGGCATACGTAAATAATAAAATACAATTACAATGTAATATTAAAAGGAAGATTTTATGAGGAGCTTTGCAAAACTCAATACCCAGATACATATCTTATTGAGAAGGTGTTACATAAAGAAAATAATAAGCTATTAGTGAAATGGCTGGGATTGCCAGGAAAAAAGTTGGATCAACACAGACCAGGTGATTCTATGACAGCTAAATGGAATGTGGATTTAAAAACTATTTAAAAAATAGATGGTGAGTTGTTACCTTACAATATTAAGTGACTTATTGTAGGCCCATCTGGTAGTGGGTAGTGGAAAAAATACAATTCTTGAAGGTAATTTTCTGCTTTCTCCCAATTGGTTAGACAGTCAAAACAGACTCTTGTATGTTTCCTCAAAACGTTTAGAACAACCAAAATTCCAGCAGCTAATGAATCTTTATGAGGGACTGGGCATATCTACTTTTGGATCAACTGTCTTGTTGTGGTCTTTGATAATGTGATTTTGGAAAATCAAAACGAAATTTGTAATTTTTTAAACTCAGGGCCGTCACACGGGAATAGACTGTTTTTATCTGGCTCACACGTATTCCAAAATTACCAAACAGATACTTCGTGACAATAAGAAGTCTAGTTTGTCTGTTTCGTCAGGACCATACTAATCTTAAAAATGTATATGATGACTACGTGGGAGGAGATTTAAACTTCTGTCAATTTTTGAAATTCTGCTCTTCCTCCTGGAACAAATATGATTTTGGAGTTGCTACAATTGATATGACTCCAAAACTAAGTAATGGAAACTACAGAAATAAAATCACCAATTTTATAAATGTTGAGATATATGGGATAAGTTCTGATGTTATAAATAACCTCTAAACGAAAATGACTAATCATAAAATTGAAGACAATTTGAAATTGCGTAAATAACTAACCAAAATATTTATGGTTTGGAAATCCAAAAAATCGAGGATATTATGAACAACACAAGCGTCAAGACCAACCAATTATTGATGCCATTAGCAATCTTGGTAGAGGAACTAAGCGTGTCACAGAACAAAATAAGGATCTCATAAATGATATGGTGCCTCTTGCTGCTAGAAATTATGCAGATTTTCCTGCTACACAAATATCCAATATTTTCACTCCTCTAGTACTCCAACAACTACCTACTAAGGCCATAGAAGAAGCTGAGAAAATTGCGTTGGCTCCCTTGGCAAGAGATTACCTGAGTACTGGGAAATTCGACAAAGATGAAATGTTTATATTGTATCCAACCATGGAGATTAACGAGGGAGTAGTTTGGAAAATTGGAAATTCTAAAGTCACATTTCAAGGGGATGATGTGAAAATTAAATTTAGGTGAAAAGAATAGCTGGTCCATATATCCAGGCACTGTGGAACTGTGGGAACTCATCACCAAGAAACACCCCAGAGATTCTACAGATGAAAATTTCCAGAGATACTTAGAAGTTTTGATACTGTCTGATGCTCTTATGACAGTTGTATTATTTGATTAATTTTGTACTCGAGTGTATTGAGGTAGGATCGTCGCTGTGACGTGGTAGACTACCTCAGAGCTCCTCATGCCTCGTGGCTCGAGCGAGGTGGAAAGGGGGCGGGGCTAGCTGTTGAAACGGCAGATCGCTTGACGTCGGACTGGGAATCGAGCAGTGCCTTGACGTTTGTACGGGGTGTAATACCTGTAATTACGTGTTCGTATTGAATAAATAGTAAGTCAAGGAAACTGATTCTTATTACTTCCCGTCGTCATAAGTATGGCGCACGAACAGGAGGACTCGATCGTCTACGTCGTTAGAATCTGGTTGTAGCTGTTAGATGGAAGAATTCAACTTTTTCGTCTGTGATGTTGGGACGTAAGTACTGAACTTTTTCTATGTGGAAAAGAAGAATGACGAATAACTTTATCGCGCTGTGATTGTAGCACCGAAACTATAAAATAGTTGTACTGAATACGGCGACTAAAATTCTTAGCTAGCAGTAACTGAAATTGAAAATGGCTACAAAAAAGGAATTGGAGTTTCTCTTTAAACAATTTGAAGCTAGACTCGCGGAACAAGTTAGTAGTGTTGAAGCTAACGTCAAAGCTGATATTAATAGTGTTGAAGCTAACGTCAAAGCTGATATTAATAGTGTTGAAGCTAATGTCAAAGCTGATATTAACAGTGTTGAAAGGAACGTCAAAGCGGATATTAATAGTGTTGAGGCCAGTGTAAGTAATGTAGGCACCAGTATAGGTCTCTTAAGGCAAGACTTCGAATTATTGGAAGCACGAGTCGAAAAGAAAGTGTCTGATAATTTGGTCGAAACAAAAGAATGCGCCCATGAACTAAAGGAACAAGTGGTCAACTTGAGCACGAAATTGGAAGAGAAGATAAACGAGGTTTCTGTTACGTGTGTAAATCAACATAAAAAATTGAGAGAGGTTTTCGATTCTCATGTAAAACAGGTAGAAAATGAATGCGTAGAAATTAAGAAAACACTCGAAATAAATCAAAAGAAGTTTGAAAGTTTAGTCAACCTTGTACATGGAAATGAAAGTAGTATGAAGGAGTTGTTTAATAACATTAGTGGACATGAAGTTGCTATTGCTGAGTTGAATAGTAAATTTAACGAAATTAGTGTTAAGTCTGGACAAACTATTCAAGATCTAAACTTGAGCGTTCAAACCGTTCAACAGAAAATATCTAGGAATGACATTACTGTTAAGGGTTGCTTACAACAACTTACAGAAATTACTAACAAATATGAGGTTCTAGATGATAAGCTGGAGAATATTCGGTATCAAGTTCGAGATGTAACGAATGATTTTTCCATTTTTAGAGTAAGTGCTGAACCGGCAAAATCTTCTTTAGGATTAGACACTAGAGTACAAGGCTTAGTTAGTCCTGAGGTTTCTAGATTGTCTGAACAGCAAAGGGAAGCAAAGAAAGCTTCTTTACCCATTGAAAAAACTGAATATATCACGTTTAGAAAGCAAAGACCATTACGTAAAGGAGAATCTGATTCAGATGTAAAATCTTCTAGCTCTGAAACTAAAGTTCAGTTAAGGGGGCTTAAACGTAAATCTGTGAGTAGCTATAAGAGAGGTATAGTTGCAAAAAGCATGTCAAAAGATAAATTTCATGATAGTAGTTCGGAAAGTGGAAATGAACACAAAAGTAGTAGTTACAGAAGGAAGTTTGTACCTAGTACACTTAAGTACTCTGATCTAGATAGGTTACCTAAATTTACTGCAACTAGGATGGATTATTTGGCGTCACAATTTCTTCAAGAGGTTGAGGATCGCCTGGATATGTTAAATGTTCCCAAAAAAGATTACATGAAGTATGTACCAATGCTTTTGAAAGGTGTTGCTAAAAATTGGTTCTCTCAGGAGAAACTACACATTGTAGATTATAGTTCTTTTAAGGTTCTTTTCCTTAATGCCTTTGAAAGTGCATCGTGGAAGTCAACATGTCTTGCAAATGTCTTGTGCAAGAGATACAGCAAAGAAAGTAGACAAACTCTGTTAAATTATTTCTGGTCACAGATTAATTTACTAAATTCCATTCAGCCAGACATGCCAGAACAGCAAAAAACTATTTTAGTAGCCCAACAGTTACCAAATAGAGTTAGAGAAGCAATCTTAAATCAACCTAATATTAGTCTTGGTACCGCTGCGGAATTGGTTGCGCGTCACGAAGCTTTGTATGCAAGTGCTGAAGGTGAAAGTAGGAGAGATGGAAGGCCTGTTGGTATTAGACAAGTACAAGTTGTTAATGAAACTAAAAGAAATAATCAATCTAGAGTAAGCAATATGCAAAATTCTAATACAAGCCATGAGACTAATGTAAGGAATTCTGGTAATTTCAGGAGATATGCCACTGATAATAATAGTAGTAATGATAGTAGATCTGGTCAAAGGTCTTGGAGAGTAAACCGTTTTCCATATTCTGGTAATAACTATAGAAATAGTAACTGTCGAGGTAGATACAATTATAGTAACCAAAATCGTATAAATGCTGATAATAGTAGGCCTAGGTATAGAAATACTAGTACAAACACTGTGTCACACGATGATGTTCAAAACAATCCTCAAAGAAGTGAACCTAGATCTAGTACTAGGGAAGAAATAGAAAATGGTAATGGTGGGTCTTCACTTAGAGTGAATGCGCCCTGGTTTGTACCTGAACAACCTTTAAACTGGATAGTGAGTCTATTGTTATTGTGACACAGAGTAGCATAGACGAAGATGAGAATATTGTGTCAGTAGCCAATCTTAATACTGAAGATTTAAGAAACAAACTTTGTAATGAAAATTCTAGTAAATCAAACTGTGAATCATGCCTTAAAAATGTATGTAGGGTAGATATTAATTTTTATGAAGACTTGTTAGAAGATGAAGCGAAATATAGTTCTAATAACTTAATGTTACCTGTAAACCTCAGGAACAAAGTCAAGAATACAACTTCTATCTTTGCAAATATTAATGGGATAGAGAGTAAATGCTTAGTAGATAGTGGTAGTGACATTTGTTTAATGTCAGAGAACAAATGGAAACGTATTACTAGCGAAGTCACCAGACCTAAATTAGAGCCAATAGAAGATATTATTTTGGTTGACTATTCTGGAAAAAGAAAACAGAAAGTACTTGGAAAATTTTGTGTGGATATAGAAATTGAAGATATTATGTTTTTTGTTCAGTTTGTTGTCGTCAAAGATTTGACAGTAGAAATTCTTTTAGGTTTAGATTTTTTGTATAATGTAGAGGCTCTTGTAAACTTCAAGGAAAATTCTTTATTGTTACACACCAAACAAGGTGAAAGGTTAGTTAAATTATTACCTATATCTTGTCCAACTTTTGATGTGAGTGAAGAGGCAGAGAGTAGTTGTCTTAATGTAAAACGAAAGTCAAAAGAGGAAATAACTGTTGCTAGTGTAGAAGATCTTAAATTAAAAGCTATGCAAGCTGAAATACTCGATGAAGATGAAAAGAAGCAACTGTTTGATTTGTTACTTGAATTTAGGATGTTGTTTGATGAAAAACCTGGTTTATGTACTAAATATGAACATCATATTGAATTAGATACAACAGAACCTTTAGTTTCTAAGCCATATCGAATACCTTATCATTACAGACAAAATGTTAGAGATCATATTCAAAAATTACTTGAGTGGGACATTATAGAACTTTCTGATTCACCTTATTTAAATCCACTAGTAATAGTTCCTAAGTCTGATAGAAGTGTAAGAGTATGTACCGACTTCAGGAATATTAATCAACACCAAAACGTTAGTCAAATTAGACCAATTAATATTGAAGAGGCGTTACAAGGATTTGTTGGTAGACCATATGTATCACTGATCGATATGTCCTCTGGATTTCACCAGATTTTGTTGTCAGAGTCATCTAAAAAGTATACTGCATTTTTGTTTGAAGGTAGACAATACCAATACAAACGTTTAGTATTTGGTACATGTAATGGAGTACAAGCATTTACGATGGCAATGACCAAAGTATTAGGCGACATTCTGTCAGAGAATGTTATCATTTTTGTTGATGATTTATGCATTAGAAGTGAATCTTTAGAAAGTCACATAGAACATTTAAGAAGTGTATTTTCTAAATTAAGAGAGTCTGGTATGACTGTACGTCTCAAAAAGACATTCCTCTGTAAAGAAAAGTTATTGTACTTGGGTCACATTATTGACAAAACAGGTATAAGAGTAAATCCAGAAAGAGTAGAGGCTATTCTCAATCTTCCTACTCCGAAGGATGTAAAGACACTTCAAAAAATAATAGGTTGTTTCTCTTGGATGAGAAGATTCATTCCAAACTTTGCTACCATATGTGCACCTTTATATGAATTGTTAAGGAAAGGTAAGAAATGGATATGGACTAAGAAGGAACAAGAGAGTTTTGATTTGCTCAAACAAGAAATTTCTAATGAGGCTAAACTATTTCATCCTGATCTTAATCAGAGGTTTTATGTCCAGGGAGATGCTTCCTTACTTGGCATCGGAGGATATTTGTATCAAATAATTGATGGTGAGAAAAGAATAATAAGTTATGTAAGTCGTACACTGAAAGGTTATGAGAAACAATACACCATAACCGAGCTAGAATGTTTAAGTCTTTTATTTTGTATTGAGAAATGTAATCAATATCTTTTGGGTAAAGAATTTACTTTAGTTTGTGATCATAAGTGTCTCACTTGGCTGAACCATTCGAAGAATTGGAACCCTCGCTTATTGCGTTGGTCCCTTCAACTTCAAAAATACCAGTTCATTGTAGAATACTGCAAAGGATCTGACAATGGCCTAGCGGACTTATTGTCCAGACAATTTTCAGAATCAGAGCCGATCTTGATGCACATAAACAATAATGTAAGGTTTAAAAATGAAGTATTAGATATACCTGTAGAGTTGTTAGTCCAAGAACAGTACAATGATAAGCTATTTCAACCTATTATTGATTATTTGAACAATTGTGAAAATGTAAATGTAAGTTTACCTCAAAGGTGTAGAAATTGGAAAAAGTTTTATAAAGTATGCAATGGAATTTTGATGATAAGAGATTTTCACTTTGAGAACATCTGGAAAATATGTATACCTCAATCTTTAGTTTCGGTAATACTGAGGAATTATCATGACAATATGGGCCACTTTGGTTGTGAAAAGGTACTCAGAAGAGTTAGGAAACTGTACTTTTGGCCTGGTATGAGAAAAGGTATTCTGAGTTATATCAAAGATTGTGAACTATGTATGAGAACGAAGCCGAGTAGACATCCGCCCAAGGGCATATTCCAACAACATTGTAACCAGGGTGAAACTATTTTGTTTTTAGATATACAAGGACCATTAATTAAAGGTTCACAAGGAGAAAGGTTTCTTCTAACCTTACAAGATGCTAACACTAAATATCTGTTCGCTTATCCAATGAGGTCAAGTACAGCCAACAGCATTGTAAAAGCCTTGCTAGAAGGATATGTCAGGCATTTTGGCATTCCACACAGGTTGGTTAGTGATAACGCCACGGTGTTTCATTCTAACAAATATGTGGACACTTTAACAAGCTTAGGTATAAAATTGGCGTATACCCCAATATATCACCCTAGTTCTAATTTAGTTGAGAGAATTCATTCCGAACTCAACCGGCTTATGCGTGTTTTTTGTAAAAACAACCACAAAGATTGGCCGAAATATATAGATGTAGTGGTAAGCTTATTAAATGATAGTGTACACACACAGCTAGGATTTGCTCCCTCAGAGTTACAACTAAACAGAGATCTTAACTCATGTATTTTGAATCATTTTAATTTACCGCCTAATGAAATTTCTCTGTGGAAAGACAAACTATACATGGCTTTTATAAAAGGTTTCCAAGCAAGGAAGAGAAAAAATGACAAGTACAACTTACAACAAGAAAATAGACCTGAAGTTAAAATAAAAGACCTGGTATTTGTAAAAACACATTATCTTAGCAGCCTCCTAGAAAATCGCACTAAAAAGTACTGTGAGGTCTATGAAGGCCCGTATATGGTAATTGACAAACAAGCAACTAATGTATACATTGTAATAGATTTGAAAACTGGCAATATCAGTGGTAACCATCACAGTGATAATCTAAAAATCTGGAATTGTACCATTGAAAAGAGAAGTTGTTATTTAAGCCAATTGGAAAAACTAAATCCAAAATTGTACAAACATTTGTTTTGGGTAGATCAAAGAAAGATTTAGATTTCGTTTCAAATTATTTATATTTATTTGCTATTTTTATATTTTCTTTGACATAAATGTTGTTGTATTGATTATACCCAGTATATTTGATCATGATGTATACCAGTTTAACTGTAACTACACAAAGTATGAGTGTAGGTAACATAACAATGTGCAAATTATAAATGGGTATTTTATTTTGTAAAAATTTCACTTGAAGGAAATTTTTCTCCCAAGAGAGGGGAGTTATGACAGTTGTATTATTTGATTAATTTTGTACTCGAGTGTATTGAGGTAGGATCGTCGCTGTGACGTGGTAGACTACCTCAGAGCTCCTCATGCCTCGTGGCTCGAGCGAGGTGGAAAGGGGGCGGGGCTAGCTGTTGAAACGGCAGATCGCTTGACGTCGGACTGGGAATCGAGCAGTGCCTTGACGTTTGTACGGGGTGTAATACCTGTAATTACGTGTTCGTATTGAATAAATAGTAAGTCAAGGAAACTGATTCTTATTACTTCCCGTCGTCATACTCTGTACCAAAACAATGATGCCAGTCAGAACAGAGGTAAATCTAGCATTAGGGACAAATATATGAATCTGATCAAACCTATATGGAACCAACTCAAAACTGGTATTGACATCAAACACTACAATACTCTACCCAAAGAGTTTGTGTGGGTGGATGATGTGAGAAAACTCATAGATAAATTGTTGGTCATAGCAGGAGAGGAAAATGCTGGCAACAATAATTTCCATAATGAAATGATGTATATCATCAGTGCTAAATTAGCCAATTTTATTGAAAATAACAGTAACGGCATAGGATACTTAATTAAAATTACTAATACTCTACCCCCTAAATTCTGGAATGGTCAGGGTTTGGCTAATGACTTCATCAACAAACTGCCTTTCGAGATGAACTTACCTGGTTACCAATACTGAGGTCCAGGGACCAAACTAGAACAACGACTGGAGAGAGGAGACAGGGGAATCAATCCTTTGGATATAGCTTGTAAAGAGCGTGATATTGCCCACAATACTCACACTGATCTTGATGCCCGTCATGAAGCTGATCATAAATTGGAGCAAGCAGCATTTGGAAGACTAATCAGCAAAGATGCCTCATTAGGTGAAAAAATAGCAGCACTGTGTACAACCATAACCATGCATACAAATCAAAAATTAGGGTAGGTGCTATAATATCTTCTAAATACACACACACACACACACACACACACACACACACATATATATATATATATATATATATATATATATATATATATATATATATATATATACATACCCATCATTATGAATTATGAAACCCCTAGGCAGTCTCCTAACCAAAAAATAACAGGAGAAGAAAAGATATTGTTTGAGTAGAGGTCATAGAATGAAATTAACTCTCAGCTCGCCTTATTTGAAAGATTGCAAAATTCTAGAAGAAAGAAACACACTGGTATTAGTATTAGTATTCCAACCATTTTAGCAGGTCTTGGTGCTGTTGGGAGTCTAGCAGGGGGTAGTGCTGCTATAGCAAAAACAGTTATTGATGCAAATAAGAATAAAGCTAAACTGGAAAAGCAGAAACGTCATAATTTGGCAATGGAGAAAAAGAGCAAGGGCATTAATGCTCTGAGAAAAAATATATATAAAAACAACCATTACCCAACATCGATATTGAAAATTTAATTAAGTTGCTGATTATTAAACACTTTAGAGGTGTTTTCTTGTCAGCATCCTTACCCATCATGGGACCATATAAAAAAGAGTGTGGTAGTAGTATATATATTCGCTGGTACCAGGACAGATTTAAATAAAATTGATATTTTCCATAAAAAAACATACTTCATTATTTAGCAAAATAGGCTCAAAACTGCTGAAAATTGTAAAAATATACCCACCCGCCAAATCACCGGTGCACTGCTAAATTATAAAAATTGTGAAACTACCCATTTTATATGACTCGAAATTGCTGAAAATGTCAACATTGTGAAACTACCCATTTTATAAGACCCGTCTGCAATTTCACTACGCATGTGGATTACATTGTCTTCATCAATCCACTTGTTGTAGTTTTCTACACTGATTCAACAATGTCAATCATAATGGTGTCTGGTCGTAACAACATAATATATTTATAAGAAAAACATTATATGCTATTCAGATTACTACAATATATCATAAACAAATTAAAGGAATGATATAACGCTACTGTTGGTTTTATCTGATCTGAATATTGATTTTGAATTATATTTTTATGACCATAGCTTAACCTTGTAAATCTATTTAGCAAATACTTTTTATCGTCGTATGGAGATAACCCTACCTTTGTTTCTTTAACTGTGTACATCTGAAGCTTATTTGAGTGTATGCGATATATTTCTTCTTGCGTCTGTATTGTGTCAAATAAACACTTTTTATACAAATCAAACTTAATTTTTTCTATGTTAGACTTTTTAATTCCCTTACACACTTTTTTATCTAATATCGTTTTTAAAGGAATACATCTTTGATCTCAATCCAATAAACTTTCTAATTGGTATGCCATTGAACTCATCTTTAAATATCCCAGGTATTTTTTTATTAGATTTAGGTATGTCTATTGGAAAGTCATCTGGATAGTCACTTGTATCAAACCATTCTATATTTTGTTTTCTGTCTTCATAGAAATCTTCACTTTCTACATAAATTATGAATGAGTCTGTATCAGTGAGTAGCAGCTTTACCTTATCACCATATTTCTTATTTAAATACCTATAGTAAAATCTATACATTAATAATTTCGACAATTGTAGTATACAGAATCCACCAAATATGGGTTTATTTAACGTCACTCTCATATTTCTGCCATGAACTAGCACTATATTTTCATTAATAATAGTTCTATTTTGATATGTTTTAGAGTTTACTAATTTGTGTAATCTGTTAGGTGTTTTTACAATATCAACATTGGTTCGCTGTTATTCATTAATTTGAAAAATTCCTTTTCAGAATCATTTTTAGCCAATTGTCTAAGTTTTGTGTTTTTCTCAATATATGGTTTTAACCACGCTACTTGTGTATATTTAATTCCGCTATGTATGTTAACTAACTCAACACCAAGACTAATATACTCTTTAAGTATTCTATAATCAACTATGTAATGTGTTTTATCATACAAAGTGCACATAAGCTTTTTATTTTTGTCTGATTGTTTGCATCCAAGATTTTTTCAATCATATATTTTTGAAACTCTGACAAATCATCAAATTTTGGTGAAAAATGTTCTGGTGTAGGTGCGTAATCATTAAATGTGCCATGCAAGTGTTTAGGTATTTTAAGATCAACTACTAATGAATATCCAGTATCACTATCACCGTTAATATTCAAAATATTATTCCTAACATAGTCTATTTCTTCTGCGGTCATCCACTTATGATTTTTAACGGGTAATTTTCTAGACATAGCCCATCCATATAAATTATTTGCATCAAGATACATTATAAAACTAACATGTTTTTAGAGTTGTATATCCCTTTCTCTTCAGCTTGCTTTTTAGATATTTTAACAACTTTATCCTCTTTTTTATCATAGAAGTAGCAATTATTTGAAATTTGCTTACCATACTAATGCCACCCCTAATACCCTCTACCATTAGATCATACATTTCCTGATCTGTGTATCATTCAAGTTCTTGTCCAGTTGTTTTTAAAGCAGCAGCATCTGCTAAGTGTGGCGCGCATATGTAATATTCTGGATCTAGCTTATAATTTTCATAGCACATCTTTCTAAAATTTGTAAACACATCATATAATAAGATAGTATCTAATTTAAGATATGCATCATGATATTGACCAAAGTTTTTAAATCCAAAATGATTCCACATACGTTGAATAAATTTATACTTTGATTTGCTTATTCTTTTGCCGCTTAATTTGGATACAAAACACTCTTGTGCTGGTATTTCTGTATTTTCAAACTTATCATATGTATCTACCCATTCGTATGGATACTCACCCTTTGTTAAAAAAATAGCAGTTGTCTTCTAGACTAAATTTTTCTACAGCTACCCTTTTGCGGACATCGCAATAAACAATCTTGTAATTTATTTTGTTAAACATAGTTAATCTTTCATGTTGACATACAGTAAATATCTCATTATTACAAAATTTACATTTATCATAGGCTACAATTTTATCTCTTAGAACCTTAAGTAGTGGGTCTTCTATGGGTCTATGTTTATTACATTTAGCACAATATGCAGAGTTTATGCGTAATTCATTTTTAACGACTTTATCTAATGAAGCACCCAAAAAAGCTAGTGTATCTATGAACCTAACTTCTATGTATATTTTTTGTATGGTACCTTTTCTCTTAATAATTAAATTAGAACCCCCATTTTCACAAACCCTACAACCACCAAGTAGTTCTTTAAATTTAATTTTACAGAGCTTACATTTAGTTTGATTGTATTTTTGTACATACTCTCCGACCTCAACTTTAAGGGATATAGACTTATAGTTTTCATTTCTATCGGGAATGATACGTAAATCCTTTTCATTTTTACATAGGTTGACAATCCATGGTATAAATATTTTGCTATCATACTTAAGGTTATGTATGTATAAATGTAAAAATCTAGGTAATGTTAAACGAAGATTGCAATTGTTGTGTGCTGCGCCTCTATACTGTCCAGTGATATGACAATGATCAAATACTTTGCGTTCATCGTATCCAAACTCATCACTACATACATGGCAATGGGTTTCTTCTTCAAATTATTCTAATGATTCTTCATTATATGTTGCAGGCACATTTTTACTTAGAAAGTAATTGTTACAATTCTTTGCTATATATATGATATCGTTGCAAAATTCCTGATTGAGCTTAGTTTGATCACCATTTCCTTTTAATATATTAACCCTATCTCCTGTAAATGAATAGCTATTTGGAACATGCTTAGTAATAAAATCTTTGTTGTGTATTTTTTGTCCTTCTGGTCTTATCTGTGTTATTTCCATATCAAAAGCTATTGTATACTGATGAAACATTTCAGCGCCAATGGATTTATTCTTTCGAATATTATTTTTTTCTGTTGGCATAAATATCACAGCTCCATTATTATCACTAGTTTTGGAACAGTTTCAAATATGCTTAGTAAAAGCTTTCTTTTTATCACATCTTTTATGACATTTTGGGCATGTATCTATGTGTTGGTTTCTATGTTGAATTTTTCCACTAACAAGTGCACTATAATTTTTTATTCCTACACAATGATGTATTGTCGGGACATAATCGTCAGAACATTTTGAAGGTACAGATTCGATAGCTAATATGTTTACGTGCTTTTTGATTGATAGATCTATGTTATTACTAGTGTGCATTGTGTAAAGTTCTTCTTCATCTATATAATTATAAATACCATATACATTAATAGAGATGTTTAGAAACGTTTAATATATTTCAATATTTTCTGATGTAATTGCAACAGGATAAGTCATACATAATTCATTATATTTTCAATATTAAAACGATTAGGTCTATCTCGATGTATTGCAGCTGGATTTAATATACTTTCCAATGCGTATTCGAAACAACGTTGATCTTCTTGATTTACACATTTAAATTTATTGTTTTTTACATTTTTACATTAATGCAACATTGTTTATTTTTAATCCATTTTGGTAGCTCTGTCCAAGCTCCACCTCTTATTGGATGATGTACGTCTCTACTAAGCACGGTATACCTTACTCGATCAAATCTAATTTTTGTATTTCTATACGTCCATTGTTCAAACTTTGTCCTGATCTCTTCTGTTGCTAATTCATATATCGTTCCCAACCTATTTCTAGCTGACCTTTCAATATTAAGAGTACAGCATCTAAGATGCCACGTCTCTGTACTTACTACTTCTCCTGTAGCTGGGTTTAAGATATGATATTGAAAATGTGTTGTAAAATAAATAAGTAAATTTGGATATTTGTCTAAACCACTATTAATATACTTAATTACCTTATTTATTATTTCGTTAAAGTGTACTATTAAATCTGTGTTATTTTGAGAGAGAAATGGAAAATCACTAACCATGTTATTAAAAGCTCTCCTTGGTGTAGCTAAATATTCTCTTATTATTTGGTTTCTTCTTTCTCTTTCCTCGAAATCCTCATTAGTAAACTCTTCACTATTTGGGACATTAGAAAATGGTGGTTGATATCTCTCTCGTGGTTGTGGAAATATATTATTGTCATTAGGGACATTAGAAAATGGTGGTTGATATCTCTCTCGTGGTTGTGGAAATATATTATTGTCATTAGGGGAATCAATAAAGGGAAGTGAATATAACCTGTATTCTATATATTTTCGTAAATAATTTATTCGTGTATATTTGCTGTAATTTTTGATACCATGTTGTTTGGCTAAGTTTATTAGATTACGTCTTCCTCTAATATTATCTAAATCCATTGTGCTATTTATATCAGAAGTATTCTGTTAAACTGTATCATTTTTCGTACTCATTTATTACGAAAAAAAAATTAGCAATTAAAAACTTTAAGATACAATAACTTCAGCTGTATTAGATTTTATATAATTATTATTTACTAATAATTCATGTATTTTTGTTTTAGTGTGATTTTTGAAATGCATTTTAGTAATATATCTATTACATGGTTAACAATATACTTTTTCAAGCTTTTTTATATTAACTAATTTTTGACAAACATGACATGTATATCCATAACCATATTTCATTTTCTAATTTTTGACAAACTCACTAATACATTTAACAATTTTACAGTAAGAACACTTTCTTGCGGGTTCCATTTAATAGTAAATTTTTTATTATTTGTATTACACTCTACACATAAGTTATTAAACGACAACATCCTCTTTGTTAATCCAACTATTATGTGAACTATCAAATCCTAACCATTTAACGTATGCTTTATCTCCTCTCCTGCGTAATACTTTTTCAACCAAGTATAAATCGGGGTGTTTTGTTTTCTGTAGCTCTTGTTCATAAAACGTACCTACAATTTCTTCACCTTTAGAGTATTTAAGATGATAATATGGTGGGTTGCCTTTAAATACCTTATCAACTGTAAATATTTCTGTAGACCAGTTTGCTGTATAACCTTTTTCGAAAATACCTCTAATTTTACTTATACGAACTTTATCACCAACTTTGAATTTACAGGGTAGATGGTCGTCCACCCTATTACGATATACATCATAATAGATAGCCTCTTCATTTCTTAAGTTAACTTCAATAGGCTTCATTTTAATGGTATTATGATACGTATTATTATAGCTATTAACTAATTTTTGTAATTTGTCGATCCATTTATAATTTCCTTGAATAGAGAACTGTTTCCTCATTTTTTCTTTTAATGTTCTATTAAAACGCTCGACAACAGATGCTTTAATATTTGTATATGTTTAATAGTGATTGATATTATGTTCCCTCATTAATTCTTTAAATTCTTTATTGTAGAATTCTTTGCCTTTATCGGTTTGAAGATTATTTGGTTTTCGCTTATTCAATATGTGTTCGAACGCGTCGGTAACATGTTTTCCAGTTTTATTTTTTAAAGGAATAGCCCAAGCATACTTAGAAAAAAACATCTATAATAGTTATCATGTACTTGCACCCTTTGTTGATTTTAGAAACACCTTAAAGATTACCAGACTCCATTTCAACCAAATCAGCTTGCCATACATCATCTATTCCATAAGTTATAACTTTTCTTGTTCGATAATTTTTTCTAGCTGGTTTAAGTAAATCATCTATTATTTGATCTCTTTCTGATTTAGGTTTTTGTTTTTAGTGTTATTTGGCCATGTAACACTGATTCATGTTTAACTCCTTGTCCAATTATGTTTTTTTAAACGTAGATTTCTTGGATCCACATTTAACACATTTGGATAATATATAAGGCTTTCCATTTTTTGTGGTCTTATTAACAGGGTTAGTGTTACTAGTTTTGGTTTTGCACTTTACACAATATGATGTCATTTATTTATTATAAAAATATGCTGTTTTAGGGTGTTAGGAATATTTTTCTATCAACAATATTAACATGTGCAAATCTTTCCGATTCCACTATGCAATAAATATAATAATTTTTCGTTGGAATAGTTCGTAATCTCCATATGAACTTTAATTCATATGTTTGCATGCCACTAAATATGTTTTCATCATTTTCTTTAGTTAAATCGAAACAAATATTAGGGTTAACTAATCCAAAGTCTTTGTATGAGACACAAGTTTCTTCATGTGGCGTTTTATAACCCATGCTTAGAAAAGCTGCATATAATCTAGAACAATCCATTGAGTTAGGAGTAAAATCGCATGTATAAGAATACACAGGCAATTGTTTTCCATTTCGTAATATATGGCAACTTTCTAGACCCATGTTATCAAATATCATTTGAGATGTAGTGAACGATGATTCACGATCTGAAATCACAATATAAACACAACTAATCTTGTATTGATTAGTAATTACATTGAACGTACCAGAGTTTGAATTTTGTAGATTGCTTCTGTAACAATTAATCGCGTTCCAACCATAAGCTAAATTAGAATTCAGTTTTGCAATTTGCCCTTCAAGGCAACTTAAAACCTGTAATGAAGGTTCAACTTCTGGTATGAATACACTTAAATCTGTTATTTCATAATCATAATTTCCATCTTCTGTGGCATGTAAGATATTTTTTACGTAGTTCTTTTCCAAATTTATTTTTATTTCACCGTTTAACACTTTATTTACATCTCTAAAAAATCTAAAAATATACGATAGTGGAATGAATTTACAAAAAGATTTACCACTCTTTGTTAACTGCCACCTTTCTAAATAACCTTGATTAAAATTAGGATTGTGTTTTTTTTGCTTACAACTGCTTCAATTGATTCGTCAAGATCCTTCAATTTCGTTTCTTTATTGTCCTCATTATACACATATCTTTGTGTGTCAGCATCGTCAGAAGTATCCTGGTACCAACATAATTGTGTTGCTTTTGTATTAGAAACATCTCCTGAGAATTCGATTAGATTTGACACAGTCGTAGCAATTTCTGGGAAATCTACATCTTCTATCAATTGATTCTTGTATGTTAGTTTTGCTCTCTTAAAATCATTTATGCCATTACTCGAAACTGTTGCTTTATTGCTCGGATCATTTTTAATTTTTGATTTAACGAATAAATATCCATAATGTCCATTTTTCCAATTATTATTTCTAATAACTATCTCATAAGATGTTTTACCACTTACAGTTACATTGTTTTCTTTGTATTCAACATACGTAAATGATTTTGTCGATTTGTCTATAACTGATGGTTCAAAAATGCTCCAGCATGGGTTTATAACTTCCATTTAATATAAAATAAAATTCAAGTTAATACCTTTAATCCATTTCCCGTTAATTTCTTAATAATACGTTTTAATTTAAATTTAATCGTTCTCCTCTTAAATGTTTAGCAAGAGATTTTTCTTTAATATTTTTCACAATGAGGGAAATTATTTCTGATTTGACCTTATTGAAGGTAGGAGTTTTTCTTGTAGATAACACTTTTTGATGCCTTCAGATAATACTGTTTTAATTTGATCTTTATTGTTTCTTATTAACGGGTTAAATATATTTCGGAAAACAAATTTACCAGCTGGAAGTAAATATTTATAAAAAATATTTCCACCTCTCAAATCTCTATAATATTTCAATCCCATTCCATGTTGTTTTGGGAACAACTGTTTATTTAATGTTAAAATTGCCATTTATTATAAAATTAAAAATCACAACCGTCGTATGTCGAAAGTAAATGATAGGTTTTCACCATTAAAATCAATATCTCAGTCAAGTTGATCGCTAATCCTAATTCTAATTTTATATATAAAGTTATTACGGTTAATTGGTAAATATTTCGGGTTGAAAGGTTCAATATTGATTAGTGATTCTGGGTATACATTAGGAATAAAAGTATAAATAACATCGGATAGAACATTATCCATATATGAGCTTCCAATAATATCACAGTGAATTAAGATTTTATCAACATCTCGCATAATATTAGCCATGTTCTGGGCTATATTAATTTTTTCTTTGTACATCTTGTTTTTTCAAATCCTAGTAATTGATGTAAATCTTCTTCATAAAATCTAACACAATAATTGCTTTCATTTATAATTAAAATAAAACGTTTTACAGCGTTGTTAATATCAAACAAAAAAGGTAATTTATCGGATTGGAAATAGTCCTCCAAATAAAAGTTCAGTTCTTCCTCATCATACAATCCATTTGGGATGGTCAGTGACTTCCATGTTTCCCCTTCATCATCAAAAAACTCCAATTTATTGTTATTAAATTTGTCGCTGATATTATCCCACGAATACCACAAGCCACATTGTGTTAGAGCTATAACATAATCACCATCTCGAATATCGATTGGGTTATTTGCATAATTTACCTCAAAATCACTCTGTTTAGATGTTACCACTAAGAGACTAATTTATGGACATATAATTTTTGGATATTTTCTTATGCTGACTTTTACTAATCAACTTTTCAACAAGCAAATAATCTAGATCATCTACTATTTCGTTGTGTACTTCATCAGAATTATTTCCAGCGCACTTTGAACTTAAAAGTAATTGCAACCTATCAACCACTTTATTTGGATCAGAATATATTCCTGTTCCAGATTGCGCAAGATATTTGGGAATTTTTTGGATATTTTTTAGAGCTGTTTGATGAATACGTAAATTTGAATCTATTTGCTTATAAAGTTCTATTCTTTCTTCGTCATTTGCTCTAACAGCATTAGTTTTGTGAGCGCGATACTGTTTAATAAGTGTACCACATTTGTCAAGAAGGTTTTTTAATTCTGTGGTTAACTCGGTTTTATCACTAATAGTTAGTAACTCGCTTGGTTTGGGAAACTTAAATTGAACTAAGAAATCTTCATCTATTCCAGAGTTTAGATCTAATGATAAAGGCTTTTTTTCTTTTCTTTCATAGGATATTCGATACTCGGTATCGCTGCCTCTCGAGGGTTGAACTGTTCCATTACTTTAATTGTATTAGATAATTTTTCGGTAATGGGTTTTTGAAATTTCTCAATTTTATTTTTCGTAAACTCTTCCCTCATCTGGTTTTGTACTATTCTGTCCCTGACTTTACTTCGGAATTCTAAAATTTTCTTGACTGCTTTCTGGACATTAATTTATACGAAAAATAAAAACCATCTCGTTAACGTTTACGAACGTCGATAATTTACGTTATATAAATGTCTGTTGTAATTGAGCATTACGATCTGGATGAGGACAACTATATTAACACTGATAATTTAGCACCTCAGTGGCCTTTTAAATAATTTGTGGAAATTCGGGAAGTGGGAAGAATAATATATTGCTAAATTTGGTTCTCAAATATATATACTTTGATAATCTATATGTTTTTGCTAGAGATTTGGGTGAAAAATCCTATCGTTACTTGATTAAAATATTCAATAATCAAAAAATAAAAAAAAAAAAACTTTTCAGAAAATTTTCTTCAGACCCGAGTGAAATTATTAACGTTGATGAACTTGACGATAAAAAACAAAACTTGGTAATTTTCGACGATTACGTAACGGTGAGAGATCAATCAAAAATCGAGGATTTGTTTATTCGAGGTAGGAAACGAAATGCTTCAGTAATTTATCTAACGCAATCATACTTTGACGTTCCTGAAAAAATACGTTTACAGTGTAACTACATTTCGTTATTTCCTTCCTGTGCTCGAAAAGACGTAAATCTAATTTTGAAAGAATATTTGATCGATGAACGAATTAAAAATACTTATAACGAAATAACGAAAGAACCATATCACTTCTTTACCATAGATTTCAAAAATCCGAAAATAAAGTATAGATATAATTTCACACCTATAAATGAAT
This sequence comes from Lepisma saccharinum, assembly GCF_977018435.1. NCBI lineage: Eukaryota > Metazoa > Arthropoda > Insecta > Zygentoma > Lepismatidae > Lepisma > Lepisma saccharinum. The sequence goes on from NC_139238.1 coordinate 51,338,612, forward strand.
CACTATATTCCGAGAAAAAACAGAACTAAAAGAGGAGAAAAAAGGTCCTCCCGAGGTTGGATTTAAACTTACTGATAATGGAAATTATGACATCTCCGAAAAGAAACTAATAAATGTTGCTGATGCAAAAGAAGAAACTGAAGTTGTAAATTTGATAACTTTAAATAATAAACTTCGGGATTTGGAAATTTTTCTTGAGAGAGGTGTTAACGATAAATTCCAAGAAGTAGATGTGAAAATAAAGAACATCAGCAATAACGTAATGCTGTTTCACGACAATGGGTTTACTGCTCGAAATAATCGTATTAAACTTGTTGAATTTCCTGAAGATGGATATGACGCTGCAAATAAAAAGTATGTAGATGAAGAAACTTTTAAGATGAAAGCTATTATATTAAAAGATATATTAATAGTAAAAAGACAAGTATTTATGGCAAATTTATCATTTGTTAAAGAATATAGTCATGCGTATATATCAGTACATAACGTTAATTCCAATTTTGGTGATGTGTTTAAAATAGAGGGTTCATTAAAGCCATTACGTTCCATCAGCTTTTTGAAAATCACTTTTTGTGTTACAGAAAATAAAAGTCAGAAAAATGTGTGGTTTGCTAATGAAGATTCACGTAATGTAAGGACTAAAATAATGAAGGGCCTAGAGAGTGATACTATTGCCTTATCTAATGTTGAAGATAATTTATATATTACGTGCAATATTGAAAGAGAGATGGAAGAATTAGGAACTTTGGTGATTGCTTGTAAAATTCTTTTTGAAGCAGTATATATATAAATGATCATATTTTTATATAAAATAAATGGAGTATAATGTATATCTATCAGAATCGCAACTCTCAAAGTTAAGAAAAGGTAAGAGTTGTAATACAAGATTTGACTTAACCAAGCGACCAAATAATCGAATAAAATTAACTCAACAACAAATTAAAAAATATGAAGCTGCAAAAAGAGATAAAAAGAAAACGTGTACTATCGATTTCACATCTAATCAAATTGGAGGATTTCTACCTGCTTTAATTCCATTGGCAATCGCAGCAGCAAAACTTTGGGGCTTGGTGGAGTAACAGCATTGGGATCTTATGGCGCCAGGAAAGGATTAAAAGCCATCGGAGGGAAAGGTCTTAGAAAAAAGACAAAAAAGGAGCAGGTGTTTTTTTAGTCGGAAAAAGAAAATAGGGCTTTCAAATATAGATATTTTGGAGAAAATGAAACATGAAAGAACTTTCAGGGGTGTGTTCCCCATTGACTGTCTACCAAAAATGATAAGGAAACTGATAGCGGTATTGTAAATTTTGATGCATCTGATTCACCTGGGAGTCACTGGGTGGCGTAATTTAATTCCGAACCTAATATATATGTTTACCACCTCCTGAAAGAATAAAAATATATTTGAAAACAAGTAACAAGCCAATTATGTACAATTCCTCGCAGTTACAACAAAATAATAGTACGTCATGTGGGATGTATTGTATTAATTTCATTAAACGTGTTACCAGCGTTGAAAGTTTTTACGACATTTTATACAGTTTCGAACAAAAACCTAGCAAAAGAAATGAAACTCGAATTCATAAATTATAAATGGAAATACCAGATAGTATCCCAAGAGAAAAATTGATTCAGTTATTAGAATCGTTAATAAGTCAATATGAGATGATGTTAAAGAAGAAAAAGAGACGATATATGGCTCTAAAATATTTCTATTATTGTTTAATCACTCTGTCCATAGCTTTATCAGCTGCAACAGGATTTCTAAATGTTTTAATACCACTAACCACATATACAATTATCAGTACTAGTTTTACAACCATTTTAGCTGTTACCACCGGATTAAGCACTAAATTAAACTTGAATAAGAAGAAAACAGATTATAAGAATATAATTCAGCTGATCAAGAATGTTAAAATTGAGTTAGAGATTCTATTAACCCTTAATGGGGATATGGATGATGAATATATTAAAAATCTTGTTGAGAAAATTAAAGATAAATTGTTTAAAATCGGGTCACACATTTGAGATTTTTAATAACTGATACTCCCATTAAATTCTACGGAAAATTTTATTAAAAATAGCATTTTGAATTTTTCAAATATCCAACCATCAAGACAACATTTTGAATTTGGCGCTATGATTAAAATCTCGGCAACCCGCTCGACTTTTGTAACGTAACCGTGTAACCGAACAATGAATCCGTAACCAAAGAATGAAAGTGTAACCAGTTAATCAAGTTGCAACCGTCTCACTAGCACGCGATATAAGAGAGCGAGTCAAACAATTTTCGCATGAACGTGACGTGTATTTATTACTTACTTCTCCAGTTCCACAGCTGCATCGACCTTGAGCATCGCATGTGAGATGCATTGCATCATTAAATAGTCTACTAATTTCAAACCGACACATATTAAAGTTCCAGAGTGTTCGAAGAGCAACACGTACGACGACTATTCTAGAATATTCGAAGAGTATATATAATAAAGCGCGCTGACTAGTTTCGTCCCTGTTTAGTTTAGAAGTGTTTAGTAAATGATGGATAATATGAGTACATCAGGTTCGCAAGTGAACGAGTTTTTATCAGAATTAGTAAGTGTCGCTGATAATAATATAATTAATGTTAAAATTGTTCAGTTAATAAGGAAAAAGGATACTCTTAAAAATACCATTAAAATTTGAAAGTGTTTTTAGAAGAAGTAGATAATATTGATTTAAATATTATCAAGTTGAAAAAAATTAAAACAACGAGTCAAGAAGATGAGCCGATGGATTAGGCTTTATATAAAATGTTTTTATATTTGGCCACATCATCGTTATTATATCAAGTGTTATTTTATCATGTAATTCTAAACTTTTTGCATAACAACTAGTATAATGTATCATAGATTTTTCATGATTTGCGAGTTAGAATCCTTGTGAGTTAATACTCTCTTTTGGGAGGAAACAGGATAATTTTCAAATCTCTTTTTTCTTCCAATTGGCTCTTCTCTTTCTTAAAATTAATTTCACCACCTTTTAATGTGAGTATCGAAGAGTTGCAACCCCCTTGTGAGAAACACAGAGCAGAAGGTGGTCTTAAAAGGAATTGAATTCTAGTTCATCTATTGTAGATTTTAGTTTGTTTAATATTTCTAGGAACGAATGAGAATATTTAGGACAATTGATATTAAATAATTGCAGATTATTTCTTCCTGCTCTAATTAGCTGATTAGAGAATTCGTTAAATTCATAAAATACATTATCCTTGAAGAAATACAACATTCCGTTATTGTATCTGAAAGAAGAATCCATGTTTGGTGGTACACCTGGGAAATTCTTGGTTATTAAACCATGCTGCTTGGGTCTTAAAGTGCATTCGTCTATTTCCGTAAAATATATGTCATTATAAAATATAAAAGTGCGTCCGGAATAAGTGTTTACAACAGTATGAATTCTCGATCTTGAATTGATGCTAAATTCTGCTATAGATTTAGGATAATCGCCTAATAAAATTAAACTGGGGTAATCGAACATGTATATCATATTTGTTTACTGCTTCTTAAATATTAATACTATTTGTCCTGAGGGTCTTTGATAAACTGCGATAACTCTTTCAAAATCTGATGGTAAAAATGTTAACTAATCAGTGATTCGTTGTGGTCCAATTGCAGCTGTAGAATTATCAAGACCAAAAATCCAAACCCATTTGTCATAAAATGCGTATAAAAATTTATTTACAATTACAAACTGATTAATATTCGTTAATTCGCATATCTTAGGTTGTTCCTCTGCTGCCTGTTACTCTTCTTCTTCATCTTCGATATGTTTGTCTTCGACAGTTTGTTTCTTTTTCCCATATAAAGATTGTATGGCGAGAATGTCGTCATTATGTAATTCTATTTTGTTTGTGTTGAACGCAAACATGAGGGAATCTTATTTATTATTATGAGATATTCGAAGAGCATGTCCAATTTCATGCAACAAAACCGAGAAAAGATTTGTTTGGTCACCAGGTGTATTATCGTCTACTTGTAGATACCATGATTCGTCTTGATCGAGATGGATTTCGATAGGAGTATTCGCACTGTTCGGATAAGTTGCATGACCAAAGACACCACCTTTACCATCTAATACAGCGGTGCAATGTCCACCTATTTTATGATTTCTGTGTGGATTCCCACGCTTGTTAGATATAATAATATCGGGATTTTGTGAGTCCACTTCGAAATTTAAATCTGTGTGCTGGCTCCACATTTCAAAAGCGGCCTCGGCTATCCCTTGGATTTCCCTATTAATTATGGCATAATACCATTTAATTGTCTTACTATTCCATTTGTATCTTAGCATGTTAAATTGCATTTCATCATCCTGTACCCCACACCTGGGACGATTAATTAATTCTAAAGTTGGTGCATCCATTTGACTCTAAATGATGGCCGCGGTGGCTCAGTCGGTAACGCGTCTGACTACCATGCTCAAGGTCCCGGGTTCGATCCCCGGCCGGTTCAAATCCGGGAAATTTTCTAACGGCCCCGGCGCCTACCCAGCGTCGAATAACATGGGTACCTGGGGGAAACCCTGGGGGGTAAAGGCGGTCAGGGGCGTGATGCTGATCACATCACCCCCACTCACGACCGGATCAAGAAAGTGTGGGGCGTTACCCCCACACCCCCTATACGCCTTCATGGCGTGGTGCTATGCACAGGGGAATACTTTACCTTTTACTCTAAATGATATTATTCTTGAAAAATTCTTAAAGCATCTTGAAAAGTAAGCGAATCTATTTGCGTGAGTTCGTTCATGGTATTAGGTAAATATCCATAATTATGGAGATACGTTATTGCTGATAAAGTCTGATTAAGTTCACGTAACCCAAAATTTAAAAATAAAAATAATGGAATAAACCTGCTCATTTATTATTGATACATTTATCTCTTATAAATGTCACACAATTCCCCAGACGCTAAAGCATTAAAATATATGCTAAATATGTCGTTGGAGTATATAAAGATGAATGATTTAGAAATAGGTAAACAGTATGAAATTACTAATGGAGAAATTGCAAATACAATGCATGGTCAAAAAGTCTGCGTTACATTAGACAACAAATACAGATTATATTTACCACAGCGTTATAGTAAAATCTTAACTAACGAAGATATCGAAACACTTGTAAAAGATCAAACTAAATTGTTATATAAAGGAAAAAAAAGAAATATTTCGAAACCAGACCAAACATGAGATAGAGTTTATTTAGATAATATAAATGGAACAACAAATGATATCTAAAATTATTAATATTACAAATGAAAAAGAGTTGATTAAATGGTGTATATATCCAGAGCTTCGACCTTACGTTGTTGAAGAATTAAGAAAACGTAAAACAAAATGGAAATATATTTCAAAAATATATATCAAATTGTCAGAAGATTTTATACGAGAATTCCAGGATAAAGTTGATTGGTATTGGATTTCTCAATATCAAAAATTATTAGAAGATTTCATTAGAGAGTTTCAGGATAAAGTTAATTGGAGCAGAATTTCGCAGAGCCAAATAGTATCAGAAAAATTTATTATAGAGTTTCAAAATAAATTACATTTAAAAAACCTCACTTACAAAAAGAAGTTATCAGTTCATTTTATACGAGGGTTTAGAGATAAATTAAATTGGAAAACAATTTAAAAAAATCAAAAATTATCTGAAAATATTATACGCGAATTCCAGGATAAAATTGATGGGAAAAATATAGCCAAATGTCAAAAATTATCAGAAGATTTTATACGCGAATTCCAGGATAAAGTTGATTGGTATTGGATTTCAAGATATCAAAAATTATCAGAAGATTTTATACGAGAGTTTCAGAATAAAGTTGATTGGAAAAATATATCCAAATGTCAAAAATTATCACAAGATTTTATATCAGAATTTTTATCCCCTTCTCACATATTACAGGGAGAGGTAGAAATAGATTGTTCTATATGTTTACTTAAACAGAAAAACCAATTTGTAAAAATTAAATGTAGTCATATATTTCATAAGAAATGTATTGATCGATGGTTGAATGTATGTTTTGACTGCCCAATGTGTAGATGTAAGTTTCCTAGGGTAGTTTCACAATTATTATAATTTAGCAGTGCCCCGGTGATTTGGCGGGTGGGTATATTTTTACAATTTTCAGCAGTTTTGAGCCTATTTTGCTCAATAATGAAGTATGTTTTTTTTATAGAAAATATCAATTTTATTTAAATCTGTCCTGGTACCAGCGAATATATATACTACTTGTGGTGTAGTTATTACAAACAAGCCAACATTGCTTTCGTTTTTTATACTTTCGGTGGCATACCACAATTGGGTTTAGTCAGTTATTTCAATACTCCTAATCTCTATTACAGTGACGAGCGTATCGAGGATTTTGAGGATGTAAATTGTGGCCACCTATGATTTCCAGAAAGCTCTTTGGCATCTAAAGTATCATGGGAGTGTTTCATCTTACCAGTGAGACTTCAGTATTGAAACTCGGCATACACAATGATATTATCTATCCTAAATCTATAGCTCTTCGTGCTTTCTATAGTATGTATCTCTAATTCCCAATTTCACTTAACACAATAATAGGGATGCTGTAGGAAATGAAAAAAATATTATTACTCCTGGTCAGTATAATCTATCAACATTACAAGCTCATCTGCATAGACGAGTGATACTATCTCAAAACGCCGTTACACACAGAGTGGAATTGGTACCAGCAACTGAGACAGTCGATCTGGGTTCACTTGATAAACTGTTGGGTTTCGGGAATAACACTAAACTTGAGCATGCTATCAAACACACAGGTGGCAATATTCCTAAATTCTTGGTCATAGAGACTCTGAATATCCATTGTAATGTAGCAGAAGGGATGGTTACCAATTCTGATGGCAAAATGGGCAGTCACAAACAAACTGGAATCATAGCAAATTTTAAACCAAATTCCAAGTTTCTGGAGCAAATCACCTACACACCCTCCTCACCAATCTATTTTTTAGTATCCCACAATCATATAGACCACGTAGAGTAACTAATGAAAAATGTGAAGTGGTAGATTTTGCAGGTGCTGTTACAACAGCAATCATAGATATTAATATACAAAATAACCATCAACATGGAGAATATTGAAAGTTATGAATTGCAGTATTTTCCTCCAAATCGTCGTACTTTTGTTAATCTCAATGAAACAAATTGAGATAGATATCGATTTTGGGGACAGTTCTGTACACCCTCACATGGCTGATTTGTATATCAAATTTGAAGTGGTAAAAAATTAGAGTGGTGAGGCTATTCCCCCTGGTGCAAACATAAGACTAGTATATAATTTTGTGCCACACTTGATCTCTCAAGTGGAAATCAGAAAACATGGTACTGTGATAGATAGAGTAGACCATCCTGGCATTGCGTCTACTGCCTTAGGAACACTTAAATTTTCCAAAATTGGATTCAATCTATTACCAGGCAGGGAATCTAAATCAGGAACCAAAATCCTGACAAAAAGCCACACAGCACTGTTTCCCATGCGTCTGTTGCCAGGTTTCTTCTCAGACTACAAGGACATCATATGAAAAGGTGGTTTGAGGGTCACTTTTCGCAGGGCAGCCAATGATAATAATGCTCTGATGCGTTACAGCACCTTTAATGCAGATGGTACACCACTAACCAACACCTTACCTGAAGCAGCCAAGTTTATCATCAAGACCATGGAGCTAGGATACCACTAGTAGAATACGAAACTAAAATATGCTCACAAATACGAAGCAAATATTTTAAAAATCCTATTGAATTTTACACCTATCAGTGTGTCCATAAACCAGCCTCTGGTGGCTATTACGAATTTGACGCTACTAATCAATTCAGTAGTTTACAATATGATATGACAGATTTTGTAATTGTACTGTTCAGACTGGGAGTGAAAACTCGCAGGAAAAAGATTCCAGCAAATTTGACAATTTCAAAATTAAAAATATTTATCTTAAAAACGGAAGCAATGAGATTTTCCCTCGCGAGAATTTTAATCTTGATATAGCACAAATGACTATCTCAAATTTTATGAAGAATGCATTGGTCACAAAAGAGCAACTGGGGGAAACATAGATGTATACTATATTCCCAGCGAATTCAAGGCACACAGACCAATATTTTTCATTAACACATCAAAAAGACAACAAGCTGTAGTTAATGATAGAACAAATATCAAAATTGTGTGTGAATTCCATTAGCCTCTACTCGACAACACTTTATGTAGTGTTATTCTTATTGCAGAGAAAACTTTTGTTTATGATGTAAAAAATGAGAGAGTCACAGAACAATTTTGTTGCCCAAAAATCTATTAATTTAGTTGATGTAAACTTTTTCGCCAAACCAGGAAGGTATTCCTGTGAGGCTCTACAGACACACTCTGTATTGGTGAGATGGGTCGATGATACTCGAAGTCAAACACACACACCAACTTACGCTGACAGGTATCGACTGTCGCAATGAAACAAGTCGAGAACATTGGTGGGATGTGTATGTGAATATATAAGCGAGGCTGCAACTTTGCCGATCTCTTATTTTCCTGCTAAGAATGCTAGTTGAGAAGTAGGTATGTTGTAACACCAATTTAAGTATGTGTGTCTCAGGTTAGATAGGCTGTGTTGTCACACACGTTTAAGACACTATACAATTGAAAATATTTCACAGCTGATTGTACAGGGTGGCTCAAAAAAGTCACTTAACACCCTCGGTACAAGGCCACTGCAGCGCGCAACATGGAAATGGTTATCAGGCCAAGGGGGAACAACACTGACGCCACCCGCTCGGTTGGCGGCCATCTTGATATCCGCCATCTTCAATTCAACTTCAGAATTTTAAATGGAAAAGGGGTGATATTACATATCAAATCAGGCTAGAATTTCACGAGAAATGCAATGGTGAAGGATTTTCCGACATATCTTTAACCAGTAAAAAGTTATGACTGAATTCTTGTACCAATTTGCTCCTTTTCGAGGTGTTAGAAAAATGCCTTAAAATTTGTTTAGCGCATCGGTAATGCATCAAGATCAAACTGATGTCTAGGGAGAGAAGTTCGCATGCCATTGCATACGATTTTAATCGGATACATCCATGAAGAGCTGCCCATTATGAATGGTTGTCGCGAACAATTTACAATGTGACTCATTCATTGAATGAAATGTCCTTCACAGTGACAAGGCTAAGGTTTATGTTCATAAGGAAGTTCATGAACAGAATATTCGATGCTTTTTATCTCCTAACCCATTTTCGACAGATCAAAGCTAAATGGTTAGTGCTGGTAAGTTAATGGTGTGTCGTGCTGTGTGGAACAGGATTGGTTAGTCAATTTTTCATCAACGGAACCTTAAATGCTTAGGGCTACTTGGATTTGTTAAATAAACAGGTTTTTTCATCCTTGCTTGTGGAAGAAGGTACTTTTTACAGAGTTTTTTTTTCAATAGGGAGGAACACCAGAACACTATGGGAACGTTGTGAAGCAGTTTCTGTCCAAAGTTAGTAGATTGTTCGCGACAACCATTCATAATGCGCAGCTCTTCGTGGATGTATCCGATTAAAATCGTGTGCAATGGCATGCGATCTTCTCTCCCTAGACATCACTTTGATCTCGATGCATTACCGATGCGCTAAACAAATTTTAAGGCATTTTTCTAACACCTCGAAAAGGAGCAAATTGGTACAAGAATTCAGTCATAACTTTTTACTGGTTCACCATTGCATTTCTCGTGAAATTCTAGCCTGATTTGATATATCATATCACCCCCTTTCCATTTATAATTCTGAAGTTGAATTCAAGTGACTTTTTGAGCCACCCTGTATACTTATGTTTTAACCTTAAAGCTTTTATTTTTTATCGAATGCAGCTTGTGGTTTGAAGCTGCTGTTGCTTGTATATGCACTGGCCTTTAGATATTTGTCTAGATTTGCTATGGCAGTCAGCAATATAACAATAGTATACACAGCTTGTATAGTGTAAGCTGTCTATGTATTACGGGTGTCGAATTGTCACCGATATCACTTAGAGGAAAATCCTTCACCATTGCATTTCTCGTGAAATTCTAGCCTGATTTGATATATCATATCACCCCCTTTCCATTTATAATTCTGAAGTTGAATTCAAGATGGCGGACATCAAGATGGCCGCCGATCACGCGGGTGGCGTGAATATGGTTCCCCCTTGGCCTGATAACGATTGGCCATCACCATTTCCATGTTGCGCGCTGCAGTGGCCTTGTATCGAGGGTGTCAAGTGACTTTTTGAGCCACCTTGTATACTTATATTTTAACCTTAAAGCTTTTATTTTTTATCGAATGCAGCTTGTGGTTTGAAGCTGCTGTTGCTTGTATATGCACTGGCCTTTAGATATTTGTCTAGATTTGCTATGGCAGTCAGCAATATAACAATAGTATACACAGCTTGTATAGTGTAAGCTGTCTATGTATTACGGGTGTCGAATTGTCACCGATATCACTTAGAGGACATTCCTTAATTTCACTAATAAATATAAAATCCCATTCTCAAAATCTGCAAGTGTAGAGAAGAAGAGAAGGAAGGAGCATACTAATATATACACTCTCAACCAATCGACATATTGTCACTTGACCCCCTGGGGTCCACCAGAAAATGTGAAAATATAGCTTAATTTTAGGCAAAATAGACTTCTAATATTAATCATCCTAGTACTAGGTCATATTAATTATCCTAGTACTAGGTCATATTAATTATCCTAGTACTAGGATTTAGAATCCATAGCATAATTAGACAATTTGCTACACTTACAAATTAGCTAAATCCACCAAAAATATAAAAATGTAGCTTTAATTATGGTCAAAATAGGCCAAAGTATCAATCATCCTAATACTAGGCCTAACGGTGAACCAATCAACGGGAACTTTTCTAACGTTGGAAGCGGCACCGACGCCCACCCACCGTCGGATAACATAGGAGCCTGGGGGAAACCTGGGGGTAAAGGCGGTCAGGGGCGTGATGCTGATCACATCACCCCCAATTACGACCAGACCAAGAAAGTGTGGGGTGTTACTCCCACTTACCCTATACGCCTTCATGGCGTGGTGCTAAGCACAGGGGAAAACTTTACCTTTTTACCTTTATTATTCCACGTCACTTGTTTGCGAAATATATATTTAAAAATGTTGATCAGGAAGATGCAATGTACAGCTACAATACATGTAGAGTGATCTACAAGTGAAATTATTATTTTCAGTATTTTCAGTATTATATTAATATATAGTGGGTTTAGCTTACCATGGTAACTAGAAAATACAACTTTTCATTCTTTCTGATTAACAATATTTTTTATATCTATTTGAAAATCTTACAGAGTACATGTTTCAAAATGTCTTTTGATCTACTGAAAAGAGTAGACAGAATTTACAACAGTATCTTAACATCCAATGTTCATGTTGCATGTATGATATGATCTTACTTTTCTCACTTTCCCAAGGGAGAACATATTTAGAAACTCATCCTAATTCAACTCTTGAAATGAATGAAACATTTCTTTGTTAGATAGCAGTGCATTACACACGTTTACTGTAATATGCATCTTTTGCACTATATTAGCCTGTGTGTTACACTGACTACATGCATGGCATATGAGGTTATATTACTTATATGAACATTCAATTGATGTAGCATCAATTTAACGTTATGTTTATACTTTTATTTTTTGTGAAAATATGCAATAAAATTACTTGAACATAATTATTATTATTTTTTTTACAGAATGTCAAAGTGTGACAGTATTATGTACCATGAAAGGGATGCACTCACCTGTTGCCATGCACTGGCTCTTGCCCTGCAGGAACTACAAAATATAACTTATAATTACAGACATTTAAAATTCTGATCTATCTTACATACTTTTATGTGGTGGAATTAAGACCAGATAGTGTAAAAATAGCATATTATGCACTAGGTTTGAAGTTACCTTAAGACGTGTATTCGCTGATCAATGTTGTTGCATTACTTTTACACCACACAATATGTCACTAACAGTATGGGAATTATTGGAAAAAATACACTGTATCTCACTTGCTCTTAAATTCAATGATTGAAATGTTTAGTTCATTTTATGAACAGAAAGGCTAATCGGGACTCGACCTACTACTTAAAGTGTGATGTGCTCAAATGTATTGCCTGGATTGATTCTTGTTAGATCCTTGTTTGAATAGAAGATTATATTTTTCCTTCTAAATTAAAATTGAATTTAATTAACATGAATAATCTATCTTTCCTCCTAGATTTAAAAATGTTGAAACATATATTTGTAGGTTAAAGTATTGTTACAAATTAACAGTTATGGCATACAATTGTCTAACCCTTAATGGACGGGCCATGGCACATTGTTACAGCAGTTATTGTCACAAGTAGCATTTTCTCAAAGTATGTTTTTATAACATACTGTAACTTGGATAATGATCGGAGATACATAGTTTGAGCTCTGCATGAGCCTAGAGGTATGTAATTGACAATTAGTAAATATGAAATAAAATGTAAAAGATGAAATATAAATATTCATTTAGAAGCATGCAAAATTTCAAATTTCCCGCTGAAAACACGCTCGGCGTTAGTGCATTGATTTTTTCTCTCCGAAAGTATTAACAAAAAGTTCGTATTTTTATGTACATCAATGGCAAACATACCAGGCAATTTGCGGGTAACTTTTGGTGATTCACGTCCTGGCGTAGAGTGCATGGGGGTCTGATGATTTTCAAGTTGCATGTTAAAAAATAGCTACTTTCTCTTTTCTTCTTTTTTTAACTGATTACGGAAAAAATATTTTTTTCCATCAGGTTATAGCCCAAAGTATACTGAACAGTATACTGTACCTCTAATATTCTTATTCCGCCGGAAATACAACATTTCATTTAGAAGGATGCAGAATAGAGAAATGTGTTGACAAATATAGCTATGTTTTAGTAATGTGCATAAGCAGTGCATGCCTAATGATATTTTTACAGGTACTGTTGATTTTAATTGATTCGTTGTTTTAAGAATACTTTGTGAAGAGATTGGGACCAAACCTACAGTTTATAGTGGGATCCAAACCACTTTTCTTCTTCCACAGGGCACCGAACCCGCGACCTTGTTGCAAGCATACATGAAATTAATTTAAAAGAAAACTGCTCCATAATCTCACATTTTTGTTATAAAATGAAATGGATAATATATCGATTAAGCATAACTTGTGTAACACGTAAACATTTTACATCAACATTATTCATTTGTGGTGTGTACTTTTTTTTGCCTTCTACTTTTAATTGTATTGTGTGTTTTCTTCAGTAGGATGGACAAGATTTATAAATTAAATGTTAAAACATAAAGGTTAAAAACAGTAAAGTCAGGCAAGTTAAAACCAATAAAGCAGCTGCCCTTCCAAGTTGTTCACTTTTTCAATTATTGATCGAAATTGGTCTCAAAACCTAACATCTGTAGACGTGAACATTTTAACATATTTTCACTTTCGTTAGGAGTAGTAAAAAAATAGTAAAATGTGGCATGACTGGTCTTCCATCACAGTTTCAGGAAACATATATAGCCTACGATTCTGACACGATAGTGCCTGCCACACTGTCAGACATCCTACTCAAAACAGTCAGTGTACAGGTAAACAGGTAAACAGGTTTTAATTTCTGTGGCTAAATCCAGTGGCGGCAATTTGGGGTTGAGGAAGGCAGTTTTCCCACACACCACTTTCGTCACAGCACTATGCAAAATCTCATCAACAAAGGGATATAAACTGTCCATTAGCATCTAGTTGCCCGGTTTGGAACCCAATCGTCGTTAGTGGCAAACTCTATTAGTTTTTTCAACTTTTCCTACATATTGTTTTGTTATTTGCACCCAACCTCCATAAAGCGACAATTATTTCGGACTCTGCAATTATTTCAACATTAGTAAATGAAATTATTGTATATATTTCACTAAACTAATTGGTATCTAAATTACTTAATGATGATTTATCTTAAATATGGTTATACAAGTTCTTATAAATATTTAGCAAATTAAGCATGAAAGATGTATTCTCACTAATGTAACGGATGTCTGACTTCTATTAATTGTTTAATTATGTTATACCTTGCTTATGAAATTCTTAAAACCAAAGTTAATAGAATATTCTAATTGAAGCCCATGGCAGCCTGCGTCCCAGATTATATGGTCTACCAAAAATACACAAAGCAGAGATCCTCTTGGGACCCATTGTCAGTGCTATAGATAGTCCTACCTACCGCCTTGGCAAATATGTGGGTGACACTAAAAGTTTTTTAGATGCAGCAATACATTGTCTCTAGGATATGTTGAACTTAGTAGTCTGTGAAGTGTGATAATGCTCCAGAATTTATAGTTGTTAATTTTTGTGTGCCAGAAATTAGTCAATTATTGTCGTGTGTGTACAGTAAAATGGATTTAACACGGGAGCACTTCAGAGCAATGATTTTTTACGAGTAGTGTTATTGGTACTATTATAAACCCGAGAAAGTATGAGCCCCTCTCAGGCAGATTTGGCTACACTTAAAACTAGCTCAAGATGTGCATATGAGCTTATTGCTCAAGTGTGGTACTCTGTCTAACCCAAGATTTTTGTAAAAATGCCCTCGGGAATTTCCCGTGAAAGTATGCCCCCCTCAGATTGATTTGCCTACACTTACAAAAGCTACATCTGCCAGATTATTGTCCATAAGCTTGTCAAAAATATGCCCCTCTTGATATTGTTTTGCCCACACTTAAAACTAGGGCAAAGAGCCACCTACACCTACCCACACCCACCCACACCTACACACACACACACACACCCACACACACACCCACACACACACACACATGTTTACTTCTGGTTTATTTCTCTTGCATCATATTGTGCAACAAATTATTATCCAATATTATGCAACAAATTATAAGGCAAGAGCTCTTGCATCGTGTTGTGCAACACATTATTACCCAATATTTTGCAACAAATTATAAGGCAAAAGCTCTTGCATTATGTTGTGCAACAAATTATTACCCAATATTACGGAACAAATTATGATGCAAAAGCTCTTGCATCATGTTGTGCAACAAATTATTACCCAATATTATGCAACAAATTATGATGCAAAAGCTCTTGGATCATGTTGTGCAACAAATTATTACCCAATATTATGCAACAAATTATGATGCAAGAGCTTTTGCATTACATATCAGTTAGTATTGTGAGAGTGGCTGAGGAGTACAGATGTGTTGTTGCAGTGCTCCTCTTATTTTTTAAAAAAACACAAAAATATAGCAGATTTGTATAAATTGAATTATAGGTTTGTTTGATTTAATATACAGAATTTTCTAATATATTGAACAAAGGGTTTATATCTGCCCCAGTTTGTTATACATGATACATGGTATTAGGTCATTGCCTTTCTAGGACATACCTGTGTAGACATGCATTTGTGCTAGGGCAGTGCTTCTGTACTTATTCTACCTTTGTGCCTGAAGGCTACCAGCTTTATACAACCTGTTATAGGTTTATTAAGTATAGAGTTTTGATTTGAAGCCCAAGAAATTTTATATAATAAACCAACAACAAAGCCAAAAATATTAAGACACTAAGTATATACACTAAATATACAAAGCACACTGCTGAACCCAACTGATATTTTTTATTAAGCATAGAATTTTGATTTGAATCCCAAGAAATATATATAATAAACCAACATCAAAAATGCCAAATCAAAAATATTGTAATCAATGAAATAAGAATATATCCAGCCCCAATTGGGCTAAGCACCAAAAGAATTGTAATCCAGATAAATGCAGAACTCCCACAAAAATATGCCCAACATGCCATAGAAAATATAGCATGGAATATTTCACATATAAACATATGGGTACTTGTTCTGCACAGTCATCAATATTGCCCCCACAACCATCTACATCTGGTCTGAAAAGGAAGCTTTAAACACCTGTTAATGCTAGACCGGCAAAGCAGCCACGCTATGAACCCATCCATAGCAGTTTTGCTGGCCAACTTAGGGATCACCGTTTTGTATCAGAGCCAAGATGTGATATTAAGAATTTTTTGAACAGTGTAAATCCTGATGTGCAGGCAATTCTAAATGCACAAAATGGCTCTTATAAGCTGTCCCTCAAATTGTTTACACAATATAAGAAACCAAATGGCACAAAATTTACATAGCCCCACATAACAGAAACTGTAGCTGTATATTCAAATGCAAATTTAGACAAAATAATAAGCAGTATGATAGAGCAATTGAATATTAAACACTCTGAATTTGCAGCAAAAGAGTCAGGATGGAGCCTATGCGGATCTCCACACAAGCTCTATGTTAATATTTCTGAATTCAGCCCATTACAAGGATCTACATATCTGCCATTACCTGCCAATATTAAAAACAAAAGAGCCGTGGTTAACATAGAAAATAATGATGAGAAATGCTTTTTGTGGTGTATTTTAGCTGCTTTGTTTCCAGTTTTAAGGCATCCTGAGAGAATAAGTTATTATAAACAGCATGAAAATGATTTTGATGATGCTATGGAGGGCTTAAAATATCCAATGTCAGTTCAGAATATTGATAAATTTGAAAAACGGCCAGGGATATCAATGGTAAACAATTATCTATTAATGTATATATTTGTTCTACTGGCCGTAGCAATTGCTTGATATCACCTCTCAGAATCAGTACACTTGATGATGATTCTGCTGTTCCGATTGATCTGCTCTTAATTGAGGGGGATGACACATGCCATTACACTCTAATACACAGTCTTGAGGCTTTAGTCAGAAAACAACAAGGCAAATCCAATACAATATTCAAGTTGTGCAGAAGATGTTTGACTGTATTTGATGGTAGAAAAATGCTGAATGGGGTTCGGGAAGTGAATGCAGAAATTACTAACAACAAGTTAATTGAACATCTAAAATACTGTGGCAACCATAAACCTGTTCATATGGTGATGCCTAGTCCAAGTGAAAATGCCAAATTCAAAAAATTTGAAGCCTTGTTGGAACACCCAGCATATATAGTCTGTGATTTTGAATCAAATCTCAAACCCCTTGCATTCTGCAGCCCAGATCCTGATGAATCTTCAATTACATCATACCAGTTACATGAGCCTTCTAGTTTTTATTATGTTGTTGTACAGGATGGTGTTGTTAGTGAAGAATATTTATACATGGGATCAGATGCCATCAAAAAATTTGCACATAGAATAGTAAATCAGTGCCATGACATAGCATCTAATATCTTATTAGAATCAAAACCCATGATGCCTTTAACAGAGGAACAGATTGAAGATTTCAACAATGCAGAAAAATGCCCGGGATGTGATTCTGAATTTTCAGATACAAATATCAAGGTGCATCACCATTCTCATACATATGGTAAATTCTTAATGGCCCTGTGTAATAGCTGTAATATTAAGATCCAGAGACCAAAATTTGTCCCTATATTTTGCCATGGTGCATCTAATTATGATTTTCATCATTTGATCAGGGGTGTGAGAAGCAGAATTTAAATATTTTAGCAGAAAATAATGAGAAATATATAGCTATTAGCAAGATAATTAAAGTTAATGGTGTTCCTATTCACTTAAGATTTCTTGATTCCTAGAGAATTCTGTCGGCTAGCCTAGCTACACTGGCCAGTCAATTATCTGATGATCAATTCAAAATCACATGTGCTTTGTTTCCAAATCAGGACCTGAAATTAATTAGGCGGAAGGGTGTATACCCATATGATTATGTTACAGATTTTTCTACATTTAATGAGTGTTCTCTGCCACCAAAACAAGCATTCTACATTAAACTCTGGGCATCTGTAATTACTGATGATGATTATCACCATGCCCAGTTGATGTGGAACAATTTAAAATGCCAGACATTTGGTGATTATCACAAGGCATATTTAAAACTTGATGTCACTCTCTTAGCTGATATACTTCAGGCATTTAGAAAATCATCGATGGAAAATTATAAGCTGGATCCAATGTATTTCTACAGTGCTCCAGGCCTAGCATGGTCTGCAATGTTTTTAAACACTAAAATGCAATTGGATCTGATCCAAGATCAAGATATGTATCTGTTTATGGAACACTGTATAAGAGGAGGCATGGTGCAATGTTCTCAGAGATATGCCAGAGCAAATAACAAATATATTCCTGATTATGATCCAGCACTGCCATTAAATTATATACTGTATGTAGATGCCAACAGCCTGTATGGTTATGCTATGATGGATAAACTGCCGTATGCAGGGCTTGAGTGGGTTGAAGATTTCAATATTGAAGATCTTCAGGATTTTGATGACAGTGACTATGGTCTATTCTTAGAGGTTGATCTGACAATTCCTGATGATTTACACAACACATTTTCTGATTTGCCCCCAATTCCTGAGGTTGAGTGTTCACCTGGCTCTAAACAGAAGAAGCTAATGATGACTAGAGCCAAAACAGGATTATGTCATATATTACAAAAACCTCCAGTTCCTGATGCATCATGGTGTTCAAGTGACCAAAGTTGGCAAAGTTTTGAAGTTCAGGCACTCAAGATGGTTGAAGCCATATATTGATACAAACACAGAGCTTCGAACATCTGCAATGAGCCAATTTGATAAGACCTTGTTTAAATTGATGGTAAATTCAGTGTATGGCAAAACCAAAGAAAATGTCAGAAAACATACTGATGTTAAATTAATTACTGACCCCAGCCTGAGCAAAAAATTGATTGCAAAGCCTAATTTCAATTATAGAAGAATTTATGATGAAAATATGGCACTCTTCAACATGAAAAAAACAAAGATTGAGTTTGATAAGCCTATTTATGTAGGGGCTGTGATATTGGAATTGGCCAAATTACACATGCTAAAGCTCTATTATGATGTTCTCAACCCTATTTATGATGATCGTGTAAAACTGATGTACATGGACACAGATAGCTTTATTCTTGATATTCAGACAGAAGATGTTTATCAAGATATATCACAGCCTGCATTGCTTGAATATTTTGATACCAGTGAACATGAAAAGATTCAACCCCACAACAAAAAGGTGCCTGGCAAGTTAAAAGATGAGACACTTGGTGATGTTATTTTGGCATTTGCTGGGTTAAGGGCCAAGATGTATAGTTTTGAAACATGTAGTGGTGTTGTTGCCAAAAAGGCCAAGGGCATTGGCAGAGTAACTGTGGACAAAGAGCTCCAATTTAAAGATTATGAAGATTGTCTCAAATCACAGAGTTTAATCACAACATCAGAATGCAGAATTCAGAGTGTGGATCACTTGTTGACTACAAATGTTGTAAGAAAAGTGGCTCTGGACCCACATGATGATAAGAGATGCATTTTATCATGTGGCATACATACTCTACCATGGGGTCATTGTGATTTGCAAAGTGGCAAACAATGCCCAAATACAAAGCATGATTTGAAATAAATAAACATGCCTATGAACTTATTTGGGTTCAAAAAACAGGCTGTTATGAACCTGCCAACACCAGTACCCTCTTCTGATATACAATCTATGATATCTAAACTAAGTGGTTTGTTAATTATTCATCTGAACAGCATACTTACAGATGTTGATGATAAAACAGGTAAAACGTTGTACATGTTTAACAATAATTTAAATCATTACCAATTACCTGTAGGTGGTCAATTACAATTTATTACAACCCCCGAGGGTAATGTCAAAGTTTCAGTAGGCAAAAATATTTACAGGATAAAGCACTCAAACATGATTTCTGGCACTGTATATACTGTTTCTGCTGGTGATTGTTTATATATTGAGGTCCCAGGATCCTATGACAAGCTTATACCTTTATTATATAGAATTAAGAATCAGATATTCAATAATAAATAACCACTAAAACAAAAATGCCTAATGATATATTTGGCCATACAAGGCATGAAGATCACAGTGATGAGATGCTGATGTTTGATGTCAGAGTAAAAAAAATTAAGAAGTGATTTACAAGCTTTACAAACCACACTCAATGCCAGTCTTCAACTAGAAATTACAAATTTACAATCACAATGCATTTACCCTCTTCTTAAAATTGATTCTGAACTCAAATTGCTGCTTCAAAAATATACTGACTTGGCCACATTAGATAATTTTCAAAGTTTAGAGGAAGCTGTAGCAGCTCTTCAAGCCAAATTTAAGACTCAGGCTACCAACTCTGAGCAATTGAAACAACAATTGGAAGAGCAGATAAATAATGTCCAGACACAGCTCCAAACAATTGTCAAAAGCATAAAATCACAAGAAGATTTTGATCTAGTAATTTCCACTCTAAAGGAACAGATTCAATCACTACAGATACCTAATCTGGACCCCTTGAAAAATGCCATATCTGAGGTTAAAGAAAAAATTGAGACACTTGAAAATTTTATGAACAACCTGCCATCTTCTGATGCTTTGAGTGCTATAACTCGTAGTGTTGCCAACATCAAACTGCAACTTGAAACATATGTAGATTTTGGAAAAATTCAGAGTACCATAAGCCATCTTGAGGGTACAATAGCAGCAGTACAAAGTGATCTGACAAATGTACAAGAATCTCTAGAATCCCGCTTGCCTGGTATTGTAGATACCCTTGTCAGTGTAGAGCAACAGATCACAAAACTTGAAAACCTCAACACTGAATCTGAGCTATCTCATTTTCATCACTTGATCGATGATATCCAAACAAAGCTTGAAATTTTACAACAATCAACACCTACTCAGGCAGACATAACCCTGCTCCAACATGCTATGCAAAGTGTGGCTGATGCTTGTGAATTAAATAATGTAAAATTGGCACTTGAATCTTTGCAGAATACTGTATCAAATCTGCCTACATCACAGGAACTTAAAAATATTAAGAGAGCTGTGAATCGCATATTGAAATCAGAAGATATCAAGAATATCCAGACAGAGATCAAACAACTTACTCAGACAGTGGCCACTCTACCAACTAATCAACATATTAATGAACTGCATGCCCTGTTTGAGGATATCAGAAGACAAGTCCATGATCTTACAGCTCAAAATTCAAAATTGGCAGTTGTTGAAAATTTACAGCAAATTGTAGCCAACATCAAGCAACAGCTAGGAAGCATGGAATCCAACCAAGCAAATGCTCTGTCTGTTTTCGCCACCCAGCTTCAAGAGATTGTGCAACAATACAAGAAACTTGTTGTGGACATAAAGATCAAGCCAGGCCATGATGATGTTGTTAGAACTATCAATGAGCACCTCGAATCTGTAACAAGTAGATTGCTTACAGCAGAAAAAGAAATAACTGGCCTAATCGAGAATCCTAAGCATACAATAATCCTTGAATTGTACAGTATCCCCAACAAAGAATATGATTTACCGTTTACACCAGGTGGCAAATTATATATGCTGTCTCCTGAACAATTTTATTACCAGCTTTTTGTTGGGGGCACACTTAGACCAATCAAGATCAAATATTGGCTACAACCACAGGCACACCACTACCCTACCTTATCAATAACTAATGTTGGCAACAAACCAAAGGTCACCAATATAGAGTTAGAGGATTTTACAGATCCCAATACATTAGAGACATCTTATGCTGAAGATGATGGCTCTCTGGAATTTAATATACAAATAGGAGACAAACTGTATTTAGAAAATCCTGTAGTATCAGCTGCTGAACACCCTATAGTTGCAATATTCTTGTTTACATACTATGTCTAGACAAATTATTGTTGATGAATTACACAGACAAGCCAGACATAATTATAAGAGACTGCCAGTGGTTACAAAAGGCATAGATGATTTATGGCAGTGTGACTTGGTTGAGATGGCAAGTGGACAGCTGAAAAACTTAGACAAGATCAACAAGGGCTACAAGTATCTACTCACTGTCATAGATACATTTTCAAAATTTGTCTGGGCTGTGCCACTCAAATCCAAGACTGGAAAATGTGTTACAGAAGCCTTCAGGACAATCATCAATCAGAGTGGAAGATCACCGCGCTATCTGCAAACAGATAATGGCAAAGAATTCTATAATTCGGTGTTCCAACAATTTATTAGAAGCCAGTCAATACAACATTACTCGAGTTACAGTGATCTCAAGGCCTCTATTGTAGAGAGATTCAACAAAACCCTAAAAAATCATATGCATAAACAATATTCTTCCAGAACTTTTAGATAGATATAACAACTCGGTCCATTCCACAATCAACATGAAACCCTCTGAGGTAACTTCATCTGATGAGCAAAAATTGATCAGCACTGATTATTATCCTAGATACCAGCCAACAACAAGAAAAGCCAAATACAAGGTAGGTGATCAAGTAAGAATCAGCAAATATAAGCACTTATTCAAAAGAGTCTTTACCAGAAACTGGAGCACTGAATTATTTACAGTGGTTCAAGTTAAACCTGGGACCCGTTACACATATATAATAAAAGACCACCGAGGAGAAATTCTCAAAGGCAGGTTTTATGAAGAAGAACTCAGCAAAACTAAGCAGCCTGACACATATCTCATAGAAAAATCATCCGCAGAAAAGGCAACAAGATACTTGTCAAATGGCTAGGACTTCCAGAACACAGCTGCATCGAGGCAGACAAAGTGATACTATGAACACCTGGGATGTTATAAAGAGACTACCAGATCCTGAACAGCAGATTAAGAGAAATGGCAAGCTGTTGCCTGATAATATTAGATGTCTTATTGTTGGGCCATCGGCTTGTGGTAAAACTACACTAATGATTGATAATTTTTTATTGGCACCCAACTGGTTAGACTGGAAAAACAGGCACTAGTATGTTTTCTCTAAGAGCTTGGAACAATTAAAATATTAGCAGCTGATGAAGCTATATGATGGACTGGATATTGCCACTTTTGAATCAGATGTTATGCCACTCCATGAATGTCTCGATAATTCTGTTGTTGTATTTGATGACAAGTTTTGCAGTAGGTGCGGGAACCAGGACAGCTATGGGTTTGTCACAATTGATATGACAAGAAAACCTAATAGTGGCAAATACAGAAATAAAATCAACAATTTTCTAGACATTGAAACATATATAAATAACCATGAAAAGGCCAATTATTGATGATCTTAAATTAAGAGATTATCTTGTAAAAAGATTTAAGGGATGGAAATCAGAGAAACGAGGAATTTATGAACAACACAAACAAACAGAACAGCCTATTATTGATGCTATTAGTGAATTAGGTAAAAATATCAAAACTGTTACAGAGCAAAATCAAAATTTGATCACAGAGCTTGTACCTCTAGCTGCTAGGAACATATTAGATTATCCAATCACCCCACTTTCTAGTATTCATACACCTAGTCCTGTTCCTCCTCGAATAATTGAAGCTACTCAGGATCCTATTGAATTGGGTCTTCTTGCTCAAAAATATTTAAGCACACCTAAAGACAACAAAGATGAGGTCTTTGGCCTATATGCTGACACAGAGCGTGATGGTAGCATCATACATAGAATTGGCAATTTCAGAGTAACATTTATGGGAGATGATCTAATTGTATATTCAGAATCTCATCTTGGAGAAAGAGGTGGTTTTGATAAGTATCCTGGCACACCTGGATTGTGGGAACTGATGACTCGGAAAAGGCCTGGCAGCAATACAGATCAAGACTTTGAGCACTACAAGGAAATATTAATAAAATCAGATGCTCTATACCTGAACAATGATCCCACACAAAAAAGAGTCAAGTCTAGCAGTGGAGCAAAATACAACAACTTAATCAAGCCCATATGGTCACAGATCAAGACTGGTAGTGGAATCAAACAATACAACACCCTGCCTAAAGAATTTGTCTGGGTTGATGATGTCAGGAAACTTGTAGATAGGTTGCTGGTCATCGCTGGGGAGGAAAATGCTGGCAACCACAATTTTTAAAATGAAAAGGTTGGAATTATGGACATGATAAGCACCAAATTGTCTAATTTTATAGTGAATGACACTAAGGGAATTGGATATCTTATAAAAATTATTAATACTCTACCACCTAAATTTTGGAATATCTCTGAGGGTCGGGGGCTTTTTAATGACATCATAAACAAGCTGCCATTTGAACTACACATTCCAGGCTATCAGTATTGTGGTCCAGGCACAAAATTGGACCATAGATTAAACAGAGGTGATCCTGGTGTTAATCCTCTAGATGCTGCTTGTAGAGACCATGACATAGCATACAACACACATTCTGATCTTGACAAGAGACATGTTGCAGACAAGAAATTAGAAGAGGCTGCATTTGGTAGATTTGTAAGCAAAGATGCTTCTTTAAGTGAATGAATAGCAGCATTGGGGACCACCATAGCTATGAACACAGAACAAAAACTGGGGTGGGGGGTTGTAATAAATTAAATAAACCCAGAATATATATATGTAATAAACCTACAATGAAGGCCAAGGGTGTTATGTATCAGATACCTTATGCAGGTCTTAAATCTCTTAAAACTATTGATAGTCTTTTAACCAAAAAGCAGCGCAAGAAAAAAAATTCTTGTATTGCCAAGGGCCATGGTATGAAATTGCTACTTAGCACCCCCCAATTAAAAAAAATTACATCAATCTAGAAAAAAATCACATGTGGGTGGCTTCATATTTACTATCCCGGCCATCTTAGCAGCTTTGGGAGCTGTTGGAAGCTTGGCTGGGGGATCAGCTGCTATAGCAAAAACAGTAATAGATGCCAAAAAGAATAAGGCAGAATTAGATGAAATGAAGCGCCATAATCTAGCTATGGAAAAACAAGGCAAAGGTGTTAAGAGAGCCATGAATAAGTTTTAAAAAAAAAAGAGCCGCTTACAAACCAAGATATTGAAGCTTTAATCAAGCCACTGGGCATCAAAAATTTTAGAGGTGTGTACATGTCTGATTCTTTACCAGAACAACCACTCAAAAAAGAGTGTGGCATAGTCAATTTGGATAAGTACAAAAATCAGGGCATTCACTGGATTTGTTATCTTAAATATTTAAAAGATGAGGCATTTGTGTTTGATTCATTTGGAGGTATTCCACCTGAGAATTTAGTAAAATATCTAAAATCAACTAATCTTTATTACAATAATGCCCGTGTTCAAAATTTCAAAGATGTTAATTGTGAACATCTGTGTTTATCTGTTCATAGATATCTGTCTCAAATAAATAAACCATCAATTGAAGATTTTCAAAAGGCCCTGTGGTATCTGAAACATCATGGGAGTATCCCATCTCACCAGCCAAAATTCAATATTGAAACTTAGATTACATGATGATATAGTGTATCCCAAAACAATAGCTCTCAGAGCATTTTATGGCATGTACTTGATCCCTAATATTACACACCACAACAACACAATTGCAGTTGGTGATCAAAAAATTGTTATCACTCCAGGGCAGTATAATCTGTCTACTTTAAATGCTCAGTTACCCAGAGGTATAGTGTTAACTCAAAATTCTGTCACTCACAGAGTAGAAATTGTGTCTGCTACAGAAACAGTGGATCTGGGTACTATAGGAGAGCTGTTAGGCTTTGAGAACAACACAAAACTTGAACCAGCCATCAAACACACTGCTATTAATATACCTAAGTTCTTAGCCATAGAAATTCTAAATATTCACTGTAATGTGGCCGAGGGTATGATCACCAAATCAAATGGCATAGGCACTCACAAACAAACTGGCATCATTGCAACATTCAAACCTAACTCTGAATTCATGGAGCCGATCATCTACACTCCATCACAAACATTATATTTTCCTGTGTGCCATAATAGAATAGATTACATTGAGTTGATGGTCACTAATGAAAAAGAAGAATTAGTTGATTTTGCTGGAGCCACAACAACTGCTATCATAGAAATTAATATTTAAATAAAAATACATACAAAAAAATGGAAAATATTGAGAGTTATGAGCTACAATCATTCCCCCCAAACAGAAGGACCTTTGCAAATTTAAATCAACCCAACACAGAGATTTAGGTTGATCTTGATGTAGGGGATGGCTTGATACACCCCCACAGAGCAGATCTATACATCAAATTTGATGTTGTAAAGCTCGATGGTACAGATTATCCGGCAAATTCAAATATAAGATTGGTAGACAATTTTGTGCCGCATCTGTTCTCTGAAATTGAGATCAGAAAACGTGGTGTTGTTATAAACAGAGTGGATTATCCTGGTATTACCTCTACAGCTTTGGCCACACTAAAATTATCCCAAACCGAGGCTTCTTACTACAAAATAGGTGGATTTGAGGCCGGTGATAAAATTATATCTAAAAGCCACACAGTATTATTTCCCATGCTCTTGTTGCCAGGATTCTTCTCAGATTACAAAGATATTATGTGGAAGGGTGGTTTAAGAATTACATTTAGAAGAGCTGCTAATGATAATAATGCTTTGATGAGATACAGTTCATTAAACTCTACAGGGGAAGCTCTGCCTAATACCCTACCTGATGAGGGCAAGTGCCTTATTCAGACTATGGAGCTAAGAATTCCAGTAGTTGAATATGAAGCCAGTTATGCTCTTAAATACAAAGCAGATATCCTAAAAAATCCACAGGTGCCTTTACAATTTTATACATATCAATGTGTGCAGAAGCCTGCCACTGGTAGCTATTATGAGTTTGATGCTACAAATTCATTCTCCAGTATGCAATATGACATGCCAGATTTTGTGGTGGTTCTGTTTCAAACTGGAAGACACAATAATCAGGAAAAAAATTAAAGTAAGTTTGATAGCTGCAACATCAAGAACATATATCTTAAAAATGGCAGAAATGATGTGTTTCCTAGAGAAAATTATAATTTAAACATGTCCAAGGATGATTTTCTTAAATTCTATGAAGCATTTACAGCATACAATAGGGTCACTACTGGCAATACTGACATGTATTACACACCAGAAGAATTCAAAGCACAGAGACCCATGTTTGTTATCAACGCCTCAAAAAGAAAACAAGTTGTGGTTAATGACAGGACAAACATTAACATTATCTGTGAATTCCACGATACACTCCCTGATGACACTATATGTAGTGTTATTCTTATAGGTGAAAAATCATATGTTTATGATGTAAGAAATGAGAGAGTCACAGAGCAATTCTAGAAGGCTTCTGCATTTTACATTGTTTTTGTACTAGATATGCAAGTTGAGCCTGGTGCCCAATTGAACTTAAACCGGAAGTGGACCGGAAGTGGACCGGAAGTAAATATGTGTAGGTGTGGGTGGGTGTAGGTGGCTCTTTGCCCTAGTTTTAAGTGTGGGCAAAACAATATCAAGAGGGGCATATTTTTGACAAGCTTATGGACAACAATCTGGCAGATGTAGCTTTTGTAAGTGTAGGCAAATCAATCTGAGGGGGGTCATACTTTCACGGGAAATTCCCGAGGGTATTTTTACAAAAATCTTGGGTTAGACAGAGTACCACACTTGAGCAATAAGCTCATATGCACATCTTGAGCTAGTTTTAAGTGTAGCCAAATCTGCCTGAGAGGGGCTCCTACTTTCTCGGGTTTATAATAGTACCAATAACACTACTTTTACGATTTTCGAGCAGGTTTAACGCAGCAGCAATGTTATGAAAGGCTCCGAAATGCATTTCAGGAGGAAGCCCCATTCCGTGCGACTGTGTTTAATTGGTTTTTAGAATTTCGAAGTGGACGTCAGAAACTCAGTGATGAATTACGTGATGGTCGTTCTGTGACAGCAACTTCTCAAGAAAACGTCGACAGACTGTGTCGCATGATAGAGGAGGATAACCAGGTGACATATGCGGTTATTAGTGCAACACTGGGTATTGGTATGAGTCAGGTTCAAACGATCCTGCATGACCGCCTTGGTGTCAGGAAGCTCTGTGCCAGATGGATCCCACACCATCTTACTCAGGAGTGAAAGCAGGCACGGGTCACATGGTGCATGAAAATGCTGGACAAATTTAACCATGGACAATCAAATGCAGTGTATGACATCGCAACAGGTGAGGAACCTTGGGTCTACTGTTATGAACTCGAGAGCAAACGACAGTCGACGCAGTGGATCTTCCCGGATGAAGACCCACCAACAAAAGTCAGGAAGGGACGAAGTGTTGGCAAACAAATGGTTGCCACTTTCTTCAGTCGGACGGGCCATATTGCAACAGTGCCGCTACAGGGACGTCGGACCGTTAATGCTGAATGGTACACTACGGTTTGTTTACCGGAGATCGTACGCCCAGCCATACAGCAGTACGAACAATTGAATTCTTAGAAGCCTCCAACATCGAAGAAATTATTCATCCTCCTTACAGTCCCGACCTCGCCCCTTGTGATTTCTTCCTGTTCCCTAAAATCAAGGATACATTACGAGGTTCTTCATTTCCTACTCCCGAGGAGGCAGTCACCGCCTTCGTTCAGTGCATTCAAGAGGTGCCTGCAGATATGTGGTCCCAGTGCTTTCGCACTTGGTTTGAGCGGATGAACAAGTGTATCAACTGTCATGGAGAATACTTTGAAAAATTATAGCATTCATACTTTTGGTCTCCAGTGTTTTACTTGCGCGTGTCTAAAAACTTTTAGTGTGACCTATCGTACCTCACATCCCTGCTAAACATCTAGTCGAACAATGTTGACATCATGTCAAGAACTCAACTAAATACATCCAGGAACTGAAGAAACTCAAGGTTTCCAAAAACGACATCCTTGTCAGCTTGGACGTTGTTCCCTTGTTTACAAGAGTTCCAGTGAAAGACTCATTGGGACTTCCGGCTGTCATGGTAGACTTCTTCGATATATTTCACTTACAATGGGAAATATTACGAGTAAACCGACGGAGTGGCCATAGTTAATTTATACATGCAGCATTTTAAACACGAAACCCAGAAGGACGCCCCGTATCCACCATCCTGTTTCTACAAATATGTGGATGACACATTCCTCGCTTGGCCAAATCGACGACCAGCATTACAAAGTTTACTGGAATTCTATTTCAACCGTCACTCAAACATTAAGTTTACTGTGGACATAAACGAAGATGGCTGCCTCCCTCTTGTGTACATCCTAGTCCTGCGCATACTAGATGGAGCACTCGGACATAGTGTATATACATTCAGAAATCAACCATCTTAGATCTACACTACAACAGAATGGCTATATCATCAGTGACCCAACTGGACAATCAACGAGCCAGTGACATCTCAGCAGAGACCAAGCCTGGACAACACTGTGAACATTACAAGGGCTAATTCGTCACCACCAGGACCATCCGAACATGAGGATGTGGTCCCCTCACCGCATAGCGCCTTGCTTACAGCAAAATAGGAGAATGTCAAACTAAAATAGCTTTACTTTTTATTGGGCACATCTCTTGGTGATTTAGTAGGATTCTCGCAAGGTACAGAGTAATGACCATCCACAGACCACCACTCAAGACCAAGGCTCTTCTCCGCTCAATCAATGATAACCTGGAGCTCCGGATTCCAGGAGTATACCATCCGTATACCATGCGAAAGTGGGACATCATACACAGGACAAACAGGACGCACCATTCAACAGGGATGCAATGAACATCAGCGCAACATCAGATTATTCCAACCAGAAAAGTCAGGACTTGCAGAACACAGCATTACAGAGGGACACAGGGTATTATTTATTAGATACAAAGCTCCAGCCAATAATAACACCTAAAACCTAGAGGGAGCCAATAAAAAGACGGAGTCCAAATTTCGCCCCTACACTGTCGACATTGACTTCCTCGGTACCCGGGGAACCAAAGTAGAGACCGCACGGTGATAACGAAGCCATGCCAAATCCTCGTCCACGCTCGCAATGTCTACGTAGTATAGAGGCAAACCACGATCGCGAGCCTCGTCTCGGGAGAACATACCCAGCCAGTCAATGGATACAGAGCATATTACAGGACGATCTATCACAGTCCAGCTACTATCTCGCGTCTGCATGGACACGTCCCATCCTGCAATTGGTACGCAAAGGTCCATGGAAATCTATATGATCGACTCCGAGTTTCGGAACCGACTCCTACATTTCAAATTACCTACGGTGAACAACCGAAAGGCACCGCAAATTGGCACTTCCCTGAAAGCCTCCCCGAACTGACATGAATATGCACCATACTCAAAGTAAACTGCAGAAGCTGCCTCACACCCCCACGCGCTTCTGAAATTTACCAATTAAAGGAGTGCAACCACTTGACTCCTCGTCAACATAAGATTCGAGTGGAAATCGATCACGAAGGCCTCCAGATTGCAATGCCCCACGTTGCGGCACCACAAAATGCAATGCTCCACGTTGCGGCACCACAAAAGGCAAGGTAACGTGCCACCACTCGTAACTCCAGGGTATGGAGTTGCGAATTGGCAACCCACCGCTCCTTGCTCATGGCTGGTCAGTTGGGAGCACCAGTTCTCACCCAGGGATCGGGATTAAGACGATCCACCCTTCCTCCAGGAAGGAAACCACCGAATTGCGACACGTGACAGTAAATAAAATCCAAATACTTTATAATTAAAATGTCCAAAATCTTTAATCACGAATCGCGCGCGTACATACTGATTCGCACAAGTTAAAAATTATATTTTGTTGGGTCATGCACGTTCGTAGGCAGTGATAAGCAACTTATTTAACACGAGAGTCCGCGCACCGCTTTCACAGTTAATAGCAAGACCTCAACTGCCTACCTCAAGCGCGAGGCGCAGCATATCAGATTGTTCTAGCTTACAATACAAACTCATAACATAAAATAACACAAGAAAAACTGATAATTTATATGACACATCAATGTTAATTAGCGATAGTAAGCTAAAGTTAGGGTTGGCAACAATTAAAAATGCCAACGTGGAAGTTTTTACATCTCCAAGAACACGAAGCGTGGTTCCCCCACTCCTAACATAAACAGCCAATAGGAATACGATATTTTATTGAAAACGAGGGAGAAATACTTTGCTATAATATTACAATATTAAACTATATAGAAATAACTAAACTGATTTTATCAAATAAATCATATTTGCCCTTGCACATAAAAAATGATTAAATAAAGATTTAGTTTTTAACGAAGACAAATTACTTCAATCTTGTACATTGTTGAAAAAAATTCGATATTAAGAAGAAATGTATTTAACTTGTGCTTGAAAAGCAATGAAAACGTTGCATATATTATTTGGGATAATTATTAGCTTATAAATTCTGAATAAATGTTGCAAAAATACGCGAATAATATAAGATAAAACGTAAATATATATATGAATTATGAAAACAATTAAGTATAAATAATTTAATCCAAGTTCTTAACTTGAAAGTATACGAATAAAAAAAATGCCAATATACAACTGAAATCTGCCTAACATGGCGGTCGTTACAAGATGGTCAAACCATGCCATGTCGGGAAAGATCTACCTGCTACCTCGACTCCGGCCACCAGCTTCGAGAGTTCGAATCCCTACCAAGGACTCAGTGTCTCAACAACTGATGATATGCGGAGAGTAACCACGACGAAGCAAACATGCAGGTCGATGCAGCTATCTCGGCCACCCCCTCCCCATCCCGCAACTCCCGTGTTCCGGGCACCTCCAACCTTCGTCTGTAAACAAGTCGAAGCACACAGATTCATGACTTGCGCCGTCACTATCGCCCGCCTACAGGAATCACCTCGAATTTGCTACACTACGATAAACATCCGCATTCAATGCCGCGGAGAAACAGACCACGAAAAACGCATTCCTTATTTGCAAGAAAAGCAAGTAGAAATTGCACTTGTCCCCCAGAGACGAGATCGGCCGCTGAAGGTGGTGGTACGTCAGTTGAGAGCTTCGTAGACGAAATCTCGCAAGCTCTCCGTGACCAGGACTTTGAAGTGGAGATGCACAAATATGACTCTAAAGGCAACAAATAATCGACAGCGTACAACGTTGAAAACCTCCGGTATTACCGCGTGCGAATAGTGTCGTGTGATTGCGGCTTGGACACACTTCCACCACCTGTCATGCATCCCAACGTTGTGTGAAGTGTGCTCAAAATCATCTGACTGCCGAGTGCCCTAAAATAGACCGCCGCTGTCCAAGTGCGTAGGATGTCGTGAAGATTGACTCTCCAACTTCCGTGAATGCAGAGTGTTTAAATCCATGGAACAGTTTCAACAGAGAAATCGACAAACGTCTTCCTCCCAGCCCAGCTAAGTCTTCTCTTTGTTCCTCGACCAGATGACCTCATGGAATCTTACCAAAATATGGACCCACGTCAAGAGGGGAGTACAAAAAATCATCGAAGCTGCCTCCGGCATGCATATGGTCACGGCAGTAATGCATACACTACTGGACATGCAAGGGATAGCTGCTTTTAACGGACATCAATACCTAAATCAGATCAACTTTCTCATTTTCAACGTCGACGGGTTACCCAAACAGACGCAAGAGTTGAACAAACCACTCCGTACGAAGAACATCACAGCGGCACTGGTCAGCGAATCTCACTTGAAGCTCTATCTGACCTCGAGACTTCCGCATTACCGAATATTCTGTCTTGATCGCCAAGGCCATCAAAAAGGTGGACTTGTTATTCTCTTGCGACAAGGCATTCCTACAGGGCAGATAGCCACCCTCATCATGACGTCTCTCAAAGTCCTGGCCATTCAGGTGAAAACGAAAACTACAGACCTCATCCTCGTTGCAGCATACCTCTCTCCGTGGGCTCCATTCGACGAAGATGAACTTCTACGACTTGAGACCCTTGGTTCGTGCATAGTGATGGGGGACGAAATAAATGCAAAACACCCATCCTGGAACTGCAGAGCCTCCTACCCTGCTGGGAACAACCCCGTTCTCCTTCAACAGACGGATTTCTTAATTAGTGCGCCTCTAGACCCTACGTCGAGGTAAGAGGGAGAGGTCAACCAGATGTACTAGATGTTGTCCTAAGAAAAGGGGTGGGCATCAGCACAGCTCCTTACGTGGAAACGGACCTTCTCTCAGACCATATTCCTGTATTCACCTCTATAGCCCAGGGAATTTACTGCCAACGATATCGGCCTTTTCAGGAACAAACAACAGACTGCGACAACTTCAAACTTGAAATGCACCGACAACTCGACCTCATGATCCCGCTGCACTCTCTAAGGGAGATCGATATGGTCGTCTGTCAATTTACAAATATCGTGTTAGAAGCGTGGAAAATATACACCCGCCAGAAGCCGTATCTAGTTGCATGACAGAATCCCTTGATTTTCACATCCTACTGAAACTAACAAGATTGGCACCCCGCCGTTGCCAACGTACCAGGTACTTCCAACATTATGCAGAATGGAAGCTCATTGAACGACACCTCCACAGCCTCCTTGTCCACTCCCGAATTGAGAGGTGGGGCACCACCCTGATGGGGCTAACAACAAAGTATCCCTCCTTCTGGAAGCTGATCCTTTCGTTTCACAATAAGAACAAAGCACCAATGTCAGCCATCAACTCACAGCATGGCCAAGTCATCGATCCCCATGCTCAGGCTGATCTAAGGGAGGACCATTTCGGACGCAACTTCACCCCCTATAGTGATCTGCAGGACGCCCCACAGAACGTCTAGTGAACCAGGGGCTCCGCATACTACAACACCTAGCACTAGGACTGGACATCCCCCACATCACGCCAGGGGAAGTACAAGCTACGACCAACCTATTGAAATCTTGCTTGGTTTTTTTTTAAATAGATCTCGTCCCAGCAGCAACGCTCAAACATCTGACACTGGAAGACTGCGTGTTGCTTGCCAAAATTTTCACGCACAAGCTCCAACTTGGACACTTTTCCAGGGATTGGAAGCCACGATTATTGCAACCCCCAAAACCGAACAAAACCCCACACGAAATTAACAACTACAGACCAATCAGCCTCATGTCTCATGTGGCAAAGATGTTTGAACGAGTTCTTCGCACAAGACTCTCTACTTTCTGCGACTTTCACCACCTGCTCCCAGATCACCAGTTTGTCTCTCGCCAACATCATGGAACAATTGTTGTGGCGGTTCATCTCGACCACAAACACAAAGAGCTTTGGCTGTTTATAGACTTATAAAAGGCATTTGACAGTGCCTGGTTAGATGGTCTTCTTTACCAACTTCACCGGATACAATTCCAAGTCAGCTACTGCAAGATTCTAGCAAGCTTAATTTTTGGCAGAAGCTTCATGACTTTCATCAAGGGCTACAAATCATCCTCACACCCAATCTAGGCCGGCGTCCCTCAAGGAGCTGTTCTCTCACTACACTCTACTTTGGAGACGTACCAACTCCTGGGACAGATAAGCTGGCAACATATGCCAATGACACAGCCGTCTTCGTCTGGGACAGACACCTCTCAAAGTGTGAGAACCGAATGAAAAAAATCATCACTTTCTTCGAGAAATGGTCCTATAACTGGAAGACACGAAACAACCCAGAGAAGAGTTTTGTCACCTTATTCGGCCTAGGTCCTGCTCCTGACCAAGCACATATCACTCTCTATCAACATAGAGTACAACACAGAGACCACGTCAAGTAACTAGGTGTTGTACTCGATTAGGAATAGCATGCGACAACTTGCTTCAGAATAAAAGAACGAAATGTCATGTCACTCGTAGGCTTACCTCCTTTCCAGAGGCTTCCTTCTTCGAAGATCGACAATAGTAGCAAGAAATTTAAGCAATATTCAGAAATCCACAGAAAAAGAGAAGAACTAAAATCACTGGGCTGGACACCAACTTCGATGCAGTGGACATCGAAAGCTACCTATCTTACTACCTGAACTTCCAGAAACAACAACAACTCTGGTACGTACAACAGAACACGAGCTACCTACGACGACACCATCAGCTCCAACCTTGGCGAACCGTGTGAACCCGACACGCAAACCAACATGCATTACTGCATTCCATTATGCTGGTTTCGCTCTAGCGTATTAAATACAGGCCCTCTTTCCAAGGAAGATCACTTTTACGTACAGCAAAGAATGCTGTAGGATCCATACACACGACGGTAGAGGATTCACCAAAATCAGGAAAAACCTGACACATTAACAAATTGATCACGCCTATGGTTCCTCGGCTGCCGAGAAACTTAAGGTTATCATCCGCCAGTTGCCCAAGGATTTGGCAACCGACATCATCCACGACCTCCTGACTGTCCAGTATAGCCTACAGGTCTACTCCGTCGGACGACTCGTCGCCGGAACTCGATTCCGGCACCACAACACGACATGGATTCCTCCTCTCCAACCTCTAACCTCTACCAAGCGACCATTACCATTGGTTCTGGTTACACTGTCGAAGCATAAAGATAATTCCGCATCTACCAACTCCTCACGCTTGAACGTTACAAGATCAGATTGGAGAAATATCGATCGCAGCAGACACTGCAGTGCCATGCGTGCCAACGCATCGGGCACAACCAGACATTGTTTTGCCCGACCCCGATGTGTGAAATGCTCCAGAGAACACAGTTTTGACGATTGGCCTAACAAGGATCAATCTATACAACCGACATGAGCAAACTATCGCAAAAGTCATTTCGCCAGCTACAGGGGTTATCTCCTGTTTCTGGCGGTGAAGAAGGACAAAGGTGCCACATCGGACAAACATAGACGAGCCAAACCCAGTACAATTCGACGCTCGATGCAGCCTACGTCATCCAACCCAAATACAACTCCAGTACTCCGCCGACATGAACCCATAGGACGGACAAATAGGAAGCCAGTCTAACAAGATCTGCCTCGACAGGATCGCCGTCAGATCCCTACCGACACCATGATGCCGCCTGCACCCAATCTATCCAACGTGCATCACCACTAATCCTAGCCCCATGACCTCCCAGCGCCCGTCACGCTGCTTCAGGGACTGCACAACATAAGGCTGGCGTCTTGCTCCGACGAACGGCAAATGCCCATTGCCTAGCTTGTCGACAAATTTTGATAGTGTTTTATATCTGATTTGTTTTTGTACTGTCTGGGAACAACCATACTCTCTTCCTGGCTTGCAACAGTTGCTGCCGGTTCCCACTTATATCTTGACTGAGTTCCCGGGTACATTACCTTTTAATGGTATGCCTTTTTATCGTATTTGATACTGTTATGTAAATGACAAGTTTATTTCACATGCAAGCTGAAAATTGTATTAACACTTGAATAAATATCACCCATGAGTTCCAATATATGAATATTTCTATGAAAGTAAATTTAAGATCAAATTGCAACTGGCAACATCGAAAAATTATGTCAGGAAATGACGTAAGTCATTTTTGACGAGTGCAATTTAATCTTATATTTACTTTCATAGAAATATGTCAACCATTTCAATGAGGATAGATAGTTTTTATTGTTCTCGGCGTCTTTAATTCATCTGATGTGTGGTGTTTGTTAACATTCAATAGAGATGCAAAAAAACTTATTTGATCACAAATTTTATCTTGTAATTTGTTTTTAAATGACACTTTGCAGCTCATTCAAGGTGCTTGCTACATTGGACTGTTGTTTTTCGAGTAGTTCCTTCAAGTTCCTACACGTTCTTACTGTACTTCCTGCAATTTAAGTAAGTCGCCTTGTAGTTTACGGAAGCTCAGTTATATGTCTTACATTTGTAACTTTTTTGGCATTCCTCTTCGCGAGTATGAAGTCAAAAAATTAGTGCACTTCCCTCTGTGGAACATGAAAGTCTCGGAAAGTTGTAGCGGAGGAATGTATTTAACGCACATTGGTTCCAGGGAAGTGTGATAAAGAAAAGTTCTGTGATCAGGAAGGAAAATTTGCTTAATGGAAAGAATCGAAGAAACTGTATTTTAAGAAAAAACGATTTATTTAGGGTATTTGCTTAAGTGAACACGGAAAAATTTACAAAGACTACAAATTATATGTCGGCGATTAAAAGTTAAGACATCTTTTGAAAGAAATAAAATAATAATAATATTAATGCGTAGCGTAAAAACACGGTAATGAAAAGGGCTTTTGAGTATTTACAATTATCGCAACACATTTGGTGTTGCACAATATGCATTAGCGGAGGATATAAAAAAAAAATCACGACTAATAGTCGAATAAGGAGTAAGGATATATTGAAGAGAAGTTTAATAAGAGAAGAATACTGACGAGTATACAAGACCCATAGTTGTGCTAGTGGTCGCCGACTGTGCAGTAATAACCGAAAACTTTCAAGTGTCAGTGTGAATGATTAAAAGATTAAATTGATGAAGAATATCAAATATATAAAGTTCACCAGAGATTAAAGACTAATGCTAAATCGAGTATGGTTCTACTATTTTTATCCTGAGTAACATAAATAACAGAAAGGTCAACTTCGTTCTCTTCAGGATGCCTGTAATTGTCATTTTTAATTTCCGGCAAGAACGGTGAAGTGGTTGTATGGAGAAGTTACTACTTCTAAATAACGAAATATGTGAGAAATGGGAATCTATTGGTATTATGTGGTAACAGTGTTGAAATAATTCCCAGAATTTAAAAAGGAACGATTCATTTATATCGTGTACCGAAAATGTATTACGTTGTTTTTCCACCACGTCCGGAATGGACTTTGGAGATGATGTTTTAATTGCATTTATTTTGTTCGTAGAATTTATAGAGTAATTTAAGACCCTCTCAATCTGCATAATTTTACTTAGAAAGAATTTCGTATAATGCACTTACCTGAAAATATGGTAAAAAATGTTTGTATTGCCGGCCTCCGTTGCGGAGTGGTTAGCTCATCGCACTACTGCGCCAGGTGTTCCAGTTTCGAATCAGGGCGTGGGCATGGATGTTTGTGAATGTCCATTCATCAATTTCATCACATCACCACTCATCACCATCTTTGCAAATTAGCCAAAAGTAATACAAAAAGCTAAATAAAATAATTCAATCAAACAAGCAAATCAATCAAAACTTTCACATGCAAAAATAACTTAGTCGTCTCATGTCATATGTAATGCTAAGTTAATAATATACATATAATAACGTTGTTGCATAAATAGAGATTTTATGGAAACCTAAGCTTTGTCCCCTTTTAATGTCGTACAGTTTGATGTTCAACATTAGTGTTACTTAGACGTTTGAGTTTCATTGTATTCTGTTCAATTGTGTTCGAATATCATGTTCATATTATCAATTAAATTTCAATTCCAAATTTAACAACATCGTGCCAATATTATCCTTTGAAAGAGAATTTTCAGAATATTGTGAAATCAACCAACACACTCTGTTTCTATTCAATTCGAAAAGGAAAGATTGAATACAATCATAGAAGTTCCTCCTGTGTGTTACCGGAATGGTAGTCCTTACACTGATTTAGTATTCTGCCAAACCTGAGCGCTTACCTTATCCGTCATAGTCCCACATCCCGCACACACGTTGACCAAGAACAGAAAGGCGACGAGGGCTAGAATCAATGGTGCTGCAGTCATTGTGTTCTTTTCCTTCTCGACTCAAAGGAAAGCGGATCCTTTTGAAGTGCAGCAGCTTTATAAGGCATTGCATGTCCCATGGAGAGCAATCGAGATAAGGTCCTTAGGTAATAGTCAATAACTTAGATCTTTGGTATTTATTGAGTAGTAAATTTTACAGGCCAGACTTTCCAGAAACGCATAGGTCTCAGAATTTTTACAAGGTGGTAAGAAAGCTTTCCTAACCATCTTGATAACATTCTTTTCTTTGGATCCTAGGGACATATAATGAGCCTCCAAGATGTCTTATTGGTATCCTCGTCGTCATGTAATCAAGGAGTAAACGGTTCGATACCCCGTTTCCTCATAAAGTTGTTAGGATCTCATTTTACACTCTATGTCCATAATTAGCCTTCTCTTGCATCAAGTGCATTTAAGAAATTTTGCAATAAGCGAACCTAGACACTTTTAATCTTAAAATTATCCGACTTTGGATAATATTAAATGCAACTTCATGTCTGCGCATTTGAGTTGACCTGGAGGCATCTAAATTGTCAACATTCTTACAGTTGGGTTGCCGGCTGCTGCTCTACTGAATACTGCCAGATATGGCGAGCATGCGCAATCACATTCACTATTGATGTGCAAACTCGGAGAGTTTCTGTATCTGGTAAAATAAATATCATAATATCTTCCTCAGTTCTTAAACACTGAGCATATATTTCTCGATTCCTGCTAGGGAAACATGTTGGATTATTTATTCTGAAACACCGCTCTAAAAAAGTCAAATAGTTTATCTTTACCCTAGCAATGCCAAGGTATTTTTTGTTAAACGGATTACCAGGAGGGTGGGGCTCAGAGGCCCATGAATTAAAGTTCAAATGAACTGGATTGATGTGTGTTTTCTATCATTTGTACACATAAGTTAAATAATTAGACACTACTTTCATGTTTTGTTATGGATTACACAATGTAACAAAAAATATTTCTTTTCTGTTCCTGGGTAATAATTGTGTTACAAAGGTATAGAAAGTGGTTATTATTCCTCATAAACTTTGTTTTCGTAACCAGGACAATGATATTTTGAGATTTACCCTTTTCCAGTACATGTTTTTTCTCATTACGAATAAAGAAGATAATTAACGTGTCATATTTGGCCGCTGTAGCGATATACTGGTCTTCCCTATAACTGAAATGGACAGGTCTTGGCATTCTGCCAGCAACAATAGTGAAAATCGTGCAGTTTGAAGCGGTTCATTGTCGTTGTAGCTGCCTAATTAGATACACGTTTACAATGGCATCGAGAGGCTGCAAGTATATGGCAGACGAATTTTGTTGTCTGTGGCCATTTTATCAAGAAAAAAGGAAATAAGTACTCTGTGAAAGAATCTGCTAAACTGTGTGAAGCATACAGAGCATATTTCGCCATGTCTGTAGGGGAACAAGACAAAACCTGGGCACCTCATTTCACCTGCGAAAACTGCAAAAAAACTGAAAGGTGAGAAGAAAAATTAAAATGTAAAATTTTAATAATTTCAATTATATATTAAATATTAAGGCTTTTCTTAAAAAGGCCTAGAATTTTTTGTTTATTGCAAATGTATTTTGAAACATTACTTTTACTAACACCTTACATGTTTAACATTTAATAAACAGCTATATACTTTATTTTTACTCACATTAATCTTGAATTGTACATCCTGTTTTGTAAGTTGCTTGTGCACCTAACCAATAGTAGTGCACCTAAGTCAAAAGGTTTGTGTACAGTTGTGCACCTGATTGAAAAAGTTAATAAAAGTACATAATTTTGTGCATATTAAATATATATCTACATATCTCATATGTGAAATATGTTGTGGAAATACACATTAGTTTATTTGTGTCTTTTGTCTTTTGCAGGATAGTACAGGCGAGAAAAGAGAATTTGGCGGGAACCCACTGACCACTGAAGTAATTGCTACTTTTACATGGTGGATCCTTCCAAATGTCGGGCTGGATAGAATGTGCAAGCTATCATATGTCCGGATATACCTTCGTCCATCGCCCCTGTGCCACATTGCCCTGAGTTTCCCGTGCCCACTCCTCTGGAGAAAAATCTGCCCTCTTCAGACGAGAGTAGTAAGTCAGAGAGCGAGGAAGACATTGATCTTGATACTTACAATTTTCGAGCCGAGGAGAGAAACCCATACTACCCCAATCAAATTGATCTTAACTACTCAATAAGAGATCTTGGTCTCACCAAGTCCAATGCAGAACTCGTGATGTCCAATCTTATGCAGTGGAATTTATTAGATGAAAGTGTGCAAATAACAGATCAGAGGAAGCGTCATCAAAGTTTTTTCCAGCTTTTTCATAAGTCAAGATGGACTCTGCTTCTGCCACATTGTCACCTGTCTGTTTGAAGCAATTGGAATTGACTTCAGTCCAAGTGAGTAAGCGCCTCTTTATTGACAGTTCGTCCAGAAGTCTTAAAGCTGTGTTTCTTCATAATGTAAATACATACCCGTCTCTTCCACTGGCTCACTCAGTCCACCTCAAAAAGGATTACAACAACATAAAGCGATTGCTAGATACCTTGAAATATGATGAGTAAGGATGGGAAGTCATCGGAGACTTCAAAATCATAGGATTTCTAATGGGTCTTCAAGGAGGTTTTACCAAGTTTCCTTGTTATCTTTGCCTATGCGA
Source organism: Lepisma saccharinum (assembly GCF_977018435.1). Classification (NCBI taxonomy): domain Eukaryota; kingdom Metazoa; phylum Arthropoda; class Insecta; order Zygentoma; family Lepismatidae; genus Lepisma; species Lepisma saccharinum. Next base: position 51,379,695 of record NC_139238.1, read on the forward strand.
CAGTAGACACACCAAAGCGCACTACAACACCAGGACTAAAACGATGGTATTTTTTTAATTTTCTATTGTGAACATTTAACGATATAATAGTTTTTTCCGTACACATGGCGCTACTTTACTATTTTGAACTGTCATCATGTGAATAACAACACAAATTCAATCATTTTAAGTTTTTTAAAAATATATTCTCTTATCAGAAATACTGACAGCGTAAAATATTTCTGTTCACCAATTCAAATTTGTGTCCCAATTTTCAAAATACTGGCACACTGTACATTGTTTCACAAAAACGAAATATTGTGTACGCCCGAGTCCAAGCATAAAATATCCCTGGAAACGAAGAAACCAAGCCACCAGTAAATAAATAGAGTATAAAGATAAATTACTGCAGTACACTCTTCAGGAAGGTCGTTAACGATTGGATGGTGATAAACAGCTGGCTGTGGCATTTATGATTGTGCGTGTGCAGAGGGTCTGCTCGAATGCGCTGCCACAAATTTTTACGATAGAGCCCTTAATAGCTCTTAAGAATAGCAATCTAAATTATACCCTCTGCATCCAAAGATTAACCCTAAAACACTAACCGTATATATTACCAATGGTGGTTACTAACCGTGAGTAAAACTGATTCATTTTCTAACATTAATATTTTATGCAATAAATTTACTAAAATTTTATATTTTGGTACACAGACGAAAATGTTTTTTTGGAATAACAAAAAAAAAAATCTGGCAACCAAATGTATGTTTCAATAGGCAACAAAAAAATATTTGTTCACCACAACCAAATTCCTTGAGTAATAGTGTACGTTTGTTTGCAGTTACTAAGGGTTACCAAATTTTTTGTTGTGGTTACCAAAAAGCTTAACCAAGCGTGTTTCCTTATTCAAACAAATCAGTTTTCTCTGTGTATGTGTATTCAAAACTTAGTTATATAAAGCATAACATAATTAACTAATATTTATTAATGAAAATAATAATTATTGTAAAAACATATATTAAACTTGTTATGGAAATGATTATAAAACATTGAAAAACAGAACAGTTTTACATTCAGGTACTTGCTGGGCAATTTTTTGTATGATAACTTTAAAAAAGGCTTGTTTCACTGCACACAATATCGTGTCATTCTACAGAATGATGGGGATCAAAACCAGTCACTTTCACAATTAATCAATGGGTGATGTAACTTATTGATCCTTCATCCTCGATGATGAGAGCATTCGTCATTAACATGACAAGTTAAACGCTTGGCAGTGCGAAAGCCACAACTAAAACTAAACCCCTAGCAACTACAACTAACAACTAGAAAAGTCAATAGTCACTCATTGGGTTTTACGAACGTACGAACCTTTGAACCTGAATCATGGATGGATTAGGATAATTACCTGTCTATCTGAAGAGTGAAGATAAATTCTAAGAATAAAACAAACTAAGTCCCCTGTAGGCTTCGTTGCAGGTTGACCAGCGCCTCGCCTCACTTTCCTTCAAATCCTTTCTCTAAGCTCTTCTCTCTCCTCCATCCAAATCAAAAGTCAGTCCCTTCTCAGTCTGTCTCACCTCTATATTCCCCAGGCCATGGAGACCTTCCTCCATGCCGAATCGTGATTTTAACTGCCACTATGCAAACCTTTGACTCCATAGGCTGATGGAACTTTCTATATCCTGAATACCTCAGGAGGTTTGCATTGCACAACACTGTGCATTATTTACATACCACAGAGGTTGAGACAACTGAGATAAACAAGTGAATGCCCTGGTCAACATGAAGCATCAGAGAGGCTTTAAATAAAATATAATCTTATGGATTGATACGATATGTAGGTATATTATTTTTGAGTAGTAGCACAGTCCCCCACAGTAATTTGAAGCATTGTTCTTGCTCCGGATGAGTGTTTCTTGTATGTCCAGGTTTAATGTATACATATTTTTTCTCTTTGTTATATTGATTCATTCATGCTGGTTTAGTTTTCGAAATAAAGTCATCTATCAACTACTATAGCTTCTTTGTCAGGAACTATAAGTGACCTTGATCTCGAATTTCTTCTCCCTTTTCTGGCTTACAACTATTTACCCGTTTCCTCTTCCTTCCCTATCATGCTTTTCTAGCCATCTCTCTGCTATTTTAAAAAGCAGACATTGACGTGTGACCAATCTTATCTTTCTCACCTTAATGTTGAATATTTTCATTTGACTAATCGATCTACGTATATACATTTTCTCAATTTTTCTGTAGTATGCAACGTCCCACATCGTAATCGCCACACTTCAATTAGGAGGATGGCAAAGTCTATCTATAAGTGCTAACTTCCTTAATTCAATCGGTGGACACAGACTCTCTCTCTATCTCTCTCTTCTCTCTCTCTCTCTCTCTCTCTCTCTCTCTCTCTATATATATATATATATATATATATATGTTTATTATAAACTTATCATAAGAAAGTCTGTTAGCACACTAGTCTTTAGCCTTTATCACTTAAGTGCATTTACATTTACCCTACACGTGCATTCACCACTTCTGGACTCAAAGGGGGGGCAGGGATCATTCAATTTATTCCTTGAAGTGAGGCACCAGGGGAGTATAGGGACCTAATTTTATTTAGGGCGCTGTTTGCGGCCGATGTCACGGGCTCCCCTGTTAAAGAAAGTAGTATGTGCGCGGTACCCCCAAACCACAGCTGGGAACTGGCCGTAGCCAGCCGGCACCTTCGACAAGAGGACGCTGGGTAAAGGATTAAAGGATGCCGTGACACCCCCGGCGCTAGCTAGGAATCGGCAAGCCAACCGGTGTCTCCTGTACAAGGATGGCAGGTTAGGAAGGAGGTCCTGGTGCTCCCAGACAAGCCTGGCAGGTAGACCCTGGCACCTATCAGCCGAAGCGATTAGACCGGGTAGTTAGGTTGCTGCTAGGCTCTTCTTCTTCTTTCCTTCTGGGATGACTGCTAGGCTTCTGGCTGGATGGCCGGTTTTTCCCAGGATGTTTGCCAGTTGGCATCCGGTAGCCAACTGAGCAACGGTCTCGCTGCGCTGGGTTTTATACACGCGGTGGCGCATGTGCGGTGAAAATTCTAACTAAAAGTACGTGTTGCCAACTCATTTCTTTACATATTGCAAACTCCGTACTGGGAATTATCGTGATTTGACATTGAGAAAACACTAGTGGAAAAATCACGTGCTACCATAACTAAAACTGTGTGCATCCAGACAATACAATTAATAATGAGTTACGCAGGACTCTGCAATACTAAACAGTTTAAATGACAATAATTGATAAAGTTTACAGAATACAGCTACCACGCAGGGTCTAGTAATAAGTGAAGCTAATAAACTTAGAGGTGGATCCGTTAACGTTTACAGAATACATTTAAACTAAAAGCGTACGCCTAGCAGGGACATTCCGCTTAACTCTTTCATCCGATATTAAAAAGAATATTGCGACTTTTACGCACACAGCTGAAAAATGGAAAATATATGTGGAAAAGTTTATTCGTTTGTAAATGCTCTTGCCGATGTCGCCTCTTGCTCGATAGCACACTTTTCATCAGTCTCAGCAGTGTGTGAACATCTCAAGTAAACAACACTATACATTACAAATGCACAAAAAACTCAAACACACTGCATGCTTTAATGCTAAACGTGAGTACATTTCAGTCAATTGATTTTCTATACATACGGTGAGTAAAAATTGCCTCCTAGCTTCTATTAAGATAGCAGTGGTGCACAGACAGAATATCAGGCAAACCACTCCCTTTGGCGTCTTATTGCTTACTAATGTGTGCGAGGTATATACTCAGGGTTCGTGCTCTGGGGTTAAATAACACAAACCATTTATCTTCCAGATTATATCCAAATATTTTTACTTATGTTTACCTAACAATTTAGCACACACAATAAATTTTGCTTGTTAAGTTTGTGTAGGAAATATTAAGATATTTCCTACACAAAATGTATTCTTGATTGAAGCTAGAAAGTTGAGCTAATTTAACATATAATTGAAATGTAACTGTCTGGAAGTGATCTCCGTATTTATCTGAAATCATAGTCTGTATGGGAGAGGTTGGTGTGGCATTTATTTTAAGTTTTAAATTTATTTTCCGGACATCCCTCTTAACTGATGCCATTCTCAAGCAAACAAACCCTGTAAAATTTCAATTCCCTCCAGCAATGGAAAGGCACTTGAATTTTTTTTATGCTATACATATGCTATCTTTCCATGATAATAACCCATTAAATGAAAGGAAGACGCATCTAATGTAGGAAATGATTCCCTAAAATCTAAGATTTTATGTTGTCAGATCACTACTTGGAGTGTAAAATTCCAAAAGTCTCCACCATTCACCATCCCCAGTGCTTCTCACAATTTTACATTCACAGACTCTTAGTTTCTGACCTATGAGTCCTTAATTAATGGTGGAAAGTAGATAAACTTTTCCAGTTTTGATCCTCATTAGATGAGCTACAAAAACGTTCGGTTTGACTTTTTGCTAATGTCAGTGACTTCACCGTAATTTAAAAACATATATTTAAAAGGGTGACTTTTTTTGGTATATTATACATTTTTGCCTTCTATTTTTGAATAAATTAAGCAGCAGAAAATTGTTTTGCATAAAAGTTGTAGATTCATTTATAAGCTAGCAATCAATATAAGTTTTTATGTGCCATAAAATATGTCTTCAAATATATGATAGTACGAAAACGTGTGCGTCGTGCCTCTATCGTTACGATTAGCCAATTTGGCAGAAACGCGAAGCTAAATGATAAAAATCAAATGAATTCCTGACGATGATCTTACTCCAATATACGAAAAATAGAATTTAGGGGTTCAGTTCGTCAGAATGTTTAATTTAGTCTTCTAAGAAACATTACTTAATCCTGCAATACATTTGTTTGATTTCGATAATTATTAAGATTTTAACTTTCTCACAATATATTATGTATATAATTTTTCTGCGACACTTTTTTATTTTTCAAGAAAGTGTTTTATTTATCTGTAATGGAACTTTACACTTTTTGGAGCATTTGTGACAAAACTGGAAGGTGATAGGTGCCACCGTGCTTAATAGAGTGTGTAAGTTGTTTGAGGACACATTAAAGGCAGTACGAAAAACACCAATATCTGACGAACAACCAAATATATTCATACAAAACTTAGTACAAAGATTGTTGAAGTATATGAATATTCGATGTCATCACTTTTAGCTGAAAAGATTGCTTCATTGCGGGACCGGATGCGTTGGCATGTGCGAATCAAATGATTCTTATTTATGTTTACGTTACTCTGATGATGGCAGCGTTTAGAGAATCAGTCGTATTGTGGGAATGTCATTATTCTCCCGTTCAATAACGGTACACATGTAATAGTCCAGGGGAATAAGATCTTGCTAGTTAGATGCCAACGTTTTTGGTATGATGTGGTCGTGCAGAGTGGACACCATCCAATATTAGTTCGTCACAACTTTGGGCGCAGGTACACAGTCCTGCTGAAACACAGCCAACCTTCCATTGCGTGTGCGGTCTACTCAAGACCTCACAAGAGTTTCCAGCGCCTCAATATAGACAGAAGCATTCACAGGAAAACCCTAAGGAAAGATGTAGATGTAGAATAATATTCCGTACTCACTGCCCCGAAAATAATCACAGTTGGGGGGGGGGGGGGCCTTGGTGTACAGAACACAAAGATATCAGAAGGATGTCTGTCATTTCTCCGGTCACCTTTTCATCCTTGTCGAATTCTTTTCATAATAATAATAATAAACAGGCCAGGTCAGGATCTACCGGATGTTTTACGTTTTTCGATTGACTCTGAGCAGCTGATGTTCATATGTGGGTGCCGATATGAACTGCCCTTTTCGGATCAAATACGACATATATCGAATGTCCTCATGCACTACAGTGGGAACTGTGCCATCGGATACCTCGAGATTTCTAGCAAATGCCCTCTTGGGGTTTTTGGTTTCTCATCGACGAGGTCCTGTACCTGCTGTTGATACTGTGGTGTTCGCATCAGGTACGAACGCTGTGAATGCCTTTTGCGATTGGCTACATTCCCGAAGTAGGCTTAAAGCTCCTACCAAAATAGATACACAAATTACCTGATGACATTCAAATAGTGTGCTATCGCTGTGCTTTCGTATATCGCCACAATTACAGTGTAACATTTCAGGTCTTACGTTAACTGATAGACTACATTTGATACTACTGATACTACTACTTTGTTGCTCAGAATTTATAAAAGTCCTACAATTAATTCGCCCAAAAATTGAGGCGCACGAACACATGTTCTATGATATCTAAAGGAACCTATACGAAATCAAATAATATCCAATGCCATCTTGAACTCTTTTACAAGATGGCGCAAGGTACCACGCAAATAGGGATTGTACTCTGCATTGGAAATATCTTAAATGGTATAACAAATAATCACCTTCAAGTCCACTGAATTTATTATTAAGTCAATCATTACAGACTTCCCCTACGGACTGTGATAAAGATCGTTGCTAGGAGGAATCAAAGACTATAAATCAGTCGGATGATAACCTTACAAATGATTTTGTCAAGCACAGTGACGGCATCACAATAGCCGCTCAGCGGAATATTTAAAGTTTAATATAATGGCCTCCCCAATGGCGCAGTGGTCATTGCCTTGTATTCAAGAGGTCCCGGGTTCGAAACCAGAGGAGGCACACTTTAAACTGTAGGTCCAGTACCGATTAGCCTTACTGTGCATAAAGTAAACTTAAAATACCAAATCAATCAATTTAAAGATGAATACCTCAGGAACTACTGAACGTATTGTAATGAAACATTTCAAAGTATAGTATATTATCGAAGGAAAGTTAATTGCACATTTTACTGTATATGCCAAAGTTCGTGAATAAAGTTTAATTTTTTACTTTTTAAAGAAATAATTTTCCTGTCCAATCCTTTTCCCAAACGCCATATCTACACAACAATATACTACCGTATACGTAAAATTGCTTAAAACACCTTCCAAAATTTAACTATAAGTTTTTTCCATGCTTTCACGTATTGTTTGTTAGTTTAACCTATATAAAATTGCTTCCTGGTGATTTGTTATCACTAAATTATTTTCATTCCAATTTGACATTTTATAAAGAATATGTCCCTCCGCTCAAGACATTTAACTCTATATTATTTGGTATTTGTCAATATAATGAATACATTATCTATCTATTCTTGAGTAAAGACATTCGCACATAAGGTATACAGGATGAATATGGGACATTTGTTTTGTGAGATTTTAAATAAACATAACTGAGGTGTTTTTCAGGTTGTAGGTCGTTGGGTCGTTGTTTCTGTGAGAATTGTCTGGATTTATTTTTATTGTAAGCTGCGTACAGCATCAGTTGTCGTCTGAAATTGCTAATGTCTGTTTGTCGTGCAAATTGTCTTTGATAGGCTGGATTCCTTCAGTAGAAGCAACCGTCCTCATGCATAACAGCAAGCACCAAAATGATTACAGCCAATTTTCTGTCGCTGTCTTTTCTTTGCCGTTTTGATGGTATTGGTATTGCTTTCATGATATCTGGTATCATCATCTTTAGGCCTTGTTGGCTCCACCATGACTTTGGATACAATATGTTGGCTAATGCGTTTTTTTTTATGAACATAATGGTTAGGATCCCACTTAAAACTGTAGGTCCAGTCGAAATTAGCCTTACTGTGCATAAAGTGGACTTAACACTCCGCCATCCGCGTCCTCATTGCAGCACAAATGTCACTTAGTGCCGCCTCATAAAAACCAACGTGTATGTTATCGATGCAAATCGAGGTAGAATTACACTAGCACGTACTGGAAATCATATGAAATATACATGAACCCAAACATGTCCATTTCGGACATTTTAATTAGCTATTAAAAGAAAAGTAAAATAAATGAAAGAGTCTCATGGATTTGCAAACTAAGACTCTTGAAGCAAATGCACCAAAATATTATTCTAAAATAAATTAAAACTTTGCCACATAACTCACCATTCACAAAATTATCGAAGTATTTTCAAAAAATGTTCAACGTATTTTTCAAAAAATTTCAACGTATTTTTTCAAGAATGTTGAATGTATTTTTCAAATCTATTTGCAATCGTACAACTTATATGAGCGCAGAAAGGAACTATTTGTTCAAAAACTCACTCGGAGACAAGCAATCATATGTAGAAAACACACGTCGAAGATACTTAGAAAATATTTTTAAAATGTTGAAATCTCAATTTGTTCCTCGTATTCTTACGAGGTTAGGTTAACCAAGATAGGACATACTGACTCAAAGATAAGGAACCGAATGTTGACATTTTTCAAAATCGTAATTTTCACAACTCCGACATTTTTGTATGGGTACTGCAATGGTTTCTACATTCAAATAATTTGCATTCTGAACAACGTACCGTGGTTTTATTCTTCTTATTTCCCCAACAATTAATCGCTGGCATGCTGTGATTTAAGATATGAAACGTTCCCGTGCGCGGTTCTCAGTGTCGCCAAAGGGGGACCGGTCACATCAGAGGCGTGTAAGCAACTGAAAAAACGACATAAAAAAGGCGCCAATGCCTCTATGCTTTCGGGGCAAAATTGAAGATTATTCGTGATTTCCCAACTATTATTGCGGTTGCAAGCAAAATAAATAAAAATTTTAAAAAGGCGACACTCAATCAATCAAACAATTATTTCTTTGTGAACAATAATTGCATTTTGTGTTGGCAACGCTGTATTCCTGTAAGCGACATTCGTGGCTACAAGACGTCGTTGTGTTTGTGCATTATTATTATATGTGTTAATATAACCAATTATTTGTATGTGTTTATTATACATGTATTTCATGTAAGGTGAGTATCTTTCCAACTCACACCTCCCAACTACTGATATATTATTACAAAGTGGAACGGGACTAACGCTCCCCGACATGGTTCTCCATAGCCGATTTTGTGGCATTCTTTAAGAGGGATTCTTGTGACGTTGTGTTTTCGTGTATACACTATTGTGAACTGTGATTGTGAGTGTGTATTACGGTGTTTAAAAAAAAACCACTTTCTCGAAATTGGCATTCGGCTAGTGCTAATTTTTTTCCAAATTGGCTCAATAATACGTGTGCAAAATTTCAGCTCGTACCTAAAGTTTGTAAAAAATGGAAAAGTAAGTTTTGGTGAAAATTTTCAAAACATGTTTTTCCCTAGTGATGGTATTTTGCATGTAGATCAACTCTAAATGATGTAAACAACGCTAGTGATAATAATAATGGGCATTGCCTAACCTCTTTAGGAGTACTTAAGGCCTATACGTAAACCAAAATTTACGAGAAATAGGTAAAATGTGTGTGTGTGTGTGTTTCTTTATTGCGTTTGTGTTAGTTGTGAAGAAATCGAGGCGCATTTATTTTTGACAACAACTTACATATTTTATAATGTGTTGTCTGCAGCTCTCCGCCTATTTTCGTAAATGTAAAAAAAACTGTTATCTTTTTTTCGAAAATAGCCCAGAACTCACCACGAGGAGGTTGCTGCAGTTCGAGTTACGAAATGCATATATTGGTTTAGTACCCTATGCAATGATCAACGGTTCCTGTGTTCCTATGTAGTAGTTCAGTACTATGCCTTAAAGGAAAACTTCGGAATATGGTCCCGAGACTTCAACGTTGCCAAAATAAACTTAAGGCGCTTCCCTTTGCCACAAAGTGACTCTGCCGCCTCCGTCACCAGCTTCACATATCTTTCGACTTGTTGCGTACGATCTAGAAAACGGGTGATATCTTCTCCCGGATAAGTAGTTGATTCTATGTTGTCCTGAAGTTGTTCCAAGCTTAAGTGTTGTGTCAACGGTGGTCCAGTTAATTTGCACTTAAGCCAATCAATCATGTCGACGTAGTTTTCTGTGTTGACCTTCATCTCAGACACTGTGAATTCTGGGGTGGCTTTCGGATTCTTCTAACCTTTAGGATTCTCCTCCAACCAAGTACCCTAATGTCTTAATATGTCGTCGGAAATCATTGTAAGAAGGTTTTCTGGGTGGGGAAACCAGGCGTTTCGCTGTAGGGCAAGAAGGATTATTTTTTTTTTTTTTATTAATTGGCGTTCCATCGCAGCTACAACGAGTTCCGAAGTATCGATGTCCTCTTTTGAAAGACAATTTGCGATGGCTTTAGCAATGCTGTTTCCTCTTTCGAATGTTGGTGTTGGATGGCTGATGTATTTGGATCCTGGCTCCTTTATAAGAACAACATGCTCCTCCCTCTCTACATTCCGATAAGCTTTATCATCTCTTTTCCGAATCATCATTGTTTCATCCTGTTTTCCGTCAAAATAAAGTCCTTTAACTCCGTTTGACTTAAGTGATTATGCAGCCTCCCTTCCAATGGTTTGACCTAATTTATTTTCTCTCTATGAACCTTATTCGAGTCAATCACTTTCTCCTTATGATCAGCAGTAACAAGACCTACGTCTTCCAAAAGAGATGAAGCTAGAAGACGGCTTTCCGTTTAGTAATTTGGGTCCTGTAAACCGCAATGGCGAAGTTAGGAAGTTTTAGTCTCATTTGCTGGAAAGGTTTCGTCAAAGTTTTTTTTTCTTTAGAAGGGTTCAACTCCTTGTCCAAATCTGAAGCTCCCTCCGTCTCAGTTTCATTGGATAGAACTGCAGCGGTGGAACTTGAGGCTCCTCCATGATTTTCATTTGGTTTAGATCTCTCTTCTTTACGACGAATCTGTTTTAGTCGACATTCAGTCTCTTTATATCTAAGCTTCCAATTGTTAATTGATCATACTGAAAGGGTCTCTAATGACTTCGACAAATATGAAGGTGAATTGGGTGTGGTAGAAGACAGATTGTGTGAAAGCTTCGTTCGTTACAGTTAGGGACATCAGGAACAATAACATTAATGCCGTCATCATCATGTGACAGCCCACCCCTGCAACATGTACTTGAAGTCAAACTGCCGAAATTAGAAATTCCCTCCTTCAGTTTATCATTGAAAGACTGCTTAAGTTCTTATGATTTGTATGGTGCAAGTGTCGACAAAAACGCGAACTTAAGTGGCACACACTGGTGATTCGGAAGCAAGTGAATGTAAACTCGCACACAAGTTTATGTCGTCTTATCTACACTACAAATGAATTCATTCATGTTTTTAAAGTGCTCGGTGTACTTGAATCTTCTGACACTTCAATGATCGGTTCTAATGATATCATTGGTGTGATATTTCAATTCAGAATTAACCAAGTATCATTAACATATGATGTCTCAAAAATGTATAGATAAGTAAAAGTTAACAAAAAAGATAGAGACTTACAGAGAGCATTGTGTGGAGGGAGGATCCTAATGAACCTTTTCAAGACTACAGATTATAGACTGTTACTTATGGCACTGCTTGTGCACCATACTTAGCTACGAGGTGTCTGCAACAATTACGTGAATATGAAGGTGCAAATTTCCTTTTTTGCTTCAAGTGTGTTACTTAAGCATGTGTACATGGTTGATTTCTTAACTGGCATTGATTCTACAGAGGGTGCTATACAACTATACCATCAACTACCCCAAATGCTGCTGAAGGTGGTTTTGAACTTCGGAAATGGTCCTCAAATAATTCTAAGGTGCTAGACAACATTCCAAGCGGGTTGTTTAAACGAAACGTGTCGTTTCACTTTAATGACAGTGGCTGTAAGAAAACATTGGAAATTCAGTGGTGTTCTACATTGGATCATTTTTCTTTTAATGTAGTAAGTCCAACTGTGCATTATGTGTTGACCAAACGACGTCTCCTCTCAGAGGTTTCTAAGTTCTTTGATCCTTTAAGTTGATTACACTGGTCAACACACATTTTCTGGCATAAGGTTTTCCAATGGTTTCAAGGTAACTTTGGGGTTATGATTCCAAATCTGATCTCAGATTTGCTCTATCACATCTCATTTGTATGCTATTGGCAAATCCCATTTTCATTGAATTTACCCGGAATTGACTGGTGGTCACTGTCACATCAGGCTTTTAAGATAACAAATATTGCATTTTCAGTAAAAACAGCACATTTATGATCATATACGAACAGCTAAACAGACATACAGATGAGAAAAAGATACAATATACAATAATAACGAAACAAACATTTAATGAGCCGTAGCACAGTTGTGACTGCATATAAATGCGACTGAATGCATATTACCATGTAAGAATTGAAATGTGAAGATAAGAAAATGAAATGAAATGAAATGTGCAGATAAGAAAATGAAATGAAATGAAATGTGAAGATAAGAAAATTAAATGAAATGAAATGTGAAGTTAAGTAAATTATGTACAAAGGTACGTTGACTGCTGCATCTGCAAAAATGACCTCTTCTTTGACGATCTCCGGTGTTCTGCTTCTGGAATGTCTCTCATCAATGTTGGAGTCCCATCGGCCTTGGTAACGTTCTTCCATAACTTTAATGTCTTGATGAAAGCGTTCACCTTGCTCTTCGCTCAAATGACCCAAGTGACTATGTAAGTAGTGAACCTTGATGCTCATCCTACATCCAAATGCTTGGAAACTCAAGACCAGCTCCTCTACAATCTCTTCATAGTTGTCCGCTTTCCTGTTCCCAAGGAAATTCCGCACCACATCAGAGAATGCATTCCAAGCATTAGTCTACCACAGTCATTGTTGTAACAAAGTGTGGATCCCTGATGAGCGTTCTTATCTCTGGGCCATCAAATATTCCTGCCTTTTTCTTCTCGGTACTAACACCTGAAAAGGTTGAACATATATAGCTGAAGCAGTATCCAGTGTGATCAAGAGCTTTGATGAATTGCTACATTTATCCAAGTTTTATGTGCAGTGGGGGAAATACAATTTTATTCCTATCAACCAAAGGCTCATTCTTGATGTTCTTGTCACCTGGCGTCAAACTGACTCTTGTTGGCCAGGTCCTTTTAACCCAGTGTTCTAATGTAGCCCTACTGTCCCAGTAGCAGAGGAAACAAGGGTATTTGGTGTGACCTCCTTGCTGCCCCAGCAGAAAATTAACCATTTTCAAATCAACACAAATTACCCATCCATGAACATGATATTCCAATCTATCCAGAATTGTCTTGATGTTTTCATACTCTTCCTTCATTCGTACAGAGTGTCCTATTGGGATTGAACCATATATATTCCTGTTGTGCAGTAACACACATTTCAAACTCCTTTTACTACTGTCAATAAAAAGTCTCCATTCACTTGAATCATATGCAGGCAATCCCATATTCAGAAAAAGGTCTTCAACATCATTACAATAAACAAGTTGACCGTCTGAATGGAAGTACTTTCGCAGTGCTGCTTCTCTGTTTCGATAAAAGGAGACACTAGTGCCAGGTCTGAGTAGATACTAGTGCCAGGTCTGAGTAGCAACACTTCAGCAGACTGCTTTGGCAAATACAAATCTCTTACCAGATTATTCAATTCAGGTTGACTAAACAGAGAAATTTTATCAGAATCTGCATCATCCTCATCATCTGTAGAAGCAGGTGAAGTGAGGGTTTCAACATATCTCTGGCAGCTCAGTAAATACAGGCACAGGTATTTCCTCACAGTGTTCAACTGGTCGTCTGGCAGATGGGATATCTGGGTATTGTAAGTGCTGTTTGTTCGTCTTATTGAAACATTTTACATTGACAAGTAGCAGTCATCCAAATGGTTTGTTGGTTCTCTCCAAACCATTGGCACACTAAACTTCAGCTTAGCATTCTTTCCTTCAGACCATGATCGAAAAGTTTCAACACAGGTTTTGCACATTTTGTGGGGAGCCCAATTTTTGTCTTGGTCTCCCAGTCGTACCTTAAAGTAGGCAAGATACACGTTCTTGACAAAGGTATTGATGTTGCGCCTTTGATCCCTCAAAGTGAAGCTGCCACAGATGTAGCAGAAGATATCTGCGTCATTACGACAAGTGCTTCTTCCGGATGTTGTAGCCATTGTTAAATCACGACCTGCAGATGAAAAATATGACATAAATGTTGATGTCTACATAAAATTATATTATCAACACACTATCCTACCAATACAACCCCCTCTATTATCACTAAAGCACTCACTGACTCGCAAAAACTTGTAATCATAAGTGCCCACCTGTCAATTCCGGGTAAAATCAATGAAAATGGGATTTGTCAATAGCATACAAATGAGATGTGATAGACCAAATCTGAGATCAGATTTGGAATCAGCACACCGAAATTAGTCTAAACAGTTGAAAAAGTCCATGCCAGAATTTTTGTTTGTTTTTTTGTTGACCAGTGTTATCACTTACTACAGTGACGCCCAAACTACTGATACAAAAACTGTGGAAATTGGAGCTTGGCTGGGATAATGAACTTCGTAGTAACTTAATTGATGAGTGAGTGAGTTACTGGTGTGATTTACCAAATTTGCAAAGTATTAGATTGAGCGGTGCATCATTCTCAGGGACTGTATCGAACTTCATATTGTCGCATTTTGTGATGCATCTGAAGCAGCCTATGCAGCATTTGATTAGAGGAGACTGGGCCACTTTGTCGCAATTTTCACATTTTATTTTTTTGTGACTCTCACGTAAGGCCGAAAATTATAATTTTTAAATGCAAATACTTAGTTAATTTGTGCACAACATATGTTCCTCTGTACAATGTAACTCATCCTGAACTGGACTTATTAAGTCATGATCAATACAGTTGTGACAATGAACCCCATATGCGGGGTAAGTCGTCACAATATCTGGGGTACGTTGTCACATGCTATTCTAGTGGCAGTTTCATTAAATATGTATATTATTAATGCAACTCCTAGAAAAAGACTGAAAATGTTACTAGCACTAAATACTTAGCATGTAAAAGAGACTTAAAAGCTAATTAAATTAAAAGGTAAATTATGCTAGTTAAACAGGAAATAAAGTAGGTGCGCCTGTATATTTTCTTCATCCCAAAATATGCATATATTGTTACATCAATCTTTGTAGGTAAACCAGAACGTCATGAAAACAACACTATAAGAACATTTGCAAAAGATAGGGCCAACACTTCCAACACACGAAATTTGCCAGTGGCATTCAACTTTCTTGTGATTTTAGAGTTAATAAATTGCAAAGTATTCCTATTTATATGTCCGAAGCTTGTTTTAGGTATGATACTAGTAAGTCTTCCTCATGTTCCGCAAATACTCTGTTACATGTTGAGTAACCCAATGTGAATGAGCATTGCCCGGACTGTAGTTCACTATCTGTAACACGTGCACAAAATCTCGCCAATGTTCTGTACTAGACATGAAATTCTTTGGCAGCTTTACATATTGATACGGGATTGTCGTTTCTTTTCACGGCTCTTGCTGCAGCCAATAGGTCTCCCATGGGCGGGGCATTCCTCTTAGTCTTTCTCTTGTATGTTCTCACCATCTGCGAAGCAACAGAACCACTTATTAAAAGAGAAATACACCACTTGCATCATGACTAACACACAGTGGGACACATTGTCAGAGTGACAACATGCCCCGTCTTATTTGTGGCAACTTGCTCCACGCGTCGTAGTTCCTCTTTTTTAAAAAGATCTGTACCAAGCAATAAGATTAAGCGCATTTAGAGTACCACATTATGAAGCTCTATTTCTAACCTACATAACACACACGAA
Source organism: Lepisma saccharinum (assembly GCF_977018435.1). NCBI lineage: Eukaryota > Metazoa > Arthropoda > Insecta > Zygentoma > Lepismatidae > Lepisma > Lepisma saccharinum. The sequence continues at coordinate 51,395,305 of NC_139238.1, forward strand.
GATACTTACCGCTCACGCTTTCACGAACACACAGTAGAAAAACTCCAGGACTCAAAAAATTTACACTGAAGCACTGAAAACAGCCAAGCTCAACTGACTCAGCCACGTGTTGCCCGCACACATCTAAACGAGTACAGTTGGAAGTGATATCTAGTAGGTAAAAGAGAAAGCAGCACCAGCTCGCTGACGTTTAGGCTTTTCTCAGAATTGCTACTGTGACAACGTGCCCCATTGTGACAATGCACCCCTGTCTCCCCTACTTTAAATATATATATATATATATATATATATATATATATATATATATATATATATATATATATATATATATATATATATATATATATATGCAGACGAACAGGCCCAGGTTAAACTTGTTGCCTCAAAATCAAGAATAACTACTCTGAAAAGAATACTACTTCCATGACTGGACCTTTGTGCTGCATTATTGTTGGTTCTGGTAATTACTCATGTGCGGACCTTTGTGCTGCATTGTCAGATAGCTTCAAAACTATTACACTATTTTTTATATCTAAATAAAAATGGCAAATGACAGGTTCAAACATATCCTAGTCGGTGGAAAACTCTTTTGACGAATTGGGTGTCTAAAATAAAAGAGGAAGGTGATCTAAAGTTATGTCATGTTAGCAGTGAAGATGATATTGGAGAGTGTGAAAATCGTGGGATTATCACCTCTAGCTTAGTGACACATTCTTTATGATGGCACTCCATTTTTACAAGGGCGTAGCGTACCTCTCATTTTCGAGTTACGCTTTAGTCTTGTAGCAGGCAGAAAATACTAAAGAATGTGTTAACTTCAGCATAATACATTTTCCAGTTACTGCAGAAGTAAAGTGGAGTGAGACGGATAAAAGGAGGAGGAGCCTAGGTTGAGAGCAGGCAAGTTGAATCTTGAATATCACAGTCGGTTTGGATTTGGAAAGACGGTCGAATATCACAGTCGGTTTGGATTTGGAAAGACGGTCGGTCGTGAGTTTGAAAGAAAGTTGGTCGGGAGTCTGAAAGATAGTCAGTATATTTTGGAAAGTGAAAGTTGGTCCGAAAAGTTGTTTTGGGAGAGAAGCACAGAGAAGTTAGCAGACAGTTTTAAGAGACTGACAACCAGAGACCTGCACAAGATCCGGAAAAAAAAAACGTCTGCAAGAAGGCACGCCTACAATAATATGCAACACGCACGTCAAGCATAGGTGTTTGACAACGCGCAAACGAGTTTCACGTCACAGTTGTGCACAGGCATCGATGTCTGCCAGGTTTATCTATAACCCGGGTCTTAAGAAGACCCGTGAAACTCGATGCAGTTACACGCAAGCACTACTGTCAGTGTTGCCAACAGTCATTATATTTCACTACGATTGGAAATATTTCAATTTCTGCTTGTAGCAGGTGCCTTTAGTTTGCATAACCATTGGCGTAGCAAGGAGTGGGTGAAGTAGACGACCACCCTGGGCCTCGCGCATGTAGAGGCTTCGCGTCCCATAAGCCTGATACGAAAAACGTAATAAATGGAAGTGAGAAAGATAGAAAGACGAAGATGGAGGGACAACGTTGAGATGTACCTAAGGGAAATCGGTAGGGATGGAAAAGAGTATATAGAACTTGCTCAAGGTAGGGAAAGATGGAAGGCCTGTGTTGCTGCAGCCATGAACCTTCGGGTTTAAGAAGGCTAGGGAGTTAGTTAGTTAGTTAGAGAAAGATAGAAAAGCCTATTTTTTGTGGGCAATAAAATTATGACTTTTTAATCTGGCTGTATATTCTAGTTTAACGTTACAATTTGAATGAATACGTCAAATGAGAGGTAGGCGGGAGCTCTAAGCGTAAGGGGCCCCGAAAATGTCAAAATAATTATCATTTCTCAGGTGAAACATTAACGCAAATATTACTTGGACATATTTTCCATTTATTATTTTCTTGTTTAAAAAGCACTTTGATTTGGCTTTCTTCTGTCTCGTCAACTTACATAGCCTACACGATTTTAATATGTTAATGATAAAGCACCTCAAACTGCCACGGAGAATAGTATGGGGCATTTAAATGCTTCCGATGTTTTAAACTGAAGAAGCATATGGATAATATTAGCAGTCCCTCCTTTCTCTTTACAACTTCAGATGCATCTAATGACCCTCTGTAATTGGCACGAAGATGATTTATCTTCCGAATTTCCTGATCAAGTTCTAAGTTTAAATCTGAAATCAATTGCTTTGGCAGAGTTTCTTCTCCTTGATAGATCTACACTAACTTCAAGTATTCTTTGTACTGTGTACGGCCTTCTGTTTGTATCCTACTGTTCAAGTACCAACCACGAAAAAAATAACTATCTTTCTCAAAATTGAAACTTAGGAAAAACTTCTTGAAGGTAGTGTCGAATGGTATGATTCAGCACAAATTTACTGACTCAGTAATCGCACTCTTGACCGAAAAACGGCAAGATCTAATGTAAAAATGCCCATAAGACAGCTTACTGTTAAGCAAGGTGGTTTGATTTAAATCAGGTTGATTTAAATAAAGTTTTAAATTGCGGAATTTTATTTTTAAAAATCACTTCTTGAAATCACTTTAAATAAAATGACAGAATAATGTACACAAGAAATTTGTAGATACCAGAATCACTTTTTGTGAAAGTATATTAATATCGTAAAGATTTAATGGTGTTTATTATGCTCTAAGAAAGGAAATAAAGGAAACAGAATCTATGTACTGATGAGGTGAAGCTCATACGAAAGTAAATGCAATATGTCATCTGATAAAAACACTTAAATTTACCTTGATTTAAAATTCAATAATTTTTATAAGAAAAAATAGCACATTTTTAAAATACAATAATATACAAAATACTAATCATGTTGAACCATAAATAGTGTCATTTTCATTAAACTGTAAATAAATATGGTAGCTGATATTTCGCTAACTATCTTTAAAAACACTAAAATTCGGTTACAAAGATTGTAAAAATTATTTTAAATTAAAATTATAAAGTACATCCAGAATCTATTACTTTCACTGTAAGAAAAGTTACTGAATTTATAATAGTTTCATTTACACACTCAACAAACATTTTCATATTAAGTTCATTATGTTCAGTTTCAGAAACAGAGAAATGCATATTTACATGTAATTTGTTACTTGCTTTAATCAAACTGTTCAAATATTTTACAGGGCCGTTTATCAGTAAAATACTTTCTATATAAGAAATATGTCTTTGTGTACGCTGCCAAAAAAGATCGATTTATGTAAAAAATATCAAGAATTATAAATAAAAATCATTATTTGTATCCACCCAGCTGTTAATAGGGGCTGGGTAAGCGATAAGTAAGTATTTGTATTTTCTTCTTCTCAATACATAAATGTCAAGGAAAGATATGTTGTAATATCTGAAAATTTAGAGGTAGAGCATCGATTTGTGTAAGTCTAGCCACAACCAGCCATTCTAAGTAATTACATAAATTTCCTGGAAGAATCCGACTGTACTTGAGGGACACAAATTTGTTTCTTGCGGACGTGTACTTTACGAATTTGTTACGCCATGGTTTGTGACATTTACATCCTACAAACTTTGAAATGAGGAAACAAAGAACGACTCATTAAGTAATATATAGGTTATATTTAAAGATTCTTAGTTTGTATTTCTGATTTTTTAAAAAATAAGTTTAACACATTTAAGTATATTTCAGTTGTCTTACTGCCTAAAGAACATCTTAAAAAACGTACTATTACTACTACTTTGGTTAACGAAAATTCCAGCAGTGTGTTACTGTAGCTCTGTCAAGCGTAAATTTCTCTGTCGCGTACCATTAAATATAATTTTCGTCAGAAATGAATTATTATTATAGGCTATTATATATATGATAATTTGCAGACGTTTTCTTGATGACCGTATATCGATTCACATTGATATTTCAAACTTATAGAACGGATGGGGGCCTTGCATTTTAATCTCGCCTAGGGCCTCGCGATATCTTGCTACCTCACTGCACCTAACATTTTGTAACTTCTCAAATTAGTTTCATTATTATGTCAAACCAACTACCACATATTTTACAAATTGGTTTCGAAGGTCTTGAAATAGGTTTTTGTGTCTTGTTCATTTTATGTCACTTTTCTGGTTTTGAAATCGTAAAACTTCTCTCGGTTTCATTGTTACGTTGTTTGTTTGTTGAAATGTGTAAATAGCATTGCCTGCTATTTGAACCCGTATGAAGATACAAGCTAACAATTATATTTTGCATCGTATTACTATCAATGCGATCTGTAGAACTAGATAACTCGTAACAACATGAGCGAACAAAGATTTGTTGAAAGAGATGGCAATATTCAAAAAACTTTTATAATGTAAATTCTGAATTCGTGTTCCATTTTATGGACCATCGTGCCTTAGTGTTGGGGGGGCTCAACTAATTCGGATATTGAATTGCCAAAATTACACCAGAGAGAAAATTTGTTTGATTGATTGTTTCATATATTTGGTCAATTTATGCACAATAAGGCTAATCGAGACTGCGCCTATAATTTAAAGTGACATCCGAACCACCATGTGCCTCCACAGGGTATCAAACCCCGGACCCCTTGATTACAAGGCAACGACACAACCACTCTGCCATAGGGAAGCACCCCCAAACGTATAATGCACAACAACCACCAGTCACACAAAGTTCCAAAATATTTACGATGGCACTTTTTGCGAAACTTGGTTCGTACTCCTTTACAGGTATCAGCAGTGGCTGCGATTAGGGGCGGGGCCGAGAGGGTACAGTTGCCCCCTTAAATTTTTGCCACTTTTGCACCACGCTAACCTCATGTACAAAGGAAAATTAAACTGTCCTTGTCCTTCCACCTTGGCCCCCTAGTTGTGTAACCCAATCGCTATGTGTGACTGATACAAATGTTTTCTACCAAGGAATAAATATCTGCAATTTCAAATTGATAAAAGTGATGAACATTTTAAGTGCTGCTTGACGAGTTTAGAATCTAATAGTTGGCAACGGTGAATACGTGACTCATGTATCTGGAGACGGTGCAAAACCGGAATGAGCGTTCGCTGAAGATAAGCGAGCTTCGTCTTGCAACGCCTTCCAGTTACCCGTGGGCTTTCGATGCTTGACGGGTCAAAATCCAGGTATATAGTTTAACTCGTCCGTTCGACAGACAGGCAAGAATAGTGAGTGATTCTTACCGATGTGCAGCTCTCTGCTGACAACAGTGTGTATGTGGGAGAGTTTAACTTTGAAACTCTCATTAATCATCTCTTCAAGAATTAGACACGTAATATTTTTTCTATCATACGCCAACATTGCCAATGCAGTCTTTAGGTCATTTTAACCTGAAAATGTGTGAGTTGCCATTCATTTAAGAGTGTGTAGGCTTCCATTTTATCTAGGTACCTCCGCAGATGAAGGATGCAGCATATGCGAGTGCTTATGAGCTAGCATAACCCCTATGGTAAGATCCCGAAACTTAACGGTTTCTTACTTTGAGGTATGATACAAGAGCTACATTTACCCGAAAACAAGTGTGACATACACGAATGTAGTGAAGGGTGTGTAGAATAGAAGCAGTCTGTTGTAAGCCTTGTGTCAACGGGAGACAACACATTATTTAAGAGGTATAAATCTCTAATTAAGTTACAACGGATAGTTTTCTGGTGTGAATCGTTAATTTTCAATGCCCACAAACTAACAAACTGCGTGGTCCATTGAGCACTAAAGAGCTGTAGGACACACTTCTTGTGTTAGTGAAAATTGTACCAACAAACTGAAATTAAAGATTTTAGCAGGCGTTTACCTTTACCTTCAGGGGGTAACTGCATAGTGTAAATCCACTTTTTGATTAACTAGGTGTTCTTAGGGTGGGCGGCAGACTGAAACACAGTAACATTCCATACAGTGCCAAACATCCTATTTTGTTACCTAAGAAGCATAGGTTAACATACATATGAGCACATTGTTCTTTGCATGCAGGGCCACAACTGGTTCTTGTCACACTACGCAAGAAGTATTGGATAATTCATGGTCGTGACTGAGTGCGTCAATGAAATTAGTGAAAAAATATGTGATTTCCCGTAGATATAATTCTACCACATCAAAGCAACTTATGGGAATTTTGCCATCACCTAGAGTAACAGTTAATTTGAAAATTCATAGTGTGGAGTGGATTACGCTGGGTCTGTCATTCTCAAAGAAATGAACGGACGTTAACGTAGAAATTAGAAGGGTGACATCGAATTTGTTTGCCCTTCCTCAAAGGCTATTCATCTGGAAATAGTGAGTAGTGCAGCCACTGAAGTCTTTTCATCTGCTCTGATGAGATTTGTGTGTAGAAGGGGAAGGCCAAATGACATGTACAGTGATTGCGGGACTACATTTGTTGGCGGAAATAAGGAACTGAAAGACATCTTAAAATGTGTTAACAATTACAAACACAATGAAGAAATAGCTTATAATCTGAGCAGTTTGGGTATATAATTCTATTTCAAAACACCTCAAAATCCTCATGCAGGAGGATACTGGGAACGTGGAATTATATCGGTGAAATTCCATCTTAAAAGAAATGTGCGAACTACCCATGAAATAGATTTCACAACTTCTAAACTTAACATACTTTTACGGTGGCAACTTACACAAAATGTTACACTTCTGGAAACGTTGGTCTCGAGATTATCTCTCCCAGCTGCAACAACGCTCGAAGTGGAGGACACGACAGAGAAATCTTCGGATTGGCGATTTGATTATCATCAGATCTGATCAGCTTCCCCCACAGCAATGGAAATTTTGGAGAATATGTGAGGTACATCCAGGTACTGATGGACTAGTGAGGACTGCTACAGTAAAAACTAGTACCGGCAGTTACAAAAGACCAATAGTAGAGCTATCTCTGTTGCCAATTAATACTGAATGTGAAAAATGAAAGAAAATGAACCAATTTGCATTCACTAATTACAGAAGTTTCAAGCATACAGTATGTGTAAAAATTGATTCTTTCATATTTTTTTTGTTTGTAGTGTACGATTTTTTTTAATTAGGTATTTCAAGGTGAGCGGCATGTTAGCATGTCTTTGGACATGGCGACCAACACATCGGTTTGTGAACTGTAATTGCTAAGAAGGTTTTGGCAACACTGTCATCGTATAAGTGGCATCCATGGCTACAAGACGTCGTTGTGTTTGTGCATTATTATCTCTTACATCCTTCTGTTAGGGGATTTGTTCATGTAACCAGTTATTTTATGTGTATATTAAACATATCACGAAGGGTGAGTGGCGTTCCAACTCATCTGGCCAACGACCGAAACTTTCGTATTACAAACTGGAACGGGACTGACGCTCCCCTACAGGCTTCCTCACCCGAAGGCTTCCACTAGAACTACTAATTGGTAGAGTACTTATTTCCAGCTGTTTCTGGTCGTGTTTGGTTTTCGCCGGGTCGTTCTGGCCCTGATCCTGATGATCCTTCTTGGTGCCTGCCGGTATTTCGTCTGAGCTGATGGTTAGCCTTCCTGCTTCTTGTTGTAGGCTCCCGCGAGAAACGACCTGTCATTCGATACGGTGGCAAAGTCTGTGCAGCCGTGAGATTCCTGGCAATTCGCGCAGGTGCGGGGTCTGTCCGATTTTACTTAAGGTAGACCCTGGAAAGGTGCTTCCCGGCGCAACGTACGCATCTCGACAGTCTTTTTATGCTTCTTCGATGCGGTGACAACACTGTGCAGGCCTCTATCTTTACCCGGTGATAGAGGATCTGATGATTTTCCTCGTATATGTTTCACAGTTCTAATCCACGGAGAAGGTAGACAAGGAAGAGCTTGATGGGCTGTCTCTGCTCTCCTGGTAGGTCCTTCTTGCCAAGTTACTTGAACTCTATCACCGGGTACAGTATGACTCGGAGGTAGTCTTGAATATCTTGCACTGGTGTGTCAAAAAATGGTCCTTTACCTGGTGACACGCATGGGCTTCGGAGTTCTTGGGGTTTCCCAGAAGTTGTAACGATAAAACTCTGTTTTTTTCGTGTTTTTTTGTTGTTGTTGTTGATGTGTTTATTATTATTCTTAGTTTTTTACTTAGATTTGGTTTTTAACTACAGTTCGATAGAGATAAACTGATTTCAAATATTATTATAGTTTTTAATGTATGAAAGAAAGAATAACCAATTACCTTCACTTTATTTTGTTGCAGATGAAGAAACTGAGAAATAATTTCATTAATATTTAAAGGTTCTCACTGATTCGCTGGTGGTTCTTGGTTTATATGAGTTAACTCAATACAAGAGTTGACACCAGTACTTTAGAATGATTATCTTGGTAAAATGTATATATTTATAAAAATAACAAAATTAACCTTTGTACTTACTATTACCAGAGCGTATAGGAGGAATAGTGTGTGCACTCCCTGAGTTGCTGTGGTCCACCGCCTAGATGGGAGTGGTGACGTTTGAGACTGCGCGGAAGATGCTCGCGTTGCTTACATAGCTAACTACATAAGAAACAAAAATGCATGTTACTTACGTTTGGAGAAGAGCTCAGCAGCTGGATAGTTTGGAGAATTTCGGAGGTGATTTTGCTGTCTTCGAGGCACTTAATTCCTTTCTTATCTCCTTGGTGCGGAAGAAAAATCGAAATTTCAGATAGTGAAATACGAGTTTAGGTAGTGTACGCAGCACATTATCTTCACAGCATCCTAATTGCGAAGTTTTTACAGCAATTATATTTAAATTGTCCAAACACTCAAAAAATATATCACCCCATAAACTATTAGCACATGATAATTTCTCTGCAACAACATCTTCCACTCGTAACAGCACATCATAAACACTTTTCGATGCATAGGTAAGGTATTTACAGCCGTCACCCGAACCATAGTCTTGCCAAAATTATTGGGGGGGGGGGGGCTCTGATCACTGAAATAAATTAATGAATGAATCACTCTCCCTTTTTTAAGTTTTGGCCTCAGTGTTCGGAATCTCATAAAAGCCCATGAATTCCTCGAAAATATCAATTTTAACAATACTCATAATTACATACTTAGTATATAATAATAAGTCATGTGTTTTGCTGTCTCTGGTCATAGCCCCCCCCCCCCCAAAGTTGATGGTTTAGCGGTCTCAGCCCCCAAAAGTTGATGGTCTAGAACATTTCAAATGTGAATTTAAAGTTAAGTTGATGTGGCACAATTCAGCCCCATGGAGTCGGCGCCTATGGTCTTGGATTAGCGTAAGTGAGGCAGGTACGTTAGTTGGTTCCCCGTGCAGAAAAGTTGTACACAGTTTACAATGCGTCACTTTTGAAATATACCGCACTGTGTATCCTGCCAAATGAAACACCAAGTATTCTTTAACAACACTTTGTTCATTTTAGTACGGTATGTTGTTTTCCCAGTCCGGTACTTGAATTTCATCTTCAACAATGGAATTTTTTTCCCTTATTTTATTTTCAGGTTGCTTCTTCACCGAAAGATTTTTATTTTCGGTTGCTCTTGCCAGAGTTCGCATTTCATTAACAAATGACGTCAGAGGAGATTCAGTCCTGTATTCACAGTTTCCGCCCGAAAATAAAGCAGGTTTTGCTGGTACGTAAATTGATTGCACATATGAAAGAGCAGAAAATCCACAGTGGAGGGATGATCATCACAAGTGAACGACCGCAATATACCACAATGGCGTTCTAGAGGATCTTGATTAAATTTTCCTGTCAAAACGTACTTGTAATTGTTCTTCCACAAATATTCGGACACTTCTAAAGTACTTTCTAAAGTCACTCTTAAGGACTCTAGCGTTTTTTTTCTGAAGCGAAGGAATTTCGATTATCTCTAAGGACAGCATTCCATTTTATTAAAGTTGTATGTGCTTCTGATCCTTTATATATTGCCTGTGCAGGAGTCATATCCAGATCTACGAAACACGTAGGCATCTTGTAGTTTTCGCTCGCTGCTGTCTCAAACACAATACAAACTAGTCACAACGGATCAATCACAAATACTAAACTCAATAACGTAACAACGTTGTCATTAATAAAAGTATACAATGTTATTCTAGCACAACAAAACACAACGCTCTACATAATGCGCGGCCGCACTGCAAGCAGAAGACGCTCCTCGCAAGCGAAGGTGCTGCCAGTGTTTCGGTGGGGCACCGCTCTATTCACTTGGCTTACGGGAAGAAACCGAAGTGCGCACACTTCCTCTTCTATACGCTCTGCTATTACCTTCCCGGCCGGCCTTTAGAAAGAATTAGCGCTTTTAGTACTCTAGTGGGATTTTTCTTCAGCAGGTCAAGCTTGAAGGGATTAAGAACACGAGAACACTGTACACTGGTGACCATTTCATTAAAATTCACGTTCCTCCGACTTCTTTATCCGACGATCCTCTGTGTCTTGTGGCTGTAGAAAATTTATCTTAGCAACCTTGGCTTCAATAACTTAAAATCTGCAAACCTGCTGCAGACAGAGTTCACTCCCGCACGATCTCTCTTCCGGAGAGCCTTAATGCCAAATTTAAATTTCTAGTGCTTCTGCAAACAACGGTATACTAGCGTTGTCTTCCGACTGAAGACTCTACTATCCTTTCGCCAGAAGTAAATGTCCACGGAGGTCTACAAAGCTCAACAGACCGAGCACTAACTTGCGGGAATACCTATCAGTATAAAATCTCCGCGCCAAATACTGTAACGGTAACCTTTCCGCGCCAAAATCCAAGCGCGCTTCTTCCCTTTTGTGTATCGGACTCAGTCTATTATCTGAAAAATGGGTGTTTCTATTCCTTTTGTTCCTTGATGTAAACAATCGGTTACAGAGTATTGGAGCTGTGTCTGGTTGTAGAGTGCCACGATCTTCCAAACTGCATGTGGTGAATTCTAGCGGCGTTTGTCTGAAGTCTTGCGTCTGCATGGTCGCTAGTTAGCTGTTCCCTCGAGCGTCCGCACAAACATTCTGATATCCTCAATGTTCTCGACAGTCAACCAATATATTGTCCTTTGTTAAAGATCTCTTTAAACTGTATTTTATTGAATTTAAAGTTCAGAATGCTGCTCTGTTTTTTGCTAAACTTTAAACAAGTGGTGTGCGAAGGAAACGTTGTAGAATTTTATGCAGTGCCATAAAAACTGTCGGTGCTTCAAGCGCTGGGTGGCAGTGGCTCACGTCTAACGTTCTTCTCTTTATAACTCGGAACGATCACTTGTTTCTCTTAGTTTATTACAGTTAAATAAAGGTGAAATGTTAGAAGAGTATAATATCTATTCAAAATTATACACAATGCTAGTTTAACAACATGCATTTGATTTTACAGAAAACAGAAAATTGTAATGAGTGTAATGCAATAATTTGAATCGTTACTTAATATTGTTCCAAAATGAGATTAACATGTTTTAACTAAATAAAACAAGAAATGTTATTCAGTTGTATTTATTTATTTTTTGAATCTATAAACTTCCTAGCAACAAATCCACGTTAACAAATATACTCTACATTGTGAATACAGTGATATGGACATTCCCGCAGGTCTTGGTTTTCTGCACGAAGTACTTGACAATTTGGTATTCCATCCATTAGACTGTGAATAAAAAGGATGTAATGTTTGAAAATGTAGGTAGAAATACGATTTTTTAGAAAATCACGCACTTAAAGTTAAACGAATTTAAATGTACTTTCCTTACATAGTAAGACTGAATTACTGCTAATAATTGACAGCTGTTTTAATGACTTTCACAATTTTTCACATATATCTCTGTATGTATGTGTCTCTCTGTGTGAATATAAACAAAGTTCATTCAATATATAACCGGAAATATGTTGTTACAAATATTAATTACAAGTAGCAAAAGAACTACTGCACTATGTTTCAACATAGTCCTACCTAGTTCAGTGCACCTACAATAGCGCTTAATAAAGGCAGTGACTCCACAGGAAAGAAAATTGGACCCGTGCGTAACCACTCATGCACCGATGACTGGAGATCGTCGTCATTCTGGAACCTCGATCCACATAGTGCATCTTTCAGTGGGCCAAAGATGTGTAAATCGGTAGGTGCGAGATCGGGCGACTTTGGAGAGTAGGATATGCACACACACTTTAGGTCCTCGATGGTAGAGAATGTGACATTGGCCGTGTGTGGTCTCGCATTGTCATGGAGCAAAAGCACACCAGTGGCTACTAAATCACGTCTCTACAGAATGGCTGGTTTCAGTTTCTTGTGCAAAAGATTGGAGTAGGTGGCACTGTTTACATTATGACCTCTGGGCATGTTCAAGTATTGGCCCCTTGTGGTCCCAAAACAAAATTAACATGACCTTTCCGACACTCCGTTGAGGAAGCACTTTCTTCGATCTGGGAGACAAGGATGTCGCATTCCATTGTTGTTCTCTTACGTTCTGGTTCATAGAAATGAACCCAACTTTCATCTCCATTGACAATACGATGAATAAATGCTCCACCGCCAAAGTGGGCATCACACCATTCACCAGGGGAAGTTACTTCCAAGAATTGGAATGAAAGGAAAGGAGAATTGAACATCCAAATCTACCCAGCCCAATAGACTGTTGATGGGAGAAAGAAGAAAATCAGGATGACAAAAAGATCCATGCATATGCCGGAATCAGTCCCTGCGACGTACTGAACTGTGTCTTTGTAGTGCAGTTGAAGAAAAGTGCGCAAACAATGACTTACAGGACAGAGACTCGGATCAGAGTGACGAGAAATTTGAATACAGTGACGTATTGATGACATGATATTTCGCAAATGATTACAACCACTCTCAAACTTGATAACAGGTGATCTACTTAAATTTCAAGAGACAATGCGGAATTCTCAGGCGATGTTATTACTCCTTACTGTAATATTTATAATAATAGTAACGATAATAAAAATATTTTTTTTTATTTTTCACTTGTTATTTATTAACAGATAATACCTCTGGAAAAATCTGATATACGAACTCTAAATAAGGTTATGGACAGTATTTCATGTGCAGAACCTCCAAGGCGGCCATCTTGGATTTAGATTATCATGTGTGGTCTCTGACACATTAACCAGCAAAACACCTCTAGTAATATATGATTGAATGCCTCCAAATTAAAACATCCTCCATACACATGTCTTCACTTCACGATAAAAGCAAACTTACAAGTGGTCAAAATTACTCCTAAAGGAGTTAAGGAGAAAAGGTCGCTTTTCTTTGTTAATGCCTGCATAGGCAGCCATCTTGGATGTATGACGTCAAACAGGCGACACGCCTCAATAGTAGGCATCAACAAAATATCACAGACAGTAATTTTCCCTCTTTATATGCCAGAATGTCAAGTATAGTGTAAAATAGGCATAGAATCCTTGCAGAAGAGGTCACGAAATAATTTCACTAGATATATCTCCACAACAGTGCGTGAAAAAAATGTAAGAATCAATTTTGTTCCTTTTTCAATTCTGAACAATACATGCATATATATATATATTTTCAAAACCACTATTAAAGGAGTTATGATGAATTTTCTTAGTTAGTGCATGAAGCGGTAGCCATCTTGTGCTTATGACGTCTCACAGGCCTTGTGCCACAATTGCGGGTAAAACACCTGGAAGGTGTTGTACCACACTAGCAAAGTATTACCGGTAGTCATATATTCCCTTCATTCAAAAACCTAATGGATTACAAATGTCCCTGGACTAATTGTAAAGCTCCTATATATTTTTTTAATTGAAATTTACTGAGTATCCTGAGTATATGCCTTAGAACGAGAAATGAATTAATTAAATTTTGCAATACATAATGGAAAGGATAATCCAGTAGAGACACATAGTTGTTCGGATCCCACTCTAAGCTGTATACCAGTCCCAATTAGGCTTACTGTGCATAAAGTGGACTTAAAACACCAGATCAATCAATCATTCAATTATATAGAGGATAGAAAGACCTGTAACTGCATGAAATGTTGTCCTAGTAAATTGCATTTAGAAATACGTAATGAAGTCACAAATTTTATTAGGGCTGATATTGTGTGGTGTTGAAATTTTTAGATTAGAAATTGTTATTTTTATTTCTTAAAAGACACAGTTCTTGAATTATATTTTGTGGTTTCTACGTCAGATAGAAATAGTGAGTTTCCACACGTCAAGTTAAATAACTTATGTTAATGACTCAGGGAAATGGCGAAAAACATGCTGTCTAAAAACGTCTACATCTGCGTTCCGTATTTAAACATCGTATCACATTGCAAGTTTTGCATCATCAACAAACTTAAAAATTTCTTCACTGAACAGCAGAGTAGGTTCTGAATAATTTCATTTTTTTCATCTCTGACTTATCTGTGAGAAACGTGAAGTTTCTCTTAGAGAAACCTGATTGGTTGGAAAGTAGGTCATGTGCTATGGTCAATGGAGTACATAGAGACTCTATTAGAGGATCGGAGACTAGAAGCAGATCATCTGTTGAACTAACCTAATTTCGATCATAGGGTAAAAGAAAATGGACAAAACTTGATGTGTCTATCTATCATTGCAAACAGAAATTGCAGCCAGCCAAGGTTTGCATATTCCATACCTACACGATGCCCTCTACTAATCCCTACCAAAATTGATACCAGTTATCGAGGAAACTATTAGTTAGAAATTCTCCGTTTTAAGTCAGCTTTCATTCGTAAATTTTTTGCCAATATTCCAACAAGTAGGTTCCTTGAATATAGGAATCTAATAAATCGTCAGTAGTTGGCCGCGGTGGCTCAGTCGGGAACGCGTCTGACTACCATGCTAAAGGTCCCGGGTTCGATCCCCGGCCGGTTCAAATCCGGGAACTTTTCTAACGATGGAAGCGTCGAATAACATGGGTACCTGGGGGAAACCCTGGGGGGTAAAGGCGGTCAGGGGCGTGATGCTGATCATATCACCCCCACTCACGACCGGATCAAGAAAGTGTGGGGCGTTACCCCCACACCCGCTATACGCCTTCATGGCGTGGTGTTAAGCACAGGGGAGCACTTTACCTTTTTTTTAGAAATAAAACGCTAAGCGTTCTTCTTATATTATATTAACGGTGTTTTAATTTATATTAATCTTTCATTGATATTATTAAGAGTCGACGGGAACCCTATTGGAAATTAATTTAGGAGAGAGTAAAGACGAGATATGAGCCTCTGATAACTCATCCTTCGATAGTACGTGAAGTTAATATGTTTTACATTAATGTATAAAAGTTACTATCTACGAGAGAGTGTTGTGTTTACTAATAATTTATTTGCTGTTAGTTGCGCTTTGCTGGCGTTGGTTAATCGCTGAAGACCCATACTTAAAAGGTAGTTAATAACTTTTCAATTATTATACAATAGTTACTAAAGAGGTGAGTGTTTCTTGCTAATTTATTCCAATAGTTACGGTCTTGTGAGCTTTGCGACGGAGATGACTCACTGTTGCGTTAGTTTGAATTGGTTGATAACTCATACTACGAAGGTACCTGAATTTAATATGATTTTCAATTAGTGCACAATATTTCCTAGCTCAGGATCGGTTTTCGGATCTTATAAGCCAATTCTTCGTGATATGTTGGCTTTGTTATCGTTGGTGAGTCACCGTTTCATCACTTTGCGTTGGTGATGATTCATATTACGAAGGTATTGGTAGAATGCACGATCAGTTTGAATCCGGATTTAATTAGAATAAGCAAAGCATGTCACGAAAATACCTGAGTGAGGACTAGAAAAGTATTGACCGATGAGAGATGGTTTTAAGAAATGATTCAACGAATGAGGAGGTTTGAGGATCTGAGCTCTGTGTTATAGCAAAGAAATCCCATCTGCCCATACGGATTTTAAGTAAGTATATTTTTATTATTGTATTTGTGGTGGTCTGCAAGGTTGATTCTATTTTTGAATATCTTTTTTTTTTACTTAATTAACCAAATGTTGCTACATACATATTTTTATTTCCACAAACTAATCTACTACATAAAAACTCCAAGGTAGCTTTGCAGAAACGCGTTTTTCTCAAAATACATTTGTACTGATTACACCATTATTGAAAAAGCTCCTTACTTTTAACATATCGGAACTCACTACAAATGATTTTTTTTATACTCACAAACTAATCTACTGCATATAAGTACCGTTATATGTGTGTACTGTGTACTGTAGTCGTATGATCCGGAGGAGGAGGAGTAAATTTATTTGTCGTAGTATTATATCGACTTGAAAAGAAAAGTGGATGCAGGAAATTGTTCACGGGGGAAGCCAAGTTATCTGGATCCATGATAGTTTCCTCAGGTTTAGAAACCTTGCATTTTACGTATAAATAAACTTTCGATGGGTCCAAATCACTGCTCCAAATTACTGAAAATTGAATTGAAAAATCTGAGGTTAGTTTGAATGTAAGCGATGTTAAACTAACTCTGAATTATCTGTACTTGTCTGCATGAGTGGAATGGTAGAACATCACGTTTTGTGTTTGTGCGTTCTCAGGAGGTGGAATGTAAGAATGACATGGCGCTTAGCTGCCGAAAATATTTATCTTTCCTACGCCTTCTATTTTTTGACTGAGAAGGTATAACGGTGACAATAAATTTAATAGTTGCAGCTCTCCGTTTTGTTTTCCCGCTGCCAGAGAGAAGGTAAGATACTTTTTGTTCTTCTTTGTCTCTCAATGTTTGCCTCGCCAAGATTGTCTCTAATGGATTGCTTTAGTGGTTTGATTTTTAGTACATAGCCAACTACTTCCATACAGGTTGTCAGGGCTTGTTTTTCTAAAGTTTTGACCCCTTGTTCGACTAATGAAATGGCCAGACGGAACAATCCCATAAAGATAGATACTAACCTGTGTCCAGAGGAGAATGGTCAGGATAGTAACTGAGGTACAGGTTTTTCTGTAGTAATTATGTTGTTTTCTTAATGTACACTGCTGGTTGTGTAAATTGCAACACCAAGATTGAATGGCCCGAATGAATCCAAACTCGGAGGATGTGTAGAACACTGTACCAGCAATAAGTGATTAGAATTGCAGAGAGATGGCGTTCACGTAGGCCCAGCAGCGACCTCTCTTTTGTGACCGGAAATGTCAGTGTCACGCCAAGCCCAGTCAGTGAATAGCAGTCAAATGAAGTGGAAACGTGAAAGCAAGTACCGGTATGCCTCGTCGACGTCAAAGGGCGCAATATCAGCATGTGAGTGAGTTCGAACAGGGCAGAATGATTGGTCTTCGGGAAACGGGTTTGTCATACCGTGACATTTCGGCTCGTACAGCGCATGCTGCTACGACAGTGATGCGTGTGTGGAACCAGTGGATAGAAGAGGGTTGTACGCAGTGACTGGCAGGTACTGGACCACGCAATGTGACCACAGGACGGGATGGCCGTCATCTTGTCCGCATGGCAGTAATGGACCGTACATCTTCGTCCACAGTGCTGGCTCGATGCTGGAGCACTGAAGCGGCTGTGGACCTGTCTGCGTCGATGGTTCTACGCCATCTGCTGGGGGCTGGACTGGTGGCACTTCTTGAACTTCTTGCCATCTGATGTCTTACATTGTCACCGTACACCATAATTTGCTGTGGAAAGTAAATACTGAAATTTGCTTCATTGGAAGCTCGTGATTGCTGCACAATATTTTAACTGATTAAAAAGCTCATTTGCACTGCAAAGATACGTGAAAATTTGAGTGTGGATAATTGAAAAACATAGTTTCCTTCGACAGTATTTGCGGAGTAATTTCAACCGCCTTTCTCATGTGTAATTTTCATTCAAACCCTGTAACACAGTGTCACACTGAGATAATTTCCAGGGCGCCCAAATGTTATCCGACTGTGCTTATTTATCTGATCTGAACGTGAGTTATAAACTGTTCATGTAATCTTATTTTCCCCTTTCATAACATTGTAAAGAATATTTGTAAAATGGACTTCAGAGGGAACTACAAACCATTCTCCAAAGTTTAAGTTGATGGATATAAAAATTTGGTATTGAAATGGGAGGTTGTATTATTCTGTAAAGTTTCGTCCACATAATTGAAACTTAGCTGCCACAGTATTCATTGTGTTCACACGAGTGTTATAAATCTCTTTGCCGTAATCCATCTGACAATACAAGGAAAAATGTTGTAACATATTTTTAATCTTTCAGATAGATTTTACATAATTTCACCGGATTTTGTTTCACCGAAACACAGTACGTTTTTCTTGCAAATTAGTCCATAATTTTCGTATATATATTAGCATGTCAGCCATTTAATATTTTTCATCATCTGGAAAAAAAAATATTATTTATTTGAATTTCGCGTACAGTTTCAAGTTATGTTGATTTTTGGTTAGAATAAACAGCATATTTTTGCAATCCTTTCGTATATTTCACATTTATATTGTGCATGTATTAGTCCTGAAATTAAACTTAACCCCGAGCCAGGGTCGTAACTAGCCTGGGGTAGCCGGAGTGGTGCCCCGGGGCCCCTGAGGTAAAGGGCACCGAAACCTCGAAAAACTGTGATGGATTTTCGTAACTTATCTTTCCACTCTAAGCATTTACAGTGACGTGTGAGCCACAAATTTAGTGGTTTGCTATGGATGCACGTCTGCAGTAATTATGCCATGATATCTATACTAAGCAAAGCATGCTAGCGGGGTAAAATTATGCAAGATTTAACACAATTAAGCTAGGATTGGAACGTTAGCCTGGAAATCATTGTTGCTCCTAGAAAAAAATAACCCAACATCTTGCACATCAAGCCCGTAGCGTACACAGGTTATTCTTCGGAGGAAGCTGTAATTGTAAAGACAGATATTACTTAGCTGCTTGTAGAGAAGGAGGGATTCACTATGAAATATTTCATAATTATGACTTTTAACTGTCTTTTCAAAAGTTGTCTCAAGGCAAAAATGGCAAACAGGGTTCATTTTAATGTACTTAGCTTTTCTTGGCAAGAAAATTACTGCTTTCTTATGAAAAGTTTTATTTTCTCAATATTTTTGAAAGAACTGTATACCCTCATCTGGTCTCAATCTTATTACGTTAATTGCCCTATTCATAGTATAAATTTTGTTCTTATAGATGCTGTAGAAGGTAACCGAAAAATGGCCTTTTTTTCTGAAACAATTTACAATGTCTACAACAGTTTGTGGTAAATATTCTGTGATGGCAAGTATTAAAACTATGTTTTGAAAGGTTTTTTTTCGTATAATATTAACACGGAGGAAGCCATATGAAAGAAGCGAGGCTATTGGCCTTAAGGAAAACATTTAATCTTTCAGCTTAATTTTATTATTGCCTGTTCATTGTGTAGTCTTGGAGCAGATAAATATCACTTCTACGCCACAACAAGTATAATCTAACACCCTTAGAAATGACTGAGCTTCGGGGATCATTTGAATCACTTGTTGAAGTGATGATGACAATCTGAGTCAAGTGGATGATTTGAAAGTGAATTTCCTGCCAAAATATGAAAAATATAAAGAAGGACTTTAACAAACCCTCAGGACCAAATACATACCAACCCAGGTAAAAAAAAAAGGTAAAGTGCTCCCCTGTGCATAGCACCACGCCATGAAGGCGTATAGGGGGTGTGGGGGTAACGCCCCACACTTTCTTGATCCGGTCGTGAGTGGGGGTGATGTGATCAGCATCACGCCCCTGACCGCCTTTACCCCCCAGGGTTTCCCCCAGGTACCCATGTTATTCGACGCTGGGTGGGCGCCGGGGCCGCTTCCATCGTTAGAAAAGTTCCCGGATTTGAACCGGCCGGGGATCGAACCCGGGACCTTGAGCATGGTAGTCAGACGCGTTACCGACTGAGCCACCGCGGCCACTCAACCAAGAGCTGGTTCAAATTATCAATAATTTACCCGAAGATAGACACAATTTGCTCACACTGGATAATCGTTTTAAAGGCTTGAAAGCAGTAGTAGACACATAAAAGGCGAACCTTCTTTTTTGGACCTAAACATTTCCAAACACTTTTTCAACCACAAATATTATCAGTTAGAAGTAAATTTAAACACAACAAAAAGGACACGAATAATGTGAAGGAACTGCTAATCTAATTGTGATGCAAAATTCTTCATTGACTTTCAGTTAATTTGTGCACGGCTTATTTCATGTCCCTCGCTGTCCCTATCACAGTAGCAGAGACAGAGAGATCTTTTTTTAGTTCGAAAATTACAAAAAAACATTCACGCATTACTAGTCAGGAACGGTTTACTGTAGTGGTCTGGCATCACTCTGAGAGCTACAAAATCACATTCAACAAAAAATCGATCCTTCTACAGGCAAAATAAAATCACAAAGAAATGATTTAAGTGTTAACTCTAACTTTGTAAATTATAGCAATTACGGGCAGCTTTATTCCAGGCCAAATCTTCAAAATTGGCAACTCTGTTCCGCCGGCTTCAAAATCAACGACATAATATAGCTGAATAGTGAAATTCATGTTCCTCTTTTAAAAATGGAAGATAATCTTGATGTTTAAACGTTGATGTTTTTTCCATATCTGGACAAGACATTGACATTAAGATGTAAGTGGAAAACATGCATTAACAATAGAAATAGAAATTTACCGTTAAATACTGGGAAAGTTGTGAATGCGACACACCAGCAAGGGCGATTATTTCATTCAGAGTTTAAATAAATTTTATGTACATATTTCTGTACAACGTCTGCATTTTAACAGTCTATGACATAATTACCAAGATTTTCTTCAACACACAATACATTGTAATTACGATGTGCGTATGAGCAAATATTTGTTTTGTGTACATGCAGCCCATATTTAAAAGGCTAAAATAATGCATAATGTTGGTGACTATGAACTCCCTGCAAGAAAGTGGATAACGTTGCATGATTTAGAAATTACGTCTTACCTGTTTTTAACTTGCGGAGATACGCTATAGTGAAGGAATTAGTGATTTTTTGTTCTACTGTTTATTTTTAGGTTAACGCTGTTCAGTTTTATCACAATCTGTGGTTTTATGCTATTACTGGATTATTTTGGTTTGTATTTTTTCTCCAATTTTTGTTTGAGTGTTTTAGTTCCACCATTGTACTAAATACGAGTAAGAGCTTAGCGTGTGATGCACACAACTTTTCTCACTGCGAAATTTGCTTCATGCGTAAACATATTTTATTAATCTGCTTCAGTGACATGGATATAGCACTTCGATGTCACTGATTTATCTTGCAATAATCTATCTTAATAACTCTCTAGCCTTCTTAAACCCGAAGGTTCATGCCTGCAGCAAAGCAGGCCTTCCATCTGTCCTTATCTTGAGCAAAATCTATATACTCTTTTCCATCCCTACCGATTTCATTTAGGTCTATCTCAACGTTGTCCCTCCATCTCCGTCTTGACCTTCCTACAGGTCTCTTACCATCAGGTTTCCCAACAAGAATCCTGTAAAATCCTCTTTCCTATCCCATTCGTGCTACCCACCTAAATCTTCTTCATTTAATTATTCTAATAATATCTGGACATGAATACATATTATGTTGTTCAAATTATGTAACCTTCTCCACTCACTTGTCTCCTCATTCCTTTTAGGTCCAACTATTCTCCTAAAGGTAAAGTCTTCCCCTGAGCATAGCACCACGCCATTAAGGCGTATAGGGGGTGTGGGGGTAACGCCCCACACTTCCTTGATCCGGTCGTGAGTGGGGGTGATGTGATCAGCATCACGCCCCTGACCGCCTTTACCCCCCAGGGTTTCCCCCAGGTACCCATGTTATTCGACGCTGGGTAGGCGCCGGGGCCGTTAGAAAAGTTCCCGGATTTGAACCGGCCGGGGATCGAACCCGGGACCTTGAGCATGGTAGTCAGACGCGTTACCGACTGAGCCACCGCGGCCACTATTCTCCTAAGAATCTTATTTTCAAATACTCTCAATTTATGTTCCTCTTTCAATGTAAGGGACCAAGTTTCACACCTATATAATACTACAGGCAATATTACTGTTTTGTATATTTTAACTATTAGTTTCTTAGATATTAATCGAGAAGACAAAAGTTTATGAAGAGAGAATTAACATGCATTAACCTGAATTATGCCTACTTTTTATTTCTTCTTTAATATAATTTTCACTTGTTAATATTACTCCTAAGTATTTGAATTTGGAAACTGGTTCAAACGAGTTGTTATCAATAATTAGATTTTGATTATTACCTAACACTTGGTTTCGTCTGTAAGCATATATTTAGTTTTATCATTGTTAAATTCCAAGCCTATCGCTTTAGCAGTTTTGAAAAATATTTTAGCATTGTTCTTAATTGTATTTATATCATCCCCCAGTAAGTCTACATCATCTGCACATGCTAACAACTAAGTCACTTCATTTAATTTTAGTCCTTCGTTAGTATCTTTTACCTTCCTAACAGCATATTCTAAGGCAAAATTAAATAGCCCAACAAAAAATCTTTTAATTACACTCAACAAAGTTATCGCAGGGAAAACGTCCAAAATCATCAGAAACATCTCAAGATCGAGAACAAAAAGATAGACAGAAACCAGCGACAATTTACAAAAAAAAAAAACACATTGGAAAAAAATGCAGCAGAGTGGTTCAATGAATTCGGTTATAGATCAAAAAGACAAATTACTTCCACTATCGCAGAAAATGAAAGCGAGTTCAGATTGTGGATCATCAATGAATGACCCTTTTTTAACAAATTTTTCTAAGTATCTAGCAGGAATATGCAACTTCGCCAATACCTCGTCATCACATAACATGAAACAGGATTGGTCTGTTGTAGCATCAAGTATAATAAATTATCTAATTCATCACTCAGAAAGCGAGGCAGGATAAAGAGAATTATACAGTAGAATATTAGAAGCATAATTCCAAATATGCACAGTCTAGAAAATATTCACTTTTACCCAGCAGACATTATATTAATTCAAGAAACGTGGTTGAAACCTGAATCAAAAATTAAAGCCTATGGATACCTCTGGATAAGACACGACAGAGATGACGGATATGGTGGAGTGGCCATAGAGATTAAAATAATTATAGGTATGAAGTAATACATTTAAGGAATATGCCTGATAATATTCAAATAGTTGGAGTAACAATAGATAGTACTACATTTGTTACACTATATAATCCATCTTCGTCTAAATTACTGTACTCGTTCTGGTGGAATCTTATGGATTCCAGGAACAATTATGGATTCTTTCCGCTGTTGAGGAATTTATTCTTTATTCCATATTAAACAAATTAATTTATAAATTTTACAAATTAACGAATTTCCACAATATTTATCTAATTCAGCAAGTATTAAATCAATGTCAGGGCATTGTTTTTCTTTAGCCTTTTAGTAGCATATTTAACTTCAGTCAAGTTAGGTTCTGGAACTAAAGGTTATGTTGTGTGCACTCATTTTCTTTTGATTTATTACCTACATGAACATTTAAAAGGTCATTACAGTAGTTATTCCATCTATTTAGAATATCGCTTGGGTCAGCTAGAAAATCACCGTCTCTATCTTTTATCATGTTTACTTTAGGTTGCCACCTCTTTCTAAATTGATTTACACCTTTATATATATATATATCTGATATTTTTTATTTTGCTGTTTGTTTCAATTTCGTTAATTTTGCTATTCAAGAGATCTCTCTCTTTACTTCTAAACGTGCGGTTAACTTCTCGCTTTATTCTATTATAATTGCTTAGATTTGTATCATCAGAGTAATATAACTACTTAAGTCTAGCCTGTTTTCTTATTTCTACTAGATCATGACATTCATTATCATAACAATGGCTTCCTTTTTCTTGGTTTATGGTATCCTATACTTTCTTTAGCTGCTGATTCTATTGCATTACGTATGTGCTCCCAATTCTTATTTACGTCTGTTTCATTTATATTTTGATCATCATTTAAATCCTGCAAAACATTAAATATATTTGAAAGTTTAATTTGGTAATCTATCTTAACTCTTTCATCAGCAAATTTTCCTATTTTAAAATTTTATAACTTTTAGATTTTGTTGCTTATGGTTTATCACTGCGAGTATATCTCTTGATTTAGCAATTACTAAATAATGGTCACTGGCACAGTTAGCACCTCTATGTGTACGAACGTCAATTATACTAGTATGCCTTCTCTTATCAATGTGAATATGATCTATCTGATTATGAGTTTTACTATCTGGAGAAGACCAGGTATATTTATTGATATCTTTATGTTTAAATGTGGTACTTTTCACAATTAAATTCTTTGAGGTTGCAAAAGTATTAAATCTTATACCATTATCATTACTTAATTCATGAAGACTTTCTTACCAATCGTGGGTTTAAGTGTCTCTTCTTTGCCAATCTGTGCACTACAGTCACCTAACAGAATTTTCATATCCTACTGAGAAAATTTATCAAAGACCTGTTCTAATTCAGCATAAAAATCATCTTCATCTTCCGTTGGTGCATGTATGTTTATTAAAAAAAAAATACACCACCTATCCTGCAAAACTGCATATGATGTCCTATCATTAATAAATTCTAGTGTTTCAAGAGCCGAAATAATTCTAATATTTATGCAAAAGCCTGTTTGAAGATTATGATTTTCAGTACCAGCATAGAAAAAAGTATAATTTTTAGTTTTACAATTTCCATCTCCTGACCACCTAACTTCCTGGACAACTAGTACATCTAATTTATACTTAACTATCTCATTAATTGTACACTAAACTGCCCCAGTCCAGTAAAGGCTCAGAACATTCCAGGCGCCTAATTTAATATCCTTATTCCTAATGTAGATCTTATTCTTAGTCTAAGGACCTCCCAGAGTAGTCCCCGTCCAGAGATCCGAATGGGGGACTATTTTACCTTGGGAACGTCCATGGCCTCATATTGCTGTTTCTTGACATGTCGTTTTACAGTGCAGAGTTGTCAGCTCTACGCCTAACCCCCAATATGATTGGAGGACTGCAATTGTTGTTGGTCAGCGGATCCCTGGATCTAGCTGGGAGGATCACATTGTAGTCCACTAAGCATACCCAACTTCTGCCGATTGTGGGACGCTCATAGAGCCATGACAGAAC
Organism: Lepisma saccharinum; assembly: GCF_977018435.1. Classification (NCBI taxonomy): domain Eukaryota; kingdom Metazoa; phylum Arthropoda; class Insecta; order Zygentoma; family Lepismatidae; genus Lepisma; species Lepisma saccharinum. The sequence continues at coordinate 51,420,279 of NC_139238.1, forward strand.
AGCTCCGTAAATCCCAACAGAGCAAAATGTTCACCATTTCACTCTGTTGGTTGACTAACTGCAGTGAACAAATCACTGGGCGATGAGGTTGTCACATCACTTCCACATACTAACCTATCTTAATATCATCAATATTGGATATTTATTTTTGATTAAGCACATCTTGAAAGTAGCGTATGAAATGCTCTGTGAAATGCTGGTATATGGGCTCAAAAAATCTGATGTATATCTTTTTAACAACTTAATAACATACTGCTTTAAGTTAAGAAGATAACGTTGAATACACTAGTGAATATAGTTTTATGGAATGAAACAATTACGGGATGAATAGGTTCAGAAAATAATTACTCTTCTACGTCTTTACGTTAATTATTTAATATTTCTTCAGAATGATATCGGCCGGCTGATGTAATATTTTACAGGGTTGCCAAATTGAAGGCTGCGGCCTCCATTGGATTAAAGATGACCGTGGTTTATCGCATCGCATGGAGTTCCCAATGTAAAGAAAACTAAGAAAAAACCAACCCCGGTCGGTAGTTAAGGAGTACTTCAATTCATTTTCCTTACTCGTAACGTATCGTGGGAGCAAATCCTGGAATCTAACATACGAGAAGAGTGTAATGCCCTGCTTAAACGAAAATTCATGAATGAAAAAGTTCATTCTGTCTTAATTGTTCGTAACAAACATTGAAACCGAAGTTGAAATTTGACAAATTTGGCTTTGCACGATTACTTTTCTTGGTATTTAATACTGAAAATTGTGAAAATTTGTAGTGATGCATTTTGTGGAACTCGTTCTATTTTGTAGAATTTACGGATAAATTGATGACAGAAAGAAGATAGATTCACAACGCCTGATCCGTCTACTTTATTAAAAAATCACACTTTTGTTGTTTCTAACATTAGACAATCGTCTGGTACGAAATGTAGGACCACGCTTTTGCATTGAAGCATGCACTTAACATGTCTGTGAAACTATTAGTGTTGCCCACGGGACGAGACGGGAGAGGCTTTTAAAAATTCGAGACGAGACGAGATTGATCATGTGTCCCTTTGACAAACGAATATTTTCGAGACGAGACAGCATTTCACAGCATTTTCACGAGACGAGACAGCATTTCACAGCATTTTCACGAGACGAGACAGTCCAAAGTCTCGTCTCGTGGGCAACACTAGAAACTATTTACAAGATGTGAAAGAACAGTGTTGCAGTATACGTATATAAAGATAAACGTAAAAAATACTCGAAACAACTGTGAGAAACAAACAAGTAGAAAAGAGTATATGCACAAACCTAATGCTAATATAAAGTAGTAATATTTTTACCATACCTGCTACATTTGTACATATTCAGAATGGCATTAATGTTGCAGTATTATAAATATACTGACAAATGGATTATTATAGTGTGAATGACAGATATTCAAAGTCATTTGAAAAATAAAATTGATCTTCATTTAGGTCGGGTGAGAATACGTACAATTAATATATATATAATTTTTTTGTCTGATCTCTTACTCAATTTTTTGAAGATTTATATTTTGTAAGATTAGATTTCATTATATTCTTAGCTCTTGAATAAGATTACTGTACGTGTAATATATTGAAATGTTAGTAAATTAAATTATTTATGGCTTGTACGAAACGAAATTTCTAATTTAGGTATGTTTTCATCTATTACAGTGAAGCAGTTGTGCATTCAAGGGGTACTATAAAAATACCCTCACATTTATTATTGGGCATGACTTGCTCGGAAGCTAATATACAGTAGTAGCTTTAAAGACGTTAATTCAAATGGATGTCTTGTATTCGAATGAAACGTTTCGGTGGCTGAGATATGTTATTACTTTGAATCAAGGTGTCCTGAATTTGTTAATATCTTAATTTTAACTGCAGGTCGAATACCGCTTAAACTAAAGAATAAAAAGGCGTACTTAATAGGGAAAGAAGGTGTTATTCAAAATTGCGAAATCAACTGGGAAGTTACTAGGTATATTAAAAATTTATTTTATACACTATGATCTTGATAATAATGGCGAATAGATACATTATACAAAACACAACGGAAACCCTTCAATTACTGATAATTGTTTTGCAGATATTTCTATGATCCTACACAGAATACAGTATTTCCGACTTGGAAAACGCCAATGGGCCTGGTCAAAGCAAACTATTGCAGGTGGCAGCACTCCTGTTGTATTTCCACGCTTTTGATGGGCAAATTACCTCCTATTTAAATACATGGGGAATTTCATGCTGAACGTACTGCTAATACATTAAATTGCAAGTTTAATTTCATCTTAATCTCAGAAATTATGTCGGAACATGATAGATAAATTATTAGTGCTGCGAAACTTAGAATTTTAATAAGATCGTCAACAACAGAAAGGATATGGATCTCAAAAAGTGCTTAAAATTTGTACAGCACTGTTTACGTCACTTGCAATTTGCACAATTTAAGTGCTTTATTCTTGTGGATCTGGTAAACAATAATGCATAATAATTCCACGCGACTTTATTATTAACAAGAACAATAGTTGTTATTAATAACTGACTCCTTTTTTACGTGATATCTTACTTTTCTTCATGACTAGTAAATATGGTTCTCTATTTTATACATACACATTTATCGAGAAGAATAGATATTACAAAAAATATTTTGTATTCTTTTTCACGTCTCGCAACCTCTAGAGCTTTCCTATTTACAAGAATTGTGATTTTAAAATTGTTTTAATCCAAAACAAGAAGGACGAAATTAAGGGGGAAATGTCTGCTTAATACAGACAAGAGATGTATTAATATTAAGTTATCGGATAGGGCATAGTGTATGATAATAAATATCTCTTACTCTCTTAATACATTGTTCTTTATAATGTGGTGAGTTTCTCCGATTCCTACTACCGCTATTGAATTACACTTACTCGCAAGTTGCAACAAGAAGAAACATAAAAGCGTAGTGTAAAAATCTATTTTTTTTGTATTATAGACCCATGGCAGTTAGGGACTACCAAAATTACATAACGTTTAGAGCTCTTTGTTCATAAACATACTACAGAGAAATTCTTACCTTCGTTGAAAATAACGTTTGAGTAGCCATGCTATCGCGTTCCAATGTAGAACTTAGGGCAACCAAATGATGAACGAAATTCTTTAAAAAGATTAATGAGTTGTAGTTTGAATAACAAATTGTATGAATCAGTTATTTGCTCCAGCAATTTCTGAGCATTGTCCAATTGATCATACGAATAAAGGTACCCATTCTATAGATAATCCTATAGTTCGTATATTAATTAACAGGGGTGGCGCCTCTAGCGGAAAAGTTTGGCAAGGAACATCCCCATTCTGAATGTCGACATCAACGACATGTGCCATTAAGGTTTGGCTGCGCCTTTGGCCACCGCCAGAAAAGCAGTCTTTGAAATTTCTTCTACTTTCTAAAACCTAAAAAGACTGATGAAATATATATATCCGCACACTTTAGGAACCACTGGCTTAGTGTATATACGTATAAGCACAATACAACTTTTCCCATGTGTAAAAACTGGTTATGAATTGTTGATATGGAATACTGTTTGAATACTGAAAAAACTCACATCAAATTGCATAATGAAATCTGGTTATAGGTAAATCATAATTGAAGACTACAGGAGGCAAGTCAGTTTTTCATATTTTTACAGAATAGCAAATTGAAATTTTGAAATCAAATAATATTTATTCTTATTTATGTATGTCCTGTATTACATGTATTATGAAAAAAGCGTTTATTTCTTTGTATGAAAATGAAGTATGAAAGAAATTTATTCAAAAAGAGTACACAAGTTATGACAAGAACTTTCTCACTGTAACAGTTTACAGCATTATGAAGTGGTGCACAAATTCACTTTTTCAGGTTTAGGCAGTGCTGTTCTTATTGTTTCTGCCCCTTAGGTCCATGTGGCAGGTTTGTGTAGTAAACCTGAATCTCTCTTGTGAAGAACACTTTCAATTCCTGAAGATCTTTGAACTTTTCGTCTGATATTTGTAGAAGTCCCTCATAAGCTCTAGTAGGGTGTAGAAATTTGTTAGATTCCAGATGCGGTGTAAGGCTTCTGTCTTTTTTCTTCCCGCGCATAATTGTGGAAATCCATGCTGCATTGTAGTGTTCCCGATGCATGATCAGACGTGGACGGTCTCCTTTAACTTTCAGCTCCTTTATTGGTCTGGTTGGAATGAGGCATTTGCTGATGTAATAGTTTTCAAGGAATCCACTCCAGTCTCTGATCATCCCATCATCCACTTCTACAACTGTGAAGGGTTCTGGTTTAACTCGTGCGCTTTGGAACACTGCAACCCAGTCCTAGGAACTTCAGTTACAGTTCTTGTTTTTAGTAATTCCATATCCTTGTCGCATTCCATGTATGAATGTCCTCGTGTTGGAAATGTGACAATAACTGGCTGCAGACATTTCTTCTCATGAGCAACATAGTGTAAATCGGATAACAGTGTAATTTTTATTTTGGCCTCCTGCAGAGTCACAGAAAATATGTAAATGTTGAACGTCTTAGCTAAGAATGTTAGTAATGTACTCATTCAAAAACGATGTTACCTGATTTGGCTCTTTTCTGCCAATAGTTTCAGGATAAAAGTAGAAAATTGCCTTGTTGTCAGACAATTGGTGAATGTTGAAAGAAAAACACTTAATTGTTGTTTGTAGTAATGTTTGGACAACGGAGAGTTTTTGAAAATCCATGGAAATTGATTCAATCCGATGATCCTTCCTACTTCTTATTCTTGTCTGTCTTTTGCGCTCATAGAAAGTTTCTGCTTTCCTAATATGAACCTGATGCTGAGTTTCCATATATTTGATTCTCTTCTCTAGGTCATGCTTCAACCCTTCGTCTGGAGAAACTAATTGGGCCGTGAGTGATTTCTTATGTGCAAAAAATTCATCAGAGGTACTACATGAATCGCTTCTTGGGTAACCAAAGTCAATGTTAAACTTGGAATTAAAGATGGTACCGTATGTTTCATATAACACTGCAGTTTACAATTACAGGAATCTCCGATCTCGTAGTCAGGGCCCTAAATTTCTTGTTATCGTCCTTTATCTTCCTAAAATTCTTTCTCTTTTTACTACGGTGTGTAGATACACGTGGTCCTTCGTCACATTCACTCATTATGCTATGAATCAGATTCTGCACAAAATTTTACTCACAAAGCAACAGTCTAAAGAAACAAGAAATTCACGTTTGAATACTTACTATTGGGCAATCCATTGTAGAACATATCTCTGTAGTTTATAATGCTTCACCGCCTCCTTAGTTCTGAAATGGCCAATGCAATTGACGGTCACGTGGACGTTTAATGTTGGGCGGACGTCGGAAGAAAGCACAATTTAACAATGGAACGCAAAGTGCACAAAGCAATGATAGCCCTCACAAAACAAAACACAGCATGCAAAATTCCAATCCGACAGTGTTGCCACATGCAACGCGATCACAACAGTGGTGAAGTTACTTTCGTAAAATAACTTGCCTCCTTTTTCCCTTGTATTCAACTGACTTACCTTTTTCATCCCCTGTAGGCGAAATCTTCAAGATTTAATTTCTCAGTGACTAAACTCTCTGTTGTTCTGACATTGCGTCCACATCAACTACATCATTCAAGCTACATGAATCTGCAGTTAACTCATTTTCGACCATTTACTGGCTTGCATCCCTTTTCCCCCGTAGTCTTCAATTTTGAAAGTCTTATGTATTGAGAGAAAACAATTAAGCGGTCTTTTATGATAAAACAGAAATCAGTAAAATCATCAGTAATGTATTTTTCCGTAGTTGAAAAATTAAGTTGTAAGACCATTCCTTTTTGGAATTTGAGGTATGAATTTCACAATTACGTAATATTATATATTTTTTCACGATTCAATAAATATTGATCATATTAAAATTCACCTTACTAATCATGTTACAAATTATTCATAAATTATCATGTAATTATTTCTACCACGTTTCACTAAAATATACATATATTTAATTTTTTCGAATAAAGTGAATCATACGATGTCTCATGTCAATATCATGTTACGCGATACAATTAAAGTGACTCAGATAATCAGAATCAGCAAAATACAAGTAACAAAAGAAAACTGGATTCGAACTTACAACCTTCAGATTGCAAGGCAAAAACTGTACCACTGGACTACGTAATTTGACACGACAAGATACGTCAGTTATGAATCAAATATACACTTTCTATTCTTTTTAAGCTTGAAATAGGAATCAAAATGTAGTGATTTAACAACTTATACTTGCTTTGTAGTTACACAACTTACCTTTGCACGTTATTTTGTTTAATGTGTTGCGCTAATTGTGTAACACCGTGTCACGAAACAATAATTGTGCAGACCTAAAATGCTGAAGCGTGGCCTCGGATTACACATTAGAGAACTTGCATTTCTATCTGAAAATCAGCAATTTTAATACACTTGAAGTGAAAACCTCTAAAGATGTTTAGTAATTTCAAAGCATAAATGAACTGGTATATTAAGATATAAGCATTTCTGTGCTCCATTTCAAGTTTTCACATTGTACTCCTTTCTTATATGGGCCTCCCCCATGGCGCAGTGGTAGCGTCATTACCTTGTAATCGAGGGGTCCCGGGTTCGATACCAGGTGGAGGCACAAGTGGTTCGGATCCCACTTTAAACTGTAGGTCCAGTCCCGATTAGCCTTACTGTGCATAAAGTGGACTTAAAACACCAACTCAACTCAAAACTCCTTTCTTATATGTGGATAATGCAACACTTTTATGTGGACTTTCCGGGGTTAGATTCACATGCTCCCACGATTCGTCATCAGATCGCATGCATTTTGAATAAACAAGCTTACGACCCAACCTTATATAATTCTAATAACCCTGGAAAAAAGTTTGAAACTACACGATGGTTAGAACTTGAACTCATGTTTTGGAAGATCTTGTGTTTGTATTGATGGCATCTTAATTAAATGTTCTTAATACTAATTGAAAGCTAAATATGAATATAAATTGTTTTAATTAACGGAAATTATTTCTGGCTTTCAATTTTTATGGGATATATTAATATTAGTTAAGTGGCAGTCCTACGTCTCATACTTTCACCGAAAATATTCGTTGGTAAATATAGCTTATTTATATCTTCACTATTGTAAACGTAATACAAAGTAATACCTATATACCGTATTAATGATTTTGTAACTCTCCAACAAATAGTTGAAAGGTAAACCATCAATATTTGGCAACACAGATTTTTTTTTGCAAGAAATGTAATACATACTATACACACATGTAGGGTTGAATTAACTAATCTTACATTAACTCCGACATATTCCTAAATCCGAATCCACTATTGTCAGTAGTTTTTGGCACGTGAAATCGCTGCAGCAGTTGTTTGAACGGTTGCCGCACTGAAATGTAAAGAAATATGTATTACTAATAGTTTCTCCCCGTTTATGTATAAATTATATATTTTTATGTGATATCGAATAAACTGAAGAAAAATTTACACGGTGTGTTTTGTGATCTATGAATCCTCAAATTCTGCGGAACGCTACGAAAACAACATTGACGTTATTTTTCTGATTTTGAAAGGATTTGTGTTTGGACATTGCATAAATTATTGAGTTCTTTCTGGAGAGAGGCCAGCTACAGAAGTCTCTAGTCTCGAATATTTAATAACTTTAGTAACCCGATCATTTATAGAAGGATTCCAGATGTCCAGATTTAATTAGGACAGTCCATTCTTTACAGTCCCTGACCATATTTTTTTCGAACTGCATGCGCAGAATTTTACTTTCATTTAATTTATAAATGTATTATATTTCAATCATACATTTATTGCGGATGTTCAATGGTGCTGGTATAATATAATTAAATAGAATGGGAAAATATTGTTGATTTTCGGAATACATTACTATTCGAATACTTCAAACAATTGAATGTAAACAATAAGCACCAATCTGTATCCCGTGAGACAGCCTTAGTGTGTAAACGACTGTATGGTTCGTTACGTTCATGTATAACCTATATGTTACCGGGTAATTTCATTTTGACGAGTGTGGCATTCAAACAAATTTACATTTATTTATAAATTATTTTCTGAGCAACTTCAAATATGTAGGCTAACTCTATCATTTCATGTCATTTCATTTTCCTTGATCGAAGTTATTTAATTTCAAAATATTCCTCACCAATCTCAATTTTCAGCTACAGAAAATACATTTTGTGTAATTGCGACGGGTGACACGTCTGAGATATGACTTTAGAACCTTCGTGTCTTCCAGAAAACTCTGTGAAATATAGAGGTTCACTGAAACAACTAACTAACTAACTAACTAACTCTCTAGCCTTCTTTAAACCCAAAGTTCATTCCTGCAGCAACACGGGCCTTCCATCTGTCCCTACCTTGAGAAAGATCTATATACTCTTTTCCATCCCTACCGATTTAATTTAGGTCTATCTCAACGTTGTCCTTCCATCTTCGTCTTGACCTTCCTACAGGTCTCTTACCAATAGGTTTCTTAACAGTAATACTGTAAACTCCTCTCTCCTCTCCCATTCGTGCCACATGGCCTACCCACCTAAGTCTTCTTGATTTTATTATTCTAATCATATCTGGATATGAACACAAATTAAGTATTTCTAAATTCTGTAACCTTCTCCACTCACCTGTCTCCTCATCTCTTTTAGGTCCAAATATTTTCCTAAGGATCTTATTATCAAATACTCTCAATTTATGTTCCTCTTTCAATGTAAGGGACCAAGTTTCACACCTATATAATACTACAGGAAAAATAACTGTTTTGTATATTTTAACTTTTAGTTTCTTAGATATTAATCGAGACGACAAAAGTTTATGAAAAGAGAAGTAACATGCATTACCTGAATTAAGCGTACTTTTATTTCCTCTTTAATATTATTTTCATTTGTTAATATTACTCCTAAGTATTTGCATTTGGAAACTGGTTCAAACGAGTTGTTATCAATAATTAGATTTTGATTATTACGTAACACTTGGATTCGTCCTGTAAGCATATATTTAGTTTTCTCTTTGTTAACTTCCAAACCTATCTCTTTAGCAGTTTTGAAAAATATTTTAGCATTATTCTTAGTTTTATTTATATCATCCCCTAATAAGTCTACATCATCTGTCACACCATTTACTTTTCGTCCCTCGTTAGTTTCTTTTACCTTCCTAACAGCATATTCTAAGGTAAAATTAAATAGCAATGGAGATAATGAATCTCCTTGTTTTAACCTATCTTGAATTGTAAATGTGTCAGACACATTAATACTCACACGAATTTTACTTTCTGTTTCACTGGTGCATACTTTTATCATACTAACAAACTTCTTAGGTATTCCAAACTCTTCTAATATATTAAATAATTTATCTCTTTTGACCAAATCATACGTGTTTTGAAATCAATGAATAGCTGATGGACATTTTGATTATATTCCCATTTTTTTTCAAGTGTCTGTCTAATGTGAAAAATTTGATTTGTAGTTGATCTGTTACAGTTTAAATCCACATTGATAATCACCTATAATTTCATTAGCATATAGGGTTAGCCTTGCTAAATGAATGTTAGATAATATTTTATATGTTGTTGAGAGTACAGAAATTCCACGGTAATTATTGCACTTCATTTTATCACCTTTCATTTAACACAGAAACAATTATGGTTTCTTTCTACTGTTGAGGAATTTCTTCTTTATTCCATATTAAACAAATTAATTGATGAATTTGACATATTACTGAATTTCCACCATATTTAATTACTTCATCAAATATTAAATCAATGTCAGGGCATTGTTATTCTTTAGCCGTTTAATAGCATCTCTAACTTCAGTCAAGTTAAGTTCTGATATTAAAGGTTCTGCTGTGTGTACTTCATTTACTTCTGATTTATCTCCTACATGAACATGTAAAAGGTCATTAAAGTAGTTATTCCATCTATTTAGAATATCGCTTGGGTCAGATAGAAAATCACCGTCTTTATCTTTTATCAATTTATAAATCTCTGAAATTTTTGTTTTTGCTGTTTGTTTCAATTTCGTCAATTTTGCTTTTCAAGTAATCTCTTTTTTTATATACGTGCGGTTAACTTCTCGCTTTATTATATTATAATTGCTTAGATTTGTATCATCAGATTTACTTAACCACCTACGTCTAGTCTGATTTCTTATTTCTACCAGATTATGAGAGTCATTATCAAACCATGGCTTACTTTCGCTTGGTTTATGGTATCCTATACTTTCTTCAGTTGCTGATTCTATTGCGTTACGTATGTGCTCCTAATTCTTATTTACGTCTGTTTCATTTATATTTTGATCATCATTTAAATCCTGCAAAACATCAAATATATTTGAAAGTTTAATTTGGTAATCTATCTTAACTCTTTCATCAGCAAATTTTCCTATTTTAAAATGTTATAACTTTTAGATTTTGTTGCTTATGATTTATCACTGCGAGTATATCTCTTGATTTAGCAATTACTAAATAATGGTCACTGGCACAGTTAGCACCTCTACGTGTACAAACGTCAATTATACTAGTATGCCTTCTCTTATCAATGTGAATATAATATATCTGATTATGAGTTTTATCATCTGGAGAGAACCAGGTATATTTATTGATATCTTTATGTTTAAATATGGTACTTTTTACAATTAAATTCTTTGAGGTTGCAAAAGTAATGAATCTTATACCATTATCATTACTTAATTCATGAAGACTTTCCTTACCAATCGTGGGTTTAAATGTCTCTTCTTTGCCAATCTCTGCACTACAGTCACCTAACAGAATTTTCATATCCTACTGAGAAAATTTATCAAAGACCTGTTATAACTCAGCATAAAAATCATCTTTAGTATTATTATCTTTATTTTCCGTTGGTGCATGTATGTTTATTAAAAAAAAAATACACCACCTATCCTGCAAAACTGCATATGATGTCCCATAAATTATAAATTCTACTGTTTCAAGAGCCGAGATAATTCTAATATTTATGAAAAAGCCTGTTTGAAGATTATGATTTTCAGTACCAGCATAGAAAAAAGTATAATTTTTAGTTTTACAATTTCATCTCCTGACCACTTAACTTCCTGGACAACTACTACATCTAATTTATACTTCACTATCTCATTAACTGTACACTGAAATGCCCCAGGCCGGTAAAGGTTCAGAACATTCCAGGTTCCTTATGTAATATCCTTATTCCTAATGTAGATCTTATTCTTAGTCTAAGGACCTCCCAGAGTAGTCCCCGTCCAGAGATCCGAATGGGGGACTATTTTACCTCCGGAATATTTTACCTTGGAAACATCCATGGCCTCATATTGCTGTTTCTTGACATGTATTTTTACAGTGCACAGTTGTCAGCTCTACGCCTAACCCCCAATATGAATGGAGTACTGCACTTGTTGTTGGTCAGCGGATCCCTGGATCTAGCTGGGAGGATAACATTGTAGTCCACGAACCATACCCCACTTCTGCCGATTGTGGGACGCTCATAGAGCCATGACAGGGCAGCTTTGTAAATCCCAACGGAGCAAAATGTTCACCATTTCACTCTGTTGGTTGACTAACTGCAGTGAACTAGTCACTGGGCGATGAAGTCGTCATATCCCTACGCCTACTGAAACAACTTCAATTCACAAAGCAAACTTTACCCGACATTTTGATGTTCTTAGTTTTGTTTCTTTTTTACATTTTTGCCCTTGACGGGTGTGACATCATGCACATTGAGTTTTCTTGAAAAATGCAAAGGCTATGAATATTTTCATAAATCGATTCTGCATACTAAGGTTTGCTTCAGAAATGAAGTGGGATACATCAGAACTTAAGGTATAGAAACAATGAATGAGACAATTAGAACGAGGAACAAATTTACTTTTTTTGATGGTATAATAGTGTATCATAATGTAAATAAGTTAAGTGGGAACACCACACAAAACATCCCACGTCTACTATAAAACGTAATTGGTTTCAAACAATATATTATTTGAAAGCCATGAAAATAATATTTATATTAATATTTCAAAATTCTGCATAGTTTTACCTTAAATGTCATGCATAATATGTGTTACTATAAACAGAAATATATTAACGTTGTTTGTCCACTTTTATATGAAATGGCTCTAATAACATGTATGAGATGCAAATTATACAGGTTGGTAATTAAAAGATCAAATATGACCAAAACGTAAATTGGATTATTCAGAACGTAATAATAGTGATTGTATAAACAAATGAACACCAATTGAAATTCTAAACGTTTTGAGGTACTAACTTTTATGTATCCAACTAATAGTGGTATGTTTAGAACTTGTATTTTTCGATGTATAAAGATTTTGTTAATTCAAAAAGATATTACAAGAAAATTTACATCATTTGTCATACCTTCTACTTCTTCATAAGGCACTACATCTTCATACACTGAAAGTTTTGTCCTTCTGAACAATTTATCTCCATTTTTTCTGTACTGGATGCACTTCCACCATTTGTTGATCTTCACATCTTTCAAATCTTTAATAACACCATCCGTCCTTTTTTTGGTCTGCATTTGTTCTCTTGTTCCTACTGGGTTCCATCTGTATATCCCTTTAGCTAGCCTTTCATCTGACATTCTATGAAAATGTCAAAGCTATCTTAGTCCTTGAAATTTGACAAAGTTTAATACGGTGTTATTTTTAATTGTTTTGTATATTTCATTATTATTCCGGATTCCTCAAATATCATCGTCTTCTTTAATTGGGGCATAGATTTTTCTTATCACTTTCCTTTCAAATATTGACAAATTTTGTTTACAGGAGTCCTTTTACATGCATACGTAACTCTAGGTCTTATTATGGTATAAAAAAGCCTCAGTTTGACACTCTTTGATATTTGTTTACTTTCGATTAGCTCCAAATTGGCATAAAGAGCATTGTTTCCGGATAAAATTCTCTCTTTGATTTCTTCCTCTATTTTGTTATCTCCATTCATCATTGATCCTAGCTATTTGAAGGTTTCTGTCTGTTCTATATGATCATCATCTATAGTCAGGTGTTCTTAGCCTTTACCTCGCGTACATCTTAGGAATTTTGTTTTTGTGCATTTTATAATACTCCAATTTGCTTGGAAGATGTTTCAGCTGTTGAAATGTTTCAATTAAGGCTATTCTATATCTTGCTGTGAGTACTATTTCATCTGTTTAAGCGATGCATTATTTTAGTCACGTAGATATATTGCCTCTTAGATCCTCAGTGCTTCATAATTGAAACTATGATTGTACTAAATAATGTTGCCGCTAGAGGGCCACCTTGTTTCTCTCCTAGCTCTACTTTAAATTCTTCAGTAAGTTCATTGTTTATTTTGAATCTTGCTTTGTTGATATTTAGGGTCATGCTATTAGTCTCGTTAGTTTGTATGGTATTTCGCATAATTTCAGGTAGTTTGTGGCCTCGCTTCTGTAGACTGAATAAAATGTATGAATAATCAATAAATATGTTGTCAGGTCAATGTTGTATAAATGGAATCTATCAACAATTTGTCATACTATAAATATGTTGTCTATAGTTGATCTATTTGCCTGGAATCCCTTTTGGTGTCCTTCTAGTTTGATTTCAATAATCTCTGTTAATCTCTCATTTATAAATATGGCAAATATTTTGTACCCTATGTTTATCAGTGTTATTGTTCTATATCTGTTATATCTTACCAATGCATATTGAACCATTTGATTGGAACAAAAGAAAACATCATATCATAAACCATTCATACTGCAGTACACGAGTATAAATGCCACTAGATTTGCTACTAAGTTCTAGCTTACATTTATCCAAGCCTTGTGTGTGTGTCCAGACAAAATGTTGGTAATCTTAACGCCAGGAGGCTCACTACATGCGTTTCTGGGGATAGTGACAATACTGTATATTCTCTCGTTGTCTGTTGTGACTGTTCTCTATTACAGTACAAGTCAATATTTTTTCTACATTGTAAATTAAAATTATGTCATTTATATCTGTTGTAAACCTTAAATGATAATGTTCAAGTTGGTATAAAATGATCAATAATCTTTGTCTCCTATCTATGTTAAATTGTGTAGGGTCATTCCATGTCATATCATCCAGACGTTTGTAAAAATTATACACACCATCCCTGATTTTGATTAAATTTGGTATACTAAGACGCTCTTCCTCGACTTATTGAATGTCACGGTCATACATTTTTCAAAAAGGGATTAAAAAAAAATATTTCGTATTTCACATCATAAGTTGCCCAAAAGTTCAATCCATTTTTTTCTATATATCCACTTAACCTTACAAATAACTGTGTTAACTTTTGCAGAAATAAAGAAAATTACCACATGTTAAGTATTAATGAACAATGTATTATAAACAAATTTCGCAAGTACGAAGTATCCGTTCATATACCGTATTCAGCATACATTCATGTAATCAACTAAGATTTTACATTTCGATATCACATTTTCATATTTCAAGTTCTTTTACATATTAGTCACGATCTCAAGTCAACTTATAAGCATATGGAAAATTGTTCCAAGTTTCCAAGATTTTTTACGAGACGATTTGCACTAAACGCTCGATTATAACGAAGAACTATCCAAGACAAATTATGTGTCTTTGTGTATACTATAGACTTTCCACATTCCAAGCAAGCTAATTTTTCGTATTTTCAAAATAGGCCTTTCATTTATGTAGTTACATGCATGTATAACACTTATCTGAAAATTCAGTTTCAAGCGAAGATGGCTGCCATTTTACGTGATTCCATCGGGTCACTATTTTAATGTCCTTTGGACCTTTAATGCACTTTGCGACGCAATTTCGAGTATTGAATGCAAATATTGTACTTATCTGCACTGCTATATCACATTAGATCGACAAATCTTCACGTTATATTTAAATAGTTCCAATTTCAGTTTCCCAAAACTTTTAGCGACTCCATACTCGTCGTCGTTGATCTTTTAGATGAGGCAGTGTATCCAAACTCACACTGTTACAACTTTAAGCACAGAATACAAATTTGTTATTATTTTTCGAGTGACAAATATAGAATTGTACAGATATTATGCATGAAAATGCTTGTAAAATAAATTAGATACAATAAAATAGATATTTCAATATTCTATTACATGTTTACGTATTTTCTTTTTACCTTTTACAGTTATTTTAAGTTTTACAATTTTGGTGGGAAAAAGGTTATTTACGCACATCTTAGATTTTTCCCTTCATGTGAGTTGGCTATGTTTCACAACTTTACAACTTTAGGATTACTCTTCAAGGCGCTCATTTTAACAAATCGTAAGTTTATCGTCGAAAATCAACCAAAACTTATTTCAAATGGTTTGTACATGCTAGTAATACATTTTAGATACATGTTTGTGCCCAAATACTTATGAAAGATCAAGTAAAACCTGCTGAAACCAAACATATGTGCGATTTTGCATAAATTGGCAATTTACGGTAAGCATATTCTCGATACATCACAAACCAAATTACATCGCTGAATTTTAAAAATATTTTGAATGCTTGAAGTTTACATACGTAATTCAATTAAAACAAAGCCAAAGTGATGCAAATTAATTTTCTACAAATATAATCCACCAAATACGAACTCAAATCGTAGATTTCAAGTGATAGAATTATTTTATTTTTCACGTTATGATGGTACTCATTCTGATACCGTCATAATACGTATAGAACTTTTGATTCTGATTACTGTCGTGTGTGACGCTACGTATGTAAATGGACTGTACAGTTTATAAGACCTTTGGAATTGTAAATATGTTTGTAAAAAGAGACTGTATTTTCTTTCTTTTATAAATGGAGTTCGTTATAAATTGTTAAGTTGGAAATCAATGTTAAATAAATAATGTTGGATTATGCTGTACTTATCTTTTAAAATCAACTCGATACCTTGAGTGCAATCTGAGTGTGTTCCAGTACACAACAGAAGTATTAAATGGCGACGAGAAAAATATTTAACGGCGTCGTAAAGAATTAGGTTAGTTTTGTCTACGATTAATGGATTTAATCATTGCTGTAGGAACCATGTCGTACGTTCCAGGATTCGACCAATAAGATGCAGAGGAATGATCCATAAACTCTAATTTGAAGAGGTATGTTAATTACTGCCGTGTGTTCAATTTCTCTGAGGATAACAAAGTTCCTCGATTCATGTCTGCAATTGGTCACAAACCTTATGAAGTGTTACGTAAGTTATTCTCTCCAATAATACCAGAGAAGAAATAGTTCAAGGAAATCTCGGATAGGCTCATTTCTTATTATAAACCCAGCACAGTAGGCGCCCTCAGGGGGTGCTCGTTGCTATGTGCAGTACGTAAGCATTACGTCATCTAGGAGGATCGGGTTTGGGGGTGCTCATTGCTATGTGCAGTACGTATGCGCAGTCGCCCGAGGATGCATTATGTCATCTGGTAAGAATTGGGTTTGGTGCGGGGCACATTTAATATAGCTACTAACATGTAGCAAAAATCGGAACAAGCAGGTTGTTGATTTTGTAGCGTTCCATTTATTTTTATTTTATTTTTGTACTTGTAACCTGCAATCATGTCTAATTATGCTGTAGCAAGCTATGAAAACTATAACCAGAAAACTAAAGGAACTGACATAAAATATCATAGATTTCCAGTCGATAATTGCGTAAGTAAACAGTGGATTCATGCTTGTAGACGAAATGTAAAAAATGCAAGTGTGCTTTAACTAAATAAAGAAGTTCAAAATCTAACCGACAGTACTCCAAGAAAAGTCATTAATATCTTGAAAATGTGTTCAACTAGCGCGAAGTACGTAGTGAGCCTAACTGATTTGTTATGTACATTTTATGTACATATAAAGTCGGATTTATAATTACTAACAAATGTATTTATTTAACACAAACCAATGTTTATTGTGAATTGTATGTTCAAATTATTGTGAAAAATGTCGCACATGCGCATTTCGAAGATCGTGTATTGACTTTCAAGCTATTGGAAATGAAATTCACTTACATCTTCAATTCGAGTTACATAGCGTTGTTTGCACGATGGTAAATATTGCATGTGTGAATATTACAACCATCATTAAAATTTTTGCAACTTTGTTCAATTTTGGTATTTCACAAATACATTGTGGATAATTTTGTACCCTTTTACTCAATATAAACCAATGGATGTTACATTAATTTTTTGTAGTACATTTCTGTTAAAAAGAGCGACATCTATGATTACTGTAATGCAAGTTACTTCGTTAATGCACACATGTGTGTCGCATATCAGCCTTGAAGTATATTTTCCGGTTATACAACTCAGACACCCATGGAAATGGAAATGGAAAATCTGTGGACAAAGTCGTGCACTTGCACGGTCAATCATTGTGAGTTCATGTAACTTTTCTCCTTTATTGTTTAATTAAACTAAGAACTAAGATATGTTCATGGATATTCTCAAGACGTTTCATATACCGTGTGATCATAAATTTATTTCTATAGGCTTGAATTAGTAGGTTAAGACATTTAAGTTTGATATTCCTAGCACTCATCAAGTATTTCGAGTAGGTTAAGTTAGTTAAATTAGTACTTGTGTACATTGGTTAGTCTTCTGCACGTGTGTGTATCTAAAATTGTTCTTAATACGAAAAACTAGAACTGTGACAACGATAACTTTCAGCCAAATTTGAACCAGAGAAATTTAAAATATCTGCAAATTACGAACTGGAATTGCGTTTTCAAAGTCTGAAACTACTATTTTACAAACTATTTCGTCATTCTTCCTCCACAAAAAATTTTACAAAAAAATTTTGCATATAGAACTTTGATCCGTAAATTATTGTACAGTAATTAAATATATGAAGAAGGTTGGGGATTCTTTCGAATTTAGAGTAAGTTTCAAATGCAATCTAAAATTTTATCTAGATTGTAAATCGCTTCTTTCACTTGATAATTTGAAAAATAAAGTTAAATTATGGAGAACTGTAAAGATTGGATTTTAAGTACCGTATATCAGTATTAAAAATTTCGGATGCTATGTAAAATTTGAAATGTTCTTGGAAATGATTGCAACATTCTGAATGAATAAGAAGGAACGATTCAGTCAGAAAACTAAATATTAAGCTTTTGTACTGCGTTGTGTTAAATGTTGTAAATACAGGACTACTATTGGATTAAAAATTTCGGATATTTAAGTTTGGTCTCCAATTAAAAGTTAACCAGTAGAACCACATAAAAACGAGTTACATCAAAATTTAGCTTATTCAATTCTGTGTCAATCTATAGTTAGAACTTTTTTCGATTATTCTTTCTATTTTTATCGTCGTGAAAACAAAATTGGATTTTCTTTAGTTTGGCAAACTATCGCTCTCTTTAAAATTCTATAAATAATAAATAAATAATTTTATTTATAGATTAAATATTATAAATTTTACTTACCGTTATTTATTATCCAAACTCTAATATCCATAATTTATAATTGGATAATACTCCTGTTACGTTCTGTGAGGCCCGTAGTATCTCGGAGGCCTCTGTCGATCTCCGGTGGGGAGTTGTTAGAACAGCGCACTACGACGCCAGGGGTCCCGGGTTCGGATTCAATCGGGTAAGACATTGATTTGTCCTTAATGAGAAAATTGATAATTTAGTAAATGTGATAGTATATGTGGAAACAAAGATTAATTGATTGATTTGCTTTATTTTACTTCGCTTCTTGTGCCACTTTTGGGTAATTTGCGAAGATGAAATAATGGATTTGATGAATGAACACTCACAAACATCCATGCCCAGGCCAGGATTCGAATCCGTACCCCTAGCGTTGAAGCGCGATGTGTTAACCACTACGCCAAGGAGGCCGGCTTGTGGAAACAAAGAAAGAGAACGACGGGGGGTGGGGAGGACTACCGTTTATGGATTTTCGTAGAATATAGAACAAAAGGGAAACGCCAAGACAGTGACATTTGGAGACTTGGTGGTGGTTAAAAACCACTCCTTAAGCTCCCTACTAGATGGGATCATTCAAAAGTTTTATGTTGTGGATAGAGCCTTAACTAGTAGACAAAGTGGAAAATAATGTTGTGACATCGCTAATTTCAAGGAATAAATAATTATATGGTAAGGTTAACTTAGATAACTTGAAATTCGTGCATTTTTCGGAGGATAAGAAGAAAGAGTTTGTACTTTAAAACTAAGTTTCCTCCAGGTAGATAACTTCCTTCCTGAAACTTATTTTCGAAAAGGAAGGGGCAAATGATTTCATCCATATTTTTATGTGACGTCACAACTTTAAAATATGTCACTAATATCTTTATTCTGAGCAAAGAAAGCGTAATTTCCGTGTTATTATATGTAATATTGCACCTTGTTTGTAATGTATATATTTCGTTTAATATTTATTGTATTTTATGCTCTACTATGAGTAGTTCAATGTATCTTTAGATTTGCGAGAGTGCACTGTGTTAATTTGAATTTTTAATATGTATAGATGTCAGTTTTGTTGATTGCATCCTTTTGTAGATAGTGAGTGATTCATCTGTACTTGAATCTATGTTCTCGAAAATAGTATAGATAATCTATAGTATAGAAGCGAAGATATCGCGTAAGAAATAACACACATTTGCCACAGATCGTCCAAGATTTTAAAATCAAAAATATCTCCACGGTGTTGTGCATAATCTTGGTATGGTAGTTCGGGGCGCAAGCTAAGCCTACGTGATCATATGTATGCTGTTGGCCATGCATCGATTCTATGCACAATACTGCAACCATTCTATGTTAAGAAAAAAAGCTAGCCCAAGGATTAATTTGTGATAAAAGGCTAAAGAGCAAATATTGGCTCAGTTATTATTGCATATCTGTTGGTATGGTAATTCTGGGCGCAAGCTAGGTCTATGTGATCATAGACATGGCGATAGCCAAGCATTCAGTTTATGCGTTTTATTTGAGTCAAATTATCGTCAAAGCGAAATCTTTACCTTCGTACTAAGGTTGTTTGCAAGTAGTATAATTGATGATATTACTGGCTCACTTATAGCGTAGAAAAGAAGAGCTCATATGATTAAACAGCCCGATTTGCCTACACTTAAAACTATGCCAAGATGCCCTTATTCCCCAATTCTTCAAGTGTGATATGCTCTCAATCCCAAGAATCATGAATCCTAGTGTAGAAAAAAAGAACCCTCAATAGACAGATTTGCCTACACTTAAAACAATGTCAAGGGGGGCATATACCCCAATCGGCCATGTGTGTACATATTTAAATCTAAAGAATTTTGAATTCTAGTGTAGAAAAGAAGAACTCCTATCAGCCAGATTTGCCCATGTGTGTAAAAGCTACATCTCTCAGCTTGTTGTCCATAAACTTGTCAAAAATATGCCCCCCTTGATATTGTTTTGACTACACTTAAAACTAGGTCAAAAATGCTCATAAGAGCTTTTGCTTACACAATAATATAATGTAATATATGCTTAAATACTTGTTGCTGTTATGTTAATATGTTACCTGGAATATGCTCAATATTTTAATTGGACACCAGCCTCAACTTGCATATCTAGTACTAAGACAATGCATTGTGCAGAAATCTTCTAGAATTGCTCTGTGACTCTCTCATTTCTTACATCATAAACATATGATTTTTCCCCTATGAGAATAACACTACATATAGTGTCATCAGGGAGTGTATCGTGGAATTCACAGATAATTTTAATGTTTGTCCTGTCATTAACCACAACTTGTTTTCTTTTGGAAGTGTTGATGACAAACATGGGTCTCTGTGCTTTGAATTCATCTGGTGTGTAATACATGTCAGTATTGCCAGTAGTGATCCTTTTGTATGCTGTAAATGCCTCATATAATTTAAGGAAATCATCCTTGGACATGTCTAAATTATAATTTTCTCTAGGAAATACCTCATTTCTGCCATTTTTAAGATATATGTTCTTGATGTTGCAGTTATCAAATTTACTTGAATTTTTTTCCTGATTATTGTGTCTTCCAGTCTGAAACAGTACCACCACAAAATGTGCCATGTCATATTGTATACTGGAGAATGAATTTGTAGCATCAAACTCATAATAGGTACCAGCGGCAGGCTTCTGTACACATTGATATGTATAAAATTGTAAAGGTACTTGTGGATTTTTTATTATATCTGCTTTGTATTTAAGAGCATAACTGGCTTCATATTCAACAACCGGGATTCTTAGCTCCATAGTCTGAATAATGCACTTGCCCTCATCAGGTAGGGTATTAGGCAGAGCTTCCCCTGTAGAGTTTAATGTACTGTACCTCGTCAAAGCATTATTATCATTGGCAGCTCTTCTAAATGTGATTCTTAAACCACCCTTCCACATAATATCTTTGAAATCTGAGAAGAATCCAGGCAACAGGCGCATAGGGAACAGCACTGTGTGGCTCTTAGATAATATTTTATCACCAGCCTCAAATCCACCTATTTTGTAGTAAGAAGCCTCGGTTTTGGATAATTTTAGTGTGGCCAAAGCTGTGGAGGTAATGCCGGGATAATCCACTCTGTTTATAACAACACCATGTTTTCTGATCTCAATTTCAGAGAACAGACGCGGCACAAAATTGTCTACCAATCTTATATTTGAATTTGCCGGATAATCTGTACCATCGAGCTTTACAACATCAAATTTGATGTATAGATCTGCTCTGTGGGGGTGTATAAAGCCATCCCCTACATCAAGATCAACCTCAATCTCTGTGTTGGGTTGATTTAAATTGCAAATGTCCTTCTGTTTGGGGGGAATGATTGTAGCTCATAACTCTCAATATTTTCCATTTTTTTTCTTGTATGTATTTTTATTTAAATATTAATCTCTATGATTGCAGTTGTTGTGGCTCCAGCAAAATAAACTAATTCTTCTTTTTCATTAGTGACCATCAACTCAATGTTATCTATTCTATTATGGCACACAGGAAAATATAATGTTGGGGATGGAGTGTAGATGATTGGCTCCATAAATTCAGAGTTAAGTTTGAATGTTGCAATGATGCCAGTTTGTTCGTGAGTGCCTATGCCATTTGATTTGGTGATCATACCCTCGGCCACATTACAGTGAATATTCAGAGTCTCTATGGCTAAGAATTTAGGTATATTAATAGCAGTGTGTTTGATGGCTGGTTCAAGTTTTGTGTTGTTCTGGAAGCCTAATAGCTCTCCTATAGTACCCAGATCTACTGTCTCTGTAGCAGACACAATCTCTACTCTGTGAGTGAGAGAATTTTGAGTTAACACTATACCTCTGGTAACTGAGCATTTAGAGTAGACAGATTATACTGCTCTGGAGTGATGACAATGTTTTGGTCACCAATTGTAATTGTGTTGTTATGGTGTGTAATATTAGGGATCAAGTACATGCCATAGAATGCTCTAAGAGCTATTGTTTTGGGATAAACTATATCATCATGTAGTCTCAGCTTCAATATTGAATTTTGGCTGGTAAGATGGAATACCCCCATGATGTTTTAAATACCACAAGGCTTTTTGAAAATTTTCAATTGATGGTCTATTTATTTGAGACATATATCTAAGAACAGATAAACACAAATGTCCACAATTAACATCTTTAAGTTTTCGAACACGGGCATTATTGTAATAAAGATTAGCTGATTTTAGATATTTTATTAAATTTTCAGGTGGAACACCTCCAAATGAATCAAACACAAATGCCTCATTTTTTAAATATTTAAGATAACAAATCCAGTGAGTGCCCTGATTTTTGTACTTATCCAAATTAACAATGCCACACTCTTTGTTGAGTGGTTGTTCTGGTAAAGAATCAGACATGTACACACCTCTAAAATTTTTGATGCCCAGTGGCTTGATTAAAGCTTCAATATCTTGGTTTGTAAGCGGCACTTGTTTTTTTAAACATATTCATGGCTCTCTTAACACCTTTGCCTTGTTTCTCCATGGCCAGATTATGGCGCTTCATTTCATCTAATTCTGGCCTATTTTTCTTGGCATCTATTACTGTTTTTGCTATAGCAGCTGATCCCCCAGCCAAGCTCCCAACAGCCCCAAGTGCTGCTAAGATGGCCCGGATAGTAAATATAAATCCACCCACATGTGATTTTTTTCTAGATTGTTGTAATTTTTTTAATTGGGGGGTGCTAAGCAACAATTTCATACCATGGCCCTTGGCAATACAAGAGCTTTTTTTCTTGCGCTGCTTTTTGGTTAAAAGACTATCAATAGTTTTAAGAGATTTAAGACCTGCATAAGGTATTTGATACATAACACCCTTGGCCTTCATTGTAGGTTTATTATATACATATTCACAGCCCCCACCCCAGTTTTTGTTTGGTGTTCATAGCTATGGTGGTTCCCAATGCTGCTATTATTTCACTTAAAGAAGCATCTTTGCTTACAAATCTACCAAATGCAGCCTCTTCTAATTTCTTGTCTGCAACATGTATCTTGTCAAGTTCAGTATGTGTGTTGTATGCTATGTCATGGTCTCTGCAAGCAGCATCTAGGGGATTAACACCAGGATCACCTCTGTTTAATCTATGGTCCAATTTTGTACCGGGACCACAATACTGATAGCCTGGAATGTGTAGTTCAAATGGCAGCTTGTTTATAATGTCATTAACCAACCCCCGACCCTCAGAAATATTCCAAAATTTAGGTGGTAGAGTATTAATAATTTTTATAAGATATCCAATCCCCTTAGTGTCATTCACTATAAAATTAGACAATTTTGTGCTTATCATGTCCATAATTCCAACCTTTTCATTGTAAAAATTGTGGTTGCCAGCATTTTCCTCCCCAGCTATCACCAATAACCTATCTACAAGTTTCCTGACATCATCAACCCACACAAATTCTTTAGGCAGGGCGTTGTATTGTTTGATTCCACTGCCTGTCTTGATCTGTGACCATATGGGCTTGATTAAATTGTTGTATTTTGCTCCACTGCTAGACTTGACACCTTTTTGTGTGGGATCATTGTTCTGGTATAGAGCATCTGATTTTATTAATATTTCCTTGTAGTGCTCATAATCTTGATCTGTATAGCTGTCAGGCCTTTTCCTAGTCATCAGTTCCCACAACCCAGGTGTGCCGGGATATTTATCATAAGCACCTTTTTCTCCAAGATGAGATTCTGAATATACAATTAGATCATCTCCCATAAATGTTACTCTGAAATTGCCAATTCTATGTATGATGCTACCATCACGCTCTGAGTCAGCATATAAGCCAAATACCTCATCTTTGTTGTCTTTAGGTGTGCTTAAATATTTTTGAGCAAGAAGACCCAATTCAATAGGATCCTGAGTAGCTTCAATTCTTCGAGGAGCAACAGGACTAGGTGTATGAATACTGGAAAGTGTGGTGATTGGATAATCTAATATATTCCTTGCAGCTACAGGTACAAGCTCTGTGATCAAATTTTGATTTTGCTCTGTAACAGTTTTGATATTTTTACCTAATTCACTAATAGCATCAATAATAGGCTGTTCTGTTTGTTGTGTTGTTCATAAATTCCTCGTTTCTCTGATTTCCATCCCTTAAATCTTTTTACAAGATAATCTCTTAATTTAAGATCATCAATAATCGGCCTTTTCATGGTTATTTATATATGTTTCAATGTCTAGAAAATTGTTGATTTTATTTCTGTATTTGCCACTATTGGGTTTTCTTGTCATATCAGTTGTGACAAACCCATAGCTGTCCTGGTTCCAGCACCTACTGCAAAACTTGGAAAAATCATTGTAGCTCAAGGCCCCACCTACATATTCATCATGTATGTGTTTGAGGTTGGTATGATCTTGATGAAACACACATATAAAATTCCTGTTGTCTCGGATCAGCTGCTTCGGTATTTTAGAAAAATTCTGTGCCAGGTAGAAGCAATCAATGTTTTTGTGTCGGCCCTGTGTAAAGAAATTTCTAACCTTGTTTTGATTATCCAGTATAATGTCATCAAACAGAACAACAGAATTATCGAGACATTCATGGAGTGGCTTAACATCTGATTCAAAAGTGGCAATATCCAATCCATCATATAGCTTCATCAGCTGCTGATATTTTAATTGTTCCAAGCTCTTAGAGAAGACATACAAGTGCCTGTTGGGTGCCAATAAAAAATTATCAATCATTAGTGTAGTTTTACCACAAGCCGATCCCAACAATAAGACATCTAATATTATCAGGCAGCAACTTGCCATTTCTCTTAATCTGCTGTTCAGGTTTTGGCAGCCTCTTTATAACATCCCAGGTGCTCATATTATCACTTTGTCTGCATCGATCCAGCTGTGTTCTGGAAGTCCTAGCCATTTGACAAATAACTTGTTGCCTTTTCTGCGGATGATTTTTTCTATGAGATATGTGTCAGGCTGTTTAGTTTTGTTGAGTTCTTCTTCATAGAACCGGCCTTTGAGAATTTCTCCTCGGTGGTCTTTTATTATATATGTGTTAAGGATCCCAGGTTTAATTTGAACCACTGTAAATAATTCAGTGCTCCAGTTTCTTCTAAATCCTCTTTTGAATAAGTGCTTATATTTGCTGATTCTTACTTGATCACCCACCTTGTATTTGGCTTTTCTTGTTGTTGGCTGGTATCTAGGATAATAAACAGTCGTGAGCAATTTTTGCTCATCAGATGAAGTTACTTCAGAGGGTTTCATGTTGATTGTGGAATGGACCGAGTTGTTATATTTATGTAGAAGTTCTGGAAGAATATTAAGCCATTAATAATTACCTTGAAGTGTAAATTGTTTATACATAAGATTTTTTAGGGTTTTGTTGAATCTCTCTACAATTGAGGCCTTGAGATCACTGTAACTCGATTGTATTGACTGGCTTTTAATAAATTGTTGGAACACCGAATTATAGAATTCTTTGCCATTATCTGTTTGCAAATAGCGCGGTGATCTTCCACTCTGATTGATGATTGTCCTGAAGGCTTCTGTAACACATTTTCCAGTCTTGGATTTGAGTGGCAAAGCCCAGGCAAATTTTGAAAATGTGTCTATTACAGTGAGTAGATACTTGTAGCCCTTGTTGATTTTGTCTAAGTTTTTCAGCTGTCCACTTGCCATCTCAATCAAGTCGCTCTGCCATAAATCATCTATGCCTTTTGTGACTACTGGCAGTCTCTTATAATTATGTCTGGCTTGTCTGTGTAATTCATCAACAATAATTTCTCTAGACATAATATGAAAACAAGAATATTCCAACTATAGGGTGTTCAGCAGCTGATACTACAGGATTTTCTAAATATAATTTGTCTCCTATTTGTATATGAAATTCCAGAGAGCCATCATCTTCAGCATAAGATGTTTCTAATGTATTGGGATCTGTAAAATCCTCTAACTCTACACTGGTGATTTTTGGTTTGTTGTCAGGATTTGTTATTGATAAGGTGGGGTAGTGGTGTGCCTGTGGTTGTAGCCAATATTTGATCTTGATTGGTCTCAGTGTGCCCCCAACAAAAAACTGGTAATAAAATTGTGCAGGGGACAGCATATATATTTTGCCACCTGGTGTAAATGGTGAATCATATTCTTTGTTGGAGATGCTGTACAATTCAAGAATTACTGTATGTTTAGGATTCTCGATTATGCCTGTAATTTCTTTTTCTGCTGTAAGCAATCTGCTTGTTACATCAAAAATTTTCTAGACATTGAAACATATATAAATATCCATGAAAAGGCCAATTATTGATGATCTTAAATTAAGAGATTATCTTGTAAAAAGATTTAAGGGATGGAAATCAGAGAAACGAGGAATTTATGAACAACACAAACAAACAAAACAGCCTATTATTGATGCTATTAGTGAATTAGGTAAAAATATCAAAACTGTTACAGAGCAAAATCAAAATTTGATCACAGAGCTTGTACCTGTAGCTGCAAGGAACATATTAGATTATCCAATCACCCCACTTTCCAGTATTCATACACCTAGTCCTGTTGCTCCTCGAAGAATTGAAGCTACTCAGGATCCTATTGAATTGGGTCTTCTTGCTCAAAAATATTTAAGCACACCTAAAGACAACAAAGATGAGGTATTTGGCTTATATGCTGACTCAGAGCGTGATGGTAGCATCATACATAGAATTGGCAATTTCAGAGTAACATTTATGGGAGATGATCTAATTGTATATTCAGAATCTCATCTTGGAGATAAAGGTGCTTTTGTTAAATATCCCGGCACACCTGGGTTGTGGGTACTGATGACTAGGAAAAGGCCTGGCAGCTATACAGATCAAGACTATGAACACTACAAGGAAATATTAATAAAATCAGATGCTCTATACCAGAACAATGATCCCACACAAAAAAGAGTCAAGTCTAGCAGTGGAGCAAAATACAACAATTTAATCAATCCCATATGGTCACAGATCAAGACAGGCAGTGGAATCAAACAATACAACACCCTGCCTAAAGAATTTGTGTGGGTTGATGATGTCAGGAAACTTGTAGATAGGTTATTGGTGATAGCTGGGGAGGAAAATGCTGGCAACCACAATTTTTACAATGAAAAGGTTGGAATTATGAACATGATAAGTACAAAATTGTCTAATTTTATAGTGAATGACACTAAGGGGATTGGATATCTTATAAAAATTTTTAATACTCTACCACCTAAATTTTGGAATATTTCTGAGGGTCGGGGGTTGGTTAATGACATTATAAACAAGCTGCCATTTGAACTACACATTCCAGGCTATCAGTATTGTGGTCCCGGTACAAAATTGGACCATAGATTAAACAGAGGTGATCCTGGTGTTAATCCCCTAGATGCTGCTTGCAGAGACCATGACATAGCATAGAACACACATACTGATCTTGACAAGAGACATGTTGCAGACAAGAAATTAGAAGAGGCTGCATTTGGTAGATTTGTAAACAAAGATGCTTCTTTAAGTGAAATAATAGCAGCATTGGGAACCACCATAGCTATGAACACCAAACAAAAACTGGGGTGGGGGCTGTGAATATGTATATAATAAACCTACAATGAAGGCCAAGGGTGTTATGTATCAAATACCTTATGCAGGTCTTAAATCTCTTAAAACTATTGATAGTCTTTTAACCAAAAAGCAGCGCAAGAAAAAAAGCTCTTGTATTGCCAAGGGCCATGGTATGAAATTGTTGCTTAGCACCCCCAATTAAAAAAATTACAACAATCTAAAAAAAATCACATGTGGGTGGATTTATATTTACTATCCCGGCCATCTTAGCAGCACTTGGGGCTGTTGGGAGCTTGGCTGGGGTATCAGCTGCTATAGCAAAAACAGTAGTAGATGCCAAGAAAAATAGGCCAGAATTAGATGAAATGAAGCGCCATAATCTGGCCATGGAGAAACAAGGCAAAGGTGTTAAGAGAGCCATGAATATGTTTAAAAAAACAAGTGCCGCTTACAAACCAAGATATTGAAGCTTTAATCAAGCCACTGGGCATCAAAAATTTTAGAGGTGTGTACATGTCTGATTCTTTACCAGAACAACCACTCAACAAAGAGTGTGGCATTGTTAATTTGGATAAGTACAAAAATCAGGGCACTCACTGGATTTGTTATCTTAAATATTTAAAAAATGAGGCATTTGTGTTTGATTCATTTGGAGGTGTTCCACCTGAAAATTTAATAAAATATCTAAAATCAGCTAATCTTTATTACAATAATGCCCGTGTTCAAAACTTCAAAGATGTTAATTGTGGACATTTGTGTTTATCTGTTCTTAGATATATGTCTCAAATAAATAGACCATCAATTGAAAATTTTCAAAAAGCCTTGTGGTATTTAAAACATCATGGGGGTATTCCATCTCACCAGCCAAAATTCAATATTGAAACTCAAATTACATGATGATATAGTGTATCCCAAAACAATAGCTCTCAGAGCATTTTATGGCATGTACTTGATCCCTAATATTACACACCACAACAACAAAATTGCAGTAGGGGATCAAAAAATTGTCATCACTCCAGGGCAGTATAATCTGTCCACTCTAAATGCTCAATTACCCAGAGGTATAGTATTAACTCAAAATTCTGTCACTCACAGAGTAGAGATTGTATCTGCTACAGAAACAGTGGATCTGGGTACTATAGGAGAGCTGTTAGGCTTCCAGAACAACACAAAACTTGAACCAGCCATCAAACACACTGCTATTAATATACCTAAATTCTTAGCCATAGAGACTCTGAATATTCACTGTAATGTGGCCGAGGGTATGATCACCAAATCAAATGGCATAAACACTCACAAACAACCTGGCATCATTGCAACATTCAAACTTAACTCTGAATTTATGGAGCCAATCATCTACACTCCATCCCCAACATTATATTTTCCTGTGTGCCATAATAGAATAGATAACATTGAGTTGATGGTCACTAATGAAAAAGAAGAATTAGTTTATTTTGCTGGAGCCACAACAACTGCTATCATAGAGATTAATATTTAAATAAAAATACATACAAAAAAATGGAAAATATTGAGAGTTATGAGCTACAATCATTCCCCCCAAACAGGAGGAGATTTGCAAATTTAAATCAACCCAACACAGAGATTGAGGTTGATCTTGATGTAGGGGATGGCTTTATACACCCCCACAGAGCAGATCTATACACCAAATTTGATGTTGTAAAGCTCGATGGTACAGATTATCCGGCAAATTCAAATATAAGATTGGTAGACAATCTTGTGCCGCATCTGTTCTCTGAAATTGAGATCAGAAAACATGGTGTTGTTATAAACAGAGTGGATTATCCCGGCATTACCTCCACAGCTTTGGCCACACTAAAATTATCCAAAACCGAGGCTTCTTACTACAAAATAGGTGGATTTGAAGCTGGTGATAAAATATTATCTAAGAGCCACACAGTGCTGTTCCCTATGCGCCTGTTGCTAGGATTCTTCTCAGATTACAAAGATATTATGTGGAAGGGTGGTTTAAGAATCACATTTAGAAGAGCTGCCAATGATAATAATGCTTTGATGAGGTACAGTACATTAAACTCTACAGGGGAAGATCTGCCTAATACCCTACCTGATGAGGGCAAGTGCATTATTCAGACTATGGAGCTAAGAATCCCGGTTGTTGAATATGAAGCCAGTTATGCTCTTAAATACAAAGCAGATATAATAAAAAATCCACAAGTACCTTTACAATTTTATACATATCAATGTGTACAGAAGCCTGCCGCTGGTACCTATTATGAGTTTGATGCTACAAATTCATTCTCCAGTATACAATATGACATGGCACATTTTGTGGTGGTACTGTTTCAGACTGGAAGACACAATAATCAGGAAAAAAATTCAAGTAAATTTGATAACTGCAACATCAAGAACATATATCTTAAAAATGGCAGAAATGAGGTATTTCCTAGAGAAAATTATAATTTAGACATGTCCAAGGATGATTTCCTTAAATTATATGAGGCATTTACAGCATACAAAAGGGTCACTACTGGCAATACTGACATGTATTACACACCAGATGAATTCAAAGCACAGAGACCCATGTTTGTCATCAACACTTCCAAAAGAAAACAAGTTGTGGTTAATGACAGGACAAACATTAAAATTATCTGTGAATTCCACGATACACTCCCTGATGACACTATATGTAGTGTTATTCTCATAGGGGAAAAATCATATGTTTATGATGTAAGAAATGAGAGAGTCACAGAGCAATTCTAGAAGATTTCTGCACAATGCATTGTCTTAGTACTAGATATGCAAGTTGAGGCTGGTGTCCAATTAAAATATTGAGCATATTCCAGGTAACATATTAACATAACAGCAACAAGTATTTAAGCATATATTACATTATATTATTGTGTAAGCAAAAGCTCTTATGAGCATTTTTGACCTAGTTTTAAGTGTAGTCAAAACAATATCAAGGAGGCATATTTTTGACAAGTTAATGGACAACAAACTGAGAAATTCTGCCTTTTACACACATGGGCAAATCTGTCTGAGAGGAGTTCTTCTTTTCTACACTAGAATTCAAAATTCTTTAGATATAAATATGTACACACATGGCCGATTGGGGTATATGCCCCCCTTGACATTGTTTTAAGTGTAGGCAAATCTGTCTATTGAGGGTTCTTCTTCTCTACACTAGGATTCAAGATTCTTGGGATTAAGAGCATATCACACTTGAAGAATTGGGGAATAAGGGCATCTTGGCATAATTTTAAGTGTAGGCAAATCGGGCTGTTTAATCATATGAGCTCTTCTTTTCTACGCTATAAGTGAGCCAGTAATATCATCAATTATACTACTTTTGCATTTTAATCACAATAAATAAAGAATACAACCTTTCATTACAGTATCTACTGCAGTAATGTGGTGTCATTTATCTGTGCTGCGAAGCATTGTCTTTGCCTGATACTATCCCTGTACCTGAGAGAAGTCTGTGTACTTCATCGAGTGTCATCGCTCACCGCTGAGTATTACTGAGTTATTAATAATAAGAATAATACAACTACATAGTAAAAAATCTATTAATAATACTTTTTAATAATAAAGCAGCTTGAACGTTTTTAGTTAATGTAACTGTTGTGTGGGGAAATCAGTTCTGTCGTCTAGATTTGTACATAATTAACTGTTATTTACAATATCCGCTTTTAGGAAGAAGTTGGATTCAAATTATGATCCCCTAGTTAAATTGTGAGTTGACTGAAATTTATGCATGGGACACTTGTTCTGCACACAATGTCACAGGAAGTAATTCAATGAACTCTGATGTTCGTCATTTCATGCATATATTAGATAAATGTGACACTTGTATAAAAGCTAATGATATTGAAGAGATGGTTGATATACTAAAGGAAGAATTTCATTCTACATTTTAGCATGCCTATAAAGAACTTTAAAGCTGATATTCCATTAAATCCAGGCACAATTGTAAATATTAACAGATTTCACAATGTGCCGTATGGAATTAACGGTAAGCTGAAATCAGAATTGGATAAATTGGTAGAAAATGGCATTTATGAAAGAGTCGACACTAGTGAATGAGACAGTCCAATGGTTGTTATTAAAAAGTAAAATGGAGATTTACGCATTTGTTGCAATCTGAAAAGTACATTGAAAAAATATGTAGGAAATGCTTCTTATCCACTACTACATTTGGAAGATATTTTCCAGAAAGTTATATAAAATACCATATTTGATAGCCTGGATTTACAAATATCTTATTAGCAAATAGCTTTAAGTGAAAAAGAGAAAAGGTTGCTAGTAATGAACACGATATATGGATTATTACAACACACAAGATTACCGATTGGAGTTAAAATTTCTTCTCAAATATTTCAGAGAATAATTGAACAAATATTGCATGATCTACCTTACGTAATTCCATATCAAGACGATATTTTAATTTGTGGATCTGGATTGAAGGAAACAGTTAGCAGATGTATTGAAGTCATGGACAGGTTAGCTCAATAAAACGTGAAAGTTAATTTGAAAAGTTCAAATTCTTTCAATCTTCTATTCAATATTTGGGATATGAACTTTCTGCAGATGGAATTAAAACATGCTAATGTAAGATTGAAGCATTGTTTAATTATCCACGTCCGCTTGAGGTGAAAGAATTGAAGTCGTTTCTGGGAAACATTTTTTTTTCGCAGCTGTATTCGAAATATAGCTATACTGATTCCAGCCTTGCACAATTTATTAAAGAAAAATGTGCATTGGAATTGGAGTGATGACTGTGAAAGTCAGTACAAAAAGGTTAAAGAAACATTGAGGTCATCAACAGCTTTAACTCCGTTTGATACGATACATGCTTGGAGCTATGTATTAGGAGCTCAGATATGCCATAGAATTTAAACGCAGTATCGACCACTGTCCTCAAATGAGGACAGTAAA
The DNA here is from genome assembly GCF_977018435.1 of Lepisma saccharinum. NCBI lineage: Eukaryota > Metazoa > Arthropoda > Insecta > Zygentoma > Lepismatidae > Lepisma > Lepisma saccharinum. The sequence goes on from NC_139238.1 coordinate 51,453,154, forward strand.
ATGACGTCATTACCCTGTTATATCAAGTGATTATATTGAATAATTTTTACATCCTGGAAACGTTTTAAGTCCACCCAATGTATTTTGTACATTTGATATTTTCTTTTTCATAGCCTATATATTTTTAATTTATTTTCCAAAATTCCATATTGTAACCCGGATGTCAAGGTAAACATATTTTATTTGAAAAATAAATATATTGCTTTTGTGCAATAAATGTGTAATGATTCTGTATTCTAATTCTAAAAGTCTTGAATTTTACTGAGAGTGTGGAATTTTAGCTCCATTGTTGATTATTTACTCTCTTAGTCATGTTTTATTAGGGTGTCCTCAAATGAGAACAGTGGTCTAATGTGATGTACTAACTGATACCAATTATAACATTTGCTATTCTCTTAGTAATGAAAACGTTTTGTTTTATAAACTGGCCTTCTTGATATAAATGCTGATTGTATTGTTTTACACATATTTATACCTATCTCTGACCATCAGTAATTTTTACAGATAAAGACAATGGCCGCTATGAATGCTAGAGAATATCTAACCCTGAAGGAGATTGTAGCCACTTTAGAAGAGTTAGAGGATGCAGATGGAACAGATATTGTGGCTTTGCCACAAGGGCGGTGCCAGAAATTTTTTACCGGGTGGGCAGAAGTTGTATATTGATAGATTAGTGTGGGCAGGTATAAATGTAAGGCGATATATACCTGTATGTATGACATATATGTATATGTATCCCCTCCTCTCGTACACTCCCAATTTCCCTGCACTTCTTTTCCCTTTACTTTTTTACTCCCTAATGCCATCTTATATCTTTCTTTCTCAACTTGTTACCTCTTTCTCCCTTCCAGAATATAATATGGATATAAATACGCGGATTCAATTTCACGGTTGGTCTGTACAACAGAATCATTCAATAAGACTTCAGGAGTAAGTGTGACAGTCGATTAGTGATCAGTCAGTGTCCATTGACAGTTTTATAAGATGTAGAGATGAGGGGGGGGAGAACTAGTGACACATTTTGCTGGAAAGTGCTGAAATCTACCACTATTACAAGTTCGGGTCCAAAGCTGAACACATTGCCGACAGAGTAGTGCTATATAGTTTCGGGTCATGAGCCAAAGAGATCGAAGGTCTCTAAAGTAAATATTTCAGCAGTAATGGGCATTGGAGCATAATTTTCTTTTTTTTAAAAAAGGAAATAAGCTGCACAGATCGACTGAAAATCTACGTTTTTAGTGACGATTTATTAGTGACCGGAAAAAGTTTCCTGTATGCAGTCCGAGAGTTTCGTGGGTTAAAAAAGGACTTTTAAGTCAACTGTTTTGGAAAAACACTCAAACACTAACTACCACAAAGGGGCAGCCATGAAGGCCGAAAATTTTATGAATGTCAAGAAGAGAAAGCAAGAAGATGTTGCATATGTGGAAATTTTAGCGGAAAAAGCAAGCTCGACCATGACTCGAAAACCAGGGTTTCTGGTATATACCATGCCATTCTTTGTTCTACCAAGTGAGCTACCGAGTCACCCTTGGCTTCGCTTGATCTTTTGCTGTCTCTGTAGAGCAGTGGCACGGTATGCCTGGTGGAGCCTGCATTTTCCGCTAAAATTTCTGCATGGCACATCTCTTGTGTATGCCCAACCGTAAGATGTTGACTGTTTAATTAACAAGCACAGAAAAAGGAGATAGAATAAAACTAAGGGACATTCCCACCAGTTGACAAGATATTTTTCTTCTGTGGCCAACACGAGCTGCCGTTTCAAGGTGACAATGAGATTGACCCACCATGTTTCACACCGAAGCTACAAGCTATACGTGTCGCTTGAGGATTTCACAAATCGAACGCAGGCTTGTGCAGCCTGTCGTGTCGCTACGGTGTGAAAAATTTCTGTTGATTGGGTCACTCATTGCAAACGACGTGTGTGTGTGTGCCTTCGGTCTGAATTCTTCCTAAATCTTGAAGATCCAAGTCACAAGGATGGAAAATTAGGATTTTTGTAAAGGTTACGTTTCGAAGGCAGGCGACAACACCATAAAGGATCATATCCAAACCTGGGAGAACACATTCAAATGGGCCGGACCCTGTGGCGGAGTGGTTATCACATCGCGCTGCGACGCCAAGGGTCCCTGGTTCGAATCCTGGTCGGGCATGGTTGTTTGTGAGTGTCAGTTCATCAATTTCATCACTCATCCCCATCTTCGCAAATTAGCCAAGAGGCACAAAACGCGAAGTAAAATAAATCAAATCAAATCAAAACATTCGAATGGATTGTCCATTGCACAACAGCTTCGTGAAACGGACACATACACATACTGAGATCGTTTCGGCACAAACACAACGTTCGTACATTGCAACAGAGGAGTCGAGTGATAAAAAATGTCCCGATATCACGTTCTGAAAGAAAAAAAACAGCAGCTTAAACAGTGGCAGATTTAGGAGACAGTTGCTCTCAATTTTTGACCCCGCACTATGGCTTTTCAATGCTAATCTTTGTCTACCAAGAGAAAGTAAACTTTTCTTGCCCCCTCCCCCCCCCACACCGTTTTGGAACTGATTCCCCACCGTCAACCTTAAACCTTGCGAGGTTCTATCTATACCCCTGTAAAAATATGATGTTTAGCCCCCCCCCCGAAAATAATTTCTGGATACGTGCCTGTGTCAATGTAGTGAAATAAATGTGAATCGGTTGCATCACATTTTGTCCTTCAAGTGCAAAAAATACAAGACACATACTCAATTTTATATATCCGGCGACAGTGATAGAACGTGTGATGGTATACCAGGGGCGATTCCTCCATGTAGGAAGTGAGCAACTTCCTACAGTTCATTTATACTTGCTTCCAGTTCTCTACTTTTTAGGAGTTTAATAATAATAATGTGCGTTATAAAATTATGAGCGCAATTTACGTACAATTGACTAGGTTAGCTACTGTCAAGGGTCGATTGGTGCTGCTCCTTCCAGCCGCAGCCCAAAGATGATTTGGACACACACGCTTGGCTGCCGCTCGCTGAGGAATATCGGCGTTCATCCTACAGACAGATGGGTGATAATCTGCAAACGCGAGTCCCTGGGAGAGGGAAATCGAATTCAAAGGAATAAGTTTTCAGGAAATAGAAATAAAATTACTTCCAAGTCTCATTTATACTTCACCAGCGGACTTCTTTCAAATTAAAGAGAGTATGCATACACAGCGACACGCATGGTTTTACAACCATGCGACGATCCATCCTCTATCTTTTCTTTATCCTCTCGATTTTGTTCCTGAGAAGATTTTACTGCAGTAAATCGATAGAAGGTTGGGGGTAAACAAACCATTTTCTCAAACAGTTTCAAGTTCTATGCTGAACCCATTTCGTTTGTTGAGCCATTCTACACAATTTTGTGTAGTGAATAATAAGTAACGCAAGTTCAAAACTTGAAAAGTATATGCATAATTAAACTTAAAACTGCAGTTATCCGAAAAAAGTAATTAATAATAAATCCTAGCACAATTTAGACGCATTTAACATAATTTCAGTTTAAGCAGCACTTACTATTATCCTCAATCCACACTACAGGGAGAGAGGAGAAAATCGAAATCCTTGAAAAATGTGAATTATCGTCAATACTATTTTCGTTGGTTTTTATAGGTTCACATTAAAAAAATCATAGTTCAAGAGGGCAAGGGCCCCTAGCCCTACCTTGTGCGTGGGCCTGCAGGTAACATTCTAAATGCAATGGATAGTACACCCAACGGCAAAATAAATAGTAGGCACATTGTCCATCACCATTTTCATTCAGTCCGTTTTCCACAATGTGATGATCATGAATTGATGTAAAAACATCACTAAGCAGAGGACAACATTTGCTTTATATCAACAGCAATTGAGTCCTTAAAACAACACAGGGTGTTGAGTAAGGAGTAATGAAAATATTGATGGACAATTTGCCTACTATTTTCTTTGCCGTTGACTGTACGAGCGATTTGTGCGACTGTAATTGAACTCATTTTTCAAACCTTCCTCAGTTTACCATAACTTCTTCCTATACTCCAAAAAAGCCACGATTCGCCGCTGTGGTAGACAATGGTGAAGAAATAAATTACTTTCTCGCAATTTAAATGCATGTTCCTGATCATTTTATTTTCATCATATGAGTTTTTGACTGAAACTTGGGGGTTAATGTTCACTTTTCTTGGCTTACAAGGTTATTGCAACTGACAAATGTATCTGAATGTATGTTTGCAGTAACGGCGATCGGGTGCCAAAACTAGGGGCAAGGACAGTTTACTTTTTTGGTAAAAAAAAGTCTTAGCATTCAGAGGCCATAGTGCGGATGCAACAAGTGGCTAAATGTGGCGGGGGAATCTCTTCCCCCTTGCTCCTCCAAATCGCCGGCACTGAATATTTTTATTAAAATTAGTGTCTTATTGGGAATGTACACACACGCGTGCGGAAAAAAGACCATTCTTTCTTCATTCTGCATAAATTATCCCAAGGCTTATGAAAGGCTATTTTGACAAATCATCGCTCAAAAGTAAAAATCTGTTAAGAATTGAAGAGATTATTTGCTAAGTTGCTATTCGTTTTCTGAAGTTAGTCTTCGTTACTCCTGCAGGAGAAGTAACACACGTATGGTTAGATGAACACATGCCCTGAAGTAACAAATAGTTTACATTTTGTAGAATGTGATTTTGGACACAAGGAATTCGTCGAAATTGATCACCATACCCGGTACTTCATATCTTTTTCATAGATGACTTGGGTTGTATACGGCGACCTTTTTGAAAGCGCTCAAATGTTAACCTCTATCCTACCCAGTTTACCCTGGAAACTTTTTAGGTGAACGAATCTCTGGCGCCTGGAACCAGTCAAAATAATAATTTAATTTTAGGGTGTTGTATTTTCAATGTCTGCGTGTATTTGATTTCCCCCCTTCGTCACTTCATCTAATCACCATTGAAACTTATTGTCGCCATTAGCCAAAATTAGCAGAAAAGTGACTTCATATAGAACAAATCAGTCGAATCAGCAACAACTTACTCTTCCAAAAGTGGAGTTTCATTAGTTCATACCACTTCGAAAGGTGAGGTGGTCGTTTCAATTTGACATTGTTTCATTCTTGGATCAAGGCAGCTAACTCCGGGAACAATAACGTTGTTTTCCGAAAGTCTCAAATATTTGTCTCTGGCAATACACGCTCGCTCTTAAATGAACGCACCTTCTGTGGTGATAAAATGACACGTTTCCTGTGAGTTCTTTCTGCATATTTTTTTCTCCAATGGTATAACCTTGTCGCCTTATAATGAAGAGGTTCTGGCTTCTGCTGCCCCCTCCCCTGGTGGAAGAATGCACACTGGTTCGGACTCCACTTTAAACTGTAGGTTTAGTCTCAATTAGCCTATCTGATCATAAAAGTGGATTTAAAAACAAACAAACAAACAAAGTTTTCTAATGGATACTTCGTGACACCTTTTTTCTTTACTTCATCTGCATCTGCAGATTCTGTTGACCTTTTCGGCTGAACCTCTGATGTTTCTAAAGTTTAAACCATTTTCATCGTGATTGATTAGTTCTCTGTCGGCCTCAAAACAAAGCTCTCCTACCAACCCCTTTCTTCTTTTAATTCTACGTAAGTTAATCACAAGAAAATTTGCATGATTACGTAACTAATAGTCTATTATCAATTCAATAATTCTGTAACATCTTCCAAACCCACATAACTGTCACCTTGGTATTGTAGTGATTATTGTGATTACTTCTTATTAGTATTTATTAGTTGGGTTTGATTTGGTGTTTTAAGTCCACATTGTGCACACTAAGGCTAATCGGGACTGGACCTACAGTTTATACTGGGATCCGAACCACTATGTGCCTCCACCGGGTATCGAACCGGGACCCCTTGATTGCAAGGCAACGACGCTACCACTGCGCCATCGTGGAGGCCCTAGTATTTATTAGTAGGACGAATACAAAGTCGTTGTTTTTATACCACGTAGATATTTGAAGAGGACATGTATGTAAAAATTGTAATGAAATAAAGAAAGAGACACTTCTGGAATTTCAATGTAGACCTAATTAAAAAGTCGAAATAATTTATTGTGTTGCTGGAGAATATTGCTTATTTAGAGATTACATGCGCAGGCCGGGTTTTACAAAGATCCCACCCCAATCCCCTCCACAGTTTCAGTTATAACTTTTCGCTAAGCTACATGTGGTGGTTAGTTATACGTATTTCTACATTTTTCATCACATCCGAAGTACCTATTTTTTTTTCCTTTATGCAGTACTTTTCCAAGCAGTTTTCCCCAGTGCAAGACCAGAGCTGCAGCTGTCAAGGTCACTCTAAATCCTGATATCATCTTGACCATATCCTGCATAATTTTGCACCTCCTAAACCTACTAGCTGCTTCTAATCATAGAAGTATTCAATTGATGACAGTTTATTTTGTTACAAGTTATCCAGTAATTTTTTTGATTTCTAATGACAAAGTTAAGACAGCTTTTTATGGGATGATGATATGTGAACATTTCTAGTATAGATAATATTCATGAGTAAAATATACGTGTAATGAATACCAGAATACAATTATTTATTGAAACATTGACATATCCCCAAGTACATGTACTTAGAGATTTTTGATTGGGTGGGCAATCGGGTGGGCACAGGATTTTTTGGGTGGGCGCTTGCCCACCCGTGCACACCCCTGCTTTGCCACCTGAAAATGTGGACGAGTTTACAGATTTGGATGAAGCTGATGATGAAGACATTGGTGTTTCACATGTGAATGATGTGCCTGGACATTTGGAACTACTTGTGCAAGTGATCAGCATCATAGTTGATCTATCTCCGGACACAAACATAATATGGAAAGTGACTCAAAGGAAAGATAAATACATCCAGACAGAAAAACAAATTAGAAGAACGTACATCAAGAATACACCCTCATTTGTCCCAAAGGAAATTCATCTGAAACAAGAAAATGCCAACTTTTTGATAAACTCAGAATGTTTAGCCCTGTTCAAATTTTTGATGAGTTATTCAGTGATACACATTGTGAACGAATATGTGAAATACCATACTACTATGAGCAATGTAACAAATTTTGTTTACAGTGTTGACGAACTCAAAGTTTTTTTAAAGTATTTTGATGATCACAGCATATTACAAGTTGCCGCAACAGCATCAGTACTGGTCACCGTCTGAAGATTTCGGAGTCTCCCTTGATATGATCCTCCCGAACCATATCAAAGATTCGCTCATTTTTAATATTATTCTTAATTATTTTGCTTTTTATATTCACTATAAAACTTACGAAAGATAAGATATTTAATAGTTGACCTAATGACATAATTCTGTCATTCGAGAAGTTTCGTGCTTGTTATTGCAAGCTTCTTGAAAGCAAAATCTTTCATTGCTGACAATTAGTCAAAAATATGTGTTCTCAGTTTTAGAATCAAATTATTATGAAAGCCATAAGAGCTAAATTTCAGTTGGAGTTATTAGTAATATAAGCCTTATGGACATTGTAAAGAAGTTTTTAAGAACGTGAGAATATTATAGAAACTACAAGGATCATAATTGTTGTTTTAGACATAGAAAAATGAACCTTATGGAACATACTATTTAATCTTTAGAATATTGCCATTACACACAAATTAGTTCTGCATATCAAAGCTGTAGCTATGTTTATCTTTTGCGTCACGGGAGGCGCTCTGCTTGACATGCGGGGGTATAAGTACGGCTTCGAAACCTAATTCTGGGGCATTTTCATCACCGACTCCGATGGATTAACATCTTAAATACTCAGCTCCCTTTATGGGATGGTTCAAGAACTCAGTCTTCGTTCTCAAATTAGCTTAGAGACATAGTTATTCTGTCGTATGGGTAGGTTCGCCCTGTGGACATGCTAACATGTCATCATCCGTGAGAATAAGTTAATTTACGATTTCTTTCAACCTTTGTGATAATTCAGTTTGAATTCTTCGAAACTTATATGTAATATATTTTCAATTTTTGCATAATGCAACAGGACTTAATGTTATTCTGCCGTATGAGTAGGTTCGCCCTGTGGTCATGTTAACATGACATCATACTGAAGAATAAGTTCAGATTATTTCGTCTTGATTTATTGATCAGGTTATTCATTATTGATATCTAGCATGGTTAGGTTTTGCCCTGTGAACATGCTAACATGTTGTCATACCCGATATCAAGTCGATGTCTCTAATATTTTACGAATTATAGCAGTTTGTATTTCTGCATATATCTTGAAGCTAGACCATAATGTCCAATTTATATTAAAATCGGAGTCAATACTTAAAACCTTCGCCAGTCATGTCAAAGTTATGCTTCATTATGTGAAGGAGCGTCCAAGCAAGGGCCTGGTCGTCTTTATATAACTGATATGACAGCTTGATCCATATTATGTAAATACACTGCAAAAGTCGCGTAGATTTAATTATAAGAAGGAAATCTGTTCTGCCTTTATTTATGGAGATATGTAACTAAGATGTAAATTTATAGAAGTATCTTGAAAAACCATCGTCAGGAAAATAATTGCCCATAAAGAAGCCTACTGAAGACGCAGACTTTACTTCGGAAACAGATGTTATTCATTTATAAAATATCCCTTTTCCATAGCCTGTCAAATGATTTAGTACATACAACAGTTGAAGCTTCATATCCCACGTATTTCTACTTTATACCCGTACCTGAGAGGGGTCAGAGTATCCCATTAGCCCACTGAATTAGCCGAGGTGAAGAAACAGATGAAATTGGATAATGAAAGGTGATGGAAGGAAATAGGAAGGTAAAGATGAGGATGGACGCTTTGTTTTCGTGATTTGTTTTAATGTAATAGCTGCGATTGTATAGTGTTTCGAAGGCGATTTATGCTTGAGGACGCTGACGACAGAGGGTGGCCTAAAGGTTCAAGAGAGGAACAGCCACGAAGCCTAGTTCAGTATGAGAGCAGCCTAAAGTGTCGCGATGGATGTTTCCGCTCACTTTCTTCGTCTCCTTCGAAGTTTAGAGCTGGCGATCGAGCGCAGGTCTCTCCCCAGCCATGCAGCTAAGCAATGATGATTTCAAAGGGATGGTATTTGTTTTATTTTGATTTTGAGCGTTTTCCCTCATCAGTTGTTATGTTTTCCTTCCTAATTTTGCGTAACGCTATGCGACGCTCTTCATAGTCATTCACCTGTTGATATGTGCTGATAGGAATATTGGCAGCCCTGAGAGGACTCCCCTGGAATTGGAGGAAAGGAAATGAAGGGAGAGTGACGGATGGCACCTTACACCCTAGTGCAATCTGCCATGACACGCAACAGATTTTTTTAAAAAATAAAAAGATTCTTGCATGTGAGGGATAACATGGAACTTCAGGATCCCAACAAAAGGTTGATATATGCTTCAAGATAAGGCTTCTAATAGAAATGTTAAATAATTCATTTCAACAGTTTGGAATTTTCGAAGAAAAAGTTTCAGTAGATGAGATGATGGTCCAGTATCACGGGCACCATGGTTTAAATCAATTTATGAAAAGGAAACCAATACGATTTGGATAAAAACTTTGGGGTTTGTGTGGGTCAAGTAAATATTGCTATAATTTTGATGTCCATAGTGGTAAAAATGATGACACAACAAAGGAGAGAATCCCCGTAGGAACAAGTGTGGTTCAAAATCTACTGATAGCAGTTGATGATCCTCCAAGTCATGAGATTTACTTCGATAACTAGTATATACTTCACCAGCTGCTCTCTGCTTCAGGAACTTCGTGAACTGGAATTTCGTGCAACTGGAAATATTCCTGACAATGTCCTACTGTCGATAGTAAAGAACTTAGAAAACTAGGAGTGGAAATTATGACTACTGCTTTGATAGGGAAGGAGAAATCCTGATCGTCAAATGGCATGAAAATAAAGTAGTCACGGTAGGAACAAACCGTGATACAGTTTTACCTCTAGCAGGTGTAACACGAAATTCGAGTCCAGAACAGAAAAAGGTTCAAGTTCAACAGCCTAACGTCTTGCATAATTATAGTGCTTATATGGAAGGTGTTGACAAGCATGACTGGTTAATTCCCAAGTATCCCATTGGAGTAAGAGGAAAAAAGTGGTACTGGCAACTTGTCACTAGGATGATTGACATGGCATTAGTGAATGCATGACTCCTTCACAAATTAGTATTCCCAGACCAAAGAGAGCAGCTGAGTCTTCTGGAATTCAGGCGACAGGTGTGCACAGCTTACATGAAGTCCTTTGAACCGTGGAGCAGCACCGGAAGGAGAATACCTAAGTTGCCATCGCCGATGTCAGGCTTCAGGTTGTGGAAAGAAATCACGAAAATACTGTGGAAAGTGTCAAGTTACTTTTTGCCTGGAATCTTTTGGACCACACCATACTAAATAATGCAATACTTATTTCCAAAGAGATAATGTAGAAGAAATTTCCAAAATTCTTGAGATACGGTAATTTACTCCACATTGATCCAGTGTCCTCGTTTGGGGAGAGGCTGTATTACACACATAAATACATTTTTGTTACATAGTAAGTTATTTTTGATTATTTATACTTCAAATAACATGTTCTGTTGTATCATTAACTAAATTGGACAAAAAATAATTTGGACTTTAATGGGTTATAATGGTGAATTGAAAACAATAGAATGTGCATCTACTACTCTTTCACACCCTGAAATGGCTTATCTTCATCATTAAACGGTAGCTCTTTAAATTATATTTGCCGGTAAGAGATTTAGAAAATATATTTATGAAAAACAATTTCAAATATGGACTGATTCACTACCCGCCAAACAACTACTACAATATGGAAAGATTAGGCCCATTATGGCTTTATCCAGGATTCAACGTTGGTGTTTGTTCTTGGCTGATTATGAATATGAAATTTTGTACAAGAAAAATGTTGAAGTAGAAGATCTGTTGTCAAGGCTGCAGTTGCAAGGAAAAACAGTTGATATCGACGGGTTTCAGTTTCTAAATGCAATCAAGTTCACGGATCGCCTGAAAGATGTCTTCCGAACATTGTAAGAACAAGATGTGATGTTGAGACAAGTTAAAATGAACGTTATGGCACATTGGCCGGAAGCTAAGATTAATGATTCTAATATAGATGCAAATGAATTCGAAGCACTGAGAAGAAGAAAAAAATTTACTTCTATGTGAAGAAGATATATTGCTGTGGAGTTCTAGAGTTATTGTACCTAATGCAATGAGACAGTAAGATTTAGAGAATGCTCATGAGAATCAGAATGGCGTAGTTAAAATGAAGTTGCTGTTGCGTGAAATATATTGGACAAATGCGTTGAAGATCACGTAAAATCATGCGAAATTTGTAATGCTATAAAACCAGACACTAACATGAAAGAATACAATGATTGGAACAGGGGCGCCGACTTGTCAAAATTATTGGGGGGCTCTGATCACTGAAATAAATTAATGAATGACTCACTCCCTCCCTTTTTTAAAAATAAAAATTACGTCTTCGTATGTTGCTCAACGGATTATTATTATAGCAACTTTTAAGCAGCTATTATATTCCTCATGCAAATGAAATGTAACATGAGAAACGTTTAGAAAATGTTTCAAAGTATCTTTATGTCTTTTGTGTCTGTTCATTTGTTTTTTAGATAACAGTTAACATTTTTATTGAAAAGTCGGCTATGTATTTACATTAAGAGACCAACCTAACAGTTTTATGCCGGCCTCGGTAAGGCGAGCGTGTTGGGTGGTCGACTCAACTTACTTTTATCCAGAGGTCTCGGGTTCGAGTCCCAGAGGGGGCATGGGTGTGTTTTAATGTCGCAACAGACATGTAATGGGTTGCAAATAACCTTAGTGTTGACGTACCCATAAAATAACGAATATTTAACAGATAGTCTCTTCTGCTTCATTGTAGATCTCAAATATGTCTTTAGTCGGCGAATAGCACTGAATGACCTTTCGGCTGTGGCTGTCCTCACTATCGTGAGGACCATTATGAATTTGGCAACTTCAAGCAGAAGCTCCTGGAGGGTGCTGTCTTCCAAAAGAAACTTCCTTATGTCACGCATGGTAGTTAGAAGAACTTTCTTCTGTTTGGCGACATCACCAAGCATAGACATGAGTAAGGAGAGCCTATCGGCATCCAAATCTTGGCGAAAGAATTCTCGCGTTTGCTGAAAGTTTGTTGTGCAACTGTTCACAGTTGAGATGCATTCATACTCTACGGCTGTTATTTTTTGTAGTCCGGTAGATTCATGTCCTTGTTTAACACATGATTTTGCTGTGTCACACACGTCAGTGTATATTGATTTATAATACTATTTTGTAGTGTAGAACTTGTAATGTTTGGCAGCATAACGATTTTCAAGTCTCTTAGGGACGTGACGTTGCCAGGGCAATTCTGGATCTTCAACTAGGCTCGGTTTTCCCCTTGTGAATTTCAGTCAGAACTGCTCAAAACACATTCACTTTTCTTGAAAGATGTCAATCAAGTATTTTAGTTTTGATTCCACTTCTGTAGCACCAATGCTTGGAGACTGAATCTTACAGATTACCTCTTCTATTGGACCCATCACATTGCAGTAGAGGGAGAAAAAGAAAAATGTCTTGAAGTGAAGCATTGTCTCCAGGAATCCAGCACATTTTGATGCTGCGTCAGTAGAATCTTCTTCAGAAAATTTCTCAAAAAATTGAGAAGGATTTCATAGTTCCTTAAGATCTGTTGCATACTGGAGGCTCTCAACGTCCACCGACGAGGGCAAAGTGGTCGCAGTCCTGTATGGCCATTCACATCAAAAATATTCCGAAATATTTGCATTATTTTAGGGGATTCCCAAACAGTCTTTTAACAAGTCCTTCGCTAAATTCATTGTCTCTGATTAATATATGTATAATAGTAAATAATAATTATATGCTTAGTATATAGTAATAAGTAGAGGCACATATATTTGGTAAATACAAAAGCAAAATTTTGGTGAAAAAACAGAGTCAATTTCGGGTTCAAAAGCGGTAAATAAAATAAAATTTCGGTGTTATAGCGGTGAAAAAACGGATCGAAAGCAGTATATAAAATGATATTTTGGTTTTAAAATTGTGAACATAATCCAACATTTGATTTAAAAACTGCACTTATTACAAAATAAAACATAACCCTTCTAATAGCACATTTGTGTAGTTACCATAGTATTAAGTATATTCCTGTATAAAGGAGTCAATTCTTGGTTCTCAAATATTTACAGCAGAATTAAACAGTTTTCCGTGAATTGCATAACTAACAGTATAATTCAAACTTGAGAAAGTGTCACGTCGGTAAATAAACTCTAAATTTCGTGTTTAAGAATCTATTTCGCATTTTGCAGTTCATTTCGCACCATTTTGTGACAAAACTAGGTAGTAAAATGCACCTCACACCTTGCAGAAAGATGAAGGGTAGTAGTATTGATACTATTATTGGGACACACATAGCGTACAAATGAAGAGCCTATTTGATTAAACAGCCCGATTTGGCTACACTTAAAACTATGTCAAGATGCCCATATGCCCCAATTTCCCAAGTGTGATATGCTCTTAATCCCAAGAATTCTGAATTCTAGTGTACAATTGAAGAACCCTTAACAGACAGATTTGCCTACACTTAAAACAATGTCAAGATGCCCATATACCCCAATTGGCCATGTGTGTACATATTTAAATCTAAAGAATTCTGAATTCTAGTGTAGAAATGAAGAACCCCCCTCAGACAGATTTGGCCAAGTGTGCAAAGGCTGAATCTCTCAGTTTGTTGTCCATAAGCTTGTCAAAAATATGCCCCCCTTGATATTGTTTTGACTACACCTAAAACTAAGCCAAAAATGCTCATAAGAGCTTTTGCTCTACAACTTACAGATCTAATTCAATATAGGATTATTTGGACAAAGGCATGCGTGCAAATTGAAGTTTTATGTTCTTTCTAATCTTTGATCAGTTTCATACCCAGGGCAGTAATTACTTTGCTCAGCAATGTATTAATCTGTTTGATCGGGAAAATTGATGCATTGCTGAGCAAAGTAATTATTTACCCCAGGCAATAAATTATGCATGCTTGGAGGTTTTTATATGCTGGCACGCAAGAGATATAATCTACACAGCTAAAAGGAGGCATTATTGATATTTCTGTGCTCTTCCAGGGAAAATTCCCTTTGCATGATAGCATGTATGGGCCTGCATGCCATTGACTCCAATTCACTGGAAGAGCATAAAACTTCAATTAATATTTCTCTATAATAGAAGGAAATTCTTAGTAAAAAAACATTACCCCTCTTGCATGCTGTTATGCAAGCTTGGGTACAATTCTAAAAGGCTCTGTTCTGTTAATATAAACACAAGTGAGACTTACAGAATATTCATTGCACAGTTCAAAATCCAATTTTGACTGTATTTAGTTGATATAGAGCTCATAGGACCTGGGTTCTGATACTCAATAAAATGTGGACATAGTACCATGGCTTGTTGCCTTGTAAACAAGAGCTCTGGGTTTGAGTCCTGGTAAAATATGAGGCCTCCCCTGATTGCAAAGTGTTAATATTGTTGCCTTGTAGACAAGAGCTCTGGGTTTGAGGCCTGATAAAATGTGTAAAATTGAAATACATGTGGCAAAATAATATCTCCACACGTGAGATTTTGAGAATATTCACTGCTAGTTGATATACAACTGATAGATCCTAGATCTGAAACCTGGTAAAGTGTGTTATACAACAGCATAATAGAGCAAAATTATTTTATATTAGGGATCACCAGAGCCTAGTTATTGCTGTTGTCTGGGTATAAAAGCATCAGCTCAGCCACTAACTGCTGTTATAATTGTTTTGGCATATTGTCCATAGTTCTGTTTTTTTGGACCAAGAAATTTTATATAAATAAACAATAAAAATGCCAAATCAAAAATATTGCAATCAGTGTAATAAAAATATATCTAGTTCTAATTGGTCTAGGCACCGGCATATTTGTGACCCTAAGAAATGCAGAAAGGCCACAAAAATGTGTCCAAGATGCCATAAAATATTAAGCAAGGCATATTACAAAAGGCATAAGTGTACTTGTTATGTACAGTCATCAATATTGCCCTCACAACCATCTACATCTGGTCTGAAAAGGAAGCATGAAGCACCTGTTAATGCTAGAGCAGCAAAGCAGCCACGCTATGCACCACCTATCCATAGCAGTTTTGCTGGCCAATTCAGGGATCACTGTTTTAAATCAGAGCCAAGATGTGACATTAAGAATTTTTTGAACAGTATAAATCCTGATGTGCAGGTAATTCTAAATGCACAAAATAGCTCTTATAAGCTGTCCCTCAAATTGTTTACACAATATAAGAAGCCAAATGGCACAAAATTTACACAGCCCCACATAACAGAAACTGTAGCTGTATATTCAAATGCAAATTCAGACAAAATAATAAGCAGTTTCATAGATCAATTGAATATTAAACACTCTGAATTTGCTGGAAAAGAGTCAGGATGGAGCCTATGCGGATCTCCACACAAGTTATATGTTAATATTTCTGAATTCAGCCCATTACAAGGATCTACATATCTGCCATTACCTGCCAATATTAAAAACAAAAGAGCCGTGGTTAACATAAAAAATAATGATGAGAAAAGTTTTCTGTGGTGTATTTTAGCTGCTTTGTATCCAGTTTTAGATCATCCTGAGAGAATAACTTATTATAAACAATATGAACACAATTTTGATGAAGCAATGGAGGGCTTAGAATATCCAATGTCAGTTCAGAATATTGATAAATTTGAAAAAAAAAAGGCCAGGGATATTAATGGTAAACAATTATCTATTAATGTTTTTATTTGTTCTACTGTCCGTGGCAATTGCTTGATAGCACCTCTCAGAATCAGTACACTTGATGATGATTCTGCTGTTCCGATTGATCTGCTCTTAATTGAAGGGGATGACACATATCATTATACTCTGATACACAGTCTTGAAGCTTTAGTCAGAAAACAACAAGGCAAATCCAATACAATATTCAAGTTGTGCAGAAGATGTTTGACTGTATTTGATGGTCAAAAAATGGTAAATGGGGTTCGTGAAAAGAATGCAGAAATTGCTAAAAACAAGTTAATTGAGCATCTGAAATACTGTGGCAACCATAAACCTGTTCATATGGTAATGCCTAATCCAAGTGAAAATGCCAAATTCAAAAAAATTGAAGCCTTGTTGGAACACCCAGCATATATAGTCTGTGATTTTGAATCAAACCTAAAACCCCTTGCATTCTGCAGCCCAGATCCTGATGAATCTTCAATTACATCATACCAGCTACATGAACCTTCTAGTTTTTATTATGTTGTTGTACAGGATGGTGTGGTTAGTAAAGAATATTTATACATGGGAGCATATGCCATCAAAGAATTTGCACATAGAATAGAAAATGAGTGCCATGACATAGGATCTAATATCTTATTAAAATCAAAACCTATGATGCCTTTAACAGAGAAACAGATTGAAGATTTCAACAATGCAGAAAAATGCCCGGTATGTGATTGTGAATTTTCAGATACAAATATCAAGGTGAAACACCATTCTCATACAGATGGTAAATTCTTAATGGCCCTGTGTAATAGCTGTAATATTAAGATCCAGAGACCACAATTTGTCCCTATATTTTGCCATGGTGCATCTAATTATCATTTGATCAGGTACGAGGGGTTTGACAAGCAGAATTTAAATATTTTTAGCTGAAAATAATGAGAAATATATTGCTATTAGCAAGAAATTTGAAGTTAATGATGTTTCTATTCACTTAAGATTTCTTGATTCATACAGAATTCTGTCTGCTAGCCTGGCTACACTAGCCACTCAATTATCTGATGATCAATTCAAAATCACATGTGCTTTGTTTCTAAATCAGGACCTGAAATTAATTAGGCGGAAGGGTGTATACCCATATGATTATGTTACAGGTTTTTCTAAATTTGATGAGTGTTCTTTGCCACCACAACAAGAGTTTTGCAGCAAAATCTGCATCTGGAATCACTGATGATGATTATCACCATGCCCAGTTGATGTGGAACAATTTAAAATGCCAGACATTTGGTGATTATCACAAGGCATATTTAAAACTTGTTGTCACTCTCTTAGCTGATATACTGCAGGCATTTAGAAAATCTTCCATGGAAAATTATAAGCTGGATCCAATGTATTTTTACAGTGCTCCAGGCCTAGCATGGTCTGCAATGTTTTTAAACACTAAAATGCAGTTGGATCTGATCCAAGATCAAGATATGTATCTGTTTATGGAACAATGTATAAGAGGAGGCATGGTGCAATGTTCTCAGAGATATCCCAGAGCAAATAACAAATATATTCCCGATTATGATCCAGCACTGCCATCAAATTATATACTGTATGTAGATGCCAACAGCCTCTATGGTTATGCTATGATGGATAAACTGCCATATGCAGGGCTTGAGTGGGATGAAGATTCCAATATTGAAGATCTTAAGGATTTTGATGACAGTGACTATGGCCTGTTTTTAGAGGTTGATCTGACAATTCCAGATAATTTACACAACACATTTTCTGATCTGCCCCCAATTCCTGAGGTTGAGTGCTCACCTGGCTCTAAACAGAAGAAATTGATGATGACTCTAGAGACAAAACAGGATTATGTCATATATTACAAAAACCTCCAGTTCCTAATGAATCATGGTGTTCAAGTAACCAAAGTTGGCAATGTGTTGAGCTTCAGGCACTCAAGATGGTTGAAGCCATATATTGATACAAACACAGAGCTTCGAACATCTGCAATGAGCCAATTTGATAAGACCTTGTTTAAATTGATGGTCAATTCTGTGTATGGCAAAACCATAGAAAATGTCAGAAAACATACTGATGTTATAATAATTACTGACCCCAGCCTGAGCAAAAAATTGATTGCAAAGCCTAATTTCAACTACAGAAGAATTTATGATGAAAATATGGCACTCTTCAACATGAAAAAAACAAAGATTAAGTTTGATAAGCCTATTTATGTAGGGGCTGTGATATTGGAATTGGCCAAATTACACATGCTGGAGCTCTATTATAATGTGTTGAAGCCTTTTTATAAGGATCGTGTAAAACTGATGTACATGGACACAGATAGTTTTATTCTTGATATTCAAACAGAAGATGTTTATAAAGATATGTCACAGCCTGCATTGCTTGAATATTTTGATACCAGTGAACATACAAAGATTCAACCCCACAACAAAAAGGTGCCTGCCAAGTTAAAATATGAGACACTAGGTGATGTTATTGTGGCATTTGCTGGGTTAAGGGCCAAGATGTACAGCTTTGAAACATGTAGTGGTGCTGTTGCAAAAAAGCCAAGGGCATTGGCAGAGTAATTGTTGACAAAGAACTTGAATTTGAAGGTTACAAAAATTGCCTCAGATCATGTAGCACAATCAGAACATCAGAAAATAGAATTCAGAGTGTGGATCACTTGTTGACTACAAATATTGTAAGAAAAGTGGCTCTGGACCCACATGATGATAAGAGATGCATTTTGTAATGTGGCATACATACTCTACCATGGGGTCATTGTGACTTGAAAAATGGCAATCAATGCCCAATTACAGAGCATGGTTTGAAATAAATAAACATGCCTATGAACTTATTTGGGTTAAAAAAACTGGCTATTATGGACCTGCCAACACCACAACCCTCTTCTGATATAATATCTAAACTAAGTGCTTTGTTAATTATTCATCTGAACAGCATACTTACAGATGTTGATGATGAAACAGGTAAAACATTGTACATATTTAACAATAATTTAAATCATTACGAATTACCTGTAGGTGGTCAATTACAATATATTACAACCCCCGAGGGTAATGTCAAGATTTCAATAGGGAGAAATATTTATAGAATTAAGCACTCAAACATGATTTCTGGCACTGTTTATACTGTTTCTTCTGGTGACTGCTTATATATTGAGGTCCCGGGATCCTATGACAAGCTTATACCTTTTTTTATAGAATTAAGAATTAGATATTCAATAATAAATAACCACTAAATCAAAATGCCTAATGATATATTTGGCCATACGAGACATGAAGATCACAGTGATGAGATTCTGATGCTTGATGTCAGAGTCAAGAAATTAAGAAGTGATTTACAAGCTTTACAAACCACACTCAATGCCAGTCTTCAACTAGAAATTACAAATTTACAATCACAATGCATGGACCCTCTTCTTAAAATTGACTCAGAACTCAAATTATTGCTTCAGAAATATACTGATTTGGCCACATTGGATAATTTTCAAAGTTTAGAAAAAGCTGTAGCAGCTCTTCAAGCCAAATTTAAGACCCAGGCCACCAACTCTGAGCAATTGAAACAACAATTGGAAGAGCAGATTAATAATATCCAGACACAGCTCCAAACAATTGTCAAAAGCATAAAATCACAAGAAGATTTTGATCTAATGATTTCCACTCTAAAGGAACAGATTCAATCACTGGAGATACCTAATCTGGACCCTCTGAACAATGCCATAGCCGAGGTTAAAGAAAAAATTGAAACACTTGAAAATTTTATGAACAACTTGCCATCTTCTGATGCTTTGAGTGCAATAACTCGGAGTGTTGCCAACATTAAGCTGCAACTTGAAACATATGAAGATTTTGGAAAAATTCAAAGTACCATAACCCATCTTGAGGGTACAATAGCAGCAGTGCAAAGTGATTTGACAAATGTACAAGAATCTCTAGAATCCCGCCTGCCTGGTATTGTAGATACCCTTGTCAGTGTCCAGCAACAGATCACAAAACTTGAAAACCTCAACACTGAATCTGAGCTATCTCATTTTCATCACTTGATCGATGATATCCAAACAAAACTTGAAATTTTACAACAATCAACACCTACTCAGGCAGATATAGCCCTGCTCCAAGATGCTGTGCGTGGTGTGGTTGATGCTTCTGAATTAAATGATGTGAAATTGGCACTTGAATCTTTGCAAAATACTGTATCAAATCTGCCTACATCACAGGAACTTAAAAATATAAAGAGGGCAGTGAATCGCATATTGAAATCAGAAGATATCAAGAATATCCAAACAGAGATCAAGCAACTTACTCAGACAGTGGCCACTCTACCAACCAATCAACATATTAATGAACTGCATGCCCTGTTTGAGGATATAAGAAGACAAGTCCATGATCTTACTGCTCAAAATTCAAAATTGGCAGTTGTTGAAAATTTACAGCAAATTGTAGCTAATATCAAGCAACAGCTAGGAAGCATGGAATCCAATCAAGCAAATGCTCTGTCTGTTTTTGCCACGCAGCTACAAGAAATTGTACAACAATACAAGAAACTTGCTGTGGACATAAGGATCAAGCCAGGCCATGATGAGATTGTTAGGACTATCAATGAGCACCTTGAATCTGTAACAAGTAGATTGCTTACAGCAGAAAAAGAAATAACTGGCATAATCGAGAAACCTAAACATACAGTAATTCTTGAATTGTACAGTATCCCCAACAAAGAATATGATTCACCATTTACACCAGGTGGCAAAATATATATGCTGTCCCCTGCACAATTTTATTACCAATTTTTTGTTGCGGGCACACTTAGACCAATCAAGATCAGATATTGGCTTCAACCACAGGCACACCACTACCCTACCTTATCAATAACAAATGCTGATAACAAAGCAAAGATCACCAGTGTAGAGTTAGAGGATTTTACAGATCCCAATACATTAGAAACATCTTATGCTGAAGATGATGGCTCTCTGGAATTTTATATACAAATAGGAGACAAACTGTATTTAGAAAATCCTGTAGTATCAGCTGCTGAACACCCTATAGTTGCAATATTCTTGTTTACATATTATGTCTAGACAAATTATTGTTGATGAATTACACAGACAAGCCAGACATAATTATAAGAGACTGCCAATGGTTACAAAAGGCATAAATGATTTATGGCAGTGCGACTTGGTGGAAATGGCAAGTGGACAGCTGAAAAACTTAGACAAAATCAACAAGGGCTACAAGTATCTACTCACTGTCATAGATACATTTTCAAAATTTGCCTGGGCTGTGCCACTCAAATCCAAGACTGGAAAATGTGTTACAGAAGCCTTCAGGACAATCATCAATCAGAGTGGAAGATTACCGCGCTATTTGCAAACAGATAATGGCAAAGAATTTTATAATTCTGTGTTCCAACAATTTATTAAAAGCCAGTCAATACAACATTACTCGAGTTACAGTGATCTCAAGGCCTCAATTGTAGAGAGATTCAACAAAACCCTAAAAAATCATATGTATAAACAATTTACACTTCAAGGTAATTATAAATGGCTCAGTACTCTTCCAGAACTTCTACTACATAAATATAACAACTCTGTCCATTCCACAATCAACATGAAACCCTCTGAAGTAACTTCATCTGATGAGCAAAAATTGATCAAAACTGTTTATTATCCTAGATATCAGCCAACAACAAGAAAAGCCAAATACAAGGTGGGTGATCAAGTAAGAATCAGCAAATATAAGCACTTATTCAAAAGAGGCTTTACAAGAAACTGGAGCACTGAATTATTTACAGTGGTTCAAGTTAAACCTGGGACCCTTAACACGTATATAATAAAAGATCACCGAGGAGAAATTCTCAAAGGCAGGTTTTATGAAGAAGAACTCAGCAAAACTAAGCAGCCTGACACATATCTCATAGAAAAAATCATCCGCAGAAAAGGCAACAAGTTATTTGTCAAATGGCTAGGACTCCCAGAACACAGCTGGATAGATGCAGACAAAGAGATACTATGAACACCTGAACAGCAGATTAAGAGAAATGGCAAGTTGCTGCCTGATAATATTAGATGTCTTATTGTTGGGCCATCAGCTTGTGGTAAAACTACACTAATGATTGATAATTTTTTATTGGCACCCAACTGGTTAGACTGGAAAAACAGGCACTTGTGTGTCTTCTCTAAGAGCTTAGAACAATTAAAATATCAGCAGCTGATGAAGCTATATGATGGACTGGATATAGCCACTTTTGAACCAGATGTTAAGCCACTCCATGACTGTCTTGATAACTCTGTTGTTGTGTTTGATGAC
This sequence comes from Lepisma saccharinum, assembly GCF_977018435.1. NCBI lineage: Eukaryota > Metazoa > Arthropoda > Insecta > Zygentoma > Lepismatidae > Lepisma > Lepisma saccharinum. The sequence goes on from NC_139238.1 coordinate 51,475,265, forward strand.
ATTATACTGGATAATCAAAACAAGGTTAGAAATTTCTTTACACAGGGCCGACACAAAAACATAGATTGCTTCTACCTGGCACAGACTTTTTCAAAAATACCGAAGCAGCTGATCCGAGACAACAGCAATTTTATATGTGTGTTTCATCTAGATCATACCAACCTCAAACACATACATGATGAATATGTAGGTGGGGACTTGAGCTACAATGATTTTTCTAAGTTTTGCAGTAGGTGCTGGAACCAGGACAGTTATGGGTTTGTCACAATTGATATGACAAGAAAACCCAATAGTGGTAAATACAGAAATAAAATCAACAATTTTCTAGACATTGAAACATATATAAATAACCATGAAAAGGCCAATCATTGATGATCTTAAATTAAGAGATTATCTTGTAAAAAGATTTAAGGGATGGAAATCAGAGAACCGATTAATCTATGAACAACACAAGCAAACAGAACAGCCTATTATTGATGCTATTAGTGAATTAGGTAAAAATATCAAAACTGTTACAGTGGAAAATCAAAATTTAATCACAGAGCTTGTACCTGTAGCTGCTAGGAACATATTAGATTATCCAATAACCCAACTTTCTAGTATTCATACACGTAGTCCTGTTGTTCCTCGAAGAATTGAAGCTACTCAGGATCCTATTGAATTGGGTCTTCTTGCTCAAAAATATTTAAGCACACCTAAAGACAACAAAGATGAGGTCTTTGGCTTATATGCTGACACAGAGCGTGATGGTAGCATCATACATAGAATTGGCAATTTCAGAGTAACATTTATGGGAGATGATCTAATTGTATATTCAGAATCTCATCTTGGAGAAAAAGGTGCTTTTGTTAAGTATCCTGGCACACCTGCATTGTGAGAACTGATGACTTGGAAAAGGCCTGGCAGCTATACATATCATGATTATGAGCATTACAAAGAAATATTAATAAAATCAGATGCTCTATACCAGAACAATGATCCCACACAAAAAAGAGTCAAGTCTAGCAGTGGAGCAAAATACAACTTAATCAAGCCCATATGGTCACAGATCAAGAATGGCAGTGGAATCAAACAATACAACACCCTGCCTAAAGAATTTGTGTGGGTTGATGATGTCAGGAAACTTGTAGATAGGTTGCTGGTCATAGCTGGGGAGGAAAATGCTGGCAACCACAATTTTTACAATGAAAAGGTTGGAATTATGGACATGATAAGCACAAAATTGTCTAATTTTATAGTGAATGACACTAAGGGGATTGGATATCTTATAAAAATTATTAATACTCTACCACCTAAATTTTGGAATATCTCTGAGGGTCGGGGGTTGGTTAATGATATTATAAACAAGCTGCCATTTGAACTACACATTCCAGGCTATCAGTATTGTGGTCCAGGCACAAAACTGGACCATAGATTAAACAGAGGTGATCCTGGTTTTAATCCCCTAGATGCTGCTTGTAGAGACCATGACATAGCATACAACACACATTCTGATCTTGACAAGAGACATGTCGCAGACAAGAAATTAGAAGAGGCTGCATTTGGTAGATTTGTAAGCAAGATGCTTCTTTAAGTGAGAGAATAGCAGCATTGGGAACCACCATAGCTATGAACACCAAACAAAAACTGGGGTGGGGGCTGTGAATATGTATATAATAAACCTAGGATGAAGGCCAAGGGTGTTATGTATCAGATACTTTATGCAGGTCTTAAATCTCTTAAAAATATTGATAGTCTTTTAACCAAAAAGCAGCGCAAGAAAAAAAATTCTTGTATTGCCAAGGGCCATGGTATGAAATTGTTGCTTAGCACCCCCAATTAAAAAAATTACAGCAATCTAGAAAAAAATCACATGTGGGTGGATTTATATTTACTATCCCGGCCATCTTAGCAGCACTTGGGGCTGTTGGGAGCTTGGCTGGGGGATCAGCTGCTATAGCAAAAACAGTAATAGATGCCAAGAAAAATAGGGCAGAATTAGATGAAATAAAGCGCCATAACCTGGCCATGGAGAAACAAGGCAAAGGTGTTAAGAGAGCCATGAATAAGTTTTAAAAAAAACAAGAGCCGCTTACAAACCTTACCGCTTAAAATATCTAAAATCAACTAATCTTTTTTACAATAATGCCCGTATTCAAAATTTTAAAGATACTAAATGTGGACATCTGTGTTTATCTGTTCTTAGATATCTGTCTCAAATAAATAAACCATCAATTGAAAATTTTCAAAAAGCCTTGTGGTATCTAAAACATCATGGAAGTATTCCATCTCACCAGCCAAAATTCAATATTGAAACTCAAACTACATGATAATATAGTTTATCCCAAAACAATAGCTCTCAGAGCATTTTATGACAGGTATTTGATCCCTAATATTACACACCACAACAACACAATTGCAGTAGGGGATCAAAAAATTGTCATCACTCCAGGGCAGTATAATCTGTCCACTTTAAATGCTCAGTTACCCAGAGGTATAGTATTAACTCAAAATTCTGTCACTCACAGAGTAGAGATTGTATCTGCTACAGAAACAGTGGATCTGGGTACTATAGGAGAGCTGTTAGGCTTTGAGAACAACACAAAACTTGAACCAGCCACCAAACACACTGCTATTAATATACCTAAATTCTTAGCCATAGAGACTCTGAATATTCACTGTAATGTGGCCGAGGGTATGATCACCAAATCAAATGGCATAGGCACTCACAAACAACCTGGCATCATTGCAACATTCAAGCCTAACTCTGAATTTATGGAGCCCATCATCTACACTCCATCACCAACATTATATTTTCCTGTGTGCCATATTAGAATAGATTACATTGAGTTGATGGTCACTAATGAAAAAGAAGAATTAGTTGATTTTGCTGGATCCACAACAACTGCAATCATAGAGATTAATATTTAAATAAAAATACATACAAAAAAAATGGAAAATATTGAGAGTTATGAGCTACAATCATTCCCTCCAAACAGGAGGACATTTGCAAATTTAAATCAACCCAACACAGAGATTGAGGTTGATCTTGATGTAGGGGATGGCTTTATACACCCCCACAGAGCAGATCTATACATCAAATTTGATGTTGTAAAGCTCGATGGTACAGATTATCGGGCAAATTCAAATATAAGATTGGTAGACAATTTTGTGCCATATCTGTTCTCTGAAATTGAGATCAGTAAATATGGTATTGTTATAAACAGAGTGGATTACCCCGGCATTACCTCCACAGCTTTGGCCACACTAAAATATCCAAAACCGAGGCTTCTTACTACAAAATAGGAGGATTTGAAGCTGGTGATAAAATATTATCTAAAAGCCACACAGTGCTGTTCCCCATGCGCCTGTTGCCAGGATTCTTCTCAGATTACAAAGATATTATGTGGAAGGGTGGTTTAAGAATTACATTTAGAAGAGCTGCCAATGATAATAATGCTTTGATGAGGTACAGTACATTAAACTCTACAGGGGAAGCTCTGCCTAATATCCTACCTGATGAAGGCAAATGCATTATTCAGACTATGGAGCTAAGAATTCCAGTTGTTGAGTATGAAGCCAGTTATGCTCTTAAATACAAAGCAGATATACTAAAAAATGCACAGGTACCTTTACAATTTTATACATATCAATGTGTACAGAAGCCTGGTAACTATTATGAGTTTGATGCTACAAATTTATTCTCCAGTATACAATATGACATGCCAGATTTTGTGGTGGTACTGTTTCAGACTGGAAGACACAACAATCAAGAAAAAAATTCAAGTAAATTTGATAGCTGCAACATCAAGAACATATATCTTAAAAATGGCAGAAAAGAGGTGTTTCCGAGAGAAAATTATAATTTAGACATGTCCAAGGATGATTTCCTTAAATTATATGAAGCATTTACAGCATACAAAAGGGTCACTACTGGCAATATCGACATGTATTACACACCAGATGAATTCAAAGCACAGAGACCCATGTTTGTCATCAACACTTCAGAAAGGAAACAAGTTGTGGTTAATGACAGAACAAACATTAAAATTATCTGTGAATTCCATGATACACTTCCTGATGACACCATATGTAGTGTTATTCTTATTGGTGAAAAATCATATGTTTATGATGTAAGAAATGAGAGAGTCACAGAGCAATTCAAGAAGGCCTCTGCATATTACATTGTCTTAGTATTAGATATATTAGTTGCGGTTGGTGTTCAATTAAAATATTGAGCATATTCCAGGTAACATATTAACATAACAGCAACAAGTATTTAAGCATATATTACATTATATTATTGTGTAAGCAAAAGCCCTTATGAGCATTTTTGGCTTAGTTTTAGGTGTAGTCAAAACAATATCAAGGGGGGCATATTTTTGACAAGCTTATGGACAACAAATTGAGAGATTCAGCCTTTGCACACTTGGCCAAATCTGTCTGAGGGGGGTTCTTCATTTCTACACTAGAATTCAGAATTCTTTAGATTTTAGTATGTACACACATGGCCGATTGGGGTATATGGGCATCTTGACATTGTTTTAAGTGTAGGCAAATCTGTCTGTTGAGGGTTCTTCATTTGTACACTAGAATTCAGAATTCTTGGGATTAAGAGCATATCACACTTGGGAAATTGGGGCATATGGGCATCTTGACATAGTTTTAAGTGTAGTCAAATCGGGCTGTTTAATCAAATAGGCTCTTCATTTGTACGTTATGTGTGTCCCAATAATAGTATCAATACTACTACTATGAAGAATTAACATTAGAATGTAGCTATTATGTCACATTTCGTGTTTTCGTCAAAAACGAAATATGCATGCCCCTAGTAATAAGTCATGTGTTTTGCTATCTCCGGTCATAGCCCCCCTCCCCAAAGTTGATGGTTTAACAGTCTGAGCCCCCCCAAAGTTGATGGTCTAGAACATTTCAAATGTGTATTTAAAGTTAAGTTCATGTGGTACAATTCAGAGAACTTTACAAGAGAACAAAAATAATACATTAGATCCTCTTAAGCAAAATTATTTGGGGGGCTCTGCACCAACATCATTAATATTGGGGCGGCCCGAGCCCCCCTAAGCCCCATGGAGTCGGCGCCTATGGATTGGAAGGAAGTAACTAAGTCGTAGAACAGAGCACACATGGATGTTTTCTATTTTCAAGGAAAAGTGTTGCATCTCGTTGTTGACGCATATGGCCAGAATGTGAAGTTGTATCTTCAACATCATTCAGGAATGTAAAAGGATTTATGTCGAGGCTAAGTTCAAGGTATAATCATCCATACACCTTAGTTACGGATAATGGTCCGCCTTTCCAATCTACAGAATTCAAGATATATATTTTGAAGTCCAAGGGATTGCTTTGAATTAAATGCTCAGAGTTCACGTTCCTGATAATTTTTTCCACTATATTTAGAAAATATTGAAACGTTTTATATTCATAAAATTAAAGTACTTTGTCAACTCATGTAACGTGTATATGTAAATTTTTTAAAAAAATGAGATCGTTATTACCAAAATGTAGCTATTACAGGATTCTGTGCTTTTATCCGAATAGCGAACATTTTTATATTCCTCATCAGTGCCAGTTAGGTTGCAGAAAATGCCACACTATTTTCTTCAATTTTATTCAAATATAATTTTTGGATTATCAATTAATTTAAAGGTTAATAATGCTATAAATGAAGAAACCAATACATAAACTTCTACAAATGATAATATTGTGTCTATAGCTTTCCTTGGAAAGTGAATACTACTCATATTTTTCTGCAAGCAACAAATATATTTTTTTTTCTAATCAATAGAAATGGAAAAATTAAGCTGACCTTAAAGTTCCTCCTATAGGTTACCGGAATGGTAACATGATCACAGCAATACATTATGTTTTCAAACTATGTCCGCTTACCAGTTCCGATTCTTCCTTACAGGCCGCGCACACGGTGAACAAGAGAAGGAAGACGACGAGAATTAGACTCAAGGCTGCAACCATTGCGTATGTGTTGTTCGACTGCGAGGGAAAGTGCAGAAGCTATATAAGGCATCGAGTGATTGCCCCATGTCGAGAAATTGAGATATGCTCCCTCGGTAACAGTCAACAACTACGATATTTAATATTTATTGAGAAGAAAATTTTACGTGTCATTAATTTCAGGAAATCATTGGTTTCAGAATTTTTACTGGATGGAAATATGTAAACAGATTTAATAACAATTCTATATTCATAATTGAGTGATTGAATTGGTGTTTTAAATCCATTTTATGCACAGTAAGGCTAATCGGGACTGGAATACAGTTTTAATGTGGCATCCGAACGACTATGTGCCTCCACCGGGTATCGAACCCGGGACCACTTGATTACAAAGCAACGACGCTACCATTGCACCCTCGGGGCATTCTATCTTAATGACTAATTTATGAAATAATTTATCTTCGTATCCTAAGCCTTTATAATGAGCCTCCCCTATGGTGTAGTGATAACGTCGATTTATTGTAAACAATGGGTCCCAGGTTCAATCCCAGCAGGATGAAGGTATTTTTTCAGATCTCAGTAGGTCCAGTCCCGATTAATCTTTCTGCGTACAAAGTATATTAAATGAATATTAAACAAGCATGCCATGCTGATCATCCTGACGTATGATATTCCTGTTATTTTTGTGTTCCTCTTCACTAATAGTAAAATATATGTAGCTCCAAGAAGCTTTACTTTCTTATATTTTTCTGGATAATTTCCGGGTATTTTTTGGGGTGCGTGGTAAATGTTAGTTATAACAAAATTCCATTAGTGATAACGATACCTTTTTTTGATCCTCCCTGGTGAGCTCAAGGAAATTCTACAATCTTTCACTGTAGATATCAGTACTATATAAGGTAACACGATTCTTGGTTTTTATAAAAATAATATAATGAAGCTTCAGGACAGAATAGAACAGGCACAGAAGATTGTTTGGACACATGAGGAGAATGGATGCAGCAAAAATGCGAGTAATGCATACAATGCACAAGGAGTGGGAATAAGCGGAAATGATTGCATGGAGAGGAAAACGCTCACACAGCTACCAGTAGTTTGGAACAGCGCGCACTGCTTTGCTCTGAACAACTCGCTTTCCCCGTTATGTGCGTCCTTGCTCCCGAGAGAGAGAGAGAGAGAGAGAGAGTGCAGTGTCATGTTGATATTTCTGACACAATAATGTGAAGATTTCAATTGTACCAAAATGCTAAATTAAAGCGACATAAGTTTAATTGATTCAAATGTGGTCCAATGTCTATCGTAAAACAATGATCGATCTTTGCCATATGAAAACTGTTCGAACTGCAAATATGGTAAGATTTATTGAGTTGGTCTCTTAAGTTCGCTTTATGCACAGTAAGGATAATCGGGACTGGACCTACAGTTTAAAGTGAGATCCGAACTACTATATGCCTCCACCAGGTATCGAACCCGGGACAAATATGATACGATTGAGAGATCAATAAATTATTAGTTTTCTTCTTCGTTGAAACGTTCATTTATATATTCTAGTAACAATCATGTTTATCGATTACTACAGATTCAAATTTGAAATTTAGTGAACTGAAAGATCTATTGATCACCATCGTATCGTGATCTAATTACTCTCGATCAGTATATTTACCAAACAGTTTTAAGTGAAAAGCCAATACATCGTGTTCCGCTTAGAGAGATCAAGAAATAAATGCTCACTGTTTAAAAACAGAGAAGGATATTGTTATGATTTATATTTTACGAGATACAGCAACTCTCCAAGTTTATGTACCAATAGTGAACGCACGTTCTTGCGCACGCGCAAGCATTATAACGTATTACAAATGCAGCTGCGTTAGTCACTCCACACATGCTACAGAACAAATGGCGGGAGCTTAAATACCGTTTAGATGTCTGCAGGGCAATTCAAGACGCACACGTTGAGTTGCATTGACCATTTTCCTAAACTCGGAGAGTCTCTACATGAATTATACATCATCTGGTAGTTATTTTTGTAGTTTGTGGGGAGATTCGAGAATTTTCTAGATACCTAAATTGGATATCCTCACAAACTTCTGTAAAAATGAAAACTTTAAACTGTTTTGTTTTTCAATTAATGCTTTGCAAGGATAATTGATCTTACGTGTACAAATATTTTATTAATTAATAGCATAAAAATAAATTATAATAATTTATATATTCTACAGATTTGGATATGCCAGTTCTGACTAGTGCACTTATACCATTTCTCTGTACCATGGTAAACGTGGACTTGCAGAGAGATGTGTTTTTTTAGTAACCAAAAGTGTAGAGATTTGAAAATCTAAGAACATTGTTTTTAAAATACCACACATTAAGAGAATAGAATGTTCGTCCTCCATGTTGAAACGTTTCATTCGATCTTACTAAGATACTCAAACAGATCAGCCATACAAGGTTTCAAATAGATACATGGATTTCTGCTTCAAAACCTCTTAATATGTTTCCCAGATAGTGGCCTACATATTCCAAACTTTCCTCCATTTAAAATCCCGGTTTTCGTAGACGCACTATGTTACAGAAATCATAAAACAATATAATTTTCGGGTGATGCCCTAAAACAGCTAGCAGTTTCGTTTCATAAGTGTAGTCAAGTCAAAGAACAATTCGAATATTTCGCGAGGTAGAAAAATTCATATTTATCTCAACATGTCAAAGAAACATCTGTGATCCAAATACACGACAATGTCCAGAAATACGATCGATTGTAATAGAGACAGAATATGGTAACAAGAAGCCGGTTCTAAAGATAATATAAAATATGTACTTTCTTAAAGCATTTAGTCATTTCAACAAAAACAAATCTACAAGTTTCCTTACAACCATCAACAATTTTCCTATCCGACAAGAAAACTTACCTCTGTCCAATTATTCACACCAGAATGTATGCAATTTTCTTTGCTACGAAAATGACTACGACAATTTTCAACACTTAGATGATGTTAAACAAAAGACTAGAACCACTGTATCCCGTAAGGAACTCGTTGCTCTAGCTGTTTGAAACTGGATCCCGAATTGCTGCTGTGGATAGTGTATCGATGTCCAAATGTAAAGTCGTTTCTTGATCACTATGCTCAGAATATCTAAATTAAACAGGCACTTCAATTCTGAAAAGAGGAAAAGATTATTAGGGAAACAATGATAATGGTATTTTTTAAAGATGAAAGCGTTTGTGTAGTGGCAAGCTTGGTATGTGATATATATATATGTTATGAGTAGAGCCCGGATTTGTATGTAATTACATAGTCTATTCCTTTCTAGAAAAATACCTTGAACGGGAAAACGTCAACGAATTATTTAACTGACATGAATTTGAATAAGTTTTATGTTACATATTTTTACATATTTGTCAGGATATTACATATTTTTTTATATTTGCTATTTTTTTTAAATAAAAGAACATATTTAGGTTGGATTTTTTCCCTATATGTTCGATCTCTGAAACATGATGAAGAAAATTTGTATTTCATGTCGTGTCATATTTTCTATTCAATGAGATGATTAGTGTTTACGGTCACTTAAATTGACTGGCTGAAGAAAAGAAAGGGGAACTGTTATTTGTCGAAAGATGCTGAAGTGTCTCCCTCCTCCCTCCTCCCTCCTTCCTTCTGGTTACATATTTTCGTTTCGCTTTTAGTTTTAGGCAAAGCACCTAGAAACTTGTCATTGGTGGACAAGAAAGCTACTTTCCTGTGTGTTTCGAGTTACACAATATCTTCCCTTGAACAAAAATACGAACGTAGCTATGTATTTTCTTTCGATTGTTGTTTCTATAGAAGTTTTATTTACAATTTGTTTCGAACGTTACAAAGAGCTCTGTTACATATTTACATATTCTACAATAATTTGTGATGTGAAAATTATTTAATAGTTGACATAATTGTTTAATTAAATATGTAAACGTTTCTCTGCTTTTTTGAGTTTATAAATGTGATACAAATATTAAACTTATGTCCTTAAAATTATGTTGAATATGTTCAAATAAAATAAATATCTAGCATTATTCTTGAAATTGTTTGGATACTCGATTATTTATTGATATTACATATTCCTGTATACTACATATTTAGCTACATATCCCTTGATAATACATATCTTGGTACAAATGTTATCAATTATTGTTACATTTTTATGTACATATTTTGTACTTTGACATTACATAAAACTCCTAGGTCAAGCTATGAGACTTGCTTGTTTGTTATTTTATGTCCAATGTATGCACTAGACCTACAGTTAAGGTGTAATGTGCCTCCATGAGATATTTAACACGAGACTCCTTGACTGCAAAGAGACGACGATAACTCTACACAATCAAGGAGGGCCCTATGGGACTTGAGACTTGAAATTCGAGACTCGAGAGACTGGACTTACTTGCTCTTCTAGGCAGAGACGAGTGAAAGGTCGGTGCATATAAATCGGGTGAACAAGGACAATCTGAAAGGTATTCACAACTCCAGGCGGGATTAAAGAGTGACAAATTGATGTAAAGAATTAAAGTGTCATCCAGTTCATTGATCAATCAGGAGCCAACCTTACACATTATGAGTGAAAGTACTTAAAGCTTACTGGTATTTGTGTTGGCATAGGTCACAGCTTACTGGCTGGAATCACAACGAGAGAGAGATACGTCAGGCCGTCACATCTCATATTTTAAAGTTCAAGCGATATGTCACAAACTTTCTATAACTGCATTTTCTAGCCATATGTTACAGGTATGTTAGATAATTTGTAATATTTACAATTCAGGTTTTCTCCACTAATTTATGAGCTATCACTGAGAAAATATAGTACCGTTCAGCAGGCATTTTATTATTGCAACTATTGACTTTGAAAAATATGACTTTCCTCCACTGTCGTTTCCATATCTTGACAAACAAGAAAATAAAAGAAATATAAATGTTATCTACTCGGCTGTCAAAACAGGAAATATGGTAGCAAATTACGATCAACAAATAAATATAGGCTGCAAACATAATTTACAGAGGTGCGCTTTTCAGTAAAATGATTTGCTATTAAATGTTGATAAACCGTTGGTTGTATGATTCTATTAGTGTGTGTGTGTGTGGGGGGAGGGGGGTTTCTGCGTGTCTGTGTGAATGTGCAGAGGCACATTTTACAACCACATATTGTAAGGTTGGAATGAAATGCTCCTTAAATTTATGAAATGAAATCATACCCTTTTTACCCAAGCTACAAAATTTGCAATTTATTTTTGTTTCTTATTTTTGTGTAGGAAATATCAAGAAATGTATATTTTCAAAATGAATGCGACTTTGAAATGATAAGCTGATTTGAAAGGTAAATGTAACTCTCTACGGGTGTTCTCTGTACCTCCCTAAAATCATTTTGCTTGTGAGTGCGTGAGAGACCATAAAAGACAATTCGTTATTTATGAATTCCTTAAATTAAAATAAATACTATCTGCTCCAAATGTCACTCAAATCTATACGTGTGATCACTAAGGGGCGGATTTTTGCATATCTGCATTTTTTCCCCCTTTGGAAAAATTCATATGCTTTCAACTGATTCATTCCTTTTGCTTGAATGGGAACAATCTGGAGAAATATAATATTGCATATAAACTAATATTTGAGACGTTAGTTCATATTTGAGCTCAGCCCGTACCCAGGGGAGGTACCCCGCCCTCTTGAACCATGAAATATTTAAATGTGAACCTATAAAAATCTACGGAAATAACATTCACGATTTTTCAAATTTGTAAAATTTTAAATATTTTCCTTGCATAAATGAATGTGTTTGTTATGTAGTGAGAAAGGATGAAACCCCCTTGAACGACGAATCCCCCGGCGAGCACTAGACGCCTATCCCTGGTTCCTGCTGGAAGACGAAGAGGTCAAAGACGCCGTGGAGATATTCCTGGAAGCCCTGCATGCCGTAATAACGGACTTTGTGCCTACCAAGAAAGCGCCTACAGCAAAATATCCGATTTGGTTAGACAACGAACATATTCTTATATGGAAAAACAGAAATCTGGCCTGGAATTTGTGGGAGCAGTATCCGAATGAACATACCCACAAAACGTTATGTGATATTCGGAGACATTTATAAAACTTACTCAAAACAAGGTATACTGAATTACTAAGTAGCATAACAGCAGAGTGTGTTGCTGAACCGACTAAGTTCTACTCATTATTAAATTCGAGAAAGCAAGAACCCTCGTGTGCCTATGGAAATTGTAAATAATTCTGAGATCGATGATGGAGAAGCACAATTGTTTAACACTTTCTTTCATGAAAATTTGTCCTCAGAGACAGTTCCCGAACACCTTCCTCATGTAAAATCTGTTAGTTCGCACTGTGATGCATGATCGCCTGCCCTAGCTTGCATCCTGCGTATACAATGTCAAGTAAGCAGACGAGAAGGTGTTTGGTCTCGACTTCCGCAAGGACAGAGAATGCAATAGGCGAGGAGTAGGGGGAGAATGGCCAGTTTTTTGATTGAATTGTGTGGAGACAGGGAAGAGGTTTCGATTAGTGCGAGCTAGTGCGGGGCGACCGTATCGACAGGTATGTGTTTTCCAAAACAGGGTCCGATTCCTTACAAAATAGCATCAATAGTCCGAATTTCTATCTCTCACATTTTACTTCCTTTAATTGTATAATTTGAGGCAGAGTCACTTGGGGATGGTTCCCGAATATCGCTGGCATCTTCTTTTATATAGACCGCCCAAGGAGCTCTGTCCATGGCGCAGGCGTAATGGATCAACTCCCTCCCCCACATGACTTCATTTTCTATACTCTTATCAGCAAATGCCGAGAACTCGAACACTCGTTGATGAATTGGAAACTACCCTCGAAGAACTGGAAACCTTGGCCATTGCCTCGACTCCTATTTCAAACCGAGTCTTAACTACAGCACAGGGGCGTAATATTTCCTTAGAACATATAGAACAAAATTCCTTTCAAAATAATACACTTCCCAACCTTCATAACGTAAGCACATCCACATATCAAGAAAGTATGCCGACCTCCTCTAGCCCTTTTAAATCCCCATCATTCTCCGGGAAAAGCAATGAAAGCGTGCAAAATATCCTTAAGATTTGATAATTTGGCAACTTTTAACGGATGGTCGGCGGACAAATGTAAGGCAGCTCCTGCTTTAGCCATGCGTGGCGTCGCAATTGAATGGTTTGCAGGGGTGAAGGAAGAACCGAGATTTGCACAGTTAACATACGATCAGCTAAAAGAAAAGCTAAAAGGAACGTTTCCCGACAAAGGGAACTTGCATTTAGCAGAAGATCGGATCCGAGCCAGAATACAACGCAAAGGGGAATCGGTAACTAATTACGTAGCAAGTAAATCAGCCTTAGTGCGTAAACTCGTACCCAATATCACCGAGGACAAATTGATTTACTCGATTCGTAACGAACCTTAAAGTTCGTGGGATCTGAACCAGTTAACTGATGGGGTGATGTAAACTACTCATCATTCATCCTCTTGATGAGACCACTCGTCATTGACATGACGAGTTATTGCTTGGCATGCGAAAGGTACAAATTACACAAAGGAATTAAACTACTGAAAAGACAATGGCAACTCGTTGGATTTTGTGAACCGTTGAACCTGTATCATGGCTGGGTGTAGGATAATTACCTGTCTAACTGAAGTCTCTTAGCTGAATGAAAATAGCGAAGTCCTCTGTGCGCTTCTCTCCTATTTGTTGACCAGAGCGTGCTTCCTCTATCGACCTCCTGCCTTGCTGACCTCCTCTCTCTACCAACTCAATTCCCAAAGTCCAGTCCCTTCCCAGCTTGTCTCACCTCTATATTCCCTGGCCATCGAGCTCTTCCTCGATGCCGAATCGCCGAATCGTGTTTATTATCATAATTGCTACCATGCAAACCGCTGACACCAAACCCAGAAGTGTTACCTATTTCCTGAATGCTCAGGAGGTTTGCATGGCACAACACAATGCATTGTAAACATGCCTAAGAGGCTTGAGACAGCTGAGAGAAAAACAAGTGAATGCCCTGGTCAACATGAAGCGTTCAGAGAGACTTAATAAAATAAACATACAATCCTATGGATTGATACGTTCGCGCCGCCTAGGAAAAATTTTCCTTTGAAAATTTAAAAGTCAAATCGCAAAGCTTGACATGACTCAGGTTCGCCAATTCCATATATTTTCTTAAAAAACCAAATATACAAAAGAAAATCCACCATAACTACCTGTTGTTTGCCGTAGCCTGAATGAAAACAAAAAAAAATTTTTATTCCCTAAACTCTAAAATGAATAATACCCCTAATACTAACAAATTCGTATGTTTATACGATATAAAAAACAATAATATATACTATTATAGGACTAGAAATCACAAAAGTTCGTGTCGTTAAGCGAAAACTCGTAATGCATCACATGTGCGTGTACGTAAAGTGTATTATGTACAATCGCTCATCAACCTGCTCCTAGTCAAGAGTCTGTGATGTCTCGCCACGCGGTAGAGACTCTGTGTCTTCCGCCAACGGTTGGAGCATCGTGCAAGATGGAACGGAATTCACAATGTTTATGTATATTTCCACTTGATATAGACTTTTCAAACACATAGAAAAACCTTAAAAAGGTGCACAAGTAAGTACACGTAAGTAAGCATGCAAAACATTGTCACATCTCACTGTTTTGTCCGTGTGAAAACCTGATCATATCAAAGTGCGTATGTTTTACGAACTACGTAGCTAGTGCACTCCTAACATCGTTGAATATATGAACTTGCATGGCTGTGTTGCACATTCCAATGTAGTATTATACACTATTCAATGTATATAATTGGTTACTCTGATAACTGTCGCTGGTAAAACTTAATTATAGCGTTCCATTTTCTTTTCTACGTTAATCTGTACACTGTATACATATATATGGCTTGGTGAATACCTTTGTATGTCTGCACACACATAAAAAAAAATAATCTTGCAGTATTTTATCAACTGTCTACTCTGATTAAAAATATCAGAAAATGTTCAATGTGCAATTGTATTTCTAATTATGTACCATATTGGTGAAACACAATTAACTATTTGGAAAAAACATTTGCATAAAACTAAAGCATACTGTCTGCAATGTTTGAAAGTACTGTAGCTATGCTTGTTATAGCTTGCATGTGCAATTGGATATCCATTGTAAAAACTTCTTCTTAAAACAAAAATATGCACTAATTGATGCACTGATGCTTGTCGCTTCCTTGCAGTAAAATGTAAACTTAAATGCATATAAAACTAGTTCTTATGCATGACACAAAACTGAAAATGTATATAAGGACTATGGAAAAGTACTGTTTCCCATAATGCATGTTAAATGACCAAATAGATACACATGATAGGAGCTCACATGTGTATGTGTAGAAACACTGTAGCACAATTCTGTAATTATTGTTTGTGACCAGAACTGCTGTTTGTAGAATGTATGTTTTCTCTGCTTCCTCTTCTTTCTGGATTGCTTGTCGTCTTGACTGCATTGGGGCAATGTAAAAATGTAGTAAATTACCCGTAAAACTTCGGAGATGGGGAAAAGTTGTTGTTTTAACTGCAAACAGTGTGGAGGGGAATTTTATTTAGCTCCATCACTAGGTGTTGTTGATAATGTGTAGTCCGCTATATTGGGAAATGTATGGTTGTACATCCTTCATGTAAAAGGTAGTCTCCGTGCAGTAATAAGTAAAAATGTCTGCATGTCTCCCTCAAATTGGTGGTGACGAGTCTCTTCTTGAAATAGTACTTAAAATATCTGCATGTCTCCCTCGTAGAATGATACTCAGTCTTTCTGCCTGGTAATAGTAGACTGCTTGCGGATGTCCGTCATGAAAAATGCCCATGGATGGTGTAGGCATTGCTTGTCCATGGCGTTCCGTATAGACAGGTTAGGTTAAAAGGGAAAAATTATGACAAAGAAAGGAAATTGCAATAGGATGGGTATATATAATTCAAGTACGCATGTACACAAAACCAACTAATTTCCACTGCCTTTTCTTTTAAAATTAAATTAAATTGTCTCATCAAAAATAAAATATGATTAAAATAAATTGATAAAATAATTGCCATAACTTTTTGAAAATAAATAAGGAAAATTTAAATAAAATATCCAACCGTAATTAAAAATATTAATGTCCATGATTAATGTGTTGCCTTAACCTATTAATTATTACTGCGCTGCTCTGACTTAATCTGTTTAGAAAGCTGATAATGTTTATACAAATAATATCCTAGGGTTGCAGTTAATAAAACATTCCAAATAATAAAAACTAATATTGACATGGGCAAAGGGTTTAGAACTAATTCTTGAAATGAAATGTTCTTACTAATTGATTGATTAAGTTGTTTTAAAGCAAGTTCAAGCGGAGTCCATTGGGGAATAGTGAAATCAGATAAATTCTTGGGAATATTAGGTAGTAACTCAATTTCCTTCATTTTTACTTGTTCAAAAGCTAACATTCTTGTGTGTAAAATTTGTTGATCCACAATAATTTGCGAAAAATCCTGATAATTAAAAAATAAAGATTGGCCTTCGGTAAGCTGAACTGATCTATGCGTGTTCAAATTATTATTCAAATTCTGAATGACAATAAATTGACCTGAACCTGATATTAAAATACCATTGCGTGTTCTGATAAACTGAAATAATTTATTGTCAGTAATAGACTTTACTTCAAAACTACAAGAAACTGAACTGTTGTGTAGAAGTAAATCCTCTAAACACTGTACATCTCTATCGATGGTAACTTCACTATGCGAACAGAGATAAAAAAAGTTTTTAAGCTCGCATGCACTCTCAACAATTTGCACTAATCGTGGACTTCCCTTATGTTGCATACTGTAAGTTAACTCTGGGATTCTAATGCGAGACCATGAATTGTTATGCAAAATGCCTAAGTTAACTGCTCTAAAAATAGGAGCGATGTCATTCATCTGTACTAAAGGTGTCTCTAAAAGTAAATGAAATGATCTACTACTGGGTTCATAATTAATCAAATATACTTTGGTCAATGAATAAAATAATCCTATGTCTGTTTTATAAAGTGAATCTTTAAAATCGGGATGATGCTGAATAAATGTACGGAGCCAATTAGGAGTTAAAATGTGATAAGATAATTTTCCTGAGGCTATTTCCATAATTATAAAATCTAAACGCTCAATCATCTCAGAGGCGTGCAATAAGGCAACTATGTGTCTCTCTTCATTATAATCGTAACAAAATTTGGCTAATAATTCTTCCTTTAAATGCAAAACTGATTGCTTTAAAACTACCAAAATCCCATTAACAATGTTCACCATTTTTACTTGACTCTGTTTCATATTCTGTACTTCTTGAATAATATGATGTTGATTGGCTGCTAAAGTTTTAACTGATTGGGATAAATGATGAACTGACATGGTGTTGAAAACCGAAAGTCCTGCACTAAACAAATTTATTAAATTAAGAAAAATCTGCCTCTTTTCCCTGTTATGAATATTAGTAACATTCTGATATAAATTTTGGCAATTAGGCCTTACGTCTCCTACTGTAAATTTACATGGGAAATACTGAGAAATTTCGGTAAGATAATCATTAATTTTGGTGCTGGTATCATTATGAATGACTTTCCATTGCGCACATGCGGAATCATTGTCAGCCTGAATATGTGCATCGATGAATATATTCACAGTTGTAAAAATATTCTTACTACTATGAATGGTTAACCCTTGTCTCTCATAATATAAGCCTAATGATTTAAAAAATATGTCTTGCGACTGTTCATTGTTGGGTAAAGATCCACTAAAATGAATCAGGGATAGGAGTAGGATTAAAATCCAAAATAGGAAAGTAATTCTGCTAGTAGCCATGCTTCTGTAAAAAAAATTTTCCTGCATCAGTACAGCTTGACGTTGGGATATATACCTTAGTAAGGCTAAAATTATGCTGATGTAATAACAAAGTATGGGATCAGATAAGTAACTAGATCGATGTTAGGGAAGGGGTGGGAAATACCACATCAGCAATATCATGCGAAGGATGGAAAGGATACCGCAACTCTTCAGTGAGTGAAAATCATGGGCCACATAGATATCGAGCCGTACGATTTCTGGATAAGTGAATTGGAGAGAGTACCAGAAATCGCAGAAAACATACTCAACTACCTCCCCCTAGTGCTCCTGGGTCCAACGTGGGGTTGGAGAACCAAATTGATTGTAAATTATGCTATTAAGGATAGGGTGCTCCGAGAAATAGGGACCCTATCCCAACTGGAGGACCTTGTGCGGGAGTATTGGGAGGAAATTAAAAAACGGGAGCAGCTTTTGACAACCGGTTCCCGAAACTTCCGCAGAAGGCTCTACCTCCAGCGGGAGCTGGATATGCTGCAGGAAGACTTCCTGTGGCTAGGGGACCTATTTCTCGGTTGCAAGGAGTGGAAAGTATTCGACTTCAACTTGGATTAGGGTAAGTGAACAAAATTTTCCTAAAACTGACTAATAATAATAATAATTTCTCAAATTCAACATTTGTGATAAACCACTCTGTTTAAATTTGGAAAGGCTAACGATGCCGTGGCGACTTTTGCTGCACATGCCTGTGCTAATCACCGAGGCTTAGCCTTGGCATGTTGCTGACAAATTTGATTACTCTAAGTGCATAAAGTGCTAAAATTGCCCTTTTGTAGAAATTTCCCTGATTTTATCAAAATTTCGTTTATCTCTATCCTGATTCTAATGAAAAAAATGCGTCAATGTCCCAAAAATTTTTACTTACTATAAATATATCTATGAAAACGGGAAAATTTTGCAAAAAAAAATTCGTCTTGTTGTTCCTTTGTAAAATAATTGGTCGTGATTAACCTGAAGTGCATAAATGCGACGTTTTACGGAAAAAATTAATCTATATAGAACAAAATATCCCTAACATTGTTGACATAACGTTCTATCGTAAAAATCAAATTCTGATGGCTATATGCGTAACTAAACTGATCCCCTAAAATTTTAATGGACGACCGCCCCTGGCTGATGTAATCTCAATGCTAAGTGTTTCCTAAGCTTCTAGCGTGTTCAAAAGTACTCGGGAGAGCGCTTGAGTGCAGAAAAGAATTCGCTGATACCAGACATTCTAAATTGTGCAAGGTTGCATTTGTGGTCGCTGGACGTAACTGAAAATTTCTCTATGGTGACAACGAAAGCTCTGTCAAGTTCGCTGCCGTGATCGGCGACTTCGGGGAAGTTCGGGTTCCGTTCGGGAGGTGGAGGGGAAAAGGTCGCTGTTTCGAGCAGCAAGCAAAGGAACGGAGAGAGAAAATGCAAGGCGATGGTTCGCTGATACATTGAATGACGCGTAACTGTTTACAAAACTTTAACTTACTACGAACAAAGTCTAGTAAGCGCTGCGGGAGTTCGAAATAAAGTCAAGGACTTGAAATGACGTAATAAATTGGATGAGAGAGAAAAAAAAAAAACTTCGTTGCGCTTACGATAGCGTGTTACTAGAACACTTCCGTGCTCGTAAAATAACAACAGTTGGGAAGCTGTTAGCAAACTAAATGACTAATAAACCTTGCATAAGGTACAATCAAACGTAAAAAAAAATGAATAATACTTAAAATTTGAATCGTAATTAATATAAAATTCTAGGTGAACATGAAGTCGTAGAAAATGTGGTCTGTAAACGAAACAACAGGTTCGGGAACCTGAAAATTTGGCTTACTTTCTGCTTTTAAAGTAACACTTGAAACTTTCTCGACTTTTACTGGTGACTGATTCGCAAATAACTCTTTAATTTGTACAACTGGCTGAACACAGTGTGAAATAGGCAATTCACTTTCCATTTTGCGACTGTTTGGAACAAAATTAGGACCCTTGCTTACGGCAAATGTCTGAACTCTATCTTTAACGGATAACATATTCTTCGGCAAATCTATACTGTCGTCTTTAGTGACCAAACTATTTCTGGATGCATCCTGAACTTCTTCTTGTACCCTAGGTTGAATAATAATGGACTGAGGGAGTGGAGGCGGCAGCGGCGGATTTATTGTTTTCAATGGTACCACTTCAACAATTGGTGCAATATCGTCGTAAATCTGCTCAATGGGCGGTGAATCATTAAGTTTGCTTAACGGTAATTCGTTGGTACACTCATGGTCATAAGTAATAGATTTCTTGCGGTGACATTGAAAATAACAGATTATGAAAATTATAAAAATACTAATAATAAATGTTGTTAATAATAAAATTGTAATTATATTATAAGGATAGTCAAAGGACTTGTTCAACAGATAAATAAACTTAGAAGCTTTTACGTGTGGAAGTAATCCGTTTAAAATAACTAAAATCGCAATGATTTTCATGTTGCTTAGGCAATCAAAACAAACAGTTCTTCAAAGCTAACACGTACTTTAAGCCTGCCTAGTTTAATTAGTAGATAGTTTAACTCAACTTTTAATTATTTCTGACTCTAGGCTCAAATTATCTGCGTAATTTATTTATTTAATATAATTTATTTATTCTCTAAATTTATTAGCACTGTTTAACTTATGTTATTTTAAATTTTACTGCAAACTTCTCTTAATGTCAGGTGTGAACTTTGTTTAAAAACTTTGAAATCAATCGAACCGTACTGAGGTACAAGGTAAGGAAAAAAATTGAGACTGATTTACTCCTGACTACCTGAAATAAAATAATAACTATTATTTATGCGATCTTTAACTGCATTAAAATACTAACATCACTAAAACTTGAAGAATCTTTAATTCTCTCTACTCATTCTAAAATATGCTTAGCATATTATTGTGGCAAAGCTTTAAACTAAAACCGTTGTGGTTTAATCATAATCATTCTGCGATGGCAGAATGGATTTCCAGGATTATCGGTTGCAATCCAATATCCGAAGGAAAATACTTGTTAATGGAGCGCAATAAATCTTGACGTCGACGTCTACATATTCATATAATATAAATATTCTCATAACTGGCGCTTAAAAATAAACTTTGCTAATATAATCATATACCTTCTTCTGAAGAGTAACTATAAAATTCTAGTGATGTATTCGCTGAGCTAGTATTATTACATACTGCAAAAACTTTTGTGCCTAAAGCACATTATTAAATAATAAGTCTGCTTTTAATTATTAATATTATTAGTGCTATTTTATTATAAATTATTATTATGTCACGCAAGTGAATTAAAATGTTAAATCTGTTACTTATATAAATTTTCAATTTTAGTGACCATTGTCCGCGCGTGAGTCCGCGTTGTCCTCTTGCTGATCTTCATCTTCACCTGCCAAATTTTCTTCGCCTTCACCGTCATCTGGCGCATAATATTTTTTGAGTCTCTGGACGGCAATAGAGTCCACTACTGTCTTTCCGCGCTTATTTTGGAATTCCACCAGGTATGTATTCGGATTCTCTTCTCGAATAACTGTAGCTGGGCCTTTATAAATACCTGAAAAGCACCGTGCGGTTCCAATTTTCTGGGTGCTGTCAAAAATTAATACTTGATCGCCTGGTTGAAACTTGATCTGTTTCCTCTTCTGATCATAATATTTCTTCACTTCAACATGTCGTTTTGCTAAGTTATCCGTAGCATTGGTTCTTGCTTTCTCCAATACTCGGAACCGTACATCATTCTCCACATTTTCACAACTTGGTGTGTGCAATGCAAGCTCCCAGGGCAAAGTAGGTTGGAATCCATGTACTAAAAAGAATGGGCTATACCGCAAATTCTGATTCCTGGTAGTATTGTAACTAAATACACTTGGCTGTAAATATTGGACCCAATCTGTATGTTTTGAATTAACATAGCACTTCATTATACTCTGTAAGACCCCGTGGTTACGTTCCGAAAGACCTATAGAGTTATGAAGACCGACTGGTGAAAACTTGATGGTGATTCCCAATTTAGTGCCAAGTTCCTGGAAAAGCTTAGATTTAAATGCAGATCCCCGATCCGTGTAAATATCCTTTGGGGCTCCGTAGCGTAACACTATCTCTTCGTACACAAATTCTGCTGCTGTACTGGCCGTGCAATCTGCAACTGGTTTGGCTATTAAATAGCGCGTCCCAAAATCTGTGGCAGCGATTATGTATCGATGACGAAGATTGGATGAAGGAGGATATGGGCCTGAAAAGTCTAGACAAATCCTCTGGAATGGCTTCTGTGCGGGAAAGGTGCACAGTTCCCCTGCTGGTAGACCTGGACGGCGTTTATTCTGCTGGCATGTTATACATTCCCTAATTTTCCTCTGTATAAATAACTTCATATTTGGAAAATAAATTCTTGGTAAGGCCACATTATAACACTTGGTAAATCCAAGATGAGAACCTCCTATGGGTGAAGCGTGGAGTGTCTCAATCACAGAATCACGTAACGTCATGGGAATGCATAATAATTTCTTGGTAGTAGCTCCTAATTTCTGCTGTCTATACAATAATCCATCTTCCAACACATGATGATAGACCTGCCTCTGGATGTGTAAAGGTAATGTTCCATCGTCCCTGTCTGGGTCCTCCAAAACTTTAATAATTGGGCCAAAAAATGAATCCTGTCTCTGATGTACTGCGACATCTGTGCTTGCATCAAATAAAGTAAGTGTCCTGGGTTCGGGAATGTCCTCTTCAGTGTTGCCATCCTCTACATTTTCTCCACATTCTCTGCTGAGGGGATCGGCGATATTCTCCGTAGTTTTAACATGGATCGGTGTAAATGAAAAATCCTCCAAAAGGTTGCTCCATCGAAGAAGCTTTGAGCTCAAATTACGGGATGTCCTAATGTACGTAATTGCTTTGTTGTCTGTGTATAAATCAAAATGGCGCCCAACAAGATAAAATCTAAATGATTTGAAAGCATATAAAATTGCTGTTAATTCTTGCTCAATAACACTCAATCTTTTTTCAGTGTCGGTCAACGTTCTACTACAGTACGCACATGGCAAGTACTCTCCTTCTGCATTGGGCTGCATTAATACGCCACTGACCGCATGAGATGAAGCATCGGTGAAAACCTTGGTGTTCTTCGCTGGATCGTACGGTAACAAAACAGGTGCAGTAATTAGAGCTTCCTTTAATTTCTCAAATGCCGATTGTTGTTCAGGACCCCATGTAAATTTCTTGCCCTTACGAATTAAACCCTGTAATGGTGATGCAATATCAGAAAAATTCTTGACATATTTCCTCACGTAGCTGCAAAGACCTAAAAACATTTTAACCTTCTTCGTGGTGGTGGGAACCTTATAATTCTTAATGGATGACAGTATTCTATCACTTATACGATAGCCATATTTGCCCACATTGTGGCCCAAGGCAATTGTCTCATAGTATCCAAATGAACATTTAGGTACAGCCAATTTCAATCCGGCAGATCGTAAACATTGAAACATTTTCTCTAAATTGACCAACATATCCTTAAATGTATTGGCAAAAACAAACATGTCATCGATATAAAAGGCGAAATTATTGTCGTTCATCCCCGCTGTAGCGAGCTGAACACATCGGGTCATTGCCGCAGGAGAAGTCACATGTCCCATAGGTGTAAAATTCATCGCAAATTGTCCCCTGGCTGGTATAGTAAAGGCAGTGTACTTTTTCGATTGTTCTTCTAATGGTATTTGAAAAAATCCCTGTTTCAAGTCAGCACTACAGTAGTAGCTCTTACCGGCCATATTGTGCAATATCTCTGAGATGTTTCCAATTGAAACTGCGTCGAAAACGGACCTGGCATTCAGTAATCGAAAATCTTGCACCATGCGATAAGCTCCTGATTTCTTCTTGACAAGAAAAACTGGTGAATTGTACGGTGATGTCGTAGGACTGATGACCCCTGCTTCTAGCAAGTTGTCAATTTGCTGGTTAATTTCCTTACGCAGGTGAACTGGTATAGGGTAGGCTGGGACGTGAAATTCCGAATCGTCCTTTAACTTTATACGATGCGTATAATTAGTGGCACAACCAATGTCTTGCTCAGACCAAGAAAATACATCTACATACTTCTCTAATAATTGCCTAAGTTGCAATTTCTGATCGGGTTCTAATGCTGGATTTATGTCAAATTTAGTAATGTCGTGCACTGGTTTTGTCACGGTGCCAGTCTCCTTGGTCACCATAACGTTAGGTCCTTCGTCGTCTGCAATATGACGCGAAGCTGGTACTGGATTTTGCCATGCCTCTGCGGTACCTAAGCGTGCCCCTTTTCTAATTTTAACTTTGTAAGAATTTGGATTAGTAATCCAAATTAAAAATAACTCCGGATTTACAATGGCTCGAGGCACCATTAAGCCTGTGTCCATTTGAAACTGTAAATCTGGCTCCAAATAAGTTAAATTTTGATTACTAGAATTTGTCAATTTGACAGGAATGCACAAATGAGATCTAGGTTTGATTCTTATTTGTCTGGAAGTTACAAATTCCGGCACATATAAATCCCTGATCAGACTAGCAACTTTTATGGAAACGTCAAAGGTCTTTCGGTGTTCCGTCCTTAATTGGTTTCGCGGAGGAGTACCAAATCTCCTCAATGTGAGTCGATTTTGATCAAAATCCAAATTTGCCTTATGCGCTCTTAAGAAATCGTTTCCCAGGATTGTCCCATGTTCAAAATTTGGAATCATCCGAAAAGGATGGGTAAAATTGCGGCCGTTTATTGCAAAAGTTAATAGGACAATCTCTTTAATTTCAATCTGTTCTTTGGCAACTCCCCGTATGGCCGTATGAATTTTGAAACGTTTGGCGGTTGTAGGAATGCCTCGATCACTGGTGACGGATACTTGGCTTCCGGAATCCACGAGAAACCTCTGACGTTGTCCCCCTAATACTGCGTTAATATAAATTAATTCCTCATAGGGGAAAGTAGAGACTGATATCTGTTTACCAACGAAATCTGCGCATACGTCTCTTCTATGGGCAGTCATTGTTCGTTTAAAGCCTCCGTGTTCTGAAAACAAGTGGCTGCTGTGTGATTAGGGTAATTACAAATTGAGCAGCGTGGTCTCCCCCGTTGCTCTTCCCTGTGTTCCTGGTCTCGCCCTGCTGAAGACGAGGAACCCCGCGAGTTCTGTCCGCGGAAGTTTCCACGTCCTCGCCATTGTTGGGTATTACCGTATCGCCTATTGCGATCTGAGTTGTTACCATTATGATTACGTCCATTCCTGTACCCCCTGTTGTATTGTCGTCTATTATTATTACCCCGATAGGAGCCTCTATAGTTATTACTTGACTGATGATTATCCTTATAAAAAGGTTCTCTAAACTGTTGTGGAGTAGATGAGTCGGTGCCAGGGTTCTGTTTTTGATCCTCCATGCTGTTCAATCTCAAAGTGAGACTGGCTAATCTCGCTTCCAGACCAGTTTCCTGAGCCTGGACTTGAGCTTTGGTATTGTGAGGATTGTTAAATAACTTAAGTTGCTCAACCTCCTTTTGCAATGCTTTAAATTTTGCCTCAATGTCTGAAGTGGGTCGCGCTTGCGCTGACTCAGCAGTAGCCAGATTGTTACTCTGCAGTAAAATCTGCTGCTGTTGCGAAAGTGCTGGTGTATTATGCAAAGGAGAGAATAAACTCTCTCTTTGCTCTTCGTACCTCAATTCCTTCAGCTTGCGCTGTCTCATCAAAAATTGGAGTTTCTCAAAGGATTTTAAATCCTTAAGCAACCCATGCACAGACTCATACTCTTTATGGTGGATATCTTTCATGTAATCCACCTGTAAGCCTAATATGATCTGCTTGATCTGTTGTTGAATACTCATTTTGGGGTCTGCCTTGAGTAGAAGTAATTGTTTGTCCCGAACATAATTCGTAACTGGCTCAGTTTCTTTGTGTAACCTATATCGAATTTGCTCCTCGATCTGGAGTTGATCCAAGGACCCTGTAAATTCGTCTTTAAATTTTTTCTGTATCTCCTCGTAAGTAACTTCCTGATTGTCTGTACCATCTTTCCAGGATTGGTACCACCGTAATGCTGGCCCGGCCAGAAGGGCTGGAAATAATTCTAGTTTACGGGCATTATTCCATCCATTTAATATGGCAAGGCTATCTACTTTATCTAAAAATTTTGAAACGTCCTCCCCGGCTATCCCCTGAAATGGGATACCCTCTAAAATAGTTGGGGGAACAAACTGCGACTGAGCCATTGTTGCGAATTGTGTTTGGTCTAAATCTCTAAAATCCTGATCCTGTTGCTCTAATTGTGGTTCACATCTCTGTTTTTCCAATAATTCTCGCTGAAGGCGTCTAGTTAAAATTGGGCTACGTTTAAACTTGGGGGTGGAACTTGCAGCTGGGCCGCTGACATCTAAATTAAAACTTGTAGTTCCTCGTGCTATATCCAATAATTTGTCTAATGTTTCGTCGAGTTCGTCAGCAAGGTGAAAGCTCGACATCTATCATGGCACCAATAACTTCTTCTCCCCCCATAAATGCAAAAGCTTTAAGCCCTATGTATTTTCAAAATAAAATATGGCAAGGACATACTAACAAAACTACATAAATGAGCAAAATATTAGGGTGAGTTTGAATTTAAAACCATGTAACAAACTTTGGGGTGGGGTTGAATTTAAACTGGTTAAAACTTTAACTGTAACTCTTTTCATTTTCTGAAAAAAAATGAAAAGACCCGCTAATCTCCACCACGTAACGAAAGTTGGGGTGGGGTTGAATTTTTAAACTGGCTAACAAACTCTTTTCTCATCGCATTTCCGAAAAAATGCATGAGAAGCCCCAGCAAATCCACCACGTAACGAACCTTAAAGTTCGTGGGATCTGAACCAGTTAACTGATGGGGTGATGTAAACTACTCATCATTCATCCTCTTGATGAGACCACTCGTCATTGACATGACGAGTTATTGCTTGGCATGCGAAAGGTACAAATTACACAAAGGAATTAAACTACTGAAAAGACAATGGCAACTCGTTGGATTTTGTGAACCGTTGAACCTGTATCATGGCTGGGTGTAGGATAATTACCTGTCTAACTGAAGTCTCTTAGCTGAATGAAAATAGCGAAGTCCTCTGTGCGCTTCTCTCCTATTTGTTGACCAGAGCGTGCTTCCTCTATCGACCTCCTGCCTTGCTGACCTCCTCTCTCTACCAACTCAATTCCCAAAGTCCAGTCCCTTCCCAGCTTGTCTCACCTCTATATTCCCTGGCCATCGAGCTCTTCCTCGATGCCGAATCGCCGAATCGTGTTTATTATCATAATTGCTACCATGCAAACCGCTGACACCAAACCCAGAAGTGTTACCTATTTCCTGAATGCTCAGGAGGTTTGCATGGCACAACACAATGCATTGTAAACATGCCTAAGAGGCTTGAGACAGCTGAGAGAAAAACAAGTGAATGCCCTGGTCAACATGAAGCGTTCAGAGAGACTTAATAAAATAAACATACAATCCTATGGATTGATACGGATTATAGGAGGACTTCAAGAGAAATACCTTGAAGGGGCCGAACAGGAGTTTGCTAGCTTCGAGGACCTTGTCCACTGGCTCAGGCGAGTCGAAAAGAGGAGAATTCTAGTCAAAAATAGGCAGCCGCAAGAAATGTTTAATAAAATTTTGGTAACAACTCTGAGCAATCTTCCCCTTCGAAGCCATCTTTCGAAGATGAAGAAACACTCACCATCAGTAAAAGCAAAAAGCGTTTCGTGAAATCAGTTCCAACATATGCAACCAAAGACGCAAATTCCGAAATCCAGGAATCGGGTACAACCTCTCAAAACGTACGAGTACCCCAGGACGTGCAAATGTCCACTCTAGATAATCAAATGCAAGCTTTTTCCCTAACTAATGATAAGGTTGTTCAAACCATCACAGCATGTAATAGTTTCATGGAACAGAAACAACAAGTTCTCCAAGAACAAATAGTTTAACGTTCAACGTCCATCTTAGTCGTCTCTTTTCAACCGCTTTAACCAAGGACGTTCAAATAGAGGACAAAGAGGGAATTTAAGATCTCACAATGTTTTCCCACGAAACACTGGTAATGCTTACCAAAACAACCAAGGATTAATGTTTCGTTCTCAACAAACAGTTTCAGACCCTGAAGACCATATAATGGAAAACTCGGTATAATGGAAGACAGAAAGACACAAACTCAGGTGTCCCAAGCGTCCCAACAAGCCTCATTCATCTGCAGCATTTGCAAGCAAGCCAATCTCAATTCAGAACATTGCCTTTAAATTCCCATTTAAACATGTAAACACGATTGGTTGTTTTCGTAAGCGTTACCAGTGTTTCGTTAGTAGTGTAAAAGTATATAGGATAAACCCGATAAATGAAGAGGTCTTCGACTGAATAGAAATACTTAAAACTAAGGCGAAATGTCTATAAAATTTCATTGCTACTGTGTAAAACCTACGATTTTTTTAAAAAAAAAAAGCTTCCGAGAAAAGAAGACCCCCTCAAATTGATGTGGCTAAACCTAAATTTGCTAAAATTGCTGTTTATAAATTTGTTAAAAATATGGCTTTTATCGATACTGTTTTAACTATACTTAAAACTAATCCAAAATGCTTTTAAGAATTTTTGATTATACAGTAGTACACTGTAATATAATTTTAAATACTTATTCAAAATATTTTTATATTATTATGTTAATATGTTGACTTGTAACATTCTAAATATTTTAATTCAAGACCAGGTACAACTTGTTTATCTAATACTAAGACAATGTAATATGCAGAGATTTTCTAGAATTGCTCTGTAACTCTCTCATTTCTTACATCATAAACATATGATTTTTCACCTATAAGAATAACACTACATATGGTGTCATCAGGAAGTGTCTCATGGAATTCACAGATAATTTTAATGTTTGTCCTGTCATTAACCACAACTTGTTTCCTTTTTGAGGTGTTGATGACAAACATAGGTCTCTGTGTTTTGAATTCATCTGGTGAGTAATACATGTCGGTATTCCCAATTGTAACCCTATTGAATCCTGTAAATGCCTCATATAATTTAAGAAAATCATCCTTGGACATGTCTAAATTATAATTTTCTCTGGGGAACACCTCATTTCTGCCATTTTTAAGATATATGTTCTTGATGTTGCAGCTATCAAACTTACTTGAATTTTTTTCTTGATTATTGTGTCTTCCGGTCTGAAATAGTACCACCACAAAATCTGGCATGTCATATTGTATACTGGAGAATGAGTTTGTAGCATCAAATTCATAATAGTTACCAGTGGCAGGCTTCTGTACACATTGATATGTATAAAATTGTAAAGGTACCTGCGCATTTTTTATTATATCTGCTTTGTATTTAAGAGCATAACAAGCTCCATATTCAACTACTGGAATTCTTAGCTCCATAGTCTGAATAAGGCATTTGCCTTCATCAGGTAGGGTATTAGGCAGAGCTTCCCCAGTAGAGTTTAATGTACTGTACCTCATCAAAGCATTATTATCATTGGCGGCTCTTCTAAATGTAATTCTTAAACCACCCTTCCACATAATATCTTTGTAATCTGAGAAGAATCCAGGCAACAGGCGCATAGGAAACAATACTGTGTGACTCTTGGATAATATTTTATCACCAGCCTCAAATCCACCTATTTTGTAGTATGAGGCCTCGGTCTTGGAGAATTTTAGTGTGGCCAAAGCAGTAGAGGTAATACCAGGATAGTCTACTTTGTTTATAACAACGCCATGTTTTCTAATCTCAATTTCAGAGAACAGATGTGGCACAAAATTGTCTACCAATCTTATATTTGAGTTAGCCGGATAATCAGTACCATCGAGCTTGACAACATCAAATTTAATATATAGGTCTGCTCTGTGAGGGTGTATAAAGCCATCTCCTAAATCAAGGTCAACCTCAATCTCTGTGTTGGCTTGATTTAAATTTGCAAAAGTCCTCCGGTTTGGAGGGAATGATTGTAGCTCATAACTCTCAATATTTTCCATTTTATTTATTTATTTATTTTATTTTTTGATATTTGTATGTATTTTTATTTAAATATTAATTTCTATGATAGCAGTTGTTGTGGCTCCAGCAAAATCAACAAATTCTTCTTTTTCATTAGTGACCATTAACTCAATATAATCTATTCTATTATGGCACACAGGAAAATATAATGTTGGCGATGGAGTGTAGATGATCGGTTCCATAAATTCAGAGTTAGGTTTAAATGTTGCAATAATGCCAGTTTTTTTGTGAGTGCCTATGCCATTTGATTTGGTGATCATACCCTCGGCCACATTACAGTGAATATTTAGAGTTTCTATGGCTAAGAATTTAGGTATATTAATAGCAGTGTGTTTAATGGCTGGTTCAAGTTTTGTGTTGTTTTCGAATCCTAATAGCTCTCCTATAGTACCCAGATCTACTGTTTCTGTAGCAGACACAATTTCTACTCTGTGAGTAACAGAATTTTGAGTTAACAATATACCTCTAGGTAACTGAGCATTTAAAGTAGACAAATTATACTGGCCTGGAGTAATGACAATTTTTTGGTCACCAACTGTGATTGTGTTGTTGTGGTGTGTAATATTAGGTATCAAATACATGCCATAAAATGCTTGCTATTGTTTTGGGATAAACTATATCATCATGTAGTTTGAGTTTCAATATTGAATTTTGGCTGGTGAGATGGAATACTCCCATGATGTTTTAGATACCACAAGGCTTTTTTGAAAATTTTCAATTGATGGTTTATTTATTTGAGACAGATATCTAGGAACAGATAAACACAGATGTCCACAATTAGTATCTTTAAAATTTTGAATACGGGTATTATTATAATAAAGATTAGTTGATTTTAGATATTTTACTAAATTCTCAGGTGGAACACCTCCAAATGAATCAAACACAAATGCCTCATTGTTTAAATATTTAAGATAACAAATCCAGTGAGTGCCCTGATTTTTGTACTTATCCAAATTGACTATGCCACACTCTTTGTTGAGTGGTTGTTCTGGTAAAGAATCAGACATGTATACTCCTCTAAAATGTTTGATGCCTAGTGGTTTTTTTTAAAGCTTCAATGTCTTGGTTTGTAAGCGGCTCTTGTTTTTTTAAACTTATTTATAACTTTCTTAACACCTTTGCTTTGTTTTTCTATGGCCAGATTATGGCGCTTTTGTTCATCTAATTCTGCCTTATTCTTCTTGGCATCTATTACTGTTTTTGCTATGGCAGCCGATCCCCCCAGCCAAACTGCCAACGGCCCCCAATGCTGCTAAAATAGCTGGGATACTAAATATGAATCCACCTATATGTGATTTTTTTCTAGATTGCTGTAATTTTTTTAATTGTGGGGTACTAAGTAATAATTTCATACCATGTCCCTTGGCAAGACAAGAACTTTTCTTCTTGCGCTGCTTTTTGGTTAGAAGACTATCAATAGTTTTAAGAGATTTAAGACCTGCATAAGATATCTGATACATAACACCCTTGGCCTTCATTTTTTTGGTTTATTACATACATATTCTGGGATTAACTAGTTCAATTAAATTATAGCTAATTTACTTAATTTATTACAACCCCCACCTCAATTTTTGTTTGGTATTCATATCTATGGTGGTCCCCAATGCTGCTATTCTCTCACCCAGAGAAGCATCTTTGCTTACAAATCTACCAAATGCAACCTCTTCTAATTTTTTGTCTGCCACATGTCGCTTGTCAAGATCGGTATGTGTGTTGTATGCTATGTCATGATCTGTGTAAGCAGCATTTAGGGGATTAACACCAGTGTCACCTCTGTTTAATCTATGGTCTAGTTTGGTACCAGGACCACAATACTGATAGCCTGGTATGTGTAGCTCAAATGGCAACTTGTTTATGATGTCATTAACCAGCCCCCGACCCTCGGAGATATTCCAAAATTTAGGTGGTAGAGTATTAATAATTTTTATAAGATATCCAATCCCCTTAGTGTCATTAACTATAAAATTAGACAATTTGGTGCTTATCATGTCCATAATTCCAACCTTTTCATTGTAAAAATTGTGGTTACCGGCATTTTCTTCACCAGCTATCACCAGCAACCTATCTACAAGTTTCCTGACATCGTCAACCCAGACAAATTCTTTGGGCAGAGTGTTGTATTGTTTGATCCCACTACCTGTCTTGATCTGTGACCATATTGGCTTGATTAAGTTGTTGTATTTTGCTCCACTGCTAGACTTGATTCTTTTTTGTGTGGGATCATTGTTCTGGTATAGAGCATCTAATTTTATTAATATTTCTTTGTAGTGTTCATAGTCTTGATCTGTATAGTTGCCAGGTCTCTTAGGATTCTCGATTGGGCCAGTTATTTCTTTTTCTGCTGTAAGCAATGTATTTATTACAGATTCAAGATGCTCGTTGATAGTCCTAACAATTTCATCGTGGTCTGATTTTATTCTTATGTCTACAGCAATTTTTTTGTATTTTTGCACAATTTCTTGAAGCTGGGTTTCAAAGACAGACAGAGTATTTGCTTGGTTGGATTCCATGGTCCCTCATGGGGGACAGCTGAAAAACTTAGACAAGGTCAACAAAGGATACAAGTATATACTTACTGTCATAGATACATTTTCAAAATTTGCCTGGGCATTGCCGCTAAAATCTAAGACTGGAAAATGTGTTACAGAAGCCTTCAGGACAATTATTAATCAGAGTGGAAGATCACCACGCTATCTACAAACAGATAATGGCAAAGCATTCTATAATTTGGTGTTCCAACAATGTATTAAAAGCCAGTCAATAAAACATTACTCGAGTTACAGTGATCTCAAGGCCTCAATTGTAGAAAGATTTAACAGAACTCTAAAAAATCATATGTATAAACAATTTACCCTTCAAGGTAATTATAAATGGCTTAATATCTTACCAGAACTTCTAGATAAATATAGTAATTCAGTTCACACTACAATTAACATGAGACCCTCTGAGGTAACTTCATCTCATGAGCAAAAATTGATCAGTACTGTTTACTATCCTAAATACCAACCAACAACAAAAAAAGCTAATACAAAGTTGGTGATCAAGTAAGAATTAGCAAATATAAGTACTTATTTAAAAGAGGTTTTACCAGAAATTGGAGCACTGAATTATTTACAGTGGTTCAAGTTAAACCTGGGGCTCGTAATACATATATAATAAAAGATCACCGAGGTGAAATTCTCAAAGGCAGGTTTTATGAAGAAGAACTTAACAAAACTAAACAGCCACACACATATCTCATAGAAAAAGTTATTCGCAAAAAAGGCAACAAAATACTGGTCAAATGGCTAGGTCTCCCAGAACACAGTTGGATCGAGGCAGACAAAGTGATACTATGAACACCTGGGATGTTATAAAAAGACTACCAGATCCTGAACAGGAGAATAAGAGAAATATCCAGCTGCTGCCTGATAATATTAGATGTCTTATTGTTGGGCCATCGGCCTGTGGTAAAACTACACTAATGATTGATAATTTTTTATTGGCACCCAACTTGTTAGACTGGAAAACAGGCACTTGTATGTCTTCTCTAAGAGTTTAGAACAATTAAAATATCAGCAGTTGATGAATCTATATGATGGACTGGATATAGCCACTTTTGAATCAGATGTTAAACCACTTCATGAATGTCTCGATAACTCTGTTGTTGTATTTGATGATATTATATTAGAAAACCAAAACAAGGTTAGAAATTTTTTTACACAGGGCCGACACAAAAACATAGATTGCTTCTATCTGGCACAGACTTTTTCTAAAATACCAAAACAGTTGATAAGAGACAACAGCAATTTTATATGTGTGTTTCATCAAGACCATATCAACCTCAAACACATACATGATGAATATGTAGGTGGTGACTTGAGCTACAATAATTTTTCTAAGTTTTGCAGTAGATGCTGGAACCAGGATAGTTATGGGTTTGTCACAATTGATATGACAAGAAAACCTAATAATGGTAAATATAGAAATAAAATTAACAATTTTCTAAATATTGAAACATATAAAAATAACCATGAAAAGACCAATCATTGATGATCTTAAATTAAGAGATTATCTTGTAATAAGATTTAAGGGATGGAAAATAGAGAACCGAGGTATCTATGAACAACACAAGCGCACAGAACAACCGATTATTGATGCTATTAGTGAACTAGGTAAAAATATCAAAACTGTTACAGAGCAAAATCAAAATTTGATTACAGAACTTGTACCTGTAGCTGCTATGAACATATTAGATTATCCAATCACCCGACTTTCTAGTATTCATACACCTAGTCCTGTTGCTCCTCGAAGAATTTAGGCTAGTCAGGATCCTATTGAATTAGGTCTTCTTGCTCAAAAATATTTAAGCACACCTAAAGACAACAAAGATGAGGTTTTTGGTTTATATGCCGACACAGAACATGATGGTAGCATCATACATAGAATTGGCAATTTTCGGGTAACATTTATGGGAGATGATTTGATAGTATATTCGGAATCTCATCTTGGAGAAAGAGGTGGCTTTGTTAAGTATCCTGGAACACCTGGATTGTGGGAACTGATGACACGTAAGAGACCTGGCAACTATACAGATCAAGACTATGAACACTACAAAGAAATATTAATAAAATCAGATGCTCTATACCAGAACAATGATCCCACACAAAAAAGAGTCAAGTCTAGCAGTGGAGCAAAATACAACAACTTAATCAAGCCAATATGGTCACAGATCAAGACAGGTAGTGGGATCAAACAATACAACACTCTGCCCAAAGAATTTGTCTGGGTTGACGATGTCAGGAAACTTGTAGATAGGTTGCTGGTGATAGCTGGTGAAGAAAATGCCGGTAACCACAATTTTTACAATGAAAAGGTTGGAATTATGGACATGATAAGCACCAAATTGTCTAATTTTATAGTTAATGACACTAAGGGGATTGGATATCTTATAAAAATTATTAATACTCTACCACCTAAATTTTGGAATATCTCCGAGGGTCGGGGGCTGGTTAATGACATCATAAACAAGTTGCCATTTGAGCTACACATACCAGGCTATCAGTATTGTGGTCCTGGTACCAAACTAGACCATAGATTAAACAAAGGTGACCCTGGTGTTAATCCCCTAAATGCTGCTTACACAGATCATGACATAGCATACAACACACATACCGATCTTGACAAGCGACATGTGGCAGACAAAAAATTAGAAGAGGTTGCATTTGGTAGATTTGTAAGCAAAGATGCTTCTTTGGGTGAGAGAATAGCAGCATTGGGGACCACCATAGATATGAATACCAAACAAAAATTGAGGTGGGGGTTGTAATAAATTAAGTAAATTAGCTATAATTTAATTGAACTAGTTAATCCCAGAATATGTATGTAATAAACCAAAAAAATGAAGGCCAAGGGTGTTATGTATCAGATATCTTATGCAGGTCTTAAATCTCTTAAAACTATTGATAGTCTTCTAACCAAAAAGCAGCGCAAGAAGAAAAGTTCTTGTCTTGCCAAGGGACATGGTATGAAATTATTACTTAGTACCCCACAATTAAAAAAATTACAGCAATCTAGAAAAAAATCACATATAGATGGATTCATATTTAGTATCCCAGCTATTTTAGCAGCATTGGGGGCCGTTGGCAGCTTGGCAGGGGGGATCGGCTGCCATAGCAAAAACAGTAATAGATGCCAAGAAGAATAAGGCAGAATTAGATGAACAAAAGCGCCATAATCTGGCCATAGAAAAACAAAGCAAAGGTGTTAAGAAAGTTATAAATAAGTTTAAAAAAACAAGAGCCGCTTACAAACCAAGACATTGAAGCTTTAATCAAACCACTAGGCATCAAACATTTTAGAGGAGTATACATGTCTGATTCTTTACCAGAACAACCACTCAACAAAGAGTGTGGCATAGTCAATTTGGATAAGTACAAAAATCAGGGCACTCACTGGATTTGTTATCTTAAATATTTAAACAATGAGGCATTTGTGTTTGATTCATTTGGAGGTGTTCCACCTGAGAATTTAGTAAAATATCTAAAATCAACTAATCTTTATTATAATAATACCCGTATTCAAAATTTTAAAGATACTAATTGTGGACATCTGTGTTTATCTGTTCCTAGATATCTGTCTCAAATAAATAAACCATCAATTGAAAATTTTCAAAAAAGCCTTGTGGTATCTAAAACATCATGGGAGTATTCCATCTCACCAGCCAAAATTCAATATTGAAACTCAAACTACATGATGATATAGTTTATCCCAAAACAATAGCAAGCATTTTATGGCATGTATTTGATACCTAATATTACACACCACAACAACACAATCACAGTTGGTGACCAAAAAATTGTCATTACTCCAGGCCAGTATAATTTGTCTACTTTAAATGCTCAGTTACCTAGAGGTATATTGTTAACTCAAAATTCTGTTACTCACAGAGTAGAAATTGTGTCTGCTACAGAAACAGTAGATCTGGGTACTATAGGAGAGCTATTAGGATTCGAAAACAACACAAAACTTGAACCAGCCATTAAACACACTGCTATTAATATACCTAAATTCTTAGCCATAGAAACTCTAAATATTCACTGTAATGTGGCCGAGGGTATGATCACCAAATCAAATGGCATAGGCACTCACAAAAAAACTGGCATTATTGCAACATTTAAACCTAACTCTGAATTTATGGAACCGATCATCTACACTCCATCGCCAACATTATATTTTCCTGTGTGCCATAATAGAATAGATTATATTGAGTTAATGGTCACTAATGAAAAAGAAGAATTTGTTGATTTTGCTGGAGCCACAACAACTGCTATCATAGAAATTAATATTTAAATAAAAATACATACAAATATCAAAAAATAAAATAAATAAATAAATAAAATGGAAAATATTGAGAGTTATGAGCTACAATCATTCCCTCCAAACCGGAGGACTTTTGCAAATTTAAATCAAGCCAACACAGAGATTGAGGTTGACCTTGATTTAGGAGATGGCTTTATACACCCTCACAGAGCAGACCTATATATTAAATTTGATGTTGTCAAGCTCGATGGTACTGATTATCCGGCTAACTCAAATATAAGATTGGTAGACAATTTTGTGCCACATCTGTTCTCTGAAATTGAGATTAGAAAACATGGCGTTGTTATAAACAAAGTAGACTATCCTGGTATTACCTCTACTGCTTTGGCCACACTAAAATTCTCCAAGACCGAGGCCTCATACTACAAAATAGGTGGATTTGAGGCTGGTGATAAAATATTATCCAAGAGCCACACAGTATTGTTTCCTATGCGCCTGTTGCCTGGATTCTTCTCAGATTACAAAGATATTATGTGGAAGGGTGGTTTAAGAATTACATTTAGAAGAGCCGCCAATGATAATAATGCTTTGATGAGGTACAGTACATTAAACTCTACTGGGGAAGCTCTGCCTAATACCCTACCTGATGAAGGCAAATGCCTTATTCAGACTATGGAGCTAAGAATTCCAGTAGTTGAATATGAAGCTAGTTATGCTCTTAAATACAAAGCAGATATACTAAAAAATGCACAGGTACCTTTACAATTTTATACATATCAATGTGTACAGAAGCCTGCCACTGGTAGCTATTATGAATTTGATGCTACAAACTCATTCTCCAGTATACAATATGACATGCCAGATTTTGTGGTGGTACTATTTCAGACCGGAAGACACAATAATCAAGAAAAAAATTCAAGTAAGTTTGATAGCTGCAACATCAAGAACATATATCTTAAAAATGGCAGAAATGAGGTGTTCCCCAGAGAAAATTATAATTTAGACATGTCCAAGGATGATTTTCTTAAATTATATGAGGCATTTACAGCATTCAAAAGGGTTACAATTGGGAATATCGACATGTATTACTCACCAGATGAATTCAAAACACAGAGACCCATGTTTGTCATCAACACCTCAAAAAGGAAACAAGTTGTGGTTAATGACAGGACAAACATTAAAATTATCTGTGAATTCCATGAGACACTTCCTGATGACACCATATGTAGTGTTATTCTTATAGGTGAAAAATCATATGTTTATGATGTAAGAAATGAGAGAGTTACAGAGCAATTCTAGAAAATCTCTGCATATTACATTGTCTTAGTATTAGATAAACAAGTTGTACCTGGTCTTGAATTAAAATATTTAGAATGTTACAAGTCAACATATTAACATAATAATATAAAAATATTTTGAATAAGTATTTAAAATTATATTACAGTGTACTACTGTATAATCAAAAATTCTTAAAAGCATCTTGGATTAATTTTAAGTATAGTTAAAACAGTATCGAGAAAAGCCATATTTTTAACAAATTTATAAACAGCAATTTTAGCAAATTTAGGTTTAGCCACATCAATTTGAGGGGGTCTTCTTTTCTCGGAAGCTTTTTTTTAAAAAAGAATCGTAGGTTTTACACAGTAGCAATGAAATTTTATAGACATTTTGCCTTAGTTTTAAGTAATTCTATTCAGTCGAAGACTTCTTCATTTATCGGGTTTATCCTATATACTTTTACACTACTTTCGTTTCTACCTGTTAGGAAAACCTGTTCATGTCGAAATAGACAGCAAGGCACTTACGTTTCTAAATAACAAAACAGGAATGAATAGTAGAATGACACGTTGGGCCCATTTTCTTCAGCAAAACGACATCATCCCTATGCATCTCAAAGGAAAATGCATCATCCTGACCGATGCAATCAGTCGTCATGCACAACAAGCAGAAACAGAAGA
Source organism: Lepisma saccharinum (assembly GCF_977018435.1). Classification (NCBI taxonomy): domain Eukaryota; kingdom Metazoa; phylum Arthropoda; class Insecta; order Zygentoma; family Lepismatidae; genus Lepisma; species Lepisma saccharinum. Next base: position 51,513,914 of record NC_139238.1, read on the forward strand.
TCAAGAAGTGCATGAAGAAATGCGTGTAAATTACTTGGAAGATACAAAATTTAATATTGTGCAAGTACAAGAGGAAGACCCGTATTATTCACAAATTATTGAACATTTAACAGGTAATTCCAACGCCGACCAGAAATTCGAGAGAGCGTGATACCAATTTCAACTTATTGGCGGAAACCTACACCGTAGATACCGTTTTGCAAATACCACCAAATATCTGTTATGCATTCCTGACAAGTTACATCATGAACTCGTAACACGTGTACATGAATCTGAAAACATGGCAGCACACCTTAGTGCCTATAAGACATACAGGCAATGTTTAGAACGGTACTACTTCAAGAACATGAAGAAGTTTGTGTTTAACCTTGTCCGTAGTTGTTTCACATGTCAAACGGCTAAACGTGCACAAGAACCTAAATTATACGAGCTAACACAATTGGAAACACCTTCAGCACCGTCTTCTTCCATCTCTTTAGATGCTTTTGGACCAACCGCAAGGTCCTCGCAAGTAAACCGATACGTGTTGTCAGCAGTGTGCCACAGCACAAAGTTTTTCGTCAGAACTGAAACTATTCTTCAATTCCTTATGGAGGATATATTTCTTCAGTCAGTTTGGAATTCCTCGTTGCATTTATCTTGACAAAAGTAGTGCACAGCTATCTTTTCAGGAGTTAGCTAAACAACTCAAACTCAACCTAAAATTTTGCACCTACTCATCACCACTATCGCTTAGGCCATGTCGAGAGACATGCAAAGGCAACTGCGATGTTACGTCAAGGACAAACATTCATCTTGGATTGATTATCTGAAATCTATTGTTTTTTGTCACAATATTTATGAACATAGTTCCATTTGTACGAGCCCATTTAAACTTTTATTTGGATACACTGCTCGTATTGTGACTGATCCTGCACATGATTTGACATGTTAAAATATAGACAATAACACAAGACTAGAAAAATTGTGTATTGCACGCCAATTGGCGGCGGAGAGAGTAAACAAACATTTCATTCAAGCGAAACATTACGTGGACAATCAACACAAACAAATTGACTATCTAGTTGGCAGTCAGGTCGTGATGTATTAAATTGTTGTAAGAAAAGGGAACACAAATGCCATTTCAATAACATATTTTGGTCCAGGAGTTGTACTTGAGAAAATCCATCCAAATGTATACAAAATTCAGTCGAAAGATAAGAAAGGTAAGATGCATGAGAAAGATATTGGCGTAACCCGTCTGAAAAAATATATTCCATCACGACAAGTTCAACACATTTCTTTGCCTAGAACTTCAGAGCCTTCATTCAACAAAACTCAGCTCGTCGAAGAAAATAACGCAACAAGAAGCAGATATTCCAGGGTATCCTTCAAATGAACGACTTTCTGCAGCCCAAGAAATTCTTGAACAATTTTCAAACGCATGTGATTCTCGTCTGGACACCAACCTCAACCTTGATGCCGAAACTCAGTCAGAGGATGTAAAAATTACAGAAGCTTACGATCTGAGTTCGAATTACATTCTTCATCCGGCCATTTCAGATGAGCACTCTCTCTGCAGAAGTTATGGAAAATGCCTCTAGTTGATGTTCGCTCTTCAGCAACGCAGCATTACTTTTCGGCTATTAACTCTGGATGCTTTCGAATTTGACCCCACCGAAGCAGCTTGGACGGTAAATGTTTTCTATCAAAGAATGCTCATCATGTGGATATTATTAAATTTTGCATCTACAGCTAAGAATGCTGGGAAATATTTGCCATGCTACTTGAAAAATCAAAATTACACCATTAGACAGAAAGAAAGGAAGAAATAATATATGTATACACTGAAATTATATACAGGGTGTGACAAAAATTAACAACACATTTTCGCCTTAGACAAGACAAGTGTTAACATTGTTTTTTTTAACGGCTATTCAGTACATTACGACCATTTCAATGGAATATGCTTTGTGAAATAACAATCACACTACTAGGACTTGAACTCCAATAAATCACGGCGCATATGTATGTGAAGAGTTAGTAATTCAATCTCACATTGATATAAAGATATAAAGTTTATTCAGTTGATATTTTTGTCAGGTTGGATCAAGGAAAAGATCAAACGAAAGATTCAGTGCATAAGACATGCCTAGAACATTCTTGGGCAACTGATATGTCCAGCACTGTAAGTTCATTTTAGTAGTTTTTTCAAATGAATTAATCTGAGAGAACATTTGGCTTACATTGTTGCAACAATTTTATATATATTTTGAAGATGCCGATTGTTACTTTGAGAAGAAGCTGTATTGCTATATCTCAATTCCACACACTGAAAATGAAAATGTAGCACTTTCTACATCTTAGTTTGCAAATATCTACATAGTATCAAGAGAAAAATTAACGATTTGTAACGGCACTCCGGAAATTTCGTACTTTATTTTTATTTTCAAAAATGAACTGACATTCATAATATTCATTTACAATCCCAATATTGACTAAAGAATAGCTTAGTATTTCTGCTACTTCCAATTCTTCATTACCGTAGTCACCGTAACTCTCTCTCTCTCTGTCTCTCTCTCTCTCTCTCTCTCTCTCTTAGCCTTCCCGATGGCGCAGTAGTAGCTCAGTCGACTTGTAATCAAGGTGTCCCCGTTTCGATACCCGGTGGAGACACATAGTGGTTCGGATCTCACTTTAAACTGTAGATGCAGTCTTCATTAGCCTTGCTGTGCATAACTTGGACTTAAAATACCAAATGAAAATAAAAATAAAATCACCGTAACTCTACAAAGCCAGAAGATCCAGGTTCTAAACCTGTTGAGGCTTAGATGTAGCATTGCATTCGTATTAATACCAATCATCTTCATCGTCGCGATTATCGCAAGACGTAAAAATTCGACACAAAATAACCCAAACAGAAGCTTGGAATCAATCTGAATAATGGTTAGTTTGGATACGTGGTAGAATTGTCTTAAAAATCACTTTCTGTGATGTAGTATGGTTTTTGATTAGAGACCATTTGTATAATACATATCGTTGTTGCGAACAATAAGTGGTTTCACGTTCACCACACTCTTTGGTTGTTTATAAATCGTAAGGAAGAAGGATCTCTAAATTTTTGCTTTCACATGTCAATGAAACTTTAACATAAGTTGAGTGTAGGTCACAAAAGAGATTTACATATTGTTATGATATATTTTAAACGTCACGAAATCTAATTCCAATAGAATACAATACTACTCCGTACGTTCCTGTAAATGTTCACCATTAGTCTGGTGAAAACAAAAGTAACGAAGATTTCCGTGTTTCCTTGAGCAAGCAAGCACCAACTCCTTCGATCAATGAACTTCACTGCCAGATTGATTCACAGCAGCACTGCGTTCGTTCCAGTGTGCGTATAAAACAGGTATTTTATTTCGTTCGTTTGAATCCAGAGTTATATCATGCTAAAATTTTAATATTTTGGTAAAATATGTAGTAAACAAGTTGCATACATTATTGTCTTCCAGAGTGTTGTTGCCTGGTATTTACACTCGGGAGATGGGGCTGTTTTAAACATTAGTGAACCCAATGGTCGAGGATGATTAATGAAGCTATGAAATGGATGATAGATCATGATGATCCAGGCCTTAAACAAAATTCTAAGTTGGGACTAATGAATATCGAATCGTCTTATAATTTGTCAAGTAGTTGTTTTTAACTCCAATCTTTTTCAAAGACTTCTGGATTGACAGCATGTGTGTTCTGCGATGATGATTCGGTGAAAACCATCCACTTCAGTCAACCTTCTTGACAATGACTCTAATATCAGTAAAGAGAACATTTCCTTATGAGTAGCTGTTGTTAAGAAACCAATTCCTGATTTTTTTTTCTGGTGGTCTCACGGAACCCAGCTGTTGTTTGTTATGTCTGGGCTTGGGGGTATGACTCACGGTGGTGTCAAAACTCAATCGTTCCAGGTCCAGGTCTGCTAGGCAAACCTAAGCGACTATTTTGTTATTTGGGTTGCATAAACAACAGGCGTTAAGATGTTACGATATCGTAGGCCTCCTAGCCCAAGAACTACTTTCTCTGACAGTACAGCCACAATGCTAAACACCTAAGAAACACTGTATGTACTTCTGAATTGCTAGATCACATGTCGACTTGCTTTAGTGGGTGGCAGGGTAAGAGAAAAACTACAGATGCCATCCTTAAAATATGTCGAGGAAAATGCGTCATTTTAGGCCCCTTTGGCATATGGTTTAATAATTTATATCTTCTGACACACACAGCCCCTGCTTGTATATTTAGTACACCTAACATTGTACACAAGTAGTAAACAATTACACAATGTTGTGTACATATATAGAATAATTTTCGTTTCAGCGTATGTAAACAAAGAATGAATTTTACCTTTATTCAGTGTGCCTCTCTTCCATTCAGAATACTTACTACGATGGCCCAGGCAAGGGAGAGAACAATGACATTTACCTGTTTACTTCTTCTTTTGTATATCTTAACTCATCCTTATAATGCTGCGGCAAAAAATCAATTTCAAATAGTTTGTGGCATTTACCTCAAGCCTTTACCTGAAGTCATCACCTATGGCTATGCAATTCCTCTTATGTACAAAGTTCCCTTGGAACGTCCTGCTCTACAGCATTTTGATTCCAGGCTACACGAGGTTATGTATAACAACACCTAGGAAACAACCGTCCATTGCGTCTTGTCCAAGAATTTACAAAGACTGCAGCATCACCTATTCGACCAAATTTTAATCATTCAAACATACTATCAAGGGCCCCAAGACTTTACGCAAAATTCAGGATCTCGAGAAAAGCGATTAATTGTTAGTTTTATTTCAACTTTTGCGAAATATTGTTAAGACACGAAGATCCGTGGACAACATCAAAACTTCCCAACAAAAGGTCGAGAGTCCAGTTCTTGCACTACGTGAAGAATTTACAGGCAACCATGTATTTCTTCAGAATTTATCCAGCGAAATACAGACCTATGATGCTTAAGTAAATAACATTGTGAAGCAGTTTAACGCAATCGTTACCACATTCGATAACCAACAAAACAAGTGTGTTCAGAATCTTCATGTACTTGCAGAAAACGAAAAACTTCAGTTTCAAGGCTTAATATTGGAAATTTCGACTACATTAATGCAAATTTCACAACTAGTGACAATTCTAAAATTCCGAAGTACGTCAAAGTCCTTGGGATATTTAGACTCCGAAACTGTACCTTTGCAAACCTTACTTAAGGACCGGACAACATTCATTGGCTATTACAACGAAATTCATTGAAATCTAGTACCAAACGCAAATAGCAACATACAAAATAACATCTATGTAACTCTTAATGTGCCAATTAAACGAAATTTGTCAGCTTATAAGCTTTACAAAATAATCACCATTCCATTTAAATTCGACAACGAAGCATGCCTCGTTGACTCAGTTCCATCTTCTGTGCAATTAACGATGATAACGCTTTCAGCCTTAAACAGGATGCACAACTGGACAGATGTCAAGTTCATCGTCAAAAAAATGTTAAATCCCGACTATTCGTTCGTCCCATTATGGATTCGCAGCATGCATATGACAAGTTCTTAATTCCACGATCGTACTCGACTCCTTATCTCAATGTTAATATTCTTGTAAGAATAATTCTTACACTGAAATCTTGCAAATTGACCGAACGAAATTTGTAATTACCTTCCCTCCAAATAATGTTACAGTTCAATATCCTAACGCTTCCCTAATCAATTATCCTCTCCTCACTCATCAACATGATTGAGCCATCAAGATATCCTTTCCTTGTAATTCGAAAATTGTCATTTCTGATAACCTCATCACCTGTCTATCCGTGCGTCACAACACAACATTTAGCCTTTCATACCGTACACTTGTTACCCTGGTCATGGTCAAATTCAACAGAAATTCCTCCTCGAACCATATATGATCTCACGCCTAACTTCAATATATCTCAAGTAATTAACAGAAATTGGAAAATGCAACTGGTAGCTCTGCATTTAGCGTCTTTTCAGCTTATTCATATGCCTGAATTCCAACCCTTTTATTTACATGTTGACGTTCCCATATATACACTTTACATATGGAATCTACTTCTCACGTTTACGATCCTTTATATTTTGGCGATACAAAAAAAGTTTATTTTTCTGTTTTCCTCAACGAGCACGAGCGTTCGACCTTCAATCGCCTACACACATGCTCTGGACCGCAACGTTCATCCTTCTCATTTTCATTTTGCTTGTTCTCTTCATAATGTGCATTCTCAAGAAGTCCGTAGCATTCCTTATTGTATGCAACGCAATAAATTTCACGCCTACCCCGCAGATCGCGGGATCAAGTACCTCTTCCATTACTCCCTTCGCGTGCAATTCACGATCCACCGCAAAGCTCTATCTCTGGCCCATATCTTCAGCCTACAAATGAAGAGAAGTATGCAGCCCTTGTTAACGTTATATCAATTATTTACAATCCTTAAAACTTTCAGTCCCAATTCAATTTTCTTTCATCTTTCTTACGGACCCAGGGAAACACATATCCTTGCACTACGTGTCTTATTGTTTACATTGACGATGCGTTGAGTCCCTCTTGCCAGATGTCACATAGCAGCACTCGGCGATCCAGCTCTGACGACCAGCGAACTTTGGACAGTGTAGCCACCACAAGAACTGATGACGCTGCTGTCCTTCCAGTGATCAGATATTTTGCTCCCTGACATGCCGATGTTCCCGATTCCACTGCTCTCCGAGCAATACGTCATCGTTCTTTGATTTTCAAGATTTTTTAAGATCAAAGAATTCAACAGCTGATCACACAGTTTCTGATGTTATTTACTCCTGGTCATGGACATGGTGTTGGGTTTTGTTAGTTATACAAGTACATTAGGTGAATGGTTCTTATGACATGATTTGGTGCTCACAACAATTTAAAAAAATTAAGATACAATAAATTTAAAAGCAATATAAACCAATATTAGTGTCGTCTAAAGAAATATTACTTTGAGTGCAGTGCTAATGAGTTTTTTGTGCATATATAACTGTGATGATAGTGACAATACACTAGACTCTCGCTAATCCGGCCCTCAATAGTCCGCCCTCTCAGTAGTCCGGCCCACATCCGGCCTGTAGTCACTCAAGCAGAAATGACCCGCACAACAATGAATTATCGTGTTCAACAATGTTGTTAGTTAAAAATGTTAAACAATGCTATACATACGTACAGTATTTGAAATTGTGACTTTTTTACAGTAAAGTTCAGTACATACTATGGCTTCTAAAATAAAACACGTAAAGTACAGCCTGTATAGTCCCTATGTGTTTAAACTACATAGTAGTACGTGATTCCCGACCCTCTCAATAATCCGACACTTCCGCGAATCCGGCACCCATATGTGCAAGGAATCGCAGGATTACCGAGAGTCTAGTGTACTTCTCTGAACTGAAGTTACACACGGACTGTCTACCATATGATTATTCCATTTATGCTTCATATATTATGTTATATTTGGTGCATATTTCAGAAAACACTACCGCTCGCACCCCGTGTGCTTCGCTTTGGCATGAAGGGTTGTGTGGTGCATGATCGCCTGGCTAGCTCGCATCCTGCGTATACATACATACATACACACACACACATATATATATATATATATATATATATATGTTAAGTCAGCAGATGACAAGGTGTTTGGCCCCGACTTCCGCAAGGACAGAGACTGCAATAGACGAGCAGTCGGGGGAGAATGGTCAGTGTTTTGATTGAATTGTTGCAGACAGGGAAGAGGTTTCGATTAGTGCGAGCTAATGCGGAGCGACCGTGCACCATCATCAACAGATATGTGTTTTCCAAAACAGGGTCCGATTCTTTATTAAATAGCATCAATATTCCGAATTTCTATCTTTCACATATATTACCTTTAATTGTATAATTTGAGGCAGAGTCACTTGGGGATGGTTCCCGAATATCATGGGCATCCTCTTTTATATAGACCGCCCAGCACACTATCTCTTCTCTAGAAACCTCCTGTCAAGAAGTCAAATCTCTCCTCACCTCTATGTGATTGCAACGGTGCTTAGGCCCCGATGAAATTCCGACAATTTTCCATTGCAAGACTTTTGTTTCCCTGGCTCAACAACATCTGTGTCTCATGCTAAACAAGTGTTTTTATTCACGTGTGTTTCCTGAATATTTCCAAAGTGCCAATATTGTACCAATCTATAAATCTGGAGACAAACATTCGGTACCATCTTATCGCCCAGTCTCTCTTTTGTCACCTCTCTCTATCATCTGTGGAAAAAATCAAATACAGGCTTCTAAAGTTTACATCCCCCCCCTGATAAACACTCCTCAGCATGGTTTTCTTCCAGGCAGCTCTTGTTTGACCAATCTACCTGTATTATCTTCTCATGCTACTCAGTCTATCTCAAATAATTCCCAGCTTGACGTGATATACTTGGACATTTCAAAAACCTTGGATAAAGTTAACCATAATCTCCTTCTTCATAAATTACAATCCAGATTTAATATCTATGGTAAACTTTTATCTATGCTAAAAGAGTACCTGCATGCACGACAGCAGCGTGTTATTCTTCCTGTCTCCTCTTCCAGCTTTCTACACGTCCTGTCTAGTGTACCCCAGGGTAGTGCCTTAGGCCCAACTTTCCCCTTCTTTACATGGATGATCTGTCCGACATACTGCCTTAATTTCCAATAAATGTACTTCTCTTTGCCGACGACTGTAAACTCTTCAAAGAAATTTCATCTGAACGCGATTCACTAATCATACAAGCTCTTACAGAATTACTTGTTTGGTGTTGTCAGTGGAAACTTGAATTGAATCCTCAGAAATTTTCCTGCATCACCATTTCCTTTAAAACAAAAAGGCTTTTACTTTTGATGGTCGCTGAAGATTTTTCACCATTTCCCTTTTACGCTCATCACTAAGTCGCAAATCAAAAAAAGAAAGTGCAACTAAATGTTCAGGAGAATACCTGAGGTGGCGACGAAATGCTGCTGATGAGCAGTTCCAATCTTACGATTAGTGTAATCTCTAATCTCTTCAAGGAGATTGGCGTCGTTCGGCTATGGGAGCTTCTTTCCCGTAAGGACCATATACGAGACTTACAAATAGGCATACTTCTGTGACACTTTTTTCTCTGCTGTGGTAAGAATGAACTGTTCCTGGAACATGTAAATTTTAAGGCAATAGATTGCCTTCGCCATCCAACGAGCTTGATCAAATGCAACTGGCGCACGAAACTTATCAACATTTGTATCTGGCTTTCGTGAAATATCTGACACAGGCTTAGCAATTCGAGGTAGTCGTCTCTAGGCTTTTGCATTTTCATAGCCTCGGTGTAGTAGTTATGCATTTCCTGAAGGAGTTTAAGAAGGTTCTCAGTATTAAACAAGTTGTCACATCCTGTAGTATTTTTTTTGTCAAAACTCGAACATTGTTTCTGGAATCGATTTAGAAAAGATCGCATCTGGTCCCCCACTTGGTCCAAACACTTTTCTAAAAACACTATAGAGCATGATTTCAAAAATATGGTGCCGGCAAGCAATCCAAACAAGCTCTTAACCAAGACCCTTTTCAAATATAGAGCCTTCACCCAAATTTAACTCCGTGTTAAATTCTGTCGTATCAAAGCACAGTCCATGCCCTTGAATCTTTAACCCCCCACTCATGAAGATCGTTCAAGCAAGCGTTGGCCTGTTGTTCACCTGTACCATTCTAAATCTCTGGAACCGCCAATAGTTTTTCAAAACCGTTACCAGTGACATGGACAGCAACTCGATCCATGTTTTGCATTTCACCAACAATGTTTGGTAGCAATTTACCATCCGAGCGTAAAACAAGAGAGTGTTGGGGAGAGAAGGAGGCCTTGTCTGTTTCTACAACAAATTGACGAATCTTTTATCTTTTGCGATGTACTGTGCTACGAGATAAACATATGTCTCCTACTGGTTTTCCTACAGCTTGAGCTAAAGCTCCAATTACAAACATTACATTCCGATTAAAAAGGATAGCATGGGCAATAGATGCCACAACATCCTTGGTAAAGACATTTGTTATATTCTTATGCTTTTTAATGATGCTCGAGGTAGATGGGAGTTGAAACTCATCATCTGACGAAGAGTTGGAGTTCACTTAACAAGAATCTGTTAATCAGATGCTACAACTTCTTGACCTGCACGTGTCTCCTCCTCATTGCGTCGTCGTCTGGTCACAGCTTCTTTCTATCTTCTGTTTCCGAATCTCCTTGTCTGTTAAGCACTTGTCTACTCCTGCATTGCTGCAGATCATTTTATCTTCTTGCTGCATTTGAAGAAATATTTTGTCGTCTTCATTCCTCATTATCTTCAATGCATCCTTAACAGCAATGTCAAATATTTCTACCAGGTCTCCTTCAAATATTTCTTCTTTCATGCCACAGCTTTCAATATCAGATTTCCTATTATTTTTTAACAAAAAATATTCATCCAAAAATTTTCAAACTTATCTCTCCACTGAGTTGAATCTTTCAGTAGGAATTCTTGCCCTTTCCCAGATCTTCAAAACTAATTCTGCTGCAGCCTTCATACTTTTCTTAAGAGTTTGTCTTTCCTGTACATGGTGAAATTGAAACTCTCTGAGCTCATCCCCTTCCTGTGGTAGTCTTGCACATGGAAGTGTTGTTGGTTTTCCAAATTAACCACACTCCAGTTAATGATCTTGTGGAATTTGAAGTATTAGTGGAAGATATATTTTGTCTGAAAAACAAAGAGAAACTTTCATTGTTTTAAAGCTATATACTTAGAGTGGCGATGAATGAAAAGTCTGGTCAAAATTTCAATTTCAAAATTTAGCAATATTCCTTCACATGAGTAATCACAAAACATGGAAATAAATACAATATACCGTTAAAGAAATTGTCAGTTGTTCACTAATTGTTTCTGAAAACGATTAAAAAATTAACTGGTTATGACAAAAATTATTTTCTGTTATATTCTCATATTGTCTAAAAGTATTGAGTGACAATTTCTTAGTTTATTTTACTCACAAATCCTAGCGACCTCTAAATATGTTTCGAATGAGCTAGTTCTTGTCATACAAACTTCTTTTTGACAAAGGAACAAAAACATGCTTGTGGAAAGTAGGTGCTAAAACTTATTTACCATAAGAAATGGACCACCCTATTACACATACCCCTAAAAGAGCAATGCGTCTCCTTGGTCTTATGTAAAGGTTCACTGAAATTCCAAACCAGTCATTTATTAGCATAGTTTTAAAATACTTTATCTCCCTGAATCTTGAATACTGCTCCCCATTTGGACTATGGCTTCTAAAAATCTTTCCAGGATTGATTCTGTCCTCAGCTTTTTTCCTCGGCATTGCTCAGCCACTTCCATAATACAGATATTATGTCCATTGTGAACACCCAGTCATCACACACTCGTCACGAACTAGCAGGCATGAAATTTTTACATAAAGTAATCAATATTATAACGGAATTCTTGCTCAACCAATTTCATCTACAAGTACCCACATGGCTAACCCGCAACGTAAAGCACTTCACACTCCTACTACAAGGCTGTCCCTTCTACATCGGTCTCTCTACTATATAGTGACCTCCCCGATGGCGCAGTGGTAGCTTCATCGCCTTGTAATCAAGGGGTCTTTGGTTCGATACCCCGTGGAGGCACGTAGTGGTTCAAATAGCACTTTAAACTGTAGGTCCAGTCCCGATTAGTCTTACTGTGCATAAAGAGAACTTAAAACACCAAATAAATCAATCAATCAATCTCTACTACAGCTCTCCCACTTATATAATAACCTATCTGTAAATATTAATAATTTCTTGTCAGGACGCAGTTTCCGACAATAGCTAAGAATGTACGTGTGACACTTTTTTCTCTGCTGTATTGTATTGTATTGTCTTCTTGTTGTTGTTCTTTTTGTTTTCTTGTTGCACAGTTTCAGTATAAAATGGTCTTCTAGCACTGTATCTGAAGCTTTAAGTGAATACATAAATAAATAAATAACGTACCTCCTACTCCCATGGACCAAGGTGTGAGGCATTTAAATGCCTGCGTTGTTTTTAACTCACGAAGATCATGGACAATATTAGCAGTTCTTCCTTCCTTCCTACAACTTCAGATGCAGCGATTGTCCTCCGTAACGAGAATATCCTAATCAAGTTCTACGTTTGACGAATGTGCTTGAATCTTAAACCTCCTCAACAACATCCACAAGTTTTTTTTTTGTTTTTTTTTGTCAAAGTTTATTTTCCTTCTTAACGCTACACTAGCTTCTAGTATTTCTTGTACCCTGTAGTACCGCCTTGTTTTTGTTTCTTGCACTTCCAGTTACAGTGACCATGGAAGAACTATCATTCTCAAAATTGAAACTTAGGAAGAACTAACTCCTGGACACTTGGGCAGAGAAGAATAATTCTGCCCAAATTAACCTGACTCAGTATTCTCACTGTTGAAAGTGAAAGGGCAAGATATAGTGATGTTGTGAAGTAAAAGTGTAATTCACACAACAGAAGTCAGCTTTCTGTTAAGAGTGGCATGGGTACAGTCTGCAAATTTGATCCATTGTCCGCCCGTGACCCGCCCGGCCTAATGGTAAGAAATGCCCGCCCAATTCTACTCTGAGCAGCTGTTGTCTTGAACCAGTCCGACTGCCGTGCTTAGAGAAGAGAGTTTAAGTGCCCGTCAGCACTCAGCCTGGTTCAAGAACGGACGGGCTGTCAATGACTAAATACAATACTTTAACAGATCATCTGCGATTGGAGTAAAGACAGTGTTTATGATGCCGCTATTGATTATTTAGTTTCGTCTCATCGCCTGTGAATGATCCGAGGCGTAGTAAGTATTATTTGTAGTAAGGTTACACGTAAGGAGCTCGCTTAGATTTAATTTCTAGTGTACAAGTGGTTACTCAGTTTTATTCGTCTGTTTGTGTTCTGGGCGGAAGAAGCTGCCTAGGATATGTGTACCTCCTTCCTCATTTGGTACAGTTACATTACTCTAATCCAGTGTTTGAAAAATTAGTTGTTTTTTGTTTTTTTAAATAATTGTCTTACACATATTTCGCTAAACAATGACTAAAACATATTTACAGTTACTCAAGAGAAAGTAATTCACCTTTGCCATTACTTCAAAAATCACGAAAATATTTTGCAGTTAATTTTTTCTCCATATGATTCATATATCACGTTTATTAATTAATTTCATTAAGAGCCATAAAATTAATTACTTTTAATTAAATTCCAATTAATCTGGTTAATTTTAAAACATAACATATACATGTAATACAATTCACATTATCCTCCAAACATTAAGGTTAAAATTTTTAAATTTTCTTCTCTCTCTCTTTAAGTAAGACACATCTTTGTTAATTTGAATCACAACTGTCCACGAAGACTACAACGTATTACCTTGAAATTGAAGTCCAAAATTATATATTTAACTATAAAGCCAAAATTAATGAGAGAGTTTAAAAACTCATAAATATGGCTTACCACATAAAGCAAGACTAGAAATTATTATTCAAGTAATGGTTATTGGTATTTTATTAATTAAACCCCCTCACAACGAATAGTCGTATTTTATATGCTGTTCTGTCGTGTTCTGGAATGAGCACATCCACTAATATTTTGGGCAACCATTGTATAATATATAATTAATTTATATATTAATAATATAATTTTCACATTAGTTAACATTACCTGGAGGAACGTGAGGAGACATGGGCCAGAACAGAAGACTTGGTAACGGAGTTTCTATCAACGGAAATGGGAATCGAGAATGATGATTTCGACCTTGACAGAGCGCATCGTCTCGGCAGGCCAATAATTGTAAAATTGGAATTTTATAAAAGGAGGGAGAAAATTTTATTGAACAATTATATAGCCAAGAATACACCAGTCTATATACAAGAAGACTACACGCGCCGAACGCGGATGGTATGTTCAGAACTCAAACCGTACCTTATAGACGCAAAGGCTTGCGGTCAACATGCTAAATTGCAATACAACAAGTTACTCATAAATCGAAAACCATTTACTTTGGAAGAACTGAAATCCCCTAACAACATCTCGTCAAAACCACTTCCAGCAAGTTCCAGCAACGCACAACTAAATTTGGCAACAACTTCGAACAAAGGACCCTAATCGTCTCCAGGAAAGATGGAAGTCGTCGATCTCGGCGGAAACAGCAGGACCCCCCACCCCTTCACACAGTGGACAATCGCCAGCGTCTGGAACTGCATCTGATAGAACGTGGACGTCCAAAACCTCCAGGCTATGAGTTTCGTAAAGTGCGTGCAGCTTCTATGGAAGGATGAAGACGATGGCCGAATCTCGGAAGCAAGTTGGAAATCCCACCCCCTCCCAAATCCCACCCCTGCCCCAAGTGACGTTGTTGCAGTGACAGCAACGGAGGAAGAATGTCAGCCCGGGAACAACTCCCACAAACATAAACACGCGGCAGGAGAGGCTGACCAGAGCGACAGAGAAGAGAGGAACTTTCTCTTTAGTCCAAAATGTGGAACGCTCGGTCAACGACCCCAGATTTCGTATCCTAACCGGGAATATCGAGGGCCTGGAGAAGAAGGTGCGTGAGGAGAGTTTTATGGAATTTGTCCAGCAATTTGACATTCAGTGTTATAGGGAAACTTGGGGAAGGTCTAATAGTGTTCCAGAGTCACTGGGGGAGGGGTTCTCAAAAGTCACGTGTAGGAGGGCTAATAGGGGTAGGCATCCGGGTGGGATAGCAATCATATTTAAACAAGAATGGAAAAAGTTCATAAAATCAGTAGATATTAATTATGAGGGGATGCTGGGGATTCAATTTTTGGGGGTCTCTGAACTTCATGCTAATAGCAGTATACAGGCAACCACAGGGGTCAAAATTCTAATCAGAACAGTTTTTCGATAACTTTGGAAACTATTTGTTGTGTTTGGGGGAGGATCACCCGGGAATCAGCATCGTAGTCACGGACGACCTGAATGCTCGCATAGGGGGGGGGGGAGAGGAAGTTCCATGGGCCACTTACCGAGAGATCGATGGGGACCAAATGACGGATGACAGATTTGAATTTGGACACAGGAGAGAAAGCAGGGACAAAACTTTAAACGCGGGGGAGGGCGCTGTTGGATCTCTGTGCGATACATAATAAGCAGATATTAAACAGGACACTTTACGTACGTGGGTTAGGGGGGAAGCAGCACAATTGACTATACCATATACTCACTCGATATGCTGAAAGAAATCAGAGATTTTCGTGTGCATGCCCAAACGCAATCATCATATGCCTCTCGAATTCTCCCTCCAGTACAAAATAAACGGGAAGGCAGTTTTCAATAACAGTAATACGAAACTCAAGACAGAGCCGAAAAAAATATACGTAAAAACATATGGACAAAGGAGGGGTAGGAACGATACATGGATTTTATGGGGGATGACATAACAAAAATGATGCTTGAACGTACGTGCGCAGCCTTAGACGAATCCAATATAGACGAAGCGGTCTAGCTGGGATATCATATATTTGAACGTGCAGGAAGAAATATGGTAAAGGGAGGGGGGAAGGGAAACAGGCCTGTAAAGACAGGGTGGTACAATGGGAAGTGTATAGCGATGAAAAAGAAACTAGATCACGTGTTGAAAGGGTATACTCTGTAGATACGTAAATAGCATGGAAATAAGAAAAAACTTTATACCGAGTAGATAGGCTTATAATAACATTTGAACGGAAGGAAAGGAGAAATGGGAACAGGGAAATTTTGAAGATATAAGAAAGGCCGTAGCAGAAAAGAATAACACCTCCTTGTGGGCCATATTACCGAAATTACGGGCCTAAAGAGCAAGTGGGCACATATTGAACCTTACATTTGGGAAGCACACTGTCGCCGTGTCGTCGGGGGGGGGGGAGGGGGCCACCACGCCTAGAAGTTACACGGGAAATATATTTTTTTATGGGATTTCGTTCCGATTCTCGACGAATATATAAGGGGTCGATGAGATAAAAATAGCGATAAGGAAACTGAAAAAGGTAATAGGACTTGACTCAGTTGGGACGGAATTTTTCAAAGACAACGAAACTGACATTCATATGTTGGAAGCACAAAGCAAATTAATGGACAATATTTTTAAAGAGGGGTACTTTCCGAAGGACTGGGCAAGCTCCATAATCTGTCATATTTATAAAGGGAAAGGGGAGAGAAATGACGCAAACAATTTCAGGGGCATTTCATTATTACCTAAATGGAGTAAAATTTAGACACACATCTTAAACCGTAGGATCCAGAAATGGACAGAAATGTTCGACAAAATCTCACCCCTACAAGCGGGCTTCAGGAAAGTGTACAGCTCGTTAGACACCATATTCATGTTACAAACACTCGTACAGAGGAAAATAAAACAGAAGCGGGGGAAATTTTACGCATGTTTCATTGATTTTGAAAAAGCATTCGACAAAGTTCATAGGGATATTTTGTAGGGAAAATTGTATGAGAAGGGAATGTCCGCGTGCATGATCAGAGCACTGCAAGCAATATATGCGAGGGTAGAATTCGGAGTAAGATATGAAGGAAACCAAGTCTCGGCACTGCAGCCTTCGCTCAGGGGACTCAAACAAGGATGCATCCTATCACCAGTGCTATTTTCACTGTTCATAGGTTGGGTAGCCCATGAAATTAAAATGGTCCATGATTCAGGAGTCAAAGTATACCAGTTCTTATGTATGCAGACGACATAGTCATCCTGTCCGAGACAATAGAGGGTCTCCAAAGGGACATAGGTAGCATATATGAGGGGTGCATCAAATATAAATTGAAGGTAAACATTTAAAAAAACAAAAATCATTGTTTTCAAAAATGGCTACATAATTAGCATACAGGAGACATGGACATACGGGGGGGATTTAATCGAGCGGGTTAAAAACTTCACATACCTGGGGCAACACTCTCCATGACAGGGAGTTGGACACACCACATAAGGGCAAGAAAAACTAAAACAAAATTTGCAATAGAACAAGTCATAAGGACAATAAATAAGGCACCTCAAATTCCTTTCCCGGTTATTCAAAACCTCTATTCATCAATATTATTAGGTACATTAATCTATGGAATAGAACTGTGGGGGTTAAGGTGGGACAACGCAATAATTGGCATACAAACAGAATTTTATAAGAGAGTAATGGGCGTAAGCAGAGGCACGGCAAACTGTGGGATTCTCAAGGAATTGGTCCTGAACAGAAAATCAAGTCAGGGACAGGTTACTCGACATAGACAGACAAGAAAATCTGCCAAACAAAGACCTCAATCAGGGAACAGTTAAGAGTAAGAGAATGGGGGAAAGCGAAATATATCCAGGTTGTGGGAAATAATGAAAGAGGCGCGCTGGCATGGTTCAGATTAGGGGGATGGAAACAACTAAGTAAGAGAAACGAAGCAGCGGAACGATATGTCCTTTGTGCGAGGGGGAGGAGACGGATAAGCATTTCCTACTGAACTGCCCTTCTACACGTGATCTAAGGGACAAATGGATGAAAAACTTGACAGGTAGGGAGGTGATAGAAGTGGTAGACGACAGAATAAAGATAAAGGAAGCGGGGCAGCAAGTGGGGAAATACCTGAGAAAAGTAAGAGAATGGCGGGGGAAAGCTATTAGAGAAGGAAACGAAATGATTGATCATGCTCCAGACGAGCCATATTTATAGTGTAAGTGTGTGTAAAGCAAAATGTATGAGTTTTTGGTGAGAGTGCAGGAAAAGAGAAGTGGTGAGAGGAGGAAGAAGAACTGCCGAGGGAAGGGAAGAATGTGTATATAGGGGACAAAGTAAAGAGACAGCTTAAAAGAAAACTAAATTTAACAAAATAGTTTAGAAAAATCAAAAATGTGTAGTACGTACTGCCTATGGCTCGCACAAAAATAAAATAAATCTATTTATCTAGAAAAGAAAATAAGTTCATGATATTGTATTCTCAAAGGCCCATGAATGGTGTAAATAATTGGAAGTAATTAACTTAAAATCTATTGGTTTAATAGAATGAAGAAATAGATGTGAGTAATATACTAATGAAACATTACACTCTCACGTATCATATACACAGTGTATAACGTTTATTGAAATTGATATCTTGAAAAAATGCCTACGTTGTCTGCAAAAATCATTTGAAGCCAACTGTTATTTATGCACTCTGTTCCGGGAATCTCTAGATCAAGGCCGCGCATAGAAGGAGAAAAACAAGTGGGCCAAACAAAGCAGTGCGTGCTGCTACAAAGAACTTGTAACTGCAGCCTCGTTTTACCCTTGCACTCGCGCCCCCTCTTCCACCTCTCGTTGGTTGAGCCCCTTTCGACTCACTAGTTGCACAGACTTGTTTTCGTTCGCTTGTTTCAGAGATTCCCGGGGCATAATGTAGAAGCACATACAAACTTTTCACAATGAAATAATTAAACATGTATCTGGTGCGCATGTGCTACCCGTTTCTAGGTCTGCCCCCTCCAACACACACACTGCTCTAATATTCTGGCAGTACGTAGTGGTGGAATCTTCTTCCCAAGCTCATGGTAAAAAAAATACATAAATACTGCCGAACTTACATAATGTATAATGTTCAGCAGACCTGGTGCATGTGTTTCATAGAAGTTTATTGTTTTTGTGTTTCTTATGAAGAGTACCGAAATCATTTCACGACCGTCAACCACTTGTTTGTTTATATATATTGTAGAGATATGGAGATTATTAAACCGAGAAAACCTCGTCATGTTAATATTCACACTTCTTTATTTCCTGAAATTGTCCGACCAACGAGTGATCCCAAGAATGCGCTAACTTGTAACTTCCGTTAAACAAGGAACTGAAAGGCAAACGCGTGGATCAAAGCAAGATCTTTTGGATTTTGACGCTCATCGACGTTACATGGATAATTAGTCTGATTACTTTACAACACATTAACACTACTGAACTACGACGATGGAACACGGAGTTACCGCTGCCTAGCATGCTACAAGTCGCAAGGGATTGCTCGGTTTGGTGAGCTAAGGATCGAGGATAAAACCTTGGCACCTGTCACGATTCGGTCTGCAAGAAGCATCAGGACAAGAACATCACACACCTACCAGGTATGAACAAGCGTGAATAACCTTTACACCAACTTTCCATATCTCTACCCTCCTAATCGGAGAAGGTTCAGCCAACAGACACAATTAAGCTCTACCTAAATGTCTAATTGAAACTTCCCTGTGACCTCAGATCCCAGGTAAAACGACAATATGGTGGAGGTGTTTCGGGCCCTTTTTGCAATTGAGTACCCTTCTGTACGAATTGCTTTACATTAAATTAGTCCCCCCCTCCCACTTTGGGAGCATTTTTTTAAAGTAAATTTTTAGTAATTCCAACTCATACTCCCACAGTACGCTTAAGATGCGTCAGACCCAGTGACAATTTTGTATATTACCCTATGGAATACCACCCCTCTTTTCTCTTTTTATGCCGAGTCCCCCCCCAACAAAATCTAGTTCTTCTGCACAACACGTATTCAAGCATCATTCACACAGGAATGAGAACACTTGCTTATATTTGTTTGACAAGCGATATATTAATGCCATAAACAACTGCATAACCATACTTTCATTTG
This sequence comes from Lepisma saccharinum, assembly GCF_977018435.1. Lineage (NCBI taxonomy): Eukaryota > Metazoa > Arthropoda > Insecta > Zygentoma > Lepismatidae > Lepisma > Lepisma saccharinum. Next base: position 51,533,550 of record NC_139238.1, read on the forward strand.
TTCTTTGGTCAGCACGACGAACCTTCGTTTATGAATACGTCACAGATAGCATTGCACGAACACCTAGATTCATCCCTCGACCAAATCATAGAGTTAGCTACTGCAATCACGACAAATCCAACAAATTCACGACCTTTATCCCCACTCCCCTCTCCTCCACTAACACGGTTAAGGTCTGCTAATAGAAACTACCCTCAATTTGTCCTTGGACTGGAAACACCCAACAGAAACCAACCTCAGCCCTTAGCAAGTACTCCAGCTCACGTTCTTACTCCCTCTAACAATCCTAATAGCTCTGATAACGTAACTGTAGAAATTCCAACCACTAACATGGCCACCCCAATCCTAACTGCATTATACCCGGCACCATTTAGCGGAAATGACCCAAAAGACATTGACTCATTTTTTCTCAAGTTTCGAAATGTAGCACACGCCGCGGGATGGTCGGAAGCTAAGAGTAAAGAGATGTTGCCTTTATTTTTGACTGACACCGCTTTAACTTATTTTCATGACATACAGAAACGACCAAATTTTGTAGACCTGACTTACACACATCAAAAATGAGCTAAGTACGCTATTTAGAGGATCGTACCTATCAGCGGATCCCGTACAGATAATACTCGCATAGAAACAAATGATTAGCGAACCGATCCATACCTATGTTATTGCTAAGAAGGCATTAGTCCAGCAATACTTCCCGAACGCCACTGAAGAACAAACTCTCTCTTATATAATCACGGGACTGCGAGCCAAATACATTGGCTGTTTAACTAATAAGCACTTTGCCAAAACAGAAGAATTAATTTCCCACCTACAAAATTTTGAACGCCAGCAGTTATTGATTAATTCCCGTATGATGGAGGAAAAGTTTGAAATTGATCAGACAATAGCCCAAGCAAGCTTGCAGCAACAGACATTGACCCAGACGCCACTTCACAGCTGTTCTCATGCACAGCTCTATCCCCCCCTCCCAAGTAATCCACTGAACCAGAGTCAGCAGTTTGTACCATACAACCAGCGTCCATCTCCTTTCCTCCCACCATCGGCTCATCAAGTCCAAAGTCTACAATCAACACCCGCTCCTGTAATTCCTTCCCAGACCATGTATCAAGCACCCAGTTTCTCAGCGTCACAATCTGGCATGTTTGCTGTACCGAGTTCTGACAGTGCTCACTGCGCGGCGCCACCAGCCGTAGCCACAGTGGAACGCGCTCAAAGTGCTGCCTCTAGTGACGAGGTATATAAGCTTTCGTCCCAACTCGGTAATTTGTGCATGAATTCCCAGGAGCAAATGAACACAGCTTCTCTTTTTAATTTTCGCTCAAATGTTTTGGAATTTGCGAAAACGGCTAATCAAAACGCACATGACAAAGGGAACAGAGCTCACAGCAAGGGGAATAATAACTCCTCTTCCTACAGGGGTAATAGTAATAATAGAGCTAATCATAGAGGAAATTTAAGGTCGAACTCTCGAGGCCAATTCAGAGGTAATAGTAACAAGAGGTTTCAACGTCGAGATCAGGGTAATCGCGACGATGCAAATGCATCAGCCTGTAAGTTCTGTGGTCGTTATAATCACGAGAGCGATAACTGCTTTTACAAGCCACAACGAGACAGTAGTTTAAACTAAAATCGTCTTCGATTTGCAGGAACGAAATCGAGGATAATAGTAGATTAGACAAAGTTCCTATCATTGAGAGAAATGGCTTATATTTTATCAATAGTAGCATAGAAGGGAAAGAAGTAGATTTACTTATTGACGTGGGTTCCCAAATATCAATTTATCCCTCCCACCTCCTTCCTACTGAAAGAAAAACATACAAGGTGAAGTCCACAATGCAAGGTGTGTCCGGATCGAAACTGAGTGTGTCTGAAATTGTAGTTCTTCGTATCATAATTGGAAAGCGTAAATATTCGCACCCATTTAGAATTGTAGATTCAACAAATGTCCCTCCCCTCTTAGGAAATTACTTTTTGCGAACGCAGAGGTGCGAAATGTCGTTAAAAGACAACACAATAACTCTTTATCATTTAGGACGTACTCCAAATTATAGTATTTTGAGGTCAAAGTACAAGACTCACCAGCTGTCGCATGACATATTCACTCAAATTGAAAATGTAAATGTGTATGAGGGAAAAGCTACCCTTTCAAACACAATTCAGTTAAGTCCACGAACAAAAACTTATATCAATTTGAAAGTCACCACTACGACACCTAACACCCCTAAGCCTGTACTTTTTACCCCATCTGCTTCCCTTATGACCCAGCATCCAGTAGTCCTTCCCAATGCTACAGTAAACCCTCAGTCACGTGTCATTCACATACTCAACCCTACGGAAACCACAATCATTTTGGAAAGTGACACAATATTAGGTGAAATATCGACCTGTGAAATTTTGAGTGACGTTACTTCCGTTTGGGAAAATCAAAGCGAGGATGTCGCATTTTCATACTCTTGTAATGAAAATAGCACAATAAAACATCAAATAAGTGAAAGTCAACAGAAATTTGACCCCTCTCTCCTCACAGTTAACCCTGATAAAGAAAGAGAAAAATCCTAAAGCTCGCATACACGTATGCAGATATTTTTCTCTGGCCAGGGGATAAATTGACTAAAACCAATGTTTTGGAATATGACATCACGCTGACAGATGACACTCCAGTGTATGCCAAGACCTACCCTATACCATTTCATTACAGAGAGCCTATGAAACAGGAAATTCAGAAATTATTAGACCAAGGTGTTATAGAGGGTTTTAAAGGGAGTCCCTATCGAAACCCAGTCCTATTAGTCAAGAAACCCAATGGGACTTATCGTTTTATTTCTGATTTGCGCGCGCTTAACCAGGCAATAGCTCCGATTTCCTTACAATCCCCAGACATAAAAACGATCATGACAGAGATGGCTGGTAAGAAATACTACTCAATTTTAGACATGTCGAGTGCATTCTTTCAGATTCCATTAACAGAGCGTTCTAAGGACATTACCGCCTTTTCTATTAACAATCTTGGCAGTTTTAGATATGCTAGGTTATGCCAGGGATTGAAAACATCCCCCGGTGTAATGAACCGCGTAAGCGAACTTGCCCTTAGTGGAATAGACAGTTCAGAACTTTCTGTTTACACTGATGACATTATTATTTACAGTTCAAATCTTCCACACATGATTAACATACTCGATAGAGTGTTTCAAAAGTTAAGAACAGCATCCCTTAAATTATCACCCTCTAAGTGTAGGCTAGCTTTTACCGAAGTAAAAGTCCTCGGTAACTTGGTATCTCAAAAGGGAGTTAAGATTTCAGAACATATTCTTAAAGCTATTTTGGAATATCCCACCCCTACCACCAAACGCAAGCTTCGTAGTTTTCTAGGACTTGTAAAATTCATTCGACGATTTGTGCAAGGATTTGCAGGACCCACAGAATGTTTATTCAAGCTTCTCAAAAAGAATGTTAAGTTTCAATGGACTGATGAACACCAGAAAAGTTTCGAAACACTGAAAGAAATGATCACTTCCGCCCCTATCCTCCGCCCTTATGACCCGAAGCGCCCCTCATATGTATACATTGATGCAAGCGGAGTTGGGGTTGGCGGTGCGTTGTTACAGCCCGACGAAGAAGGAAATTTACATCCATGTGCTTATTGTTCACGAGCCTTAACAGAAACAGAGAAAAAAGCTGACACATTTCCCCTCCAAATTGCAGGTGCATATTATGTTTGAAAACTTTCAAATTTTACCTTATGAATCAACATTTTGTGGTTCTCACAGACAACAAAGCCTTATCCTATCTTCGTTCAACTAAACACCATAGTTCTATTCTAGGAAGAAGAGCTCTTTATTTTCAGAATTTTCATTTCGAAATAAGGCATGTCAGCGCTAGTAAAAATGAACTTGCGGATGCACTTTCGGGTGCAAGTTTATCGCTTGACAAGACTAATCTTGACAAGAAAGATGATGATGATGATGATGATTTGTTCTTTCATCAAGTATTTCATGCACAAGCAGCAGATTTTGATATTAGTTCAGAACAACGTAAAGACCCCTATTTCAGAGACATTATTGACGTTTTAGAAAACAAAGATAAAACTAGTGATCCTAAGCTAGAGAAACTTTCGTATTCTTATGTACTAAAAAATGGTGTCTTATACAGGACTAATAAAATCAAAACTGGATATCGGGATAGACATTGTATTCCCCATGCATTAAGAAATCAAGTTTTCGACCTTATTCATGCACACAAAATGAATGGAAGTCACCAAGGTGCACGAAAGTCATATAATTTAATGCTTATGCGTTACTTTTTCCCTAATATGAAGAAATTTGTGTACGATAAGGTTCGACATTGCATCCCTTGTCAGATCTCAAAGAAACTACAAGTTTCTAAACCACTGCAAACATTTCAACCAGCCCAAATTCCTTTCCAACGAATTCATATTGACGTATGTGGTCCTTTAGTCTCTTTTAAAACGCACAAATACAAATATTTTCTATCAGTAGTTGATAGTTGTACAAGCTATCATTACAGCTCCTTTGGCTAATCATGATGCACAAAACATAGCAACAGCTTTAGTTGAGAAAGTCTTTTTAGTCCATGGCATCCCGGAAACGATATATTTAGATCGCTCAACACCCAATTCAAGTTTACTTTTACGAGAGTTAGCTAATATTACAGGCGTACAACTAAAATATGTAGATACTTGTGCACATTTCACGAATGGGTTAGTTGAGAGTTTATTTAGTTACTTAAAGAAAGTTATGAGAGTTTTTGTGTTAGAGAAAAAGGCTTCGGGGTGTGACTATTTAGCTAGTGCTACGTTCAGCCACAACATTACAATCCATTCTGGATCCCTCCAGAGCCTGTATTTTACTTTGTTTGGATACAACCCAAGGATTTTAGCATACGCAGTCCTTCCTTCGAACCCCGACAATGTCTCCCAGACAAACGCACAGAGACTTGAACTCCTGACATCCATACGTAAGACCGCTCACGACAACTTACACAAGCGTTACGAACAGCAGAAAAAGTACACAGACCGCACTTCTAGGCAAATACAGTACTCTCCAGGTCAGCATGTGTGGATTCTAGATGCCACTCCAACTCCAGGCGTGTCAAAAGCCTTTGCGTCCTCTTATAAGTACAAAGGAACTATTCTTCGCAAAGTTAACAAGAATTCCTACGAAGTTACTTTCATCGACGGCAGAAACAAGGAGAAATCTGACACAATTACTGTTTCTAGACTCAAAGCCCGCTACGACTAGTGCCATAAAAACCCCACTAACATTAACGCTAACATTCATTAACACTCCACTCCGTTATCACTCTCATTAGCCTCCTCGTTGCGTACATTGCACATGCTAACATCCCATGATCCAGCATTTTCTCACGCTCATCGACCCCCCCCCCCCCTTTTGTCCACTTCCCGTGCTCGCACTGCACTTCTTCGTTAGAACGAACTCATTTTTATTTTAACAAGATCGGGATTACAGAATGCTATCTCAATCGTCGGAACATTTATAATACATCTCTTGCCTAATAATTAATTTCTACTGATATTTTAATGTTATTTTATAATTTGCGATTATACGCATAGTACTAGTCAGAACATATCACTTAGCTGATTTGACTAATAAGTACTAAGCGCGTTTATGATTCTAACTAGCAAACATTTTTTTTTCCATTTGCTGGTACATATACGCTCAAATGAAAAAAAAAGTACAAAGAAAGAAAGAAAGAAAGAACTAAGATAGAACAAGATCAACGATTTAAAGAACAAATGAACTGCGTAGAACTTGCTTGAACAATTGGCTTTTTGGACATAGAAATTTTATTTTATTTACGCTTAGGTGTGACGCGAACTGCTTCTTTGAAAGCTGCAATGCACTAAATATGTTAACAAAGCATATAATAAATATAGGCAAATGTTCCCACTCTCTCCTTTAATTTTATAGTTCAATTATTGATAGCATACAACATGGTATAGCTTATATCCCATGAAATTAAAACCTACTCTCTTTTTCCATGAACTTTCTATAAACATATTACTTACTCTTTTTCACTTCTTTTTCCAATCTTTTTTTATTAGCAGCGAATCGAAGGCGCTTAATCCTTTGCCCACAAGACACGTAAAATTCTTGCAATTGTTTTTATATACGACATTTACAAATATTACAGAAGGAAATGTCTCGTAATCACTTAGTTTGTTCTATTATCGCTGAACTCCCCTTTCTTTTGTCATGTCAGACTCCTACAACAAGATGTCTCCCGCTCATTATGCTATTATCGCATCCATCGTGATAGCTCTTCTCGGCATACTTATTTTATTGGCATTATTAATTATATCTTGCTGTTGTTCCCCCAAATCACCTGTCACAACACCCCAACAACGATTAAAGAAACCTTCTATCAGTGCCCCGATTGCTTTACAATCAATTTCGCATGCCCCGGAGACACCAGTCATTCCCACACCTCCCCCTCTTCCCCCGACCCCTTTCACCTCTGGTACGAAACAAATAAATACTCCAACTGAATGTACCACCATTCTTTCGAAAGGACGCCGACTTCCGGCACCTCAAATGAAGCCACCACCCGGCCCTTATTCCGGCTAGGCCGATTATTCCACCTATTCCCCCCATTCCCCCCCGGCGAACTTCCCTCAAGTAAACCTGACACTCATAAACAGGTCCCCTTAAAAACTCTACGTCATATCAGCAACAATGCCCCTTCGCCGTCCCTACGATCAGATATTACCTCCCCTCTCCCCCAAAATAATTCCCAAGTTTTATCTGAAAGTCCTTTTTCTGTCGATTTTATCACCCGCCATTATTTATTATAACTCTGCTCCACTACCTTTTACATTTTTCCTAATTTTTCCCTTTTTGAGCTTGTTTCATTCTCATGGCCACGGATGCTACCGGATGGTTCATCATGACGACCTCCTGCCTGTGCTTCCGAGCGAGAGATCTAGGCTCATCGCAGAGAACGACGACGATCTTGTGGACTTCCAGCACCAAAGGACCCAATCCTGTCTGGACCATTTGGCGGCTTTTCCCATCTCCCAGGCCGCGATCCAGCTGTGGAGCGCTTTACTCAGGACTTCTACAGACCCGAAGCGCCATCGCAAACTTGACTTCCAGACTACGATTCACATGACGTCACGGCGACCTACATCGGCAAGGCCCCTCCCACTCAGTGCGTACTGCCCTTGTTTACCTACAATCAAGTGTTACGCATCGTCCTTTGTCATCGGCTGAAAGTGTGTTCCTGTGTTCAGCCTCCATCAACTAACGTCAGGCACACATATTACGTACACGAACAGTGTACGTAGATAATAGAACAGTGAACGTACATTTACAGTGCCAGGGTTGTGACCATGGGTGCTGCCGATACTTTTAGTGGATTAGAGATACGTCTCTTTGTTTTGTGTTTTTTCGTCTACTACAGTTTACACACAGCCAATAGCGCCGTCCAGTCTCCAGCGTTGACATGGTAACGTTACCTCAATGCCCCGCCCGAACGCGTGTGTGTGTGTACTTTGAACTCCGCAAGCAGTCAATAAAGCCACATGCGTTATGCGGCATTCCTTCACAGTGTGCTGACATGTCTTTTTCTGTTATCGTGTTGTCATCGTTCATTCAAAACCTAGTTATGTGTCAATAGAACACGATTATTTTTATATGTGCCTCAAGACTTACTTATTGGTGCTCGTACTTTTTGAGTATATAAGAGGCTTAGACTTGCAATTTAATTTTTTTTCCACGTGTTTTATATTTTTTTTCTTTCAACGGTGTTTGGTGCTACGATATTTTTGATGATATGACTATTTTGGTGATCTCAATTTTTTATGGTGATGTGAATCTTATGGTGAATGGATTGATGTATTGGTTTTCTACGGATTTTGATATGTTAATAAATGATCATTTTTAAATATAACCTCCTCCGGAGAAGGTAGTCGACCATCACAGATTGGTTCGATTAACTCAACAAGGGGAATGTAGAGATATGGAGATTATTAAACCGAGAAAACCTCGTCATGTTAATATTCACACTTCTTTATTTCCTGAAATTGTCCGACCAACGAGTGATCCCAAGAATGCGCTAACTTGTAACTTCCGTTAAACAAGGAACTGAAAGGCAAACGCGTGGATCAAAGCAAGATCTACCGCGTTCGAAAGGTTTAACAACCTTTCGAAGCCTAAGATTATAAAAGCAAGCTCACTCCCGGAGCTGGCTCTCTTTTGGATTTTGACGCTCATCGACGTTACATAGATAATTAGTCTGATTACTTTACAACACATTAACACTACTGAACTACGACGATGGAACACGGAGTTACCGCTGCCTAGCATGCTACAAGTCGCAAGGGATTGCTCGGTTTGGTGAGCTAAGGATCGAGGATAAAACCTTGGCACCTGTCACGATTCGGTCTGCAAGAAGCATCAGGACAAGAACATCACACACCTACCAGGTATGAACAAGCGTGAATAACCTTTACACCAACTTTCCATATCTCTACCCTCCTAATTGGAGAAGGTTCAGCCAACAGACACAATTAAGCTCTACCTAAATGTCTAATTGAAACTTCCCTGTGACCTCAGATCCCAGGTAAAACGGGATTACAACAATATATATATGTACACACACACGCGCACACACACATACGTGTAAACGTGGTCTTATAAGGTCCGAGTGAGTGTACATATGTTGTTGGAACAACTATAATTTGATAAATTAGCATAATCAAATTCATTTTAAAATGTCGAGACCATGCATGTGATTACAAATACCACCGTGGTTTTTGAAAATTATCATTTATGCAGTTTTCCTCACGAAAAAATTGTTACTATTCTTTTTGGAACCTGGTGCCAATATCACCTTTCTAATTTACGTGTTGTAATTTTAATACAATTGCATCCGTTGTGGTGGGTACCAATCAATATTGCACAACCCGTCCAACCAATCACAATTCTTGTAGGTCACATGATTTCTTCCTGTGTGTAAGCAGCTACGTGCCATGCCGAATTGGGCAATAGTTGTGAAATGGGCTTTACGGTTTCAATTGAGAGCGCGTAGCTTGCACGTATCTGTCTCGGCGCAGAGCATTCGGAAGGGGGAGGGGGAAAAGAAGAGTTCCTCCCGCGGCGGAGTTGAAGAAAGGATTAATTAACTGCTGCGCAGTCAGTGGAGTACTTAAGGAGTTTTTGCCCCACTGTGGAATTGAGAAAATAATCACATTTACCCTAATCGCTGACTCTTAATTTTTACTTTGCATACTTGTTTGTGTTGTTTGAAGATTTCAGAAATCAAAGCAGGCTTGTGCGGCCTATCATGCCGCAACGATGTGAATCGAAGCTCTTTATTGGCACGCTACCATCGAAATGTAATAGGTAACAAGCGACAAGAGATACGTATCGCTTGGAATTGAACCCTCAGTAATCAATTCGACCTTTCGCATTGATGCGACAGGGCAAGCTGCACATCTCGTTTGCGGGTCGATGCATTAGGATTTTCGCGCATGAGCGGTGAATTTCTTGGTTTAGATTGAAGTCGCCAGTGTTCATGGGCGTCCGGAGGGGGGCAAGGGGGACGTGTCCCCTCTGGAAAATGAAAGTCAACCAAAATTTATATATTTCACACATATGATTTCATTTCAGCCACACTAAAATGTGTTAATTAATGCACGAACATGATAAATTCAAATTTAAGCAATGTTTTTTGAGGGAACATTGGGGAAATTGTGGCTTATTTGCCCCCCTGGAAAAATACCTTCCTTGCCACTCCCTGGAAAAATCCTGCTGACTTCCATGCCAGTGTTACCTGTCGATTGTCGCCTGCCACTTATCGCATCAATCTGAAGTCTCCTTGAAGTGGTCAGGGGAAGAATTCTGACGGAGGCAACAAGCGACAGTGTGCTTCCACATCGACTAGAGACACGGGTTCCTTTTGTCTTGTAGACTAAATTATTCACCGCCCGTGCAAGTGCAAGTGCAAGTGGAGGCGTCACGGTGCACAAAATTGATAAAATAGCCAGTTTGAGTGACACAACCAAGCGACATGCAATATTTGCAGCTTACCGTGCTGTATCAGTTCGAAACGTTTCATTGATTACCGAAGCTTGTCGCTTTTCGCGTTACGCTTCTGTCTGGAAGCCGCTTAAACGGTAGGCGACTGGCGACATGGAAATTTTATTCCAAAGCGACATTAGACAATTCAATATAAGGCAAAACATTTACCGCGCATGCGCGAACAAAAGTACGAAGCGGCACGAATCGGTATTAATAAAACTGGCAATCAGATACACACAAGCTTCAAGCGACACCTGCATCTTGTCGTGTCGCTTTTGTTCGAAAGGTTCAATTCATTACTGCGGGTTTGCTTCCAAGGGACACGTGGTGGTTGTCGCTTTCGTGTGAAGTCTCCCTTACAAAGCCAAAAATCTGCAAACGACAGACGACAAGTGAGAGGCGACAAGCGACACGGAGAATTCACACAGAAGCTGCAAGCGGCAAGCGACACTAGCACAGTTAGTATAAATTCAAACATTCACAGCACATGAGCTAACAAGAGCACGAGGTGACAGGATGCACGGTATTGAGAAAACGGTCTAATCAGAGCGACACGTGCAGCTTGTCCAGTCGCTTTGATACGAAAGGTTGCATTTATTTCTGAATACTGGTTTCCAAGTTAAGCGTGTCGCGTGCCGCTTGTTTTATTGAATTCTTCTGAGGAAAGGAAGAGGATGCTTTTAGAAATAGAGTTTCCCGCATAATTGTAATAATGAAAGATTGACGTATAAACTTGATGTGAAGCGTGTTTGTTTCGCGAATGGAGCGAACAATAAAAAGTTTTATAAATCTCATTCCTTGCAACCACCCAATCAGAGTAACTTTTCATCTCCTGACCTCTACTTCCACGTCACCCATGAAGTCTGCTGGTGTTTCTTTGCACCTGGACCACAAGCATTTCGTTCTCGCGCCTTTTTTACCGGACACCCGGTCCTTTCTCACTTCGGTAGTTCTTCTCGCAGTGAAATGGGAGGGGTAAGAGTTCCACTTAAAGCCTCCCCGATGGAGCTGTCGACCTCCGTGGAGGAGTGGTTAGCACAGCGCGCTACGACGCCACAGGTTCCGAGTTAGAGTCCCGGGTAAGGCGTAGGTATTTGTGTTTGTCCAAATGAGAAAAACTGAAAATTGAAATTAACCGAGAAATGAAAATCTTGAGAATAAAGTGAATAACTTCCGCCTAGGGGTATTACTTTAAACAAAATGGCGTAGTAGTAGCTTCGTCGCCTTGTAATCAAGGGATACCGGTCCGATACCCGGTGGAGGTACTTAGTGGGTAGGATTCCACTTCAAACTGTAGGTTCAGTTCCGATTAGCCTTACTGTGCATAAAGTGGAATTAAAACACCAACTCAAACAAATGAGTTCCACCTGCACCAAAAGCAAGCATACAGTCAATAAGTTTAAATATCGTATGTCTTCATGTCGATAAAAATAACCCTTTTTACCACCTTGCTACCTCGAAATCACAAACACTTGCAATACGCAACTACGATTAAGAAAGAGAAATGAACCAACGTTCTCGAGGCAGATTTGGGAGAAGTATATTATTGGTAAATAAGTATATCGTACAGTTACCGACACTTCTGTGTTGTAGCAACATTATTGACGTTCAATGGGATCATTACTACCACGACTGTACAACCCTAAACTGATGTTGCGTTATATTTTCTTGCAATGTCGGCTGTAATAACTCTCATAACATGTAGCAATAAAACAAGTGGCTACACCAAAGTGAGGTAGAGGCGAACAAACCATTATTCTGCAGTGTTATCTCAAGAATCCGATATTAGCAACAAAGGGACACATTTCTTAATCACAAGAAATGCATTCAATTCACTACTTATAAAAAGTAGATGGTGTCGTCTTGGCAGAACAAACTGACTCGACTACAAAAGCAAAAGAGGCTAAATGTCTCGATTATTGCGACCATACGGTCTAGTTTTATTAGTGTGTGTAGTTTTACCAACTAACCTTGAAAGAAACAGTTTGCATCGACGTACACACGAAACATTTCCAACCATTGACAGCACAAAACATGTCGCTACTAATACACAGAGACGTAGTGCAACAAGCCTACAAGCACAAAATGAACAATCTCTATTTTATGGTGGTATTTTAAGACTTTAGATTTAAATGTCGTTGGAGAGAAAATGAATTGTGCACTTAAGCATATGCCGTGTTTCAGGATATCTTTTATACGAAATGAAGCATTACAGCCGTAATCCATCCTTAACAAAAAATAAATTTCATCAGGTTTCCTCACTTTGTCCTACATTGCGCAAATCTTTGTAACATTTAATTACATCGATGAAACTTTTATTTCTGTTATTTATTTTTCTAAATAAGCATTCAAACCAGAGACATAAACGAATACGTACATGTGGGCATGTTAGAGATTTATCCTATAAAAAAATATTCTTCGTAATAAAGGAGTTAGTTAGTTAGTTAACACGAACAGTTTTCTTTCTCTTCGTCGGATACGGTGCACAGTTCACTTTTCCCTTCAACGGTTTCTCATGAGCAGACCTGTCATAAAAACTGCAAATGGCTAAATATTGATTCGAAGTATGGAATTAATTAATAATAAAATCCTAGGTAGGTCACCCCGTGAGAGTCAGACACCATACCACGTTCATTATTGCACTTCAGAAATTGCATTATAATATTAATTGTCAGAAAGGTGTGGAATATTTATTGATGATATGAATGTGAATAATGTAAAGGTAAAATAAAATTTAGTCAATCGTTGCACGAATGTAGCTGTTAAAGCCCACACATCCTATCTAACTTAATGTCCACTATTTTGGACAATTACTTGATTTAGGAATATTTGAAAAACACTGGCCAACGACGAAGCTGCTATGTCTGCAGTCGTTTGTAGAAACCACAGAAAATCTCAGTCCGGATACGAGTGCATCAGCATAATCTATGGCGTAAACTTGATCTGACTTATTATTAATTGTTATTCGGCCCAGATTTGAAAGCACCACTGATGCAAGGCCTCTTGTTGAGTGAGCATGTCATCCGTTTCTGTTTCTCACATCCTAACTTATGTTGGCGGGATCTCACGTCACGTAGAAGTGTATCATTTTAAAGAGTGGGAAGTTGCATGAACGTTTACTATACCGTAGCTAAGAAATGCTGATTACAATGACAGAAATATATTAATGTTGCAACAAAGTTATCATTGAGAAATCACATCTTGTAACTTGGATATCTAGAAAAGTATTACAAGAAAGTTTGAACATTGTAATTTTTAACTTCACTGAAACGTGATGAAAAATGTGGGAAGATTTTTATTAGATTATTGTATTTACAGTCAAAAATACAATTAACACCTGTTACTGTAAAATATTCTGGCTGCGAATATGAGAGTTGTTGAAAGTCTCCCAATATAGCTATTTCGTACTTTTGATTTATTGGGCTGCTTTAAATAGAATTCGTGAAGGCAACGAGAGCAAGTGAAATATTCATTCGAGAATTAGACTGCAACAATCACTAGCAGAGTTGTCTGTTTCCATTCGAATCGTGCCCGCGACAAAAGCAAGTTCCGAGCGACCCAGCTGACCGCTGGCGCCAAAGTGTCGGGAATCGTCTCAAGCAGAACCTCAGTGAGCACACAGGCAATGAATTCGGTTTCTAACTGACACATATACATACAAGACCAGGGACGTGACCGGGGATGGAGGATTGGGACAAAATATACTTTGTTCAATTTGGACCAAATTGTCTGTTTTTTACCATGTATTTAGTAACAATTGATTTGCTCGCTCACACTTTAAACATTTGTTTCTATGACCCGAAACTCAAGATTATGCTTATTACTTCAAAATTTCTATTACAAAATTGTTAATTTGACTTCACGTAATGGAAGTTTTCAGTTTTCAATGTAACGCAGGTGCTCTGCATAGCCATGGAGTCCCCTTTTGAAGACCAAAGCCTATCAATGGGTTCTTCGTCGAGCGCATTGAGTCCCATCGCCGCTGTTATCAGACTTTCTCAATAGGAGCCAGATCGTCTTTATTAAGTTTTCCGAACTATATTCATTCTTTTGAGTCATCACCCAAACGTTGGAGCTCTGACCAGAGTTCGAACATGGGACCGCGGATAATACGCGGGAGACTTTTCATGGTAAGAGTATGATAATTACAATGGAATGAGAGCCCCGAAGCTAGATATTTTGGCGCCCTAGTAGTAGGGTGAGCATAATATTTTGGCCCAAAAGGGACATCCAAAGAAGATCAGTTGACCTCCTTCCCTCCTGAAAAATCAGATAGGCCTAATTATAAAATTATTGTTATAACTATACTATCGTTATTATTATTTGAAATATGAACTGTCGTTTTTATAATCTCGGTGTGACTTACACGGTATTTCTGGTTCCTTCTGATCAACCTTTGATGTTAGCCCTACGCTAAAGTTGAGGAGTGCAAGAAGTATTTATCAGAACAATCCATCTTCTTGAGAGCAGCTATATTTTTTCATCAACCGTTTATAAATCTCCTTGAAAACCTTACCCCACACATCTGAAGCGAGATTTGCAATTTGGGTTTCTGGTTTGTGTCTTGTACCAAGTCCCTATTCAAACTGCATGTACGCTTCTTGGGCATGCTTATGCACTGCTCTACAAATAACGGAACACACGCAAAACAATACAACTTTTCTTAGCATGAAATGTCTCAACTTTATACTTGTTTTTCAAGCTAACACCTAGACTTTTATAAAACGGGACAAATAGTGTTTTTAAATAATATGCAAGGGACAACCGGGACAAGCCTCTCAAACGGGACTGTCCCAATACGGTTACCCTATATAAATTACAACATTACTAAGGACCTAATGAGTGAACTGTTGAAAAGAAGAGAGTGTCAAACAGCAAGGTGCATTAAAATCCAGAGGTTATGTTACGATGAAATGTTGCACGCAGAATGAAGCAACAACTGTCTACAATTTATCACCACCGAAAGTCTTGTTGGTTATTTATATCTCGAGGGTAGCAGCTTCGATGACGTCAGTATTCATTTAATGACGAGAAGATAAACGGGGATCAATGGCTACTACAAAGTCAACGGTTGGGAACTCGATTTAGTACTTGTCGCCCGGCGTGCAATGTTCCGAATTCTGGACTGGGCATGGATGTAAGTGTCACTTCATCAACTTCATCCTCATCGTCGCGATTAGTCAAAAGGGGCCAAAAAGTGAAGTAAAATAATAAAAATGAAAAAAAGTTGAGTCAGGTCTGACGACCTGAGCATTTCTGTGTGTGTTGAATCCATGCATCATTGAACTCCTCCCTTAAGAGGCAGAACTACAAAGTAATCACCTAGGATCTTTCAAATGTTCAATACCTGTTCAGGATAAGAAGACTGTTCTAAATCATACTTTGGACGGAAAGCCACAGCAGTAACAATCCATCTCATAGGCGTGCTCACGGAGGGCAAGGGAGACATTACAATATGTGTGTATTGTCCATCATGAGAAAATATCACATAAGCACAAGAAGACCAATACAATTCACTAAAACAAAAAAAAAATTAAAAAAAAAAACAAAAAGTAAATTAAAAAAAAAACAATTTCGTGGTTGGTCGACACGTGAGCGTCAAGTTAACATAGACAATGTGTTTACAGGCGAAAGGAAATGCTCCACCCCAGTGGCGGCGATTGGGTTCCAAAACCGCGGGGGCAAAGACAATATTTCCCTTCGAAGATAAGGTTTAGCACAGTGCAAGGGCAAAAGTGACGAAAAACAGGGGACAAGTGCCCCCTCGCCCCTCTAAATTGCCACCACTGCTTCACCATATTATAACCCCCCTTCAGCCCGTGACCAAACAAAAGTCTTTCGAATTTTACAACAGATATATAAGCACATAAATTTCAATGTTAGAGCAACGCTAACAAGTAGACCAACGCCGGGTTGACAAACATGAAGCAATTGGTAATGTTTTGGTTGCTCCGTCACTCGCCCCCTTGCATACGCGGACTATGCATTCGGTGATTTATTTACATACGAAATTTAATATTTTGAAACTTGTTTCGTTCTTGATAAGTCTGTCCCCATGGTGGAGCGGTTAGCACATCGCGCTACGACACCAGGTGCCCCGGGTTCAATCCCGTTCTTGGCCTGGATGTTTGTGAGTGTCCATTCATCAAGTTCATCATATCATCACTCATCCCCATCTTCGCAAATTAGCAAAAAGTGGTACAAGAAGCGAATTAAAATAAAGCAACTAAATAAATAAATCTTTCCTTATAATTTGACATTGATTTCAGCAATATCAATTTCCAACGATTGGTTTGTCCTGCAATTATCAGGCAAGTTATATTCACGAAATCTATTGTTTCTAGATGTTACAATCACCTAATGCTTCAAAATTAGTTTGTGTGAGATAATTTCTCCCACAATTTATGTTATTAAAGCTTTTACATTCCTGTGATTTGGCATAAGCAAATGGACAAACTTCAACACAAACTACGACAAAAAATCACATTTTAAAATTAATATACGATAGGTAAAATGGCTTTTTCTTGCCTCGTTACAACACTGTATGGTATAACCAAGTATTTTGATTGTGAACTCTATAATAATGTCTTCAGCAATGAATAAATTTTCAAAAAAATGATAAAAGGCATCTGTCTGTACTATATGTCATTCGGTTTTCTCTAAATTTGCTCTGAGAGACCTTCAGGGACTGCACCTGCACCCTGGCGCTGACTCTAACTGATAGTCATCTTGAAACGAGCAAAGGGGGAATGTGTTTTCAAGCCGTTTATATTGATGGTGCACTGGTAATGCTGTCACCTTTTTATCAAGGGTCCCGAATTCATGTCCGTCCGGGGCACATATTTGCTAGGATTCCGTCCAAACCCGATTAGGTTTAAACGAATTCTCTTCATTCTCGGGACTTAAATCAACTCTTTAATTATTTCCATCAATATTCAGAAAACGTCACCCACCATTCACTTACTCTGTACGTATTTATGTGCGGAATGTACTTCTAATTATAAGTTTTCCTTTAGTGCACCGCCCTGCGTAACGAAGTGGGTAGCACGTCACGAGTTCTTAGTTCGATTCCCGACCTGGGAATACGAGTTCTTTGTGAGAGTCTCATCTTCAATTTTATCACTCAGTCTTATCTTCGCGATTAGCCAGAAGTAGCAGAAAAGCGAAGTAAAATAAACTCAATCAATCAGTGAACAAAACTTTTCAAGGGCTTTTAATCAGGTAGTTCTCAACCTTTTTCAGTTCGGGACCCACCCTGTAGAATATTACACTTCACGGGACCCACAAGTATGGGTGCCGGCAGAATTACTTGAAGGGGTGTGCATCCAGTTTATAATAATACGTGTTTTTGCTAACATCGAGTAATTTACGAAGCCCTCTTTTACGCTTGCTTAAACAAATTTCACTTACTTCATTCTAGAAAAGTGCCATACATATATAATTTTAAAAGCTGAAATTGAGAGATGCCGGTGAAAAGCAATGGTAGGGTGCGCATAACAGAAGTGTGGAGCTTAGACTACAGACAAGACGGGTTGAATTTAAAATATTGAAACAATATATACTAGTATTCTAAATGTAATATTTTTGTAAGACAGTAAGTAAACTCTCATGCCCGACTTTGCGACCCACTAAACACCCTCTCGGGACCCAGCTGTGGGTCGCGCCCCATAGGTTCAGAAACGATACGATCCAATGCCTTATTACTCCTTGCACTTGAGTCGGACAGAAACAAGTTTGGGAAGAATGCTTCTGCAAGCTGTGTCAGTGCATGGCTCCTCGAAGTCTGGAGAAGGGTCGGCGAAGGGTAGGAATGAAGGAAGGAAAAATATAACGTTAGCTTCCACAAATTAAACTTGCAATAGCATAATTTCACTTGCATTCTCTTATTTTAAGTTTGCAGCTGCAGCAGCAGGCAATTTTTCCGTCCATCACTATGTTTATAACTATGTCATATGCAATACCAAATTTGAGGATTGAATAAAAATCGCTAAGAAGACCGAGGAAAACCGTAGAATATAAAATAACACGGCGTACTTCGCGACAAATTAAAGGGTATAAGGTGTATATAACCTCTCGCCTCACAGAAAACAAGTTCAAGAGAAGTACAATCTACAAACGATTTTTCAAACCCATATATTTTATCTTCGTATGGTTTTTATGGGTATGTCCAATGATATTTTGTCCATAAAATACACACCCTTCAGTCTCCCTATCTTTCCTGTTGTATTTTCTGGTACAATGGTAATATTACGGGACGGCTTCCTTAACTTCATATTTACCGTGGACCCTGCAGTATGTGCTCAAGACACTCGATCCAAATAATCTTTGCGATTAACTGAAAGTAAGCGAATGAAATATATCTAATCAAACCTATAATTATAAGCAATTTTATTGGCATACGTACATTCACTAAAGTTCCAACCAGCCACGTTCATACCATTACAAAACTTCCCTTGCAACCTCCCACGGTTAAGTGGTGAGATTAACAGCCTCCAGAGCCAGAGGTAAGCGGGTTCAACGCTGGTTAGGCATTGTGTTTGTGCGATTTTCATGCCATTACTTCATCATTCTACGGTGAAAAGCAACGTAAAATGTCCAAAATGGGACACAGAAATAGAAGAAACTCCCCATTAAGCGTAAAATAGAATATGCAATTTAAATTTAGTCATGGGCGGATTAACTGGGAAATGAAACGAAACGTCTCAAAATATTATTATAATTTGGTTGGCCGAGTGACATTAAGAAAGTATCCGCCCTTGTACCTCCATCGGAGTAGAGGTCGGTGATCCTCTATGACTAGGGAACAACATTCTTCTATATAGTTCACTTTGTTCACAGATAGGTTGGTCGAGACTGGATCACGAGGAGAGGGGGGTGTTGCCATGCCTACAATATCTTGTTATCAAAATTTTGACTGTAAATATTTTAATGAAAAATTAAAATAAATTACACTGTTCTCTAGGGATGTTCCCTACCAATGTTTCTAAATTTCTTTTGTTCATAAAATGATTTAATGTAACGTGTATGGAAGGGAAATTCACTTAGTAGGCCTAGCAGTAACGCACAGTACTTGCAGTAATAATAAAATATTACTAATTGCCAGAGCAACAGATGGGGACGAGTAATGCAATTCGACAAGACGTGAATTTTGACGTGAACCAAGTTTCAGCACTGTTCAACTTGAAAGCTTCATGGGTTATTTTTATTACATGTTTTGCTAAAAGATTTCTTTTTTTTCTTTTTTCTTTAAAGAACTATGATACTAAAACAAATTACTCATACATGAGAACATACTCTTCAAAGAATACAAAGAATATTATTAACCCTTCTTAAATTAAAAGTCCATTTCGTTTGAGAAATCTCACAAACGGAAACCTCCTGGGCTCTCGGATATGAAGTCTTCGAAGCGTAGTTATATACCAAGGATAAGGCCTAGGTGAGTCACCCGAAATAGCTGTAAATTGAGGAACCAATAAAGAATCCTTACTGTTCCAGTCCAAAATTCTACTACAGTTCTTACAGCCAGCTTCCAGACGAACCACTGGGTTATGTAGGGGAGAAGAAACTATCACGTTTATTGAACTCTTGGAGCCACTGATGGAAGTTTGGTCTTCGCCGGATACAGTTTTCACTGGAAAGGTTTCCATTACATCCCAGGCATTGGCCTCATTGTTCATATCCTGGATGGTAGTCTCTAGCTTGCGGTTTTCAGCTTCCAGCCTCCTCACGCGGTCAATCCAAAGATGTATCTGGGACGATTCAGGTACTTCTGGTTTGCATGAAGGGACAACACTTTGCGGTTCTTCACAAGAGCACACATTTATTGGGTTCGGTGAGACTAAAGCGGTAGGTTAGTAGTGTGTTTGGTGCTATTATTGGCGCGATAAATGATGAACCCCCCCTCAGGCAGATTTGGCTACACTTAAAACTTGCTCAACATGCCCATATGAGCTTTTTGCTAAAGTGTGGTACTCCGTCTAATCCAAGATTTTTGTAAAAATGCCCTCGGGAAGTTCCTGTGAAATGATGAGCCCCCTCAGACTGATTTGTCCACACTTACAAAAGGCACTTCTGTGAGATTGTTGTCCATAAATTTGTTAAAAATATGCCCCTCTTGATATTTTTTTTTGCCCACGCCTAAAACTAAGCTCTTGCATCATGTTATGCATCAAATTATGATGCAAGAGCTTTTTGTATTACATATCAGTTAGTATTGTGAGAGTGGCTGAGGAGTACAGATGTGTTGTTGCATTGCTCCTCTTATTTTTTTTAAATATAGCAGATTTGTATAAATTGAATTATAGGTTTGTTTGATTCAATATATAGAATTTTCTAATATATTGAACAAAGGGTTTATATTTGCCCTAGTTTGTTATACAATATCAATACATGACACATGGTATTAGGTCAATGCCTTTCCATGCACATCACGACATGCCTCAATTGTGAAAGGTCAGTGCTTCAGTGGATCAATACTTATTCTATCTTTGTGCATGTAGGCTATCCTGTACAACCTGTCATAGGTTTATTAAGTATAGAGTTTTGATTTGAACCCCAAGAAATTTTATATAAATACCAAAGCCAAAAATATTAACACACATACACACATACACACACACACTAAATATACAAAACACACTGCTGAACCCAACTGATATTTTTTATTAAGCATAGAATTTTGATTTGGACCCCAGGAAATCTTATATAATAAACAACAACAAAAATGCCAAATCAAAAAAATTGTAATCAATGCAATAAGAATATAACCAGCCCCAATTGGGCCAGGCATCAAAGGAATTGTAATCCAGACAATGCAGAACTCTCACAAAAATATGCCCTAAATGCCATAGAAAATATAGCATGGAATACTTCACTTATAAACATAAAGGTACTTGCTCTGCACAGCCATCAACATTGCCCCCTCAACCATCTACATCTGGTCTGAAAAGGAAGCATGAAGCACCTGTTAATGCTAGAGCAGCAAAGCAGCCACGCTATGAACCCATCCATAGCAGTTTTAACGGCCAATTAAGAGATCACCGTTTTGTATCAGAGCCAAGATGTGACATTAAGAATTTTTTGAACAGTATAAATCCAGAAGTGCAGGCAATTCTAAATGCACAAAATGGCTCTTATAAGCTGTCCCTCAAATTGTTTACACAATATAAGAAACCAAATGGCACAAAATGTACACAGCCCCACATAACAGAAACTGTACCGGTATATTCAAATGCAAATTCAGACAAAATAATAAGCAGTTTGATAGATCAATTGAATATTAAACACTCTGAATTTGCAGCAAAAGAGTCAGGATGGAGCCTATGCGGATCTCCACACAAGCTCTATGTTAATATTTCTGAATTCAGCCCATTACAAGGTTCCACATATGTGCCTTTACCTGCTAATATTAAAAACAAAAAAGCTGTGCTTAACATAGAAAATAATGATCAGAAATGCTTTCTGTGGTGTATTTTAGCTGCTTTGTATCCAGTTTCAAGGCATCCTGAGCGAATAAGTTATTATAAACAACATGAAAATAATTTTGATGAAGCAATGGAGGGTTTAGAATATCCAATGTCTGTTCAGAATATTGATAAATTTGAAAAAAAGGCCAGGGATATTAATGGTAAACAATTATCTATTAATGTATTTATTTGTTCTACTGGCCGTGGCAATTGCTTGATAGCACCTCTCAGAATCAGTACATTTGATGATGATTCTGCTGTTCCGATTGATCTGCTCTTAATTGAAGGGGATGATACACACCATTATACTCTGATACATAATCTTGAAGCTTTAGTCAGAACACAACTAGACAAATCTAAGACAATATTCAAGTTGTGCAGAAGATGTTTGTCTGTATTTGATGGTAGAAAAATGGTAAATGGGGTTCGTGAAGAAAATGCAGAAATTGCTAAAAACAAGTTAATTGAGCATCTGAAATACTGTGGCAACCATAAACCTGTTCATATGGTGATGCCTCATCCAAGTGAAAATGCCAAATTCAAAAAATTTGAAGCCTTGTTGGAACACCCAGCATATATAGTCTGTGATTTTGAATCAAACCTCAAACCTGTTGCATTCTGTAGCCCAGATCCTGATGAATCTTCAAGTACATCATACCAGTTACATGAACCTTCTAGTTTTTATTATGTGGTTGTACAGGATGGGGATGTTAGTAAAGAAGATATATACATGGGAGCAGATGCCATCAAAGAATTTGCAGATAGAATAGAAAATGAGTGCCATGACATAGCATCTAATGTGTTATTAAAATCAAAACCTATGTTGCCTTTAACAGAGGATCAGATTGAAGATTTCAACAATGCAGAAAAATGCCCGGTATGTGATTGTGAATTTTCAGTTACAAATATCAAGGTGAAACACCATTCTCATACAGATGGTAAATTCTTAATGCCCCTGTGTAATAGCTGTAATATTAATATCCAGAGACCAAAATTTGTCCCTATATTTTGCCATGGAGCATCCAATTATGATTTCCATCATTTGATCAGGTACGAGGGGTTTAACAAGCAGAATTTAAATATTTAGCTGAAAATAATGAAAAATGTATTGCCATTAGCAAAATAATTAAAGTTAATGGTGTTCCTATTCACTTAAGATTTCTTGATTCATACAGAATTCTGTCTGCTAGCCTGGCTACACTGGCCACTCAATTATCTGATGATCAATTCAAAATCACATGTGCTTTGTTTCCAAATCAGGACCTGAAATTAATTAGGCGAAAGGGTGTATATCCATATGATTATGTTACAGATTTTTCTAAATTTGATGAGTGTTCTCTGCCACCACAACAAGAGTTTTACAGCAAAATCAGAGGATCTGGAATCACTGATGAAGATTATCACCATGCCCAGTTGATGTGGAACAATTTAAAATGCCAGACATTTGGTGATTATCACAAGGCTTATTTAAAACTTGATGTCACTCTCTTAGCTGATATACTTCAGGCATTTAGAAAATCTTCCATGCAAAATTATAAGCTGGATCCAATGTATTTTTACAGTGCTCCGGGCCTAGCATGGTCTGCAATGTTTTTAAACACTAAAATGCAATTGGATCTGATCCAGGATCAAGATATGTATCTGTTTAATAACAATGTATAAGAGGAGGCATGGTGCAATGTTCTCAGAGATATGCCAGAGCAAATAACAAATATATTCCTGATTATGATCCAGCACTGCCATCAAATTATATACTGTATGTAGATGCCAACAGCCTCTATGGTTATGCTATGATGGATAAATTGCCATATGCAGGGCTTGAGTGGGTTGAAGATTTCAATATTGAAGATCTTGAAGATTTTGATGACAGTAACTATGGCCTGTTCTTAGAGGTTGATCTGACAATTCCTGATGATTTACACAACACATTTTCTGATCTGCCCCCAATTCCTGAGGTTGAGTGCTCATCTGGCTCTAAACAAAAGAAATTGATGATGACTCTAGAGCCAAAACAGGATTATGTCATATATTACAAAAACCTCCAGTTCCTGATGAATCATGGTGTTCAAGTGACCAAAGTTGGAAAAGTTTTGAGGTTCAGGCACTCAAGATGGTTGAAACCATATATTGATACAAACACAGAGCTTCGAACATCTGCAATGAGCCAATTTGATAAGACCTTGTTTAAATTGATGGTCAATTCAGTGTATGGCAAAACAATTGAAAATGTCAGAAAACATATTGATGTTAAAATAATTACTGACCCCAGCCGGAGCAAAAAATTGATTGCAAAGCCCAACTTCAATTACAGAAGAATTTATGATGAGAATATGGCACTTTTCAACATGAAAAAAACAAATATTAATTTTGATAAGCCTATTTATGTAGGGGCTGTGATATTGGAATTGGCCAAATTACACATGTTAAAATTGTATTATGATGTGTTGAAGAATTTTTATAAGGATCGTGTAAAACTGATGTACATGGACACAGATAGTTTTGTTCTTGATATTCAAACAGAAGATGTTTATCAAGATATAGCACAGCCTGAGTTGTTTAAATATTTTGATACCACTGAACATTCAAAAATTAAACACCACAACAAAAAGGTGCCTGGCAAGTTAAAAGATGAGACACTTGGTGATGTTATTGTGGCATTTGATGGGTTAAGGGCCAAGATGTACAGTTTTGAAACATGTAGTGGCGCTGTTGCCAAAAAGGCCAAGGGCATTGGCAGAGTGACTGTAGACAAAGAGCTTGAATTTGAAGATTACAAAAATTGCCTCAAATTATGTAGCACAATCAGAACATCAGAATCCAGAATTCAGAGTGTGGATCACTTGTTGACTACAAATATTGTAAGAAAAGTGGCTCTGGATCCACATGATGATAAGAGATGCATTTTATCATGTGGCATACATACTCTACCATGGGGTCATTGTGATATGAAAAGTGGTAATCAATGCTCAATTACAGAGCATGATTTGAAATAAATAAACATGCCTATGAACTTATTTGGGTTCAAAAAACAGGTTATTATGGACCTGCCAACACCACAACCCTCTTCTGATATGATATCTAAACTAAGTGCTTTGTTAATTAATCATCTGAACAGCATACTTACAGATGTTGATGATGAAACAGGTAAAACATTGTACATATTTAACAATAATTTAAATCATTACCAATTACCTGTAGGTGGTCAATTGCAATTTATTACAACTCCTGAGGGTAATGTCAAGATTTCAATAGGGAGAAATATTTATAGAATTAAGCACTCAAACATGATTTCTGGCACTGTATATACTGTTTCTGCTGGTGACTGCTTATATATTGAGGTCCCGGGATCATATGACAAGCTTATACCTTTTTTTATAGAATTAAGAATCACATATTCAATAATAAATAACCACTAAAACAAAAATGCCTAATGATATATTTGGCCATACAAGACAAGAAGATCACAGTGATGAGATTCTGATGCTTGATGTCAGAGTCAAGAAATTAAGAAGTGATTTACAATCTTTACAAACCAGACTCAACGCCAGTCTTCAACTAGAAATTACAAATTTACAATCACAATGCATGGACCCTCTTCATAAAATTGATTCTGAACTCAAATTGCTGCTTCAAAAATATACTGACTTGGCCACATTAGATAATTTTTTAAAGTTTAGATGAGGCTGTAGCAGCTCTTCAAGCCAAATTTAAGACCCAGGCCACCAACTCTGAGCAATTGAAACAGCAATTGGAAGAGCAGATAAATAATGTCCAGACACAGCTCCAAACAATTGTCAAAAGCATAAAATCACAAGAAGATTTTGATCTAGTGATTTCCACTCTAAAGGAACAGATTCAATCACTCCAGATACCTAATCTGGACCCTCTGAACAATGCCACAGCCGAGGTTAAAGAAAAAATTGAGACACTTCAAAATTTTATGAACAACTTGCCATCTTCTGATGCTTTGAGTGCAATAACTCGGAGTGTTGCCAACATTAAGCTGCAACGTGAAACATATGAAGATTTTGGAAAAATTCAAAGTACCATAACCCATCTTGAGGGCACAATAGCAGCAGTGCAAAGTGATTTGACAAATGTACAAGAATCTCTAGAATCCCGCCTGCCTGGTATTGTAGACACACTTGTCAGTGTCCAGCAACAGATCACAAAGCTTCAAAACCTCAACACTGAATCTGAGCTATCTCATTTTCATCACTTGATCGATGATATCCAAACAAAACTTGAAATTTTACAACAATCAACACCCACTCAGGCAGATATAGCCCTGCTCCAAAATGCTATGCAAAATGTGGCTGATGCTTCTGAATTAAATAATGTGAAATTGGCACTTGAATCTTTGCAAAATACTGTAACAAATCTGCCTACATCACAGGAACTTAAAAATATTAAGAGAGCAGTGAATCGCATATTGAAATCAGAAGATATCAAGAATATCCAGACAGAGATCAAACAACTTACTCAGACAGTGGCCACTCTACCAACTAATCAACATATTAATGAACTGCATGCCCTGTTTGAGGATATCAGAAGACAGGTCCATGATCTTACTGCTCAAAATTCAAAATTGGCAGTTATTGAAAATTTGCAACAAATTGTAGCTAATATCAAGCAACAGCTAGGGACCATGGAATCCAATCAAGCAAATGCTCTGTCTGTTTTTGCCACCCAGCTTCAAGAAATTGTGCAACAATACAAAAAACTTGTTGTGGACATAAAAATCAAGCCAGGCCATGATGATGTTGTTAGGACCATCAATGAGCACCTTGAATCTGTAACAAGCAGATTGCTTACAGCAGAAAAAGAAATAACCGGCATAATTGAGAATCCTAAACATACAGTAATTCTTGAATTGTACAGCATCCCCAACAAAGAATATGATTCACCATTTACACCAGGTGGCAAAACATATATGCTGTCCCCTGCACAATTTTATTACCAGTTTTTTGTTGGGGGCACACTGAGACCAATCAAGATCAAATATTGGCTTCAACCACAGGCACACCACTACCCCACCTTATCAATAACAAATGCTGACAACAAACCAAAAATCACCAGTGTAGAGTTAGAGGATTTTACAGATCCCAATACATTAGAAACATCTTTTGCTGAAGATGATGGCTCTCTGGAATTTCATATACAAATAGGAGACAAATTATATTCAGAAAATACTGTAGTATCAGCTGCTGAACACCCCATAGTTGCAATATTCTTGTTTTCATATTATGTCTAGACAAATTATTGTTGATGAATTACACAGACAAGCCAGACATAATTATAAGAGACTGCCAGTAGTCACAAAAGGCATAGATGATTTATGGCAGAGCGACTTGATTGAGATGGCAAGTGGACAGCTGAAAAACTTAGACAAAATCAACAAGGGCTACAAGTATCTACTCACTGTAATAGACACATTTTCAAAATTTGCCTGGGCTGTGCCACTCAAATCCAAGACTGGAAAATGTGTTACAGAAGCCTTCAGGACATTCATCAATCAGAGTGGAAGATCACCGCGCTATTTGCAAATAGATAATGGCAAAGAATTTTATAATTCTGTGTTCCAACAATTTATTAAAAGCCAGTCAATAAAACATTGCTCGAGTTACAGTGATCTCAAAGCCTCAATTGTAGAGAGATTCAACAAAACCCTAAAAAATCTAATGTATAAACAATTTACACTTCAAGGTAATTATAAATGGCTTAATATTCTTCCAGAACTTCTACATAAATATAACAACTCGGTCCATTCCACAATCAACATGAAACCCTCTGAAGTAACTTCATCTGATGAGCAAAAATTGATCAGGACTGTTTATTATCCTAGATACCAGCCAACAACAAGAAAAGCCAAATACAAGGTGGGTGATCAAGTAAGAATCAGCAAATATAAGCACTTATTCAAAAGAGGCTTTACAAGAAACTGGAGCACTGAAATATTTACAGTGGTTCAAGTTAAACCTGGGACCCTTAACACATATATAATAAAAGATCACCGAGGAGAAATTCTCAAAGGCAGATTCTATGAAGAAGATCTCAGCAAAACTAAACAGCCTGACACATATCTCATAGAAAAAATCATCCGCAGAAAAGGCAACAAGTTATTTGTCAAATGGCTAGGACTTCCAGAACACAGCTGGATCGATGCAGACAAAGTGATAATATGAGCACCTGGGATGTTATAAAAAGGCTGCCAGAACCTGAACAGCAGATTAAGAGAAATGGCAACTTGCTGCCTGATAATATTAGATGTCTTATTGTTGGGCCATCAGCTTGTGGTAAAACTACACTAATAATTGATAATTTTTTATTGGCACCCAACTGGTTCGACTGGAAAAACAGGCACTTGTATGTTTTCTCTAAGAACTTGGAACAATTAAAATATCAGCAGCTGATGAAGCTATATGATGGATTGGATATTGCCACTTTTGAATCAGATGTTAAGCCACTTCATGAATGTCTCGGTAATTCTGTTGTTGTGTTTGATGACATTATACTGGATAATCAAAACAAGGTTAGAAATTTCTTTACACAGGGCCGACACAAAAACATTGATAGCTTCTACATGGCACAGACTTTTTCTGAAATACCGAAGCAGCTGATCCGAGACAACAGCAATTTTATATGTGTGTTTCATCAAGATCATACCAACCTCAAACACATACATGATGAATATGTAGGTGGGGACTTGAGCTACAATGATTTTTCCAAGTTTTGCAGTAGGTGCTGGAACCAGGACAGTTATGGGTTTGTCACAATTGATATGACAAGAAAACCCAATAGAGGTAAATATAGAAATAAAATTAACAATTTTCTAGACATAGAAACATATATAAATAACCATGAAAAGGCCAATCATTGATGATCTTAAATTAAGAGATTATCTTGTAAAAAGATTTAAGGGATGCAAATCAGAGAACCGAGGAATTTATGAACAACACAAACAAACAGAACAGCCTATTACTGATGCTATTAGTGAATTAGGTAAAAATATCAAAACTGTTACAGAGCAAAATCAAAATTTGATCACAGACCTTGTACCTGTAGCTGCAAGGAACATATTAGATTATCCAATCACCACACTTTCCAGTATTCATACACCTAGTCCTGTTGCTT
Organism: Lepisma saccharinum; assembly: GCF_977018435.1. Taxonomy (NCBI): domain Eukaryota; kingdom Metazoa; phylum Arthropoda; class Insecta; order Zygentoma; family Lepismatidae; genus Lepisma; species Lepisma saccharinum. The sequence continues at coordinate 51,562,213 of NC_139238.1, forward strand.
CTCGAAGAATTGAAGCTACTCAGGATCCTATTGAATTTGGTCTTCTTGCTCAAAAATATTTAAGCACACCTAAAGACAACAAAGATGAAGTCTTTGGCTTATATGCTGACACAGAGCGTGATGGTACCATCATACAAAGAATTGGCAATTTCAGAGTAACATTTATGGGAGATGATCTCATTGTATATTCAGAATCTCATCTTGGAGAAAAAGGTGGTTTTGTTAAATATCCTGGCACACCTGCATTGTGGGAACTGATGACTAGGAAAAGACCTGGCAGCTATACAGATCAAGATTATTAGCACTACAATGAAATATTAATAAAATAAGATGCTCTATACCAGAACAATGATCCCACACAAAAAAGAGTCAAGTCTAGCAGTGGAGCAAAATATAACAAGTTAATCAAGCCCATATGGTCACAGATCAAGACTGGCAGAGGAATCAAACAATACAACACCCTGCCTAAAGAATTTGTGTGGGTTGATGATGTCAGGAAACTTGTAGATAGGTTATTGGGGATAGCTGGGGAGGAAAATGCTGGCAACCACAATTTTTATAATGAAAAGTTTGGAATTATGGACATGATAAGCACAAAATTGTCTAATTTTATAGTGAATGACACTAAGGGGATTGGATATCTTATAAAAATTATTAATACTCTACCACCTAAATTTTGGAATATTTCTGAGGGCCGGGGACTGGGTAATGACATTATAAACAAGCTGCCATTTGAACTACACATTCCAGGCTATCAGTATTGTGGTCCAGGCACAAAATTGGACCATAGATTAAACAGAGGTGATCCTGGTGTTAATCCCCTATATTCTGCTTACAGAGACCATGACATAGCATACAACACACATACTGATCTTGAGAAGATACATGTTGCAGACAAGAAATTAGAAGAGGCTGCATTTGGTAGATTTGTAAGCAAAGATGCTTCTTTAAGTGAAAAAATAGCAGCATTGGGGACCACCATAGCTATGAACACCAAACAAAAACTGGGGTGGGGGCTGTGAATATGTAAATAATAAACCTACAATGAAGGCCAAGGGTGTTATGTATCAAATACCTTATGCAGGTCTTAAATCTCTTAAAACTATTTATAGTCTTTTAACCAAAAAGCCGCGCAGGAAAAAAAGGTCTTGTCTTGCCAAGGGCCATGGTATGAAATTGTTGCTTAGTACCCCCCCCAGTTAAAAAAATTACAGCAATCCAGGAAAAAATCACATGTGGGGGGTTTCATATTTTCTATCCCGGCCATCTTAGCAGCACTTGGGGCTGTGGGGAGCTTGGGTGGGGGATCAGCTGCCATAGCAAAAACAGTAATAGATCCAAAGAAGAATAGGGCAGAATTAGATGAATTGAAGCGCCATAACCTGGCCATGGAGAAACAAGGCAAAGGTGTTAAGAGAGCCATGAATATGTTTAAAAAAAACAAGAGCCGCTTACAAACCAAGATATTGAAGCTTTAATCAAGCCACTGGGCATCAAAAATTTTAGAGGTGTACATGTCTGATTCTTTACCAGAACAACCACTCAACAAAGAGTGTGGCATTGTTAATTTGGATAAGTACAAAAATCAGGGCACTCACTGGATTTGTTATCTTAAATATTTAAACAATGAGGCATTTGTGTTTAATTCATTTGGAGGTGTTCCACCTGAAAATTTAGTAAAATATCTAAAATCAGCTAATCTTTATTACAATAATGCCCGTGTTCAAAACTTCAAAGATGTTAATTGTGGACATTTGTGTTTATCTGTTCTTAGATATATGTCTCAAATAAATAAACCATCAATTGAAAATTTTCAAAAGGCCTTGTGGTATTTAAAACATCATGGGGGTATTCCATCTCACCAGCCAAAATTCAATATTGAAACTCAAATTACATGATGATATAGTGTATCCCAAAACAATAGCTCTCAGAGCATTTTATGGCATGTATTTGATCCCTAATATTACACACCACAACAACAAAATTGCAGTAGGGGATCAAAAAATTGTCATCACTCCAGGGCAGTATAATCTGTCCACTCTAAATGCTCAATTACCCAGAGGTATAGTATTAACTCAAAATTCTTTCACTCACAGAGTAGAGATTGTATCTGCTACAGAAACAGTGGATCTGGGTACTATAGGAGAGCTGTTAGGCTTCCAGAACAACACAAAACTTGAACCAGCCATCAAACACACTGCTATTAATATACCTAAATTCTTAGCCATAGAGACTCTGAATATTCACTGTAATGTGGCTGAGGGTATGATCACCAAATCAAATGGCATAGGCACTCACAAACAAACTGGCATCATTGCAACAGTTAAACCTAATTCTGAATTTATGGAGCCAATCATCTACACTCCACCCCCAACATTATATTTTCCTGTGTGCCATAATGGAATTGATTATATTGAGTTGATGGTCACTAATGAAAAAGAAGAAATAGTTGATTTTGCTGGAGCCACAACAACTGCTACCATAGAGATTAATATTTAAATAAAAATACATACAAAAAAATGGAAACTATTGAGAGTTATGAGCTACAATCATTCCCCCCAAACAGGAGGACATTTGCAAATTTAAATCAACCCAACACAGAAATTGAGGTTGATCTTGATGTAGGGGATGGCTTTATACACACCCACAGAGCAGATCTATACATCAAATTTGATGTTGTAAAGCTCGATGGAACAGATTATCCGGCAAATTCAAATATAAGATTGGTGGACAATTTTGTGCCGCATCTGTTCTCTGAAATTGAGATCAGAAAGCATGGTGTTGTTATAAACAGAGTGGATTATCCCGGCATTACCTCCACAGCTTTGGCCACACTAAAATTATCCAAAACCGAGGCTTCTTACTACAAAATATGTGGATTTGAGGCTGGTGATAAAATATTATCTAAGAGCCACACAGTGCTGTTCCCCATGCGCCTGTTGCCAGGATTCTTCTCAGATTACAAAGATATTATGTGGAAGGGTGGTTTAAGAATCACATTTAGAAGAGCTGCCAATGATAATAATGCTTTGATGAGGTACAGAACATTAAACTCTACAGGGGAAGCTCTGCCCAATACCCTACCTGATGAGGGCAAATGCATTATTCAGACTATGGAGCTAAGAATCCCGGTTGTTGAATATGAAGCCAGTTATGCTCTTAAATACAAAGCAGATATAATAAAAAATCCACAGATTCCTTTACAATTTTATACATATCAATGTGTACAGAAGCCCGCATCTGGTACTTATTATGAGTTTGACGCTACAAATTCATTCTCCAGTATACAATATGACATGCCGGATTTTGTGGTGGTCCTGTTTCAGACTGGAAGACACAATAATCAGGAAAAAATTCAAGTAGATTTGATAACTGCAACATCAAGAACATATATCTTAAAAATGGCAGAAATGAGGTGTTCCCCAGAGAAAAGTATAATTTAGACATGTCCAAGGATGATTTCCTCAAATTATATGAGGCATTTAAAGCATACAAAAGGGTCACTACTGGCAATACTGACATGTATTACACACCAGATGAATTCAAAGCACAGAGACCCATGTTTGTCATCAACACTTAAAAAAGGAAACAAGTTGTGGTTAATGACAGGACAAACATTAAAATTATCTGTGAATTCCACGATACACTCCCTGATGACACCATATGTAGTGTTGTTCTTATAGGGGAAAAATCATATGTTTATGATGTAAGAAATGAGAGAGTCACAGAGCAATTCTAGAAGAATTACATTATCTTAATACTAGATATACAAGTTGAGCCAGGTGCCCAATTGAACTTAAACCAGAAGTAAATATGTGTGTGTGTGTGTGTGTGTGTATGTGTGTGTGTGTGTGTGTGGGTGTGGGTGTGTGTGTGTGTGTGTGTTAATACGTTTGGCCTAGTTTTAAGTGTAGCCAAAAAAAATATCAAGAGGGGCATATTTTTAACAAATTTATGGACAACAATCTCACAGAAGTGCCTTTTATAAGTGTAGGCAAATCAATCTGAGGGAGGTCACACTTTCCCGGCAAATTCCCGACAGCATTTTTACAAAAATCTTGGATTAGACAGAGTTCCACACTTGAGCAAAAAGCTCATATGGGCATGTTGAGGTAGTTTTAAGTGTAGGCAAATCTGCCTGACGGGGGTTCATACTTTCTCGGGTTTATAATAGTATCAATTACACTACTTAGGTTTCACCGTTGGGAGAGGTAGCGAAGCATCTGGCTTCATAAACACCGGGACAGAAGTAGTAGATGCTAACTGGTTCTTGTCCACACTAGATTTTATCGACACACTTTTCCTTGAGGACACTTTGCACAAATCCAAAATTCCTGGATGACTTGGGGAATATGGTAAAGAGCTGTATCCCCGCTGCAGATCATCGGCCGCCATGCACTTTAACAAAGCACTTTTCCATTGACGAGCTGGTCTCTTCCTCCTTCTGAGTTCTTCTGGATCCCGCAGACGTGGTGGTATAAGATTAATGAGCCTTTGCATCCTTGGCACAGGCTCACATAGAATTTTCAACTTCGGGTTGGCTAAGGTCAACCTCTCCTTCAGTCTCTTTTCATCCAGGAACACTTTACGACTGTAATCCATTGTAACGAAATCTCAGAAGTACTTTTAACGCGTGATTGACACGTTCAGTTCTTATCCTCGACTGAGCTTTCATACATTGAACTAATTCTTAAATAAAGACAGAAGCACAGCTGTGTGACGCTAACGCCACAAAGTTCAACAATTGACAATCTCTTAAGATTCGAAAAGAACACATTCATATAAACCTCAACATGTATTAATCCTTCACAATTTGTCACCCTTACACATCTCAAGTTAAAGCTTTTAACATTTATAAAACTCTCTTTTTCCATTGTTGCAAATCTATATAAAAGAACGTAATTACTTCGGCAGACTGAGCATAAGTTACTCATTACACATAAACGGCTTCCTGCAAGCTACTTAAGCCTTTATACTCAGGATTTTTATACCCTCATCATCTTCGGAGACACTCGCTCTGGCACGCCTCTCTGGCCTTACTGCACTCGAAGTAATTGGTACTCTGACCTCTATATACAAACTTAAGCCTTACCAAAAGACATTCATTTTTGCAATCTCACTGCCCACGAGCCTTTTATCGGGATCTTCAACAGTTCTATCATATGCCACAACATTAGCTCCTTGGAGTCTTATCTTCTGTTCCTCATTTTCATAATAGGGTCAAAATAGATTTCCCAATACATATTGCAAATCATAGTCCTTTGGGAATTACACATATTCTTCAGATCTTCCATTTTATCACCACTGTCTTATGCTTCAGTCTATATATCTTTTTTTCTGGATCCCGCTGTACAAGTGCCAATATTTATGCATCTGGCTAACATTCAGGTGCCAAAATTTAAGCCAAAAGTACTCACTTGCTCAAGCCTGTTCAACTATTGGTCCCCACTTTATTATTTATGCAGTAGTCTCAACGTTTTATGTACTAAATCCACATCAAATCAGTCCCATTTACCTGTCGGGCGCCAATAATCTATGGAATGGTGCTCACACAACTTTCACTTTCACTGGACAGTCCATTTAATGTCCACAGCACACGGTTCTGTCGGCTTCACTAAATTTCACAGTCGGGTTCATTTAATTTCACAGTTCGGTCGGGCTCCAATTAATTTCACAGTCGTGCCCCACGTTGTAAGCGCCATTTATTTATGCAACGTCCTCCAGCTGTAACCATAGACAACGTAGACACGCACCTTAGCTAGGCGAGCGCGTTGCGGAGGACGACAACATTTCGTAATGTGCATAAATCTACCCATAATGCTATAGTGCAGAAGGCCTTAGAAAGAGCGTTTCGCGGGCTAACAGCAGACGTCGCTCGCACACTATTGCCGATACTCTCGTGTCGTCTGCTCCTCACCCGAACAAACAGGCCGAGGTAGCAAGAGGCAGAGGTCACTCACCCTTCCAGAAGGGTGCAGCGAGCTAGCTGTGGCAACCGTGCTCGCTCATTCGCGGACCTGATTGGTTCTCGCAGACACACCCCCATATTGTTGTCTGCTGTAAGCCCGCGAAGCGATCTTTCTAAGGCCTTCTGCACTATAACTGTCTCTTCAGCGGAGAGATGAGACTGCATAGTTCACAGGGATCGGGTGTTAAAGAGCTTCTCCACAGATTTCAGATGAAATGGGACCAATAACCTTTACCTCAACAGAACAACAATTGATGAAAATTTATATGCCAGTTTATTTTCTTAACAAAATAATATATACACACACATACACACACACACGTTTAAAAAAAACTTCCCAGGGTTAACAATAATAATAAGTACCTTGTGAAGCTTACTAAAATTATACATATACACAAGTAGGGAAAACGGAAAAACAGATTTCTTACTTCAAGGCGGTTTCTTACTATTGGGAGGGAGTAAGCCGAAACTAAATATTAAAACGGCTTTTCATCTCTTTCACCAGAAGGTGGAGTTTAACTTCTCTATGGTGCTTGGACTCTCGCATAAGCGGAGGGCACCTTCTCTCATCCGAAGACGGAGCGGAACTTCCTTCTTGGTGTTTGGTCTCTCGCCGTAGCGGAGCACACCTTCTCTCGCCTGCAGGCGGAGTCTAACTAACTTGCCAGCCAGGCCTACGCCTTTATATAAGGTTGGCGATGCTAGCGTAAGCGAGCGGAAAATTATTCAACTACATATATTAACATTAAATAGTTACAACAGTTGATTATACATAGAGGTTGATCCGTCTTTACTTGTGACCATCCGAGTTTGTTACAATCTTGAACTAACAATATTTACAATAAACAGTTATAAAAGTTGATCATAGAAGCTAACAAACTTAGAGGTGGATCCGTCTTTACTTGTGACGATCCGGGATCGTTACAATTTCAAAATTTGAATTGTATTAATATTCTTCCCAAGTGCCCCCCTGGCCTCCTTTTGCGGGCGCCCTAAATATATTTGTTAAGTTTAGCCCACATTGATTATGATTAATTTTTACACATGAATTACTGTATACTATCTTGAAAATATGAGCCAACGCATTGCTTATGGGTAACATGAATTATGCCGTAACTCAAATTAAGAGCCAAGCTTAGAAAATGAAATTCGTATTTGTGTTCAGGAGGTCAATTTCAATAAGGGAGAGCTACTTTCCTTTCTGTAACATAAAAAGTGAAAATTTGTAGTACAGTGTAACTTGCTAACGTGTTAAAGAGCGACAATTGGACCACAAACACTCCTCCTTAAGCAGTATTATTGCCTCTGTGCGATGGCCGACAGTTGGCTGCCTTTGCTATACATTTACAAACTATGCCGAATAAGAACACATATATTGCCACCAGACGATAAGCCGCGAGGCTGTTTCTTTTGTTATGAACTTGTCACCCATCAAAACATGCCAACTTTAACTCAAAAAAGAAACCAACATGCATCGCATTAAGCAGCAAAAGTAACAGCTTCCATCACACAATTCCTACAATAACCGGAGACGAGGGTTGGAATGTTCATGCATCCACATAATTTCTTTCTTTTGAGCAATTCTAAAGTGATGAAATATGAACAATAGTACTGGAGACATTTCGGAATTTAACGTTCACTAACCAAACACATGTACTTTCACTTACACACACGCAATACACGTACATTATGTCAAACCAGGAATATTCGTTCCACAGTGGACTTAACTCGCTGCTCCTACCCACAGCTGAAATGCACGTGGATCCAACCCAGTAAGCAACCGTAGTATGATGACGCCAGCCTGGTTTTATCCAAGCTGCCCTGCCGCATGGAGAGCTGGGTCCTGTGACTGTCATCTTTTTATAACATTCACAATTAAGTTGCATTAATGATAAAAATCTTTGATAAGAAGAAAGACAATTCATTATCACTGTTACTGTTCTAATTATGTATTATCGGATATAGTGTAATATACCAATTCGTAAGTAGATTTCTGTATTTTCTTTCATAAAACAAATAATATATTTTTACTAGTTGCTAATACAAAACTAACAGAAACAATTATGGCGACCTTCAGCCAGGATTCGTGAATATATAGTGTGGAAGTTATCTTCTGATTACTTTAAATAATGGATCGGAAACAACATTCTTACAACTTAAGAACGGGAGTTTTCTTAAGATCCGATGTCGTCGATAGTTTCAGGGAAAATGAAACTATTGAAGAAAATGCTAACCCAATGAAGAATATTATTTGTTGCAGTAACATTGAAGCAGATTGTCGTCTTGTGAAGTGCAAGAGCTTCAATAAATGGGAACATTTGGAGTGCAGAGGTTTGACTGTAATGCACTGGGTAATATTTTGTTCTTCTAATGAAAGCTATTTTTGTAAATCTTGTAAACCAGATTTTGATCCTTTTTTGTTAAAGTCTTATACAAGTACAGTGAATCCAAACTTGGACAAGATTATTGCTGCATTTCAAGTTACGGTTACCCAAAGTTTGCAGCAAAATAATGAAAATCTTCAAGAAAAGTTGCAACAGAACATTCGCTGTGAATTGCAACAAAAATAATGAAATGTTGCAAAAGGAGTTGCAAAAGGATATGCAACAAAATAATGAAATGTTGCGAAAGAAGTTGCAAAAGGAGTTGCAAAAGGATATGCAACAAAATAATGAAATGTTACAAAGGGAATTGCAACAAAATAATGAAATGTTACAAAGGGAATTGCAACAAAATAATGAAAATCTGGAAGAGAAGTTTCAAGCCATTCGAAATGAATTACAGCAGCATAATGTTAGGTTTAACGGCCGGCTTGATCATATTGAACATTCGTTACAAGATGTTGCCCAAACTTGTCAAAATGTTAGCAGTGAGTTGAGGTGTAAATTGGATGAAAGTATCAGGTGGTTATAATTAAAGTGACGGTGTTCAGAGTAGTACAGCACGGGCTGTAATGAGAGTAGCAGTCTGAAACTTCGTAGATATGCTAATGAAGCAATGCGCTCGCGAATTATGAAAAAAAAAAAAAAAATAGTTCCAATTCTCGCCACCAGGGTAAAAAATGGCGCTGTAAGCAGTCAAAACTTGGTATAGTTACAGGAAAAACACTATAAATCGCAGAAAACAATACTCTTTGTAATAAAATATCGCTACAATTTCACTATTCGAATTACATGAACATTACTAAAGGAAAAAGCAACAAGCGTCACCAACAACAACCAGGGAGCTCACACAATGGTTAGGCAATTTCACCGACTTTGACGTCAGAGTTATGGAAAATTCCACGTTTTGACTGCTTACAGCGCCGTTTTTTACCCTGGTGGCGAGAATTGGAACTATTTTTTGGCATAATTCGCGAGCGCATTGCTTCATTAGCATATCTACGAAGTTTCAGACTGCTACTCTCATTACAGCCCGTGCTGTACCACTCTGAACACCGTCACTTTAATTATAACCACCTGGTACAACAAAACGATGAATTATGTCATCGAATAATTTCTATGTTAGGCAAGGGTCATCACCATTTCGAAATTAAGGGAATATTTAAACTACATAAAAATATATTGTTTTATAGATCTACCAACTCGAATCATTGGAGAGTTTTTGTACCTGAAGCAGCTGTCAAGAAAGTTTTGTATGAACAACATGATTTGGCTGGCCATTTTGGGTTTTCTAAGCTTTATAAGAAGTGTTCTAAATTCTATTTCTGGCCTAAGATGAGAGGAAGCGTCAAGTCATATTTAAGTGATTGTGTGGAATGTGCAAGGACGAAACGAAAAACACAACATATTACCAAAGAGGAGCTACACGTGATTTCTTACAAATTACATCAGTTCTTATCTTTAGACTTGATTGGTCCATTGCCATTATCTCAAGGATATCAACATATTCTGACTATTGTAGAATTAACCAGCAAGTATGTTATGGCTTATCCTCTTAGGAAGGCTACAACTCGAGAAATTATCAACAGAATTAACTTAGGTTATTTCCATAATTATCCTATGTGTACAGTTATGTTAACGGATAATGGATCACAATTTAAATCTAATGAGGGGAAAAAAAATTGAAATCAATTGGTGTAAAGCATATTCTCACTTCACCATATTCGCCTCAAGCGAATCCAATTGAGAGATATAATAAAGAGATCATTCGTTTGCTTAGACTCTTTTGTAAAACCAACCACAGATCTTGGTCCAAAGTTTTAACAAATGTTATAAAATTACTAAATTACTCATATAACGAGGTTGTTGGTTTCACTCCGGCTGAAATTTTTCTACACGAGGAAGTTCGGGATAAAATAACTTCTGTTATTGACTGGCCAGAAGAGATGAACGAATTGTCTTGGAAAGCTAAATATATTCAGTTAATTGAAACAACTAAACGTTCAAAATCTAGAAAGAAGATTCATTCAAACGCAGAAACCCCTACAATTGTTCAAGGTGATTTGGTTATGGTTAGGATCATGCAAGAAGTTCTGCCTTGAACAAAACTATCCATAAATTTTATGACTTATATGTGGGGCCATTTTTGGTGGAGGAAGTGAAGAACAATTTCGTGAACTTGGTGTCTTTAGATGGACAACAGATAAAGTGTAGACACAATTTACAAAATCTCAAACCCTTTCACTGTTCATTGGAGAAGAAACACGAGTTGTTGTAGAATGTTAACAAATAGGTGCGCAAGGGTAACAACGTAGTTTAGAATTGATTGTCATTCTTTGAAAGATTTGTTATAGTATTAATGTTGTTTTGAATGTTGAATATTTTAAAGTTATGTAACTGTTCGATGTGTATATTTAAAATCTTGTATCATTTTAAGCGATCAAAGTATGATGTCTATATTTTCTTCACCCCAGGAGGGGAGATTATTGTGACTGTTATCTTTTTATAACATTCACAATTAAGTTGCATTAATGATAAAAATCTTTGATAAGAAGAAAGACATTTCATTATCACTGTTACTGTTCTAATTATGTATTATGGGATATAGTGTAATATACCAATTCGTAAGTAGATTTATGTATTTTCTTTCATAAAACAAATAATATATTTTTACTAGTTGCTAATACAAAACTAACAGCAACAGTCCCGAGAGTGAACGGGTCCAGCTTTACGGAGTGAGTAATGTCCACCCACGCAGATCTGTTAGGGATAAGGAAGTTTTTGTATTATCATCTTTTGAATACACAAATGTCAAAGAAAGGTAAGTTGTAATCTATGAAAATTCATAGGTAGAGGTTCGATTTCTATAATTATTTTATGTAACCAGCCATTGAAAGTATACTAATTACTTAAATTTTTTTCGAAGAATCTGACTGGACGTAGGACACCCATATTTGTTTCTTGCGGACGTGTACATGACGACCTTTTTACGCCACTGCATAACATATTTAGAACTACAAGAACATTTCAGACGTATACAACAAAATGAGATTCACAATTATCATCTAACTTCTGAAATTCAAAACTAACTGGTACAATTAATGTGCAACATAATCAAAATGGCTATATTTAAAAACAGTCAAATTAACTGTACCTATTGATTGTACCAAAGATTCCACACGTAGAGAGCAAATGACTATCGTTTTAATACTTGTTGATATTGAAAGCGATTGTGAGGAGGAGCTAGATATCTTGGCGAATTAGGCAGGATTATTGTTAAGCCATCACCTTGTTCTCGCTCTATCAAGCACCGACATTGTATGTACGTCCTACGATATTTCCTTCTTATTCCATGGTTTGCGATATTTTCATCCTTCAAATTTTGAAATGAGAAAAAAAAGAAAAGCTCATTAAAAATAATATAGGTTCTATTTAAAGAATCGTAGTTTGCATTTCAGATTTAAAAAAATAAAGTGTAGCATATTTATGAGGGTATTGTGGGCTACTGCCTGAAGAACATCTTTAAAAACGTACTATTCCTACTACTTTGGTTGAAGAAAATTCCAGCAGTGTGTTACAAGAATATAGCAAAGTTCAAATTTCTGTGTCGCATATTATTAAATATCATTTTCGTCAGTAAGTTCTTATCATTCTTACAGTGGAGTAGTAGGGTTGAGCGAAGTGGGCCTTGTGTTCCATGAGTTGATACGAAAAAAGTAAAAATTAGAACTAAGAAAACAATATGGAATAGGCTATTTTTATGGGCAAAAAAATTACAATATTCTGCTTTTTTATGTTTTGATATTCTAGTTAGACGTCATAATTTATGACGTCGTGGATACGTTAAATCACGGGCTTACCAAACTGGCAGGTCGGCTCTAAGCCTAAGTGACCCCAAAGAAAATAAAAATTATCATCGTATATTTCATTCCAAGTCCATCAGCTATTAATTGATTTTTTTTAAAAAAATACGTATGATTCAGTCAAAAGAGATAAATTATATAATATATTATTCGAGTTTAAATTACCTAAGAAGCTTGTTAATATGATAAAAGTATGCATCAGTGAATCAAAAAGTAACACTCGTGTGGTTATTAATATGTCTGACAAATCTACAATTCATGATGGGTTAGAGCAAGGAGATGCATTATCTCCATTGCTCTTTAATCTTGCCTTAGAATACGCTGTTAGGAGGTAAAAGAAACTAACGAAGGACTAATATTAAATTGTGTGACTCAGCTTTTAGCATATGCAGATGATGTAGACTTACTGGGGATGATGTAAATACAATAAAGTATATTGCTAAAATATTTTTCAAAGCAGCAAAAGAGATAGGTTTGAAAGTTAGCAAAGAGAGAACTAAATATATGCTTACATTTCGAAACCAAGTGTTAGGTAATAATCAAAATCTAATTATTGATAACAACTCGTTTGAACCAGTTTCTAAATTCAAGTACTTAGGAGTAATACTAACAAATTAAAATGATATTAAACAAGAAATAAAAATCAGGCTTAATTCAGAAAATGCATGTTACTTTTATCTTCATAAACGTTTGTCTTCTCGTTTAATATCTAAGAAACTAAAAGTTAAAATATACAAAACATTAACTTTGCCTGTAATATTATATGGATGCAAAACTTGGTCCCTTACATTGAAAGAGGAACATAAATTGAGAGTATTTGAAAATAAGATCCTTAAGAAAGGGATGAGGAGACAGGTGATTATTATTAGAATGATTAAATCAAGAAGACTTAGGTGGGCAGGCGATGTGCCAGAATGGGATAGGAAAGAAGAGTTTACAGGATTCTTATTGGGAAACCTGATGGCATGAGACCAGTAGGAAGACCAAGACGAAGATGGAGGGATAATGTTGAGATGGACCTAAAGGAAATAGGTTGGGATGGAAAAGATAATATAGATCTTGTTCAGGATAGGGACAGATGGAAGGCCTGTGTTGCTGCAGCCATGAACCTTCGGGTTTAAGAAGGGTAGAGAGTTAGTTCGTTAGTTAGTTATCGTATTTCTCATGTGCAATATTTACTCAAAATTTTACCATAACATGCTTGGAAGTTTTTATCAATTTATACTCTTATTGAATATAAAGCACTTTGTCTTGTATTTTCTCCTTTCTCTTGACCTTGCACTCTCGATTTTAAAAAGATAAGAATAAAGCACTTCTAACTGGTATGAAGGAAATGTGAGGCATTTATATTCTTGGGAGGTTTCATTCCTACCTACAGCAGGCTCGTATCAAGGATTTTTGGAGGTGGGGAAAGGGGAGTAGTTGAGAAAATGTGTAACAAAAATAAGATCCGAAATGCTGTTCGATTGATTGAGTTACGTTATGTTACGTCGATGTTCTGACACTTTTGGCATATTGCGACTATGAGGATGAGTGATGATATGATGAAATTGATAAAGGAGCTCTCACAAAGAATACACATGCCCAGTCAGGGATTCGATCCGGGACCCATGGCGTCGTAGCGCGTTGTGATACTCACTCCGTCACGGTGGTCGGCGAAATGCTTTTGGAGTCTTTTATTTTTTAATTAGGGGCCGTTTTGCGCTCACGTTGGCAACACTGCGTGCTAGGCGTTTTTGTGCCCATGTGCGTTAGTTATCGACATACCTTGCACGTAAACAGACGCCTTTTGCAGGTTGTGAAACTCTTGGTGAGGTTGTGGTGGAAAATGGAAGTGGTGCACGTTGATGAAAATCCCGCTTAGTGTGAGATACGATCAGTGACCAGGTTTTTGGCCGCGAAAAATGTGAAAGCGGCAGACATTTATCGCCAGTTACGTGAGTTGTATGGTGCAAATGTCATTATTGAAGGCAAGGTGCGTAAGTGGGTACATCTGTTTATGGCCTGTCGCACGAATGTTCATGACGAACCACGATGCTTCTGATTGAGTTTCTGCCGAATGAACAAACAGTTAATGCAGCCGTGTATCGCAACACTATCAAGTAACTTCGCAGAGCAATACAGAATAAAAGGCGAGGAATGCTGTCTTCCGGCATCATGTTGCTACACGACAACGCAAGGGCACACACTGCAGCTGCCACACAGTCGCTCATTGACCGTGACGGATTGGCTGTCTGGCGTGGCGGCTGATTTCTTTCATGAGGGTCTACAAAATCTCATCTACCGCTACGAGAAGCGTCTCAACAACTATGGGAACTACGTTGAGAAGTAGCTGAATGTGCACAGGAACAGGTAATTAAATTTCATCCTTTGCATGTTTTCGTTTTATTTCAAAACGGCCCCTAATTAAAAAATAAACCTGGCTAAATGCAGTTGGAGTATTAGATGTAACCACCAATATTATGGCAGTATTGCAGATAGTGTTAAGTATACACCCAATGGCAAAAGTAATATGTGCATTCAGTCTGTTTTCTACGGTGTGATCATAATGGGTTGAAATAAAAACATGACTAAGCAGATGTCATCATTAGTTTCCCATCAAAGATTTCGATCCCTTAGAACAAAATAAGTTGCCTACTATCATCTTTGATAACGGCTGCACAATTCTAGAGTTGCAATGTTATGGTCCAAAGTAATGTGAAAGAAACACTCAACGATAGATACCGCTCCCTTCGATCCGACAATCAGCAAAACAGTCGCTTACAGAAATGATGTCACATGGCGTACAGCTTAATGGTTATTGTTTACATTCAATTCTCAGAAGTATTCGAATAGTGCTTCGTTCCACAAATTAACAATGTTTTCACTTTTTTTTAAAAAAAAAAAACTCCTACACCAGCACCATTGAACAGCAATGATAATTGTATGGTTATAAATACTATATTTATTAATTAAATGAGATGTATTAGCAATGATTATTACAATTAAGAACATGTGTAAATGTGAGTTAACCCCCGCCCACCAAATACGAAACAATTTCACAACCAAACTGCAGTTTGAAATAGTCGGGACAGGGATTGGAAAGAATTTAGTGTCCCGAGTAAATCCGGATTTCTTGTAGCCTTGCTTCAATGGTTATGAAACAAAAATTACTCAATGTTGCAGACAGAAGAATCCTGGAGCCTGCTTCTCTTTCAAAACAACTCATTCATAATATAGGCTATGCAAGGGCAAACTCGAAATTCTTGCACAATCTGACGTATCCCTGAAGATTTTGTTTCGATTGATTGATTGATTGACTTGGTTTATTTTAATTCGCTTTTATGCAATTTTGACTAATTACGAAAATGGGGATGCCACTCATCAATCGATAAATGGACACTCACAAACATCCATGACCAGGCCGGGATTCGAACCCTGGCGTTATAGCGCAATGTGCTAACCACTCCGCCACGGAGGCCTGCAAGGTTTTGTATCGATTCACATCGAGATTTCAAATGTAAAGAAACAGATGGGGCCTCTCATTCTAATCTAGCCTACGGCCTCGCCATAAGTTTCTCGCCACTGGTTGAAGACCCATACAGTTTTTAGGTTTCTTTGCTGCATTAAATCTAATTGCTTATTACAATCGAATTTTACACAATTCCCGTAAATGTTTGAAGCTTAGAATACTTGCGTAACGCAATGTTGGGTAGGATCCAGAACCCTGAGTTGCCTCTTGGGTGGTATAGCTGTTCATTATTTATCTTCCAGATGGTTACCACTCGCTTGGCCTAAATGTGAAATATGCCAGAGGTTACGTTCAAAGGAATGCCAAAATAATGTACATGCACGTACAATAAATGGATTTTGTATCTCCACGACTGAACCTATATGGATTGATTGATTGATTAATTGAGCTGTTGTTTTAAGTCCACTTTATGCACAGAAAGGCTAATCGGGACTGGACCTACAGATTAAAGTGGGATCCGAACCACTATGTGACTCCACCGGGTATCGAACCCGAGACCCCTTGATTACAAGGCGATGACGCTACCACTGTGCCATCGAGGTGGCCTGAACCGATATGGACATTGTTAAGAAAAATATATTACTTGCCTCACAATTGGGTGAGGGATATTTCCACAAATTGTCCTCTCATAGGTCATATGTCTGACCTCCCTGTCAAAATTCACTCTGTTCACGCACCACCGTTCAATAATCGTCCCCCACTTCCATGCTCTCTCACAATCCCTGCTCCTTACTCTATCTCGTTCTCACCAACTGTTCGCTCTCTTTCGATTCCACCTCTCATTCAACAACAGCCTCTCAAGTCAATAACCTAACGTTTGAGTCATTACCTATTAAGCATTCCTTTCTCTGCTTCCTGCTATGTTAATGGTAATAGCAGATTTATCACTTCTACCCAACGCCTTGGGTATGATACGCTTTTTAGAAGCTTGTGTCAAAATGTAACTTCTTACTGGAGAATACAGCCAAAGGGATAAGTTTGTAATGAAATGATACCTCTTTTAATAACTGTCCTATATAGATGACAGCTGTTTCAATGATTTATAATAAATATTAAAACAAAACATCAGGATGAACTATTATGCTTCTAAATGATATGTATGTTGTTACGAAGAGAAATGTCTCACGCATATCTGTTTTATGTACACTTTATTTTACACCCTTCCCCTAATCCATATACACATTTGTTTTACGTTACAGTCCATTAACATGTTGCCCCAGTTTGCCTTTTGCTTCATTACAGAGCAAACCCGCCCCTGCAGTTTATCACGCAGGAGTCCCTATATGTGCATGCATCTCTGTGTGTCAATCCATCTGGCTCTATGCAACTATATGTGCCAATCCATCTGGACTCTGTCTGAATAAGTGAGTCGGAACATGGTATTTATACCTTCGACAAACTGATCCGCCCCAAACCACCGGGACGAAGGCCCTATTGTTACCTTTCAAACAGGAAAGCCATTGAGGGAAAACAACCAATGGATTTCCTGCTACCAAACAAGAAGCAATCTAGGCATGAGCATTTACAAACATTTAAACTTTTAAATATAAATTTCCATTTTCCAGCTGTGTGTGCTAAAATCACACAGAAATGTGTAGTATGAAGCATTTTCGCCAAGAAAGAAAGTCGGTAAAAAATGAGTTAGGTAGAAAGTGCGTATTGTTTCACAGATTCGTCAAATTTGAAAGATCAGAACTTTGCTTTTGTAATCATGAGAAACACACTGTCTGGCAACCATTTCGGAAAGTATTCAAATTTTTTTGTGGAAACAGTAGCTTAATTTAGGTGCCAAAATCTTGGAGCTAAAGCAGTTTACTCTCTCTTAGTAGACAAGTCTTAACAAAAGAGGCAACTGCCCACATCGTCCCCCTAATCGGCCCCCGCTGCGTCGGATAATTATAATGAACTTTTGAAGAGATTATGTTCTATGAGAAATAGGCTTGCAACATACCACTGAAGGTGCAGTTTTTGGATTCGCATGTCAATTTCGTATATAAAGATTGGGTCCACAGTGGTTCCACAAGTACATTACTGTTATGAAACTGCAATACAAGAAACGTTTCTATGTTAGCAAATTTCTGCTGAACCTTGAAGTTGTAGTCGCCATAGGTATGATACAAGCGGTAGCGGAAGATGTGGCAAGTGTAAACGAAGATGTCCAATGCATTGCCTTCTACGAGATACACGACCATACCATCCCTTTCCTTTGAGTCACCCTTTATAACAGAAATAGTGATTTATCATGTAAGGTAGAACCGATGGATATTTTTTTATTTAACAGCCCAACATCTATTAAGAGAAAACATATGTTTTAAAAGTTAAAATTTTTATATCATTGAAATTTACCCAAAGATCTTTCAGTTAGTCAACAGAGGGCTAGAAAGAGACACACTAGCAAATGGGTAGCAGAATTCTCAGAAATTCGAAACTTAGCACAAAATATTGAAAATCCTAACAATATAGGGTGTTTACACCGAAATGAACTATTTTCAATTTGCTCCATATAAAAAAAGAAATTAAATTAATTAATTGTTTTCACAAGAATAAGTTGTATGTCAAGTTAAGTTTTAAAAAAAATTACAACAAATCAAAACACTGCGGTGACACGAAGAATGTCTAGTCTATATTCAACTTCCATCAAGGTCCGCTCCAACATGTCCGGATTGATGAAACCAATCACTTCAGTAGGGGAAAGGGGGCATTTGAAATCATCCTCCCAAAATCTAACAATTTCATAGTGAGCTCTCTAGTGTAATTTAATTGAAAATCAAGATTTTAGCTCATTTTCCAAGTGTAAAAAACGGAAAATTTGCTTCACGCAAGAGTTAAAATTCCAATTTTATTGTATATAAATTATAAGATTTAGATAATATCCCCTATGACACCCATTTTTTTAAATTTAACTTTTTCAAATAATTAAAGCAAAATTCATTATTTTTCAAAGTGTTACAAAAATAATTGAAGGCAAACTTCAATTTTAAAAATATTTTACAAAATTTCCCAGTATTGATTCGGTCCATTTTTCTGAACCGAAGATACCGTACTTGCATATTTCCATATTGCCATGTGTTATGATATCATTTTATACACTGTCTGTGATTGAAACTAATCAGCAACAACATGGCGGTATGATAAATATACAAATAGAAAGGTATTTTAGCAATATTGGTCCCTATCAATTAGCTATGTCAACTCAAGAGCGCTCTATCATATGTTTTCAGCTAATCGTATTGCTAAAGGAAGATATATAAAATCATTGAGTAATGAATCTTTTATCCAACAAGTACATTTATTTCCTACTAGATGGCAGCATACTTACTGCTTTCACGTTCTCCAAGTACATCTATTTGCAACTAGATGGCAGTGGTAGGAAGTGTCTTCGTGGGAACCTAACTTGCGTGATATGCAAACAGAGATCGATGATGATCAGGACCGTGGTAGTGGCGTGACAGGCAGAGAGAGATCGATGATAACTCGGAGTGAGGTAGTGGCGTGACATGCAAAGATTATTATCTGTACTTGCATGCTATGAAAAAGAACCTGTATATTATCGCCACTTTCTGGATTTTTAACAATTAAAGTTTAACAGTATGTTAACATTATATTAACAGTATGTTAAAGTTAAAAATGTATATTGTTATGTTAATAGTTTATTAATAGTCTGTTAATAGTTTGTTAATAGTCTTAAAATAAAATATTATTTTTGTATTTTTAGTTACCAAGATTTTTTTCAAATTATTAAAATGCTTATATCTCGAGAACCAAGCATCGTAGAAAGGTGCGGTTATTTGCATTCGTTTTTTTAACGTTATTTTTAATTTGAGACCAAGCTCGATAATAAAATATGCTAGAAAAAAATATTAAAGCTGAATTGCTAACAGATCAGTTTCAAAAGGCCATAACAGAAGTTCAAGCCAAACTGCAAACCTTGGAAGATTTTATCAATAATTTACCTTCATCTTCCTAATTAAATGCCATCGCACACAGTGTTGCCAGTATCAAATTACAGTTCGAGACCTATGAAGATTTCGGGAATATACATGGCACCATAGCTCATATCGCTGAACACACTTTGACAACCATGAGAAATGAATTGACAAATGTCCATGAAACTCTGGATTTCAAGTTGCCAAGCATAACAAAATATTTAAACATAATTCAAGGACAGATTACCAAGCTTGAAAACATTAATACCAAATCTGAATTATACCATTTTCATTATCTCATAGATGACATACAGAACAAATTACAAATATTACAGCAATGTACGCCTACACAAGATGACATACAACAACTTAAAGATGCTTTGAGCAATGTTGCAGATGCTACTGAGTTAGATACTGTCAAACAAGCTTTGACCACACTTCAAAATACTGTAGCTAATTTACCCACTTCCCAGAAGTTAAGATCTGTAAAAAGAGCAGTAAATCGAATACTCAACTCAGAGAACATCAAGAACATTCAAGCGGAAATTGCTGTAATTCAATACACTATCGCTACTTTGCCTACCAACCAGATAGTCAACGAACTTCATGCATTGTTTGAAGAAATCAGAAGCCAGGTATACGATCTTGCAAGCCAGAGTACTAAATTGAGACTTGTAGAAAGTTTACAATAGATTATTTCTAACATTAACCTACAAATCAGAACCCTCGAAACAAATCAAGAATCTGCTTTATCAAGTTATCAAGTTATCAACTTCATGATCTCAAAGAAAAAATGAAACAATTGTATTTATGTTCATGTGAAAATCAAACCGAGCTAAGATCAAGTAGTACGCACTATAAACGAATATCAAGAATCGGTATTAAGCAGATTAGACGATCTTGAATTACGTCAATTTTTTACTGTTCAGATAGTTAGACTTGAAAGTTTAGGAAATGTACGAGGGCACTGAACTCATGTTAATGCACGTAATGTTTACAAATTGTATCCCTACACTCAGTCTCATGAAATTTTTCTTCATGGTAATATTAGGTTTTTAAAATTTGTAAAGAAAGGGAATCGTATAGAAGTGCCAAATTTCACCATATAGAGAAAAAAAGGTGTTTACAGATCACTTCTGATACATATTGCATATTGGGATGAATCTGCAAATAAATATAAAATACTTGAGGATGAACAATTATCTGGTTTTCGTGTGGAAGCTGGTGACAAATTATTATTTGAAGTGAAACAATTTTACCCTGAAAATAATCCATTTTATGTCATATATTTTTATAGAACCCGATGTCAAGACAAGTTATAGTTAATGAATTACACAGACCAGCTCGTCGCAACTACAAACGACTGAGTGTGGTAACAAAAGGAGTAGACGATTTGTTTCAAGCTGATCTGAAAGAAATGACCACAGGAACTTTAAAAAATTTACATAAAATAAATCATGGTTACAAATACATGCTCACAGTTATTGATGCATCCAGTAAATATGCGTGGGCTATTACTTTAAAAATAAGACAGGTACTTGTGTTACCGAGGCTTTTAAATTTATTTTTGAGCAAGGTAGGATACCGAATTATTTGCAAACAGATAGAGGAAAATAATTTTACAATTCCACATTTACCAAGTTAATGAATCAACATAATATTAAACATTATTCTACATACAGTGATCTTAAAGCCAGTATAGTGGAACGATTCAACAGAACATTAAAAAATCGCATGTGAAGGCAATTCACTATACAGGGTAACTATAAATGGGTAAAAATTTTACACGAGCTAGTTCATAATTATAATAATTCAGCACACAGTACTATTCACATGAAACCTGCTGAGGTAACCAAGTCTGATGAATCTAGGTTGATTTCTACTGTTTATTGTCAAAAATATAAATGCACTACCAAGAAACCAAAATACAAAATAGGAGAACAGTTAAGATTCAGTAAATTTAAACATTTATTTGAAAAGGGATTCACCAAAAATTGGAGTACAGACTAATTCACTGTAGTTCAAGTTTTACCTGTGAATAGAAATACATATATCATAAAAGATAATTATAATAAAATATTGAAGGGGAGATTTTATGAAGAGGAACTCAGTAATACAAAATATCGAGATATATATTTAATTGAGAAAATAGTACGTAAGAAAAATAATAAATTGTATGTTAAATGGCTAGAACTGCCAGAAAGAATTTGGATAGAAGCAAACCAAGTGATTCTTTGACACCAACATGGAATGTGGTACAGCGTTTACCAGATTTAGTTGAAACTAGTAAAAAATGGGGAATTTTTACCCGATAATATAAGATGCATCATAGTAGGTCCCTCTTGTTGTGGAAAAACTACACTGCTGGTAAATAATTTCCTGTTTGCCCCTAATTTGCTAGATTGGGAAAAATATTTATTCTCTAAAAGTTTAGAAGAACCAAAGTACAAGCAACTCATGAAGCTGTAAGTAAAGTAAAAAGTAAAGTGTTCCCCTGTGCATAGCACCACGCCATGAAGGCATATAGGGGGTGTGGGGGTAACGCCCCACACTTTCTTGATCCGGTCGTGAGTGGGGGTGATGTGATCAGCATCACGCCCCTGACCGCCTTTACCCCCAGGGTTTCCCCCAGGTACCCATGTTATTCGACGCTGGGTGGGCGCCGGGGCCGCTTCCATCGTTAGAAAAGTTCCCGGATTTGAACCGGCCGGGGATCGAACCCGGGACCTTGAGCATGGTAGTCAGACGCGTTACCGACTGAGCCACCTCGGCCATTTCATGAAGCTGTACGAGGGACTTAATATAGCTAGATTTACATCAAAAGTAAAACCTCTCAATGATCGTTTGAAAAATTATGTTGTAGTTTTTGATTCTGGTAAATCAAAATGAAATACGAAATTTCTTTACACAGGGTCGTCACAAAGAAATACTGCTTTTATTTATACTTATTCCAAAATTCCCAAACATTTACTACGAGATAATACAAACCTAATTTGTTTGTTTCGTCAAGATCATACTAATTTGAAACATGTATACAATGATTACGTGAGGGGTGACTTAAATTATAACCAATTTTCAAAATTCTGTTCATCTTGTTGGAACAGTAACGATTTTGGATTTGTTATCATCGACATGACTAGAAAATGTAACAATGAAAAATATAGAAATAAAAGCAACGACTTTCTGAACATTGAAACGATATAAAATAACCTCTAATTAAAAAATAAACATGTCAAAACATAAAATTGAAGAAAATTTGAAAATACGTGATTACCTGTCAAAACGTTTCAAAGGTTGGAAATCAGAGAATCGAGGCTATTATGAACAACACAAACGTCAAGACCAACCAATTATCGATGCAATCAGTGGTTTTGGTAAAGAGATTAACGGTGTCACAGAACAAAATAAGAATCTCATAATCATAAATGAATTGGTACCTCTTACTGCTAGAAATTATGCAGATATTCCACCTACACCATTATCCAGTATCCACACACCTCTGACTCTCCAACAACCACCTACTAAAGCTATAAGTGAACCTGAGAAAATTCAGTTGGGTCCCCTGGCAAGAGATTAACTGAGTACAGGCAAATTTGAAAATGATGAAGTGTTTGGCTTGTATCCGACGATGTTAACAAACGAGGGTGTAGTATGGAAAATTGAGAAATGTAGAGTAACATTGGAAGGGGACAACATAAAAAACAATTTGGGTGGGAAAAATAGCTGGTCCAGATATCGTGGTACTCCTTGATTATGGGAGCTCATCACCAAGAAACAACCAAAGAATTTTGCAGAAGAAGATTATCAGAGTTACTCAGATATATTGATACTATCTGATGCCTAATATCAAAATAACGATCCCACTCAAAATCGTGTTAAATCGAGCAGTGGGGACAGATGCAAGAATCTTATTAAACCTATCTGGAACCAACTCAAAACTTGTAGTGGTATCAAATAATACAATACTTTACCTAAAGAATTTGTGTGTATAGATGATGTGAGAAAACTTATAGATAGATTGCTGGTTATAGCAGGGGAAGAAAATGCTGGAAACAACAACTTTTACAACGGGAACATGGGTATTGTAGACATGATTAGCAATAAACTAGGTCATTTTATTGTAAATGATCCCAAAGGTATAGGATACTTAATAAAAATTATTAATACTCTACCTCCTAAATTTAGGAATGTAGCAGAGGGTCGAGGTTTGGTAAATTATATTATTAATAAGCTCCCATTCGAGTTAAATGTACCTGGTTACCAATATTGTGATCCTGTGACACAACTTGAGAAACGATTAAAAAGAGGGGACAGGGGGATCAATCATCTCGATGCAGCTTGTAAAGAACATGACATTGCATGCAACACACTCAAAGATCTCAATGCTCGTCATGTGGCTGATCAAAAATTAGAAGAGACTGCATTTGGAAAATTAACCAGCAGAGATGCTTATTTTGGTGAACGAATAACAGCATTGGGTACAACCATTGCTATGAATACAAAACAAAAATTAGGGTGGTGCCTGTAATATATATATGTAAATATAAATACCCTGAAAAATAATTATAATAAAAAAAAACATGAAACCTATATCATATCATGATCTTAAAAATTTAAAAATTAATCCAATTTTAACTAACAAACAACAGGAAATGAAGAGGCAATGTATATCCAAAGGAAATGGAATGAAATTATTACTTAGTACACCACAATTAAAACGTTTGCAAAATACAAGAAAAAAATTACATAGTGGTGGATTCATATTCAGAATTCCAGTCATCCTGGCGGCTTTATGGGCAGTGGGGAGCTTAGCAGGGGGCAGTGCTGTTATTGCCAAAACTTTAATTGATTGAAAAAAGAATAAGGCACAACTAGAAAAGCAGAAGTGTCATAATCTTGCCATGGCGAAAAAAATAGGCAGTGGTGTGAAGTCATGAGCACTCAGAAAATAAAAAAAGAAGAAGCGCTCACAAACCAAGACATTGAATGTTCAGTTAAAATATTTAAAATTCGACATTTTAGGGGGGTTTTCATTTCTGATTCTCTCCCTAAAGAGAATGTGGTGTGGTGTGGTGAATTTGGATAAGTCCGGAAACAATGGTACCCATTGGATATGCTATTATAAACAAAATAACAATGATTTTTATTTTCCATTCTTTCGGAGGGGTAGGTTTCAAAATTACAGAATTAATTCATTATTTAAAACATGTTAAGATTTATTACAAAGACGAACGTATTCAAAAATTTGATCAAATGATATGTGGTCATGTTTGCATTACGATGCTTAGAATATTAAACAAAATACATATCAAATTACAAGATTTTCAAAAAGCAGTGTGGAATATTAAATATGGGAATTTTTCATCTCTCCAGCGAGACTTCGGTCTTTTGAAACTACATCTCCATGATGATATTATCTATCCAAAATCCATAGCTATGAGGGCCTTCTACAGCATGTATCTGATTCCAAATGTAACTTCATACAACAATTCTATATTTGTAGGTAATGAAAAAATTATTATTCCTCCTGGACAATATAATTTATCTACTTTTCAATCTCAACTTTCTAACACTGTATTGCCATCTCAAAACTCTGTAATACACAGAGTGGAAACTGTATCCACCAAAGAAACAGTAGACCTAACTACCATAGGCGAACTTATAGGTTTCCCCAACAATAGCAAATTAGAAGCAGGTATTAGGCACATAGGTACATTTATACCAAAATTCTTAGCTATAGAAACATTGAATATTCACTGCAACATTGATAAAGGAATTATTATCAAAGCTGAAGAAAATTCAGTTGGTAGCCACAAGGAGACAGGTATCATTGCTGAATTTAAGCCAAATTCAGAATTTATGGAACCCATCATCTATTCCCCAATCCAACCATTTCCCCGTTTCTCTTCACAAAGTTTATTACATAAAGATATCAATTACAAATGAGAAAAACGAGATCATCGATTTTGCAGGTGCTAATACCACTGCAATAATAGAAATTAATATTTAAAATATATAAATAAATACCAATAGGAAATATCGAGAGTTATGAGTTGCAGTCATTCCCTCCAAACAGGAGGACATTTGCTAACCTCAATGAACCGAATAAAGATATTCAATTTGATATTGCAATAGGGGATGATTTTATTCATCCACATAGATGAGATTTGTATATAAAATTTGACATCGTCAAGAAAAGTAATGGTGAAGAATATCCCCACTCCGGGGCTAATGTAAAACTTATAGATAATTTTGTTTAATTCTTTATTCTCACAAATTGAAATCAGAAAGCATGGTACAGTCATTGACAGAATTGATTATGCTGGAATTACATCCACTACAGTGGGAACATTGAAATTATCCAAATCAGAGAGTGTATATTAAAAAGTTGGTGGGTTTGAGGCTGGAACAAAAATTCAAGCAAAAAGTAATACAGTACTGTTCCCCATGAGATTGTTGTTTGGCTTTTTCTCTGATTATAAAGAAATTATGTGGAAAGGTGGTTTGAGTATCATATTTCCATGATCATAATTCCATAATGAGATAAAAAACTTTGAATCCAGATGGAACAGCCAATGATGCTGGTTTACCCCAAGCTGCAAAATGTGTGATTCAATCTATGGAGTTACGCATGCCTATAGTTGAATATGAATCGAATTATGCCCTCAAATAAAAACGCAACATTTTGAAAAATCCTCAAATTCAGATACAATTTTACACATATCAATGCTTACAGAAGCCAGTGGAGGGTAAATTCTTTGAATTCCATATTACTAATCAGTTTCAGTATCTACAATACGATATGCCAGAGTTTGTGGCTGTATTGTTTCAGACAGGGAGGGATGACAATCAGGAAAAAGATAGCAACCAATTTAATAATTGTAAAATTAAAAATGTATATCTGAAGAATGGTTGACATGAGGTATTCCCAAGTGAAAATTACAATTTAAGCATTGCAGATCAAGATTATTTGAATATGAAGCCTATAGTACATTTAAGAGAGTAGCCGAAGGAAATATCGATATGTATTACAATCCAGACGAGTTTATAATTCATAGACCAATGTTTTTTATAAATGCATCAAAAAGAAAATTGGTAGTTATAAATGATCGAGCAAATATTAAGTTGATATGTGAGCTTCATGAAACTTTACCTGAAAATACCATATGCAATGCAATTTTAATTGTATAGATATCATACATATATGATGTAAAGACTGAAAGAGTGATAAAATATTTTTTATAGAATAGAACAGCTTTTTGGCTGCTGTAATATAAAAAAAAATAATTATATAACATGAATAAATTAAATATAAATAAGAAAAATATTTTAAAAACGTATAATATTAATATTTGTATTTATTCAAAAATTGAATTAATATTTGTTACATTGTTATAACAATAGATATTATAATATAATATAAAAATTAAATATATAAATATAAATTTAAAAAAATTAAATTAACATTGATCACATTGCTTACTTGTATTACAGTGTCCATATTCTCTAGTATGGACATTGCAATCTAATACTTGTAATTTATTATCATTACCATCAAGAGCTGTTTTATTTTTTATTGTAGTATTCACACCATCCTCCAAATTGCTAGTGAGAGTAAGTGCAGACATTAATATTTTGTCATTATTAAATAAACATTCTTTAAAATCTTTCATTGTAAGTTTTCTTGTACATACTTGATTCACACCCTTAGCTCTTTTAATTTCTTCTTCTTTCCCATCTATTTTCACACAATACATTTTTGGTCTTAGACCAGCAAATTCCGTTATTATAAATCCTGCTGCTTCATCTTTCATTTTCCCATTTCATCTGCTTTTCAACACTGTATATTATATCATTTTCTGGTAGTTACTAAGATCAAAATATTTTTTCATAGAAAACAACTCACTGTACAAATCATCTGTTTATATTTCGTATATAAAATTTTCAGTATCCATATATGCTACTTCAATTTTATCTTTGTATTTCGGTTTCATCACATCATAATGAAATTTATACATCTCCAATTTAGATAATTCTAAGACAGTAACACACACAGCTATTGGTGCATCACACATTACATTGACATTAGATCTTTCAACAAGAGTTAGTTTTTTAGTAACTCTTGTAAAACCTTTGAATGTAGGATCAGCAATGAGTTTCTTAAGATTTTTTCGATCTGGCACCAAATTACACCTCACTCGATTTCTTCCATTTCTTTTGTTCTCTAAAGTTTTCCCATATATGGCGTTACTCATTAATTTATAAAGAATTTTAAAAACTTTAGAATTTGTTTGTATTCGATTCTTTGTATTTTTCTCAATATATTGAGCTAACCATTTTTTTTTATCAAATTTCAAACCTTTGTGGATTTTTGTTAATATCATACCTTGCTTCAAATAATATTGTAACAGTCCATAATGAAGCACATAATAATATTTGTTTTCGAATGATAATATTAATTTTGTTTCTTCTGTACCTGCAACCTTTTGAGATACTGATGTCATAGCTAATCCGTGGTGTTTCTCATTGAGATGTGATGCGTATTCCAAATCAACTTCAAATAGACAACCTTTTGGATGATCTTCAGACCAGTTTAAGAAATCCCTGTTTTTAAGTTCTATATCAGTCATCCATTCGTAATTACCAATTGGGAGTGATTGAGTCATGACATGTGCATATAGGGCATTCATATCGATGTAAAATATGTATTTAGATTTTTCATTAGCATTATAATCAGGTAAATATTTATTGTTAGCTTTTGCATATCTTAAAGGACACTGTACTATACCACCACGTTTAGCAGATTCAACAAACATGAACTGGTCGACATCGTTGATGAGATCAATTTCAACTTTTGTATTAAAAAGCATAGCCTGCCAGGATAAACCGGATATTGTGTACATAAATACAGGATGTAGTTCATAAAATTAAAAAAAAAATCGAAAAGTCTGGGATACATCAGCCAACAAGAGAGCATCTAGTTTCAAATAGTTGTCATGATAATCTCCCATTGTTTTGCAACATAGCATGTTCCAAATTGTCTGCTCAAGTTGATAATCTTCCTCGCTACATTCTATATCCTGAAGATGGTTATAAAATGCTTCTCTCGGTGATAACTGTGTCTCATCAATTTTTTTTCAAAATTATCCATGTATTTATAAGGGTAGACTCCCTTTATTACTACCAAATTCTTTTCTTGTATAAATAAATTCATCTTCGGTTCATTGATTGACCAGAGTAGCTAAACTGCTGGAAAGAAACTGATATGAATCCAGGAATCTAAGAACATCTGTTTTTTCATTTTGTAATCTCATAGATTTTTCTATGGTAATAGATTTATCTTTACTCCGTGGTGTAATATTAATTTTCTCTTCGTCATACTTAAATTCTTTGATAAATATATGTGCATCAAAATTTTGTAAATTATGAATGAATACTGGAATGAAGTTAGGTTTCTGTATTTTCAAGTTACATGAATTAGAAATTGTATGGATACGCGTATATTCTCCATTAAAATGGTTGCGGTGTTTCTTTTTTCGATTATATGAATTAAAATTCCTTTTACAGTATTTGCATCGTATAGCATTATTATATTCCTGTTGTTATTTTGTTGTAAGTTTCTTCATTGGTATTTCTTTATGTAAAATTGGACCAAGAATTTTTACCCACTCTCGAAGTATATCGATAAAATTTTGAGATGTATCTTTGCCTCGATATAGAAATTGATTGGAAGGTAAATTTATTTCTATTCCATAAGTATTTACTAATTTTAGTGTAAAGCCAGAGGGTCCATGCTTAGCTATATTTGCTGTATATGATGTACTTGAATTTGGAAGACTTGTTGCCATTGATTTCTGTATTGTTTCAAAATCATCATAGATTACAAATGGATGTCCTAGCAGTGCCTGATAATTAGAAAATTTTATACTTTTAGATGGAAATTTGTAAGTTACATGAGAACAAAGAAATCATTTTCCAATATGTTCATGTAATTGCAGTTCGCATGATTTGAAACCCCTTCCATGAAATATTGACAAGCATCTATCCCATATCCTAATTATATCATGATTTAGTGTTCTTTGTTTTCTTACCAATTTTGCAAGATCCTGTATGAGACAATAGTGTTTCTTATTTATTTTTTTAACATGTAATAATCTTATAATATGTGCATCATATGTTGGTGGATTCTGTCTGAGTACACAAATATCATGATTTTTTTTATTAAAACTATAAACATGTAAAGCTCGCGGTCGATTATTGTATTGGTTGTATTGTTTTTCAATTGCTCGATAGCTGAGATGTCTACTGGATATTTTATTCCTCTCATGAATTTTTTATACTTTGTTTCAAATTTTTCATATTGGGAGACACGATTTTTATTAATTTTAACTGGTTGAATATATGCTAAGATGCACCAGAGAAAATATTTATTATTATTATTTTTAATATTCAATACAGCATTTTTGTTTCTGATCTCTTCAGGCAATCTAAAATAACTAAATCCCCCAAGTGGGACATATTTTGCTATTTTTAATTCAAGATTATGGTTTGTATCACAAAGTGTCCAACCGGAACCTTTTTTTTTTTTTGCAACTTCTCATGTTTTAACTTAAGTTCTTCACAAATGCTATTATAAATAGCATTTAATTGAAAAATGTCATTATAGTATAGATGTTTCACAACAGAACAATGATAGAATTATTGTTCTTCTTCATCACGAGAATTTCTATAATTTAATATTAAAATAAAATATATTTTGAGAGAAAATTCTGCATGTTTTTTACAGATTTCATTTTTAATTTTCGTTTTAAGTTTAGCTAGAAAATTTGAAATATGTGAAGCTTCATTATTTATATCTGTTGTATCACATATATTATGACATCAAATTTTTTTGTTTATTCATTTTTTGTTTTTTAATTTGTTTTTTTAATTAATTGTTTTTCAAAATCTATAAAAATCATAAATTTTGTAATTATGTTTTATATATACAACAACATTTTTTAAGGTAACATATATTTAATTAAAATAATTAAAAATTTATATTATTTAAGAAACCAAAATTATAAAAATACACTCTACACTGTAATAAATATTTGTTTTTTTATATGATTGTATACAAAACTATATATTTTTTGGTAATTAATAATTAACAAACCTCTTTTTGATGCTCAAATGAAAACTATTCATCTTCTATCAGTAAAAAATAAGAAAAATAGACAGTAATCTCTCTTTTTTATACTAATAGCCAACTATTAGTTTCAATCACAAACAGTGTATAAATATGATATCATAACACTTGGCAATATGGAAATATGGAAGTACGGTATCTTCGGTTCAGATATAAATGGACCGAATTGATACTTGGGTATTTTGCAAAAAATTTTAAAATTGAATTGCATTCAATTATTTTTGCAACACTTTGAAAAATAATGAATTTCGCTTTAAGTATTTGAAAAAGTAAAATTTAGAAAATTGGGTGTCATAGGGCATATTAACTAAATCTTATAATTTTTATACAATAAAATTGGAATTTGAACTCTTGCGTGAAGCAAATTTTCAGTTTTTTACACTTGAAAAATGAGCTAAAATCTTGATTTTCAGTTAAATTCCACTAGAGAGCTCACTATGAAATTGTTAGAGTTTGGGAGGATGATTTCAAATGCTCCCTTTCCCCTACTCACTTCCACAATCCGTGGACGGCGATCTTCAAGGTCCCGCACTGCGGTCGCGAACATACTGTCCTTCACGTATCCCCAGAGGAAAAAAATGTAATGGTGTGATATCCGGTGAACGTGGAGGCCAATGCACCGGTCCATCTCGTCCAATCCAGCTTCCTGGAAATGTTTAATTCAGAGTTTTCCGAACATCCAGCGACATTGAGGTGGAGCACGATCTTGCTGAAACTAAAGGTTTGGTTGCAGGTCTTCAACCTGGGGAAAACAAAACAACTCCAGCATGTCTAGGTACGTCGTTGCTGTGACAGTCTCCTCAGCAAAGAAGAACGGTCCAAAGATCTTGTCGCAAATGAGGCCACACCAAACGTTCACTTTCGGGCCATCTCGCACATGTTCCCTGATACTGTGTGGATTCTCTGACCCCCAAATTCTAACTTTATGCTTACTCACAGTACCAGAGACATGGAATGTGGCCTCATCAGAAAACATTACACTTGACAAGAAGGCAGGATTCCGGTCGATTCAGTTAAGCATGTCACATGTAAAGTCATATCGTCGTTGCTTCTCATCTGGCTTGATGGCCTGCAGAATCTGCACCTTGAATGCATACCGATGCAACCGCTTTCTGAGGTCCTTATGAACAGTTGCACGTGGCATCTGAAGTTCCCGTGAAGCCTGACGAATTGATTTGCGTGGACTTCGCTGGAACACTTGGGGGACATTCTCAACTTGTTCTTCGGAGACACGCCGACCCCCTCCATGCCTCTTCAGAATGCTGCCAGTGTCCAGAAACTGTATGTGCCATGATTTTACCCTCTTGGGGTCTTGGGCTGCTTTCTTGTAAACAAAACAAAACTGATTTTGCACCATCACAATGGATTTAAACTCCGCGTACCAAAGCACAGCTTGTGCCTTCTCCTGCACTGACGCCATTTTGGTTTAGATGGAAAACTACGCCAACACCAATGCGCGACACACGTTGAAAAAAATTAAGCAGCAACTTTAAGTCCTTCTGCACCCAACGGAGAAGTCAGACCTGAAACGAGAAAGATTTACTATATTTATACTGCCTCAAAAAACAGGGCATTTCGGTGTAGACACCCTGTAATACCATTATGTAATGGGGATATTCTTGAAAAACGATGAAGCCCATTTTCTGGTAAGGAGTGAGTGGCCCCCTGGTCCCCCTCTTCTTGAAGTTACCACTGCCCTTATTCCAGGAGATCGAATGAACACCCCTACCCTCAAGAAAAATTTCCACTTGAAACGCTGTGTTTTCTCAAATCTGATATTGGAGTGTATTTTCTCCTTGGAACATCTCTGTAGACAATTTCAATCAGGTCTATCTTTTTCAACACTACAAATACTGATGCTTCATATTTTTTTAACTTTTATTTATACCAGACACTTCAAAGCCGGCCCCCGTGGTCACTAGCACATCGTGCTACGACACCAGGAGTCCCAAGTTCGAATTCCGGCCTTAGTATGGATGCTTGTGAGTCTCAATACCTCAATTTCATCATATCATCACTAGTCCACATCTTCGCAAATTATCAAAAGTGGCACAAAAAGCGAAGTGAAAAAAGCTAATCAATCAATCACGCACTGCAAAGAGTAACATATTATATGGAGTGTCCAAAAACGATTATCTGCGTTTCATAGTCAGTTAATTTCCCTTTCGTGTGGAGTAGTAGGACAGGACTTATGTGGGAATAAACAACAACTCAGCAAGTATACATAGTGTACCTTATAAATGTTCAATGTGAGTACCTTTTTTGACAGGTCGCACATCCACTAAATAGCCAAGTTATTCCCAAATACGGGTCACCATGTCTGTAGTGATAGATTGAAGCTTTAAAAAGTTGTTTGAAACTTATTAAATCATCGACGATTTTTGTTAATGGACGGAGGATCACTTCCAAATCACCGTCGATAAGCTCCCTGAACTGAAACGGAAAAACCACACCTTGCGAATTCATGCTTACCCTTGTTTGGGAAGAATTGGACTGCGGGATGGATGTGTGCAGTGTCAAGAAAGGTACTCACATTGAATATTTATAAGTAACACTCGTATGTAAACTTGTTAAGTTGTTGTTTACTCTCATATAAAGCTTTGTATTTGTATCCCACATATCAGGGAAATTAAACCACTATTAAACCTATAAAATCATTTTGGGACACTCTGTATTTTTGAATGAAATATGAAGAACTTATCACAAACTCATTCTGCCTTCCCAATCTCACTATAGCGTCCCAGACTGTATAGTACACCCTTGAGCGAAAAAAACCAACCACCCTCCAAAATTTCAAATCTCCACGATGTGACGAAATGGCGGGGCAGTATAGCAAACCTCACGTACGAAAAAGTAACATTACCAAAAAGTCGTAGCATTTGTGATGTGCTAGTAGGTGTGTCATTTGCGTATTTTTTATTTTATTTTTCACGAATAATTACAGATATTTAAATAACTCTTCATTGATATATTTCGTGATACAATCTTCACCCTTGCTACATTCTAGACACATTTTATTCATGCAGATTTCTTTAAGGATCGGTTTAGTGAAACTCGGTGGATACGTAACAGAAGACTGGTATATTGGGTTCAAAAAACAAATAGATTCATTTTTAACGTGAAGTGCATTACGTGCTGAATTTTTGCAGAATATGAATTCTGAAGAAATAATCCACATTACACACACAGTCTGCAACGCTGTCTATCATCCGGAAACAAATCGTGTCAATCTTCCCGACTCAGCTTTTGGCTTGGAGGAGGTATTTCAAGCAGAAGATTATATTTCCACAACAATCATATACGCGAAAGATATGAAAGTAGTGATAACCACAAACCAGTAACGGCGATTGGATTACAAAATCGGGGTAAGAGGGGCAAAGTACCAAAACTGAGGAAGGGGACAAATACTGTATATTTCCCTTTGTAGATAAGTTTTAGGATTGTGTGGAGGAGATGTGGCAAAAATTGGGGGGGCTACTGCCCCTCTCGCTCCACCAATCGCAGCCACCGCCAAAAAATATAATTTGTGTGGGAAGAATATATATCAACAGGCCTGTCGATATGTAAAGTTACATAAAGTGGCCAACGAAACGTGCACACAGTATCTAGAGAACGCATAAGAACGTGTTCAAGAGAGAGAGAGAGAGAGAGAGAGAGAGAGAGAGAGAGAGAGAGAGAGAGAGTAGTTGGTTAGGGCGTCTTCCTTATGAACTCATTTTGATCGGCTGTTCGAGTCTCCACTCAACCAGTAGTTCTTTTTTCATTTTTCAGTTTCCTGTGGATGGTGGTTTATAATGTATGTTTATTAAAATTGTCCAATTGTTTTCACTGTAATTTCAAACCGTTTTTGAATAATTTTTTAAAAACACTTCACTGGCTCTAGTGAACCTCAACACTTGTTATAAATTGGTGTATTGTTCTATTAGAAATATTTCAAGAAGGAGGAGCATAGAATGACAATGTTATTCAAAATTTTGCTTCTTCTCTAAAAATATCGAAGCATGTTTAATTTTGCACTTCATATATATATGTTGAATAAAATTACAAAATACTCGACATAGTCATAGAATAGTAATAAAAAAATATTAATAATAACATGAAGGAGAATGGTGAGGTTAGTAATTACACACGAGTTCTTGTTTTGACTAGATACTTGCTGTTGAGATAGATTTATTAACCAGCTTTGTGTTCAGGAGGAGACGGCTAGAATATCACGTGGTTGATTCGCAGCCTCAGGCGGCCTTGAGTAAATATAATTGAGTCCATACGTTCTTCAATATTCAGTTTCCCGTGTTGGTTTCAGAACATCAGTATAGTTACAAGGTGTAAATATTCTAGAAATAAAAATAAATATTAACTGTATTGTCGCTTATGTTACCGAATGTCGCCTATTTCTATGGCGCTGTAGTCAGCGCAAGAGTCACAATTCTTCTGTTCGATTCCTGATTAAGTTATGAATGTCATTGTGTTATGAAGGAAACAGCAGAAAACAAAAATCATAAATAAATGAAAAAATGGGGCTTACGAGAAGCGTGTTGCAATTGGACTCATGAAACCAGCACCAACGATCCCTGTTTCGACTATTGCATTGGCCACGTGTTTCCCACTGTCCCTTCCTTAATTACAGGTGACCTTCATTTATCCTCATTGTCGCCAGCAGCTATATATGACAGACAACGTTAAATATAATTAGCAAAATAGAATGTGAATATACGTGAAAATCAGTGAAACTAAATGTATTGAATTTTCCTCAATTGTTGTCAATATTCACAGTCATTCAGTGGCGGCTCCTGGTCTTGCTCTATGGGTGTGCACTTTAGTCTCGCGTCCAGAAGTGCTATACCACCCCTGTCAAATACTCACACCCGTTTTTCCGTACATAATGATGCATAATATATTGGCATTTCAAGTTTTGATCATCTTTCACTGAAAATTAGGCTATTACAGAGTTACTTTTCATGATTTCTCTAACACTGATTCTTTTACAAATTTCAAATATTATATTATATTTTTCAGCCAATCAAGAGAAGGGTAATGTTATTGTACAATATGTAATTCAGCATCGATAATCTGACAAAATTACTCAAAACATAGAAATATCGATCTACAATATTAATACAATTGTCGATTTGAAATATATTTCATACAAACTTCCTCCTCCGCTCAGCTGATATTAATGAACAAAGGGAATAATAACATTGGCATACACCAAAGAAGCCGATCCATCTACCACATGGAGGAAATCAATTGTAATGTTTCTAGCTGTTGTTTATTTCTAATGATAGACTGATCGAGCCAAGCAAATCAAGAGAAATCATAATAATTATTAAAGAAAATTGCAGTACTCACTCAGTTCACACTGCCCTGCTTCGGACTCCAGAATGTTTCCTTCCCTACTGCCGTATCCAT
Organism: Lepisma saccharinum; assembly: GCF_977018435.1. Classification (NCBI taxonomy): domain Eukaryota; kingdom Metazoa; phylum Arthropoda; class Insecta; order Zygentoma; family Lepismatidae; genus Lepisma; species Lepisma saccharinum. Next base: position 51,598,459 of record NC_139238.1, read on the forward strand.
ATATTGCTGCAGTTCCTACAGGCTTTGTAGCTAACTTCTCTCCAAAAGTTCAACAACGTTAAAAATTAAGTCTGTGCTTTCGCTATGTACAGTTTCCCTATTCATCATGAAATCAAACAGTTTGCACTGAAACAGGTACGAACTTTTGACAGCGGTAAACAATTTTGAAAACTCAGTAACAGCCACACACAATGCAATATAGCTGGCTGATTGATAATTCGGGCTACTGCGCCACAGAGATCGTTTATTTTGTCCAAGATGCACTAAGCAAAGGCAATAACAGGCATGTTTATAACACCTGTCATACTTTCAGTTGCCCTCCTCACCTTCCCCCTTTTCTTCCCCTATCATGCTCGGGACAGAATCGGAGGAACCATATAACGTATCACGCCGTAGGCGTGAGTCGAACCTAGGACCCGGCCAGAATAAATAAATAAGCTAATCATGTTATAAAATGGTTCCCGTTGAACCATTGGAAATGAGCTTCTTAAAAGCTAATTACGACAGCGACCTTCAGCGGAGTTGGCATTAGGCCGGCAAAATATTAAAATCAGGAAATGAGCTATTTTCCTCAGAATTGCCGTTGCCAAAGGACGCGATGGGGTCAACTGTCTTAACGGCCGATAGTTCGAATTTCATTTCAATAGGTCGCATGAGAAATCTCTTACTTAGTTGTCTTCCGTTTTCCGTCAGATGAAGTAGTTACAAAATTACTCCGTTTCTAGTTGTTCTCAGTTTACATTCAATCCAGTTATCGCGAGAGAGGTTCACAGTTGCCATAAGTTTAGAAAAATAAGCGAACGAACGATCGGAAAGTTAAAGTTTATCGTTTAGAAAATCGGTCTAGGAAAGTACAGAGTTTGGAGCCCGGAGTTTCTCCCTCGTCCGTTTTTCTTACAGAGTAGGGTGTTACGTTCCTAGTAACTTTCCTCACCCTTTACTCCTATAGCCGGGAACATTGAGGCTATAAGGGTCTACACTGAAACCTATCTTCAGGGTAGGTGCAGAACAAATCCAACCAAAGTCGTGAAGTTTTAATGAGATGTTTATTTATTGCTTGAGTACTTACAGCCAGTGGTTAGGTAACTCGTAACTGGAACTTGGAGATCAATTGTTAATAGATAATTTCAAACTTACTAGAAAGGTCAAACTAGGGTAGCCCAAACCTAGGTTTTACAGATTGGAACTTATATCCCATTCGGCTAACCTAGGTTTTACAGAAGAGCGGCATACACCTATTCACTTCTTCCTAGATTAGACCGTTCCTATTTGGCCAGTCTAGGTTTTACAGAAGAGCGGCTTGCAACTATTCACTTCTTCCTAGACTGACACCAGAACATACCCCCTTACGGACCAAACTACTTCGTATTTATACCCAAAGTTCCAGCCTCAAACACCTGTCGTTAGGTAATTTCTTATTACAATACTCCAAATTACAACAGAAAAATATTTGAAAAAATACATAGTTTGGCAATTAATAATTTACAAAGAAAGTTTACATATTCATTTGAGTTAACAATTATTTCCTTAACGTTGATAAAATCTTACATTTTGGAATTATACAAATTTAAATGTCCGCCATTATTTAATTACAATTAGGTTAGTTCATCAAACATTGATAATCTTTGATTGGTAAATCTATATTTACATCATATTAAATGCCCGTTGTCTTAAGCGAGCTGACTTCATTAGATTGTTACAGAAAGGTGAATACATTAGTTCAACAACGCATTGATTGGTGCGTTCATATTTGCGTCACAACCCGAGCCATACAACATGTAGTATCAAGGACATCAACAAGGACATGAGGTAACACTATATCAATTTTTCCTTTTAACACGGCATTGCAAAGTTACAAAATAAGTAAGGTCGTAACAAGGGCAACATCACAACGAGGACCAGCCGAGAAGAGATCGCCGTAAAACTACAGGTAACGCTATGTCCAACGTGGATACAGGAAGCGCAGGGCTTGCGGTGTGATGCGAGCGCCGCACCGCAGATATGTGCGTGAACGCCTGGAGTGTCCAACGTTACTGCATGCGATTGTGTTGAGCAGTTGCGACGAACATGGCTTCCAGTTCGGTGCGCTCCGTGCTATTAATGGAAGTAGTATAATTAAAATGAAAATTGAAGGAATACAAGAGACGTCAGAGACAAAAGACGCACACAATCTTCAGGAATAGGTTGTAGTCGGGGGAATTTCATCATCTGTATCCGCAGCTACGAGCAGATAAAAATACATTACATGCTACTGAGTTAATTGTTTTCTGGAAAATATATATTTGTAGTATGAGGTGAAGGGAGGCTTGCAGAGGAATATGACGGCGAAGTATTGGGGTAAGCTAAACTGGCAGGAGAACAGGTGGAAAATTAGAATGAACAGACGATGCAGCAGTAGTTGAACTCATAAAAGAATAATTTGAAAGAGGAGACTGGAAACTATCTGATTGAGTTTGCGACAGCTCTTGTAATAATATTTCTTTAAATTTCGTTCTAACTCGTAGTTGCTGGATGCGATTCATTCTTTGAAAATATGTTAATAATGACCTCATAAACAGTTAATTCTCATCTTCGGGTGTTTGAAGTAGAGCAAGTTTTTTGGACTCAATATCCAGCAGTTTTCGTTCTAAATAAATTTTCTCTTCGTGTGGTTTCTTCCTCCTTAGACGAGACGTACCTGCTTTGGATGGGGAAGATTGTGTTGTTCGTTGTGGAGGAGCAGATGGTGTTTGTGTTTCATTGAAACTCACCTGAGAAAGTTTTGTATTTGTGTTCTCATTGACACTTGCATCTTCTTCCAAATCATCACCTTATGACAGTCACTCACCATTCCAGACACCTGCCTATCTTCTGATGCCTGTAAAGAAACATTTCCCTCCGTTTCTCTGGGGACTACTGTATCCTTTAGAAAAAGTAGATTCGTAAAATACTGCTACTTTCCAGGATACGTTGCCGCACATTCTTGGGAGCAACCCGATTTGGATTTCGGAATTTTCTTAAACTCTTTCACAAGTTGGTCTCGTAAATTGCACCATTACTTTCTACCTTCATCCTCTGAAATCAAAAGAGAAGATACTCACTAAGGAACTAACTAACTCTAATTGCACTGTATAAACCTATTTATTATTGTTCTGCCTTTATGAATTGTTCTGCATTTGTGAGTATTAATAAATTTGTACAACATTTCATTACAAATCAGCATCGCCTGAACAAGTTAATCAATATGCTTATGCAATTCATTCTGATCTGTCTCACTACATACTGCGGGCAACTGTAAAAGAGTGTCTAGATATTGCATCCACTTGTTTCCAACTTATACAATATTTAAATTCTTCTCGAACCCCATAGCTCTTACATAGTTAACCTTTCCCAAATTGCACTGTAATACACAAGTTAATCATCGAGAATTCATTAGCATATGGGGTTTGTCGTGTTAAAAGCATGATGACTATATTTTTAAGCCATCGACTGGAGTGCAATACCTCTAAAATGGATGCTTTATTCCTTCCAGATATCTATCGACTGGAATTGCATTCAGACAGATTGCCTTCACATTTCGCATATCTAAATCATCTGTTGCGTCTATAGTCATTGAGGTGTGCAAGGCCATTTGGGATTATCTTTAGAAAGAACACATGCCTGTGTCTACTGTTGCAGATTTCAATCGAGTTGTGCAAGACTATTTTGAAAAGTGGAACTTCTCTAACTGTGTTGGTAGTATCGATGGGAAACATATATATAAGAATGAAGTGCCCAAGCAAGTCGGGCAGCATGTTTTTCAATCACAAACAGTTTTTCTCCATAGTACTTTTGGCCGTTGTTGATGCAAGGTACAGATTTTTAATGATCGATGTGGGTGCATATGGCAAATAAAGTGATGTTATAAAAATTTTATAACTCAGCACTTAATCAAAATATCAAAATGGTTTCTTATCGTTACCGAAAGATTTGCAGCTACCCAGCTTCCATCAAAAAGCCCCATTTGTGTTTTTAGGAGACCAAGCATTTCCATTACGAACATATCTTATGAGACCATATTCTAAAAGACGACTTTCACATAATTAAAAAAATGAATACTGTATGTGTATTCCATTATTACTTACTTGCAATTCCTGTACTCTCAGCTACGGAATCCCACTCCTCATCAACAATTAAACGATCTTTGTAACGAGGGTTTCTTTTATACCACAACACATTTCTTCTTTACACTTCTGCAATAAGCCCTTCCATATTTCTTGGCGACTGGCCACCGGACGGCAAATGCGATACAAAACAAAACTGTTTGAAAATCAAATGTTGCGTGCGTTGCGAGCGGACGAATCGCACGCGTCACGTGTCTACGTAGGACTGGTTCATTGCTGACTACAGGTTAGATCGAATACGACTGCCGCGTTGCTCGCATCGCACCGTACGCACCGTGCTGCCCGTATTCTACGTTGGACATAACGTAAACGAACATGCCTTTTGTCTTTCGTCACCCCGCCTGTTCAGTCGAGTGTAGTGTTTTTAAATAGATGTTCGTGTGTTGTCATTTCCCTTGCTGTTTGAGTGTTGACGTACCTCTTCAGAGCTACCCCTTTCTCTTATTACGTTCCTCTCGCTTAACATGCGAGTGGCCAAAGGCTGCCATAGCATATCTACGATCCCCTAAAACTTAGACTTTAGACATGGTGGTAGCTCGGCTTTTTTTATATACATTTCCCCTCGCGAAATGCATGACCTATTCTATTTTGTCCTTATAGCATACAAGGAATAAAGAGATTTCAAGCGTGTTTTCCTGGCGAGGGAATGAAGCCTTGAGGAAAAGAGGGTAAGGTAAAACCGACATCTTGGGACGTGCCACAGTTACAGTGGTGGAAGTAGTGATTTGAGCGTGGAATGTTCGTTTATAGTGCATACTATCTGAATATTTCAGTGACACTGCTAGTAGATAATGAATAAGAAGCTATGCCTCTGTGTGCAGCTTTCGGATGCAACAATAGATGTGGCAAGAAATGTTAAAAAAAAAAAGGAATTAGAGGTTCCCAGATAAAGATGCTTACAACATATTTACGTCTATTAATTATTATGCACGCATTTCAGTAGTGATTTTATTAGGGGCATTATTATTAACGGTATGTAAACAATTTTAAATCCAAAATTGTGACATATCGGAATAGAGAAAATCGTTCGCAAGTTTCATAAAGGAAACCAACGATCATAAATAAATTAAACCTTCCGAACGAAGGCGACACGCCAAGCTGCAAGTGTCACTCGGACTGGGCCGTTTTCTTAATATCGTCCATCGTGTCGCCTCTGTCTGTTGGTGGCGCATGCACGGATATTTATTTATTTTTTTGCTTCAGACTGAAGGAGCCCCTGTCGCTTGTGGCCTCCAATAATGGAGTTTTCAGATGTAATGTAAACGCGACTCACGTCGCGTCGGAACGAGCCAAGCCAACATTTACACCTGCCTTTGCGGCAAGACAGGCCGCACAATCATGCAATGGTGAAATCCTCAAAGCAGCACGTATCGCTTGTTGTTTCGGTATGATATATCTATATTCAGAAAGAAGCGACAAGCAACACGTGCTGCTCGGGAACGAACCCTCAAAAATCAATGCAGGCTTTCGAACCGAAGCGACACGACAAGCTGCATGTGTCACTGAGATTGGTCCCATTCCAATTACGTTTATCGTGTCGCCTCGGTCTCTTTGTAGCACAAGTAGATTTTACACCGAAATATGACACGTTGTCATGTGAAACCTTGCTGTTTAATGGCTCGTTCCCAAGTGGCATGTGTCGCACGAGAACCTGAGAATTCACCAGAGTGGCAAGCGACAAGCGACACGGGGTACTTCTGTCTAAAGGAGAATTTATACAAAAGCGACAGGCGACAAGACGTGTCGTTTGAGGATTTCACCAGTCTTGCCGCTAAGGCAGGTGTAAACATTTGCTTGGCTCGTTTCCAACGCGATATGATTAGCGTGTACATTAGATCTGAAAACTCCATTCTTTGAGGCGGCAAGCGACACGAGCCCATTCAGTCTGATGCAAAAAAAAAAAAAAATAACCGTGCATGCGTCACCAACTAAACCGGGACGACATAATAGACTGTATTAACAAAACGGCCCAGACCGAGCGACACGTGCAGCTTGGCGTGTCGCTTCGGTTCGGAAGATCTTATTTATTTCTGATGATTCAGCCTGTCATGTCGCTACGGTGTGAAACGTTTGCTGTTGAATGGCTCGTTCCCAAGCGATAGGTGTCGATTGTCGTTTCGTAGTGAATTCTCACCAAATCATAATATTCACCGCAGATGTGCGAACAATACACAGGAGCAAAACTATGTACGGTATTGGGAAAATGACCCATTTGGAGTGACAAGTGCAGTTCGTGGTGTCGCTTCGGTTTAAAAAGTGCATTCATTTATGAGAGTCGGTTGCCAAGAGATACTTATCGCTTGTCACGTGTCTCTTCGGTCTGAATGCTTCCATTGAATGAACGGGCTACTGTATTTTGTCGCCTATCGAGTGTCGCGTATCGCCTTATATATATGTCCGCTATAACATCTACTTAGGCTGCTTACTTATTGAGGTGGCGTAAATTGTGTTATAAAATCGTGTTAAACCTTTGTACATAGCTCATATTTTTATATAATAATGTTTTGTGATGCATTTACGAGTGTAGGAGTTAAAATGCAACTCCTATTTTGATTCGCATTAAACTCTTTTTGGTATACTATCGTAGCATTACATGTGGTAAATGAACACGCCCCAGGACATAAAAAGGTCTACATCTCTTTATTTTTTCGTCAAAACTAGTTACTAATAACTTCGTGTTATTGTTTCTTACGATTTAAACACAAATAAACATAACAAGTAGCCTTAATTTTCCCGACGATATAACTTGTCGTTGAATGTTAACAAATAGACCCAACAGCAGGGTGGCACATCCCAACATGGCTGCCGCCGAAAGCTATTATGGCTTCAGCTGACGTCACACACTCTCTCTCACTATACCTTCTATACAATAAAATTTTCTTCTTTTGGCTCCGAGTTCGTACCCCCTTCTCCGATTAGGAGGTAACTCACATCCAGTTTTTTTGGACCCTTCCCGCTACATTTCTTTGGTTCATACTCCCCTAACCCCCTCCGAGAATGGCTCTTCCTGGGTTCGTAAACACATTCATAGGACTCCCCAATAGAACTTAAGATGTACCCCATTATTTCTGCCTCCCGGCTTCGAAGCAAAAACCCCCTGGTCCGCCCGGCTTGACAGCGCTGTGTGCGCGACATTGGCAAACGAAATGCGCCTTAGAATTTTCGATAAAGCGCGTGCGGTGGTGCAGAGCATCTTCCGGTCGCCATCCAGCTGTTGGAAGGGCGTATGACGATCGTCCAAATATAAGCTGTTCGCTCCGGTTAGGAGCAAATCATTCTTAAAGTCCCCCCCCCCCCACTCCCCCATTCGGTTAATTTTCATCATTCCCAGGTTATTTTCTTAGTTTCAACGTGGCATTTAATTTTGATGGCTTCTCGCCGCAGTAGTCCCTTGAAATGGAATTTGGTATTTTTTATATATATATGCATTTGGTACGTGATTTAGTAATTCATTCAGACTCACTTGTACCAATGGGTATTCATTGAGTCATATCAGAGTGTATGCGGCAGTCAATTGTATCTTTTTTTAATTAATTAAAGTTCTTTAATGTTTCAATTATATATATATAACGTTATATATATATATATATATATATATATATATATATATATATATATATATATATATTCTTCTCATTTATAAGCAGACCGTAACTTATGAATGATGCGAAAAGCAAAGCCAGTGTGTTTACGTGTTCTAAGCTGGAAACTATAAAGATTATTGCAAGGAGGATATTTACTTTTATTACTTATACAGGGTGGTTCAAAAAGTCACTTAACACCCTCGGCACAAGGCCACTGCAGTGCGCAACGTAAAAATGGTGATGACCAACCTTTGCCAGGCCAAGGAGGAACCACACTGATGCCACCCGTACGGACGGCGGCCATCTTGATGTCCGCCATCTTGAATTCAACTTCAGAATTTTAAATGGGAAGGAGGTGATATGATATATAAAATCAGGCTAGAATTTTACGAGAAATGCAATAGTAAAGGTTGTATTGATGTATCTTTAACTAGTAAAAAGTTATGACTGAATTCTTGTAACAATTTGCTCTTTTTCGAGGTGGTAGAAAAATGCCTTAAAATTTGTTTAGCCCATTAGTTGCGCATCGAGATCAAAGTGACGTCTAGGGACAGAAGTTCGCATGCCATGTATAAGTATGTATAGGTATGTATTAAATAATATAAGTGTATTAGTTGGAGCTATATGTGCTTCTTTTTTTTCTAGGATTAGTCTGGCTGGTTGATGGTTGAGATTTTCAACTCTTTTATGTCTGCTTATATTGGGTATGCTAATAAGATTTCCTCAATAGGGACAGGGTTGACTTGGTAATTTAGGATTTTTGGGTTGGCCAGAGCATATTGCCAAGTATTTTGACAAATTTGTTTTACATGTAGAATTTTTCATTGTTTTTTTATGTAGTATTTATATATTTTTTTCTGGATATACTACAACTCAAGGGTGTGTTAATATTTCAATCTCACAAACATTTTTTAAAACGTGAAGAGAATCTAATCTAGGCTTATGTATGTGAAGAACAGTGACTCCCCAAAATGTATATCCTGCAACAGTCTTTAGCCCACAGGTTAACGTTGTGTCGAAAGTTCTCCACGGCATGGAACAATTTGAGAACAATCCCCAGTCGTATATGACGCACCTCATTAACAAAGTTCAAGGACACAGATATAGTTTTCCCTGATTTCAATTCTTTTACACCAACGAAACAACGAGCAGTACAATGGTTGATAAATCAATACGTATTATATATATATTTCACAATGACGAGAACAGTTTTCAGAGAAAATTCAGTATCTTCTTGCAAGAACACTACAAAAAATTCATCTCCAAACAAGGAAGAAATGGTATGCAAATATCTTAATGGTGCCTTATACTTTACTAGCTGATTACCCGACGTTCCCCGGGTGTGTAATGAATTATAACTATAGTGTAAAATGCAACTAATTTTATTTACAGGTTTTCAAAAGTTTAAGTACAGTAAACAAATTATAAAGTTATATCTTCTTCAAATTCACTATAATATAAATTTAACAACAATTTATGAACAACATTTTAAGTTTAATCTCCAAGACCACAAATAAATAAATTTAGCGGCATTGGGAATGTCACTATTCATCTTAGCGACCCCAAAACTATGGATTCCACACTAATATAGGTCGTTTTACATGTCACCCCCACTTGAGGGGTGCCAGAGGTGTCTTGGAGTTGAACGGCATTGGGAGTATCCCTATTCATCTTATCGACTACAAAAACTATGAATTCCACAATAATATGGGTCGTTTCTTATTATTTTTACATGTCACCCCTTCCCACCTTCACCTCTAGGGGTGCCAGGGGTATCTTGGAGTTAAACGGCATTGGGTGAGTCACAATTCATTTTAGCGACCCCAAAAACTGTGGATTCAACAATAATATCGGTTGTTTTCGATTATTTCCACATGCTACCTCATTCCGACCCTCACGGCTTGGGGTGCCAGAGGTGTTGAACGGCATTGGAAGTGTCACTATTCATCTTACCGACTCCGAAAACTATTGATTCCACGATAATATCGGCTGCTATACATATCACCCCCTTCCCACTTCCTTCCCCTAGGGGGTGCCAGGGGTGTCTTGGAGTTGAGCAAGCATCGGGAGTGTCACCATTCCTCCTAGCGACCCCGAAAACTGTGGATTCCAAGCTAAAAGAGGTCATTTTCGATTATATTTACACCTCATCCCCTTTCCAGCCCTACCTTCTAGGGGTGACAGGAGCGTCTTCGAGTTGATAGCATTGGGAGTGTCTCTACTCATCTTAGCGACCCCCCAAAACTATGGATTCCACACCAATATTGGTTGTTTTTTTATTATTTTTCATGTCAACCCTTCCCACCCTCTCTCCTGGGGGTGCCAGGGTTGACTTCGAGATGAGCGGCATTTGGAGTGTCACTATTCATATTAACGACTCCGACAACTATGGATTCCACACTAATATTGGTCGTTTTCGATTATTTTTACATGTCACCCACTTTCCACCCCCACCCCTAGGTGTCCAGGGGTGTCTTGGAATTGAACAGAATTAGGAGTGTCCCTATTCATCTTATCGACCCAGAGAACTATGGATTCTACGCTAATATCGGTCGTTTTCGATTATATTTGTATGTCACTCCCTCACACCTCACCCCTGGTGTGTCAGGGTTGTCTCACACCCGGTATTTCTTTCCGAGTTGCAAGTGATACGTGTACAAATTTTGGTTGAAATCGATCCAGGCGTTCGAGAGTTATGCCGGAACACACACACACACACACACACACACACACACATACATAACATTACATACATTTTTATATATTAGAAGATGTCACCCTTTTTCACCCCACCTTTAGGGGTGCCAAAGGTGTCTTGGAGTTGAACGGCATTGGGAGTGTGACTATTCATCTTAGCGTCCCAGAAAACTATGGATTCCACACTAATATCGGTCGTTTTCGATTAGTTTTGCATGTCACCCCCTTACACCCCCTCCAGGGGTGCCAGGAAAGTATTACCCCCACAGTATTTCCTTCCGGGTTGCAAGTGATACGCGTACAGAGTTTGGTTGAAATCCCTCCAGGCGTTAGAGTTATGCAGGAACAAACACACATATATACACACACATACATCCATAAAGTCCTGCAAAAAAACTAAAACTCTATAACTTGAAAACTATTAAGTTTATTAACAAAATATTTTGTGTGTACTTACAGCAAGGTTCAAAGTTTATTTCCTGCTTGTTAGGTTCATCGCCAAACCTCCAATTGTGTACCATTCACGTCCAAACACTGTTGCAGTCTTTTTGTGAAACCGAGAATTGCGTGCTGACGGTGTTCTCCTGGGATATCCAGAATCATATCTCTTATTTTTTCTTTTAGGTCATCCAGATTAGCTGGTTTCTGTGAATACACCTCGGTCTTTACATGTCTTCACAACCAATAATCGCAAGGTGTCAAGTCTGGTGATCTTGCAGACCAACTCGTGTGCACTTCAAACTCGTGTGGAATTTCAACCCCCCAAATTCGGCAATTGTACCTGTTCCCGTTTCGCGACACACGAAATTTTGCCTCACCGGAGAACAGAATCCGAGACAGAAGGTCACCATCACCTTGTAAACGTGTAAGCATTAACCCACAAAACAACATTCTCATGTCACAGTCTTCGTCTTTCAGATCGTGTACAAATTTTAACTTGTAGGGCCGGGCCTTCACCTTCTTGCGTATGATCTTGTGTAATGTTGACTTCGGTATTCCCAGTTCCAGTGATCTTCGTTTCAGCGATTTCATTGGACTCCTGCACTGACTGAATCACATCGTCACTCGATCCTGGCCTTCCACTGCGTGGCAAATCTGACACACTTCCCGTTGCCTTGAACTTTTCATACCATCTCTTGATACTTAAACTTGCTGGGGGTGGTTTCAAATATGTTGTCTGAAAGTTTCTCTGCACTGAAACACAAGATTTTAACTCTGCAAACCACAGAACACACTGTGCCTTTTCCTGGATGGACGCCATCTTAAGTCACATGATCACGTGATTACCAGTGCAAGCGTCACTGAGCAGTGTGGCCAGAACAAAACTTTAAACTTCCTCCCTTCTCACCCAAAAAATGTGTATTGTTAAAGGCAACGCTAAAAAGTTATAGAGTTTTAGTTTTTTTGCAGGACTTTGTGGACTGTTCATCCCTGTGCATTAGTAGACTTAGGTCACACAAAAATGTAAAGGTTCTAACCAGATAGAATTAAAATTGTAATTAGCAGTAATACACTTATGTAAATAACAATGTAATCACACAACTTGTATATCAGAATGAGACAAATAAAAAAAATGTGATTGCACTACGACGCCAGGGGTCCCGGGTTCGAATCTCGACCTGGGCATGGATTTCTGTGAGTGTTCATTCATCAATTTTATCATATCATCACTCATTCTCATCTTCGTAAACTAGCGAAAGTGGCACAAAAAAGAGTGGTTAGCAAATCACGCTACGACGCCAGTGGTCCCGGGTTCGATTCCCAGATAGGCATGGATGTTTGTGAGTGTCTATTCATCAATTTCATCTTGTCATCACTCATCCCCATCTTCGCAAATTAGCTAAAAGTTGCACATAAAGCGAAGTAAAACAAAGCAAATCAATAAATCGATCATAACAACACACGGGTAAATATTACAATATACGTGAGTTAAATATTTTTCAAGGATTGGAGAGGATCGTATGCAGTTTAAGCTGTATTGTGTACTGTTAGTCGTGGAAGCTCGAAAAGAGATATTGCTTATCTAACAGTAGATTTTTTAGATCATTCTTAAATTTTCTAGAATTGGGGAGGAGAGTTATGAAGGGGGAGGGAGTTTATTCCATGTTTTTTGTCGCTGAAAGTGTAAGAGACGATTTGAAAATTTGTAGTGAGTGTTTGAAGAGTTCAAGTTTCACTGTTCTTCTTGATTCGTAGTTGTGTATTTCCTTCTGGTTATTAGGTACTCGAATAAGTTTTCGGGAATTTTTTTATGCAAAAGATTCTGTGTAAAGCAACAGAAATGAAGTCTCCGACTTCTCTTCATGTTTAACGTTTTGTTCTCGTCCAGGGCTGGAAGACATTTTTAATGTTACATAGTGTAAACACGAATTTTGAACTTTTTCAATTCTAACTTTATTTTGAACAGACAAATTTGCACCATTCGTACTATACCACAGTAGTCTAGAAGAAGGAGAATCAGTGTGTGCACAAGTTTAATTTTAATATCCGTTTTTAGGTATTCATTAAATGTATAGAGGGATCTTAGTGCTTCGTGGGCTTTCTTAGTTTGCTCTTGGACATGAAGATCCCAGATTATGTTGGTCTAACACAACTCCTAAATTTATGATATTTTTTGAATGTGGTACATCGGATGTCTCTATTTTGACGCGTAAATTATCGGGTTTATAATAACGAGGCTATTCTTGGACAGATGACGGTGGAAACAAACTCTTGTGGATTTATTTTTATACCATTTGTATTAAATCAGGTATTAATGGCGGCAAATATTTGTTAAAAAATGCTATTGCAGAATTTGGTGATTTTGGTAGACATGGGATTTGTATTTGGATGTTTCTGCATAAGAGTGTACTGTATTATGCTTTATGCTAGTTTTTAAATTTGCTGTGAGGATTGTATATAAGAGAGGAGCTCGAATTGATCCTTGTGGAACGCCAGTTTCTAGCGGAAACCTGTTCGAGAGATAGGCCGTGGCAGTTTTTAAGAACACGTTTTGTTGTCTGTTTGTCAAGTATGATCTGAACCTTTTGAGTGCGGGGGGTGAAAAATTATAATATTTCAATTTCCTTAAGAGCAGGTTGTGATGAACCTTGTCAGTTCCAGTGAAACCAGACCAACCGTCACTCTTGTCCATTGAGTGGAAGTGGAGACTTTTAGCAACGCCGTCGCAGGGCGGAAGTCCGATTGGCTTTTCGGAAGGAAATTCAGGCTGTCTGTATGATTTATAGCATGATTGTAAACAATATTTACGGTGATATTGGAAAGGATGGGTAGTAAACTTATAGGACGAAGATCGTTTAAGGATGATATTACCTTTTCTTGGTAAAGGGATCACGCGCGCTGTTTTCCACATGAAAGGATATGTTCCAGTCCGAAAGGAGAAATTTATTTTATGTGTCAGGTGACTTAAGATAAACGGAAGTGATAGTTTGAGCATTTTTATTGTTATTCCATCTTTGCCATAGGCATTGTGTATTATTTGCCGCTTTAATTGTATTATATTCAGTGATTTCTTTTAAGTAAAAGTTTTGTGCACTTTCATTAAATATTGTCGATTTAAACAAATTACTGGTTTCATTTAAATAATATTTTGAGCAGTTGACAGATGTTTGAAAAATGTTTGTTTATTTTGTCTGCGTCTTATATATATCAGAGAGTACGTCATTATTAGTAGTTTTACTATGTACTCCTCACGCCTTGAATTTGCTCCACAAGTCTTTCCGGATTTTATTAGAAGGCAGGTAATGGTTAAAATATGTCATCTTATCTTGTCGCTGAACCGCGGTTGTGAAATTTCTTAGTTCCTTGTAGATTCCCATTTGGCGTTTGTCTTTGTGTTTTTGTACTTTTAAAGAGCTCTGTCGCGGAGTTTCGTCATTAATTTCGTGTTTTCGGATATCCATGGAACACATTTTATGCTTAACCGATTTAGTGTGGATAGGTGCATGTTTGTCAAAAGATGGAAGATATTGGTAGATGTACGAGCATAATCTTCAATTAGGCAAAACGTTAACGAACAAAACAGCATTTATTTTACTTATAACTTTATGTTATAAAAAACTACATGAAAGGCATCCAACACAGACAAAAGACTCTCTCTCTCCAACTAGACTTGTTCACAGTATTCTCTAAAATATTTTATCTTTTTCTTAATTTCTATCAATTCAGCCCCCTCTATAAAAAAAAATCATTCATAGGTCTTATTACCAAACGTAAGATGTAGTCTATCCGGCTCCTTCTTGGATCTAGAAGATCTTCGAAATTCTCTGTTTTTTATGCTCCTCGCTTCTGCAGGTACAGCTGCCTCTGGTTCCCCATGTCGTGGTGCTTCCTCTATATACCTTGGAAACGTTCATCCTTTAACTCTTCTTCTTTCTTCTCAACCTCCCGTCTCTGAACTTTATAGTTATTCTTAAGCTTTCCCACCTGATGTCTGTACCATCTTTTTGTCGATCCATTTCCGAGTTTCACTTCTAAAAGCCTTGCTCCTACTCTCTTAATCACCTGAGCTTTTATAAATTTAGGCACTAAGGATGGGAAATGTTTTATCCAAATTATTTCACCTTATTTGGGCATCCAAGTTTCAGCCTCATATTTATTATTGTCTATCTTTTAATCTATTTGGCAATTTGGTAAGTTGAATATACTTCTCGGCTGATAACTCATAACTCTTTATGCTGGAGACATTCCTAATCGTTACCACTTCGAAAATCTTAGCTAGTATAAAATAATGTCTATATTATTTTTCCAGTCAATTCTACGTCCCTCATTTCTACTTTGAAAATATATATACTATGTACCTCTTTGTAAACTTTTGCATTCCACAATCTGTCAAGATCCTCGTCTATTAAAGGCCACCAGTAGAATTTTCTAGCCATCACCTTCATTTTAGGTGTACTTACATGTTCTGCATGTAACAGCTTCAACACTGTTTCCCTGAATTCTTTCGGAATTATTACACATCTTCCCCACATAAGGCACCCTTTGTTCATGGTTATTTCATTCTTCCTTCTATAATAATGTAAGATCACAGAATTTTGAAACTCTTTTGGAAGTGAATTTGGCCACCCAACATCAACCAATTGTACAACTTTTTGTAAAATGTCATCTTCTTTCGTCTTCTTTACTATGTTATCTAACAATAGATGTTCAATTTCAAATATGTCAATATAATTTAAAGATTCCTCAGCATCCTCTGTGTCTTCCTGTATTGGCAATCTAGATAAAAAAAATCTGCTACATCAACACTTTTTGTGTAAACAATTGTGTATGAGTATTGTGATAATAACAAGGCCCATCACTGTAAACGTGAACATGCTAACGATGGAATTGCTGCTGCCTCGCCAAAAATATATTTTACAGGTAAAGAATCACTATAGACTATGAAATGCTTTTCATAAACTTACGTATGAAATTTCTTTATGCCCGTCACTAAAGCTAACGCTTCCCTTTTCAAATTGGCTGTAATTTCTCTCTAAAGGCGCTAGTGTCGCCGAAGTTCAGGCAACTGTTTTCAATTCACCCTCAATCTTATTACACAACCGAGCCCCAACTCCTACACCACTTCCATATACAATCAATACAATATCTTGATCTGAATTGTATGGAGTTAATATCTCAGCTTTTCGCAATGCTTCTTTGGATTCAAGAAATTCAGCTTTATGTCGATCTGTCCACGACCACATTGCTCCTTTGTTTACCAATTCGTAAAGATGTGTTACCTTAATAGCGAACTTTGGCATGCTTCTATGATAAAATGACATCATTCCTAAATATGACTTCAACTCTTTAACGTTTGTTGGCTCTGGACAATTCAATATTGCTGTCTTATTCTTGATTAAAGGTTGAAAACCATTACCAGATATCCTGTAACCTAAATAGTCTACCTCTCTTTTGAAGAACTGACATTTATCGAGATTAACTTTTATATTGTAATATGTCAATCTATTAAAAAGTAATTTTGTGTTATTGAAACATTCTTCTTCTCCACGGCCTGTTATAATCAAATCATCCAGGTAGCATTTGGCAAATGTATAATTTAACAGCACTTGATCCATTTTTCTTTGGAAAATCTGTGCACTGCAGCTTAAACCCATTGGTAACCTGTTATAAGTGAACAATCCCCATTTAGTATTGAGAACTGTTACTCGCCTGGTCCCCCACACTTTACCTCCGTACTCGAGGTTCGGTGCACTTCGTACTCGGCTCAGATTTGTCTAGGGGTATCTTTCTTTGTACGACAATGCACGTGGGTAGCTACAAGTCAACATAATTATATAATTAACTACAAGAGACAACGGATAACCTTTGCGAAACCTTTATGATCAGGGGGATAAATTACCTTGTCCAGCTTTTGTGAAATTAAAAACGGAATTTTTGGATAATTTCTATAGTTTAATTAACGTAAAAATTTAAAGTATATACATGTCGTTTCCGAACGTTCATTTCTCTAATTATTTATCGGGCCAAAACTCTAATTTTTGATGTTGGAATCTCTATTGTTTGTACCTGGATGCTTTACATTTCATGAATTACATCTGAAGTACGCTTGTCACAAGGTAGACTCGCGTTACTCCAAGAAACGTCTTAACAGGCGCTAGGCCGCCCGACGTGTACATTTCTCAACCTCCACGGTGACAAGGCACTAGGCTACCCGGCGCACCGTAATTACTTCAAAATAACATCCAGTACAAACTACCTTTTTACCTGTAAACTGGACACCAAGGCACTAGCTTGCCCGGCAATCCAATCTCTTACAGCATCCGTTTCGGGAGACCTGTCCTCCGGTCCTAGCTAACCGAAGCAAAAACAGCCTCTCCCTTCCAAGTCTCAGTTCCAACAGCCGACCTCCCCTACTCTCATCTGGGAGTTATATATGTTTGGTTGGCGTCTGCTGCCAACCGCCCTTCTTTCAAAATTTTTAATCTTTTAACAGCTAAATTGCCCGCCTTTCTTTTGAACGTTCGAAACACGAAGCAAGAACAGAGAGCTACATGGTGTTTATACATGGAAAAATACGAACCTAAAAATGCATAATAAATTGATTTACACTAATCAGACATATATATGTTTATACACTTGATTACCCAATTAATTAACATATTAATAAATATTTCAATAAGAAAAAAACACTGTTGCCCTGACACGGGGGCAGGGTAACAGATTCCCCCTCCCCAGCGTTACAATTCAATCTGAAATTTAAATTTCAGTCTGTGTGAATTGTCTTAAAGTCACTGAGAAAAGTTAAGCACTGTAACTGAAAAAGAAAAGTTCACTGAAAATTCTATGTTCACTACACGTCAAAAACGTCTCTGAAAAAGAAGAGTCTCGCTTTCACTGCACTAAATATCCTATTTCCACACGGTTTCTTCCTCAGGAATCCTGGAACCTCCTGGACATCTCGGTCATCTGGTCATCAGGACTGCTCCAAGGTGCAGACAGCTTCAGCTCCTCCACCTTCCAACGAACATGCCCGGCTCCCGCTCTAGGGTCGACTCAGCCTCCTTCTCGGTCCATCCGAAGAACTCCCGGCTCCTTAGTCCCCTAGTCCTTGCGTCTGGGACTTCTGAGGTACTTGGTTCGACTCCTGCCGAATTTCAGCTTCAAATGCTATCAAGGTTCTATCGTTCGATCACATGACCCGACTTTAAAATGGCTTTCTCATTTTTCCATCTATAAGGAAACTTTCCCTTCCTTTTCCGGGCATCGAACTGCCATCCTTCAGCATTCTCTTAGCGATGAAAATCTCATGTCCTCGTGTGCAGAATATTCATCTACTTTTATCGGTAAAAGGTTTACATAACATATAATCTAACAGTCCGTAATTGAAATCTTATATTCACATGAAATAAATTTACCAGGACTCTAATGTGTAGCGACAATAAATCAGGAACTTAATTAACTACTGTACAAACAAGAAGTCGGTCACTCGGCTTCCTTTTTCATCATTTTTCACAGCCCTTCTACCCCCTCCCCTTCAGATGGATTCTCAGGGTAGAATTTAGGGACGAGTGCTTTCCCTCACACTTCTCAAATTTCTTCTCGGAATGACCTTCAGCTGGTCAACGTTAGCCAGAACTCTCTTCCCCTCACCTTCCTTTTCCAAAACAACATTATTTGGAGTAGTGAAATTCAGAATTCTGTAGATCCCTTTGAATTTCGGGAAAAAGCACGCAGTTTGCTTATTAAAAGCAGACGAAATTCTATGCGCTTGAAGCAGTACTCGATCTCCGACACGAAGATTAATCCTTCTTCTGCCCTTATTGTAGGCCCTTGACGCCTTTTGCCTCGTCTTTTCTTCTTTTTCTCTTGCAAATTCGAAAGCCGCGCCCATTCTTTCCTTTAACTGTATGACGTAATCCATCTGTCTCTCCGCCGTGACGTCCTCCCCGGTTCCATCTTCCCTCTGAAGCTCCATTTTCCGAGTGTCATGCGGTGTGAACAAATCACGTCCAAAGAACAAGAATGACGGCTTCAATCCAGTCATCGAATTCGTTGCATTATTAATGGCAAAACTTATCGCGTCCAAGTTTTCAGCCCACGACGAGTGTTCCCTGCAGAACTTCCCTAGTGCTTGCTTGATTATCTTAATAGCTGCTTCTGATTTGTTTCCCTTCGGTCTATATGGCGTAATATAGACAGGCTTGCAATTCACAGAGCGCAACGTTTGTGAATACAGTTTGCTTCGAAATACACTCTGGTTGTCACTGACAACGTATTTCGGGAAACCTGACAGAAAACAGTACCTCAAGAATGCTTGCGAGATCGTCCTCGCCGTTGTAGTTCTAAGCGGTGTCAAACTAATGTGGCTTGAGAACTCATCTTGAATCACCAAACAGTACTTGTATCTCCCCTTCGTACTTGTAGGCAGTGGTCCAAAAATGTCCAGAAACACTTTGTATCCAGGCGCAGTAGCTTTCCTCGAGTTCATATATCCCATCTTTCTGCTGTTGTCAGGATTATACTGAAGACAAGTGATACAACTTTTGCAATAGTTACTGACATCTTTGACTACTCCATCCCAAGTATAATTCTCTAGGACCTTAAACAATGTCTTTCCATGTCCTAAGTGCGCAGATAATAAATCATCATGCGAAGATTTAAGTATTTCACTCTTCAACTTCTCTGGTACCCACAGCTTCAATCTGGAGCTAAACGGTGGATAAAGTCCAGTGTTTTCGTCAACGAAACGGTAAAGTAGTCCATCATCGTCGAGACAGGAATGTTGCAGATAAAAGTCAAATTTTCTCTTCTCTCGAGAACCCTTTATTTCAACTTCTTCCCTATTTAAACATCCAATTAATTTCGACAAATAAGAATCACTCTGTTGTTCTCCTTTCCACATATCTTTATCATTAAGATCTGCGGGCGGCGAAGTTTCGTTCTGTCCGTCCGTCTGTCTTCCATTGACAGTGTTGCCAGCTGCATCTGTAAACATCGCTTCCGTTTTCCTTTTCTGCTTCCGGTCGAATTTCTGATACACTTTGCCTTCGACTTTAGGAATCTCGTGGTGTTGTCCAATCTCTAATCTGAAATATCCTTCAGGCTTGATGTCCTCTATCGGATAATTCTCTTCTGCATCCGAAGATCCAATGTAATTCTCCCTCTCAGAGAATCCTGCTTCGATCCTCGACAAGTAGTCAACCGCTGTGTTATTTCTACCGGCAATGTATTTTACTGTAACTGGAAACCTGGTCACCCTGTTTATCATTCTGTTTATGTGGCTCGGAAGTAGTAGAAGTGCACCGGTTGACCAACATTAAATGAGGATTGAAAAAAACCTTAAAAACTCACTTTCTCACGACGTTCTACGCCTCATTTATTGCGATTATGATGTTTGCAGCGAAGAAAAGAGCACCAAAACATTAAAAAACTCACTTCAATTCACTGAAGTGAGCCGTAGTGTTGCAAACCCTACGAAAATTTCATCAAAACCTCAAAAACTCATTTTCTCTCCACGTTCCGCGCTTTTATTCGTTGCGCTGACACAGCGTGATGAGTAAATAATGCACTCTCTCATTCTTGAAGGATGAATGCACCTTATCGTAATTTTCCAACTCCGGGACGAAATGTTTGTATATCGTGACCTTTGCAAACCTCTTTCGGGAACGATGTGCCGCACACACACGCGCGCGCGCGCTTGTATTGTGACGCAAGCAAACAAACAAAATATTACGCTTTTGCCTGTTGGATATCCAGAAAAAACGACAATTTCGTTCCCTCTCTCTGCGTGTGCTATCAACGTTGACACAATGACACAAATTCAACAAATAGGTAGGCCACGATCTTCCTCCTAAATCGCATTATATACATGTGGAAAAAAAACTTTGCCTGTTATTATAAAAAAAAAAACTTTGACCGTATTCTTAAATAACTAACAAGGACAATGAATCTTTTTGGCTTCCGCAAACAGATCAACATGGAGACTGCACCGCCAAATTTCAATAACCTCTTACCTTCCGTGTTATCTAAACTTAATGGTTTACTGATCGTTCACCTCAACAGCATTTGGACGAAACTGGATGACGATGTGGGCAAGATGTTTTATGTTTTTAATAACAATTTACATTTCTACGAAATTCCAATCGACGGGAAACTTCAAATCACCGTGAATCCGGAAAACGCAGGCGAAATCAAAATTTCTACCGGCAAGAATATTTTTCGAATTAAGCACGACAAGATGCTTTCTAACATTACGTACGATGTTTCTGCAGGAGATTATTTTTACATGGAACTCCTCGGAGATTATGACAAACTTATTCCTCTCTTCGTAGAATTACGAATCGTCTATCCTATTATAAATAACCGTTAACCAAAAATGCCTAACGACATTTTCGGCAACACCAAGCGTGTAGACCATGCAGAAGAGATTCTCATGTTGGACATTCGAGTTAAGAAGTTGAGGAGCGATTTGATTGCTTTGCAGGAGACCTTAAACAAAAGTTTAGAGTCGGAAATCGCTACGCTCCAAACGCAATGTCTCGACCCCATTCTGAAAATCGATTCCGAACTGAAGACGCTGATAAAAAATTATGTCGACGTACCTTCTTACGACAACGTTCAAAATATACAGTTGAGCGTGGATTCGCTTCAAAATGATTTGGCCAAATTACAGCAATTTCAATTGAAAAATGATGATTTGGAAAAATTGAAACTCGAAATCGAAGAACGAACTTCCGCAATAGAAAAGAATTTCTCTGAACTTCAAACCGTCGTGAAAGATATTGATGTAGAACGCTTGCATGTCGTCGTTTCCAAATTACAAGAAGAATTCACCGGCACGTTGGAAGAAATTAAATCCAAGTTGCAGACTTTGGAAGATACCATGACGAACCTACCATCGTCAGACGAACTGCAGGTCATCGGTAAAAGCGTCGCGAACATAAAAATTCAATTGGAGGCGTATCGAGATTTCGAACACATTCAAACCACCATCGCTACGCTTCAGGCGTCTCTGGAATTGATCAACGAAGAAATTAAAAATATTCACGCTGAAGCGAGAGCGTTGACGAGCATTCAAGACACGTTGAGCACGGTTCAGCAGAAGATCGAATATTTAGAAAATTTGAACGTCGAAACGAATCTCGCTCATTTTCATCACGTACTCGACAACATACAGGGTGACTTGGAATCGTTACGGACGAGCGTGCCTTCGAGCGAAGATTTGGAAAAATTGAAAACGGCGGTGACGGCACTATCCGATTCGAGCGACATCAAAAGTTCATTGAGCGATCTCGAGAGTAGGGTGGCCAATCTCCCCACCTCCAAAGAATTGCACGCTTTGAAAAGAAACATATCTCGAATGCTGAAACGACTAGAAACGGAAACGGCGAACGTGGAACAGATTCGAGACGAAATTAGTTCGCTGGTGTCGACGCTGCCCACTTCGCAGAGCGTCGCCGACCTTCACACGCAGTTTACAGAGATGCGAAGCATCGTGAACGATCTTACCGAGAAGAGCTCGAAATTGAATCAAGTCGAGAACCTTCAGAACATTGTCGTCAACATCAGAGATCAAGTTGGAGTGCTGCAATCCACGCAGGAATCGACGCTGGCCTCTTTCGGTGCCAAGTTGCAAGAACTCAACGAAAACTACAAGCAGTTGAACGTGGAAGTGAAAATCAAACCGTCGTTTTCTACCGTAACGGATACCATAATCGAGCATTTGCTGCCCATCGAAAATAAACTCGGACAAGTTCACAGTAATCTCGTCACCTTCGACACTAAATTCGCCAAATTGTTCACCTTGCAAGCCATCGAAATCAACAGCGTTCCCAATCAACAGAGAATCTCCACGTTCGTTGAAGGTAACAAACTGTACATGTTGCATCCTTATCATCCGTACTACAAGTTTCTCCTCGATGGGGCAATTCAGATAAACGAATTTTCGTACTGGTCTCACGGCAGAAAAGCTAGCGTTCCCACCATGAACTTAATATCGAATCGTGGTGTCCAGAAAGCAGGAAACATTCCTCTGGCACGTTGGAACGAAACGCGCAACATATATGAAATACACGAAGACGAAGATCTCACCGTTTTCGACGTGAGTGCCGGCGATAAGCTGATCATTCAAAACACGAGCGAGGTGCCACCCTCTTTGAATCCCATCACGCTGGTGCTTCTCTTCAAACGTAATCTCTAAAAAATGTCTAGGCAAGCCATCGTCGAAGAATTGCATAAACCTGCACGCCGCAACTACGAACGTTTGGCTGTGGTAACCAAGGGCATCGACGACCTCTGGCAAAGCGACCTCGTGGAGATGAGTAGCGGCAATTTGAAAAACGCACATAAATGGAACAAGGGCAACAAGTACCTCCTCACCGTCATAGACACATTTTCGAAATTCGCATGGGCTCTACCTTTGAAGGCGAAAACGGGATCGTGCGTCACGGAAGCATTCAAATTAATTTTTCGCGAAAGCGGCGGTAGACGACCTCGGTTTCTGCACACGGACAACGGTAAAGAATTTTACAACGCCGTGTTCCAAAAGTTTATTCAAAAACATGGCATTCGACATTATTCGACCTTCAGTCACATCAAAGCCAGCATCGTGGAAAGATTCAATCGAACCTTGAAAACACACATGTGGAAACGATTCACGCTTCGGGGAAATTACAAATGGGTCGACATCCTGCCGGAACTCGTCGACACCTATAATGATACGGTACACAGAACGATAGGCATGAAGCCAGTTGACGTTACCAAGTCTGACGAGCAGCGTTTAATTTCTACCGTTTACTGTCCAAAGTACACACCCGCGACAAAAAAAGCTAAATACAAAATTGGAGACCGGGTGAGGATCAGCAAATTCAAACGCACCTTCGAGAAGGGATTCACAAAAAATTGGAGCACGGAACTCTTTACGGTGGTTCGAGTTTTACCCGGAAACCGACACACGTATATAATAAAAGATAGTAGCGGTGAGATTTTGAAAGGAAGATTTTACGAAGAGGAACTCTCTAAAACGAAACACCCCGACACGTACCTCATCGAGAAAGTATTGCGTAGGAAAGGTGACAAACTGTTTGTCAAATGGCTGGGACTTCCGGAAAAGAGTTGGATCGACGCGAACGAAGTGATCTTGTGAGTACGTGGAACGTGGTGGAGCGTCTACCGGATCCGGAAAGTCAAACGAAGAAAAATAACGGTGAGTTGCTTCCCGACAGCATCCGCTGTCTGATCGTAGGTCCTTCGGGGTGTGGGAAAACGACACTGCTCGTGGACAATTTTCTCCTCGCACCGAATTGGTTAGATTGGAAGAACAGGCACCTGTACGTGTTCTCGAAAAGTTTGGAGCAATCCAAATACCAGCAACTGATGAAACTGTACGATGGTCTGGACATTGCAACGTTCGCCTCGGAAATAAAACCACTCGACGATTGTCGTGAAAATTCAGTCGTTGTGTTCGACGACGCCATCCTGGAAAATCAAAATGAAATTCGCAACTTTTTCACGCAAGGTCGTCACAAAGGAATGGATTGCTTCTACCTAGCTCAAACGTTTTCCAAAATTCCAAAACAGTTAGTACGCGACAACGCTAATTTCATATGTTTGTTTCGTCAAGATCACACCAACCTCAAGCACGCGTACGATGACTACGTAGGCGGAGACATGAACTACAATCAATTTTCGGAACGCTGCTGCTCTACTTGCTGGAACGGTGACGATTTCGGATTCGCGACGATCGACATGACGAGGAAACCCAACGACGGAAAATACAGAAACAAAATCAACGACTTTCTAAACGTTACAACGTTGTGAGAAACGACGTATATAAATAAACGTTTGACGAAACGAAAAATCGAGGACGAAAATCTCAAGCTTCGCGATTACCTCGCGAAACGCTTCAAAGGTTGGAAATCCGAGAATCGCGGATTCTACGAAGAGAAGAAACGCCAGGATCAACCTGTGATCGACGCCATCAGCGGTCTAGGTAAAGAAATTAAAAGTGTCACGGAACAAAATAAAAATTTGATCAACAACTCGTACCGCTCGCAGCTAAAAGTTACGCTGTACCCACGCCTATTTCGAGCATTCCTTCGACACCGTTCGAACTGAAGGATGCACCGGCACGACGTCGAGCCATTGGTAGCACGTCATCGTCTTCGGATAAAATCGAGTTGGGACCTTTGGCATTCTATTATTATTGTCATTCTACATTCTATAGGTCATATACCTATATTTTTTAGGTCATCAACTTCCGCTCCCTATTAATGACCCACCATCGTGTTTAACTGTTGGAACTGTGTTAATGTGATCACTTTCTTTATTTGATTTTCTCCAGACCCTATTTATCCCATCTGACACGTATATTAATCTTGGACTCATCTGACCATATGACACAATCCAAAAATTCCTGGTCCTTGTGGATGTGCTCTTTCGCGAATCAAAGTCTATTCCTGCGATTCACCTTATTTACATACGGCCTCTTTCGTGGTATTCTGCCATGATATCCATGTACGAATAACAATGTTGCATGAAACAGCGTGTTTTTCTCTTTTCACACAAATTATATGCTTTGTTTATACACTTTGAACATACATTTTTTATGACATTTGTTGGTGAAACCTTCATTAACATTAATTTCCAGGTACATATGAAAATGATTATATTTACTAGTAGATATGACATTTTTTCCTCGGAAATTCTATGTGTACGAAAAACAATGTTGCATACTGAATGTATATATACACATATGTATGTATATGTATGTATGTGTGTGTATGTGTGTATATATAATCTTGTGTAGTAGTAGTTGTGCATTTGTGTTTTATCTTGTGTAGTGGTTGTTATGTGTTTGTGTGTCTTGTGCAGTAGTTGTGCTGTGTAGTGTTTTTGGGTTTGTCTTGTGTAGTAGTTGTAGTGCCTAGTGTGTTTGTGTTTATTTTGTGTAGTAGTTATGCTGTATAATGTGTTTCTCTTTGTCTTGTGTAGTATCGGTGGTGTGTATGTATGTGTAGTAGTTGTGCTGTCTAGTATGTTGGTTTTGTCTTGCGTAGTAATTGTGCTGTCTAATTTGTTTGTGTTTGTCTTGTGTAGTAGTTGTGGTGTGTTTGTGTTTATATTTTGTTGTAGTTGTGATGTGTTTGTGTGTGTCTTGTGTAGTAGTTGTGCTGTCTAATGTGTTTGTGTTCGTCTTGTGTAGTAGTTCCTCCATTCATATTGGGGGTTAGGCGTAGAGCTGACAACTCTGCACTGTAAAAACACATGTCAAGAAACAACAATATAAGGCCATGGATGTTCCCAAGGTAAAATATTCCGGAGGTAAAATAGTCCCCCGTTCGGATCTCCGGGTGGAGACTACTTTGGGAGGTCTCTGGACTAAGGATAAGATCTACGTTAGGAAGAAGGATATTAAATTAGGCACCTGGAATGTTCTGAGCCTTTACCGGCCTGGGGCATTTCAGTGTACAGTTAATGAGATAGTTAAGTATAAATTAGATGTAGTAGCTGTCCAGGAAGTTAGGTGGCCAGGAGAAGGGAATTGTAAAACTAAAAATTATACTTTTTTCTATGGTGGTACTGAAAATCATAATTTTGGAACAGGCTTTTTCATAAATAATAGAATTATCTCGGCTCTTAAAACAGTAGAATTTATTAATGATAGGATATCATATGCAGTTTTACAGGGTAGGTGGTGTAAAATTATTTTAATAAACATACATGCACCAAAGGAAGATAAAGATGATAATACTAAAGATGATTTTTATGCAGAGTTAGAACAGGTCTTTGATAAATTTTCTCAGTATGATATGAAAATTCTGTTAGGTGACTGTAATGCACAAATTGGCAAAGAAGAGACATTTAAACCCACGATTGGTAAAGAAAGTCTTCATGAATTAAGTAATGATAATGGTATAAGATTGATTACTTTTGCAACCTCAAAGAATTTAATTGTGAAAAGTACCACTTTTAAACATAAAGATATCCATAAATATACCTGGTCTTCTCCAGATGGTAAAACTCACAATCAGATAGATCATATTCTCATTGATAAGAGAAGGCATACTAGTATAATTGACGTTCGTACACATAGAGGTGCTGACTGTGCCAGTGACCATTATTTATTAATTGGTAAATTAAGAGAAAGACTCGCAGTGATAAATCATAAGCAACAAAATCTAAAAGTTCTAAAATTTGATACAGGAAAGTTTACTGATGAAAGAATTAAGAAAGATTACCAAATTAAACTGTCAAATAGATTTGATGTTTTGCAGGATTTAAATGATGATGAAAATATAAATGAAACAGACGTAAATAAGAATTGGGAGCACATACGTAATGCAATAGAATCAGCAGCTAAAGAAAGTATAGGATACCATAAACCGAGAAAAAGTAAGCCATGGTTTGATAATGAATGTCATAATCTAATAGAAATAAGAAATCAGGCTAGACTTAGGTGGTTAAATAACTCTGATGATACAAATCTAAACAATTATAATAGAATAAAGCGAGAAGTTAACCGCACGTTTAGAAGTAAAAAAAGAGATTACTTGAAAACCAAAATTAACGAAATTGAAACAAACAGCAAAAATAAAAATATCAGAGATTTATATAAAGGTGTAAATGAATTTAGAAAGGGGTGGCAACCTAAAGTAAACTTGATAAAAGATAAAGACGGTGATTTTCTAGCTAACCCAAGTGATATTCTAAATAGATGGAAGAACTACTTTAATGACCTTTTAAATGTCCATGTAGGAGATAAATCAGAAGTGAATGAAGTCCACACAGCAGAACCTTTAGTTCCAGAACCCAACTTGACTGAAGTTAAAGATGCTATTAAAAGGCTAAAGAATAACAAAGCACCTGGCATTGATTTAATACCAGCTGAGTTAATTAAATATGGTGGAAATTCATTAATGTATCAAATTCATAAATTAATCTGTTTAATATGGAATAAAGAAGAAATCCCTCAACAGTGGAAAGAATCCATAATTGTTCCTGTGTTTAAAAAAGGTGATAAAATGAACTGCAATAATTACCGTGGAATTTCTCTACTCTCAACAACATATAAAATATTATCTAACATTCTTTTAACAAGACTAACCCCATATGCTAATGAAATTATAGGTGATTATCAATGTGGATTTAAACGTAACAGATCAACTACAGATCAAATTTTTCACATCAGACAGACACTTGAAAAAAAGTGGGAATATAATCAAAATGTCCATCATCTATTCATTGATTTCAAAAAAGCATATGATTCAGTCAAAAGAGATAAACTATATAATATATTAGTTGAGTTTGGAATACCTAAGAAGCTTGTTAGTATGTTAAACGTATGCACCAGTGAAACAGAAAGTAAAATTCGTGTGGGTATTAATATGTCTGACAAATTTACAATTCATGATGGGTTAAAACAAGGAGATGCATTATCTCCATTGCTCTTTAATTTTGCCTTAGAATATGCTGTTAGGAAGGTAAAAGAAACTAAAGAAGGACTAAAATTAAATGGTGTGACTCAGTTGTTAGCATATGCAGATGATGTAGACTTACTGGGGGATGATGTGAATACAATTAAGAATAATGCTAAAATATTTTTCAAAACTGCTAAAGAGATAGGTTTGGAAGTTAACAAAGAGAAAACTAAATATATGCTTACAGGCCGAAACCAAGTGTTAGGTAATAATCAAAATCTAATTATTGATAACAACTCGTTTGAACCAGTTTCCAAATTCAAATACTTAGGAGTAATATTAACAAATGAAAATTATATTAAAGAGGAAATAAAAAGTAGGCTTAATTCAGGAAATGCATGTTACTTCTTTCTTCATAAACTTTTGTCTTCTCGTTTAATATCTAAGAAACTGAAAGTTAAAATATACAAAACAGTAATTTTGCCTGTAGTATTATATGCATGTGAAACTTGGTCCCTTACATTGAAAGAGGAACATAAATTGAGAGTATTTGAAAATAAGATCCTTAGGAAAATCTTTGGACCTAAAAGGGATGAGGAGACAGGTGAGTGGAGAAGGTTACATAATTTAGAACTACATAATTTGTATTCATGTCCAGATATTATTAGAATAATTAAATCAAGAAGACTTAGGTGGGCAGGCCATGTGGCACGAATGGGAGAGGAACGAGGAGTTTACAGGATTCTTGTTGGGAAACCTGATGGTAAGAGACCTGTAGGAAGGCCAAGACGAAGATGGAGGGACAACGTTGAGATGGACCTAAGGGAAATCGGTAGGGATGGAAAAGAGTATATAGAACTTGCTCAAAATAGGGAAACATGGAAGGCCTGTGTTGCTGCAGCCATGAACCTTCGGGTTTAAGAAGGCTAGAGAGTTAGTTAGTTAGTTAGTTAGACCTTTGGCACGAGACTACCTGAGTACGGGGAAATTCGACAAGGATGAAGTGTTCGGATTGTATCCCAGCATGGAAACCAACGAAGGCGGTGGTGTGGTGTGGAAGATTGGGAAATCGAAGGTGACCTTCGAAGGCAACGACATTAAAGTTAATTTAGGCGAGAAGGATAGTTGGACCAGGTATCCGGGTACGGTGGGACTGTGGGAACTCGTTGCCAAAAAGCAGCCGAAAGATTACACCGACGAAGATTACCAAAGTTACAAGGAAATTCTGATCATGACGGATGCCTTGTACCAGAACAACGACGCCTCGCAGAATAGGGTGAAATCGAGCAGCGGCGAGAAGTACAGGAATCTCATCAAACCGATTTGGAACCAGGTGAAAACAGGCAGCGGCGTCAAACGCTACAACACGCTACCCAAAGAATTTGTTTGGGTGGACGACGTTAGGAAACTCGTGGACCGATTGTTGGTGATAGCCGGCGAAGAGAATGCAGGCAACCGAAATTTCTACAACGAGAAGGTTGGCATCGTGGACATGATCAGCACGAAACTTTCCAACTTCATTGTGAACGACGACAAGGGCATAGGTTACCTGATCAAAATCATCAACACGCTGCCTCCGAAATTTTGGAACGTGGCCGAAGGAAAGGGGCTCGTGAACGACATCATCAACAAGTTACCTTTCGAGATGCATCTACCTGGCTACCAGTACTGCGGACCGGGTACCAAACTCGAGAAAAGATTGGAGAGAGGAGACAAGGGTGTGAATCCGTTGGACGCGGCATGCAAAGATCACGACATCGCCTACAACACCACGCAGACGGATCTGGACGCACGTCACGAAGCAGACAAAAAATTGGAACATGCAGCTTTCGAAAGGTTCGTGAGCAGAGACGCATCGTTGGGTGAACGGGTCGCCGCACTGGGTACCACCATCGCCATGAACACAAAACAAAAATTGGGGTGGGGTATATAAATAACATACAGTAAAAAAAAAAACATGGCTTGCATAACTGATTTGCCGCTCTATAACCGATTATTGTAATACTCTTCCTCCGGAACGAATGAGGA
Organism: Lepisma saccharinum; assembly: GCF_977018435.1. NCBI lineage: Eukaryota > Metazoa > Arthropoda > Insecta > Zygentoma > Lepismatidae > Lepisma > Lepisma saccharinum. The sequence goes on from NC_139238.1 coordinate 51,628,768, forward strand.
GAAAGAACACTTCACACCCCTCTTAAGTAATAGACTGTTCTGGACTTTTGGCGCACAAAGACTGCAGTCGGCGGTTAGAGGTTATGACGTCGCGTCTTTGCGGTTCGTGTTCGCGCGCTCGTTGCTGGCAAGACTTGGAAAATTTGCAGTGACACGAGCAGTTGACATTATTTGTATTTCGTTATGTTGAAACGCTGAATTGAATAGTGAGTTCGATCCCAAAAAGGAACTTGAACGGTGAACTTGCAGCCTGGAAGAAGGGAAGAGTTGCATCGTAACCGGATCGGATCGTCGAGAGGTGGCTTCTACAGACTGGAGCGGAATGATCAGGAAGTGCATTTCAGAAATTAGGAAGATACGACAACAGTGGTTTTGTCAGTGATAAGTGAACCTTGTTTAAGTGTCGAGAGCTCTCGTGAATATGGTTTATGGATTATTAGCGTCGATCAGTATAAGGTAACAAGTACAGCGCTGAACTACAAAAAAGCTAGCTAAAACCGTGAGTAATATTTCCAATGTGTTACATTTTAATTTTGTGTTCATTTTTGTAAAGTGTATACATTGAAACTTCACCGAGACAATCAGGGCATTCTCTGTATATCCCTGTATCTGGATTTTCCGGTGTAAACCAGGTGAAGGAGACTTAACAAGGGCCTCCTTGCGATTGTTTAAGTAAAAATAGAATTTGAGTAATAAAAACATGTGAAATGTAATTTTCATCTTTGCTTCATTCATTTAATCAGGTTTTGTAAAAAACTGAAAACTCCTGCTTGTATCTTGAACGAAAGCAGGCAAACGCATTTCGTAAGCTAAATACAACTTTTAATGTTATATGGTGCCGAAACCCGGGAGTTGCCTTAGATTGTCTTGGTGAAAGAAGAAGTAAAAGGGGTAACAGTCATTGTGTTGCGTCGTTGTAGGCAATGTTTATGTAAACATTTATCGTTGTGTTGTAACTCTGGTCAGTGTTTGTCAGCAACATGGTTCGCACAAAAGGAAAGACTCCGTTGGAAAAGGACTTTGCACCCGAAGTGGAGTGGGAGGAAATATTGGATTGTTGTGGAAGGTTGTTGAAAATAGATGGAGCGATAGAATGTTTAGGCTGCAAACAATGGATGCATAAGAATTGTATAGGAATGAGTGAGGAAGAGTATAAAGAACATGAAGCTGATATTGATAAATATTTTTTCTGTGAACGATGCAAGAATCGAGTTGAGAAGGAACCTGCCGTTGGAGTAAAAATAACGGAAAAAGAACAGGGTGTTTCAAAAGAAAGTGACAAAAATGTATCTCTCGTTGACGTTGGACGGGGAAAGGAAAATTATGTCTTGAATTCAATCTTGTCGTTTATGGAACAGAGTAGGCTAGCGCAGGAGAATTTATGCCTAAAATGGGAAGAAAGTAAGGAACAAGATAAGCTAAAATGGGAGAGATTATACGAAAAAATGGAACAAGATAGAAAGCAAGATAGGTTAGAACGGAGACAGAAAGAGGAAAAAGATAGGCTCGTGCAGGAAGACTTATACAGAAAATTGGAGCAGAATAAATTGGAACTCAAGGAAATAATAAATGCTTCCATGCAAAAAATAAATGACAAGATGGAGGAAAGACTAAGTGTTTTGGAGGTGCAAGTCACTAGGATAGAAAAAATGGAGGACGTTATGAAGGAAAATAAAGTATCATGTCAGACAGGAATGGAAAAGTTGAAATATGATTTAAATATCATTGAAGGGAACGTTGAAAATTTGGGAGTTGGTGTGGTTCAGGAACGGAATGTTAATAAAAGCAAGTTCAAGGAAACTGATGTTGAAATACAGGTTATAAAAAATAGGGTCGACGTATTAGAGCATGATTTTGTCAGATTCAAGGAAACTGAGGATTCTAGAAAGTGTTGTGACCTTAAGCCGTTTAAAGATTTTGTTCAGAATGAAGTAAAGACTGATGATGGAGAGGAAGTGAAGAGAGATGGTGTCACTATTCTTAGCAGGCAGGAAGTAGGGATTAAGTACAGTGAAGTGTCGAAGTTAACCAAGTTTACGGGAGAGACCGACGAAATGTTACCCACTGAATTTCTTCAGCATGTGGAAGACAGCTTGAATCTGATGGCCCTGAGCAAGCATCAGTACCTGAATGTGATACCTTTTGTGTTGGTAAAGACTGCTAAAATGTGGTATATAGAAAATAAGCAAAAGTTTACGAACTATGAAGTATTTAAGAAGGAATTTTTGGATGCTTTTGAGTCAGAAAATGTTAAGTCTGCCCGTTTAGCTCAAGTTCTAACACAGAAATTTGTGCCAGGTCATGGAAGAAGTGTAGAAGAGTTCTATTGGGACAAGGCGAGGCAACTGAAGCTGCTCGAACCTGCCTTATCGGAAGAAAAATGTGTCAGCCTAATAGCAAACTTACTCCCTTTTAGGCTTCGAGAAATGTTGTTAACCGTCAAAAGTAAAACCTTGTCTTCAGTTGCTGATCTTATAAGGAGTCATGAATTATTGTGGATGGAACAGAAGAATCGGGATTCTTTTAGAGGCCAGAAAAACGAGAAAAACGTCGGAGGAAGAGAGGAGCGACGATATAATGTTGGTAATGTTGGTGTTACTCCTACATCACCGAGAAAGGATAACTATAGACAGACATCGAGGGAAAGTTTCGAGAATCATGATGAAGGGAGGAACGATTCAAGATTCTATCGTCGGAATTTGCAGTTTGGAAGAGGAGGAAACCAAAATTTGAAGAGAAATGAAAGATCTGATGTATCTTCGTGGGATGAGCGAAGAAGAAGCAACTATTCACCTCGTTTTGAGAGAAAAATCTGGCAGAGTGAAAATTATGAAAGTTCTAGTCTGCCTCCTAGGAGGAATAGAAGCGAAGATGAGATCGTCGCCGCCGAAGTACATAACCAGGAGGATCCAAAAAACGAGTTACCGTTCCGCCACTAAATAGTGGGCGGACCGAAAACCAAGATGTAAATATTAAAATGAATTTCAAAGATATTATTGAACCTGCAAGAAAGGATGAAGAACGAATAGAAGACCAACTTGAACAGTTTAACTCGGAGGAAAAAGATTTGGGAAATTCTTCAAAATGTGAAATAAACAGCGATATTTATCTGAAGACACAAAAGGATGAAATAATTAGTACTCTTGAACGAATAAGCAACAGAAGTCAGTATGCAGAGAAGAAAAATGGAAGTGCGAGTGAGGCACGAGAATCAAAAGTAGGGTCGAAGGTGAACCGTACAAATGTTTTTGATGCTGATAAAAAGCATACTGATGTTGAAATAAATGCAGACTTACAGAATTCTGTGGCTAATCTCAAGAATTATGTGCTGTTAGGAGATAGTTTGTTAAAAAGATTAGCGTCATATTGTAGAAGGCAATTTCCTGAATTAAACTGCATAGAAAGCGGCTGGGAAGAATTGTGTGTTAGTGGAAGTAGAGTCTCTGATCTTGTTCATGCTTTGGAAGAAAAAGAAAGAAAGGAAGGTGCAAGGTGTAAATGGGAGAAAGTTCTAGTTCTTGTAGGGACCAATGATGTCATGAGATTCACTGAAAAGGAACATTTTGAGGAAATGTATTCCTACTTAGTGTCGTATTTGAAAGAAAGAAGTAATGAGATTATTTTGTGTACTGTTCCGCCTATTCCAGCTGTGGCTCATATTTCGGAATATGGACATTGGAAAAAAAATGTTGTATTTTAATAGAGTAATCAAGAATCAAGAGTGTGATAACGTGAAAGTTATGGACCTAGAAAAGATGTTTTATATGGAGAATGGAGAGATAGATTTAAGCAAATATGAACGTTACCTACTAAAGAGAGAAGGCAGACGTGAAGACTTAGTTCACTGGAATGAAATGGCTATGAAGGAATTTTTGACTCTTTTAGAGTTGCAACCTGTATATATTTGTGAAGTAGATGTAAGGGAGTATGAAAGTCTGGAAGTTGAAAACTTGAAATGTAATAATGAAACTTTGAACAGCGTGGAAAAGAGAAAATTAATTAAACATTCTATTTGCGTAGAAGTGAAAATGAATGGTAAAGCTGTAAACTGTTTACTGGATTCCGGTTCTCAGGTATCGCTAATGTCTGCTAATACATGGAAAAATATTACTTCTGACGTGACTAGGCCTTCTCTAGAAAAGGTAGATAATATTATGTTAATAGATTATAGTGGAAAAAACAAAACAAGAGTGATGGGGAAAACAGTAATACCGACTGTTCTGGCAAATGCTAGTTTGCTCATGGAATTTATTGTTGTTAGAGATTTGAATGTGTCTGCCATTCTGGGTAGCGATTTTTTATTTACCGTTGAAGCTACTCTTAATTTTCGAGAGAAAGAAATGTTATTTCAAACTAATGGTGGAAAAGTAGTTGTCGGATTTTTGCCAAGATGTGATTATGAAGAGAAGGGGAGAACTATGTCCGATTTGGTGACCGTAGCAGGTTTAGAAACTGGCGACGTTAGAGACGCGAGTATCGAAGACTTGAAAGCTCGCATGGAAATGTCTACTGCTCTGACGGTGGCGCAAAAAGAAGAAATGTTGAATAGAACTGCTCTTTTGTTAGATGTATTTTCGGATCGGCCTGGGACTTGCAATAAATTCACTTATAATATTAAACTGATTGATAATGAACCAGCTGTGGGGAAGTATTACCCTGTCCCGTTTGCTTTGAGAGAGGAAGTTAGAAAACAAATAGGTCAGTGGCAAGAAGATGATATTGTTGAGTTGGGACATTCTGCTTATCTCAACCCTTTGTTAGTGGTACCCAAGCCGCGTTCTGACGAGAAAAGGATAGTTGTGGATTTTCGTACTACTAACGCTAAAATCAGACTGGAGCATAATAGAGTAAAAAGTTTAGAAGAAATATTGGCGAGCTTTCATGGCAAGAGGTATTTTACATCGCTTGATTTATGTGCAGGGTATTTCCAAATACCGTTAACAGAAGAAAGTAGAGACTGTACAGCCTTCATTTTTGATGGTAAAATGTATAAATTTAAGAAGCTGCCTTTTGGAATTTCGACAGGAGTATCGGCGTTTACTAGTGCAATGAATCATGTTTTAGGCAATGTATCTGATTTTTGTATTGTGTATGTTGATGATATTTTAATTTTTGATTCAGACTTTGATGATCATGTAAATCACGTGTGTTTAATTTTAAAACGCATAAGGGACGCTGGGATGACAGTGAAATTGAAGAAAACAGAGTTTGGAAAATCTGAAGTTATGTTTTTGGGACATATCATCTCTGCAGAAGGAATAAAAGTTAACCCCGATAAAGTCAGGAGTATAGTGGAGTTACCGATCCCCCGTAGCAGAAAGGAAGTACAGAGGATGTTAGGAAGCTTCGTGTGGGTCAAAAGGTTCGTACCTAATTATTCGGAAGTAATAGCTCCACTTTCGGAACTTTTACAGAAAAATAAAAAATGGACTTGGGGAGAAAAGGAGCAATATAGCTTCGATGAAATGAAAACTCTTATAGCGCAGGAAACGCTTTTGTACCATCCAGATTTTTCCCAGACGTTTTACATCAGCTGTGATGCTTCTACTATGGCCATAGGTGGATATTTGTTCCAGTTTGAAAATGGTGAACGGAGAATTATACACTATGCTAGTAGGAAACTAAATCAGGCTGAGAGAAAGTATACGATTACAGAATTAGAGTGCCTAGCTATACTATTCTGCATTAAAAAGTTTGAAGTATATGTCGCGGGCATGGAATTTGTTGTTTTGAGCGATCACAAAGCACTCCAGTGGCTGACCGCCGCCAAACATTGGAATCCTCGGCTATGTAGATGGTCGCTGGAATTGAGTAAATTTAATTTTCGAATTGAATACATAAAGGGCTCGGAAAATCATCTAGCTGACCTATTGTCCCGTTTTCAGCCTGAAGTTGAAAAGGAGAAATTGTTTGTTAATGTAGTGGGAAATATTTCTTTATCAGATTTAAATCTGAAAATAGAAGATTTGGTAATAGCACAAAGAAAAGATGAAGAAATGAGGAAAATAATTGATGCTTTAGAAACTGACGAAAATGTAGAAAATGTTAAGAGAAAAGGACCGCTACTAAAATATTATCAACTTGAGTCTGGAGTGTTGATGATTAGAGATTTTCACTTTGAACAAGTGTGGAAAATATGTTTGCCTCGAAATTTGATTGGTAATGTGTTATTCGTTTATCACGATCAATCAGGACATTTTGGATTGAAGAAAACGTTTGATCGAATTTTGAAGACGTTTAGTTGGAGGAGAATGAGGCAAGACATCAAAGACTGGATTAATGACTGTGAGATTTGTGCCAGGAGTAAAGCTGACAAGCACCCTCCGAAGTCTAATTTGAGGCAACATCGCATTGAGAGAATGAGAGAACAAGTGTTCGTGGATTTGCAAGGACCTTTACCTAGAGGTTCCCGAAGAGAAAATTTTCTTCTAACGGTATTGGATGGTTTTTCAAGATATTTAGTAGCATATGCTATGACAGCTGCAACAACTGAGAAAGTGCTGGAAAAACTTGTAAATAACTATTTTGTGCACCTAGGGATACCTAAGAGAATCATCTGTGATCGAGGACCTTGTTTCATTAGTAAAAAATTTAAGGAGAAAATGAACAGTTTTGGAGTAGAGGTTTATTACTGTAATAGCTACCATCCACAGACTAATCTCGTGGAGAGAATCCATCAAGAGATTAATAGATTAATGCGACTTCTTTGCAATGAAGCTCACGAAGATTGGCCTAAACAGGTGGCTAAAGTTGTAAATTTACTAAATTATTCTATCAATGACACTTTAGGGGAAGCGCCAGTCACAATTCATCTTAATGAGCAAATAGATAACCCACTGAAAGTTGCTTTAAAATTAGAAGAGATTCCAGAAGAATGGGAGAAACGGCTGATAATGGTGGAAGCAAGGACCAGAACAATTAGGGAAAAGGATATGAAGAAGAAAGCAAATGAAGAGAAAGGTAGAAGGGAAATTCAAGAAGGGGACCTAGTGTTCCTGAAGGCTAGAAATCAGAGTTCTTTAATTAATAAAGTTATAGCAAAATATTGTTTACTTTATAAGGGTCCTTATTTGTGTAAAAAGCAAATTAATGCTGGAAGTTTTGATTTACTTGATTGTTGCTCTGGAGAGGTACTTGAATCACAACATGTGGAAAATTTAAAATTATGGAATTGTAGTAACTGTAAGAGATAAATTTATGTAAGTCAGTTGAAACAATTTGAAAACCTGCAAGACAATATGTAAATGATTGAAGTTACTTGTAGTATATTGATAAATTATGTAGTAAAGATTCGAAGTTGATTTTATGTAATGTATGAAGGTATATATGTAATGAAAAGAAACTGAGTAATATGTTTATTATGCTTCAATGTTTACAAATTGTAATTGTGTATACTTTCTTGAGATTATTCTTACTATGTGATTGTAAGAAATGATTGAACAGAATTAATATGTGAAATTGAAGGAAAATCTATATGTGTTTACTATGTTATAAGATATTTTGAAATTGTAACCTGAATTTTTTTTTTAAAAAGAAATGTATGTACGAGGGCTGGTCAAATATTTAAGGAGATAAAGATACTTGGAAAGACATTAGCTCTCCTTGATCAGTCCATCTAATGCCTTTTTTGGGGAAGGGGCATCTATAACCGATTATTGTAATACTCTTCCTCCGGAACGAATGAGGAGAAAGAACACTTCACACCCCTCTTAAGTAATAGACTGTTCTGGACTTTTGGCGCACAAAGACTGCAGTCGGCGGTTAGAGGTTATGACGTCGCGTCTTTGCGGTTCGTGTTCGCGCGCTCGTTGCTGGCAAGACTTGGAAAATTTGCAGTGACACGAGCAGTTGACATTATTTGTATTTCGTTATGTTGAAACGCTGAATTGAATAGTGAGTTCGATCCCAAAAAGGAACTTGAACGGTGAACTTGCAGCCTGGAAGAAGGGAAGAGTTGCATCGTAACCGGATCGGATCGTCGAGAGGTGGCTTCTACAGACTGGAGCGGAATGATCAGGAAGTGCATTTCAGAAATTAGGAAGATACGACAACAGTGGTTTTGTCAGTGATAAGTGAACCTTGTTTAAGTGTCGAGAGCTCTCGTGAATATGGTTTATGGATTATTAGCGTCGATCAGTATAAGGTAACAAGTACAGCGCTGAACTACAAAAAAGCTAGCTAAAACCGTGAGTAATATTTCCAATGTGTTACATTTTAATAATTTAATAAATTAATCTTTACTACAAATATGTTGGATAAAGATAAAAACCAACGAAAATAGTCATGGACAATTTGCTGAGCAATACTTATGGATGCCACTGTACCTACTGGCCGTTTTACAGAATCTCACCTCTTAATTAATCAATTATATAAAAGTTGACTAATATATTATTACTTCAATGGAATGTCAATAGTTTCTCTGTACGTAAAGTAGATTTACTAAAACTAGTGACAGAAAGACATCATTTAATACTGTGTTTACAAGAAACTAAGGGTCGTCAGCAAGAAATATATAGAATTTCACATTATCATTGTATAGGACCTCCATACAAAGATACGGAACGGGGCATTGGTATATATGTCCATGAAAAAGTAGCCTACCTTAGGTATACATTTTGACAGGTGATTCACATGGAATACACACATTACGCATTTAATCAATAAAGGCCATAAAATAATAAATATGCTCCATAGTATGACAACAATTAAATGGGGTGGCCACCCCAAAATCTTACTTCTATTTTACAGGAATTGTTTTCGATCAAACTTTGAATATGCAGCCTTTAGTTATGGGGGTGCAAAAGTAAGTATTTTAGACAAAATAGACATACTACAGAGAAAAGCTTTGAGGGCCTGCTTAGGTCTCATGCAGTCCTGTCCTAATGTCAGTGTATATATGGAAAGCAGACAAACTAGCTTGACACATACACAGATCCAATTAACAATAAAATTTCTGCTCAAAACCTGGGAAAATCATACGCATCCATTCAATAAATTGTTTGAAATACAAAAACAATGGACAGAAGCTAAAGTCATAGATTCTATACACACGTTCTTTTATTTTGCATATTGCCAATACATAGACCCGGAAACCCGTGCAAAGTCTTTCACCTTTCAACATCCTTTAATTTATCAATTAGACATACTCTTATATACTCAATGCAATATCCATTTCAGGGATCTAGGAAGACATATCATGTATAAAGAGAAATGGCCAACACACCTAATCATATATACTGATGGATCCAAAGACCGCCTAGGTGTGTGTTGTGCTTATTTCATTCCAGATCAAAATATAAACAAACAATTCTGTTTACCACATGACACTTCTATTTTCTATTTTCTAAGTGTAAAGAAGCAAAGAAGGTATTTTGTTTGTTTGTTTGTTTGTTTTTTATATTGTGTAGTAGTTGTGGTGTGTGTGTGTTTATATTGTGTTATAGTTGTGATGTGTTTGTGTGTGTCTTGTGTAGTAGTTGTGATGTGTTTGTGTGTGTCTTGTGTAGTAGTTGTGATGTGTTTGTGTGCGTCTTGTGTAGTAGTTATGCTGTCTAATGTGTTTGTGTTCGTCTTGTGTAGTAGTTCCTCCATTCATATCGGGGGTTAGGCGTAGAGCTGACAACTCTGCACTGTAAAAAGACATGTCAAGAAACAGAAATATAAGGCCATGGATGTTCCCAAGGTAAAATATTCCGGAGGTAAAATAGTCCCCCGTTCGGATCTCCGGGTGGGGACTACTTTGGGAGGTCCCTGGACTAAGGATAAGATCTACGTTAGGAATAAGGATATTAAATTAGGCACCTGGAATGTTCTGAGCCTTTACCGGCCTGGGGCATTTCAGTGTACAGTTAATGAGATAGTCAAGTATAAATTAGATGTAGTAGCTGTCCAGGAAGTTAGGTGGCCAGGAGAAGGGAATTGTAAAACTAAAAATTATACTTTTTTCTATGGTGGTACTGAAAATCATAATTTTGGAACAGGCTTTTTCATAAATAATAGAATTATCGCGGCTCTTAAAACAGTAGAATTTATTAATGATAGGATATCATATGCAGTTTTACAGGGTAGGTGGTGTAAAATTATTTTAATAAACATACATGCACCAACGGAAGATAAAGATGATAATACTAAAGATGATTTTTATACAGAGTTAGAACAGGTCTTTGATAAATTTTCTCAGTATGATATGAAAATTCTGTTAGGTGACTGTAATGCACAGATTGGCAAAGAAGATACATTTAAACCCACGATTGGTAAAGAAAGTCTTCATGAATTAAGTAATGATAATGGTATAAGATTGATTACTTTTGCAACCTCAAAGAATTTAATTGTGAAAAGTACCACTTTTAAACATAAAGATATCCATAAATATACCTGGTCTTCTCCAGATGGTAAAACTCATAATCAGATTGATCATATTCTCATTGATAAGAGAAGGCATACTAGTATAATTGACGTTCGTACACATAGAGGTGCTGACTGTGCCAGTGACCATTATTTAGTAATTGCTAAATTAAGAGAAAGACTCTCAGTGATAAATCATAAGCAACAAAATCTAAAAGTTATAAAATTTGATACAGGAAAGTTTGCTGATGAAAGAATTAAGAAAGATTACCAAATTAAACTGTCAAATAGATTTGAGGTTTTGCAGGATTTAAATGATGATGAAAATATAAATGAAACAGACGTAAATAAGAATTGGGAGCACATACGTAATGCAATAGAATCAGCAGCTAAAGAAAGTATAGGATACCATAAACCAAGAAAAAGTAAGCCATGGTTTGATAATGAATGTCATAATCTAATAGAAATAAGAAATCAGGCTAGACTTAGGTGGTTAAATAACTCGGATGATACAAATCTAAGCAATTATAATAGAATAAAGCGAGAAGTTAACCGCACGTTTAGAAGTAAAAAAAGAGATTACTTGAAAAGCAAAATTAACGAAATTGAAACAAACAGCAAAAATAAAAATATCAGAGATTTATATAAAGGTGTAAATGAATTTAGAAAGGGGTGGCAACCTAAAGTAAACTTGATAAAAGATAAAGACGGTGATTTTCTAGCTGACCCAAGCGATATTCTAAATAGATGGAAGAACTACTTTAATGACCTTTTAAATGTCCATGTAGGAGATAAATCAGAAGTAAATGAAGTCCACACAGCAGAACCTTTATTTCCAGAACCAAACTTGACTGAAGTTAAAGATGCTATTAAAAGGCTAAAGAATAACAAAGCACCTGGCATTGATTTAATACCAGCTGAGTTAATTAAATATGGTGGAAATTCATTAATATGTCAAATTCATAAATTAATTTGTTTAATATGGAATAAAGAAGAAATCCCTCAACAGTGGAAAGAATCCATAATTGTTCCTGTGTTTAAAAAAGGTGATAAAATGAACTGCAATAATTACCGTGGAATTTCTCTACTCTCAACAACATACAAAATATTGTCTAACATTCTTTTAACAAGACTAACCCCATATGCTAATGAAATTATAGGTGATTATCAATGTGGATTTAAACGTAACAGATCAACTACAGATCAAATTTTTCACATCAGACAGACACTTGAAAAAAAGTGGGAATATAATCAAAATGTCCATCAGCTATTCATTGATTTCAAAAAAGCATATGATTCGGTCAAAAGAGATAAATTATATAATATATTAGTAGAGTTTGGAATACCTAAGAAGCTTGTTAGTATGATAAAAATATGCACCAGTGAAACAGAAAGTAAAATTCGTGTGGGTAATAATATGTCTGACAAATTTATAATTCATGATGGGTTAAAACAAGGAGATGCATTATCTCCATTGCTCTTTAATTTTGCCTTAGAATATGCTGTTCGGAAGGTAAAAGAAACTAAAGAAGGACTAAAATTAAATGGTGTGACTCAGTTGTTAGCATATGCAGATGATGTAGACTTACTGGGGGATGATATAAATACGATTAAGAATAATGCTAAAATATTTTTCAAAACTGCTAAAGAGATAGGTTTGGAAGTTAACGAAGAGAAAACTAAATATATGCTTACAGGCCGAAACCAAGTGTTAGGTAATAATCAAAATCTAATTATTGATAACAACTCGTTTGAACCAGTTTCCAAATTCAAATACTTAGGAGTAATATTAACAAATGAAAATTATATTAAAGAGGAAATAAAAAGTAGGCTTAATTCAGGAAATGCATGTTACTTCTCTCTTCATAAACTTTTGTCTTCTCGTTTAATATCTAAGAAACTAAAAGTTAAAATATACAAAACAGTAATTTTGCCTGTAGTATTATATGGGTGTGAAACTTGGTCCCTTACATTGAAAGAGGAACATAAATTGAGAGTATTTGAAAATAAGATCCTTAGGAAAATATTTGGACCTAAAAGGGATGAGGAGACAGGTGAGTGGAGAAGGTTACATAATTCAGAACTACATAATTTGTATTCATGTCCAGATATTATTAGAATAATTAAATCAAGAAGACTTAGGTGGGCAGGCCATGTGGCACGAATGGGAGAGGAAAGAGGAGCTTACAGGATTCTTGTTGGGAAACCAGATGGTAAGAGACCTGTAGGAAGGCCAAGACGAAGATGGAGGGACAACGTTGAGATGGACCTAAAGGAAATCGGTAGGGATGGAAGAGAGTATATAGATCTTGCTCAAGATAGGGACAGATGGAAGGCCTGTGTTGCTGCAGCCATGAACCTTCGGGTTTAAGAAGGCTAGAGAGTTAGTTAGTTAGTTAGTTAGTTACATTTTAATTTTGTGTTCATTTTTGTAAAGTGTATACATTGAAACTTCACCGAGACAATCAGGGCATTCTCTGTATATCCCTGTATCTGGATTTTCCGGTGTAAACCAGGTGAAGGAGACTTAACAAGGGCCTCCTTGCGATTGTTTAAGTAAAAATAGAATTTGAGTAATAAAAACATGTGAAATGTAATTTTCATCTTTGCTTCATTCATTTAATCAGGTTTTGTAAAAAACTGAAAACTCCTGCTTGTATCTTGAACGAAAGCAGGCAAACGCATTTCGTAAGCTAAATACAACTTTTAATGTTATAGCACGAACTACTATCTAAAATATTCAAAAAGGTAGTTAACGGAGATGTTAATAAACTTGTGATCATAGCTAAAACGACGCCGGCATTTCACATGGGATGCGAAATAGTTCTCAAGGACCATCTTCGGGAGATCAGCGGCCTGAGGTGCGGTGATCTCAACATTCTGCTTTCGGCTGCAGGGGAAAAATTAAACGATAGGTTAGATGAATTGCACGAGCAAGGCAGGGAAGAAGACGGTACACAATAGATTGGCGCAAGTCTAAGCAGGAGACGGAAGAAATCATCACGCACATCATCGCGTTTTCGGATTTTCTTCCTCTGTTAAAAAAATAATAATATATATACGTGTCAAAAAAAAAAACTTGATATATAAATAACACACATCGTAAAAAAAAAAATCTTCGCTATATATAAATAACACACATCGTGAAAAAAACAATTAAATTTCTCTCTAACACTCTGAAATTTTTCTTCGATATGACGACTGAAAAAATGAGTGATCTCCAAGCATTAAAACAAATGCTAAATTTCAGTCGAGTATGTAAAAATTCAGGAATTGGAAGTCGACAAACTTTACACGATATCTTCCGGTTCAATCGTTTCTACCCAGTATGGTCCCAAGGTACGCCTGTTGCTCAACGCACAATACAGTCTATTTTTACCAGATCGATACGCTAACATGTTATCCGACGAGAAGCTATCTATTTTAATCGAGAACAAAACTCAAATCGTGTACAAGGGGACAAAGGAACTGCTTGGCAAGAAAACGAAGCACGTAATAGAATTTGTGTAACGACTGCGAGGCCGTGAAAATATATAAATAACATACCGTAAAAAAAAAGAAAAACTACACAAGAAAAAATCTCAGAATATATATATAAATAACATACCGTGAAAATAACACATAGAGCATCAACATGAAGCCCAAGGGTGTCGTGTACCAGATACCATACTCCAATCTTAAAAATCTAGGTGCCCTCGATGGGTTACTCACCAAGAAACAACGCGAGAAGAAACGTTCTTGCTTGAGCAAAGGACACGGAATGAAATTACTTCTCAGCACACCTCAATTGAGACGCTTGCAGCGTTCGCGGAAACAGCAAAAGATCGGAGGTTTCATATTCAGCATCCCGGCCATCCTAGCAGCATTGGGGGCCGTTGGAAGTTTGGCTGGCGGAAGTGCCGCCATCGCGAAAACCGTCATCGACTCGAAGAAGAACAAGGCGGAATTGGAAGAACAGAAACGTCACAACCTGGCCATGGAGAAGAAAGGGGGAAGGGCGTGATGAAGAAGTTTAAAAAAAAGAAACAACAGCACTCACCAACCGAGACATTGAATCTCTGATCGAACCGTTACAAATCAAACACTTCAGAGGAGTTTTCATGTCCGACTCGTTACCTTCAAGCGTTAAAATAAGAGAATGCGGAGTAGTCAACTTGGACGGTCAAGAAAATCCAGGCACGCATTGGATATGTTACCACAAAAATAATCATAAAGCATTCGTTTTCGATTCTTTCGGAGGTGTTCCACCTACAAATTTAATTCATTATCTGAAAACGAACAAAACCTCTATATACTACAACGACGAACGCATTCAAAATTTCGGAGACGTGAACTGCGGCCATCTCTGCCTCTCCGTGCTCGCGTTTTTCTCTAAAATAAATAACCCTACGATCGAGGATTTCCAGAAAGCATTGTGGAACCTCAAACAGCATCACTAGGATGGGCGTGTTCCATCTCACGAGCGAATCTTCAATCTTGAAACTCACGCTGCACGACGACATCGTCTATCCTAAATCCGTGGCTCTGCGTGCATTCTACAGCATGTACCTCATACCTAACGTCACGCAGCACAACAACAAAATTAGCGTCGGAAGCGAACACATCGTCTTCACGCCAGGCCAATACAATCTTTCCACTTTGCAAGCTCAATTACCCAAAGTCACGTACTTTTCTCAAAATTCGG
Organism: Lepisma saccharinum; assembly: GCF_977018435.1. Lineage (NCBI taxonomy): Eukaryota > Metazoa > Arthropoda > Insecta > Zygentoma > Lepismatidae > Lepisma > Lepisma saccharinum. The sequence goes on from NC_139238.1 coordinate 51,643,796, forward strand.
TCACGCACAGAGTGGAAATCCTATCCGCGACGGAGACCGTGGACCTGGGCACCATGGGAGAACTTTTAGGCTTCGAGAACAACCACCCAAAACTCGAAGCTGGCATCAAGCACGTAGCTACCAACATTCCTAAATTCTTGGCCATAGAGACTCTGAACGTACACTGCAACGTGGCGGAAGGCATGATCACGAAATCCTCGGACGGATTAGGAAGTCACAAGCAGACGGGAATCATAGCCACTTTCAAACCAAGTTCCGAGTTCATGGAACCGATCATCTACACGCCCTCTTCGCCGATCTATTTTCCAGTATGTCGCAACCGCATAGACGACATAGAGTTGGTGGTGACGAACGAGAAAGGAGACGTGGTGGATTTCGCAGGTGCAACGACCACTGCCATCGTGGAGATCAACGTATAATAAATAAGCATACATGTAAAATGGAGCAAATCCAAAGTTACGAATTGCAATCTTTCCCTCCCAACCGTCGCACGTTCGCCAATCTCAACGAAGCGAACAGGGAGATCGAATACGACGTGGACGTAGGCGACGGGTTTGTTCATCCTCACAGAGCGGACCTCTACCTTCAATTCGACGTGGTGAAGAAGGAAAGCGGAGACGCGTTTCCCGCAGCAGCAAATTTGATACTCGTGGACAACTTCGTGCCTCACCTGTTCTCGCAGGTGGAGGTGAGAAAACACAACACCGTCATCGACAGAATAGATTATCCAGGCATCACGTCGACGGCAGTGGGAACGTTGAAATTATCCAAAACGGACGCAGCATACTATCAGGCCGGGGGATTCGAAGCCGGGACCAAAATATCGACGACAAGTCACACGGTGCTCTTTCCCATGCGTCTGCTGCCTGGTTTCTTCTCGGACTACAAGGAGATCATGTGGAAGGGAGGACTGCGCGTCACGTTTCGAAGAGCGGCCAACGACAACAACGCACTGATGCGATACGCTACTTTGGGTCCGGACGGCACCACGCCGATAGCCAACACTTTACCCGAAGCAGCGAAATGCGCCATCCGGAGCATGGAGTTGAGAATGCCGGTGGTGGAATACGAAACGAACTACGCCCTCAAGTACAAATCGGAGATCTTGAAAAGTCCGCAGGTGCCGATTCACTTTCACGGTTACCAGTGCGTGCAGAAGATGGCGTCGGGAAGTCACATGGAATTCGACGTGACGACGCAGTTCAACAACATACAGTTCGACATGCCAGATTTCGTCGTGGTGCTCTTTCAGACCGGGCGCGAGAACGATCAGGAAAAAGATTCCAGCAAGTTCGACGACTGCAAGATCAAGAACGTTTATCTGAAGAACGGTAGGAACGAAGTGTTCCCGCGCGAGAATTACAACCTCGACATGACCAAAAACGATTATCTCAAACTTTACGAAGCTTACACGGCTTACAAACGCGTGACCGAGGGAAGCGTGGACGTGTACTACGCGCCCAGCGAATTCAAAACACGCAGGCCGATGTTCGTCATTAACACATCTAAGAGAAAGCAGGTGGTGGTCAACGATCGAACCAACATCAAGGTCGTCTGCGAGTTTCACGACGCGCTGCCTGCCGATACTCTGTGCAGCGTCATCCTGATTGCAGAGAAGTCTTTTGTGTATGATGTCAAAAATGAAAGAGTGGCCGAACAGTTTTAAGTACAAGAAAAAAAATCACATAATTCTCAAAAAATTATACTGACCGTAGGTTCAAATATTAGATTAACCTGCAACGCAATGTTTAGGATGTACTGCGAGGAACACCTTCTTACATTTGTGAGAATAATCTGGAATAAAAAAATAATAATAAAAAAAAATAATTTTAATGCATTTATAATAAATCACACTTGAACGCACAAAGGAACTTCCCCTTTGGCCCTGCGTGTGCCCCATATTCACCCCGTAGGGCGCGGCAGGGAGTTAGTCCCGCTAAAAATCCCAAACCTCCGCCTGTTTTTTTTTTTTTTTTTTTTGTATTTGAAGATAAACACTATTGTTCTAATATCTTGGCTATATTAAATTAGAACTTCTGTTACATGAATTGTTTTTTTTTTTTTCATACATACATACATACATGCCATTTACTACATTTGAAGCTACTTTCTAGATGATAGTGGCCCCATGGGAGCGTGTGAATCCCACATTTCAGAACGCACCTCTTGTCGTCGCGTGCGTCCAGGGCAACCTTTCTCACCTGGTTGGTTGTCAACACATGGTCGACGCTCTGGATGCGCTGCTCCACTCCTGCAATTGACGTCCTAGTTTGAAGGGTTTTGACGTAATCCTCGAACTTGAGGTACTCTTGGACGACCTGCCTGTCCACACCCTTAGCCTTTTTCGTGATGGATTCTTCTGCCCGAATAGCATAGGTTTTGGCGCAAAGACCGACATCCTCGAGAGTCACATCACCGTTCTCCTCGTCTTTGAGTTTGCCGGGCACCATCTTGTTGCGAGCCGGGATGCCGTATCGGTTCGGCTGGGGATAGCCCGAGGTGTCGAAGAGGTCAACCAAAGATGGAACTGTGGCCATATCCTCGTACGCGTCGGCTGTGTGAACCTGGTATATTAAACTGTCCGTGTCTATGTAGAGAAGCGAGATGTTGTGGTCGTAGTGTGCACGTAATATGTCGTAGTACGTCTCGAACATGTGTAGCTTGCTCAGATCCAGAACCGCGGCTCCAACGTAGATTGGTTTGTTGAGCTTCACCTCGTTCTTCCTCATATGCACCAGAGCCAGCTGCTCATTGTAAATGCTCCTCGATTTGAATAACGGGTTTGCTACGAGCCTGCGACATTGTGCTTTGTTTGATATTAATCTCACATCTACACGATTTCGCACATTCTCCATAGTTTTCCCAAACACCGCATTGTTCATTAACTTGAAGAAATCGCGATCGAAATCAGAAGTGGCGACTGTGCGATGTTTGGTGTTTAGCTCGATGTATGGCCTCAACCATGGAGAATGCTCGAACATCAAAACTCGATGTACTGTGCGGACGGTAACCCCCTGCTTCATCAACCACCGGAGGTTTTGGTAGTGTAGGACATAACGCTCTTTGGGCACAAAGTTCATGACGAGCTTTGCTTGGTTCGAGCCGGGCGGGCATTTGAATTCCGGGACGGGGGGAAGATCGCAGAACAAATCCTGCACCTTCTCGGAGAACTCGAGGTCCACCTCGGCAAAAAATCCGCGTTCCGAATCGTCGAAACCTTCAACGTCGAAGTTGGAGGGATCGGCCACTCGAAGCCTCTAAAGGGGAGTGGCTGCATCATGGAGTATCCGTAGAGGTTGTTGACGTCCGTGTGCATGATGTAGCTGGACGGTTGCGAAGGGTCGTAACCGGTGGCCATGTGGTGATTGTTGGCGCGTGCGTACCGTTGCGACACCTGAACCATTCCACCCCGCACGGCACGTTCTACAAACAGCATCATGTCCACGTCCGAAAGAAGCTCAAGCCTGACTTTCGTAACAAGAAGCATGGCCGACCAGGCCAGTCCGGGAAGACTGTAGAAGTATGCAGGGTCCAGCTTGTAGATGGTCTTCGCAGTTGCACGAAATGCCTGGAACACGTCGGCGAGGAGCGTCACATCAAGTTTGAGGTACGCATCGTGGTAGTCCCCGAGATTTTGGCAATCCAGCTCGCGCCACATGGACTGAGCATGGTTATAGTCATCCTCAGATATGTCCGAGCCTCGCAGCTTGCTATAGAAGTTTGCTCGAGGAGGTAGCGACGTCTCCGCGAACTTGGTAGGGTCCGTGACGTATTCGTAGGGGTAGACCCCCTTACGCCTGAAGAGACCGGCGTCCAAGTTCGGAAAATTCGCAGAGGTGATGAGTGTTTGCTCGTCGGTGAGCTTCCCCGCGAGAGCATCAAGGCTTGCCGGGAGGAACCTCAGGGAGTCGAGGAAGCGAAGCTCGACGGTAGAGCGTGATCCCGGGATTCGAACCCACTTGCTCAAGCTAATGTAACGCTCCTCGTTCTGCGCCAGGACGTTGATTCGCATGTCGTCGTACCCCAAGTGAGGCACCAGATGGTGGAAGTCGTATCCCGAGCCATTGTGAAAAAACACAGGGATGAAGCGCGGGTCCCGGGCCATTAGGTTGCAATCGTTGCACCAAGGACCAACGTACCTACCGTTAAAGTGATCGTGGTGTTGGACTTTACGGTTGTTGGCGGTGTACTCCTCGACGCAGACAGGGCAAGCGATGGCCTCGTCGTGTCTACGTTGATCGTCGGGGGACAGTGGGAGCATAGGCTTGGGGGCCAACAGTACTTTCTCTATCTCGCTGGCTTCCACAACCATCCTGTCTAGAAAATGTTTAACTGCGTCGGGACCGCGATACACGTAGGGCTCGGGGGCGATGTGCTGGTCTCGTCGCACCACAACGTATGCGAAGCTGGATGCCTCGTGGAGTTGGTAAGGGGTGGTGGAGGAAACTTCGGGATCGGGATCGCAAGTGGACAGGGGTTTGAGGAAGGCCTCGAAATCCGCGATGATGATAGCGGGGTTCTCCACCATGGCGCCGTGCATGTGGAAACGCTCCACAGTGCCAGGTTTGGGCAAGACTGCCACCCCAGGCTCGTTGGCATTGCAATAAAGTTTGTGGCGAGCGAGCTTCTCGACAGCGGTGTTGGAGCCTCTGATGCGCTGGTAAACCTGCTGTTCTTGATTATGAAATATAGACAAACACCTACGACAAACTTCTATGTGGTGACTATCACTGCCCCGTTGGCTCGAAACAAGCCGAGAGAGCGAGCGAATGAGGGTGTAATGGTGATGGGTCTCGTCCTTGATGAGCAGAAGGTGAATTTCTCGAGCATCATCGTCGTCTACATCGCTCACCCGGATGGGGTACACCACATTTTTGTCAGTGAGGCCATAAACGTTGATGGCCAACTGAGGGTTGTGTGTACGAGCCTCAAACTTTCGAATGTCCGAAAGCGCCACCGGGTAGTCGATCCCAGCCATCGCATCTTCCAGTTCCGACTCGTAGGGTAGGTAGTGGTTAACTCGGTGTGGTTGGTTTTTTGGCTCAACTGGGTGCAAAGCTGCAAGCACACACCATACGAAGCACTTGGCGTCACTGTTCTGAATGTTCAGGACGGCCTTCTTTGCCGCGATGGAACGTGGTAAGGGGGCATAGCTGGAGGCGGAGAGAGGCACGAACTTGCAAAGTTTGATGCACAGTTCGTGAGGATCGCCACACAGCGAACCCCCCGAGCCCTTAGCTTGATGTTCTTCTTGTTTCGCCACCAGCTCCTCGGCAAACTTGTTGTAGATGACCTCTAGGTTTTCGACATCCGCCAGATGCAGCGTCTTCGCCTTGGTGTTGTGGCAGAAGCTGTAAATTTCATCAGACGGCTTCTTGTACTGGCAACGTAGCGATGCGTAGAATTTAGTGGAGGAGTGCGTAGCCAGTGCATTACAAAGAATAGAAACTATTTCTGCTCGCTTCTCCTCTAAAAAGCTACGAACGTCGCATAAGCCCTCCGAAGTGAGGACAAAATCCTCTAACAAACGCTCGAAAGCAGAGTGGTTCGCTTTCGCCACAAGCTTGACACGTTTGACGGATGGTGGCGAATCGGCTTCCGCTTTCCTCTTGGTCGAGCTGGTCGACGGTTGTGGAACAGGTGCTCCGACGACGACTTTGCATGATGTTATATGCTTTTTTAAATTATTAATGGTAATATGTTTACCGCACTTGGGACATGATTTTTTAGCGGTCACACGCTTACCAGGTACGCAGGTACGACAGTGCCTTTGGAAATTTTTAGTTGAAACGTCAGTTTCACAAGTGGGACAAATTTTTACCGATTGCATCTTGTTGAAAAAAATAATATTTGTGGGGTATGTTATTTTATATATATAGTATAATGCCACAAAATAAATGTTGTGCAATAAAAAAATCTTCGATGGCTAATTCGCTATAATGAAAATATTTGTGGGGTATGTTATTTTATATATATATAGTAGAGTGCCACAAAAAATGTTGTGCAATAAAAAAAACCTTGGAAGGCTAATTCGCGATGGTGCTGGGTTTGGTGTGTGCTATTTATGTATATGCTACTTCTTGCTTCTTAATCAATCCTGTAAATAATTGAAAAAAAATAATTAAGCTTGTGTATAGAAAACACGAAAATATTATGTGTACATAATTCTACCAAACAAACTTTTTTTTCTAACCCTCAGCCCTCTTGGCGTATGAAGCATAAATCATAATTTCAGAAAACAGAGTTATTTTAAGGTCGTCATTTTTTTAAAATTAAACTATAAGCTTTGTTTATGTTTATAGTATTCGTCGAGCAATAGCAGATAGAGCAAGAATCGTTTTCCTACAACCCATAGTTTATGAATTACAAAACATCTTAGAAATTACATCTTGAAATTTTAATCCAAAATAACTCGAAAACAGCAGGCACTAGTCATCATCCCTCCAATAGGTTGTAGAGTACTTCTAATTTTGTATCGAATGCTGTTAAAATTTTCGAATTAGAGTAAAAACTAAGCCGGCAAATCAAATTTTTCAAAAAAATAAAAAATGTCTGTATTTCCGAAACTTGAGGGGTTGGAATCGATTTTATTTGCTAGTCGAATAGTTCTCGTCGAATCCTATCCAACAAACCTAAAATCATCATCCTAGCTCAATTAGGAGCCGAGAAAATCAATATCTTGGAAAACGTCTTAAGATTTTTGTCTTAAGAAAATTTTCTTGACAGACCGGAAGTAACATCTTGAGATACCGGAAGTCGACTTTCTTAAAGATTAAGATATTTGTCTTGAGACGTTTTCCAAGACATTGATTTTCTCGGCTCCTATGGGACCTAGAACCATGTAACTTTGATCTATGTATATGCCAGTATTTGCCCGACCCTGTGGCCGAGTGGTTAGTACATCGCGCTGCGACGCCAAAGGTCCCGGGTTCGAATCCCGGTCGGGTATGGTTGTTTGTGAATGTCCATTTTCATCCATTTCATCACTCATCCCCAATCTTCGCAAATTAGCCAAAAGGTACAAAACGCGAAGTAAAATAAACTAAATCAATCATTAAGTTCCGTGTTGCAATCATAAAATTAAATTTTAATTAATTTTTTTTCCTATCCATCTCTCAAATCTATATAGCCTGTTCATATTTGGCATGTCGGCCATTTTGTTTACGTAGCAAAAAAATTTCTAACCATATTTTTTTGCGAATGCTCGTTGTAGCCATAAGTATAATTGGATATAATTGCCGGATTTTATTTAATTTTAGGTTTAAAATCAATAAGCGTTCATAAAAAAAACTAAATATTTTAAATACCTAACCTAACCTAACCTAACCTAACCTAACCTAACCTAACCTAACCTAACCAATAAGATTCGAATAACTATGTACTTCCACTAGCCTTTGCGATAGTGTAGCGATAGCCTTGTAATCAAGAGTTCGATACCCGCACAAGTGCTTCTTGAAATTGTAGGTCCAGTCCCGATTAGTCTTACTGTGCATAAAATAGACTTAAAACATCAAATCAATCAGTACTTCCACTAGCCTCTGTGATGGCGCAGCGATAGCCTTGTAATCAAGAGTTCGATACCCGCATAAGTGGTTCTTGAAACTGTAGATCCAGTCCCGATTAGTCTTACTGTGCATAAAAAAGACTTAAAACATCAAATCAATCAGTACTTCCACTAGATATCAAAAACACGTAACTCTCCTCCATTTTTTCTTGCCTTCCTCTAACTATTTAACACATTTATTTTTTTGAAATATGCCCCGCACACATATTTCCTACCTACCAACAACGGCACACAGAAGAAAAAAAATATTCCAGCTACCAAAATGTATGCTTCAAATATATAAAAGCAGAGAGACATGAAACACCTTCTATATTCTTTCTTTTTTTTGTATGTTTTGTGTGTATATTTTCTTCCACAAAAGCAATACCATACTTATAACTCAAAGCCAACTCATGCAAGTTAAGAAACAAAGTTACTTACTTTTGAAAAATCCTGCGGAAATGCTCATTCACTGACGTTCAAAATGAAATAGAACTTTCTACACTAGCGCTTTAAGTTTTTACGGTTTTCTAATGAGGTCAAAAGTGTTAGCCAACGTAACGTGGACCAATAGAAATCCGAGACAATCTTCTCTAGAACATTCTTCTCCCACATTTCAGCCACGTCATTTTGCGAGTTCGAAAATTCACAAGTTAATGCATCGCATCGCATCACTGCTACCAATGTTGTTAACTGACGTCACTATTGAAAAAAACAAACAAACAAGGAAGTATAACTTCCGTCGTCCCAAGGCCTACGTATTGTTGAATTTGTGTCATTGTGTCAACGTTGATAGCACACGCAGAGAGAGGGAACGAAATTGTCGTTTTTTCTGGATATCCAACAGGCAAAAGCGTAATATTTTGTTTGTTTGCTTGCGTCACAATACAAGCGCGCGCGCGCGTGTGTGTGCGGCACATCGTTCCCGAAAGAGGTTTGCAAAGGTCACGATATACAAACATTTCGTCCCGGAGTTGGAAAATTACGATAAGGTGCATTCATCCTTCAAGAATGAGAGAGTGCATTATTTACTCATCACGCTGTGTCAGCGCAACGAATAAAAGCGCGGAACGTGGAGAGAAAATGAGTTTTTGAGGTTTTGATGAAATTTTCGTAGGGTTTGCAACACTACGGCTCACTTCAGTGAATTGAAGTGAGTTTTTTAATGTTTTGGTGCTCTTTTCTTCGCTGCAAACATCATAATCGCAATAAATGAGGCGTAGAACGTCGTGAGAAAGTGAGTTTTTAAGGTTTTTTTCAATCCTCATTTAATGTTGGTCAACCGGTGCTCTTCTACTACTCTCGGAATCTGAGAAGATTTCAAGATGTCTACGAGCGCAGAATGGTCAGTGTAAGCTATCACTTCCGGTGCTTGCAGAAAGTAATATTCAAATTTCTCCAGGCCCATGGTCAATGCAAATAACTCTTTCGCTGTGACAGAATAAGAACGCTGAGTGTCAGACAGCTTCTTACTCCCAAATGCAACAGTCTGCAATTTTCTCGTTTTGTCGTCCTCCTGAGCGACGATATAGCCAAGCGCTATGTCAGAGCAGTCTACAAACAAGTGAAACGGTTTCGAAACGTCAGGAATCTTGAGATCAGGGCTATTTACAATTGCATCCTTCAACTTCTGCAAACTCTCTTCTTGTTCTTTTCCCCAAGAAAATTTCCTATTTCCTTGTAACAAGTCCGTGATCGGTTTGGATATCTTTGCTTGGTCCTTTATGAAATCCGACAGAAAATTTAAGAAACCTACTAGTCTCCTAACTTGCTTGATATTCCTCGGGCGCTGCAATTGTTCTGCCTGTTTCCTCTTACTTTCTGCACAAGATATCGTATTTTCTGAAATTGTAAACCCAAGAAAATCAATTTTCTTTCTGAAGAGACGTGACTTTCGATAACTAATCGTCAGTCCTTTGTCTTTCATCTTTCCCAGGACAGAATCCAACACTCTCAGTTGTTCTTCCTCGGTAGCGTTTGCAATCACTACGTCATCATAATAATATATTGCATCAGTTTGATAATGCTCTCCTAGCGTCTTCTGCATCAGTTCTGCAAGGTGAAAAGGTCCACTACGACAGCCATAAAATAACCTTTTGTATCTAAACGTCCCCATTTCTGTCAAGAAACCTGCATATTTTCTTGTATCTTCAGAAATCTGCATATTTGCAAATGCAAACGGAATATCCAGAACTGTAAATATAGTTCCCCCAGAAAGCTTACATATTGTCGACCTAATATCAGGTATTTCTCTACGTCTAGCCTCCAATCTCTTATTCAAGCCTTTGCTGTCGATGATCACTTTACATGTGTTATCTCTCTTCACATGAAGGATAGGCGGTGAAAGGTAATCTGTGTCACCCCTTTCAATGATCCCGTCTTCAAGCATCTGCTCAACAGCCTGATTCATTAATTTCCTCTTTTGCTCAGAAAGTGGCCTAGGTTTCGCTCGGAACGGCTTCTCGTTATTCACATCCAAACGAACCTCGGAATCCTTTGCTAATCCTGGTTTATCTTGAAAAACATCAATATGCCGTCTCAGTATGGCAATCAATTTCGGCTTGTTTTCCTCTGAGATATCGGTACCCTCCATCAGCATGGCAATCCTTCTCTCTTCGTCAACCCCCTCCTCTTTGATGTCGCTGCTACGTGTCTCCGCTCCGCAAGCAGAAACGTTCTCTCGGACTCCTTCGACACCATCCGTGGTCGAACCCAGTCCCCTAGAACCAACAGCATCAACGCTGTCACGTGTCGGCGGCGAATCAAAAGGCACGATTTTAGAAAGATCAGGCTCAATTGCCCACCCGTTGCGATGAATCATGGGTACAAGTCCCAGCTTGGCCATTAATGTCCTTCCCATTAACATTTCATGATTAGCATTAGATAACACAAATATCTGATCCCGAGCCTTGTGTCCGTGAAACTTAATATTCACGTAAGCGCACCCCAAAGATTCCACATTTCCTTCCGCAAGTATTACTTTAGTCTTGCAACCCTTCAATTTTACTCCATTTGTCTTCATTTTCTCGAAGACCTCCAAAGACACAAAGTTATTGGACGACGCCGTATCAATACATGCGTGTACTTCCACGTCAGCCACGTTGCATAAAACGATAGGTTCCCTAACATATTTTACATTTACATTGTGAGGCGAAAAATTTTCCTTCCGCGTAAAATTTGCAGTTTCCACGCCACGAACTTGACAAATTCGTGGCGCGACTAAGCGTTTTTTGTTACTTCATTCCCACGGTCATTAATCTTGTTTTGATTTGATTTGTGATTTGAAGCTCTGCAACCTTTCTGTCCACAAGTGTAGCATAATTTATTTCTCTGGCAATCTTCCTTCGAAAAGCGGTTCTGTTTGTTTTCATCCCTCACCGCAAGCCGCGACGGTGGAGGGCGTGAAACCACATGTTCAGCCCTCAGGCGCTCGACTTTCGGGCGGTCAAAACCAATGCTCACAGGGTCCAAGAAAATATCAGATTTCTTTCTCCCCTCCTCTTCGCATTCCTGCCTCAGCGACCAGCTGCGAATTTCGTCTTCAGAAACGAAAGATTTGAATCTCTGCCTTTCCAAAAACTCCGATTGCAATTCTAGCGAGTAGTTGCTCATTTCTCTCATAGAAGTGAATGTCTTGTTGTACAAATAATCCCCAAATACCGGATTGCAGTCCGATTTCACAAAGTCAATTCTCTCCTGTGCAGAAGCCGAATTCCTTATCCTGCTAAAATGCCTGTCAACTTTGCGAACGTATTCCGCCAATCCCTCGTTAGCAAGTTGAAACCTTTGCGACAAAAATAACTCTGCTTCTCTCTGATAATCCAATCCATGAAAAGCCTGCAAGAATTTATGCCTGAATTGTGAAAACTCAGCGAACGGTTCCGTGAACAAAAACCATTCCCTCGCTTCATTTCGCAACGAAAGAGGAATAAACTGCTTCAGAAGATCATCTTCAGCAATTTTCAGCGTTCTCGCGTAATCTTGAATCCTATCCAGATACGAAAAAGCATCTTCCTTCCCTACATTTCCCTCAAATGTCGGAAGCGGCAAACGAATTTCCTCCATTGTCACTCTTGGAACGCACCTTTGTTCCTCAACTACAGAAAGTTCTGACGCGGTCGGGCTGGACCTACTCGAGTTACCAAGCGACATTCTTGTAACTTCCCCTCTTCTATTTCGCAAGATCATCGGTTCGATCCTCGTCCGTTTCTCTCCTCAACTTTCAAGCAAAAATCTCTTTCAATATCCTGCGACAAGACCTCAAATAACTATGTTCAATCGCGGACAGAGTCCCCAAATAAATAAGTTCAATCCCGGACAGAGCCCACAAATAAATATGTTACTCGCCTGGTCCCCCACACTTTACCTCCGTACTCGAGGTTCGGTGCACTTCGTACTCGGCTCAGATTTGTCTAGGGGTATCTTTCTTTGTACGACGATGCACGTGGGTAGCTACAAGTCAACATAATTATATAATTAACTACAAGAGACAACGGATAACCTTTGCGAAACCTTTATGATCAGGGGGATAAATTACCTTGTCCAGCTTTTGTGAAATTAAAAACGGAATTTTTGGATAATTTCTATAGTTTAATTAACGTAAAAATTTAAAGTATATACATGTCGTTTCCGAACGTTCATTTCTCTAATTATTTATCGGGCCAAAACTCTAATTTTTGATGTTGGAATCTCTATTGTTTGTACCTGGATGCTTTACATTTCATGAATTACATCTGAAGTACGCTTGTCACAAGGTAGACTCGCGTTACTCCAAGAAACGTCTTAACAGGCGCTAGGCCGCCCGACGTGTACATTTCTCAACCTCCACGGTGACAAGGCACTAGGCTGCCCGGCGCACCGTAATTACTTCAAAATAACATCCAGTACAAACTACCTTTTTACCTGTAAACTGGACACCAAGACACTAGCTTGCCCGGCAATCCAATCTCTTACAGCATCCGTTTCGGGAGACCTGTCCTCCGGTCCTAGCTAACCAAAGCAAAAACAGCCTCTCCCTTCCAAGTCTCAGTTCCAACAGCCGACCTCCCCTACTCTCATCTGGAAGTTTATATATGTTTGGTTGGCGTCTGCTGCCAACCGTCCTTCTTTCAAAATTTTTAATCTTTTAACAGCTAAATTGGCCGCCTTTCTTTTGAACGTTCGAAACACGAAGCAAGAACAGAGAGCTACATGGTGTTTATACATGGAAAAATTAGAACCTAAAAATGCATAATAAATTGATTTACACTAATCAGACATATATATGTTTATACACTTGATTACCCAATTAATTAACATATTAATAAATATTTCAATAAGAAAAAAAACACTGTTGCCCTGACACGGGGGCAGGGTAACAGAACCAATAACTTTTAGTCCTCTCGTCGAGTAATAGTTGAGGATATGCTTTAGTCAGGTCCAACACTACATGTGTCTGCATTCACTAAAGAATTAAGTAAATCATCCACTCGTGGCAAAGGTTGAGTTACTTTTTCTACCACTTCGTAGCATTTGTCTCTCTTAGGTAAAATGTAAATTCAAAACTGAAACTAATCTGGCTTATTGATTTAGAAACCATTTCTTGGCTATCTGTGAAGTAAATTTATGGTTCTGAGAATAAAGGGAAAAAAATATAAGGCATTGCGTTAAACAAAAAAGAGGAAAAAACTACCCTACGTCATGCTGTAGCCCGCCGTGTATTTTCTTTGTCACTTAGCATAAATGCTCGCCGCGTAAGAGACTACACTTGACCCATGACAACTGTAGGCGTCTAAATCCAGTCTTTTGAGTTTTTAGCCTAATAAGGTAAACAAAAAAAACTACTTTTTTTATGGTCGCATTAGGAAAAAAATTGAAACGGAACCGTAAACGAAACATCATGACCGGGCCGGGAGAAAAGGTATAGGATTTGGCATGGGCAGTCAGAATTAGCCAGGTTGATGTTGTGCGACGATTTCCTCACCCCTACAAATAACCTGGGAATCACGTTCCTTTCGTATGATATTACTTCAACTAAAGTCTATGACGTGTGGGAGATTAAAATATAAACACAATTACTCGCTATTACCTACTTTACGAAGATTAACATGAAATTAATCTGTAAGAAGTAATTAATTTCATTCGGGAAACTTTTGAAAATTCTAAAGGAACGAGAAAAAAATCGCTTAAATAAGCGCCCTTGAAGAGGCTCTTATTAACACCTCCGTTGGAGGCCAAGAATTTCAGTGTCGAAGCCACCTGAGTGAAAAGTTCATCTACAACAAATTCCGCATCCATCCCGACACTTGACGAAAAGAAGGGTGTCATCAAATTCTCTCTCTCGGAGACTGAAATAGGATATGTTTCTTCCACTAACTCGAATCTGGAGTAGAAACTGAGCACCGAAGTGGCCTCGAAGATGATAACTGCGAGGGAAGTGCAATTCAGCATAAAACATGAACTCGAGGAGTCTAGCTAAAGACATCTTTCAACTATGCTGGAGGTTTGATCTCAGTCGGGGGAAAGAGAGGGAGGGGGGAAAGGTATATGACGGCCGTTCTGGATGGGCGGAGCTCCCGTGAGTGATGACCAATAACAGGAACGTGTTCTTTCTCTGCGAAGAAGACGGCGATAGAAAACATCTAACTTTAACGGATTAAGAGTTTGACATGGAACATTAAATGTATCTAGACGGACGGGGGGAATTTCAAGTGGCAAAATTTCGTTTGGAGTACCTGGTTCGTCATAAAAAGGGTCTTGAAAAGTAAAAACTGACTCAAGATTTCGACATGTAACGGGTTGGTTGGGACCACTGTGCCAAGAGTCGCTATCCGACTGGAATATATTAAAAAATTGTACACTTGAAGACATATTTACTCGTTCCATTTCCCTTGGGCAATTATTTTCCAAAACTTTTAACATCTTCGCTGAGAACAAATAAAGGCGATAATTAAAATACAAATAAAAACTAGTGTTAACGTAATTACTAAACAAATGATGTACGGGTATTATAAAGATCTTATGACCACTTCCTTGAAGGATAGGAAATTTACGTGAGAGATCAAGGCAATTAAAACGAATAAATATAGGAAAAACTGCATCTCGTTGAATTAGGTATCTATTATTGAACCTAAACTAGCTTAAATTACCACAACTGTTATTTTTAGTTATTATTGAAAAAAATGAATTACTTTTCGGCCTATAAATGTCAAATCAATAAATGTGATAAATCACATATTTTTACACAAAATAAATTTAAATCATAATTTTCTCTTCTATTTTAGTTAGTTTTTAGATACAACGCAATTAGTGCAATATAAAAAGGAATTATTCAAGGAGAGGTCAAGAAGATAATACTCAAACTGTCAGCCAGGAAAATTTTTAACTGAAAATAGATTTAAAAAAATATCTCGTCAAACGTATGAAACTTCACACCTTGCTTATTACTAGCACAAATTACATGTTCTAAATGAGAACTTGGTTCTCTGCTTCATTTCAGTCGGCTTGCACAGACTTCTTTCTTTATTTAAGGCTAAATGTCACGGGGAGATTAACATTTCTTACGTTAATAACTATAATAACGGGTCTTTTCACACAACAACGGTAGGTTTAATAGACACAAAGAAAATACAAATATACACTAGATAACGCTCGTGCCGCACTTTCGTTTCTTTAATTAACTAAGTGAGCTCACTGACAACATATTTAATTTTTTTCATAACTAATGCATGGATGGAAAAAATGCACATATATTTCAGAGCGTGTTTATAAATAACTTAATATATAAAACATGCAATTGCCTAACAAAATGGTGTGTACATTAGGTTTTATACGTATGGCTAGAAAACGAATTGACGTATTGATACTTTAGGGAAATGGAACAATAGTGATTTAAAGACAGTTCTGCGCCAGAAAGTGGTGCTTTTTTTGCAACCTTAATGGAAAATATCATAAGGCAAACGCGAAAGTGGTGCGCTCGTGTACTTTTCTTATTCTAACTTAACCTAAAGCAAGGAACTGGCAACCTTGCTTTAGGCTTGCCTTATGTAGTTCCAGTGCACAAAGCAATGTAGCCAACCTACTGCGCTCTTGCCATAGCCTTTTACGAAGGGGGTTTCTAAAAAAAAATGAATCGACAAGGGTGGCATCTAGCAATATCTTTTAGGGTATTACTATTTTTATTTTTGCCCCTATCTCTAACCGTTCTCGAGATATGGCCTACTGACGAAATTTCGGGGTGGACCATATTAATCGTAGCGCGCTCAAACTTGATATGGGTATTCTTTACTATCATAAAATGTTTCTTTGAAGTCAAAATCGCGGTCTGTTTTGCTCTATCTCTTACCGTTTTCGAGATATGGTCCATTAAAATTAAATTTTGGGGGTGGGCCAACATGGTTCTCAGACAACAACTATTGAAAACATCATATACAGATAGCTTATACCATGTGCTCTTCGTTAAGCTTTCTGATTTTTTAATCGTTTTTGCTCTATCTCTAACCGTTCTAGGGATATGGCCCACCCCCTGAAATTTCGGGTGCTTGTTCATATTAATCGTAGCGCACTCAAACTTGGTATGGGTATTCTCTACTATCATAAAATGCTTCTCGGAAGTCTAAATAGTAGTCTGTTTCGCTCTATCTTTTACCGTTTTCGAGATATTTGACATTTTAAGTTTTTTTACTGAGGAAACCTAGAGGGGGTAAATTTGGTTCTATGACGACCTATACCAATTTTGGTAGAGAAAGACAGAGGACACCGAGACGATGTTAACGCAAGAAACCCCAAGTTTCTGCGACCATCCGTTCGAAAGTTACGAAGTCTAGAAAAATGGAAATTTTTGGAAGTTGGCCCACCCCTTGACTTAGGACCACCAAACATGGTATACGTAATCTACATTACCTAAATCGACAAAGGTTATCTAGCAATACCTAGGGTATTGCCATTTTTGCTCTATCTCTTACCGTTTTCGAGATATTTAACATTTTAAGTTTTTTTATTGAAAATTTTCGGAGGAGGAGAGTGGGCGCCATCTGTTAGTAAACAAAGGAACTATCTCGAGCTGGGTGACGCTGTCAGCACTATCTACGAGGAAACAAAAAAAACTAGGTGTTTTGGTGGTTATAAAAGGACAAATAGGCTGCCGTAATTAACATAAAATATCCCGCCCCTGTTTCTTCTAGCTTGTGCAATGTCAGTTTGGGTAGGATCATATGGTGAAATGTGATTCTCCTATGATAATATCTGGCTGACTAGCATATGCGATTACGAAGGACATGGCTGTGCTTTTCACTTCTAGGATCAAGCCTATGAAATTGGGGTCCTAGTAAGTTGAAACAAATGGCGGTATATTTTGCAAAAATTTTCCTTAAACAGTTAACATTTTTTATTTCAGACATTAGATGGATTTATACAAATATATTAATAAAAAAATAGGTTAGGAAAATTGTGGCTTCTACAGCTCGACAAGCAAGGGTGCTCTTGCAGCGCCATTAATCACATATGAGAGAGAAAAATAATATTATTTGACAGTCTACAGATCTAAAAAAATAAAAACACAAAAAAAAACAGTTTTTGGTTCAACTTGCTGTCGAGTATAAAATAAAATAACCATGCCTATGATCTTGTTTGGATTCAAAAAGCAGACTGTCATGGAAGCACCGAGTCAGGCTGCAACGCCAAGCTTCGACCTGTTGCCGTCCATGCTATCCAAACTGAGTGGCTTGTTGATTATTCACCTGAACAGCATTTGGACGAAATACGACGAGGACTTTGGCAAAACATTTTACGTCTTCAACAATAATTTAAATTTCTACAAGTTCCCAATCAGCGGTAAACTTAAGCTAACTGTCAATCTAGAGAATGTAGGTGAAGTCAAGGTTTCTTTCGGCAAGAATATTTATCGCTTCAAGCACGGTAGGATGAACAATGTCACCATGTATCTGCCGACGATTGCTTGTACGTGGAGTTGCTGGGTGATTACGACAAACTCATCCCGCTTTTTGTGGAGCTTCAAATAACCTATCCTATAATAGATAACCATAGTAGGAGCAATGCCTAACGACATTTTCGGTCACACGAAACGCGACAACAACGGCGACGAGCTTCTCATGCTCGTCGTCAGGGTCAAGAAGCTGAGAAGCGACCTGCAGGCCCTGCAGTCCACGCTCAACTCCAGCCTCCAGTCCGAGATAGCCAGCCTGCAGTCTCAGTGCCTGGACCCTGTACTCAAGATCGATGCAGAACTCAAATCGCTGTTGCAAAAATACACCGACTTGGCGTCGATAGTCAACCTCGAGAACCTGGCGCTGAGCGTAGCAAGCTCCAAAACGAACTTCTGAAGCTGCAGCAAACGCAGACCTCCGACGTGGAACAGCTGAAGGAACACTTGCAGGACCAAACTTCCACCATCCAAAGCGAGCTGCAAACCATCACCAGAGCATCAAAACACAAGATGACTACGATCGCGTCAATGCCAGCATTGCTAAATTGCGGGAGCAGTTTCAATCTTTCAAAATCCCTACGTTGGAAAGTATCAAGGCAGAGCTTCAAACGGATGCTTTGCACGCATCCATCACCGACGCTCAAACTAAACTACAAACGCTGGAAGACTTGATCAACAATCTACCTTCGTCCAGCGAACTCAATGCTATTGCACGCAGCGTTGCCAACATCAAGCTCCAGCTCGAGACCTACGAGGACTTTGGAAAACTGCAAGGTACCATAGCTCACATCGAGGATGCACTTGCCGTCATCAAAAATGATCTAGCGAATGTTCACGAGGCACTTGAATCCAAACTACCAGGTATCAGGGACACTTTGGCCAGTGTTCAACAACAAATTACCAAGTTGGAAAATCTAAACACCGAATCAGAGTTGTCTCATTTTCATCACTTGATTGACGACATGCAAACTAAACTGGAAACACTTCAAAAATCCACTCCCACCCAGGACGACATAACACAACTGCAGGAATGTATAAGAGCGGCTGCGAATGCATCGGAGTTGGATGCTGTGAAGAAAGCTCTGGAATTGCTACAGAACACGGTGGCCACCCTGCCTACTTCGCAGGAACTGAAAAGCGTGAAGAAGACCCTGAACCGAATACTCAAATCGGAAGACATTAAAAACATCGAAACCGAAATTTCAACGCTTCGGGATGCTGTTGCCACCTTGCCTACCAACCAGAACGTCGGCGAGCTACATGCCTTGCTTGCAGAAATTAGGACCCAGGTGCACGACCTTGCAGCTCAAAACTCCAAGTTGACACTTGTGGAGAGCCTGCAGCAAATTATCGCCAATGTAAAAGAGCAAATTGGTAGCATAGAAGCAGGCCAGGAATCTGCCATAGCTAATTTCAGTACCCAGCTGCGCGAGTTAAACGAAAAATTCAAGAGACTTGTTGTCGACGTGAAAATCAAGCCCGACTACGACACTGTTGTTGGTGCTATCGAGGAACACCTGGAATCGGTAAACGGTAGATTGGACGATGTGGAGAGCGAGGTTCGAACCAACGTAACTACCTGAATGCCAGCATCGACAATCTTAAGTTCACTATTGTTTTAGAACTGTACAGCATTCCGAACTGAGAGTTTACCTCCCCCTTCAATCCGAGGGCCAAACTTTACATGCTGACCCCTGCCAAAGTCTATCACCAGTTTTTTATTGCTGGTACACTCCAGTTTGTCAAGGTTTCTTATTGGTCTTTGCCTCATGCTGCTCACTACTCTACCATGACTGTGACGAACATTGGGGACAAGCCTAAAATAAGAGAAATGGAGTTGGTTGATTTTATCCATCCCGAAAGTCGCGAGACAGCCTATGCCGAAGATGCGACTCAAATTATCGACATAGAACTAGGGAACAAGCTGTACATAGAAAACCCTGCATTGTCGGCGGCCAGAAATCCCATGCAAGCTATATTCTTATTTTCGCATCATGTTTAGGCAAGCTATTGTGAACGAGCTGCACAAAAAACCTGCACGACGAAACTACGAACGCCTACGTGGTCACCAAAGGCATAGACGACCTGTGGCAGGCTGACCTCGTGGAAATGAGCAGTGGCAACTTGAAAAATTTACATAAAATCAACAAGGGTAACAAGTATCTTCTCACCATCATAGACACATTTTCAAAATTTGGGCTTTACCCCTCAAAACAAAAACAGGAAACTGTAGTGGAAGCATTCAAATCTATTATCAATGAAAGTGGCAGGCAACCTCGGTTTCTTCAATCAGATAACGAGAAAGAATTCTACAACTCTGTCGTTCAGCAATTCATTCAAAAACGAAATATTCAACATTACTCAACCTATAGTCACATCAAAGCCAGCATAGTGGAACGTTTCAACCGAGCTCTCAAAACACGCATGTGGAAGCAATTCACGCTTCAGGGAAACTACGAGTGGGTCAACATTCTACCGGAACTTGTAAGCGATTATAATCACAGTTTGCATCTCACGATACTCATGAAACCAGTTGACGTTAACAAATCTGAAGAGCAGCGTTTAATTTCTACAGTTTATTGTCCAAAGTACGAGCAAGAAACCGAAATACAAAGTAGGAGACCAGGTGAGGATCAGCAAATTCAAGCGTACGTTCGAGAAGGGCTTCACCAAGAATTGGAGCACGGAACTTTTCACTGTGGTTCGAGTCATGCCGGTGGCGAGGCACACGTATCTAATAAAGGATGCACGCGACGAAATTTTAAAAGGACGATTCTACGAAGAGGAACTTTCTATAACAAGACACCGGGACACCTACCTCATCGAGAAAATCCTGCGCAGGAAAGGTATAAAACTATTGGTTAAATGGCTGGGACTCGAGGAAACAAGCTGGATCGACGCGGACGAAGTAATTGTGTGACAGGTGTGTGGGGTGTGGTGAGACGACTGCCAGATACATCCGCGGAACTCTATCAGAAAAACGGCGAGCTTCTGCCTGGCAATATTCTCTGCCTTGTCGTCGGACCCTCGGGTTGCGGGAAGACAACGTTGGTTGTGGGCAATTTCTTGCTTGCACCCCACTAGCTGGACTGGACGAACAGGCGTCTGTATGTTTTCTCCAAAAGTTTGGAGCAACCAAAATACCGTCAGCTGACGAAACTGTACGACGGGCTGGGCATTGCTACTTTTGCTTCTGAAGTTATATCGCTGGACCGCTGCCTCGATAACTCGGTGGTGGTCTTCGACGATGTAATCCTGGAAAACCAAAAGGAGATTACCATTTTTTTTACTCAGCGCCGCCACAGGGGCACTGACTGCTTCTACCTTGCACAGTCTTTCTCCAAGATCACCAAGCAGCTCCTTCGGGACAATGCTAATGTTATTTGTTTGTTTCGTCAGGATGCCAGCAACCTTAAGCAGATTCACGATGACTATGTGGGTGGAGATTTGAGCTACAACAATTTTTCGAAATTCTGTGCTGGAATAAAGATGATTTTGGTTTCGTGAGCAATTGACATGACGAGGAAACCCAATGATGGAAACTACAGAAACAAAATTAATAATTTTCTAAACGTTTTAACGTTACAAGAAACATCTAATAACATAAACTTGCAGACGACAACTTGAAGCTGCGCGACTTCCTGACGAAACGTTTCAGAGGGTGGAAATTAGAGAATCGTGGAATTTACGAACCGAAAAAGCAACAGGACCAACCTATCATCGATGCAATCAGCGGACTCGGTAAGGAAATAAAAAATGTCACCCAGCAAAACAAAGAGCTGATCAACGAGCTCGTGCCACAAACTGCTCGAAATTATACCATACCAACACCGATATCCAGCATTCACACTACCCCGTACGAACTTGCCCCGCAACCGAAACGTCAGGCTCTAGGCAGCACCTCTTCGGAAAATGGGAGCTGGGACCGTTGGCGAGGGATTATCTAAGCACCGGGAAATTCGAGAAAGATGAGGTTTTCGGATTGTACCCGACCATGGAACTCAACGAGGGCGTGGTTTGGAAGATCGGAAAATCGAAAGTCACGTTCGAGGGTGACGACGTGAAAGTCAGTTTGGCAGAGGGACAGCTGGAACAGGTATCCCGGCACGGTTGGCACAGACGAGGATTACCAAAGTTACAAGGAAATTTTGATCATGACGAATGTATTGTACAAAAACAACGACGCTACGCAGAATCGCGTCAAATCCAGCAGCTGTGAAAAATACAGGAATCTCATCAAGCCGATATGGAACCAGGTCAAAACAGGCAGCGGCGTCAAACTCTACAACACCCTGCCGAAGGAGTTTGTGTGGGTGGACGACGTGAGAAAGCTCGTGGACAATTTGCTGGTCATTGCAGGCGAAGAGAATGCCGGCAACCGTAATTTCCACAACGAGAAGGTGGGCATCGTGAACATGATTAGCTCCAAGCTTGCCACCTTCATCGTGAACGACAACAAAGGCATAGGGTACCTCATCAAGATCATCAACACCTTACCTCCGAAATTTTGGAACGTGGCCGAGGGTCGAGGTCTCGTGAACAACATCATCAAGAAGCTGCCCTTCGAAATGCACCTATGCGGCCCCGGAACCAAACTTAATCAGCGACTGGAGAGAGGCGACAAGTGTGTAATCTCCTGGATGCTGCATGCAAGAATCACGATATTGCCTACAATACTAATACCGATCTCGATGTACGTCATGATGCTGACAGAAATTTAGAGCACGCAGCTTTCGGGAGAATCGTGAGCAGAGACGCCTTGCTAGGTGAACGAGTCGCTGCATTAGGTACGACCATCACCATGAACACAAAACAAAAATTGGGGTGGGGTCTATAAATAACAACCTACCCGAGCTGCTCTGTAAAAATATTCAAGCTCACACAATATATAAATAACATTTTGTCAAAATGAAGCCCAAGGGTGTAGTATACCAAATACCTTATTCGAATCTGAAAACTCTGGGTGCCCTCGATGGGTTACTCACCAAGAAACAGAGCAAGAAGAAACATTCTTGCTTGGTCAAAGGACACGGAATGAAATTGCTGCTCAGCATCCCTCAGTTGAAGAGGTTGCAATATTCGCGAAAGCAAGAGAAAAAGACCGGTTGTTTCATATTCACCATCCCGGCCATCCTGGCTGCTCTGGGTGCTGTAGGTAGCTTGGCCGGCGGAAGTGCCGCTATTGCCAAAACCGTCATCGATGCAAAGAAGAACAAGGCCGAGTTGGAAGAGCAAAAACGCCACAACCTGGCATTGGAGAAGAAGGGGAAAGGCGTGGGCAGGAAGCTCAAAGTTTTGAACAAATTTTAATAAAAGAAGAGCCGCTGTCCAACCTCGACATTGATGCTCTGATCGAGCCGTTGGGAATCAAGCACTTCAGGGGTGTTTTCATGTCCGATTCTCTACCCTCTGTTGTGAAGAGAAAAGAATGTGGTGTGGTTAACCTGGACAGTTACGAAAATCCAGATACACATTGGATTTGCTACTTGAAAACCAGCAACAACAAGGCATTTGTTTTCGATTCATTCGGCGGTGTGCCACCTGCTGGGTTGGTAAAGTACCTCGGTGCTTCGAGTCTCTACTACAACGACGAACGCATGCAAGGTTTCGACGAAGTGAACTGCGGTCATCTCTGCATATCAATGCTTGTGTTTCTGTCTCAAACAAATAACCCTACGATCGAGGATTTTCAAAAAGCATTGTGGCACCTGAAGAACTATTGGAATATTCTATCTCACCAGCGAGACTTCGGTCTTAAAACTCGTGTTGCACGACGACATCATCTATCCTAAATCAATTGCTCTTCGTGCATTCTACAGCATGTACCTGATACCCAATGTGACGGTGCATAACAACACAATCAAAGTCGGCAGCCACAAAATCAGCATCACCCCTGGTCAGTACAACCTGTCTACCTTGCAGGCTCACTTACCGAGAGGTGTGCTACTTTCTCAAAATTCAGTCACTCACAGAGTTGAAATTGTGTCTGTAACAGAAACCGTGGACCTGGGTACCGCCTGAGAGCTCCTGGGATTCGAAAAAAATGCCAAGCTCGAACCTGGCATCAAGCACTCTGAACGTCCACTGCAACGTAGCGGAAGGCATGATCACCAAATCCTCGGACGGCATCCCGGGTAGCCACAAGCAGACTGGGATCATTGCCAAGTTCAAACCAAGGTCGGAGTTCATGGAGCCAATCATCTACACACCCTCCTCACTGATATGTTTTCCTGAATCTCGTAATCGCATAGACATCATAGAATTAGCAGTGACAAACGAGAAAGGTGAGATGGTAAATTTTGCCGGAGCCACGACCACTGCTGTCGTGGAGATTAACATATAAATAACCATCATGGAACAAATCGAAAGTCCTTCCCTCCCAACCGTCGCACGTTTGCCAACCTCAACGAACCGAACCGAGAGATTGAGTTTGATGTGGACGTCGGGGATGGGTTCATTCACCCTCACAGAGCTGATTTGTACGTCAAGTTTGATGTAGTGAAAAGAGACAGCAGGGAGGCATTCCCCACCAACACAAACTTGAGGCTCGTGGACAATTTTGTACCACACCTGTTCTCGCAGATTGAAATTAGGAAGCACGGCACCGTCATCTATCGAGTTGACTATCCCGGGATTACCTCGACCGCCGTGGGAACACTCAAACTGTCCAAAGCTGATGTTGCTTACTACCAAGCAGGGGGATACGAAGCAGGTGCAAAAATTATAACAAAAAGTCACACAGTTCTGTTTCCCATGCGACTGCTGCCCGGTTTCTTCTCCGACTACACGGAGATCATGTGGAAGGGTGGTTTGCGCGTCACTTTTCGCAGAGCTGCCAACGACAACGACGCACTGATGCGCTAGAGCACAGACGGGACTACCCCGCTTCCCAACACACTATCCGACGCTGCCAAGTGTTCTGTAAAGTCCATGGAGCTGGGCGTGCCAGTGGTAAAATACGAATCAAACTATGCTCTGAAGTACAAAGCCGACATCCTAATGAATCCTCAAGTGCCCATTCAGTTTTACGGTTACCAGTGTGTGCAAAAACCTGCTTCCAGCAATCAGTTCGAATTTGACGTAAGCACGCAATTCAACAGCATCCGGTACGACATGCCAGATTTGCAACTGTTCTCTTCCAAACAGGAAGGGACAACAACCAGGAGAAAGATTCGACAACTGTAAGATTAAGAACATTTGCCTCAAAAATGGTAGGAACGAAGTTTTCCCACGTGAGAACTATAACCTAAACATCGCAGAAGAGGACTACCTGAAACTGTACGAGGCGTACACAGCTTACAAACGAGTGACTTCGGGTAACGTGGTTGTGTACTAGAATCCAAACGAGTTTATAGCCCGCAGACCCATGTTCGTCATCAACACATCTAAAAGAAAGCAGGTAGTTGTTAACGATCGCACCAACATCAAGATTGTGTGCGAGTTCCACGATGCTCTGCCTGCGGACACACTGTGCAGCGTCATCCTTATTGCAGAGAAAACTTTTGGGTATGATGTCAGGAACAAGCGAGTGACAGAGCAGTTTTAAATATGCATAGGAAATAACAAGAAATAAATAAAAAAAAGCCATGCTTGAGCGCGCAAAGGAACTTCCCCTTTGGCCCTGCACATGCCCCAAATTTTCGTCCCGTAGGACACGGCGGGAGTTAGTTCCGTTAAAAAAGTATACATACTATATATTTACAGACATTGTTAATTGTTTGTATTATTTTGTGTAGGTCAACAAAAAATTCTGTTCATTGAATATATCGTATGTATTACAAAAAAAACTGTGAAATTAATATTTTGAAAAAATATCCCACCTCCACCCCCTCGTTTTGCATTCGAGGGCAAAAAAAAAACACTAGTAAATCAAATTTCTTTTTATTTTTATTTTGGGCACACAGAGCAAGTTTTACCTGTTTTCAGGCGATAGAGACCCCACGGCAGGGTATGAATCCCACATTCGAGAACACATCTCTTGTCGTCTCGTGCATCCAGAGCAATTTTCCTGACGGTGTTGGTTGTAAGTATATGTTTAACACTTTGGATGCGATACTCTTTTCGCAGAATCGGCTTTTTGGTTTCGAGGCACTCGACGTAGTCTTCAAACTTGAGTTTTCTCTGAACCACCTGCTTGCCTATGCCTTTAGCTTTTTTGGTCACAGAACTCTCAGCTTGAATTGCATATGCTTTGGCACGAAGACCAGCAAACTGTAATATAATAACCCCATCTTTTTCGTCCTTTAGTTTGCCAGGTACTTTTTTGTTTCGAGCCAGGATTCCATATCGATTTGGTTGGGGATAGCTCGACGTGTCGAACATGTTAACGAGAGCTGGAATCGTGGTAATATCTTTATATGTGTTAGCAGTGTGGGCGTGATATACCAGACTGTCCGTATCTGTGTAGAGAAGATTGATGTTGTTACCATAGTGCAAGCGTAGTATATCATAATATATCTCGAACATTTGCAGCTTGCTTAACTCTAACACTGTGGCACCAACATAGATTGGTTTGTTGAGCTTTACCTCACCACGATTCATGTGTACCAAAGCAAGCTGTTTGTTGTAGATTGTTCGAGATTTGAACAGTGGGCTTGCAACAAGTTTGCGACAACGGTCGACGCTAGTAAGCAACCTTATGTCTTCACGATTTCGCGTGTTTTCCATTGTTGTACCAAATATTATATTATTCATGTACTTAAAAAATTTGCGATCAAGTTCCGAGGTAGCAGCAGCACGATGTTTAGTATTGAGGTCGATGTATGGCTTCAACCAATTTGAATGGTTGAAAGTGAGGACTCGGTGAATTGCTGTAATCGTGACCCCTCGTTGCATCAACCACCGAAGATTTCGGTAGTGCAACCCGTAACGCTATTCGGGTTCGAAATCCATGATGCGTTTTATCTGCTTCGACGCAGGTGGACACTTGAATTCCGATGCTGGTGGGAGGTCGCAGAACACATCCTGCAGCTGTCGGAAAACACGAGGTCCACCTCGACAAAGAAGCCTCGTTCCGAGTCGTCGAAACCTTCTACGTCGAATTTGGAAGGATCAGCCCACTGCATCGGGACCGCGATATACATATGGCTCAAGGGCAATTATTTGATTTCGTCGCACCACAACATAGGCAAAACTGGAGACCTTGTGAATTTGACAAGGCATGGTAGAAGAAACTTCTGGGTTGGGTTTACAAGTGTACAGCGGTTCAAGGAAGGCCTCTAATTCTGCAATGACAATAGCAGGGTGCTCTCCCATAGCACTATGCGCCCGAAATTGCTCCACAGTACCAGGCTCGGGTAAGACTGCAGCCCCAGGCCTGTTGTCGTTACAATAGCGCACGTGGTGTGCAAGCTTCTGGGCAGCAATGTTGGGACCTTGAATGTGTTGGTAATCTTGTGGTTCTTGATTATCGAACGTGGACAAGCACCTGCAACAGACTTCTATGCAACCATTATGCTTGTTTTTTTGACCTGAAACTAACCGTTGGAGAGAGCGAATAAGCGTGTAATGACGGCATGTCTCGTTCTTGATAAGTAACAAATTGATATCTTGTACAGCTTCACCTTCCATGTTGCTGACTCGAATAGGGTATACAATATTTGTGTTCTTAGTAAGGTCGTAAACATTGATAGCTAGTTGCAGGTTTAGTAAGTTGTGTACACGGGTCTCGAATTTGTTTATGTCCGACAACTGAACTGGGTAGGTAATCCCAGCCATTGCATTTTCTAATTTTGATTCGTAGGGTATGTAGCGGGTAACACGATGCGGATTATCTTTCCAGTGGATACGATTCAGCGCTGCCAGCACCGACCAAAGAAAACCTTTTGAATCGCTATTCTGGATGTTTAGAACAGCCTTCTTGACTGCAATTATTGCCGGCAGTGGAACATAACTAGACCCAGATAGTGGAAAAAAACTTGTTAAGACTCAATTTAAGTTTATGCGGAGTACCACACAACGAACCACCCGAGCCTTCAGCCTGATGTTCTTCCTGTTTGGCAACCAGCTCCTCCAAGAATTTGTCGTAGATGCTCTCGAGGTTGTCAACATCTGCCAAGTGCAATATTTTTGCCTTGGTATTATGGTGAAAGCTGTATTTCCCATCAGATGGTTTTTCGTATTAGCATCCCAGCGATGCATAAAATTTAGTAGAGTTTAAAGCCAGTACATCACTTAAGATAGAAATTATCTTGGGTCGCAAACTCTCTAGGAAGCTACGTACATCGCATAAGCTATCTGAGGTAAAATCAAAATCCTGTAATATATGATCAAAAGCAAACCGGCTTGCTTTTGTTGCCGACTTGACGCGTTTGGCAGATGGTAATATGTTAAAAAAATCTGCTTCAGCCTTCCTTTTGACCGAGGTCGATGGTTGCAGCACAGAGCCTCCAGTACCCTTGCAATTTGGCATATGTTTTTTGACATGTGCAATTGTAAAGTGTTTGTTACACTTATGACACAAATCGGTTGCTGTTAAATGCTTGCCAGGCACACAGGTACGACTATGTCGTGCATAAGGAGCCCTGGAAATATTTTTCTTAAAGGTAATATAAATCTTCGTAGGACGCATATTTTTGGGGGGTGTTTATTTAGATATGTAGATATGCTGATGTATGATTTTTTAGATGTCGAATCCATACGTACTGTTGTACAATTAGGTACAAAATGTTGTACAATTAGGTATAAAGTGCAGTACAATTAGGTACAGAGTATTGCACAATTAGGTACTGAGTGTTGAACAAATAGATACCCCAAAAAAGCAGTACAAGAAAAATAACTACTCTTCAATCAGTCTCACAAAAACTCAACTACACTGCACTGTGTATACAATTTTTAAAAATCAAACAGAAAATAATTGCTACTCACCATGTAATGCAAATCTACGAGAAACATTGCGACAGGACGTCCGTACTCTTCAAGCTGCTCTCGCAGACTGTGACTGACTGCTCTGTGCACCACCTTATATAACCTCGGTTTATTTATGACGTATTATTCCTCCAATCAGAAGAGACCACGTTAAGTATGACGTATTTTTCCACCAATCAGAAGAGATCACGTTAGATATGAGTCATCATATTACGTCATAATTTGTTGCGCAATCAGAAGATATGAATCATCATATTACGTATTTTTTAACTAATCAGAAATCGCAATATCAAAAGTATTCGCCTCTAGCGCAGGCTAATTACTGCCTATATATTTACAACTTGCAACCCCTCAGATTAATGTGTAATGACCGATATATACAAGTACATAGATTCTGTTATTATTTTGAGGGGTCCTATATTGGACACACGATGGGGTCCGACATAGGGTCATCAGCTATATATAAAAAACATCGCCCCTGTTAGTAACTTCGCAAAACTATAGGACTAATTACAGAGTTACCATATATAAGGTGGTTATAATTAAAGTGACGGTGTTCAGAGTGGTATAACACGGGCTGTAATGAGAGTAGCAGTCTGAAACTTCGTAGATATGCTAATGAAGCAATGCGCTCGCGAATTATGAAAAAAAAATAGTTCAAATTCTCGCCACCAGGGTAAAAAATGGCGCTGTAAGCAGTCAAAACTTGGTATAGTTACAGGAAAAACACTATAAATCGCAGAAAACAATACTCTTTGTAATAAAATATCGCTACAATTTCACTATTCGAATTACATGAACATTACTAAAGGAAAAAGCAACAAGCGTCACCAACAACAACCAGGGAGCTCACACAATGGTTAGGCAATTTCACCGACTTTGACGTCAGAGTTATGGAAATATCCACGTTTTGACTGCTTACAGCGCCGTTTTTTACCATGGTGGCGAGAATTGGAACTTTTTTTTTTTTGCATAATTCGCGAGCGCATTGCTTCATTATCATATCTACGAAGTTTCAGACTGCTACTCTCATTACAGCCCGTGCTGTACCACTCTGAACACCGTCACTTTAATTATAACCACCTGGTACTTGGCTATTAGCTTTATTAGCAGTAACATTTCTAATGTACTCACTTTCGACTTTGTTCTGCAACAGACGTCACTCCAATGTCCTGCGACTATTTTACTCGACCATGTGCACCTTTCACACCTCACAACGGCCTACTGGTGCGAGCAAAACAGGTCTCAACTTGTCCACCACACAACAACGTCCCAAGCTACAGTTTTCAATCTCTCGCTGTTAGGTTGCAGGTGTGGACATTATCAGAACAGGTGGGGGTCCTACATAGAGTTGGGGTCCGACTTTGGTCACTTTCTTCTGTAATATTTATTTTCATGAACACAATGTCAAGAGCATCTACCTCTAGCACAGGTCGCTTGTTGCTGATATATTACAACTTACAAGCTAATAAGAGCTTATCCGAAAGCACCCCTGCTTGTCGAGCTGTAGAAGCCACAAATTTCCTAACCTGTTTTTTTATTAATATATTTGTAAAAATCCACGTAATGTCTGAAATAAAAAATGTTAACTGTTTAAGGAAAATTTTTGCAAAATATACCGCCATTTGTTTCAACTTACTAGGACCCCAATTTCATAAGCTTGATCCTAGAAGTCACATGCACAGCCATGTCCTTCGTAATCGCATATGCTAGTCAGCCAGATATTATCATAGGAGAATCACATTTCACCCTATGATCCTACCCAAACTGACATTGCACAAGCTAGAAGAAACAGGGGCGGGATATTTTATGTTAATTACGGCAGCCTGTGTGCAGTTATAAGTTAATTATCTAAAGAGCA
Source organism: Lepisma saccharinum (assembly GCF_977018435.1). Lineage (NCBI taxonomy): Eukaryota > Metazoa > Arthropoda > Insecta > Zygentoma > Lepismatidae > Lepisma > Lepisma saccharinum. Next base: position 51,673,988 of record NC_139238.1, read on the forward strand.
CTCTAATATGTGACAATACCACTTACAATCTTCCCTAACACACAATCAACATACCAGGTAAGATCCTATTGGTCCTTTTATACCCACCAAAACACCTAGTTTTTTTGTTTCCTAATAGATAGTGCTGACAGCGTCACCCAGCTGGAGATAGTTCCTTTGTTTACTAACAGATGGCGCCCACTCTCCTCCTCCGAAAATTTTCAATAAAAAACTTAAAATTTTAAATATCTCGAAAACGGTAAGAGATAGAGAAAAAATGGCAATACCCTAGGTATTGCTAGATACCCCTTGTCGATTTAGGTAATGTAGATTACATATACCAAGTTTGGTGGTCCTAAGTCAAAAAAATTCCATTTTTTCCAGACTTCGTAACTTTCGAACGGAAGGTCGCAGAGACGTGGGGTTTCTTGCGTTAACATCGTCTCGGTGTCCTCTGTCTTCCTCTACCAAAATTGGTATAGGTCGTCATAGAACCAAATTTACCCCCTCTAGGTTCCTCAATAAAAAACTTAAAATGTCAAATATCTCGAAAACGGTAAGAGATAGGGGCTAGAATAAAAATAGTAATACCCTAAAGGGTATTGCTATATGCCACCCTTGTTGATTTAGGTAATGTATACCAAGTTTGGTGGTCCTAAGTCAAAGGGGGTGGGCCAACTCCCAAAAACTTTTCATTTCTTTTTCTAGAAACCCCCATCGTAAAAGGCTATGACAAGAGCCCAGTAGGTTGGCAACATTGTTTTATGCACTGGAACTACATAAGGCAAGCCTAAAACAAGGTTGCCAGCTCCTTGCTTTAGGTTAAGTTAGACTAAGAAAAGTACACGAGCGCACCACTTTCGCGTTTGCCTTATGATACTTTCCGTTAAGGTTGCAAAAAAAGCACCACTTTCTGATGTAGAATTCTCTTTCTATCCCTACTTGGAACGAAAAATAAAATTAAAATAAAATATATAAAAAATTATAAAATAAGGTCCTCAGAGAAAGTAAACAATTACGACATGTGCTTTGGGCTACGTAAGGCCGGTTACTGGTTCGAAATCTTCCTCTTGTAGAGATACAATATTCGTTTCTTCCTCACCCCCTGAAGGGCGGTGATAGCGTTTTAACATTTGTACCGCGACTAAATCGGACACAATCTTGACTCGTTTACTTTCGAATTCCACTAAATAGGAATTGCTATTTTCCTTTCTTACTATTACCGCGGGCCCAAAATAAACACCTGAAAAGCACTTAGCCGTATTTGCCTTCTGAGTGGGGTTACATAATAATATTAATTCACCAGGAGCGTAACTTGTTGCTTGATGACGTCTGTCATAATACTTCTTTTGGGACTCAAATCGTTTACGTAAATTTTCATAAGCCGCGTCTCGTGCCTTGTTTAGCCTTTCAAGTTTGTCTGTGTTCGCACTATTTACGCAGGGATCTGCGTGAAGCATACTTTCCCAGGGCAGGCGGTCTTCGAACCCATGCATCAGGTATAACGGAATAAATCGACTTGAGTCGCTGCGTGTAACATTATACGTAAACACTGCTGGTTGTAGATAGGTGATCCAGTCATCATGTTTTGGGGTTACAAAATGCTTAATTATACTCTGTAAAATACCGTGACCTCTCTCCTCTAAGCCGGAAGTATTGTGATGATACGCAGTAACAAATTTTAACTGAATACCGAGTTTAGCACTAAGTTATTTAAATACAGACTGTTTAAAATTTTTGGACATCCAAATCTTAATATTATGTGCTCGTAGAGAAAGTTAGCAGCCGTTTGAGCAGTGGTATCGACAACAGGAGCAGCAATCATATAGCGGGTACCAAAGTCCATGCATGATAAAATGTATTTACATTTATTTGCGCCACTGGGAGGGAAAGGTCCCGCGAAATCTATAGCTAGGCGTTCATAAGGGCGACAGCTTGGAAAGGTCTGGAGCTCGCCTTGTGGAAACACTGTAGGGCGCTTGTTTGTTTGACAAGATAGGCACTGGCGACATTTGTCCTGTATAAAGCGTTTCATATAGGGAAAACATGTGCGATTGAGTGTATTGTAATATGTTTTAGTAAACCCAAAATGACCACCACCACACGGGTGAGAATGTAATTGTTCTACTACAGTATGACGTAAGGACTTAGGTATACAAATAATTTCTTACTTCCCCCACCCATCTTATGGTTCCTGTATAAAAGACCATTTTCCAGCACATAATAAAAAGCCTGTCTTTCGAAGGGGGGTTGGGCGTCATCAGCCCTCACAAAAACTTTTATGATTTCTGAAAAAAATGAGTCGTCACGCTGGTGTTCTTCCACATCTATTGATTCATCCTGGAGAAGAAATATACGAGGTTCGCCCAATTCTGGCGATTCGTCGTCCGGGGTGTTGGTTGACTCCCTGCTAATAACGTCGGAAATATTGTATGTACATTTACAATGAACGACCGTGAAATCGTATGAATCAAGTTCTGCACTCCACCGCGAGAGCTTCGAACTCAAATTACGGGTGGTACGCAAATAGCTGACTGCTTTATTGTCTGTTACAATTTCGAAATGTTTCCCAATTAAATAAAACCTAAAGGTTTTGAGGGCATACAGAACCGCTGATAGTTCTAGTTCCATGATGGACAATTTTTCATCCCCTTTTTTTAGTGTTCGACTTGCATATGCTACAGGAAGGAAATCATTATATGAATTTGGCTGTGTTAAAATAGCACCAAGGCCTTTTAGACTTGCGTCACAGTAGACGCGTGTTTCTTTAGAAGGGTCATAGAGTAGTAAAACTGGGGCAGTTATTAAAGCGTGTTTTAAGTTTGTAAAAGCTGTTTCTTGGTCTTCCCCCATACAAATTTTTTTGCCTTTTCCCAAAAGGGACTGGAGAGGTTGGGCCTTCTCCGAAAAGGATGCGACGTATCTACGGACATAGGAACATAAACCTAAAAATCGTTTAACTTGTTTTGTGGTGGAGGGGGTGCGGTAAGTCTTAATAGAAGAAATAATACGGTTACTCAAGCGTTACCATAACGCCCAACCAAATGTTCAAGGGCGAGTTAACCAAGTTTAAATTTGTGTGGAGTAATTTTCAAGCCAGCGTTTTGTAGACACTGAAACAATTGTTCCAGTGTTGTCAACATTTCATTAAAGGTGTGGCCCCAGGTAAATAAATCATCCATATAAAAGGCGAAGTTATCACTTTGCATTCCGCTACACGCCAATTGAACTGTTGTTTTCATCGCTGCTGGAGAAGTAATATGACCCTGACATAAAACATTAAATTCAAAATGACCTAGGTTGGGAATAAAGAAGGCTGTGTACTGTTTACTGTCTTCCGTTAGGGGTACCTGAAAGAATCCTGAACGTAAATCTGCGCTAGAACAGTATTGCTTTCCGCCCATATCGTGCAAGGTGGACTGAATGGAAGGCATGGCAATCGCATCGAACACAGAACGTTTGTTTAAAAAGCGACCGTCTTGAATAAAGCGGTAACTTCCGTCACGCATTTTCATAAGAATAACTGGCGAGTTATAAGGACTTGTACTATCCCGGATTATTCCCTGTTTTTTCAAAGTCTCAATTTGTTTCTTTATCTCTGTTCGCAAATGTACCGGGATAAGATATTGCTGCTTATGGAACGGCGTAGGATCAGAAAGCTTTATCCTATGTTTGCAATTGGTGGCAAGGCCCATGTCATTCTCGGACCAACTGAAAACATTTTTGTATTTTAACAAAAGCTCTAAAAGTTGATATTTCTCATGTTCCTCCAATTGTGGATTAATGTCAAATTTGGATATATCCAGTGGTGGGATATCGTCATTTTCTGATTCTTCCTTTGTTAAATTAATTGTTACAGAACTAATTTCCTGATCCACCGTTGCCAACTCACAAGTTTCCGCGCCACCGATCCGAGTACCTTTGCGAATGATAATTCTATAATTCAATGGGTTGGATACCCAAACAAGTTGTGTAGCAGGGTTGAGTATCGACCTTGGTACAATTGTGCCAGATTTAGCCTGAAAATTTGCATCCGGCTCAGGTAAAGTTTAATTCTGATTTTCTATGTTGACTAATTTTAAAGGGATGAACAAATGTGATCTTGGTTTCACAACAATTCGTTTAGAGGCCACATATTCAGGTTCAACAGTATGTACCAGCAAATCTGCCAACTTAACGGAAACATCAAAAGCTTTCTTCGAATCAAACCGAATGCGGTTGCCTGGGGGAGTGCCAACATGAACGCGGGGATCTTAAATAGGGATGTAACTTACCCCTCCCGATTAATACTATTGATGGTATAGACAGCCCTGAACGAGCAGGTACAAATATCTAACTTATCATTAAAATAAACTCATGATTCGGTTTAGACTGAAGCGAGCAATGTGAAAGGCAGATAGGGGTGTAGACTAGCTTACCCTGTTCGGTTTAGAAATAAGACCAGTAGCTCCTGCTTCTCCGATGATTCCAGATTAAAAGACCTCGTGTCGCTGTCATGCGCACCTATTTAAACCCTCGCTTGGCCTCCCGTCATCTCTTGCCAAAGTCCAGTGTTCTTACCATTTCCTGTGAAATGCTTACCCTACACATTTCTGAGCAGGAGCTGACAAGGTCTACCAGGGTCAATATTTCTTAATCGAACAGGATATGCTACGACTTTATTGACGGTTACCTTAACATCAGAACAGAGCCGTAGATCACCATTATTTTTCTTTACTACCATTAAGGTGTACCCCAATCAGAGTACTGAATAGATACCAAAACTCCCAATTGAACTAAATTATCCAATTCAGCTTTTACTTTCGGTTGTAAACTCTATGGAACATCGTATGCTTTCTAGAATATTGGATCTGCTCCCTCCTTGATTGGTATTGCTGCTCTAATTGTTTAATAAGCTCACAAATATTACCAGAAAAACTTATTTGTGCTTATTTCTTAAGTATTCAACTTTCTGATTAGTAAAACTTGGTTGCTTAGATACTGTTAACAAACAACTGTCCCTAGAAATCGTTAACTGAAATCAAGATTTCCAATCTGGTTATAATTCATCCCACCAGGTCCTTCCTAAAATAGGTGTTTTCAATTTATTTCGGAAAATGTACAAGGGCTATTTTAATCCTCCATTTTCTAACTGCACATCCAGCATAACTCTTCCTACTAATGGTAGTGGTCTCCCATCTGCATTCCGTAAAGTGAGAACACTCTTTATAACTGGAATGTTCCTAAAATTCGTTGTATGGAATTCCTCATCCGAAACAGATACTGCTGCTCCCGTATCCACTTCGAATTGGACCTCTTTAACATTGTACAACAACCTAACCAAACAATTATCAGCTCCACTTCTAGAGCTACTCATTTCAATATCCGATTTTTGTACATATATTTGATTTTTATGTACCTTAATCCCATGTGAAGGTTTACTTGAATTATTATTAAACTTCACAATGTCTAATCTACTTTTCTTATTAATGTACTCCGGTTGTTCAGCTTCCACATTTACAACGTTCAATAATAAACTTTTCATACATGTATCAACATCGGATTTAACCCTAGTTACATAATCATTTCTAATAACGTTGCTATTTTTTTCTTAGAGCACTCCTGAAAACGACCTTTTAATCCACAATCAAAACAATGTAGATTGCAAGCTGGACATTTGTATTTATCATGAACGTTATTACACATTCTACATTTAAAAGCAGCTTTCTTACTTTGCTCACTAACTGTTCTATCTTTTTGTACACGATGTACATTACTGAATACTGTCTTATCTTTTTGATAAAACCACCTCACATCTTGCTATACCATTTCCATGGTTGATCATAAAGATACTACTTTTACAAAATCAAGCTGTGGGTCAGCTAAAAATTTCTCTCTTCTTACTTCACTACGTATGCCAAAAACTAATTGGTCTCTCATAATTTCCTTAAGAAACCTACCCAATGAACAATTAGCTGCTTGATGCTTCAAACGTCTTACAAATTCACATAACGTCTGCAATTTCTCTTGTCTCAACAAATGAAACTTATACCTTCAGCTATGACATTTCTTTTAGGCCTTTGAGTTCTTTGAGTTCGTGTTTTAAGTCCACTTTATGCACAGTAAGGCTAATCGGGACTGGACCTACAGTTTAAAGTGGGATCCGAACCACTTGTGCCTCCACCGGGTATCGAACCCGGGATCCCTTGATTACAAGGCAATGACGCTACCACTGCGCCATGGGGGAGACCCTCTTTTAGGCCTGAAATGAGTTAGTAACAAAGTATATAATTCTTCATATGTCTTGTGTGGCACTTTTGCTGGTGCTACTAAATCACTTAGTATATCGTACACTCCTCCGCCATCTACGGAAAGTAATGTCCAAACTCTTTTATCTGCGGCAATATTATTTTCCAAACAGAATTGGTCAAACCTTTCAATGTATGTTTGAATATTGGCAGGTTCCACATCGAACTGTTCAAAAAAAAAAATTTACATGATTACTAACCTATTTTTATCCTCGTTGCCAATTGTAATAATCTTCAATTAGGCAAAAGTTTAACGAACAAAACAACATTTATTTAACTTATAACTTTATGTTATAAAAACTACATGAAATACATCCAACAAAGAAAAATTACAATCTCTCTCCAACTAGACTTGTTCACAGTATCCTCTAAAATATTTTATCTTTTTCTTAACTTCGATCAGTAGAGATGGGACTTCATTTTATCTTTCATGTTGTCGTAGCTGTTAATTTATGCCTAATCAATTTTTGCAACACCTTCATCAAATTTATCTTTATTGAAATTTGAGAATTGACATATTGCTCTTCTATTTTTTTCTAATGTAAAGGTTGACACTTGCCATGCATTGATCTGATTTTGCGATAGGTACGGTTACATTTGATGAAGGCACGGTAGCAGGGCAATCTGTCATTACATCCAGGAGTGATTCGCTATTCTAGTTGGTTTATTGATAATTTGCGTAAGGCCGATGGAATTAGGAATTGATGGAAAGTATTTTCTCTCCGGTTTGTGTGGCGAAGAAATAGTCTACATTTCTATCTCCTAATACAATCAATTTGTCAACTCTTGGGAAAACTTCAGAGATACTGGTTTCTAACTGTGATAATTTTGTGTAGGATATATTGGGTATTTTTTCTATCCCGATTATTCCCTGAGTTATGTTTCGAATCTTTATCGATATGTTAATAATTTCAACTTCATAGTAATTTTCATAATTGGTGGATGGTGAAGTTTTCCAAGTTACATTTAAGTATTCTCGATGATAAAAGATCATTCTACCTCCACCCTTCGTAGTCCTGTCATTCTTGATGGCCGTGTAACCAGGGATAGTGAAAAAGGACTGGGGCACTTCTTCCGGATGTTTTGTGGGATCTTGATGGAGGTTGAATCTCATATTTCAAAACCATAGTTTAGTCGTCTATTTTTGTCATTGAAAAGTTAAAACCGATACATTATTTGGTGCATATAAGAATATTTTACTACAATATATCACTGGTTTTTAGATAATTTTGTAAACGTGCTGGCCACATCCACGTAGTTGTATTTATTTACTATATCGAGGCACCTCGTGATGAAGACTAATAACTGAGATGTACGTTGGAAGGTTTATGTGACATTAAATTTACTATCGTCTCAGTATAAATTAAAGGCTCGTTATAACGTGACTTGTCAATATGCAATATGCAAAGTAGCCCTCATGCCCACCAGCGACCACTCATAGTTGTTCATGACTTTGGTTCATTAAATAAATTTCCTTCTATGCATCGCTACATATTCGGCATTCAGTAGACCCGTAGTTAGATATTTGGGTGCCCTCCACACCCTTCGCCCACCCGAACTAAAAAGAACTGAATTTTATGTGCGTCCTTCGCAACTTTATTCTCACGCCATTGTTTGGATATTAACATCCTACAAATTTGGAATGAGGTTGCAATGAAAAACTCATCAAAATATAATATAGGTTACATTTGAAGATTCGTAGTTTCCATTTCTGATTTGAAAAAAGTTTAGCATATTTAAGAATATTTCAGTTACTTCTTAGTGTCTTTATCATGACCTGGTACAACAGTGAGGAGTTGAATGGTATTTTTCCTTATAGCAAGAAAATGCAAAGAATAATAACTTTCAGATAACGTTTATTATACTATACGTACTTGAAGCTTTCCAATAAGGTATATATTTTTTTCCATCCACGGAGTACACTTTTTCAAGCACGCAAACCGAGCGCTCAATATTATTGATGTGGATATTAGTATGTATTAGAGTAAAGTACACAAATTACGTCCATTTTTTAAAAATTTCGCACAACATCTACTGCACTACACATGACAAGTAAGTAAGTATTGTTCTATACACGGCAATCATTAAACTAAGGATACACAAGAAATCAATAGGAATGTCAGCCAAACAATATCAGAAAACTTTATTTTCCCAAACCAATACGGAACTTGCCACTGCATAGTTTAATACATACAGATATAGTACTAAGTTCAGGGAGGTTATTTCAGTCGTTTACCGCCAGAGTGTCGGCCGCTTGACGGCCCCTTCATGCAACAGGTCCCGGCAAATTGCGTTACAGGAAGTCCATAACAGAAACAGCTTGTTTTGTAATGTTTCAACTTTTTACAATTACAGTTACAATTACAATTGAAATAAGCAAGTACCTTGTCGGAAGGATGACAACCGTAGGGACATGTCAATATGCAAACGGACATTTCACCATATTGCGCCAGCGCAACGACAGATTTTGCCATAAGAGGGAAAATAACATTTCATTGTGCAAAGGTGCAAAGCTTACTCGCCAGTCAGTTTATCTGGATACTTTAGCGAGGAGAGAAAAGGACTAACTAACAAATCTCTATCAGAATTTTGGAACATGTTATCGGTTACCAAGAACTTTCAAGGCAAGTTATTTTTTGAAAACATTTCCACTCTCGCGAAAATAGTGCTAACATTGCCACATTCTAACGCGGAAACGGAAAGAATATTTTCAATATTAAGTGATACAAAAACAAAAAAAAAGACATGTAAAATGGGGCCAGAATTGTTCAAGACTGCAGGAAATACAGCATCACCAACCAACATCTATCTCTTTCACAGCAGCAGCATGTATGACTTCAAATAACATAATCAACAGTAAACGACTCAATGCTATTCATTAGAGGTGTGCGGGATCCCGAAAATTCAGGACCGGGATCGGGAAAAAATTTCCCGTCCGGATCCCGACTTCAGGAAATGACTTCCCGAATTTTCGGGATCCCGAGCAGTCGGGAAATACCGAATGGTCACTTAAAAAGTTTTTAATTCTCGACGTTTTCTGCATTGTAAGTTTCTGGAACTTATCGGAAATTGTAAGTTTTTTATTCTAGAAATACAAAAACAATCACTTAAAGTGAAAATGACGTGTAGAATTCGAGATTTCCAGAGGTTTGGGAATTTTCTAACATTTCCCGTCCCGAAAATTTTCCGATTTGGTCGGAAATTGCAAAATTTTCCGTCCCGAAAGTCGCAATTTAAAAAAAATTCCCTTCCCGATCCCGTTCCGAACCAAAACATACTGTCGCGCACACCCCTATTATTCATTAAGGCAAGAAATTACAATACCGGACCCTTCTGTAATTTCTATGCTACGTCTTATACTCACGAAATAATTAGTCGTGATGATTTATCTTAAGTTAACATGTTGGGGTGAGGTGAAAAAATTGTTCATTGACGTGTAGAAGTTGTAAAATAAGTTTTTCAATTCTCGCAATGATTCACCGTATACAAGTATGGTAGCCATATTTGTTGATATGAACAATTCACGTTCGCAATTAGTTACGCTGTCCACAGATTTGCCACACTGTTGATTTCATACTTGGAGAGCATGGATCGTGTATGAATGGCTGAAGAGAACAGTAACAAAGTTGTTAATGTTGTACAGATTGTTAGGTGGAGTGTGCATGAGGTTGGCCGTGGGCTAATTAATATACTTATGGTTTCGGTATATTGCCCAAAGAAGGTGCTTATATGTGACAGCGACAATCACTATGTAGAAGAACATGTGGAGTGTGGACTGATTTGATTGCAGGTAAGTTTGGCAACAGTGCATCGATCGTAAAACTGCAGGATACGAAAATGGCGTCTTTGATGATGAACGTTTTCCGTTAAAGTGCTACGAAAATAAGAATTTTTTATCTGTTCGTAATCACAATTAGCGCAAAACCATTCACGGATAGCACCTCTGACCATTCTAGGTAAGGTTAGGTTATGTTAAGTTAGGCAAGGCAAATATAGTTAAAATTTGGGGTCGAAAAACCATGCACGGTTAGCCAAACAAACCATTGACGGATAGCCCCACGATCCATTCAGGTAAAGTTAGGTTTGATTAGGATAAGCAAACATAGTTAAAATTTGGGTCGTAGTAATATCAGGAATGTATATTTCGTTCTTTAGGTATTGGAAATACAAAATCTTCCTGTGAATAATGAGCAATCGTGCCGATCACGGGCAACTCAATTTAACTTATTTTGCAATTTCTACACGTGACCCCCAAATTTTAACTTCAAATTCGTGATTAGGAGGCCTCAATTAGTGAGTATGCGAAATATTACAAAAATCGGGTAGGGGTCCTGTATTGTAAATTCGCTCCTTCATTAATTGTGGAAGCACCAAGCAGAAAGATTTAGTAAGTAAATGGGTATATTTTATCTTCTGTTTTGCATGCTCATGAGGTGTTGATTTTTTTAGTCACTTTACTTGGCGTAGGGACATTTGGTCAGTTGTAGGGATATTACCGAAAAATGGTTAGCAACACTGTCGGCTACCAGACGTAGTGAGTATACCGTACCCTCATGTTCACTTATGTTTGCGTTTATCAGTACGCGTGTTTTTATACTGTGTTGTTGAGTTCATCTGCTATTCAGTGCTAGTGCTTTATTGTGTGTTAATTGTTATTCATTCATTAGTTATGCCACTAAGCAAATATAGTCTTAAACAAAGAGTTTTTATGTACGATAATTCCGTGAAAACGAATTCTTGCAGGAAAGTGCTCAGGCAATTACGAGAGACAGGATCTCTTGGACGTAAGAAACGTGTTGTATTGCTGTTGAAGGAGGTCATTTTGAACATCTCTTATAACACAGGAGGTTAGTGATCATCATTATTATTACTTTTAAATATCAAACTCTTTCGGTTTCCTTCATGCACGGGGATGCTGTTTTCCCGTTCTGTCAACTGAGGATAAAGTAGCGATGTCTAATCTAAGATTAGATGTTCGAAATAAGGTACCAGAAATATTTGTATTTGGGAGGACACCTTTTCCAGCATCCTTGCGACAAGGTACGTGCTTATTTCAATTGTAATTGTAACTGTAATTGTGAAAACTCGAAACATTACAAAACAAGCTGTGCCTGTTACGGACTTACTCTAACGCAATTTGCCGGGACCTGTTGCATTAAGGGGCCGTCAAGCGGCCGACACGCTGGCCGTAAACGACTCAAATAACATCCCTGTAGTTACAAGTAATGAAAGCAAATAAGAAGAATATAATTGATAATAATAAAATATGCGTGGCACCGTAAGCATTTTGTTTTAACTTTTTCATTTAACAGTTCCGGGTATGGGAATAATGTATATCTAGAATTAACACAACATATCTTCTTGTCGGGTTTTTACATTTATCTAAAATGATCCAGCCAGTGTCAAAATATTCATATTGAATCCAGCCAGATAGTGGAATGGAGCAGATTAAGTGCCTATGCTTTATAAGAATTCTCGTAACTGGGGAAAGCATCAATCCATGTGACTATAACTTTTAGCAGGCGGCCTTGTTAGAACGGGCTACAGTTTGTTCTCTGGATCTTTATAGACCAACACATGTTCTTCATGTTCTTCAATGCTTAATCTTACACAAAAAAACGGGTGTGCAAATTTCACCTAGGGTCTACTTGACACCGTGCAACGAAACCCTTCCGAAGTCAGAGCACAACTCTTAACCACAAAAAACCTGTATATTACTGCTCATTAGCTCACTAACTAACCATACTTATCGGTAACAATTTAGAACCTACCATTTTCTGCAGCTTTTATAAAACATTGGAATCTCCAAAAAACTTCCCGTGGGAAAAAATAACTTCAAACGCCCAAGGGACATATAAAATGCAATATTTACTCTTCAAAGTCTCGCAGTTGACTGGTATCGACCCATTTCTAATGTTAAGACCTGTGGCAGTTGTTCCCAGTTCATACCAGCTGAAAAACCCTGGTAGGTGAAATTAGGCTAATAGGCGAAATCTGGCTACTTTCCCCTATTTATGTAGGAAATGTAAATTAACAAAAGCGTTCTTACTTTATGTGGCATTATTTGAATTTATATTTCCTGTCAATAATAATGCAATCTCCTCTTGTTTCGGTTAGTCTATCACATCAACAGAACCATAAATTAAGATAATTGAACAAAACTGTACTTGAGAAACTACGGTAGATAAACGCAGGTCAGGTCGATTTCCACTTCCCCCTGTCAGCTACACTTCCCCTGTCAGCTACCAGTTACGGGAAAAAGTGCAACTGGGACGCGATAAAGGTACTTGTAATAGTAGAGAGAAACGCCATTGTCCAAGTGAAATAATGGAAGTAAAAAATGTAAAGCTGGTGCGATGTAAAATGCTACATCGATATATCATTAAATACTCCATTGCTCAATTACTTTATCGCTAAATGTTAGTATATATTATTAATTTTGTATTGGACGTGTATAAAGATTCTAAACAGTCAGTGGTGTTCATTTCATATACTTCTGTCTAGGGGTGGGTGGTCAGCTGACATTCAACATTTTGGCCAACATGTGTGGTGTGAAGAGGAGGATAATTTTTCATTATATTGCAGTTAGTTTAGTTAAATTAACATTTTCTCAATCAATACATGGGTGTTGTTTGATTGGTACTCGATGTTAAGTTCCTAAATAATGAATTCTTCCAACAAGTGGTTCGGTTCCATCGCCAAAACATTTTAAGCGGTTAGAGGGTGCACGAAACTGCATCAGATGAGTTACTGTGATCGTGTATCCTAAGAATTTAGCAATTTTACTCTAAATGCACGGCCAGGAAATTAAGCGAGTTTGATAAGTTCGCGCTGTTGTCACGTCGGAGCACAACTCCGTGTGTTTGGAGGTTTAAGAGAATGAAAGATCTCGTTGTAGAGTTGGTCTCTGTAATACATGTGATACAAACTGACAGCATATTTTCTCGAATGGTCCGGTAATACACAAAAGTGCCCTGGAGAGAGGTCGGTCTGACGCTCGAACTAGGCAACGCAGCCCGGTTGACGTTGCGACACAATTCACGGGAACCAGGGACATTTGCCGCTATCGCTTTTCTTTTCCGTGGCGCCAGCGCAATTTTCCGAGACGCCTACTTTCATTGCTGTGCTTTTAATCTAATCGCTAACTTAAATGGCTTATTTACGTCACATGAATTTTTATCTCGGAATCAAATTGGCTACGGAGGAGAGAGAATTCGGAATGTTTATATGGGAGGATAGCCACATCCTTGCTCAAATGGTATCGACTTCTCTCCTACAAATCTATTACAACTTAAAATTAAAAACCATTAAAATAGATAGATCATTATATTGACTATGAAAGTAACTTCCGACTTCCTTTACTCTCCCGATGATACAATTTTGTATCATCAGAGTAAGGTCGTACTGCACGATAATACCATATGGTATCATGATGCTGATTACGAAATCAATGTGCTTTTTGGACCTTCATACTCTTATGATGGGGTGGAAACTCTGACACAGGTCTGGCGCATGCCTGGGAAATTCACATTGATGACCAAATTCCCACCCTCTCCCCTCCCCCCTCCGCAACATATCCATGCCACATTTCCGAACAGAGTTTCACATTTTCGCTCATTATTCAACTTGTATGGCATCTAGGAATATAAAACATGTGTCATTCTCTTTGGAAATGTCCATTCTTTGAAAAAAATACTAAGGTTTGTGTGCCTTCTCCCTAAAATAGCAGGAAAAAAGGGGGCAAACTACAGATTTTTATGTTGTTTTTTTTTTCATTTGAAATACGGGTGTCACACCACCCAAACCCTTCCTGTGTTCGATGTTCTAAAATGTACACTGTTAAGTGCTCTGATGTTTTAGCTGCAAATCAATACTTATCCGAAGTAGATTGCTCCCATAGTGCCCGAGGTATAACAATTTTTCTCCAAAATTGCAAATTACCTATTTATCTTAAAAATATATAATAATCACATTTTGGATTATTATTCAACTTGTATGGCACCCAAGAACATTAAAGCTGTTTCATTCTTTTAAGAAATGTCAATTCTTTGAAACGAATAATAAAGTTCACATTTTCTCTCCAAAATAGCTGTAGATTTTTTTTTTCATTGAAATTCGGAGGTCGCGACCCCCAAACCCCCCTTCCTCGTTTCGGCGTTCTGAATTGTACACGGTTGCATGCTCTGATGATTTACCTGAAAAACTAAACTTATCCGAAGTAGATTACTCACATAGTGCCCGAGTTATAACAATTTTCCTCCAAAAAATGCAAATTAACCTACTTTTTGGCTTAATATTCAACTTAGTAGGAGATACGGGAGATAATGCCTAACAATACACCCTTTTAATTGACATTAACGGGTTTTTAATTCATTACCGAGGGTGACGCTATTGTTAATTAATCAAGCGCCACGTGTACGGGGAGGGGGAGGAGATGAGTCATGGGTGCCTCATGCTCACGTGGGAGTTTGGAATTAATGGTTTTCTATTCGTGCACAAAAGATACTATTACGGAGTCCGTTTTCGTCCTTTTGCATCTCCCATTTATGCTTTTTTATATGTGTTTCAGCCGGATATGTGTCACGGATGATTTATACAGACGTGGAGCTTGGTTTTAAGGGTTTTCCATTAGTTCATGAATAATACTATTATGGTACACGGTTCCAGCATATTCTAACCCAAGGAACCCAGTTCCGGGCTATTCTAAGCCCATTGATTTCTTCAGGCGAGGTTTGCAGGCGTCGATGACGTCATGAGTGGCCATTTTGACATCAATGCTGGATCATATTAGGTATAATTAAGGATTTGGATTTATCCGGATTCATCCGGCCCAGATGGGATCTGGGGTAGAAGATATTATAACACAATATATGGCGTTAATTATGTTCGCTTTAAAAGCGAATAAATTGAACGATGTAGTCTATATGAAAACGAAGTATACGGGCAGAATGCATGTTATTAATAATAATTGCTCTTAAAATAGGAAAGAATACGTTGACCGCAAGACCCCTCTACAAGGTTGCAGACGAAATTCGCCCAGAAAAGAAGAATATTTCCCCCACCGCCAACTCCTAACCGCGAGGGTTTGCCTCTGGCTGAAGTGAGAGAAAGGGTCTCCACTGTCAGTTCCCGCGGTCCCCCTAGCGGAACTGTATGGAATAATAATTTGTAATGGAAGTCATGTGCCGCCAATATTTTAACACATTTGTATTGATTTTTTGAGGATCCAATTTTTTTGAGGAAGTAACTTAGGCGGGTTTTTCTTCCTCCTTTCGTAACATTGTAAAGACTATTTGACCTAAAGGAATTTGGTTGAACTAGGAACAATCAGGTCCAGTGTCTTCAGGTTAAAGTGGGTGCGATCCACTATTTGCCCTTATTTCTAGGTTTCGAAACACGGACCCTTTGATTATTGCTTTATAAGATACATGCTGGTTGTTAATGCATATGTTTTACGTAAGATTGGCCAGATTTTGACTCTTAGTGACTATATTCACATTTTTCGCGTACTTTTACTCAGAAGTCAAACATCCTAACTCAGATAACAAGCAGCAACAAGGATAAACAGAAACCAACATGGAATTCAGAAAGGGACATCAATAGCCACAGCCATAGCAAAAATAATAGGTAGTCAAACAAGCTAACTCAGATATCAAGCACCAACATACCTCAGACATCAAGCAGGAACAAGGCATGGAATAGAATAAAACAGAGCATGCTTATGGAGAAACTCAACATCACAGGAATAAAAGGGACAGCCAATGCTAATTACAGTACAGATTTCAAATTACAGAAATAAGCTACACCATACATAGCACATGCGAATAAGGAATTAACAACATCAGCAGTAAATACTTATATCTGCTAAAACAACTAAGCGACTATAGTTAATCATAAAAATACATATTTTCACGAACTAATTTACCTCTACGTTAATAATAATGTACTTGCAGAATACTAAGGCTTCACAAGGAAGCACTCAGAACAAAGTACAGCCTGCAGTATAGGGCATCATGCAAATTATTCTTCAGGGGAGCTTCATAGATCAATAAGACAATAGCGATTATTCTAAGTACTGCAACTTGACCGAAAATAGGAAACCAACAGAAGAACAACAACACAAGAAGGAAGATAATTGCTACCACTACAGCAGACACTCAATATCTCAAAGGACCATGCAAAATATTCTACTACAATCTGTTTCGTAACATATAAAACTGCTAAGTTCCTAAAAAGTATCCAATCAATGAAAGAAAACTGCTTGAAAAGGGAGACCTCTACAGTCTCGCAGAATTATACGAAAATAACAGCAAAACTTGGAAGCATACACACTCAATAGTGCTCAATATGCATACACTTCACATGCAATCCCATGAAAAAGGCACATAGCAGACTCTCAGCTCAGTTCTCATCACGTGTACCCCCAACACACAACCACCACACTCTAGACACTTCAATCAGGAGAACGGCAAAAGTTTACCCATAAGTGCTAACTTCAATAAATAAATCGGAGAACACTGACTCTGGATATCTCAGGGCTTGCTGGGTGAATATATATATATATATATATTATATATATTATATATACACAATAACATGCATAATATAAAAGAGCACACGCAGAGAAACACAACGCCCTTGGTTTCATGTATCTACTGCACATAGGAACGAAGATATGGCCATGTGAAAATATGTAAACAAACTAACAAGTGGCCCACTTGTCCGTCAGTAACACGGCATGTAAGGTAAGACTTCTCCGGTGCCTGACAGAACTGCCTTTACGTAGAGCAAGTTTTGATAGCAGGTCCACGAGATCGTGTTAGTTCATAGCAAGCAGTCGTAGTGGTAAGAGCGAAGATTATGGTGTTCACAAACATAGAAAAAGCGGACATGATCCTGATTTATGGGGAATGCCGAAAGAATGCCTCAGAAGCCTACCGTGTGTACGCAGAGAGATATCCGGACAGACGACAGCCATCTCGACGTCTGTTTGGTAAGTTATTTATTAAATTAAGAGACACCGGAAGTGTAACACCACGAGCACGTGTGCGGAAGAAGCCAACTACAGGTGAGGCAGGTGGAACAAATGTTCTCGCCGCTGATGCTGTGTATCCGCACGTTAGCTCCCGTGAAATTGCCAGGGATGCTGGGATGAGTCAGCGAAGTGTATTACGCATTCTGCACACACACAAGTTTCACCCATATCATATCTCCCTCCATCAGGAACTTCACGGGAATGATTTTGTGGACCGTGTTCGGTTCTGCATATGGTTCTTACGACACGACACACCCGATTTGTCACGTATCCTCTTCACTGACAAGGCAACGTTTACCAATCATGGAAATGTCAACCTAAGGAACATGCACTATTGGTCGGTGACAAATCCACATTGGCTTCGCCAAGTGGAACGCCAGCGCCCATGGAGTGTGAACGTGTGGTGTGGTATAATGGGTGAACATCTCATTGGCCCTTTTTTTATAAAAGGGACACTGAATGCTGACCGATACATACAGTTTTTATAACATGAACTGCCTGTACTATTGGAGGACATACCACTTCAGACAAGGAGGGACATGTGGTACCAACATGACGGGTGCCCAGCTCACAGTGCAAGTGCGCTACAGCATGTGTGGAAAATACATTTCCAAATCGTTGTATTGGACGTGGAGGGCCTGTCAAATGGGCGGCTCGTTCCCCAGATTTGACACCGTTAGACTATTTCCTGTGGGGAAAGCTGAAGGACATTGTCTACCGGGATGTGCCAACAACTCCAGAGGATATGCAACACCGCATTACTGCGGCCTGTAGGGACATTCCCTACGAGATGCTACATTCTGTGCAACGATCTTTGCGTGGGCGCCTCGTTGCCTGTATCGCAGCTGACGGCCACCACTTTGAACACACACTTTGACAGGTTTTCGCTTCTTACGCAGTGGTTCTTCGACATACTGTCATGGTCATTTTCATTATGTCAAATACATGGTGCTGACGATGTCTACTGTATTTTTTCTTCCTTTAACACGTTCTGTCTTCATCTTGTCTAATGGCTTCCGACATCTCATACTTGTACATGCCGTGGTACTGACGGTCAAGTGGGCCACTTCTTAGTTTGTTTACATATTTTCACATGGCCATATCTTCGTTCCTATGTGCAGTAGATCAATGAGACCAACGGCGTTGTGTTTCTCTGCGTGTGCTCTTTTATATTATGTATGTTATTGTATATCGTTCCATTTAAAAAAATATGACTTTGCTCCAGATGCCCCATTTGTCGATATTTTTCAACCCACCCCATACCTCCGATTTACGAGCCCCATTTGATATTATTGTTTCCCGCAAACCTCACTTCGCTACTGTTTCTGGTTTCTTCGCTATTTCAAGTGGTACTTTTAGGTGCCTCACGCGGTATATGTTTACTATAAACTTATCATAAGAAAGTCTGTTAGCACACAAGTCTTTAACCATTATCATTTACGTGCATTTACATTTACCTCACACGTGCATTCAGCACTTCTGGACTCGAAGGGGGACAGGGACCATTCAATTTATTCCTCGCAGTGAGGTACCAGGGGGGGGGGGGGGTAAGGGGACCTATTTTTATTTAGGGCCTTGGTCGCTGCTGACGTCACGGTTTCCCCTGTAAGATAGAGTAGTATGCGCGTGGTACCCCCAACCACAGCTGGGAACTGGCTGTAGCCAACCGGCACCTCCGACGAGCGGGCGCTGGGTAAAGGATTAAAGGATACCGCGACACCCCCCGGCGCTAGATGGGAATTGGCAAGCCAACCGGTGTCTAAGGAGGTCCTGGTGCTCCCAGACAAGCCGGGCAGGTAGAACCTGAGCACATATCAGCCAAAGCGATTTGGCCACATAGTTATGTTGTGCTAGGCTCTTCTTCTTATTTCTTCTTCCCTCCTTCCTTTCTGGGATGGCTGCTGGGCTTCTGGCTGGAAAGTTTGTTTACCTGTATATTCGCCAGTTGATATCAGGGAGCCAACCAGCCCTGGCCCAAAACCATGGTAACGGTTGAAGTTTTTGCGTGCGATGACATGTAACCGGCCAAGTGAATGCATCACTTCAACGTTAAGTCACGTGAAATGACAAAACGACAGTGTTGCAGTATGCAGATATTAAACACCAGAACAAGAACAATGTCTAGATGAGGATGTGTACTACAGGCTATGGAAAAGGTGATGCGATAACCACTAACGCCGTCAAACGGTTGGGCGGGAACTTTACGTCACATACCATGAAGAAGTAATAGGATCTGAGCTGATTATGTCCTTTGCGATTAGTCCACTCAGAATTAGTTCACTTCATCAAATGATTTACTAAATCTCATCAATTTACATTGTCGAATTCATTATTTGAGTTTTTTTTTGTTTAGGTACAACATCTTCACCGAAGAGAAAATTATGCTCATTTCTTTGTTTTCCTTGACCCTGTACATCCAGGGTCAAGGAAGTCAGTAAGTAATAAGGTGTGTTATATACAGTGTACGTACAACTATAGATTGAATTGTATCTTCTCCAAATATGATGTATAAAGAAACAAACTGCCGGAGAACTAAGTGAGGTGAGTGTACAATTTTATATTACTATTATAGTGGAACCACAAACAAAGAAACCTGCGCAGACTCGCCACTCCTGTGCACCGTACTCCAGTGTGGAGGGGAGGGGGAGAGTGGAGCATGCTCTCTTATAGTCCGAGTTGAACGGAAGAGGAGGAAGGTTCTTTTTCTTGTGGTCGCTCTTGTAAGTAAGGGGAACTGTGATTGGCCATTCATCTATTTTATCACTTCTTCATAATCTCAATTGACTTAAATGGCCGGAAGAGCAAAGTAAATTTATCAAATATAAATAGAAACACGTACCGTTTAATAAATAACCAAAATGGAATGAAAAGTTAGCGGTTTGTATTTTTATTGCTTTATGTGAATATGTAGGGAAAAAGCGAGAGAGAATTATACACTGTCACGTACACAAACTGCGTTGCTTTTCTTTGAAATAAAGGACCATAGATGTCAGCATGCAAGAGGAACAACGGTTATAAAAGATGCTGCATAAATAAGTTTGGAAAGTGGGTGAGAGATGGCACCACCCACGAGAACTTATACGATTGTAAATAGAGACAACGGAAAGAGCAGATGTGATGAAATAACGATTGTATATATTAATACTAATTATAAGGAAATAAATAAATAAGTTTAAAATAATAACAGAATATAAATAAGGAGAAAAGGGGAATTATCATTCAGTAATGACATAAGCGATTAATATACAAAAGTAAAGAAGTCGAATTGCAATTTCGATTTTGTGTCTATTACAGTTCCCACGAACTGAGAGTTTCGTGCGGTTTTTGGGTTGTTTTCCCCAGGTGTAGCGCCATTTCTCGGCAGCACCCAAGCACATTTGGAGGCGCATACATTGTAGCTCCAAGTTAAGGTTAGCGCCGGCCAGGCGGCGATCTTAAACTAACCCCTTTCTCTTTGTTTATTTGAAAGATCGATAATTACGTCAATTGGTATAAAGGGATGCCAAAGAAACGAGGAAAGAGAGGAGGAATAAAGATGTAAATATATAGAAGAAGGAATATTAGCGATTATAAAAAGAAGAAGCTTTATTAATTGCAAGAAGAAGGCAATTTAATTATTAAATACAAAGAGAAGAAGATTCATTAATCATAAAGAAGAAGATGCCATATTAATTATAACAAGAAGATGCCATATTAATTATAAGAAGAAGATGCCATATTGATCATAAGAAGAAGAGGCTATAAGAAGAAGATGACATATTGATTATAAGAAGAAGAGGCTAGATTAATTATAAGAAGAAGATGCCGTACTGATTATAAGAAGAAGATGCCATATTGATTATAAGAAGAAGAAACCCGAAGAAGATTGGTTAGAATTAATAAAAAATAAAAATAGAAGAAAATTACTGTATGAAAAGACTTCAAAAGTTATTTAATATTTGTACATAATTAATCAAGAATATAGTACGAATTGTACCCTCAGTAGTGGGTTAAATCTGTTGTTTCTTTCCATATATTTGTAGCGTTAGTAACCCTGATCTGTGCCCAGAGGTACCTAATTGTCTCTCGCCTGTGCTAAGCTGGTAGGTGTTTACGCGAGGGACGTGGCAACACCAAATACAAAGAAATGGTAGGCGAAGTATTTACCAGGATTATACTCCCTACATTCCTGCTCATAATAAGGAGTCGAAGGTATCTTGCTTAAGGATCTTTCTTCGATGTAAACCTAAAAGTTGACTTTTCAGATCACGTACATAATCTTCTGGGCAGAAATGCGCACTGCAGATTTTAGCATTAGCATGATTCACGTTAGCGTTTCCACACGAATCCAAAGCTCGGTAACCGAAGAATCCTTTTGAAAAACGTATATAACGTATATATTATGTTCAACGTACTTGAAAGATGTATCTTGTGCTGAACTAAAATAAATAATAATAACAAGTGGTGTGCGGTATCTCGGAACGTCGGGACCGGGATAGGAAAGAAAAATTCCGTCCCTATCACGACTTCAGCAAATGACTTCCCTAAATTTCTGGATCCCGAGCAGTCGGGAAATACCGAATGGTCATTTTAAAACGGTTATAATTCTTGACGTTTTCTACATTGCAAGTGTCTGGAACTTATCGGAAATTGTTAGTTTTCATTCCAGAAATGCAAAGAAAATCACTTAAGGTGAAAATGAGAATTTGAGATTTCCCGACTAGTCGAGAAATTGCGAATATTTCCCGTCCCTAATGTCGGGATTTAAAAAAAAATCCCGTTCCGATCAACAATATTCTGTCCCGCATAACAATAAGTACCTATCTATATTTATTTTCAATTTGTCTGAAGATACAAAATGTAAATGGGTGAAAATGCTCAATTGTGTACTCGATTTCGTGTGTTTAGTTTCTGGCATGGTTTCCTATCTGCATAGTGCAACACTAGCGCATAGATTTGGAATTCATTTCATGGATAAATTCACCTCTTACCGTCGTTTCGTCATTACGAGTAAACAAGGGATTGGCCCAACCTATACTTCTAATAACCGTGGAGCCAACTGAGATCCCGGTCTCGCTGTGCTGGCTTTATACCCGCGGTGGCGCATGGGTGGCGAAAATCCTAACTATGAGTACGCGTTGCCAACTCACTTTTTGTTTAACTCTGGAAACTATCATGGTTTGACCTTGAGAGATCACTAGATGCACGTTCTACCATAACTAAAACTGTGTGCTTTCAGACAATACAATTAATAATCAGTCACGTAGGACTCTGCAATACTAAACAGTAAATTTAACAGTGTAAATGACATTAATTAATAACGTTTACAGAACAAGTTAAATTAAAAGTCAAAGGCGTATGCCTCGCGGGGTCATCCCGCTCAACTCTTTCAATTGACATGTTAATTTAAACGGAATATTCTGACCAAGCAGGATCTAATAAAGTGTTAGTGATGACCACGCAGGGTCTATTAGGAAATGGCGACCAAGCACCCTGCAAGTTGTATAAAATCACCTAATTGTTTATTTGAAAATGCTCTATCAATTTACTTTGTGTACTGAAATATAGACTTTAATTTTTCGAAAATGACGATGGAAGTTGTGAAAGTACTTGAGTAATGCAAAACAGGCATATGATTAGTGCTTTAAATTAGTGTCGTTACAAAAAGCAATTAAGTCGTTTTATATATGGTGATTACTCTGATTTGAACTTACTTATACAGCACTATCAGGCTGTATGAAATTTTTATGCATCTTTTTAGACCTGTTGCAGGCAGGCTGTGCTAATCACTCCGCCAAAGAGGTCGACTATACTTACGTACTTACATACATACATACATACATACATGCAAATAAAACCTTGTGACGTATTAGACGAAATAATATTTAACAAACGTGTCGCGCTACGTCCCAAGAGACCACCGGCCTGCTATGGATGTTCTTTGTGAGTGCAATAAAGACTTTCAAAAATAATGAAAAATTAACAATAACCTGGACATGACCAAAGTATGCAACTAATGCCAAATAATACTTTCTGCTTCTGACCAAGTAGAACGAAAGGTCCCGCAAAAATACTTGGAATATATTATTATTATTTCTTCCCAAATAATGAAAGAAAAGGTTGGTCGGTTCAAATTTTAGATGATGATGCTCTGGACAATTCTCTGATAACTCAACATGGTGCCTTCTAAAGAATGGGAAACGCGAGAGAACTATGTTGAAAACTAAATTGAAATATTATCGCAAATCCTTCTTGCGCAGGTCACAAACATGGACGTCCGCAGGATTTTTTCCAGGGAGGGGCAAGGAAGGTATTTTTTTTCAGAGGGGACAAACGAAGGCAAATTTTCCACAAAAATAGTGTTGTTCCCTAAAAAAACATTGCTTAAATTTGAATTTATGGTGTTCATGCAATAATTAACACATATTATTGTGGATAAAATGAAATTATAAGTATGAAATACATATTGTTGACTTTCATTTTCCAGGGGGACCACGTCCCCCTTGCCCCCCTTCCGGACGCCCATGGTCACAAACAGCAGTGATAAATAACATTATTTATCGGAAGAGGGAGACAGGAAAGAGGTAAATTTTGAATGGTGCGTGTCTTGGCTAGTAGAAGAATAGAAGTTGAAAGATGTCCCTGAAAATCCATCCCTAAATTCTAGTGCTTATAAATACTTTGCGATTTTTAACGCATGTATAATGAGACTGTCTCAAATACTCAAATTATAATGTTCAATGTTAATGTCATTTTATGTTCTTAATGGTATTTTGACTTATTACATGTGTGTTGCATATATTGTTTTATCTCCTTCTCACTTTGTACAAAAATTATTTGTATGTAAATGGAACAACAAGAAATCAAATTGCTTTAACTGTAGTAACAGAAATAAATAAGTAACTAAAAGGTTATGGAAGCCGTAACATTTCGTGTGCCTGTACTGTATTTACTTCAAAAATAGCAATATTATTTCCACGGATAATGGCCCTGCAGGGGCAAGCACAGCGTCAGTTATCTGAGTGAGCACGTACATATGTATACATATGGTTTGATTTGAGTTCTGTACTTTAGAGAAGCTCTTCTTTCAGTTTTGGCTAATCGCGACGATAGTGATGAGCTATAATATGATGGAATTAATGAAGGAACATTCACAAAGAACATCCATATCAGGCCGGGGGGTCTCTTGTGGCGTAGCGCCCTGTGCTAATCACTCCGTCCAAGAGGTTGACTATACGGACATACATACATACATACATACATACATACATACATACGTACGTACATACATGCAAATAAAACCTTGTGATATGATGTAATATGGATTTGTATGGCGATTTTGGAATCTATCGGTCATCTTTCCCTCAAACTCCTATATTTTAGTTCTGGGGGAACGAAAAAAAATGTGTTTTGTTCCTCGGTGTTAACAATATCCATTACCTACACGTTTGTTACATATTATTTCGTGTAAAGGACCTTACGTGATTGAAAGTACCTGTTTGTCATGTTTTATGTTCATGTTTACCATTTTAATCTCTTTATGAAACACTAATATTAATACGATTACATATTTTCCATTTACTTTCATATGTCAATGAAATCTTTCCTGGAAACATAAATTTCCAGACATCGCTCATGGTTTAACCCTCGCTTCAGCAC
Source organism: Lepisma saccharinum (assembly GCF_977018435.1). Lineage (NCBI taxonomy): Eukaryota > Metazoa > Arthropoda > Insecta > Zygentoma > Lepismatidae > Lepisma > Lepisma saccharinum. The sequence goes on from NC_139238.1 coordinate 51,698,927, forward strand.
GTTTCTTATATTGCTATTCGACTTGATTGTATGAAATGGATAATCTTGGAGTTTATTTATATATTTATTATATAAAATGTTGAACCATATAAAAAGTGTAATGAACGTAAGGAGCATTATTGCTGAAATTTTTTTAAAAAAGAATTGGTAAATATGATGTAATTCACTTGGGAAAGAAATACCGACTTCCCCCCAAAAAAATATCCGAAAATGGCTTTTTGAGCGATTGGGATACACAATTTTGACCTTACAATTCTCTATGATGGAATAATATTTGGAATATTATGCACAAATATAATTGTAACCTATAATGTGCTTAACATCACAGATGTTTTCTCATTGTCATAGGACTTATCAGAGCTGAGATAAAAAAAATTACCGCTGATGCTTACGAATGGAGAAAATTACGCCCGCCATGATAAAAAAGATGTTCGCCATCTTGAAAACAGTGACAGTAAAAATAAAATAACAGTGATTCAGAACTGTCAACATATGAGTCTCACACCACACAAAATGTATACAATTTACAGCACTTGATCTCCTGAACCGTGACCTTGATGCTATATATAAATGGTGTAAACGTAATGGTCTTGTAATTAACCCTAGTAAATGTTGCTTAGCATTAAATCGTTCTAGCACTACCTTAAATGAAATTCAAATAAATATGTTATCAATTAATATTAATGATGTGAGGGTGCCACACTGCACAACTGTTAAGAAATTAGGTGTGATATTTATTCAGAAACTTGACTGACGAAACCACGTAACGTCTCAGGAGTTCAAACGCTTATGGTATACTTAGATCACTCTATAAATCATCGCACTTACTTTCGACCAGTCGCGGCGAGTAGGGGGGGGGGGCGAGGGTGGCAGTTGCACCCCAGTTTCGCCACTTTTGCCCCCGCACTATGCTCAATCTTATCTATGAAGGGAAATGTACTGTCTTTGCCCCCCCGTTTTGGGACCCAATCGCCACCAATGCTTTCGACTGATGTTAAATTGAGTCTTTTGCAAGCTCTCCATCTTCCCATTTTCGATTACTATGACGTTGTTTACGGTGTTAATTTAACAAAAAAGAATGCTAAAATTGCACATAAAAGTACAGAACTCCTGCATACGTTTTGCATTTAGCTTTATACGAAGGGATCACATATTGCCTTACTTAATGGTTCAATATGACATGACGCAGAAAACTACACCTGGCCTGCACAATATTTAAAATTCTGTAAACAAAAACACCGACATAATTATACGACAGACTCTAATTTAGGTACGACATACACAACTATGCGACTAAACACTCTATGAAACTTTCTCCAGACAGATTTTCACGCTTGTTAATCCTGTCATCTTTCAAAGCTGCTTCTGCATATCGGAATGCGCTGCCACCAGTTGCTACCTCGTGTGCGACATACAACAGCTTTAAAAAAGTAGTAACAAAAGTACAGTACTTCTAGATGAGCAGGGACAGAGCCTCAGTACATATGACTAGGTTCAGCATGCTTACGTTGAAATCAAAACAAACATACACAAACAAATGAGCAGATTTGAACTCAAAACGAACATTTTGAAGTGTGTGAATGAGTAAAATTGTCTTTATCTTTTTATAGTGTTAATTACTGAAATATTTAGAAGCGATAAATGTAATCGAATACTTATGTTATAATAGTATTGTATTTTTGTTTGTTTTATTGTATTAGATTTTGCGGGTTAAGTGGTAGAGCAGCCACAGGCTAAACTTCGCCCATGAATAAAGAATTTCTAATTCTAATTTCTAATTCTAAAAATGGTCAAGGAAACAGTGTTGTACCACTTGATGTGGATTGACCTTTAATCTATTAAATTTTCTTTCATCCACTTATCACTTATCATCACCCACTCCCGTCGTCCCAATTAGGAAAAGTAGCAGACATGGGACGTAAATTAACTAAATGAAAACAATTCAAAAGTTCTTTGCTATAATTGCAAAACAGTCACGCTCAAATTTTCTGTTCTGAATAGATAGTCGGTTATATCAATTAGTTAGTTGCTAATTTACATGTTAGTATTTATTTCAGATTCTGTTACTGTCTTTTTAATAATCTACAATTTGTTTATTCATAATTAGCACACAATAGGTTAGAGAAGTATTAGTATTATATCAATTAATTTGTGATTATACTTCCCGTCTGCGCAAGACAAAAAACTGCTTCGTGTAGTTACAAATTACTTCAAATTGCTTAACCATGTAAAAAGTTAAGTAAATACATAAATCGTCTTTTTCTATGAAATTCAATCTTGGCCTCATACTAAGCACCGATCCCCACAAGCACTCCTTGATAAAAGATCCTGGGGACATCTATGATCTTTTCAGAAAGCTCATCAAGTAGAAAACAGGATCTTGAAACAACAGAAGTTGACCACTAATTGCTAATTTTATTGTTATTGCTATTTATTAGTTTGATCAGCCATTATTGGCTAAAAACTTCCTACATTCGAAGGTGTTGCTCTGTCTTTCGGACAGTGTTACTTTCCCTGCTAAAAATCTGCTTCCCTACACTTAAACATTTCTTTGTACTGAAGTGAACTTCTTTCATCCAAAGAGAAAAGACTATTTGTGACTAAATGCAACAAGGCAAGACACAGGTTAATATTTCTATATTTTCGCGAAAGTAAAGTGTGTAACTGCAGAAAGTAGAGAAATTTGGCGAAATTTAAACGACATGTAATGATATCTATATAAGGTACAGTGAAACTCATATGTATGGCCTCACCTCTTACAAAAAAAATCCCAACAAAAATCGATATTGAATTGGAAACACTTAATGCAGGACAAGGAAGAACTGTACGCACAGCTGTTAAGGTCGTCAGCGCTACACAAGATAAAAATACTAACCACGAATCCTCAAGGAATTAGAATAGCATTTCGTTCTATGGCCATTTGGCCTCAGAAGAAATATTTGTTCTCCATTTTGAGCTCGCCAGAAATCAGAAATCAGGTTCTGATCTGGCGATTTTTTTCCTTCATTAATGAATATTGGTTGTTTGTTTTTCGTTTTATTATTATTATTTTTGTTATTGTGGTTATCATTAGCTCTGAAACAAATATAAAAACAAAACGAACAAAGAAGGTAATTGCTTCCGGCACGAGGTGGTAACTTTGAAATTTTTACGATCATTTTCTAACCCTTTTGGTTAATTACAACGATAAGGACGAATGGTGGAGTGACCAAATAAAAGAACGAACATAATAAGCTTACCATAATATTAGCCAAGCTTCGATGCAAAAAACACTCGGTCATGGAGGCCCTCAAAATTGAAATAATAATTGCAACAGAAAACCTGATATTAGAGTATTTTTAGAGTTTAGGCAGATTAACAATTCACGTCAACCAACAACAATTTCACCTGTAGTGTGTGATATACGGTTCTGCCCTAACAATTAAACGTGCTCTTCCCAGTATAGTTACACATTTCCGTTTTGCAACACACAATCTCGACTCGGCTCGATATATGCATTCCCTTATCTCTGTTCTTTATTTTTTCTATTAAGAATATGTTACCTTGCCTCTTTGCCTCTTGGTTAATCCGTGGCGATGAGGACAAATGAGCAACTGAATATATGGATGTGATGGAGCAAACACAGCTACATCCATGCCTTAATCATGGTTCGAACTTAAGACCTCTGGCTTCGAAGCAACTTCACTCTCCCACGTGAGTCTTTTCATCTCTAGTCATCATTAATTTCAAAATGTAGAAAACGACGATACTCAATACTAAAGAAATTTGTATAAACAAACACACAAAATATTTATATGTTAAAGTTATATGAAATTTGAAAAAGTCAATTTTATTCGTCGCTTTAACTTTTACAGTAAGACATTACACGGAATGTGATATATAATGCGGTATTCTGCAAAATATAAGGTCAATAAATAATGGGCGTCATTTATAAATATTTTGTGTGAACTGAACAATGTTGTGATCTAGGCACTGAAGTTCCCGGATTCGAATCCCGTTCTCAGCATGAGTGGGGGGAGTCTTTATCAGCATAGCTTCATCAATTCAATCTAATCATCACTCATTCTCATGGTCGCGACTAGCCAAAAAAAAAACAGAAAACCGACCCAAAATAAAAAATACAAATACAATACGGTGTATAATGCCACAATTTGCACATTTTGTATTTTCATTTGTTATCTCTTATGTTAGTCTTATGACTTTGAGGAAGATTTCATCCCATCATTCACTATGGTTCTGTAAGTGCAATTGAGTGAGAAAGGATTACAGTCCACGCCTGGAAAATGATAATTGCGAGAACATTACGTATTTCGTGAATGCATTTAATTTCAATGAAGCTGCATTGAATTAATTATTATAAGACACACACACGAACATAGGCAAACACAAAACACTGTTATTGTCACACTGCATTGACCCCCGCCCATAAAAATGAAAATAATACCCATCACCAAAGACATGTGTTGCATTTGATGATGAGAGAATGCATTCACTCCTATATATTACAAGTAAACGTCGACCGGCTGATGTCCCGGGGAACACTTCCTTGCACGAAAATCACAGTGTTCACACAATTTAAGACTGAACGGTTACTAAAGTAATAGAAATCTGCATCCACATTTCCATTTATCGCTCACCCCTCGTAAATTTTGTGATTACAGTATTTCTGTAGATTCGTGATTTTTCAGAACAATTTTCAACCTCTCTAGGTTAATCGTGATGGCAAGGATAAGTGATGAAAGGGTAAAAGACATAAGCATGACGGAACAAACACAAAACCTTTCCATGCATTATGCCTACAGTCAATTCGAACTTTATTTCCTCGTTACTTCTCAGAAACCACTCTCCATATAGCACCATGAATGAACACAGCTTCAACTAGTTTTATCCTTCAAAATAGTGAGGGTTAAAGGGTTAACAGATACTCCAAAGCAACATAGTAGTATATCAAAACAGGAATACCAACACACATTTTTATAAAATTAATATTTTCATAAAAAAATCTCAAAATAGAATCAAAATATCAAAGTTTTAAAATATTAATTTTATTTAAAAAATAAAAATAAATCTAGAAATCTATAAAATAAAAAAGCATCCAAAATCTCATTAAAAAACTTAAAAACTAAAAATATATTAAAATATGCAATGACACAAAAAACATACTTCATTATTGAGCAAAATGTCCCCAAAATAGGTTCAAAACTACTGAAAATATAAAAATTGCAGAAATTATAAGTTTATAAGAAAATAACGCTGAAAATGCCAAAATTGTGAAACTACCCATTTTATAGGAAAGACATTAAATATAGTTTCGGGTATAGTAGCTGACGGTATTATTTAATTAGCGATTAAAAATACAATTCACTATTTTCTTTTAGTTTGTTTTTAAATTCTAGTCTTTTAGCAGAAACCCACTCTTTATCAAATGAATACAATTCATCAAATGCTTTATTCAAAGCTTCTAATGTACTAAACAGAATTATACATGCATCTTCAAGTTCGAATCTATGAAAAATTAAATATACCAGCGTCTAACCAACTGCTCTACATTAACTTACTGACAACATCCCCTTAAAAACACGTCGACGTTTATGATAAAATCGACCTTCCTGTGTCCCAGCATTTTTCTCCACAAGCCATAAAAGAAATGATTTTTTGAGAACTGTGCGATATTGTGCAGGGTATTCTAAATGAAATGTGGCATAAACTCCTCAGAAATTTGCCTCTTTCTACTAAAAATTGATGGCGATTTTCTGCAGGTGGAGGAAACCCCTGTTCAGCGTTTCAAACTATGTGATTTCAAGTCGACCAAGCAAAATTGTTACAATTCTTCAAGATTCTTATTCTTATTTCTATTTACTCTTTTTGTTTGATTGTGTATTATACTATCGATTTACTATACTTTATAAATTCATGGAATGTGCGACATTGGAAACCCTTCACCACAGCGTTTTTCATCTAGTTGAAAGACCGACTCAAAGTTGGATACTCTCAGCTGGCACTGAAGTGCAATGTTGCGAAGTGTACGAAATCAGGACTTAGAATTATTTTGGGGCGGTCAATTAAAATGTTGCAAAGAGTACCATCGTACAGTTAGATTGATTTTTTCAAGTATTTAACAATAAAGTTTCAGGTTGCCGAACCTATTGTATCTTTTACTGATCACAATTCTATGACTACACATTTGCTTAAAATTATCCTAATATTTGTTTTAATTACGTATTTTTTTTTGGTACATATGTATCCACTACTAAAGCCGATTGCATTTCCATACAACCTAATGTTACCTTTAATTTCGCCTGCACCTTTCAAAGTCGTTGCCCTTGTACGAGTACGGAAGTATTTAAGTTTTTGCATCCGTCCGCTGTCATATTCTGCAACTTTTCACAACCTTCTTTTCGTCGCATGACCGCATTCCAGAGTCGCTGGCATTCAGTCGGCCAAGCTCTGGTCTTACTGGACTTTGTTCGTAGTATGTCCATGATGCTTTCCCAAGCTCTTACAGCACGGTGAGAACTTAGCATGGAGACAGTCAACGAAAGTTTTAGACTATGCATATTTGACACAAGTAGATTCGGTGGCGTTCGCTTATCAAATTCTCAAGAGGCCAGTTTTATTTAAGGATGTAGCCATTAGATATTTTATTTAACGATAGAATTTAAAGTCAACAATGTTATGGATATTTCGACCTACATAGATAAAATTTTGCCATAAACGTTGCATTTATGTACTTTAGACTAATCACGACTAATAATTTACAAAGGAACGAGAAGAAAATAAATTTATTTGAGTTGTTCCTCCAAATTTATTACGTTTATAATAAATAACTTTATTTTATGGAATTGTCTTGGGAAAACGACTCGCATTTTATTAGAATCAGGATAAAATTCTTTGCTATTTTTGTATGTCTCTAATTCAGTTAATTTTTGTAGTTTTAACATTTTGCTAAATCGAATTTTAGGTAGGAATCAGGGAAAGTTTCATAAAAGGCAATTTTAACATTTTATGCACTTAATTGAGATTAATAGCAATATTCTTAAGCCAGCATCAGGGATTGGCACAGGCACGTTCAGCAATGAAATTCATTACTTCTTACTGATTAACCTTGTGTTAAGTTTAGTACAGTAAGTGATAACTAGTGATCGTATTTATATTTTAATATATTTCATACCATTTCTCGATATATTTTGTTTGGACAAACCGAGGGGATAAACACACCGTTCTTACATGAGTCAAGTATATATTTTTCTTGGCAAGTCTACATATAAGACCAAATCACTTGAAGTATATGGCGGACTCTAACTAACTAACTAACTTACTTCCTAGCCTTCCTAAACCCGAAGGTTCATGGCTGCAACAACACAGGCCTTCCATCTTTCCCTATCCTGAGCAAGTTCTATATACTCTTTTCCATCCCTACCGATTTCATTTAGGTCTATCTCAACGTTGTTCTTCCATATTCGTCTTCGCCTTCCTACAGGTCTCTTACCATCAGGTTTCCCAACAAGAATCCTGTAAACTCCTCTTTCCTCTCCCATTCGTGCCACATGGCCTGCCTACCTAAGTCTTCTTGATTTAATTATTCTAATAATATCTGGACATGAATACAAATTATGTAGTTCTAAATTATGTAACCTTCTCCACTCACCTGTCTCCTCATCCCTTTTAGGTCCAAAAGATTTTCTTAAGTATCTTATTTTCAAATACTCTCAATTTATGTTCCTCTTTCAATGTAAGGGACTAAGTTTCACATCCATATAATACTACAGGCAAAATTACTGTTTTGTATATTTTAACTTTTAGTTTCTTAGATATTAAACGAGAAGACAAAAGTTTATAAAGAGAAAAGTAACATGCATTTCCTGAATTAAGCCTACTTTTTATTTCCTGTGTAATATAATTTTCATTTGTTAATATTACTCCTAAGTATTTGAATTTTGAAACTGGTTCAAACGAGTTGTTATCAATAATTAGATTTTGATTATTACCTAACACTTTGTTTCGGCCTGTAAGCATATATTCAGTTTTCTCTTTGTTAACTTCCAAACCTATCTCCTTAGCAGTTTTGAAAAATATTTTAGCATTATTCTTAATTGTATTCACATCATCCCCCAGTAAGTCTACATCATCTGCATATGCTAACAACTCAGTCGCACCATTTAATTTTAGTTCTTCTTTAGCTTCTTTTACCTTCCTAACAGCATATTCTAAGGCAAAATTAAAAAGCAATGGAGATAATGCATCTCATTGTTTTAACCCATCATGAATTGTAAATTTGTCAGACATATTAATACCCACACGAATTTTACTTTCTGTTTCCCTGGTGCATATTTTTATCATACTAACAAGCTTTTTAGGTATTCCAAATTTCTACTAATATATTATATAATGTATCTCTTTTGACAGAATTTATGCTTTTTTGAAATCAATGAATAGCTGATGGACATTTTGATTATATTCCCACTTTTTTTCAAGTGTCTGTCTGATGTGAAAAATTTGATCTGTAGTTGATCTGTTACGTTTAAATCTACATTGATAATCACCTATAATTTCATTAGCAAATGGGGTTAGTCTTGTTAAAAGAATGTTAGATAATATTTTATATGTTGTTGATAGTAGAGAAATTCTACGGTAATTATTGCAGTTCATTTTATCACCTTTTTTAAACACAGGAACAACTATAGATTCTTTCCACTGTTGAGGGATTTCTTCTTTAATCCATATTAAACAAATTAATTTATGAATTTGACATATTAATGAATTTCCACCATATTTAATTAACTCAGCTGGTATTAAATCAATGCCAGGTGCTTTGTTATTCTTTAGCCTTTTAATAGCATCTTTAACTTCAGTCAAGTTAGGTTCTTGAACTAAAGGTTCTGCTGTGTGGACTTCATTTACTTCTGATTTATCTCCTACATGGGCATTTAAAAGGTCATTAAAGTAGTTCTTCCATCTATTTAGAATATCGCTTGGGTCAGCTAGAAAATCACCGTCTTTATCTTTTATTAAGTTTACTTTAGGTTGCCACCCCTTTCCAAACTCATTTACACCTTTATATAAATCTCCGATATTTTTATTTTTGCTGTTTATTTCAATTTCGTTAATTTTTCCTTTCAAATAATCTCTTTTTTTACTTCTAAACGTGCGGTTAACTTCTCGCTTTATTCTATTATAATTGTTTAGATTTGTATCATCACAGTTATTTAACCACCTAAGTCTAGCCGGATTTCTTATTTCTATTACATTATGATATTCATTATCAAACCATGGCTTACTTTTTCTCGGTTTATGGTATGCTATACTTTCATTAGCTGCTGATTTTATTGCATTACGTATGTGCTCCCAATTCTTATTTACGTCTGTTTCATTTATATTTTCATCATCATTTAAATCCTGCAAAACATCAAATCTATTTGACAGTTTAATTTGGTAATCTTTCTTAATTCTTTCATCAGTAAACTTTCCTGTATCAAATTTTAGTACTTCTAGATTTTGTTGCTTATGATTTATCACTGAGAGTCTTCCTCTTAAATTAGCAATTACTAAATAATGGTCACTTCCACAGTCAGCATCTCTATGTGCACGAACGTCAATTATATTAGTATGCCTTCTCTTATCAATGAGAATATGATCTATCTGATTATGAGTTTTACCATCTGGAATATGGCGGACTCGAGTGGTATAATTTATCTTTTTTGTTTAATGAAAATTCAGAATCGAGAATTTTTTTTCTTATCCTTATTGGGTTAAAATTTAAATGCCACTCCTATAATTCTCTGATGCTATATTTATTACCGCCTGGAGGCTCCACGGAAGTCCGAAGTACCATTTACTAGATGTTTTTCATTGCATAAAAGTGAACCAAGGCTAATTACACCGGCCTATCACTTATAGGAGGCCGTTAGAGGCTTGCCAAAGCAAACTCTTAGGGTCCTCACCCAGGGACGCTAATAGCTTGCTTTGCGCAACTCGTATTTTTTATTTTCATTTTAGGGTTCACAACATAATATTTTTCTTAAAACTTTAGTCAGAATTCAGAATATGCTTGCAAGACTTACTTTTATTTGATATCTTGTACTTTTGAAGTAAAATCACACTCGGGCAATGAAAGTTTACCGACTGTCCGAACTCGTAATTGTATATTAATTTCTGGGAAAGGACAATTTATTGTTGTTCAGAATTTAAAAAAATAATTTGAACACTAATAGATCAATTCAGATTAATAAAGATGAGGGAAGTTAAACTATCACTTGATATCCCTAGGAATTTATCTGATTTTACTATCCCGCAGTTGACCCAACTTGAACTTGCATTGAAGCAACAAAATGAATATATTAGTAAGAGTTTTCCTTTTCACGAATTAATTTTAACTCCAATGTCCAAAATACTTGAAAAGGTAATTTATGAAGAAATGCTTCCACATATTCAAGGTTTCCTACCTCACTTTCAATCTGGTTTTAGAGAAATGCATAGTACTTGCACTGCGTTGGTAGATATCGTAGACAATATAAGTAAAGGAATAGACGAAAATAAAGTTCCACTGTTAGTCTTGTTGGACTATTCAAGAGCGCTCGACTCGATCAATCATGAAATGTTATTGGCCAAACTGTATCACTATGGCGTTACCGGACACGCGTTAAATTGGTTTCGTTCATATTAAGGCAATAGAAAACAACGTGCGAAATATCGGGAACCGCAAGTTACGTACTCTAAATGGTTAGCTGTTCAACAAGGCGTCCCTCAAGGAAGTATATTATGTCCACTACTATATAAGATTTACGTAGCTGATTACGACCGTGCTGTCCAAAATTGCCACTACCATCAGTATGCTGACGATTCTCAAATCTAGACTCAGTGTAATACAGAAAACTAAGATAATGCAATGACCAAACTCCAATTCGACCTTGATGCTATAACAAATTAGTCACGGACAAACTCCCTTCAATTAAATCCAACAAAATCTTCCTTCATGAACATAGGAACTCATGGTACACTTAATAAAACTTCACAAAAATGCACCTTCTTCTCCAACTCTCGGCAGTATACCGCTAAGCGAAGTGGATACATGCAAACACTTGGGGGATTTTGTTCGATAGACGCTTAAATTGGGAGGAACAAGCAGGATGTTTTCTGAAAAACTCTGTGGAAAAACTTAAATCTTTGTATCATTTAAAATATACTCTGGACGCTAATATTAAACATCGCCTTATTCAAGCACTCGTGCTATCTACACTAGGCTATTGCACTCCAGTGTACAATAATATCTCCCAGGGCCTAAACTATAAACTTAAAAAAAATCAGAACTGTTGTATACGTTTCATATTTAACCTAAAAAAAAATATATCCCCCTACTTAAAGAAACTTTCTTGGCTAAACATTAACAATAGAAGAAAATACTTAACACTCAACTTGATGCACAAAATACTTAAGAGTTGCCCCAAAAATACTTATTCGATAAGATCTGCTCTCGTAGAACTTCGGTCGAACATAATATCAGCAAGAAACGCAATCTAACAATCCCTAAACATAAAACGGCCACCTATAACAAGTCCTTCATTGTTACAAGGATAAGGGAATGGAACAAACTGCTTCCCGCCCTCCACCTTCCTTCCGCATAAACACAATGAACTAGTGAGGACTTATTACTTACATTTTATACTTATCAATTCAATGCAATTTATTATTGTATAATATTTATATTATCTTTATTGTATTATCATGATCAATGTGTTACTTTTCTATGTTTTTATTCATTTATTGTATCTTTGACAAGGGTTGGTTGTAAGAACGGCCCACGAGACCGAAACACGGTTGCTTAAATGAATACCATTCTTTCTATTCTATTATATTCTATTCTGTTTGCGTATGTCGATTTTAGTTTTCATTGTATGGAATTTGTTGTTAACTGCAACACTTGTCTATTATTTTTATAAACACCGTCAACTTGCAAGACAGTTAGATTCAGAGCAACCAGATATAATTTATATTTTTTTATATTTATTCAAGGCAACATGTCAATCATGGACATTATTTTTCTTATTTAATTGCAATTATGAATTTTATTTAAATTTTCCTTATTTATTTTCAAATAATTGTGGCAGATATGTATCCAATTTATTTTAATTATATATTATAATAGTATTTTTTTCTTGATGAGGCAATCTAATTTAATATAATTTTAAGAAAAGGCAATGGAATGAAATGTTTTTTGTGATTAACTTGAATCAATCAATCCCACTTCCAATAGCTTCCTTTCTTTATCTCAAGTTCCCTTATAAATTACCCACCTGTCTACAGATGAGATCACCACAGATGGGAAGCGCCTACACCAGGCGCGGCTCGTGCATTATTTACCCGGGGGTTCACTGAAGTGATGTGACATATATTCACTTTCCGCAAAATATACTTCCTTCGCCCAACAAAAGGATAGGGGAGGGTTTAAAAGCTTTGTCAAGAATTCTTTTTATCTGGGAGTATAAGGTTTTGTTGTAGGGGTGTGCGAATAAATTTAGGGCTGAAACTACAATAAATTGTGCCTTTATGAAAAAAGTTGAGTTTTGTTGGAATATTATGGACGTCCTCAAGTAGGGGCAAGTAATATATTTTTTCCCCACGAGGAGCAAAAAACACTCCTTCAGTCTGAAGTTACTGCAACGCTTTTATAATAATTACCAAAAATTACTGTGACTGAAATTAAATTATATACGTGTAATATATAATTTTTGGTTTACATTCAATTTCCATGGGGGGCGGCCCCCTTTTCCCCTTCCGGACGTCCATGCTGACTAATCAGAACTGGTCCTACATTTGTTAAAGGGAAATGGCAACTAATGGCATGCGCATACTAGAAATCGAACTTGAGACCCTTTCATTTATACGCGACAGGTTTGTTCAAATTTGGGGCTGGTCGACCAGCACACGCTTTTTTTCAGTGGACACGGAAGTTTGTTTACGTTAATTATGTGCATTTCTATCGGTCATTTCTTACCTGCGCGGACAGCAACGCCTACACTGCATCAAATGACATAACCTAGGTAAAGTCCATACCTCGTTTCACTCGCAGCATCACTTAATACTTTCCAACAAGTATCCAAGCACTTCAAAAACTAAAAAACTTGAGACTTTGACACCGAGCGACAGCGAGTCACGTCTTCGCGCCATTATTTCTCTTTCGCGAACCCGAAGTGTTTCCACCTTTAAGGAAAAACCTCTGAATGCATGCACAAGGTATTTTGGTAATGTATCTCCTTTATTTTAATTCATCGCATCTAATTCCAGCTTCTATTTGTTTCCACTCATCCATCTCTGACACAATCTTGCATTTATTCCAAGAAGTTCGGTGCAAAAATGATACAAGAGAAGATTGAATATGTAATGTGTGCGCTTCAAACTTGAACCGCACACAGCAACACTGGAAGGGAGGAAGCAGCGAGAAAGGAGCCTTGTCCCGCGGCTTCTGCGAGAGAACGAACTGCGCATGACCGTTGGGTAGAGACATAGGTTCTGGAATCTCATCTCCCATGTATTTTGTCCTATACCCTCCTCGCGCTTCTGCTCCCGCACGAAGCTTTCACAATGGCACGAGCTGTCCTGTGGGGGTTCAACTGAGGGTCTGTATCAGGGCGGCCGATTCGCGGTTTCTTCTTCTCAGCAAGAGAGTTCGCCGTGTTACGGGCACAAATACATGACTTATTGTGTAGAATTTTTAGCGAAATAATGTGAAAATTTAAAGACATTGTTCATTGTTCATTCTCTAGGTGATTATCGTATATTACTGGGGGTTCACTGATCCTGTGCGCTATAGGGCCAACCGCGCCTGGCCTACACCAGTTATTGGCATTTTACGAAGGACTTTCCGCAAGAAGCCGTCAACTACCGTTCGGACAGGCTCGTCTAACCTACACCCTGATGGAGCCATGTAGATAAAAATTTAGTTATAACGGCACTATATTTTTCGCTATCAAGGACAGCATTCTGTCATCAAGATATAAGTTTAGTGGACAACATACTACAAATATTCCACCCCATCATGTGAGAGGACCAGCCATAACTTCCTCCCACATAATTTGCACCTGAAACATTTTTCCCTACTTCTACAAGTTCAACAACCATTCTCGCATATTTAACTTGCTTCAATGCAGACAAGAGATACCCCACCACATGTGTTTTGCTGTTTCCTACCCATTCTTACACATGAAAACCACTTACCATGTGTAAAGTTTCGTACCATGCCTGCAGCTGTTATTAGCATGTATCACAAAGAAGAGAAGCAGAGAAAAAGAAAACATTCCGCAGTAGCAGTTTTGGTTTCAACAATAATCCCAGATGTGTTATTCAAACTGTGCTATGTTGTCTCCCCACACATGCACATGTAAGGCTTTACCATGTGTACTTATGCGGATTTTTCCCATGCACCACGGAGAACAACATTTTTCCATAGCTTTTCATCATGTGTCAAGCTCCGTACGATGCATGCTAGGGAGTTTTCTTAGCATGCACACAAAGAAGCAAGAAGAAATGAACGCATGTAGCTTTTATTAACATGCACCACAACACATGGAAGTAACATGCAGCAGTTTTGCTAATTACCAAGCTACAAATATTGTCCACATTTTTCATAAGAAGAAGAATTTCTAACACCGGACAAAAAATTTACAGTTCCCATTCCCAATCACTGTTCCAGAATAAGAAGACAAGGAGAACATACGGTACATTTGTGGTTTCGTTCAGACTTATCCAGGAAAATACATGACCCCTCCCTGAAGTGGTTATATTTCAGTGTTGTTACAAAGTGCATCGATATGAAAATGCAAATACAAACAAATAATTCCTACAGCAGTCTAGATCTATAGTATTTCCGAACATGTTCCAGGAAATGTGCATCGTTATCCCAATTTTCATGCACATATGCTCATATACAAAGTTTTATCTTGTTAGCATCCAAGAAGTCATATATGCACCTTTCATTAACATGCAGTTTATAGAAGAAAGGAGAAATAACCAAGTGAATAATATATTCTTTTTTGCAAGCTACTTGCAATAAACATTATGCCTGAAGAGAAAAACATTTTTGTTCTTTACTTCAGTTATGCTAGCATAATTAGAACATATTTTGAACATGATACCAAATTTCATGTGTGAAATTTTATTTTTAATGTGTCAAGCAAATTTATACATTTTTTGGACATAGTTTACGAACAAGGAATTGAACTTTCCTGTTGTGTGCTATACAATCACACATCAACAGTGTTGTACAAAGCTATAATACAGTACATATAGCAATGCAGTGAAGAAAACCAAGTGTTATTTTTGATTTTCTGGTTTTCATGCCAGTAGCAGTTTCCATATCCCAGTGCAAAACTATTTTGTGCATCAGTATTGAAAGTTTGTTTAGGTTGGTAGTACCAACACCCACCGACTTTTTCTGTAATTTGACTATGTTTGTTGCGTGTGTGTTTATGTTTTACGTGTATTTTGTTTTACTTAGTGTGTATGTATTTTTGTCTTTATTTTTTGTTTCTTGCGTCTTTCTCTTTTATTTTTTCTTGTGTTTTTCTTTTCTTGGTATCTTAATGTTCTTAGTTTTTTATAGATTTCATTTCTTGGTATCTTAATATTTTTAGTTTTTATATATTTAACATACAGTTAGATATAAAAATCAATTTATAAAATGTAATGTAGAGATGGTAAAGTGGAAGAAATGGCTTGTGCCTTAACTTCGCCATCCAAAACAAGGAATAAATAAATAAATAAAATAAATAAACATTTACGAATGGAAATTTTAATTAAACAAGTTTTAAAAGCATAAACTATTTCAGGCATGCTTTGTTTAAAGCATCATTTTCCTTCATTTTTTGTCAATGCAGTAGCTAAACAAATAAGCTCGAAAAAAATATGTTGGTATAAGCAGCCTATCACACATTCAAGTCAATAAAGCAAAAGTGATACGTACGTATATATATATGCAGTGACGGTCGGCGGCAAGTATGATGGGTAGTGCCAACGTGATCAAGAAATCGAAAAAAGAAACGCAATGACCCCGCCCCTTTCCCGAGGTTGCCCCACTGGCCAAGATGTTTATCCTCGTTTGGTAACGTGGAAAACAGAGTGGGTTTATGTAATAACATACTAATACGATTCATCTTCACCTATCTTTATACACTACAGGACACTTCACTAAAAACACAATTACAAGAGGAAGGGAAAACAAATCTTCTCACCTTCTCCTCCCCCATGCACACGTATTCCAACTGGATGTTGATAATATTCTAGACATTTGATGTAAAAAGAAATTGTCGAAATGCCAAAGGAAACTCGCATCACCATAGGATTTTTTACTTTTATATTTTTAAAATGTCTGGATGGCCCTCCAGGCGTATCTATCTATCTATTATCAAAAGGTTAATTTAACTCTGGAAAAATACTAGGTTCGTTTATCCAAAAGTTGGCAGAAAAGTAGATAGTACCTTTTTCACGAATTACTTCCCCAACGGGTCTTACAAATCCGTCGTATTGAGAGACTTATCTCTGAAGATGGCAACTGTGTCAACACTGTGAAAGTTCCCTCTCTGTGCCAGGCGAAAAAGGGCACGGCTGGTGTCTTATGGGCTAGCCACATTGGCTAACAGCATCCCCTGCCAACTTCTTCCCAGCTTATGGTGGAAATGTTACTCGCTGAGACTTCTCCAACCCTCTGCACGTGTTTCAACTTGGTTAGGCCAGCTCTTGGGTGGCGCGGACCGCTGCCTCGCCGAGGGTACGAAACAGCTTTCGATGCAGTGAGGAGGTTGGGGCGGTCGTCACGTCATCTTGACCGATTGCAAGATTGGAATTTCCTTGTCTGTAAACTATCAATGTATTAATTTAACAATACTTGGACTAGGTATGCATTTCTTCTGAGGGTAGTGCCACGGCACGGCAGCTCTCCCCCTTAAGCCGCCGCTGTATATATGTGTTAGTTTTAACTCACAATGTGAAGTGTTTTGGTATTACAGTGTGACACAAAACATCAATGTTCTACACAGTGGAACATTAGTTTTGAATTAACGTGCGAGATATTTGTTGCATAGTGCATGATTTGTCAAGCGGCCATTTTGAAAATTGCTTCGAAGTGTTAAAGAATGGTCAATATTACATCAATCTTGTGCGTCAGCGAATTTTCCAATGATATTGGATTTGACATTGAAATTGTATAATGCAAAAGTAGTGATCAGCATTTCTCGACACTTATGTAATATAATGAACTCTTGCAATTTCGAGTCATGCAATATTGCATATAATATTTGATCTAATTTAAAGACGTGCATTTTGTTGGAATGTGTGTACAGAGAATTTTATTTATCATCAATTCATGTATTTAATTTTATGGTTTGAATTATTAATTTTATTAACGTATAGATCGACCACAAGGGAAAAACCTTGGGACGGAAAGTCCCCGCGCAGCTTTCCCTTCTCCCCTCCACCTCGGGCCATAAGGAAGAATGGACAACTCCCCCCACCCCCTACTCGCGGGAGTACGGTTTACAGGAGTCGCGGGTCTGGGCAGGTTGTTTTGCTCGTGGTTCCACTATAACAGGTAAATTTTTGTCAGGGAAAAGGAAAAAGATATATTTAATTGTCTCCAACTATTTTTTTATCCCTTTTCTTTTTATATTTTGTGTTCATCTTTCTTATAAATAAATCAAACTGGAGAACCTGGGTTATGATAGGATTTGCGATTTAAATTTTAAATTTTCGAAATGGATTTTTTCCGCGGCAGCAAAACGTATTAATCCATAACATTGTATTTTATTTAAACTTTCTCTGTAAGCTTCAGATTGACTAGGGCATTCCCTTGTTTTCACCAGTCGTCTAACCTCTGTGGTATTTCAACATTACACAGTTAAGCGTTAATAAAGTTCCTGATGTTTTGAGGTTACAGGCGTTTCATCAGAAAAATAGGTGGTCAGCTGTTTGCAATAAACAGGTAGAAAACTCACTATTTGGCATGAAGTAATAGCTTCATGGACTGGGTTTTAGAGGGTAGACAGGCTGGGAGAGGATTTGGATTTGAGAGAGAGAGGATGTCGAGAGAAAGGACTTGACTGAAGAGGTCAGAGTGTCGCTGGTCAACAAGCAACGAAGTCCAGAGAGTTTACATAAACTTTATTCAACGTCATTATAAATTTATATTTATCATTCATCAGATAGACATTTATTTATCCAACCAACATGCATGATTCGTAAGTTCATAAAACCGAATGAGTGACCATTCTTTTATAGTTGTTTAGAGTTTTTATTTCAGATTTGCCTTTCGCAGCCAAGCATTTAGACTTGTAATCTTAATGACAAGTGCTCTAAACATTTATGAGGAAGAATGATGAATAAGCTTCGTCAATCACCCTTTGATTTATTCTTGGAGTGGTAGGTTTCGATCGCATCATTCAGTAGAGTTATACGATATCAAGGTTTTCGACTTACCAAGGTTCGAGTTATGGAGAGACAAAATCACCGACTTCGAGTTATAGAGGTCTAAAATTTTCTAGGTTTCGACTTATTGAGATCCGTTGGACTAAAACTTCAAGTTATAGAGATGATTATAATTTAATTACGACTCATAGAGGTTTTCCGTAGTCTACCTTCGAGTAATTGAGGTGCAACGGCATCCCATAAACAGTACAAAAATTCATCTTATCAAGGTTTAATTTGAGTTGTGTACGTTCGACTGATAAAGGTTCCACTCTAGTACCGTTTTAAAGGTATTCTTCAGACTATAAGACAATGCTGAAATATTATTAAACATGTTAAACCTCTTATAAAATCAGACATGGAAACTACAAATCTTTAAATCTAAATTATTTTTTAAAAGTTTTTATTTTTCTCCTGATTTCAAAATATATATTGTCATTTTTATTTTAATGGTCTTTTGGAAAATCTAATATGCTTCGTTTAAAAGACAAGTTACGAAGAACAAAATGGACATTTTATGAAGAACACTACCCGTTACGATACAACACGAGTTAAATAATTTCTAGCACTAAACCCCGTACAAGCTAACTGTAGACCAGGCGAACGAGAACAAGTATCTGCTCAAGTAGTGACGCAAGACTACTCCACCAATGAACATTGAGAGAAACGGTATTGAGTAATGTGCGACTGGAGTTACCCGATTTCCTGCTTTGCTCTGTAAGCATTGAAAAACTTTTGAAAGTGACAATACCGTACACACAAGGCAAACGGACCGTATTTTTGTCTCCAGGTCCGTACGATTGGTTTAGAAATATCTTAGGGAAATATTAGGGATGAAACTGCAAGTGCAAATTTGACAAGCCTTGTATTTAGCGTACGGACTAAGGTCTGGACCGTACGTCCGTGCATGGCATGAACTTTCCTTACATGTACGGTCTTGACCGTACGGCTGGCAACGCTTCGCTTTCACCACACGATTTCCCTCCTCCTCCTCTGCCGCTATATGAAGCTGGGACAGGGAATACATGACGATATACGTTCCTCCTGGCAGTTAAGTTAAGGATAAGAGCAAGAATCTGAATAAAAGTTAAAGTTTAAGTTACATAGAAATGAAATGTAGGTTGAGAGACGAAATCGTACAGTCTTAGAAAAAAATACCTGCACCACGGGACGTAGAATTTCGTAACGTCTTAAAGCCTGTTGTTTATGCAACCCAAATAACAAAATATTCGCTTAAGTTTGCCTGGTGATTCTGAGTTCTCGGGAAGGATTGAGCTTTGATAGCATGAGTCACATGACTCGTGCCCCAGCCACAACAAACAGCTGGGTGCTACGATGCCTCCAGAAGAAAATTTCAGGAACTGGTTTCTTGACAAGAGCTACTCCTAAGGAAATACTATTCTTTCAAGTGATATTAGAGCCATTGTCAAGAAGGTTCGCTGAAATGATGGTTCTCATCACAGACCACATGCCACACGTTAATTGTTTAAGTCCAGTTCATGCACTGGACCTACAGATTAAAATGGGATCCGAACCAAATGCCTCTCTATTTGGTATTGAATTCGGAAGCCTTTCATTACATGGCGAAGACGTTACCACTACGACATCAGAGAGGCAATGGAACCCCTTGAGAAAGAGATAAGCGAAAATTGCTACGTGACACACCATATTTGACCGTAAATTTTAAAAATAAGACAATATTTTGTACTGACAGTTTCGAACCGTGGGAGAGGCATATATTTTTTGTACCATCGTCCATTTCACGAGTTTATAATTCTTCCTCACCGACACGAGTAACGCGAGTGGTAGAAGAAAAGCGAAGTAAAATAACTGAAACAGAAATAAAAGGAAAAAGCGAAATAAATTTTATTCATAATATTCTGCAGTCACTTGAGTTGTATTCACGGGATGCTATCTTTAAAGAAAGCCGTGGTCTCTTCCTTGTCTTTTTCGCTTTCTTTGTGCTCTTGCTTCCCCCGTCACGATTGATCTAAAACTAATTAATGCGACGTTAATTAAACAATCCAAACAATGAAACAATGCACAATCAACTGCACAAAACAACATTCCAAATGTTTTCGAATCGGAAAACAATTGAGATGCTGTAAAATGACTTAAGATGCAGTAATAAAGTGGGAATTCGGTACCGTATAGAATTAAATCGGTAGAGATGTTCGATTTGATTGGATGTTTGTAATTTATATTTGCTATTCTTTCACTTTTGGCAAATAGAGACGATGAAGATGAGTGATGCTATGATGAAATTGATGAAGGGACACTTACCAAGGACACCTACGCCAAAGTCGAGATTCTAACCAGGGAACCATGGCATCGTAGCGCGCTGTGCTAACCACTCCTCCATGGAGTGGACATTATACCATATTTTGTGTGCTCAATTGGGATCAATCAATGGAATGAATAGGCATATTATATGATTAATAAATTCATATCATAATACCACGTCATATTATTCGGCACGAAGTAACATCAGAGACATTCAATCTTGCATTTTTGCCTTTCAACTAATTCTTTGAATTCAGGTTAATCACAACAATAAGATAAATTATGAAGCAAATGATAGTGAATGTGGGATATTGTTACGAATTACCTGACAGAAACAACATTAAGCAGGCTCGGTGGTCAAGCTGATTAAGTGATTGACATTCGATATCGTCGCCAAAGTTCCCGGGTTTGAGTACCGTCCTTGTCGGGGGTGTTTGACTATTTCGTCATCAATTTCATGTAATGGTCACTCGTCCTTATCGTCGCGATCATCGAACAGGGAATAAAAATTATAAAATAAATACGATTGTTGTTGAGTTGGTGCTTTTTAAGTCCACTTTATGCACAGTAAGGCTAATCGGGAGTGGACCTACAGTTTCAAGTGGGATCCGAACCACTTGTGCCTCCACCAGGTATCGAACCCGGGACCCCTTGATTACAAGGCGACGACGCTACCACTGCGCCATCGGGGAGGCCCTAATAAATACGATGGAAGAGTACTTATTTCATCTCTCACGAAATCTCCTACAAAACCGGAATATATAAAATACATGTATATTCATTCACATACATTTTCGATTTCTATATTTAACTAATCGAGACCGAGAACGGGAGAGCAATTTTCAATTCGACAAACCGAGAGACGGAGAAACTGTCAAGTCTCGTTTCTTCTTGGCACCTCCGTAATCGAGTTGTTCTGTTTGTCATTGGCTTTGTATTGGCAATTATTGTCATTATTCTTCCCCTGCAGGTAAACCATAACGATGAATTATGATGAAATGTAGCAGATAAAAGGGCAAGAACAAGAAAGTCATGCCTGTTCGGGACTCCAACCCAGAACCTTATGTAACGAGATTTGAAATTCTGGAGAAGGCGTCCGTGTTTCGCTTGGTTTTCTCTTTCCTCTACTTCTCTTATATTATCATATATGTATAATAAAAATGGATCTGACACGATATGTTGCGATTCATAATTGTGTTGGTTAGATGCTACAGATGTGAACTCCAACCTGCAATATATTATTCCATTTTGTTTCGTATCTGGTTGAACATGAAATTTTCTTACACTGTGACAATTTCTTTCTTAGTTTTGGTTTGGTGCACAGATATGCTAATCTGGACTCGGCCTTCAGTTTAAAGTGGGATACTAACCACTATGTGCATCCACTGTGTATCAAACCCGGGATCCACTGATTACAAGGCGACGACGTTATCACTACGCCATCGAGGAGGCCCCATGACAAAATGTTATTCACTCGATCTCTACCATAATTTATTTCAGCATTTACATTTTCGATTTCTTCTTCTTTTTTCCTTTTGTTAACTACTCTTATACAACTCTTTTTGCGTCTTCGAATTTCTTCTTGTTTCAGGAAAAAATAATACATGCAGGCTGTATAAAAATCCCCCGTTCAAATAGATAAAACGTTCACTCTCGAGAACTAATTTACATGTTTATCACTAACGTAACCATCAGGAAGGAAACTATTGAAATGTTAACTGATATAACTGCAGATGAAACAATACTTACAGCCACTAACGAAATATCTATTCTTGTGTAGCCTCACAGACAACAAGTATATGGTGAGTCATTCACTCTTGCTAACTACGGGCGGAGGTCACTGAACTAAAGGGTGGTGGCAAGCAAGCAGGCTTCTGCTCTACCAAAGACGAGGTCACGTGTTCCAGTTATCAATGGCGTACGAAATAAGGAGGAACACAGCTATCTGACGTATATTTTGGTCCCGTCATTGCACGTAAAACACTTTATCGTCGTGGCCTTGAAGCTCCCTCAGGGCACTCCTACGTAAAGGCTTCTCAGTTAGAAGGATATCTTCCCCATTGAGTGGAGGAAAAGTGGGTGCGTATAGAGGTCCTTCAACTTTCGTATTCTTTTTCATTTCAGAACCCGTGCTGTATCGTCGACTTAATTCAATCTATCCGATGTAGGTTTTAGGTTCTGTTTCTGTTCGGTTATTTCACGTTGTCTTCCTGCTTATGTTATTCGCGACGAAGGTTCTGGATTCGATAATCTGGACAATAACGGGATTGTGTTGGTTGGTAGATTGGTGTATTAAGTCCACTTTATGTCCTGTTAGGCTAATCGTGAATGGACCTATAGTTTAAAGGGGGATCCGAGCCACTATGTTCCTCCACCGAGTATCGAACCCGGGATCCCTTAATTACAAGGCGCCCACGATCCCACTGCGCCATCGGGGATTGTGTTCGAAACGAACGAATCAAATTTGAGTGATATGATATGCAACCATTGGAAGACTATTGAAAGAAAAGCTATGGAAACCTGCCAGTTTTTCTACTGCAGACAGGAAACCATAAACATGGAAGAGAAGCTTATATTCTATGAAACCTGACGCTATGTGCTCGAATACTGGCTAAATATAATCCATAGAGGCATAGCAACGTTAAACAACCTCTTATATGATACATATAGGTTTAAAAAGGTCGAAATACAAAGATTGAGTGCGCCTCACTGATGGCGTAGTGGTAAGGCCTTGTAATCAAGGGGTCTGGGGTACGATACCAGGTGATCGCACATAGTGGTTCGGATCCCACTTTAAACTGTATGCACTTCAGATTAGTCTATCTGTGCCGGTGACTCAGTCGGTAACGCGTCTGACTACCATGCTATAGGCCCCGGTTCGATTCCCGGCCGGTTCAAGCCCGGGAACTTTTCTAACGTTGGAAGCGGCCCCAGCGCCCACCCAGCGTCGAATGACATGGGTACCTGGGGGAAACCTTGGGGGTAAAGGCGGTCAGGGGCGTGATGCTGATCACATCACCCCCACTCACGAACGAATCAAGAAAGTGTGGGGCGGCGTGATGCTGATCACATCACCCCCACTCACGAACGAATCAAGAAAGTGTGGGGCGGCGTGATGCTGATCACATCACCCCCACTCACGAACGAATCAAGAAAGTGTGGGGCGTTACCCCCACACCCTATATACGCCTTCATGGCGTAGCGCCAAGCACAGGTGAGAACTTTACCTTTTTTTTTTTTGCATAAAGTGGACTTACAACAAAATTTAAACTTGCGATAAAGATTATGATAAGGTATTAAAGAATTGGGTCTATCACATTTTTTTATTGTTTACCAATGACATTGTTAACTAATATTCTTAATTTCAGTTTCAAGATGAAATCGGCTACGAAATAAAAGGAGTGGGTTCATATTTCTGTTACGAAATTCCACTTTTGTAGTAGACCTGTGCCACACTAAGTTGTGACAATAAACAAATCTGAGACACTTTCAAAGTATTAAATTGCTATCTACGTATTTGGGAAAAATCTTTCAATATAATCCTTTTTTTGGACGCGTCAAATCATAGTATTTAATTCCTGTTTTAGCAGCTTTAAGAAACCTGATTTTTTTTTGGGGGGGGGGTTACAAATGCCCTTTCTGCTCCCGTCAAGTTACGCCTATGACAAACAGGAATTCAAAGTAAAGGACTGTCCCGACTAAATCAGGATAGATTTACAATTGGGAAAATCATAATTAAGCGTGTAGTTGAAAACAACCTATTTTCATATATTGCATGCAGCTCTACTTTTTCTGCAATGTGGATCAAGAACTGGGGACGTGGAGGAGCACAATACTCCACGTAACCAATAGTCACGTGACCCTCTTTGCTTTCCTGTCATGTTGACTTTCCCGTGGAACACATTTCTCGGTGTTAAGACAGGCAAAATCACCCGATCATCGAAGGGTGCAATATGTGTTGCCTACCCTCCTGCATTACTTGCTCCTATTAAAGCCTTATGGGGAAGAACTTTTTTCCATGACTGTACATCACATATATTAAAAACACTACGTTGCTGACCAAGGCAGTTTATTAAGATAAAAACACTGTATCAGGGTTGAAACGTTACGTGTTAAGTGTTTTTATCTTAAAACTGCCTTGGTCAGCAACTTAGTGTTTCTAATATGGAAAAAAGGCTTAATTATATTACAATTGCACATATATTAATTCATCATTAAACTACGATAAAAAAATTAAAGAAGAAAACTTTTGATTCCCGCAGTTTGTTGGCCGTCCTCCTTCACCCTATTTGAGTTTCCGCACTGGAAAGTTCTTCAGCCAAGAATTCGTTTGCTTCTCTTCTGCCTCAGTTTGCACTATTGTGTGCAATTTACACACTTATTTTTCTCTACATTTAAAATTATAGAAAATTGTATCTGAAGGGGTCGAAAAAGCGATTTTGCAGGAAACAAGGAATATTAGGAACACTTGATTCACTATAAGTATAAACCATTAATAATTATCGGCATTTGATATCCTTTCAAATTGAAAACATTATGTTGAAATAATCAAATCAAAAAACGTTATTCAACATTTTAATCTACAAATGTTCTACTTTCTGGAAAGAAGTTGACATCAACAAATATTTCTCTTCAGTGTAGCTAATATCCTTACAATGAACATTCCTAAAGGGCTCGGTTTATCTTCACGTGGTTCTTGGACAATTCAGCATTCCGTTAATCATCCTGTGAATAAATAAAATAATCTAATGTTTGACAAATGTAGATTGAAAAAGATTGTTTGTTAAATTTTGCACTTAAAGTGAAACAAATAAGGATATGTGATTGTTACAAGAATAAGGCTAAATTACGGTTAATAGGTGATAGCTATTTAATGATTTTCACAATTTGGTATATATAATTTTGGGTGTGCATAAGAGAAGATTCCATTGCCCTGAATAATGTTAGTAAGTAATCCTATAGCGCTACAGCCCAATATTGGGCCCTGGCTTACCTACCGACTGCTGGCCTCCCTCCCACGCGGAACACCAGGGGGGCGTGGAGATCTGAAGCCAGACTAGGTGGACTGGTGGTCGGTAGGTCGTTGTTGGACTCTAATTATAAAAGCTTCCTGTTTAGTTTTCTCAGAAACTATTAGGTATATATGAAGATGAAATTTTAACACAAAGTCTCTAGTTTTTCGTTAGCACCTATTTCTATCATTTAGGTCATATTTATGTTATTTAAATAATGAAAGTAAACAATCAAAATAAATATTCGTGCAGAATGTCTAACTCTGACAAATATAATACATGAAAGATAATATAGACTTTCAAAGTTTCATTGCCTGTGAAAGCTGGAGCTCGACCGTCTAAATTATATAAAACAAGGTATTAACAATCAAGTGACCAGGTACATATTATAAAATGACACGAAATAGAAAGTGTGGGAAAACTGAATCTACAGATTTATTTAATAAGGTGAATTTTGTCATAATGATAGGAACACCTGTGCTAAAGTGATAACGGAATATCAGAATCTACTAATGTTAAAATATTTTCATAAAACGGTGAAGAAGGAACATGAGGTTATTATGACAATTAAATATAGTATTGTCCAGATAGGCAATTGAAACTCACCTTAATTCACCTAAAGATACATTAGCGTGCGCACGCCTATGGGTTTATTTTTAATATTTTGAACTAAGTTATTATAATATAAATACTTTAGGTATAAAATGATACCAAAATTGTACACATCCTTTGTGATTCTTATTATAAGCATACCAAAGGTTCTTACTTTCTTTGAACTCAAATTTCGGCCAAATTTCACAATTTCAGCTTCACAGGAGAGATCCTTAACTCAAAAATATAAAAATAATTTTACTTGAATTTCCATTCATAAATTCAAATGAAATTCAAAGACACAAATAATATGAAATTTCAACATGGCCGCTTGATAGCTACTTTCAGCTATACTGTAACAGAATAACATTACAACCCTAATACATAAAACTTGAAACTAGAAATATGTTACACTAAAAATGCAAAATCTGTTGAAATATATGTTGGAATTGGCGGCACATTCTATTTCTACATTTTCTCGCCTAATGAAGAACATAGTCTGGCATAAGATCACAAGCAGCTTACTCCAAAATAATTTGTGTAATTTGAGATAAATTGTACGTTAGTGATTAATAAACATAAATAAAACTATTATTCATGATAATCTAGTATTTTATGGGTGAATATGAGGTTGACTTTCCTGAACGGTAACCACTACCCTTAAAGCTTTCAATTCTTTCAGTAATTCTTACAAGAGATAGAAGGAGATGACCAGTGTGAAGTACAAATGCCGCTGACATCCTATCTGTATTGTGTAAAGAACACACACATGTAACAAGGAAGAGGAAGGTAGTATGAATCGACTTAAACATTTACGTATGTTACAAAATATCCATTCTCTATTTGTGCAGGTAGATTTGAGTGAAGTTAATCCAGTATGAGAGAAACACTCCATGGAAACAATACTTTGCCAGCAGAGGTGCTGCCAGGGTAAAGTCACTTATCGTAACCGTTTCCTTTAGATAATTCATTACCAGGGATCTCAAGGTCCTGAAAATCCTGGGATACATGGAAATGTCAAGGAAATCAGGATAGGAGATAGAAGGTAATTAAAAGCACTGGGAATGTATAAGTAAACCGTTAAAATTATGTATGTGAGTAGAATCTAATGCTTGTCTTGCTTTCCATGATTGGTAACCGAAAACACATTTCGTTGGTTTCTTCCGAACCATCTTGCTTTACAAGTTCTTTCAATTTATTTTTGATCTTATTTTTAAAAAAGGTGAATAAACTTGATTCATTTCATTAATTTCATTATCCTAAAAAGTTCAAGTGTAACTAATTTATTAGCAAGCTTAATCATTAAACAGTTATGTGTAAAGTCATTTAAAAATATTTGCAAAGGTAAGTAATTTTGAATTTGCAAAATATAGCATTCATCAACGCACACAAATAACGTTGTTCATCGCAGGCTATTTGATTTGTTTGTTGTAAATTTTGTGAGAGTATATTCAGTCCATAGAATTCCTGTAGTCTGTCTGGGTCATGCTACAAATTTTTCTTTCTCACACAGATAAATGGTGGACTCCACTACGAATATTTGTGACTTGGTCGCATAGATCTAGATTAGAAAATATCGTTCTTCAGGAATTCATAGCATCAAAGAATCAAGCCATTACAGAGTACATTGATGTTGTCTATAGAGATGTAGGCCTCCCCGATGGTGCAGTGGTTACGCTGTCACCTTGTAATCATGGGATCCAGGGTTCGATACCCGCTGGAAGCACATAGTGGTTTGGATCCCACATTAAACTGTAGGTCCAGTCCCGATTAGCCTTACTGTGCATATAGTGTACTTAAAACTCCAACTCAATCAATCAATCAATCTACAGAGATGTAGAATTCAAAAAAAATATTGTGAAGCAACAATGTCTTACAAAAATATGTATAAAATAATTTCTCTATACCTCTGCAAACCCTTGCTTAATGCTATATGGAACCTAAGCATATTGGTTGGAAATAGGATTCTTCATTATTCTTATTATAAAGTAAATTATTAGTGCTTTCCACAATTGAATAGGATGATTTAATTAATTGGCTGTCATACGTCGTGTATTTCAATCAATAATGTATATGTTTACAACATTACAGAACATGTTGTGCACTCCAGAGAACATTTCTAGATCTGGCTCCGCATCTGCCTTCTCAAATCTCTGAAGAAGTCCTACGTACCAGCCTGCCTCTGGAAGTTTATTAATTGCTTGTATATAATTTGAGGAAATTCCAAATATAGAAGAATGTGCTCATTTTCATTCCTATTATATAGGGTTTTCCAATAAGAACGATATGTGTTTACAATGAAATAAAATAAAAACTATTTCAGATACAACCAAACTATTTATATATTATATTGAAGCATAGTTTATTACATTATGTTTTGAATAACTAATCACTTAAGTGTCCACCTCGACTTCGTGCACGCGAGTGTATTCGATTAACCCAATTTCCGATGACTTTGTGCAATACCTCGCACTTAATGTCACGAATGCAGCGTTCGATGTTCAATCTTAATGCATCAAGGGTTCGTGGTCTGTTTGCATAGACTATATATATAAAAAAACACAAAAAAGAATTTAAAGGAGTCAAATCACAACTTCTTGGAGGCCAACTAACAGTTGCAGTTCCTGAAATTATTCTTTCACCAAACTGTTCTTGCAATACGTCGATAGTGGCATTAGCAGTGTGACATGTGGCACCGTCTTGTTGGAACCATATTTCCTCCAAATCAATTTCATCTAAATTTGGCCACACAAAATCTGTTAACATCAATCGATACCGCTCACAAGTCACTGTAACTGCATCTCCTACCTAGTTTTGGAAAACTAATGGTCCGATGATGCTACCACGCCATAAACCACACCATACAGTGTGACCTTTTACGGATCCAAGGGCTTCTCTTGAATCTCTTAAGGATTGTTTTCACAGAAAATCGAAAATTTTGTTTCTTAACATATCCACTTAAGCAGAAATGAGCTTCATCTGAGAAGATATTTTTTTTACCCAAAATTATGATCCGTTTCAAGTTGCTCTAAAGCCCAAGCAGCAAAGTCACGGTGCTTACAATGGTTCAGTGGCTTCAGTTCTTGGATCAAAACAATCATATATGGGTGTAAACCCAAGTCTTTTCGCAAAACAAGCCAAGTTGTTGTTCTTCTAATCCCTAATTCTTGAGCACGACAAGGAATCGATAAATTTGGAACCTCTGGAATGCTACTTCTTACAGCAGCAATGTTATCTACACTTCTTGCATTTCGACCTATTGTTGGTATTTTCGCATCGTGAGGAGCAAAATCCTCTTCATATTTGTCAACGTTTCAACGAATAGCAAACACAGAAGGGCGATTAAGTGGACCATAGTTTTTCGCGAAGTGCACGTTGAGTATTCACAAAAGATCGCCTATTTTCATAACGTTTTTCGGTAATAACGAAACGTTCCTGAAGCGTGTATTAGCCATGATGAATTGTCAGAGCATACTAAACACAAATGACAACTAGTGACAGTTATAACATTTGAAGCATAGTAGCCAGTTAATTTCAAAATCATATCATTCTTATTGGAAAACTCTTTATATACGTATAATGTTAAAATGCTCTTGTTGTAATAAAACGGGAAAGAAAGAAAATGTCATGAAAATGAGGATCTAACCGGGAATATTGCATTCTACTCAATCACTCTAACCTGTACCCCATGTCCACAAAGTACATTGTAACAACTATTTTCAGTATTCTGTCGCCTCAAATTTGTATGGCATGTTTCTATGTACAGTATGTGTGTATGTATGTATGTATGTATGTATGTATGTGTGTGTGTGTGTGTATATATATATATATATATATATATATATATATATATATATATATATTTGTGTATGTACGTACGTATGTATATTTATGCATGTATAGTTCATATATATGTATTGATGTGTGTTTGTGTATGTGTATTTGTGTCACGTACCTTTGTCTGGCTCTTTTAGACCTCACGTGTCTCTATCGGACTGATTTCAAAAGCTGAAGGTAACACCTTGTCCGTTGCCAAAATTTATACAGGTCGGAACTTATCTGTTCTCTCCTCGAAAAAAAAGGTAAAGTTCTCCCCTGTGCTTAGCACCACGCCATGAAGGCGTATAGGGGGTGTGGGGGTAACGCCCCACACTTTCTTGATCCGGTCGTGAGTGGGGGTGATGTGATCAGCGGTCAGCCTTTACCCCCCAGGGTTTCCCCCAGGTACCCATGTTATTCGATGCTGGGTGGGCGCCGGGCCGCTCCTCGAATAGGTTTAATCTATTATCAATCTGATTTCACTGTAATTTTGCATTGATATCCCCGCCTCTGGAATTTATTTCAGTCTCTTCACGTAACCAGCTCAGTATCAATGTATCTTCTTGCACGCACTTCCTTAACGTGTAGCTTAAATAAAATATCGATGCTGTAGATTAATGTGAATAAATCGCCAGCCCCCATGGCGGAGTGGTTAGCTAATCTTGCTATGACGCCTGGCGTCACGGGTTCGAATCCCGACATGGATGTTTGTGAGTGTCCATTCATATATTGAAACATGTAAAAACTCATCCCCGGCTTCGCAAATTAGCAAAAAGTGGCACAAAAAGCGAAGTAAAATAAAGCAAATAAATAAATCAATCATAACTTGCGAATAAATCAGAGCTTCTTTTTAACAGTGAGAATTAGGTACCCGAGTGAAAACCCTGGGCCGCCTAAATTACTGAACACGCTGGTGATGACCAAACGAAAGGTCCTTGTTGGGTTTCGGTAAAAACCTCTCCTCCTTTCAACTTTCCGCAAAAATCCTGAATTAGCGATGCCTTCAACCAACGGGTAAAAACCCTGTCGGCCGGACAAATGGCTGGCGAACTAACGAGTAAAAACCGTGCATGTTTCGTCTATTGTTCGATTTCCGTCTCTTATACAGGGTGATTGGTAATTCTACCGATTCCTGGAATGGGGTAGTACTAGAGCATATTTACAACAAATTTGACCTTATTGGGTCGGAAATCAATACGTTTCGAGTTATTTGCAGTTTGTAGATTTTTGTGACATATTCCGACTTGTGACCAAAAACTACTAATTGTGAAAAAACTACTCCACACTGATGAGCCGTTACTTTCGATTTTCAAAATGCTCATTATGAAAATTCGTAATACCATCTTTGTCGAATATGAATTCGTTCGTCCACAGAATTCTTGTCAAATGATGGGAGTCTTCAGTGTCGGTATTTAGTAAAAATCGACAAAAACCATTCTTCTGACAGGATCTCCCTCCCCTCCTTAAGGCATGCACTGGCGTGTAATGGTATAGATATAGTCATGCTGTATGCACATTGAACCAGACTTTCCACTGAGTCAAGCCAAGTCGCCTCGCCACAGCTGTTGTTGAAGTAGTGCCGTCTGCTCGAAAACACTGCACGATTTCGTTGAACCGATCCCGTTTCTCGAATACGCCGATGTGTCGTACCAAACACGCTTACGTCAGGCAAATGGCGGTTATGGAAACGCCTCTTCGTGCTGCAGCTGCGTCACCATCACAAAACCTTGTAACAATATACTACAGAGTGATCACAAAGTCCCATTACCCCCTATGTATTACATAGATGTTAATGAATTGTTGTTTTGTATTGTTGCAGGATCTACATGGCTGATGAATCCACTTACACCATGGAGGAACGGATCGTCTTGAGCACGTGGTCTCACGAACGACCCCATACAGGAAAACCAATGAGAGATATTCAGCATGATTTCACGGTAAGGTTTCAGAAACCTTCCACACCAAAACCAACATTTTACAGTGGGAGAAAAAGCTCTTTGCAACTAGTTGCATAAAAGATAAGCCCCGCGCAGGACGACCATCAACACGACTGGAAACGTGTGTGGAGGCTGCAGCGTCTGTCGAACGTTCGCCAAAAAAGTTCATTCTTAAGCGGTCACAGAAATTGGGAGTTCCATACTCGACATTACATAAACATATGATGAAGGATTTGAAGTTAAAGGCATTTAAACCTTAGTTTGTAAAAGAATTGAGTGATAATGACATGCAAAATCGTCATCAGGCTTGTGGGCGATTGCTCGATGTCTTTACAACTCTTCCTTCAAGGGGTAAAGTGTTTTTGTCGAACGAGTGTGCCATATATCGCAGTGCAAAAGCGAGAAACATTTATTTCTGGAGTAAAGAAAACCTACATTGTTATGAAGAACTTGAACACAACCCGCCATATGTCATGATCTGGGCTGCAATGTTTGCAACCCACTTGGTGGGTCCATATTTCTTTGATGGTGCTGTGAATCAAATGTCGTATCTCACCATGTTACGTGATTGGTTTATTCCACATTTGCAAGAACAAGGGCTGCCCGGTCGTGTATGGTTCCAGCAAGATGGAGCACCAGCCCATTATGCTATTGCCGTGAGGGAATATCTCAATGAGGTATTTCCTGATACATGGATTGGACGTGGTTCTGTCCATTTGCCTGCGCCTTTGGGGTAGGCACTCCGACGTCCTGATCTGTCATATTGCGACAATGCATTATGGGGGTTCAATAAACAGAAGGTTGCTGCCGCAAGTTACGAGACAGTTGACGAACTTAAGGATGCTGTTCAACGTGCATTTACTGCCAACACAAAAGCAAAATTGAGGAGAATTTCCCATCGTAGATGGCGGAGAATCGTACTCTGTTATGAAAACGATGGTGTACCCAAAGACACTCTGGACTTAATCATAACGAATAGTCACACTACCTCAGAGTTGTCAACTGCCAGGATCTCACATTAATACAATTCGACCATCTATGACCATGTGGACACGGGATAGGGGTTAATGGGAATTTCTGATTACTCTGTATATCCGCGTATTCTCCATTTTCGAAAGCAGCCATTTGACACGGAAGCCATTTGAGCGTTTAGTTAATAACGTGACGTCCAAACTCCCAATGGTTGAAGGTAACTGATTACGGAACTGAGCGAGAGAGTGAGCCTGGGGTTTTTCCGCGAATATTCCCGCAGATCACAGAACACTAACGTAAATGAAAAGAAACGAAAATCCGCTACTTGCTCTGTGCTTATTATTCAGATTTTTTTCCCAAACCCGTGTGACAGTTGACAACATTTGTTCTTTTTGGAGAGCTTATGAAACGAGGAAGTTTTTACTATAATTTTTAAGCTACGTGTGTTACCATTTTTTTAGTCATACTCTTCGATTTAAATGATAGTTCTCAATTTTTATCATAACGTGTGGTCTAATGACTGTTTCTTTCTGTGGGTATTGGAATTTTGGGCAAGATTTATTTTCCCAGTAGTCACTCATTTGTCAGCTGTTGGCAACGTGTCAATTAAGTACACAGTGTGGAGTAGTTTCTTCACAATTAGTAATTTTTGGTCGCAAGTCATAATATGTCACGAAAATCTACAAACTACAATAACTCGAAACCTATTGATTTCCGACCCCCGGTGCATAGGGTCAAATCTGTTGCATTTGTACTTTAGTATTACCCCTTTCCATGAATACGTAGAATTACAAATCACCCTTTATAGAAAAAGTTTTTTTGATTCGTTGCTATACAACATTCTTCAGTCTGATTGTTTCTAAGGTAGTAATTGGGATATTTTCTCTTCCAGCTTCCATATTTTATAAGTAATTATCCAAATTATTTTTCTATTTTTTCGAAATCTTCTGCGATTATTATCTTCCTTAATTTCAACAACTTTAATTACAAGTATAATATATATAATATTCGTTCTATCTTTTTCGAAAATGTCATGATAGGTTTTATTTCTTTACATTTTACTTGGGATTACCGCTAAGCAGTTTTTCCCAAGTCTATATTTGTACTGTACATAAACTTACATTTTTTAGTACATTATTATTAAAAGATACTATGAACATTTTTTTTCTATTAAATAGTTAAGCCACATTTTCTAAAAAACGATAACAATATACAGGGTGATTCTAAAGGTAGGGTACAAACGAGAACCACAGATACCTCCCATGAAATAGAGACGAAAGTGCCCCTTCCACTTTGCCGAGAGATGCCTCCTTGAGGAGCTAGACAACGCCGAAAACGTGTGAAAATGAACTTCACACCGCTGTACAGCCAGTACCAGTGAAGATAGAAAGGCGGAACAAAAGAAGTCAAAAGGAACACCAAAATTGCCCATCCGAAAAACACCAGGCGGCAGCTGCGCAACGCATGCGCATGGGGTTCCACAAAGGAAATAGGAGTGTCCCGCAAGACAAGTGAAGGGAAAAGGTAGCGATTGACAAAGGTAGGGACAAAAGAAGCAAGAAACACACCGAGAATGCAAGCGAAGTGGAGTGGTGGGGTCCGTACGACATTCTAGCAGCCTTTCGCCCCCTCCCACCCAGCGTTGTGCGTCCGGCTTCATTTCTAAGAGGCTGATTGGGCCCCATCACGACGTTTGTAACAACGTCTGTACGAGGTACGTGGTCCTATCTGTACGTGCACCTTTCATTGGCAATAACCTCCTGTACCCGTAGTTGCTGTGTTTGTCCTGCTGGCGCACGACCTCTATGTGACATCCCCTCGGTGCTGCAACGGGGAATCTTTCGTCCCCCATTTGTTGTCTCCTTGGCAGGTACCATTCCCCGTCCGGTAATCTTTCTCTTTTGTTGCACCGTGCTTTGTACTTGCTGCGGTGTCTCTACACTGTGTTTGGGGACTCCCCATGCGCTGCACCGTCAACGCCGCCATTTCTGCCCCGAACCATGTACGCGTCTGTTGCCTGTTGAGTGTCACAGACCACTTTGCTTCAATCCTCGGTGTGTTTCTTCGTCCTACGTCGTCCTCCCGTGGTTCTGCAACCCCGCACTACTCTTCTCGACTGCACTGCTTCAGTCATGGTGTTCGTTTCCCGCTGTGCAATTGTTACTTCATGCTTCATTGTTTCTTTTGTCCCTACCGTTGTCGATCGCTACCCTTTCCCTTCACTTCACTTGCGGGACACTCCTATTTCCTTTGTGGAACCCCATGCGCATGCGTTGCGCAGCTGCCGCCTGGTGTTTTTCGGATGGACGACTTTGGTGTTCCTTTTGACTTCTTTTGTTCCACCTTTCTACCTTCACTGGTACTGGCTGTACAGCGGTGTGAAGTTCATTTTCACACGTTTTCGGCGTTGTCTAGCTCCTCAAGGAGGCATCTCTCGGCAAAGTGGAAGGGGCACTTTCGTCTCTATTTCATGGGAGGTATCTGTGGTTTTCGTTTGTACCCTACCTTTAGAATCACCCTGTATATCCAACTGTAAGGTTAGGTTCACAAATCAAAGATTCCAAACACTGAGGAAATTTCCCAGTTTATAAGAGTTTTATAGAATGTCTCTCTTTCTTGTGTGTATCTATTACACTCAAATAGGATATGGTGTATATCTTCCTTGTTGCCACATGTACAGTTTGGGTTTTGTAGAATCCGAATCTTTTGTAAATGACTTTTAGTAGTTGTATGTCTTGACCTAATACGATTTAGTAATACTATCACATTCCGTGAACCTTGAACTTTTGTAAACCAAGGCCTCATTCTATTGAAATTAGCTATTCTCTGATAAAAGCTGCCTGCATTTTGAAATTCACCTTTGCACCATTCCGTCCAGTTTTCCTTCAACTTTTTCTTCACCCTCGGTAGAAGGTCTGTGTACCAGGTTTTCAGCTCCAGTAGAGGTTGAATTACCCTAGCTTGTTTTGCATACAAATCTGCCATATCATTTCCTAAATTTTGACAATGTGCTTTAACCCAGGTTAAATGAATTATCTTTCCCCTGCTCCTTAAATTTTGTAAAGTTTTTACACAGTTTACAATGTATGGGGAGCATTTAAATAATAAATCATAATTGGACTGAATTGAATATAATACACTTTTGGAATCCGTTAATATTAATATTTTTTTTTTGCAATTTATATGTATAAATTAGTGCTTGGTAAATTGCATAAGCTTCAGCTGTAAAAATGTAAAAATCTTCCGGTAATTGATTCCTTCTTCTGTACATCATAAACAGCACATCCTACATTTTGACTACTTTTTGAACCGTCTGTATATATAAATTAATAATCTTTCCATCTTTCCATGTAATCATATTTTGTATATTGTTCAGAAAGTAAATATCTCTTTATTCACAAACAGGAAAATCTAGAGTATATATGGGCTTACTCCTTACTTTCAATAATTTTTGATGATCCTCATAGTACTCATTATATAATTGCAGCCATCCTATATCTTCGAAGTTATTAATTTTGCCTGTATCATATAATTCAACCAAGTCGAATAGAATGTCGTTAAATGGATGATTAACTTCTGACATTGTTTTTAACAGATATTTAATAGACATTTCTCTTTTCCTATAACTTAAGTTCCATTCGCATGCTTCCATGTATACAGCAACATTGGAAGTACTCTTCATCAGTCCTAGACACTTTCGTAGATCTTTCCTCTGCATTACTTCCAAAGGTCGAAATACACGTTCCGAAATTGTATTAAAGACTATAATCCGTATTCTATTGTTGGTTTGTAATAGTTTTTGTAAAAATTCATCATGGTACTAGGATGACTTCCCCATTTTGTTGTAGCCATAGAACGAAATACATTGTAAATTACTTCTGCCTTTTTCACTAACATTTTTACATGAGGTTTCCATGTTAATTTACTATCAAATATAACGCCTAAATATTTCACTGAATTTTCTATGGGAAGGTGTAACTTTTTTGTGTATTGATTCACATTTTTCGGAGCTCCTTTTTTACTAAATATAATCAACTTTGATTTTTCTGACGATAGACCTATTCTCAAGAAATTTCTTTATCTCTATTATTTTCGCTTCCATGTTGGTGACTCCTTTATCTACTTGCTTGACACTCTCATATATACATAAATCATCTCCATATTGTATAAATCCAAATGGCTCAGGACATATTCTTTGAACATCCATGAAATATATATTAAAAAGTAAAGGACTTAAAGGGCTTCCCTGTGGAAGTCCTCTTGTTATCCATCTAGGACCCTCAACTTTATTGTGAAAGTAAAAATATAAACAACGATTTTTTAATAGATTCCAAATTATTTTTAGATGCATATAAGGTATTTTCAGATTTTGTAGAATGTTTAATAATTTATTTATATTTACATTATCATATGCCCCTTTAATATGTAAGAAAGCAGCAATAAGACTACTTTTCCTTTTCATTGTATCATAAATTTTTGATGATAACATTGCCAAGGCATCTGTGCAAGCCATACCCTTCCTAAATCCAACTTGAAGCTTTGAAAATAATTCCTGTCCCTCTATATGCCAACTTACTCTCTTTAGAATTAATCTTTCAAAAATTTTCCCCAGTACTGAAGACAATGCTATCGGTCTATAAGATTC
This sequence comes from Lepisma saccharinum, assembly GCF_977018435.1. Taxonomy (NCBI): domain Eukaryota; kingdom Metazoa; phylum Arthropoda; class Insecta; order Zygentoma; family Lepismatidae; genus Lepisma; species Lepisma saccharinum. The sequence goes on from NC_139238.1 coordinate 51,736,636, forward strand.
TCCTTTATGTGGACTTTTGCCAGGTTTCAATATTGGTAAAATCATTTGAGTGTACCACGATTGCGGTACATTTCCTGAATTCATTACATAATTGTAGATGTTACAAAGATATATTATACCACATTCCGGTAAATTTTGAATAATCGAGTATGTTATTCCATCTTTTCCTGGAGTTGTGTCCTTGGCTCTAATTATTATGTCTCTTATTTAATCGATCATGATATTGGTGTATAATCCTTGTGAATGTCTATCTTTAGGATTGAAAGAGAAAATTTCATCAGGGGCATCTGCAGGTTCGTGTTTATTATTACATGTTACCTTCATAATAAATTCATCTTTCCAGGTTTCTTTGAGTGGTATTAATCGAGGGGTATGTGGTTTGCGGATTGATTTAAATTTAGCCCACACGGCACTGATACTCTCTTTGTTATTTATGTCTTCGCAATAATTTGCCCACGATTGTCTTTTTGCACTGATATAACTTTTCTTGGCCTGCGCTATTGCTTTCTTATAATTAATCCAAGTTTCCTGATTTGGTATTGTTTTATAAACTTTTGTGGCTTCAATTCTCTGTATTTTAAAATTTTGGCAATATTTATTCCACCAGTGTACTATTGGATACTTTTTTACAACTTCCTCTTTTGCCCTTGTACATGATCTGTCCATAACAATACTAACAGAATCTAGAAAATAATCATATGTACTCTTATCAATATTATTTAAATCTGTATTTTTAAATAAGATTGTAAGTAATTTAGAATATTTATTCCAATCAGCTTCGTTAACTTTCCATTTTCTGAGCGGAATAGTGAAAGATCTCACTGAATTAGTATCAGTATAAAAAAAACATGGATAATGGTCACTGGTTCTTTGATCACTGTCTGTTTCCCACTTAAATTGACCACATATATCACCTGACATTAACGTTAAATCTATAGCTGTTGGCCGACTACCTAATCTTCTTATATACGTAGCAGACCCGTCATTAATTACAGTAAAGTTGTACAAATCCATACATTCTACTAACACCTTCCCCAACTTATCTTCATCCTGTTCTCCCCATATTGTGTGATGGCAATTGAAATCCCCTGCTATAATAAAAGGCTTTTCTATGCATTGAAACATTTGCAATAATGTATTTGTCGTTAATTTCTGTGACTCTGCACCTGTAAGAATATATATAGATATAATACTAACTTTTTGATTCATAAAAGCAATTTTAATTCCTACGACTTCAATTTTGTATGTGTCGTATATAGACAGTGTATGATCAAAAGATATAGGTTCAAATGGAATGCTTTCATGAATCATAATTGCAACTCCTTTACTACCATCTTTAATCTTTTCATAAATTATGTGATAATGATTTACTTTAAAATAATTTATGCTTGATGGGTTCACAGAGATTTCCGATAAACATAAAAGTTCAGGTCTATATTCATCTATTAATTTCACCAGATTTTGCTTTCTTGCTTTCAGTGATCTTACATTCCAGTGTACCCCACGAATGTTTTCCATTATTTTTCCTTCCACACTTTAAGGTGTCTCTCCAAAAATTTCCAAATCCTCAATAATTTTCTGCACCTGGCCATTTATTTGTGAGCATTCTGTTAGTATTTCTTTTATGCTTAATAAGTCAGAATTTTTAGTTAATGTCGCCATAAGTTTCGCCATTAATTGTAACAAATTATACATAAGATCCTTCTGAGATGTTATGTGAGGAAAGTACACGATATTTTTCTGTTCTTCATTGTTGAAGATTCCGATGTTCACCTCCTGCATGCTTCTATTTGTACTATCCACGTCTTCCTCATTATTCGTTGTCTTAATAACAGTTCCTGTAGACTTTCCATTTAATTGTTTTTGATTACTTTGTAATTTCTTTAGAGAACCTTTACTTGATTCTCCTTCAGAATTTCCATTATAATTCTTTGTTTGTGAATAGGAATTTAGTCTGAAATTTTTTCCATATTTATTTTCAAATTTGGAATAGTCTCTATGATGTTCTGGAGGAACTCTTTTCCATGAAACATTTTCCAAGTATGTATCTGATTTTCTTTCACCCCAATCACTTAAGGCTTCAAATCTGCTTCAGTCTTTCTTGTATTAATTTCACTTATTTGACTTTTGTTTATATGGTTTTTTATTTGATCAGCATATGAGTTGCCTTGAACAACATAATTGCTTGGAACATTACCTGTTATTACTTTCTCTCTTGCATCTTGCCGGGATAAATTATCATATGCCATAACTCTCATGATTTCTCTTTCCATTTCCCATTTTACACATGACTTATCAGTAGCAACATGTTCTCCTCCGCAATTTAAACACTTCGGAGTTTCATTACAATTTTCATGTTCCTCTCTTCCACATCTAGCACACTTAGCTTTATCCTTGCATATGGCTGCTGAATGTGCGAACCTGTAACATTTCTTACAGCCCGACCCTGTGGCCGAGCGGTTAGCACATCGCGCTGCGACGCCAAGGGTCCCGGGTTCGAATCCTGGTCGGGCTTGGTTGTTTGTGAATGTCCATTCATCAATTTCATCCTTTCATCACTCATCCTCATCTTCGCAAATTAGCCACGAGGCACAAAACGCGAAGTAAAATAAACTAAATCAATCAATCAAATCAAACATTTCTTACATTGCATCACATTTCTAACTTTAGGAGTAAAATCGAAAATGTGACTAACCACTATAATCTGTTTAGGCATTTCTTGAGATCTAAACGTGATTTATATTAGCTTAGTAGGAACAAAATAATATGAACCATCAACTTTTCGAATTCTCTTTTTCATTCTTTCCACTGATATTACTGTCGGGTCTTCAATACTTTCCTTAATTTCCTCCTCTTGAAATTCAGTGGGTACACCATATATCAATCCTTCCTTCACCAATAAGGATTCTGGAATGAACACATCAATATTATTTTCTTTATGAAAATGCATATTTTTCATGAAATTGTTAGCTTCATTCCTGGTGTAAAAATAAATCTTTGCTCTATATAAACCACTTGGTTGGATATATCTGACCCTTATATCCTTCTTTCGCAATTCATTGCCTATTTTCATAGAGTTAAATTTCTTTTCTGCATCTTTTGTACTAGTCATTATTACTAAATATGGCCCATTATGTGTATCATAATACATTTTACACTTGTCTACATTATTTTCTCTTCGACCTTCTCCAAACGTGTTTACTTTATCTCTATTATCTAACCTGTCTATCCTTACCGCTTTTGCTGGAACTTGATCATCTTCAGAAGATCTGACTCTTTTAGCTTGTTTTCTAGATGTTTCTTCTATAATGTTATCTTCTATAACAATTTCATTGTCTTCTACCAAGTTCGATATAATTTCTACTTGATTATTAAGTTCCATATAACCTATGGCATCCGCCATGACGTTAAGAAGAACTGCCTTACGCAAATCACATTAATGAGTATAATTCCTTTTACCGTAGTTTTAAACTTCAACTTAAATAAGTATATGAATTTAACTCAATTCCAGTCACAAAATTATATCTTTATAAACAGTACTCACTTAATTAACAGCTATTAATATTACCACAATATTACACAAACAGCTCAGTTTTCATCAACCACCGTCATGATAGGAAAATGACTGTCGCTTCTTCTTCTTCTTCTTCTTGATGACCCTTACCGCAATATGACTGTCGCGTAGGTGAATCCTGAATATTAAAGATAGGAAAGTGACGTTCATATAGGAGAGTCCTGACTACTGCTGAGAGGTAAGAAGCGCTCGTAGAGAGGTACCTGTTAGGTGTGTCTATGTGTGTGTGTGTATTTATTAGGGTGATGACTTTTTTACAACCTCATTTCCCTGTATCATAATTTGATGAGCTTTCATTAAAAATTACATAAAATCTTACTTTCAAGGTGATTAGATAAAAAAACCTCACGCACAAAATGATTTTAAAAATTTTATTTATCAGTTTTTTTGCCCATTTTTTGAAGTCACTGTAAGGAGATATAAAATTGAACACAAGCTTTAGAGTCACATATATTCAACATTATATAGGGTCATCAAACACACGAGGAAGTAAATTATTCACGATGATGTCATTGGACAGGATGAATCTCAGTGGGAGGTTGTCCTTGTTGCGGCAGGAGTCGTGCAAGTCTTGCATAACTTTCATCACACGCTCACAGCACTGGTTGCTTCGGGCAATGTTGATTGGAGATTCATCTATTTTCCAGTGGCATTTCAAGAATTTGAGACCTGTTGGGTAGTCATTCAGAACTGCAGATAGTTCATCAAAATCTTCAGCACTGAACAATTGACTGCTGAACCAATGGTCAGCCCATGAGTAGGAAATGAATGAACAAATTTTACACAGTCTGTTCCGGGTTTCAGGCATCAGAATAAACTCAAGAAGGGCTAGAATGGCACGAGAGTTCCATCGTGCATTGCTGATGTTTGGGATCTGTTGAAACTTCATGAAGGGGATCTCATTCCTGTCAGTGAAATGACTGAAGACACGAGTGAGGTGGTAGAGAAACTTCATGTCGTCTCTCCAGCTGCCTGTTTCCTTTATCTCAGTTTTACCGTTGCTGAAGGCTGCTTTCAATTTATCATAATTGCTCATCAAATCCTGCACAAAGAAGTACTCGATGTTTGGTGATTTAGTCGAACCATGGAGCTCATCGTCCATGACAACGCGAAGAACTCGATCCAGCACATGGTGCTGGCAACTGATGAACTTTGGTTTGGGGTGACCTTTCTCTTCGAACATTTGCTGCAGCCGAACAACAACGCCCGTATTCTTGCCGGTATTCACGCTTGATGTGTCAGCAACAATCATCACACTTGATCCCCACAGACTGAACTCCTCTAACACATCCTGGAGTCCTTCTGCGATTGTTTGAGCTTTCCCATCTTTCAATTTGAGTACAGACAACTTAATTTCTTTTGCTTCATTCTTGAGGACCACAGCCTGATATTCAAAGCCGTCAAAGTGTATGCTCCACTTATCCAGATGAAGCGTGCTCACCAAGTGCTTCTTCATCTGAGCAGCTCTCATGTAGATAGCCTTGTGGATTGCTGACTGACATGGTGTTGGGATTTCAATGCCCTCACCAGAAAGCTGGCGGCACACTTTTGCTGCTCCATGGGACAACAGATTTGAGCTTGTAACAAGGCATCTTGCAATGCCTGTTGGGTTATGCTTCCTTGTTCTCGTTGATGCTTCATTCTCATCCTCCCAAGGACTGTCTTTGCTGTTGTCGGATGAGTCCGTGTAACTGTCGGAACAATCAGGTGACGCTGAGCTGGTAAGTGTTGACACAATCGCTTCCATTGCCTTCTTTCGCTTGGATGGGTGGATGGTCTTTGCACTAGCATGTTTGCAACTGGAATAACCAACCTGGCCCTTGCTCTCAATTTGCAGTTTGTAGAGGTTTTCTCATCCTCTTTGCACATCCATTCGCCTTTCACCTTGGTCACGTCAAAAAGTTCATTCAATGAATCAAAGTTTTGTTTCTTTCTGCATCGCTCATAGTCTTTCAGAAGGTTTGCTAGTTTTGCACAAATGGCTTGATCAGATAGATGCGGGAAGTTCAGTGTTTTGCTCCATAGGGCTTTAAGCTCCACAGCAATTAGACTGATCCTCTCTCTCCATTCTTTGGCAGTGGATTCAAGAAATTTGAAGCGTCCAATGACGTGGCTTTTCTGGGGCATGCGACTCCGTTCACTCAAGGGTGCTTCATAAATTGCCACGTTGCCTCTTCTTGATGGCGCTTGAAACTGGACTAAGTTCTTTGTCCAGGTTTCCTTGTTCTTCTCCGTGTTAGAAGAGGTCTTCTTGAATGACATGTCTTCTACTCAGCAACAGAAATAGAAAAGACCTTAACGTAAATATTTAATACGTAACAAATTAAAGAAACTGTTATTGAGTTTCCATATATTTTATTTAAAAACAAGCAAAAAACAATTATAGAAAATAAAAAAAAGACAGACACTAATAATATATTAGATGCTCAATTATAATTAGCGAGAGAGTTCAATGTAGCTCACCAAATAATACAAGGATTTCTTTATAATATACTCTGGATAATGCAAAATTGCACATTGCGCTATAGTTATAAGGCAATAATAATGTTGACACCAAATTAATCTAATCAAAACTCAACTACCCGCTTTGAACACTTCGCTTATATAGCAGTTTATACCACACTGCGAAACAGCTGAAGAAAATTTTAGTACTGTACAGAAGCTTCCCATGTAATTACGTCACCGTGACGTCGGAATCCGGCCAGACGGCGCACAGCGTTCTATGATTTTCTGGAATATTCCATACAATTCTCTGGTGCATATATTATTGCACAACTCTGCTGAATTATATTATATATAAATATTGTTAATACAATTTTATGAAATGGTAAAATGGCATACATAAAATTTAAAAATGGTTTGTGCGTGACCTTTTTTAATATTTCAGTGGAATATACCTCATTTTAGTCATTAATAGGCAAAAGTTCATCCATTTGTGCTACAGGAAATATTTTTTGAGAAAAAAAATGAAAAAGTCATCACCCTAGTGTTTATACGTATTACAAATGTCACTCTGAATGGTTTTCTTATAATTGCATGTAGGTTCAATATTGCATCAAGTCTTCCGTTGTACACCACTTGAGTTTAGATAGGACTATATACGTTATCCGTGTGCAGTCAATCATTCTCCCTATAAGAGCTATTGGAATTTTTACTATGAGATAGCTTTCTTCAATCGATACATGTATACAAATTTGTCCATTGGTTTCGTCTACTTATACCTGTCATTAATTTAATTTCTCCTTCTCACCTCGAACAAAATTTATGTTTTTAATTTGAATTTCACATATATTTTAAAAATGTTTTGATGTTGGTTAGAACTTTACCCTACACATGCATAGTTTTCGCCATTGCTTTCGCGTATTCCACACATTTCTATTTTTCATGTGCAACACACCAACGCCTTCTGTAAGTAATGTTGCTTAGTAAAAAATAGATTTATTCTGAAACATTTGATGAACACCGTACAAACATACCAAGCAAAAATTATTGAAATTACATTAAGACTTTATATTGATCTCTTATTTTGTGAGAAATATTGGTCTGCGTGGAATCTTACTGAAATGAACTGACGGAAGAAACTTCCGCAATACTAATTTACACCAAAGTTCGTCCACTTTATGCACAGTAAGGCTAATCGAGACTGGACCTATGGTTTAAAGTGGGATCCGAACCACTTGTGCCTCAACCGGGTATCAAACTAGGGACCCCTTTATTATATAAACAGAATATAAATACATGTCTATGTATTAATGAGTTTATAACATTTGAAAAATGAGTGAAATACCAAAACTATTAAAGTACACGGGAATTTTGACTAATAGTATACACACGTACATTCACGTTACCTTATTTTACGATTCAGGGAAGCAGGTTTCGGAATCAGCACCTAATATAGCATAATTGCAATAGAGACCAGCCCAGCATACATCTGGTGTCTTGCACTGAAATATTAAGAAATATGTGTTACTAACAGTCTCTTGGTCTTTAATAATCTCTAAAAAGTGTGATCTAAGGTAGCACTAAATATTAAGTTTCATATATTGGAACGTAGTGCAGCTGAACACCCGTTTTGATGTTAAGGTCATTTTGAGAGTTCTCCACTAAATTCGTTAGTTTCTTTTCGATTGGCGTGAAGGAACTCTACACATTTGTCAGGTACACAGACTTCTGCATTCAGCGTTCTAGTATACCGTTTGTGGTGTACGTGTTTCTTATATTTAGCGTTTAGGACGAGGACGAGCATTAGAGCCTATGTGTAAAGTTGCTGTATGTCAATATACAAATATTGTACATTTTAAGGTTAGTCCTGTTATTAACTAATAATTATATGTCTAAGCATTTATTTTAGTAATGTTTGCTGTTTTGATGCATTGTACAAATCATTTCCAGCTGGACTGTTTATTGAATTATTTCACTCACTTTATATGTACATAACATGTAGGAATGCTTAATTTTGAATAAAATTTATTCAGTTCTTTATTTCAGACAATAAAGAATGATAAATATCATTATTGCTTTTAAATATATACATTTGAAACTTAACAGCCTAATACAACAATCAGTAAAGTAAAAAGTAAAGTGCTCCCCTGTGCATAGCACTATGCCATGAAGGCGTATAGGGGGTTTGGGGGTAATGCCCCACACTTTCTTGATCCGGTCGTGGGTGGGGGTGATGTGATCAGCATCACGCCCCTGACCGCCTTTACTTACCAGGGTTTCCCCCAGGTACCCATGTTATTCGACGCTGGGTGGGCGCCGGGGCAGCTTCCAACGTTAGAAAAGTTCGCGGATTTGAACCGGCCGGGGATCGAACCCGGGACCTTTAGCATGGTAGTCAGACGCGTTACCGACTGAGCCACCGCGGCCACAATCAGAGCAAGATTAATGAAATGTATTGCAACCCCCCACCAAACACACACACGCACATACTGTAATTGATCTGATGCTTCAATCACTACTTTGACATGGCTGTAGGCAATAAAAATTTTGGGGGTTCACTCATAATTGTTCCCATGGCGGTTGCAAGAAATTTGAATAACATAAATAATAACAATAATAATTATTAATTAATAATAGCAATTAAAATTTCATAATAAATAAATAATTGATTTCACATGTATTATTATTATTATTATTATTATTATTATTATTATTATTATTATTGCTGTCTTTATATCCTTGAAGAGACTTTTCTACTCTATCCATCATAGGTGTTAATATACAGCACAACTGTTTTTATTTGTTTTTCTTACGTTTCATGCAGTGTGTACTGAAATGCACAGTTATTATATTTTGTTATTAAGTTTGACGAATTCCGCAGAAAGAAGCTTTAAGAATGAGAGAGAGAAATTTTAGTCATAAGTATTATGTTGTTTGACCATTCACATAAAACTTAATTTTGGGAATTTTTAAAACTGTGAAAATCAGTAATTCTTTGGATTAAATGGTAAAACATAACAGGTGCCCGTAATGTAACCTCAATTTTTAGATCTGAAGAGTTATTTCTTTGGTTATTCAGTTCGAATACTAACTAACTGGACTTTATTTCTATTATTAACAATAAAGCTAACAAACTGTCTTCTATTTTGTAACTTGCAAGAAACGATGTCATTTCGGGGAGGGGTCTATAGACCAGTTCGATCCTACTTTCCGAAGCTCATATTGTCCCTATACTTACCAAACATCATGATATACAACCACTATGCACTACACAAGTATGTGCATTATAGGACCTCGTATAGGTTAAATGTATGTACTATATCGACCGCTGGGTGAAGGGTCGTGGTTTTGGACTCTTATAAAGGGGAATTAAACCCTTATCGAACAGGGAATTCAAAAGTTAGAATGGGAATTTTCATTCTGAACAGTACTGGAAAGAGGAGAGCAGAAGTGAAATGAAGGGGTCGCGGGTGGGCTGCGATTCTGAGAATTAAACCCGTTTCGCTCATATTTCAGAATTGAAACCTAAAACCCTGCTCTAAATACGACCATGCGTTTGGCATGTGTGTGTCTGGATTTGTATGAACTTATTCTATGCATTAACATAATGAGTTTCATATTTCTATGTACTTCTGAAATGATAAAAAAGAAACAGATGGTTATTATTGCTTTCTTTTCTAAATAAATACACCTATTCTCAGATGAGTTGCACCCTAGAAGAATTTCATTGGTCAGAAAGCTATGAAAAAATGCATTGTGTAACTGTAACTGCAGATGTTTACTGATACATGTTCTAAGCCAATTAAGTAAGATAATTGCTCTGAATAGTTTACTTGTTTGGCAGACCAGGATAATTTTAAGTCCAGATATAACCCAAGAAATGTTACTCACATACATTTGTTATTGTTTACTGTAAAGAATATTCCCTCCTTTATCTTCATTTATTGTGAGGTGATTTATATGCATTAACCAACATGCAGCTTTTTTACTATTTCTTTGCTAAGCGTGTCAAGTGTGAATTTTTTGTTATTGAAGGTAAGGAATGTGGCGTCATCACAGTGTTGAACTGTATAATAGCTGAAATGAATGACAAGAAAAATGCTTGGAACAAATATCTATTTAATAATAACCAGGGAGAGAGGGCAGGCAACCTGTTTCCCATTTTTTTTATTTTATTATTTTGTTATTCCACGTCACTTGTTTGCCAATAGATATTAAGAAAATGTTAATCAGGAAGATATGATGTACAGTTACAATACATGTAGAGTAATCTACAAGTGAAAGTATTATTTTCAGTATGCTACGTATGTAGTGGGTTTAGCTTACCATGGTTACCGGAAAATAAAATTTTCATTCTTCCTGATTAACAATATTTTTTTACATCTATTTTAAAACCTTACACAGTACATGTTTCAAAATGTCTATTGATCTACTGAAAACAGTAGACTGAATTCTCAACAGTATCTTAACACCCAAGGGTCATGTATGACGTCATCTTACTTGTCTCACTTTTTCCAAGTGAGAACATATTTAGAAACTGATCCTAATTTAACTCTTAAGTTAAAACTATCAGAATGAAACATTGCTTTGGTAGATAGCAGTGCATTACACACGTTTACTTTTAATATGCATATTTTGCACTATATTAGCCTGTGTGTTACACTGACTACATGCATGCCATATGAGGTTATAGTACTTATATGAACATTCAATTGATGTAGCATCAATTTAACGTTATGTTTATACTTTTATTCTTTGTCAAAATATGCAATAAAACTATTTGGACGTTAATTATTTTCATTTTACAAAACGTCAAAGTGTGACAGCATTTTGTATCATGAAAGGGATGCACTCACCTGTTGCCATGCACTGGCTCACTTGCCCTGCAGGAACTACAAAATATAACTTATAATTACATACATTTAAAATTATTATATTTTGATGCCTAATTTTATGTGGTGGATTTAAGATATGATAGTGTTAAAATAGCATATTATGCACCAGGTTCGAAGTTTCCTTAAGGCGTGTATACGCTGATCAGTATTGTTTAATTTACATTTACACTCCATTAGAAGGAAGTGTAGCACAATATGTCACTAACAGCATGGGTCTTAATGGAAAAAAAATACACTGTATCTCAGTTGCTCTTAAATTCAATGATTGAAATGTTTAGTTCATTTTATGAACAGAAAGGTTAATCGGGACTCGACCTACTATTTAAAGTGGGATGTGCTCAAATTCATTGCCTGGATTGTTTTTTGTTAGATCCTTGATTGAAAAGAAGCTTATATTTTTCCTTCTAAATTAAAATTGAATTTAATTAACAAGAATAATCTATCTTTCCTCCTAGATTATAAAATGTTGAAACATATATTTGTAGGTTAAAGTACTGCTACAAATTAACAGTTATGGCCTAGAATTGTCTAACCCTTAATGGACGAGCCATGACATTGTATTGTATTGACAGGTATTGTCAAAAGGAGCGCTTTCTCAAAGTATGTTTCTTTTTTAACATATTGTAACTTGGATAATGATCGGAGATACATGTTTTGAGCTCTACATGAGTCTAGAGATATGTAATTGAAAATTAGTAAATATTAAATAAAATGTAAAATATGAAATATAAAAATTCATATAGAACCACGCAGAATTTTAAATTTCCCGCTAAAAAAGCTCGGCGTTAGTGCATTGAATTTTATTCTCTCTGAAAGTATTAGCAAAATGTGCGTATTTTTTCTACATCAATGGAAAACATACCAGTCATTTTGCGGGTACCTTTTGGTGATTCACGTCCTGGAGTAGCCTGCATTGGGGTCTGATGATTTTCAAATTGCATGTTAAAAAATAGATAATTTTCCTTTTCTTCTCCTTTTAACTGATTACGGAAAAAAAAATTTCCATCAGGTTATAGCCCAAAGTATACTGAACAGTATACTGTACCTCTAAAATTCTTAGTCCGTCGGAAATACAACATTTCATTTAGAAGCATGCAGAATAGAGAAATTTGTTGACAAAAAAGCTATGTTTCAGCAATGTGTATAAGCAGTGCACGTCTAATAACATTTTTTACAGGCCCTGTTGGCTTACATAGATTTGTTGTTTCAAGTATACTCTGTGCACAGATTGGGACCAAACCTACAGTTTATAGTGGTATCCGATCCACTATGTGCCTCCACAGGGCACCGAATTCGCGACCACAGACCCTGTTATACATAAAATTCATTTAAAAGAAAAGAAACTCCATAATCTCACATTTTTGTCATAAAATGATAAGGAAAGCTACGAGGCGCATCCAGAAAGTAAGTTTGCCTATTTTTTTAAAAAAAAAAAAACACACAGTTTCAGGAAACCATTTATTGGCAACAGGTACAGCAAAGGTTCAGCTATTTTTCAACATTGCAACCACCAGAATTGAGACACTTGTCGTATCGTGGTATCAACTTTTGGATCCCACTGTCGTAGAACTCTGCCGCCTGTGAATGGAACCAGCGTGTGACAGACGTCTTCAGCTCTTCGTCGTTACCAAAACGCTCACCGGAGGACAGGAATTTCTTGAAGTGCAAGAAAGCGTGAAAATCGGTGGGAGCCAGATCAGGACTGTAAGGTGGATGATCAAACAACTTCCAGCCAAATTCCGTCAAAACAGCTGCTGTGCGCCGAGCCGTATGTGGACGAGCTTTGTCATGGAGGAGCACAACACCTGCAGTAAGCATACAACGCCTCTTGCTTTGAATGGCACGTCGCAATTTCCTTAGTGTTTCACAGTAATAGTCAGCGTTCACCGTTTCACCTCTGGGGAGGAAGTCAATGAGCAAAATGCCCTTCCTGTCCCAAAACACGGTGCACATCACTTTCTGTACCGACAGCGTCTGTTTGAATTTCTTCTTGACCGGAGATCCACTATGCCGCCAATGCATTGACTGCTGCTTGGTTTCCGGGGTGAAGTGCGAAATCCACGTCTCATCGCCCGTGACGATCCTGTCGAGGAAATCATCGCCGTCATCATGGTACCGTTGCAGGAATTTCAGTGCTGGTCCTGAACGTTTCATTTTGTGTTCGGGTGTCAGGTTTTTCGGCACCCACCTGGCACACAATTTTTTGAACAGCAGGCGCTGCGTGACAATCTCATGCAACACGGATCGCGATATCTGCGGAAAAAGGCTACTCAACTCCGTAATCGTGAAGCGACGTTTCTCTACGATGCGCTGCCGCACAAGCTCAACCAGATCATCAGTAATGAGGGACGGACGCCCACTGCGCTCTTCATCATGGACACTTTGACGACCTTCCGAAAACTGCCTACACCAGCCACTCACCATCTGCTTACTCATAATGTTCGGCCATAGACCTCACAGAGCTGACGATGAATGTCAATTGGTGCAATGCTTTGTGCATTCAGGAACTTTATCACCGACCGAACCTCGCATGCGGCGGGAGAAGGAATACGAGCTTCTATTTCGGACCACTGCTGCCTCGCTACTGGCATGCGGCGGGAGAAGGAATACGAGCTTCCACTTCGGACCACTGCTGCCTCGCTACTGGCGCCGGGAGGGATCTGTCCGCCTCACATATGATTGATACGTCTTAGCTCTGCTGCGCATGCGCAATTTACACGTCTCATTATGTTTACTTTCACGGGGAAAAAATAGGGAAACTTACTTTCTGGATGCGCCTCGTATTTCGATTAAGCATAACTTGTGTAACACGTCAACATTTTACATCAACAATATTCATTTGTGGTGTGTACTTTATTTTTGGCTTCTAATTTTCACTGTATTGTGTGTTTTTTCAGTAGGATGGACAAGATTTATAAATTAAACATGTTAAAACATAAAGGTTAAAATCAGTAAAAATCAGACAAGTTAAAACCAATAAAGCAGCTGCCCTTCCAATATGTTTCACTCCTTCAAGTATTGGTCGAAATTGGTATCGAAACCTAACATCTGTAGACGTGAACATTTTAACACATTTTCTCTTTCGTTAGGAGTAGTAAAAAAATAGTAAAATGTGACATGACTGATCTTTCATCACAGTTTCATGAAATATATATAGCCTATGATTCTGACACGATAGTGTCTGCCACATTGCCAGACACCCTACTCACAACAGATAGTGTACAGGTAAACAGGTTTTAAGTTCAGTGGGGGCGAGGAAGGCAGTTATCCCACACCACTTTTGCCACAGCACTATGCTAAATCTCATCAACAAAGGGATATAGACTGTCCTTTAGCACCTAGTCGCCCGGTTTGGAACACAATCGCCGTTAGTGGCAAACTCTATAAGTTTTTTCAACGTTCCCTACATATTGTTCTGTCATTTGCACCCCACCTCCATCAAGCGACAATCATTGCGGACTATGCAATTGTTTCAACATTAGTAAATGAAATTATTATACATATTCCACTAAACTACTTGGTTTCTAAATTACTTAATGATGATTTATCTTAAATATGGTTATACCAAGTTCTTATAAATGTTTAGCAAATTAAGCATGAAAGATGTATTCTCACTAATGTAACGGATGTCTGACTTCTATTAATTGTTTAATTATGTTATTTATACCTTGCTCATGTAATTCTTAAAACCAAAGTTAATAGAAATTTTATTCTAATTAAAGCCCATGGCAGCCAGCGTCCCAGATTATATGGTCTACCAAAAATACACAAAGCAAGGATACTCTTGAGACCCATTGTCATTGCTATAGCCAGTCCTACGTACCGTCTTGCCAAATACCTCAATCCCTGCTAAACATCTAGTTGAACAATGTTGACATCATGTCAAGAACTCAACTAAATTCATCCAGGAACTGAAGAAATTCAAGGTTTCCAAAAACGACATCTTCGTCAGCTTCGACGTTGTTTCCTTGTTCACAACAGTTCCAGTGAAAGACACACAAGGTAGACTTCTTTGCCACACGCTCTCTTCGACATATTTCCCTTACAATGGGAAATATTATGAATAAACCGACGGAGCGGCCATAGTGAATTTCTACATGCAGCATTTTGAACACGAAGCCCAGAAGGACGCACCGCATCCACCATCCTGTTTCTACAAATATGGCGATGACATATTCCTCGCTTGGCCACATGGACGACCGACATTACATAGTATCCTTGAATTCCTTTACACTCGTCATTTAAACATCAAGTTTACTATGGAGATAAACGAAGATGACTGCCTCCCTTTTCTGGAGATCCTAATCCTCCGCATACTAGATGGAGCACTCGGATATAGTGTATATACATTCAAAAATCAACCGTCTTAGATCTACGCTACAACAGAATGGCTATAACATCAGTGACTCAACAGGACAATCGACAAGCCAGTAACATCTCAGCAGAGACCAAGCCTGGACAACAGTGTGGACCTTACAAGGGCCAATTCGTCACCACCTGGACCATCCGAACATGAGGATGTGGTCCCGACAACGCATAGCGCCCTGCTTATAGCAAAAAAAAAGAACGTCCCACTATAATAGCTTTACCTTTTATTGGGCATATCTCTGGGTAATTTAGTAGAATTCTCACAATGTACAGAGTAAAGACTATCCACAGACCACCACTCAAGACCAAGACTCTTCTCCGCTCAATCAATGATAACCTGGAGCTCCGGATTCCAGGAGTATACAGTATACCATGCGAACGTGGGACATCATATACAGGCCAAATAGGACGCACCATTCAACAGGGATGCAATGAACATGAGCGCAACATCAGATTATTCCATCCAGAAAAGTCAGCATTTGAAGAACACAGCATTACAGAGGAGTATTATTTGATACAAAGCTACAGCTAATAATAATACCAGGATCCAGAGCGAGCCAATAAAAAGACGGAGTCCTAACTCCGCCCCTGCACTTTTGATATTGTATTCCTCAGTCCCCAGGGACCCTAGTTGGAAACCCCATGGTGAAGACGAAACCTTGCCAAATCCCCGTCCACGCTCGCGATGTCTACGAAGTATAGAGGCGAACCACGATCGCGAGGCTCGTCTCAAGAAAGAATATCCAGCCAGTCAACGAATACAAAGCATATTACAGGACTACCAATCACGGTCCAGCTGCTGTCACGCGTCCGCATGGACACGCTCCATCCTGGGATTGGTACGCAGAGGTCCATGGAAATCCGGATGATCGACTCCGAGTTTCAGAACCGACTCCTACATTTCAAATTACCTACGGTTCACAACCGAAAGGACCTACGCGCAATTTGGCACTTCGCTTGAAGCCTCCCCGAACTGACATGCATATGCACCATACTCAAAGTAAGCTGCAGAAGCTGCCTTAAACCCTCACGCGCTTCTGAAATTTACCAATTAAAGGAGCGCAGTACTTGACTTCTCGTCAACATAAGATTCGCGTGGAAGTCGATCACGAAGTCTTCCAGATGAAAAAACATGCCATGCCGGAAAAGCTCTACAAGCTGCCTCGACTCCGGTCACCAACTTCGAGAGTGCGAATCCCTTCCAAGGACTCAATCTCTCAACAACTGATGATATGCGGAGAGTAACCGAGACGAAGCAAACATGTAGGTCAATGCAGCTGCTTCGGCCACCCCCTCACCCTACCGCGACTCCCGTGTTCCGCGCACCTCCAACCTTCGTCTATAAACAAGTCGAAGCACACAGATTCGTGGCTTCTGCAGTCTCTTACGCCCGCGTACAGAACCACCTCTAATCCACTACACTACGAAAAACATCCGCATTCAATGCCGCAGAGAAACAGACCACGAAAAACTCATTGCTTATTTGCAAGAAAAGCAAGTAGAATTTGCACATGTCTACGCAGGGCAAAATTCATCGACAGTGTACAACGCTGAATACCTCCAGTATTACCGTGTTCAAATAGTGTCGTTCCGACCATCATCCGTTCTCGAATATTACCGCTGCCAGCGGCTTGGACACACTCCACCACCTGTCATGCAGCCCCATGATGTGTGAAGTGTGCTCAAAATCATCTGACTGCAGAGTGCCCTAAAATAGACCGCCGCTATCCCGCCAAGTGAGTAAGCTGTGGTGAAGATCACCTCGCCAACTTCCGTGGATGCAGACTGTTTAAATCCATGGAACAGTTCCAACAGAGAAATCGACAAACGTGTTCCTCCCAGCCCACACGGAGCACTTCGACCCCCTCACCCACAGCTAGACCAGCTTCGACTTCTGTTGCACCCACCTCCAGTACGCAGCAACAGTATTTTACAGGGAGGGCCCACGCTGCTCTCCAATGTCAAGCACGCCGACGACAACAAGAAGAAGCCGCCTCCAGCCGACAAGTTTTCTCTTCGTTCCTCGACTAGATGGCCTCATGATATCTTGCGAAAATATGGACCCACGCCAAGAGGGGAGTAAAAACAAACCAGCAAAGCTGCCTCTGGCATGAGTATGGTCACGGCAGTAATCCAAACACTACTGGATCTGCAAGAGATGGCTGCTTTTAACAGACATCAATACCTAAATGAGATCAACCTATTCATTTTCAACGCAGACGGGTTACCCAAACAAACGGAAGAGTTGAACAACCCACTCCGTGTGAAGAACATCACAGAGGCACTGGTCAAAGAATCTCACTTGAAGCTCCATCTGACCTGGAGACTTCCGCATTACCGAATATTCCGCCCCGATCGCCAAGGCCAACAAAAAAGTGGACTTGTTATTCTCCTGCGACAAGGCATCCCTGCAGGGAAGATCGCCACCTCCATCATGACGTCTCTCGAAGTCCTGGCAATTCAGGTGAAGACAAAAACTAGAGACTTCATCCTCGTTGCAGCATACCTCTCTCCGCGGGCTCCATTCGACGAAGATGAACTTCTACGACTTGAGACCCTTAAGTCGTGCATAGTGATCGGGGGTGACATAAATGCCAAACACCCATCCTGGAACTGCAGAGTCTCCAACCCTGCTGGGAACAAACTTCCCGATCTCCTTCCACAGATGGAGTTTTTAATTAGTGCGCCTCAAGACTCTACGTTCTCTCCCAGAGGGCGAGGTTAATCAGATGTACTACATGTTGTCCTAACAAAAGGGGAAGCCATCAGCACAGATTTCAGCCTCTTCAGGAACATACAACAGACTGCGACAACTTCAAACTTTAAATGCACTGACAACTCGACCTCAAGATCCCGCTGCAGTCTCTAAGGGAGATCAACATTGGCGTCTTTCACTTTACCAACATCGTCGTAGACGCTTGGAAAAGATACTCCAGCCTGAAGCCAGATACAGTGGCCTCGACAGAATCCCCTGTTCTTCACATCTTACTGAAACTAACGAGATGTGCACACCGCCGATGGCAACGTACCAGATCATCCACCATTATGCAGAATGGAAGCTCATTGAACGACATTTCCACAACTTCCTTCTCCGCTCCCACATTGAGAGATGGGACACGACCCTAAGAAAACTCACGCCAATAGATCCCTTCTTCTGGAAGCTGGCCCATTCGTTTCACAATATGGACAAAGCACCACTGTCAGCCATCACCACTCACAGCATGTCGAAGCCCTCGATCCCGATGCTCAGGCTGAACTAATGGCGGACCATTTCGCAAGCAGATTCACCCCTTATAGAGACCTTCAGAACGCCCCCACAGAACGTCTGGTGAGCCAGGGACTCCGCATACTACAACGCCTACCATTAGGACTGGACGTCCCCCACATCACGCCAACCAGAAGTGCAAGCTACGACCCGCCTATTGAAATTCCGCTTGGCTCCTGGAATAAATCTCTTCCCAGCAGCAGCGCTCAAACATCTGACACGGAAAGATTACGTGTTCCTTGTCATATTTTTCACTAACATGCTCCAACTTGGACACCTTGCCAGGGATTGGAAGCCACGATTATTGCAAATCCCAAACCGGGTAAAACCCCACAGTGCATTAACAACTACAGACCAATCAGCCCAATATAGACCGGCGTTCCTCAAGGACCTGTCCTCTCACTACACTCTACTCTGCAGACGTACCAACCCCTGAGACAGATAAGCTAGCAACATATGCCGATGATACAGTCGTCTTCGTCTGGGACAAACACCTCTCAAAGTGTGAGAACCGAATGAAAAAAATCATCACTCTATTCGAGAAATGGTCCTATAACTGAAAGACACGAATCAACCCAGAGAAGAGTTTCGGCCAGGGCCCTGCTCCTGATCAAGCACATTTCACCCTCTATCAACGTAGAGTGATGCACCGAGACCAGGCCAAGTACTTAGGTGTTGTCTTAGATCCTCAGCTGAAGTTTTTGTCGCACGCAGACGCCGCCTGCAAGCGGGCCCGACAACGCCTAGGCTACCTCACGCCGATTCTGCATGCGCGAACTCTCTCCTTTGCCACGCGCCTCCATGTGTACACCTCGATGGTCCGTCCATTCCTCCCAAACGCAATATGGGTATGGTATGAGATGGCCAAAACACATCACTAAAAACTCCAGATAGTGGAAAACCGAGCATTGCGTATGTTATGCTCCTATTTTCTTGACACCCGGATCACACAGATGCATGAAGATCTACAATATCCCATGATAGACGAGCTGATCATGACAGCAAAACATCGTATCTGGGCAAAAGTCCAAGCCCATCCAAACTTCCTGACCAACACTATATAACAGCTCTGTCCCCGCCGAAACATGGTGCCTTTACGCGGGCTCTGAGTATGGTAAACTCATTCAGATAACTTAGGCCACTAATGCAACCCTTGCCAATGGTAAAACCAATTATTTCAAATACACTCAACGTGCTAAGGATGTCATGTACATTTGCATACTGTTTTTCAGTTGAAGTAGTTAGTTAATTGTTGTATTGTTGGACACACACCAAGATATGTAACCTGCGACAGTTGCAGGACATTGATTTAAAGACTGTAATGTAACTTAATCATGTATACATATGATGTAAAGCAACACAAATTCCAGTCCAATAAACTATACGTTTGGACACGCAAGTCCTGACTTCAAGAAAATGACTTCAGATTATTGGCGGTCAGCCCGCTCGATTGGGAATGGCGTGCGACAACTTGCTTCCGATGAAAGTACGAAATATCATGTCACTCGTCGGCTTACCTCCTTTCCAGAGGCTTCCTTCTTCGAAGATCGCCAATAGTAGCAGGAAATTTAAGCAATATTCAGAAATCCACAGAAAAAGGGAATAACTCGATCCACTGGGCTGGACACCAAGTTCGACGCAGTGGACATCGAAAGCTACCTATCCTACTAGCTAACCTTCCAGCAACCACAACAATTCTGGTACGTACAACAGAACACCAGCTACATACGACGACGCCATCAGCTCCAACCTTGGCGAACCGTGTGAACCCGACACGCAAGCCACCATACATCCCTGCATTCCATCAAACTGGTTTCGCGCTAGCGGATTAAATACAGGCCCTCCTTCCAGGGAAGATCACTTTTACGTTCAGCAAAGAATGCTGCAGGATCCATACACACGACGGTAGAGGATTCACAAAAATCAGGAAACACCTGACATATTAGCGAATTGATTACGCCTATTTTTCCTCGGCTGCCAAGAAACTTAAGGTTATTATCCACCAGTTGCCCAAGGATTTGGCAACCGACACCATCCACGACCTCCTGACTGTCCAGTATAGCCTACAGGTCTACTCCGTCGAACGACTCGTCGCCAGAGCTCGATTCCAGCAGCACAACACAACAGGGATTCCTTCTCATCAACCTCTAAAATCTACCAAGCGACCATTACCATTGGTTCTGGTTACACTGTCGGAGCATAAGGATAATCTCCGCATCTACCAGCTACTGACGCTTGAACGCTACAAGATCAGAGTGGAGTAATATCGATCGCAGCAGACACTACAGTGCCATGCGTGCCAAAGCATCGGGCACAACCAGACATTGTTTTGCCCGACATCGATGTGTGAAATGATCCAGAGAACACCATTTTGACGATTGGCCTAACAAGGATCAATCTATACCACCGACGTATGTAAACTAAATCAAAAGTCATTTCGCCAGCTACAGGGGTTATCCCCTGTTTCTGGCGGTGAAGAAGGACAGATGTGCCACTTCGGAACAACATAGACGAGCCACACCCAATACAATTCGACGCACCATGCAACCTAGTCATCCGACCTAGAGACAACTCCAGCACTCCGCCGACCTGAATCAATAGGACGGACCAATAGGAAGCCAGACTCACAAGCCCTGCCTCGACTGTATCGCTGTCAGATTCCTACCGACACCATGATGCAGCATCCACCCACCCAATCTACCCAACGTGCTTCACCACTTATCCTAGCCCGATGACCTTCCAGCGCCCGTCACGCTGCTTCAGGGACTGCACAACATAAGGCAGGTGTCTTGCTCCGTCGAACTGCAAATGACCATTGACTAGCTTGTCGACAATTTTTAATAGTGTTTTATGTCTGTTTTGTTTATTACTGTCTGGGAACAACCACACTCTCTTCCTTGCTTGCAACATTTGCTGCCGGTTCCCACTTATATTTTGAATGAGTTCCCGGGTACATTACCTTGTAATGGTATGCCTTTTTCTCGTATTTGATACTGTTATGTAAATGACATGTTTATTTCACAAGCTAGAAATTGTATTAAAACGTGAATAAAATCACCCATGAGTTCCAATATATGAATATTTCTATGAAAGTAAATATAAGATCAAATTGCAGCTGGCAACATCGAAGACGTAGGTCAGCAAAAGACCTACGTCTTCGATGTTGGCAGTGGCAATTTGATCTTAAATTTACTTTCATAGACATATGTCAACCATTTCAATGAGGATAGATTGTTTTTAGCGTTCTCGGCGTCTTTAGTTCATCTGATGTATGTTGTTCGTTAACATCAATAGAGATGAAAAGAAATCTACTTGCTCATAGCATTGTCTTGTAATTTAGTTTTAAATGACACTTTGCAGCTCATTCAAGGTGCTTGCTATATTGGGCTCCTGTTTTTCGAGTTGTTCCTTCAAGTCCTGCACGTTCTTAGTTTGGAAATAATTCCTGCAATTTTGAGTAAGTCGGCTTGTAATTTACGGAAGCTCAGTTTTATGTCTTACATAAGTAACCATTTTTGACAATCTTCTTTTCTAGTATAAAGACAAAAAATAAGTGGACTTCTCTCTGTGGAACATGGAAGTCTCGGAAAGGGTGTAGCGGAGGAAAGTGTTAAAGCGGATTGGTTCCAGGGAAGTGAGAGAAAGAAAAGTTATGTGATCAGAAAGGAAAATTTGCTTAATGGAAAGAATCGAAGAAACTGTATTTTAAGAAAATACGGTTTATTTAGGGTATTTAATTAAGTGAACACGGAAAATTTTACAGAGTCTACAAATTATCTGTTGGAATTTAAAAGTTAAGACTTATTTTGAAAAAAATAAAATAATATTATTATTAAACCGTAGCGTAACAAGACGGTCATGTAAAGGCTTTTCCAGTATTCATAATTATCGCACAATTGTTGCACAATATGCATTCTACAGTTTAGATAGCGTAGGATATATAAAAAATATTCCCGACTAATAGTCGAATAAGGAGTAGGGATATATTGAAGAGAAGATTAATTACAGAAGAATACTGGATTACAAAACCCGTAGATGTGCTAGTGGTCGCCGCCAGTGCAGTAATACTCGAGAATTTTCAAAATTGTCAGTGTGAATGATTAATAAAGAGTAAATTGATGAAATATATCAAGTAGTTCGCCTGAGACTAAAGACTAAAGCTAAATCAAGTATGATTTTAATATTTTTATCCTGAGTAACATAAATAACCAAATGGTCAACCTCGTTCTCTTCAGGAAGCATGTAATTGTCATTTTTAATTTCCGGCAAAGACGGTGAGGGTATTGTATGTCGAAGTTACTACTTCCAAATAACGGAATATGTGACAAATTGGAATCTTTTGGTATTATGTGATAACAGTCTTGAAATAATTCGCAGTATTTAAAAAGAAACGATACATTTATATCGTGTAATATCGTATTACTTTCTTCCTCCACCACGTCCGGAATGGACTTTCGAGATTGATGATTTAATTGCATTAATTTTGTTCCTAGAATCTATCCAGTAATTTAAGACCCTCTCAACCTGCATAATTTTACTTAAATTACAAGAAAATGCGTATAATTCACTACCTCATAATATGGTAAATTGAGCTTGGAAAACATTTAAAGTATTTGTATTGCCGGCCCCCGTTTCGGAGTGGGTCGCTCATCGCACTACTGCGCCAGGTGTTCCAGTTTCGAATCCTGGCGTGGGCATGGATGTTTGTGAATGTCCATTAATCAATTTCATAACATCAGCACTCATCCCCAGCCAAAAGTAATAGAAAAAGCTAAATAAAATAATTCAATCAAACAAGCGAATCAATCAAAACTTTCATATACAAAAATAATTTAGTTTTCTCATGTCATATGTAATGCTAAGTTAATAAAATACATAAAATATAAGAACGTTATTGGAAAAATAGAGCTTTTATGGAAACCTAAGCTTTCCCCCTTTGAATGTCGTACATTTTGATATTCACCATTAGTGTTACTTAGACGTTTGAGTTTCATTGTATTCTGTTCAATTGTGTTCGAATATCACGTTCATATTATCAATTAAATTTTAATTCCAAATTTAACAAAAACATGCCAATATTATCCTTTGAAAGAGAATTTTAAGAATATTGTGAAATCAACCAACTCACACTGTTTCTATTCAATTCGAAATGGAAAGATTGAATACAATCATAGAAGATCCTCCTGTGTGTTACCAGAATGGTAGTATATACACTGATTGAGTATTCTGCCAAACCTGAGCGCTTACCGTACCGTATCCGTAATATTCCTATATCCCGCACACACGGTGACCAAAAAAAGGAAGGCGACGAGGGCTAGAATCAATGGTGGTGCAGTCATTGTGTTCTTTTCCTGCTCGACACAAAGGAAAGTGGATCCTTTTGAAGTGCAGCAGCTTTATAAGGCATTGCATGTCCCATGGAGGGCAATCGAGATAAGGTCCTTAGTTAATAGTCAATAACTTACATCTTTGGTATTTATTGAGTAGTAAATTTTACAGGCCAGACTTTCCAGAAACGCATAGGTTTCGGAATTTTTACAAGTTGGTAAGAAAGCTTTCCTAACCATCTTGATAACAATCTTTACTTTGGACCCTAGGGACATATAATGAGCCTCCCAGATGTCGTATTGGTAATGTCTTCGTTATGTAATGAAGGAGTAACAGGTTCGATACCCGGTTTTCTCATAAAGTGGTTAGGATCTCATTTTACACTTTATGTCCATAATTAGATTTCCCTTGCATCAAGTGCACTTAATAAAATTTTCAATAAACGATCCTAGACACTTTTGATCATAAAATTATCCGACTTTGGATAATATTATTTGCAACTTCATGTCTGTGAATTTGAGTTGACCTGCAGACATCTAAATGGTCAACATTCTTACAGTTGGGTCGCCGTCTGTTGCTCTACTGAATAGTGCCAGTTTTGGCGAGCATGCGAAATCACATTTACTATTGATGTATAATCTCCAAGAGTTTCTGCATCTTGTAAAATAAATATCATATCTTCCTCCGATCTTAAACGCTGAGCATATATTTCTCGATTCCTGATCGCTGAATACCGTTTTATTCTGGAATACCGTTTTAATAAAAGTAAAATAGTTCTATTGCGTTTTAGTTTATCTTAACCCTAGCAATGTTAAGTATTTTTTTGTTACACGGATTACCAAGGTGTGTGTGAGGGGGAGGGGGTGCCTCAGAGGTCCATGAATGAAAGTTCAATTAAACTGGACTGATGTGTGTTTTCTGTCATTTGTATACAAAAGTTAAATAATTAGACACTACATTCATGTTTTGTTATGGATTATACATGAAAGATAAATTACATAATAATTTTTATGTAATTATAGTAAATCACTGTAACATTTATTACTTTTCTTCAATTACAATGTTGATACTTAGAACAATGCTTAAACTGTGCATATTTTCTAGCAAAGTTATCTTTGTTTTTCTTTTTCTACTACCCATACGTTCATTATTTCAAATTGTTACTATGTTCAGGAATTGAATATATCCTCTCATGTATTGAAATACCTTTAAAACATGATTGCGAAATCTTTCCTTAGAATCACCAATGGCCTTTGAGGCCCATAAACAATATCAACGAAATAAAGTAACTTTTTAATGAACATTTTTGGGAAAAATCACGGGATGTCATTCTAAATATTGTAGAGAACAATGACTATTTTTTATGAATTTTTACGTTGATGGATATACATGTAATACGCAAAAAATGTCTGAAATACTGAACCCACAACTTATAAGTACAACTGTTTTCCGCATTAGAGTTCATGAGTACATGATGTTTCTCAGACAATGTATTAACAGTTTCGTTGGTTATTATATGACCAGTAGATGCATTCGAAGTCGTAAGTAACTGGTGAATCTCGAGTATGTCATGATTGTGCTTATCAGTGATATTCATGTTTTAAAAGAGAACACTTGATAATGTTAACTGTGTGATAAAGTGTGCTCGTAGTGATCGTGTGTATGAATGTCCAGAAATCACTTTTTCAACAGAATTTGAAGCATATATTACTGACCAAGCTTCTTCCAATCCGCTTCCCCTCATCATGTATCCTATCGCTTCTATGTACGACATAAGCATGTGGAATCCACCTAGATGAAGGACAACTGACGACAGATCTCCGTTGTCATGAGAAGCCGCAACAATTTCAGAGGCTTTTAGATATAGAGGTTGGTCGAAAGTAACAATACATGTATTTGACCATGTTTCATGCATTCTTCAACTGCGAACATAAGGGATGAGGATATGGCATCTGGACTTGTCGGCAGCAGCTTTATATATAAATGGTTATATACTTATTTCAGAAATGTAATATTCGTTGCTACCTTCAGTGGCAAGCTCCATATAACCACTCCAACTTGGACTTGGTGACAAAGTAAGATGATTTCCACACATCCATACAAAATCAAGAAGTGATGCAACATGCACTGAAGGTGCTACCTGTTTGGTGTATTCAATTTATTTAATCTTCATTTTCTGCATGCCACGGACAGCAGGCACAACGTGTGTGCGTAATGGAACATTACCAAATTTGACAAGGTAACATTCTAGTGGTTGCTTCTTCAATCAAACAATTTATTTTCTGGGATGAACAGATCTTGCAGGAGTAGTGTACATAACGCTCCCTATATTGTGGAAAGTTCCTAGTACGTCAAAGGTCCTATTATTGACGTCTGCATTATCAAAAACAAACTGACTGAATGATTCCTTGTCAGCAACAATTTCCTCATCACTTAACATTGCAGAACTAAGATACACTACGGCTTCATTGTAGGATGCACATAAACCCATGCTTGATAACATATCAATAATATTTCTTGAACCAAAATGTCTGTGTAGATGAACTGCAAGTCCAATCTGAATCATTTAATTGAATGACCGTGGTCTTACTGCTGATATAATAGCATGCTCAATACACACACACATTTTCTTGTGATGGAGTCTTCATTTCCTTTTATTCGTTTCATAATCACACCCTCTGTAAACACCCTTAATGTCTCTGGAACCATATCATCAACTGTCTTCAAGCATTCATGTGGATTTGGATACATATCTTTGTCATATGTTTCAGATCGTATATCTTCCCTAATTATTGCGGCAGCAGTTCTAACAATTCTAAGTCTTTCGTTCTTTGGATCTTCTTCTTTCTGTGTGTACGAACTTTTGGATAATATTTTATATCCTGTTTCACGGAAACATACTGTAGCGGTTTGCCCTTTACGTGTTGTTATTATCATGTCTTCTCCATAGTGATCACATAGGCGTTTCCTAAGAGTTTTTTTTTTTTTCTGAGACATCAGTATCTTGTGGAAGATATTTCTTCATATTCGTCATAAGTTGATTCATCGAGTACTGACACTCGTCGTTATCATTATCAAGGTAGCAGCATAACTGCAGAAATGCTTTTCAAATACACTCATCTTCAAGCCTACCACGTTTTCCCGATGTAGGTGAGGATGTGTAAAATTTAGTGAAACAAGGATGGTGATACCTAGCCTCAACTGCAATTAGATCAATAACGGTACGAATTCGATCAAGCACTGTCCTTCCCAAATTATCATTCCTCTTGATGACAGTTTCAATGATTTGATCCTTGAATGTTAAGGATCGAACTTCAAATATTACGTATAACTCGCCTGTTAACATTATTTTTCGTTTCTGCTTGAAAATCACAAACTTCACTGCAAAACAAGCAATCACGTTTGAAGTCAAATATATGTACTGCTCATCGAAGAAGTATTGAATTTTGTGGCGAACAATTACTTGCAGCAGTAATACTACTCTCACGAGTATAGTCTTTACGGCACTTAATATGTAACCTCACATTCTTCTCATTTTCCAATTTCTCGAATATTCCATCTTTTCGACGTATACTGCTGCTCTTTACAGCATTTAAGCCTTTTATCACAACCACAATTGTAACCTTCACTCAACGTTTGTTCACAAATAATACAATATTGGGTTATAACCATTGTCACCTTCCCAAAAAAGGTTATTCAGTTTGTTTTCCGATGATCACATACATTACATCCAAGTTCCACAACGGGCAGAACCTGCAAAGAAATTACATATATTATTAACAGTTAAATGGTTGGTTAAATCACAAACATTTATCTTATTACAGTTATTGGAAATTTTATTTTCTTTAATATATGTCTGAACACATTTTCGGCTCAGCCTTCACAATTTTTAGTTAATAAAGCAATTATGATCAAACGTTACCGTTCATCCGCCATTTTTCAATATGGCATCCAGATCACAACTCGGATTGTCGGGGACTTTCAGTATGTTGTTTGAAATACCATACTGGTCATATCTACCAATTTTTATCTCTGTTTGAATTTTTTCCATTTTTTTCTAATTTGCCTGACTATTAAGTGATTTTGCTGAGTTATTAATTAGAAAAACATTTGTTAGTGGCTGGAAGTATTTATTGCAAGATTGCAAGGTAAAAAAAATCCATAACCAATTGGAGCAGTTTATGTCATTATTACAACCCATCATGTAAGTACAGCGCCACATTTCAACCTGGTGGAGGAAAAATGAACTATTTTGTATCGCCATCCTCTTCTTCATGGTCTGCATAGCGAATTCACTAAATTTCAGAGATCTACGATGCCTCAAACAGGCTACAGAGGGATCTGAGTTGAGTAACTTTAATTCTGGCCACCCGGTAGTTAGTTTTCTTAAACGATGTGTTTTGGACATTATCTGTCTGCAACATATCTGCAATTGCTTTTCGATTCTAGTTTTCAGCATTAACTGACACTTATTATGCTCAGCAGAATCTGAATATTAGTTCAGTGATAATGTTGTATACAAGAAGACAGCGAATCCTTCTTTATTGAATACGATTTATTCATTAGTAAAAGTAACAGTGGCTAACATAACTATTTCTGCCATATTTAAAATTCACATTGTAGCACTTACCACATTTCTTAACTTCTTTACTAGTACTGATTGAGTAGGCACCTTCAATGTAAAACATCATTATTATTTTAGTTCTTTCCAACGAGGATATGGGGTTTGTATCAAAACACATAATATACTATTGACTTTATATTTATCTCAGAACTGCCTGAATGAAAACGTCCAGGGGAAAAAAGCAATCAGTCCGTCTTCTCGGAGACAAGTAAATTGGGTTGCATTCTGTGATCGTAGCTCTGAAGTAGCAAAACGGCAAAGCTCGCAAGCTCGCAGGCCGCTACCTTTGTTTGCATGAATATTGCTTCCCCAGATGGAGCTTTTTACTACCGAATGATTCTGTGGAGCAGAGTTGTTGTTGAAGGCGCTCGGCGCTTAATCTTCCACAATGTACAAATACGTTTATTTGATACTAATATATGTGATGAGGATAATTTCTTAATAACGAAAAAACATTTTCAAAATTAATATGTGGTAAACTGCCACTGCTCCTACTTCACCTGGATAGCTGCTATTGCGAAAAGTATAAAAATATTGAGATAGAAATCTATTTTTTTGATATTGTAAAACAATACAGAATGGAACAGAACTCTACCAACAATCTTTCACAGGTTGTTCAGGTATGTTGGCTGAGTGTTTCTACGTAAGGAAATAAACCTTGCTCCCGGGTACCTTATTACAGAGTATTTGTATTTCTGTCGTTTGTTCAAACTACTACCTTTGTGAATATTAACAAGGATTATCTTTCGTTTCTCGAGAAATACTACCTTTGTGAATCTTTACCCGGCGCAGTAAAATTTGACTGATTGCCACGGTATTCGCTTTGTGATCGAGACTCCAGTCGACACTCCAATGGACCTGGTTGCTAGGAATCTTGCTGCCGCTGAAGATGCGGGTCAACATGCTAGGCCCATGCTGCGTTTGTCGTGATCATGGCGGTTGACATTTTTAACAGCTGTTGTAAAGAAACAGTGCGTATTGGAAATTACACAGTGTACTGTACTGCACGTGCAGTATATATTTTTTAAACAAAAATACGAATTTTGTCCTACGTTGGGTACCTTACTCATGAAATGTATTTGCGTTGTTTGTATTGCTATTCATATTACAGATGATGACGAGTAGTTGATTATTTTTTCTCTTTAACTTATCAGAACCCATTTATCACGGTGCAAAGGACATAATACAACTTTAAAACAGCAACATCACATTGCACTTTAATAAGTTACCGGGAACCATGGGTTCCTTGTATCTAAACACTCAGCCAACATCCCTTAAAAACCTGCAAAAGTTTGTTGGTAGAGAGCGGTTCCACTATGTATAACAAACTCTATGCGCGAGATATATTACAAACTATTATGTATCTGTTTTTTCTTATTATATTAACTTTCCTTCAACCAAAAAATAATTTGACACCAGATAAACTAATTCAAATCCGTTGATGATTGAAAATTTATTTCGATCACATGCCTTAATAATTTTGGTTTACCAATCAACCAGGCTGGAGGAGAGAGCTGGTCATATCTGCCAGTCCGTGTCAACTGCCCCAAAGGTAATCAGAGCATAAAGACTCTATTTTGTGAATCCATTGTATGGGTTCTACGTTTTAAGCTTGTTTTAAGTGTTTTAACAGTTGCAGAAAATAACTAAATGTCATAGGTACAGATTTCAAAATTTCAGTTTTGGTTTGGTAATTTATGCACGAAATGTTTGGACTTTTTAACTGCATATTTGAACAATTGAGGTGATTTTCAACCCCTCTTGGAATTATATTGAATAGTGATTTCGAGTCGAATATGTATAATTTTCAGAGAAATTATATTGTTTTCTAGCTAAAATGAGTAAACTGAGTATTTTTTTAAATTTCCTATTGTAAAAATTTAAGGATATAATGGTTTTGTATGTACATATGATGCTACTTTACTATTTTCAACTGTCATCATGTGAATAACAACACAAATTCAATCATTTTATGTTTTTATATAATATATTCTCTTATCAGAAATACTGACAGCGTGAAATATCTCTGTTCGCCAATTCAGATTTGTGTCCAAATTTTCAAAATATTGGCAAACTGTACATTGTTTTCACAAACACGAAATATTATCTATGGCGAGTCTAATCATAAATTATCTTTGGAAACGAAGAAAACACGCCACCAGCAAATAAATAGAGTATAAAGATAAATTGCTGCAGTGCACTCTTCAGGGAGGTTGTTAACGATTGCATGATGATAAACCACTGATTGTGGTATTTTATGAGTGTGCGTGTGCATACGGTCTGCTCGAATGCGCTGCCAAAAACACTAACCGTATATATTACCAATGGTGGTTACTAACCATGAGTAAAACTGATTTATTTTCTAACATTAATATTTTATGCAAGAAATATACTAAAATTTTATATTTTGGTACACAGAGAAAAATGTTTTTTTTTCGGAATAACAAAAAAATATATATTTCTGGCAACCAAATGTATGTTTAAATAGGCAAAAAAATATTTGTTCACCACAATCAAATTCCTTGAGTAATTGTGTACGTTTGTTTGAGGTTACCAAGAGTTACCAAATTTTTTTTGTGGTTACCAAAAAGCCTAACCAAGCGTGTTTCCTTATGCAAACAAAACAGTCGTCACATACATCCGTTAATTTCATGGAAAGACGATAGGAGTAACGCATGATTATCCTGAATGAGAAAAAAATCTCCTTTTACTCATTCATACATACTGGCCGTGAGTCAATTTTACTCCAATAATGCTTGCTGTGTGGTTTTTACGCACATAGCTGTAAAATTGTAAATATATGTGGAAAAGTTTATATGTTTGTAAATGCTCTTGCCGAGGTTGCCTCTTGCTCGGTAGCACGCTTTTCATCAGTCTCAGCAGTGCGTGAACATTTCAAGTAAACAACACTACACATTACACATACACAAAACTGAAACACTACATGTTTTACTGCTAAACGTGAGTACATTTCACTCAACAGATTTTCTACACATACTATGAGTAAAAATTACCCCCTAGCTTCTATTAAGATAGCAGTGGTGCACAGACAGTATATCAGGCAAACCACTCCCTTTGGCGTCTTGTTGCTTACTAATGTGTGCGAGGTATATCTGGGAGCGGGCACCACTCCGACACCACCGAAGGGAGGAGCATCCACGAAATTTGTAAGTTAGTAAATATTACTCATGGTTCGTGCTCTGAAGTTAAATTTTTTACCTAACACTTTAACAAACACAAATAATTTTGCATATGATATTTCCTACACAAAATATATTTTTGAATGAAGCTAGAAAGTTCTGAACTAATTTAATACGTAATTGAAATGTAACTGTCTGGAAGTGATCTCCGTATTTATCTGAAATCATAGACTGTACGGGAGAGGTTGGTGTGGCATTTATTTTACGTTTTAAATTTTTTTTCCGGACATCCCTCTTAACTGATGCCATTTTCAAGCAATCAAACCCTGTAAAATTACAAGTCTATCCAACAATGGAACGGCACTTGAATTATTATTTTTATATGCTATCTTTTCATGGTAATAACCCATTAAATGAAAGGAAGACGCATCTGATGTAGGAAATGATTCCCTAAAATCTAAGATACTATGTTGTCAGATCACTACTTGGAGTGAAAAATTCCAAAAGTCCCCGCCATTCCCCATCCGCAGTTCTTCCCACAATTTTACATTCACAGACTCTTAGTATCTGACCTACGTGTCCTTAATTAGTGGTGTAAGGAGATAACCTTTTCCAGTTATGATCCTCATTAGATGAGCTATGGTATGACTTTTTGCTAATGTCAGTGACCTTACCGTAAATTAAAAACATATATGTATTTAAAAGGGTGACTTTTTTGGTATGTTATATATTTTTGCTTTATATTTTTGAATAAATTAAGCAACAGAAAATTGTTTGCAATAAATGTGGTAGATTCATTTATAAGCTTACAATCAATATAAGTTTTAACGTGTTTTATTCAGAGATACGCCATAAAATATGTCTTCAAATACATGATAGTACGAAAACGTGTGCGTCGTGCCTCTATCATTACGATTAGCCAATTTGGGAGAAACGAGAAGCTAAATGGTAAAAATCAAATAAATGAATGAATCAATTCCTAACGATGATCTTTACGCCAATATAAAAATAATAGAAATTAGAGGTTCAGTTCGTCAGAAATTTTACTTTAGACTTCCAAGAAACATTACTTAATCCTGCAATACT
Source organism: Lepisma saccharinum (assembly GCF_977018435.1). Classification (NCBI taxonomy): domain Eukaryota; kingdom Metazoa; phylum Arthropoda; class Insecta; order Zygentoma; family Lepismatidae; genus Lepisma; species Lepisma saccharinum. The sequence continues at coordinate 51,769,358 of NC_139238.1, forward strand.
TTTGTTTGATTCGATAATTATTAAGATATCAACTTTCTCACAAAATATTATGTAGACTATAGATTTTTTGTGCGACACTTTTTTATTTTTCCAAAAAAAGTGTTTTATTAATCTGTAATGGAACTTTACACTATTAGGAGCATTTTTGACAAAATTGGAAGTTGATAGGTGCTTAATAGAGTGTGTAAGGTATTTGAGGACACATTTGAGGCGGTACGAAACACACGAATATCTGACGTACAACCAAATAAATTCATGCAGAACTTAGAACACAGATGCAATATTTGTTGCAGTATATGAATATTCGATGTCATCACTTTTAGCTGAAAAGATTGCTTCATTGCGGGACCGGATGCGTTGGCATGTGCGAATCAAATGATTCTTATTTATGTTTACGTTACTCTGATGATGGCATCGTTTAGAGAATCAGTTGTATTGTGGGAATGTCGATTATTCTCCCGTTCAATAACGGTACACATGTACTAGTCCAGGGCAATAAGATCTTGCTAGTGGGATGCCAATGTTTTTGGTATGATGTGGTCGTGCAGAGTGGACACCATCCAATATTAGTTCGTCACAACTTTGGGCGCAGGTACAGAGTCCTGCTGAAACACAGCCGACCTTCCATTGCGTGTGCGGTCTACTCAGGACCTCACAAGAGTTTCCAGAGCCTCAATATAGCCAGAAGCATTCACCAGAAAACCCTAAGGAAAGGTGTAGATGTAGAATAATATTCCTTACTCACTGCCCAGAAAATAATCAAAGTTTGGGGGGGGGGAGGACTTGGTGTGCAGAACACAAAAACATCAGAAAGATATCTGTCATTTCTCCTGTTCACCTTTTCATCCTTGTAGCATTCTTTTCATAATAATAATAATAATAATAATAATAATAAACAGGCCAGGTCAGGTTCTTCCGGATGCTTTATGTTTATTGATTGGCTCTGAGTAGCTGATGTTCATATGTGGGTGCCGATATGAACTGTCCTTTTCGGATCACATACGACATATATCAAATGTCCTCATGCACTTCAGTGCGAACTGTGCCATCAGATACCTCCAGATTTCTGGCAAATGTCCTCTCGGGAGTTCTCGACAAGGTCCTGTACCTGCTGTTGATACTGTGGTGTTCGCATAAGGTACGAACGCTGTGAATGCTTTTTGCGCTTGGCTACAGGTGACACATTCCCGCAGTAGGCTTAAAGCTCCTACCGAAATATGTACACAAATTACTTGATTAAATTCAAATAGTGTGCTATCGCTATGCTTTCGTATATCGCCACAATTACAGTGTAACATTTCAGGTCTTACGTTAACTAGTTAACTTTGATACTACTCATACTACTATTTTGTTGCTCAGAAGATATAAAAGTCCTACAATTAATTCGCCCAAAAATTCAGGCGCACAAACACATGTTCTATGATATCTAACGGAACCTATACGAAATGAAATAATATCCAATGCCATCTTGAACTCTTTTACAAGATGGCGGCAGGTAACACCCAAATAGGGATTGGTTGTTGTGTATAACTTCGCACCTGCTTCTTCTTACATGTTTCATATAAGAATTAATATTTTATTAAACATACATGTTTCGCAAAGAATTTTTCACATTTTGTTCATGTTTACTGAGCTAAAAGCTTCTCGTAGTCGATGAAATCTGTATGTAATATTCTTATTCATTCTTCTGACTGTTCTAGTTTTATTCGAGGAGTATGTACATGATCCATACACAAACTATTGGAACGAAATGCTACCCGTTCCTTCCATATAGCCTCTTCTATAGACTTCTTTATTGTATTTACTAATATTCTTCGAACTTATTGTTAGGTATTGACAACAAGGACATTCCTCTCCAGTTAGAATTTTTTTACGTTCTCCATTCTTTGGCAATTTAATAATAAAAAATCCTTATTTCCAATCTTCTGGTTTACATCCTTATTCTCTCCGTTGTCAAAATTTGGGATATTAAGGGATATGAAAATGCTGCTGAAGATTGTATATGTGGTAGCAAAATATCCGGTGGTATTCTATCTTCACCTGCAGTTTACCATACATTAATTCATTAATTTGCTAGTTAATCTCAACTATTGTAGGAATACTTCTGTTTACTTTCTTCAAGACTTCATTCTCGTACAACTTTACCAGTTTTTGTTATACTGTATCTAAATTTTGATTTAGTAGTGATTTTCTTATATTCTTTGTTTAATAATTCTTGGAAATAATGTTTCAATTTTCTCATTTTTTCCCTTCATCTTCGTCTTATGTAAGCAAGTTCCAATTAATATATTTAGTTGAATTGTTCTGTATAATTTTCTTCCTTGCTAATTGTTTTATATCGTATAGTTCCTTTAGGTCATTTCTATTTGTCCCTTGCTCAGCTTGATTTGATAATTCTTCTACCCATTTCTTTTATTAGTGTCAAACACTTCTTTTAATAACTTGATCTTTTCTGTTTACATAAGTTTTCTGCTTCTTGCATCTTTTGTATTTTCCTGACGTTATTAAATTTTTATTTCAATCCAGCTTTTCTATTTTCTTCCATGTGTCAGCTGAAATCCATTTCTTCCATTGAGAATTTTTGTAACACATTAGTTCCTCAGTTGTTGTTTAGAATATTTTTCCCATTATTTTATAATCGTTCTCTGGGACTTCTGTTTGTAGTAGTTCCTATGGTTTATTTGTTCTATCTTAACTGTTTTTACTTGTGGTATTTTAAGATTATTTGTCATGTTTTCGTGATTTTTGATTAATTACATTACATGCTACTCTTATTTTAAGTTCTACTAGGGATTTTATTATATGTTAGTCACAGTAATATTAAATGGTAGTCACAATAAATAACAGCAGTACTTACAATCGTATGATTAATTTTCTGTTTTTTTTAAATCTGCATCCATGTAAACTTAGGGTCATTCCACGTTATTTCAACGAGGTCATCACACCCAAAAACTCCAATTTCGATGAAATTTGGTATACACCCTTCCTTTAAGGTTGAAAGAAAGCCCCTGAATTTGTTTCACTCTATCTCAAACGGTTTTCATTTTACAGCACTTTGAAATGTCATCAAATCAGTGTTGTCTGTCACTCCTGAGACCCTCTACACGAGATACCCTTGCTTACATTTTATTTCTTTTCGCCTTAACCAGTCATCAAATCTCTTTGAAATTTTACACATAGTTCAATGCAATAATGAGGATTTCAGAAACAAATACCACAGCACTCAAGAAAGTTTACAAATGCCTATCAAAATACTAATAACGGATTTGTAGCCTAATTTTTGTGGTGGAAAATCTGAATTTTCGTCATGTGGGTATGATCAAGCCCAAAACTTTTGATATTGAAAATCATTGCAAAGACTTGCGAAAATTTAACTTTCTTTGGAAATTGCCTAAAATTTCAGGGTCAATCCGTTTCAAATTTTTAATTTGTTTGCCATTGTAATCCCTGTGCAAGGGTAGTTCAAAACAGGCATTATTTTTCTAAAACTAGACTTTGTTTGAAAATGGCGGACATTCTTGTTTCATGACATGAAACATTTTTGGCCTATGCAAAGTGTTGCGATAATTATGATAAATCAGCTAAGAAAAATTATAGAAATCTGGGGTTAAAAACATTATTTTCAGTACATTTCAGGTTACATTGTATGTTCCGTATAATTTTTCACCACATCTAATACAAATGGCTGAAATGTAGGGTCAAAACTGAAGGGAAATCAATGTAATGGATATTTTTATGGTAGGTAAGCAATTAAATATCACAGCTATATTTTTTTTAGAGAAAACATGTATATCCAAAGTTTCAGCAGAAAATAGCTATTAACGGGCTTACTATGCCATTCGTATTTTGCAATTAGATAATACGTACGATGATTGTAATAGTTCATTAAAAGTAAATAATTATAATTGTAACTAATAACTAAATGTGTCTGTTTTTGCAAAATTCCCCCTGTTGTAACTTTATCCTGTAATATCAATCTCGAAATTTTTTACAGGTACCTCTTTATGCATTAAACATCAACTTTTATTGGGTTCCCAACCAGATATTGGTTTCATTTCAGTTTTAAGTCAACTTTATGCACGGAAGGTTAATCCAGACTGAACCTACAGTTTAAAGTGTTATCCGAAACAGAATGTGCCTCCACTGGGTATCGAACCCCGGACCCTTTGATTACAAAACATCGACGTAACCACTATGCCATTGTGAAGACCTTTCCAACCAGACATATATTTGGTGCCCAAATTTTGAGCAAACTGAGCATTTTCAATGAGTTTTAACTGAATGCGGAAACCAGTAACACAGCTCAAATATATTCTGCTGAACCTTTAGATGTATATGTTTCCTTTAAAAAGAATTATAGCTCTGATATTTCATTTCTTACCTACTAAAAAAATATATATCCTATACATTGATTTTACTTCAAAATTGAATATCAGTCAGTTTGACCCTACATTTCAGCCATTTGCATTAGATGTGGTGAAAAATAATACGGAACATAAAATGTAGCTTGAAATGTCCTGAAAACAATGTTTTTACCCCAGATTTCTATAATGTTTCTTAGCTAAGTTATCATAATTATCGCAAATGTCTGCATAGGCCAAAAATGTTGCATGTCATGAAACAAAAATGGCCGCCATTTTCAAACGAAGTATAGTTTTAGAAAAATAATGCCTGTTTTGATTTACCCTTGTACAGGGATTACAGCGACAAACAAATGAAAAATTTTAAAAATGATCGAGCGACCATTGAGTACGAATTGAAACTGAAATTTTAGGCAATTTCCAAAAAACATTAAATTTTCGTTACAAGGAATAATAATAAAGAAAAGGGCCTCCCCGATGGCGCAGTGGTAGCGTCGTCGCCTTGTAATCAAGGGGTTCTGGGTTCGATACCCGGTGGAGGCACAAGTGGTTCGGATCCCACTTTAAACTGTAGGTCCAGTCCCGATTAGCCTTACTGTGCATAAAGTGGACTTAAAACAACAAATCAATCCAATCAATCCAAATAATAAAGAAAATAGAGAAGGAGCATGTCTTTACAATGATTTTTAACATCAAAAGTTTTGGGATCCATAATACCCACATGACGAAAATTCAGATTTTCGTAACATAGTTTTCCCACCACAAAAATTAGGATACAAATCCATTATTAGTCTTTTTAAAGGTATTTGTAAAAAAAATTTTGTGCTGTGATATTTTCTTCTGAAATCCTCATTATTTCGTTGAACGTTGTGTAAAATTTAAAATAGATCTGATGATTGGTTAAGGAGAAAAGAAATAAAATGTAAGCAAGGGTATCTTGTGTCCAGGGTCACGAGAGTGACAGAGAACACGGATTTGATGTCATTTCAAAGTACTGTGAAACGAAAACCGTTTGGGATAGAGTGAAACAAATTTAGGGGATTTCTTTCAACCATAAAGGAAGGGTGTATACAAAATGTAATCGAAATCTGAGTTGGTGTGTGTCAAAATCCATGTTTTTTGCGTTGGTTTGATGTGGAATGTCACCTTATGAAAATTCATGTGTGGGAAGATTTTTTCGAAAATTTTTAACTCGCGGCCTTCACATACTCTGTTGGTAATTGCCCATTTTCGATCATTTCCTCAACTACAAGATTTTCCATTCCATTTTCTATACGGTCGCTTACCTTAAAAATGTGTGATCTCCAATTATTATTTCTAGGCTAAGTCCGTTTTTTTATTTTGAATGGTGTCCTTCGATTCCTTATGCTAGTCTTCTTTATCTGATTTATTTGCCTTCTATGGGAGCATAACATTGAATAACAGATATGGGTCTAATTTTAGGATAGAATCGAGTCATAAAAATTCTATCTGATATTGGTGCCCAACTCAGTAATGATTTCATAGCTAAAGGCAACAATTAAAAAAAAAAGCTACATGTTTGTGTTCTTCCTCAGCTTCTTTACCTGAGTAGAGAAATGGCAATTCATCACTGATTAGCTCCCCATTTTTTATCATATGGTTCCACTTATTCCCATGATTTATATCTCTTGTTGTTCAGCTTCTTGTATCAGCTGCGCCAGTGTACCTGCATCCCTCAGTGTACAAACATTCGGTGTAGCTATTCTTGCTCCAGGGGCCAAAATTTGTCGTCGGTCGATCCGTCTGATTTGGCTCCACTTTGTTTTTTTTTAATATCAAAGATCTACAAATTTTGTCTTTTTTCTGTTAGAGAAACAAAAGTAGCTGTTGCTTACTGAAATTGACATCCTGAACATGAATATGCACTTCATTTTAGAGACTGACTTTTAATTTTAAGTTACGGCATAATTCATGTTATCCATAAGAAAATCATTGCGCTTATTTTGTAGATATGCATAATTTGCGTTGCATAACAATTAATCATAATCAATTTGGGCATTATTTGATAAACATATTAAGAGCGTCCGTAAAAGGAGGCCAGAGGACACTTACCCTTCCCCCTCCCGTCAATATCTGGGAATAATAAATAGAATTCAAATTTTGAAATTCAGCGTGAAAACATAGATGAAAGATACCGTGAAAAACAAATTATAGCTTCTATGCAAATTCACTTTGTGCTGGTGATGATTAATGATAAACCTCTTAACTGGGGGAAAACATAACTCTATGATTCCTCCACTTTAAAGACTGCTGCTTCCACCAAGACAAACAAACACACAAAATCCAGCAAGGTTCTTCAAATAAATGGTTATTGCATGCTCGTCAAGTATGTTTTTTTTTTATGTTGGAGAAAGCACCATTTCTTCACTGAAATACATTCCTTGAACAGTAAGGAACACTAACAGCAAAGGACAAAAAAAGGAATTAAGTAATACTATTAATACTATGCGTGTTGAATTCCTAGCCAGTCTTTTGGTACGACGTCCAAAGATCTCCACGAGTTGTTCATAGTTTCGTGCTCACGTATTCTCCAGAAAATTATGACACACTTGTCGAAATGCATTCCATGAAGTTCACTTACTATCACCAAATAATTTATTTTATGTTTTCATAAGTTACCTTAATGTCAACTACATGTATAACAGGAATTGTTGTTAGAACAGCAAAACTGCTTTAAGACAGAACTTGGAGGAATCAATAAAAAGTCTTCAGTCCTAGGTCATATGTGATACATTCATCGATGCGAAGAAGCCATTATCATAGCACACAGCCAGGTCCCTTTTTGTTTAAAAAAATTTAAGATATTCTTTGTCTGTAGGAGTAGCACCTTCACATCATCTGTGAAATAATTCCATTGTTGCTACCGTAAGGCCAACAATTGGGCATTCTTTTTTGGATGTTCTAAGCCCCTGATTATCTAATTTAGATTACCATGTGTTATGGTGTGGTTCACATTATTCTTGTTGGTAATTCCGGATGATAAGAGACCTGTAGGAAGGCCAAGACGAAGATGGAGAGATAACGTTGAAATGAACGTAAAGAGAATCGACAAATATGGAAAAGATTGGATTGATCTGCTCCAGGATAGTGACAGATTTAAGAAGGCTAGAGAGTTAGTTAGTTAGGTATCTTATGAGGTTCACTTGCAGCCAAAGTTGGCGAAATATTAACCCAGAATACATACCATATCGGAATGAAGTGCTGTTGTTGGAATGCTCCATTGACAAACAGCCACCAGAATTACCACGTCGCTAAATATACTGTATATACGAAATCTAACAATACTCTGGAAACACTGTACAACTGATTACAAACTGACCAATGTTGAGGGGGATCTTGAACAGCGTGAAATTTTGAAATGCGACGTGTCAAACCGTCAGCAGTGTTGCCATATATTTATTCGTGTTGAGCTAGGTAACTTGAATGTGTTAGCATTGGATTGTAAACGTCCATCGAATAGCACCAAGAAAAATGGAGCTGCGACACTTAGGGGCCTGTCACAGTACTTGATAAAAAGCAACTAGGCTATATCGCTGGTTGTAATCCCCAGACATAAAAAAATGGGAAACTGAAGCCACCTTGTAAAGACAAATGTAGATCGCCACACACACACAACCTTTTGAGGCTAAAATCCTAGTGCGACTATCCTGCCCAAGTTTAACCGTACGGTCAACTAAACAGTTGTAAAGGTGTAGTAAGCAACTGGGATCTGAAGAACGCTAGAGAGGAAGATATTCTTCTCAAGCGTTCCGACCAAAGTGTTATTGCCGTGCAGCGATTTAAGAGCTAGACATTCGTCGAACTTGTGCCCGAAGCTTCCCCCATTCTCAGGTTCATTGGGACCTCTCTCCCGAGTAAAGAACTTGCTGGATATTATAGCCATAAGATCCAGTCGCACATACCAACCGCATGAGGTTCTTTAAGTGTCAGCTCTATGAACACAATCAGACGTCCTGCAAGGCCAATACTGCAATTTGTGGCAGGTATAGTAAACCCGATCATGGAACGAACCCATGTCCATCTGATCCAACGGCGAGAATCCAGTTTGGCAACGCGAATGTCCAACTTTTCAATGGAAAAGAAAATTCGATAGATGGTTGTGACACAGAAAATCTCTGCCGGTGAAGCAAAACTCGTCTCCGTGTCAGTGTACGCACACCAACAGACGTGGATTTTGCTACCGCTGATGCTACTGCCCTCACACGTAGCAGTATATGCATCCAAACCTAAAACTCTTCCAATTATACAACACCGCCTTTTGAAGTTTCTGGTGCTAATTTGAGCAAACTAGTGACCACTAGTCTCTCAACAGCAAAGAAACAATCATGTTTCAATGTTATTTGCACTATAGAATCCATTTGTAACCCTTAACGAATCAATGTGTTATTTTGGCCGTAAACCGAAACACCCGCACAGTGCAACTGTTTACATAAACCATGTGGTTCAGTTACCCTAAGAAAATTATTTGTTTCACCTTATTTCGTTTCACCGAAAGATGCATTGTACCCCGTGACACTCTCTGGTTACACTGAAACATATTTGTTGCTTATCGGAAACAAACCTGATGTTTGTACTGGCAGGTGTGACAACAGGAAACATGGCGGATCCCGAAAGAAAGGGTTCGAAGATCTTCGGTTTTATTTTAAAGTCGTGGGTATTTGAAACCGTGATTCCTACATTGGTGGTAAGTGTAACAGTATAGATGTTAAATGTTGTTTGATATGTTAAGTAGGAAGTGTAAAAAATAGAAATATATAAATACAGGCGTATGCAAATTTTGAGGTGGTTTTTTTCATGCATATATGTAATATCTGATCGTGCTGAATATAAAATACAATACATCACAAGTGGTGCAAGCGTGTTTTACGTTAACATAGGCACGATAGCTCAGTTGATATAGGCTATGATCTTGACTACCAAACGGACAACCTGGGTTCGATCCGCGGGTTAGGTCATCTGGGCCAGGCAGGCATTTCCCCAACAGCTAAGATAATTTTTATAACAATTTATCTTTTGATTGTAAGATAATTATTGAGTGTATCGTGTTGGCTTCTATCACATACTGCATCTTGTTACATTATGGGGTCCGTTGTTCCACTGTACTCCCTCGAGAATTCCTTTGTGTTTTTTTTTTCTAAAAACAACAGAGTTCGATGTTTTACGTAATATAAAATTATTTCCAGCATGTGGAAAACAGAAATAACGGAGATATCTAATCCCAAAATATTGTCAGCATAAGTAAGAACTTTCCACGACGAAGTAGTTTCGCCTCTTGTAAAAACCGGTTGTATGCACACTCAAATAGCTATTTATTTATTTATTTATTTATTTATTTATTTATTTATTACTAAACACAACAGGCGAATGCCCAATTACAGTGTTCTACATTTCTTATTTATCTTTACACTCAGTATTTCAGATCTTTACCACCATGTACAATATATATAAGATACTGATATAATATATTATAAATTACATAAAATATGGAAATAAAATAAACAAGGATAAATCAAGGATAGAAGTTATTTACATTAAAGAAATATATTAATTATGTGTGTAATAAATGACCTGTAAATAATTGACACACTAGAAAGTACGTACATATATGTAATTGAGTATAAACTACGAAAGAAATATATATTTACAAATATTGCGTTTATGTTTACATTGTTGACATTTATTCTTCCATTCCTTGAATAACAAATCGAAAATTTCTTTCAGCCCCAAACCTAAACCTCCTAATCTAACAATGTATAACTGCTGTTGTGATATGTCACACTAGGTACTACATTCACTTGGAAAAAAAATTTCAGGCTTTTCTGTTTCACGTTAAAGTAACAGGTGTACTTTTCTTCACAATAACACATTTCTGCAGGCTATAAGCTTGGGAACAACACAATCCACGTAAAGCATGCAGAATATTTAATTTCTTGACAGGGTTAAACACATTATTATGTTGAAAAGATCAAACAGCGTGAAATGAAATTTTTGAAATTTTTAAGGCATTTTTATTCTTTCACTGAGCAACATTCTACAAAATAAGTATTTTATACTTGTGCGCATAAAAATGGTGCATCATGGGTAGTATGTCATAATGTTCCTTGTGCCTACTCGGATATTTCCAAGTTTTTACCACAAAAATGGTTGCCAGGTGCAAAGTAAATAGTAAGGTTATTAGAAATGTTCTCCCACCTCAGTATTTCATTTGGTTTTCCTCAAAAAATATTTCTTTCTTCAGGTTCAGTTTTGGTTCATATAATACAGTTACTTGTTTTGCATGAACATTCAATTTAGTGCTTGTTTGCTTTGGTTGTTAGGTTCAGTGTCTCCCTTTAAATATATAATCTGTGCAAAACCTCTATGCTTAGTATGTTAAGCAGTTAGATCGAATAGCTATCTTCATAAAAACTATTACGGTAATTTTATTGATGCTTAGTGCCATTTATTTTATCTATAAAACATTGGCAATGTGTGAAGTATAGAAAGTACTTGATGAAATAAAATACTGGTGAAAGTAATTAGTCTGACAATTGGTTGTGCCCCTTTATTTTGTTGGCCCCCACTCCACCAACATACCACACAAAGGTAATGTGTTTTAATGGTGGTATCAGAAGTTTTTAGAGTACAGAATCATGAAACATATGTTTACGAAGTGATGGTAGTTAGAATGTATTCGGAAATGGTATGTTTGAAGCACAACGGACATGCCATTTCACAATTGTGCTTGAAATGTGTAAAAATATATATCAAATGATAATAAAATCATACAGATACGAGGGTGGTTCAGCATGCTCCGCCCCTGACATAGAAGGAACCCTCGTAGGAAAACCAAATCACTGTCACTTTTCAACATAGTCCCCTGCAACATTAACACACTTTTCCAATCGACCTTCCAGTGCTTCAATCCCAGTAGAAAAATAATATTTTGGTTGGTCCTGCAACCAAGCATTCACAACATCCATAACCTCGGAATCGCTGGCAAAATGTTTTCCACGAAGGTGTTTCTTCATGTTCGGGAACAGGTGGAAGTCACTGGGGGCCAGATCTGAAGAATAAGTGGCATGAGGGACAATTTCGAACCCTGCTGCATGAATTACAGCCACCGCAACTTGGGAGGTGTGGGCGGGAGCATTGTCACAATGGAACAACAAACCACGGGCGAACATTCCGCGGCGTTTCTCCTTGATGGCAGTACGTAATTCTTCAATTAGGGTTACAGAATAAACACCTGTGATTGTCTTTCCCTGTTGGAGATGGATTCCTTCTGCATCCCAGAACACAGATGCCATCACTTTGCCCTTTGGTGGCTGAACCTTGAATTTCTTTGGGGGTGGAGAATGGGGGTGTTTCCATTGCATGCTTTGGCGTTTACTTTCGGGATCGAAGTGGTGAACCCACGTTTCATCCATTGTAACAAATCTCTTCAGAAACTTTGACTTGTCAGCCTTTATTGTCCGCAACAGGTTCTGACTTTCACACGACGTGCCCTCTTTTGGTTGACCGTCAGCATTCTCGGGACCCAATGTGCAGAGATTTTTTTCATTAACAAATGATGATGAATAATTGAATGCACACTGCCAGTTGAGATGCCACATGTGTCTGCTATATGGCGGACAGTCACTCGCCGGTCTGCCAAAATCATGTCATGCACTTTTGTAATCATTTCTGCTGTGGTCACCGTTGCAGATGAGCCACCACCATGCTCATCTTCACAGGTCTGCCGACCACATTTAAATTCACGGCACCATCTCTTCACTAGATCATATGAAAGGCTAGAGTCTCCAAGAGTTCCCACCATATTTGCATGGATGTCTTTCGGTGTTAGATTTCTCTTGAGTTAATATTTTATCACTGCTCGGACCTCAGAGTTTTCCATTGTTTCACATGTGGCTACACTTCTTACTGATCATCAACGTGTAACGAAAAGAGAAATTGTTGTAAATTCTTGAAACTTTGTGAATATTAGTCTAAAGAATGAACAATGTTACATATAAAATTACAGGTCTCTACTATCACTGGAAATGGGTCAGGGGCGGAGCATGCTGAACCACCCTCGTATATGTGAATTAAATATAATTGAAAGAAGGAAGACTAAAACTAACTGCTTAACCTATTCATGTGTGAATTTCTCTCCTATAATTTTTAGAGAGACATTGGTAGGCCCAGTCTGGAATAGCCTACCTACAAACTTTCATTCAGAGAAATAATGAAGAATGAATATTGGCAGGAATCAATAGAATTTTCATAACTTTTATTTTCATTGAAAAAATGACAATTTAGATTTTGTTTATAAATTCTCAAATTAGAACATTGTGTTCTTACATTTTTATATATATTTTTCACTCGTAATGTTGTTGTCGTACCTGTGGTCGATATTATACATATTTCACTACGTATTATTTATATTGATATTAAAGTTCAGAAATGTATCAGAGTGGAAAGTATAGTTTAATATTTCCTTGTGGCCGCGGTGGCTCAGTCGGTAACACGTCTGACTACCATGCTAAAGGTCCCGGGTTCGATCCCCGGCCGGTACAAATCCGGGAACTTTTCTAACGATGGAAGCGGCCCCGGCGCCCACCCAGCATCAAATAAAAATGGGTACCTGGGGGAAACCTTGGGGGGTAAAAGCGGTCAGGGGCGTGATGCTGATCACATCACCCGCACTCACGACCGGATCAAGAAAGTGTGGGGCGTTACCCCCGCACCCCTTATACGCCTTCATGACGTGGTGCTATGCGCAGGGGAGCACTTTACTTTTTTTTTTTACTTTTTTGTTTTTTGTTTATCTTAAAGATGACTAGTGGCAAACAGCAGTGAACCATGAGTATTATAGCATTTTCACAATATATGCTGGAGCATGAAGCAAGAAGGAAATATCAAAAGTGCCACAAGTACACATGAACTGAGATATACGTTGGTAAGCAATTGTCTAATTTCTTTATGAATAAATAATTATAAAATTTCTAAACAATTAAAAGTGCTAAATACTTTGTACAAATCAAACATTTTTTGAGAATAAAGTTTAACAGTAGGAATTGATAACTCACCAGGTAAAAATCATCTCTGGATGTGAGTAGGTCAACTGTGCGTGTGTGGGTTTGTTAAGATTTCTGTAGAATTAAATAGTATATTTTCCTCTTTCAAATGCACGGCGAATATTTCCAATCGTTACAAGGCACTTTATATTTTTCATTGTTGGTTATTTTAAGAGTCTCCTGAGATCAGCAAACCCCGTATGAAGTGGTATATCACAGATCATTGTTAAGGTATTTTTGTAGTTTTAATTTATGCACAAATAGGCTAATTGTAACTGGAACTGCAGTTTAAAGAGGAGTCAAACTATTGCCATGTGCCTCAAGGTGAATGCAACATGATAGGCTCACACATGAGTAATGCACACATATATCTTTCCCAAGAGCTTCATTTGCATATTTGGTACTGGTGTATGCAGTATTTATACATTATTATACATTATTACATACATTGTACACTATAGGCCTAACCATTTATTACCGTTGCATATCGCGGGTTCGAGTACCGGGATCGTCTTCTTTCGTACCATTAACACCTTTCATAGCGGTTCATAAATCATAAACTCTTATTTTCAATACTATAAACATTAATATTATCGATTCATACATTACATATTTTGCAGTAATGAATATAAAATCATATGCATAGCGTTTAATACCTCTAATTACCTTCTATATACATTTTTTTCATAAAATAAATAATTATATATTCATATAAGTTATAAACATGCAAATACATAAATGTAAAGTATTCTAAGTACATGCAAATTAGTTCTAAGTACGTGCAAATTAATTAACACCCGTGCAAATTAATTGCGAATATTAAATAGCAACATCCACTGGCGTAGATACCATCTACTTCCATGCCAGGTCGTCGTGGATTTGAGTGTTTCTGGTGAATCTGTCGGCGCCATAGATTATGCGGAACGTTCTGTTTTGGACGGATTGCAGAAAGGTTGATGTAGTTGCAGCGTCTCCCCTTGCTACACACGCATATGTGATGAAAGTGCGATCTTGTAGAGTGCTACTCGGGTGCGGAGTGGAAGTGCCTGGCTTCGTAGTAGTGGGTAGAGGTTTCCCAGCAGTTCAGATCCCTTGTCCGCTGTTTCCTGGATGCGTTGCTTGAAAGTTAGGCCTTTGTCCAGAATGACTCCGAGGCAACGTGCAGAATTCTCTAGGGGTATTGTTCTTTGGTTTAATCTTAGCCGTGGGCGGAAATGTTTCGTTCTTCAGGTGAAGAGGACTGCTGTGCTCTTCTCTGCGTTGGCTTTATGGCCATTGCGTTGCCCACTCTTCACGTTGCTGTACATATCGCTGCATGCACATCTCGCAGTATGGAGCGTTGACGCTGGTGGTGAAAATCGCTGTAGTCTGCGTAGACAGCTGTCGTGCTTCTCTTGGGGTGTAGGCTTCGTACATTCTGTGCTGTGTTTGGATACGATTCTCTGCCACGGAAGTCTCGGATTGGCGGAGTTAAAGGTGTTTACAAGTGGAATTTTCCTCAAATAGAAAACATAACAAGAATTAGAAATATGCCATATGAATATTGAGGAACATGCCTACTATAAGATTGAAAGGGGATGAAGCCAGGGAATTTCCCCTCTCTGTATATTTTCACCCCAATCTTTACATCATTAATTTATTTTACAACCAGGAAAAGAATTTCCCCCATCTATATTTTCGATATATTTTTTATCACTGGAATGATGGTAGAGACTTGTGTTATGAGTGAAAGCCCACAGAATAACAAAAACTGAAGCACAGTCTAATGTAAATGGCAATTCATGTATAGTTTAATGAAAGTAAACTCGCTTCAAGTACCAAGAATTTAGAACTTCTTGATAGTTTTTATTGTCTACAGTTTATTGATAGTCATGCCAAGTTTGAAACGCACCTCCACCAATTGGTTGATTGACTGATTTGTTGTTTTAAGTCCACGTTATGCACAGATAGGCTAATAGGGACTGGACCTACAGTTTAAAGTGGAATCCAAACCACTATGTATCTCCACCGGGTATCGAACCCGGGACCCCTTGATTACAAGGCAACGGCGTTTCCACTACGCTATCGGGGAGGCCCACTACCAATTGGTGTAATTATGATATAGTAGACCAAACAAATTCCAGAATTGTGACTTTTACCTGCAGGCAATGTGAAAAACAGGCACCAACAAACTAAGTCAATCAACCATAGGCCAGACTTAAAAACTAGGGTGGATGCCACTAGAATTTTGACCTTAATGGAAATAGTGACAATTTCCCCGAGGTCCTTCTCTCTGAGGCAGCACTGTTGCCAACTTAGCTCTTTTGGAGTTATATCTAGCTCTTTCATGCAGATGGTGTGGCCGCTGTGGCTCAGTCGGTAACGCGTCTGACTACCATGCTCATGGGTACCTGGGGGAAACCCTGGGGGGTAAAGGCGGTCAGGGGCGTGATGCTGATCACATCACCCCCACTCACAACCGGATCAAGAAAGTGTGGGGCGTTACCCCCACACCTCCAATACGCCTTCATGGCGTAGTGCTAAGCACAGGGGAGCACTTCACCTTTTTTTTTTTTTCGTGCACTCATTTGACTGTGAACTGTGGCACCCGCCCCCTGCCCCACTATGATGTCATCACTGGCTCCGGCCCATATGAATCAACTTTTGCCATGAGTATACATTTTGCACGTGACATGATATTATTATATTGGTTAAGTGGCCCACCCTTCTTATCTCCTCAAATTTTAATAGCTATAATATATTATCTTTTCCTTTTCATACGACCATCGGTGGATTATGGAGATGAGTGATGCTGCCGGATCTAGACGGTGAAAACTAAAACAAAATTGTCTTCACTTTAAAGTCAACTTTAATAGCAGGAGCCGTGGAGAAAATCCCGGATCGAACCTGAGTCTCTCGCATGATAGTCCGACACCCTAACGATTGAGCTACAGCGGCTATGTTCTACTGGGAATCGCTGCTACAAGAAAAAATAGAGCAGAATCTTGAACGAACACTAAGAAATATGTTATGTCTACTATTATCAATGAATACTGATAGCTATATAATTTCAAAATCACTATTTCGAAACGCCAAACATGCATCTTCCCGATTTTAGACTAATTGTTACAAATTCCCCTTGCACATACGATTAGTCAATGCTCAGTGCCTTGTATATCATAACTAGACCCAGGATGTTTATGTAATATCAAAGTTCGAAATATGTACATAAATATGTAGTATCAATATTATGTAATATTAACAATAGTCGAGTGTTCTAGCAATTTCAAGAATTCTACTCGATATTTATTTTGGTAACAGTTTCATAGATCGGAGACACATTAAAATCGGATATTTCGTGTTTCACATGGTTCGTACTTACCAATTGTGTATTGCGGAACATAGTTCAAGGTGCCATTATGCTTCTTACACGAAAACAAACACAATTTTTCACATTCCGAGTGCCCTTTCTATTCCTTTCTTCGCTTCCGGAACACACAATATGGTGGGCACATCTTGACTCATATTGTGGGTATGCAATGTTTCAACCTTTTGCAACGAAAAATACCTACTATCGTGTGTTTGTCACGGGCGGAAATTGAAAATAACTATACATTATGCACGGGTAGCTGACGGATAGCAACACAAACATTCACGGATAGCCCCACAAACCATTCACGGATAGCCCCATGAACCATTCACGGATAGCTCCACAAACCATTCACGGATAGCCCCATGAATCATTCACGGATAGCCCCACGAACCATTTCCAAAAAGGTTAGGTTAGGTTTGGTTACGTTAGGCAAGAATAGTGAAAAAAGGGGGGTTTGAAAAACTGACAAGGGCTTATGTCATCAAACGTACGCAGCATCCGGTTGTCGTAGGGCAAGCAAATGAAAGCAATGGCAATTGTGCGTCGGTGAGATATTTATCTTGAAAAATACATGATTTCCCGGTCAAATATATTCCACGATGAAAGAAAATACCTCGATGAACGTTGTAAACCTTGGAGAAACTCATTTCCGTAAGTAGTTTATTGTGTAAAATTGAAGAAATGTGTCTCCGATGTATGAAACTGTTACCTTTATTTTATTTGAACATATTCCACATTAATTTAAGTACCAGGTGGTTATAATTAAAGTGACGGTGTTCAGAGTGGTACAGCACGGGCTGTAATGAGAGTAGCAGTCTCAAACTTCGTAGATATGCTAATGAAGCAATGCGCTCGCGAATTATGAAAAAAAAACAAATAGTTCCAATTCTCGCCAACAGGGAAAAAATGGCGCTGTAAGCAGTCAAAACTTGGTATAGTTACAGGAAAGACACTATAAATCCCAGAAAACAATACTCTTTGTAATAAAATATCGCTACAATTTCAGTATTCGAATTACATGCAAATTACTAAAGGAAAAAGCAACAAGCGTCACCAACCACAACCAGGGAGCTCACACAATGATTAGGCAATGTCACCGACTTTGACGTCAGAGTTAAGGACAATTCCATGTTTTGACTGCTTCCAGCGCCATTTTTTTACCCTGGTGGCGAGAATTGGAACTTTCTTTTCATAATTCGCGAGCGCATTGCTTCATTAGCATATCTACGAATTTTCAGACTGCTACTCTCATTACAGCCCGTGCTGTACCACTCTGAACACCGTCACTTTAATTATAACCACCTGGTACATCAGTTGCTCCAATTAAAATCTGTATCAAATTTATAAACTCAGAAAAGCACAGCAACGTGCATATATTTAAGAAACTAATTGTGTCAACTATTAATTATTCTTCTCATCGCAAATTATTGTAGAGTGTGTAAATACGTAAGAGAGCTCTTTCTAATTTTCAATACAATTTGTTTATAAAACCTTCTACAGAAAGAACAATTGAATGAAAATTCATAGCTACTCTTTTACTTCTTGTACAAGGGAACATATTGTGTAACTTGCTGCGTACAGGAAAGTAGCTTTCTTGTCCACCGATTCCAAGCTTCTAGGTGTAGAGGAACTCCAGCATATTTCGATAAATAACAGGTCCCGTATTTTTTTTCAGTCAATTTTAGTTGACTAAGCATTATGAATCTCATTGATTAGAAAAAAATGACATCACATGAGCTACAAATGTTCTTCATCATGTACATCGCTATAGGAAAAAAATCCGAAATATGTTGTTTCATGTAAAGTAAATGAGCAAATATGTAAAATATGTAAAACCTGGCTAATAATATTCTTCATCACCATAAATCAGTAAAGGTCTAGTACGTACTGTGGAGATTAGTAAATTCGAGACGATTATGGGGGGGCAGAGGGTGTCTTACTGGAATGGCAGTAGGAGAAGTGGGTAATCTCCGGACAGTTAGGCAAAATTGTACAGTTCTTCTCATACAAAAGCCTTGCAAAATCATATGCGGATGAAACTTTTGATAAGTTACCCTTGAGAGCTGTTTTGAGAAGAGAACAATTCAACTGGGGCAATTTACTGCAGAGTTAGGGAAGAAAACCTAAATATTTAGGTTATGATATGGAACATTAAACAAAAGTTACTAACCATAGAACTACTAGTCAATCTACATAAATAACAAATCTTTTCACCTTTGAATATTCAGTATATAGACCATATATGCAAGGCAAGATACCCCTAACTGCGGGATTCGCGGTTTGTAGATCGGTACTGTCCCCAGTTTATATTTCATATTTCGGGGCGTTTCTCGCATTAAAATGCAAAATTCGGGGTTACAGAATGGCATAATTCGCGATATTTCGAGATTCCGAAACACCGAAATTTTGTCTCCTTAACGTAGACCTACCCTAATACATTTTTTAACATTTTATTATACTTTCCTCAAATTTTCGGTGCTGTCGTTAAAACGAAAACTTCATGTCTCTAGTAATGTGAGAGCGAATTTCAGGCTTTCTCGTGATTTTAACTATCGACACTAGCGCCACTGCTCCCACGCCAAGGTTTCAAATGCCTTTGGTGTATATAGTATATCAGCATTCAACGATCATTTACCAAAATATCAGATTGGTAACATTTTTCTTCTTCTCTTTTCTAGCAATTATATTAGCAAGTACATTCAATGTATTTCGCAAAACTGAAAAAGCAAGCTTAAAATTATGTCTACAATAATGAGGCTTTCAAGTAATATGAAACTTTCTCCCTACATTTAGTTTGATTAGTTTGAATTTTGTCAAGAGATGGGGTTACAAACATTTTCAGAAAATAAGTTATTTCTTTGAAAAAAAGGGATTATTAACAACATGGCAAAATAATTTTTGCAACATTTATTGCAATTAAATTCACTAGACAAAGCATAAAAAGTGCATGAGTTTTATTTCCCCAGTTTTTTAGTAATTTATTTTTTCTTTCACGTTCCCACGTCTAGTTTTTCTAGTTCTTCCTTGAAGTAGAAGCTCCGATGTTATATCGTTTCATCATGGCATCCGGGGAGGCCCAATCCCTGAGAATCAAGGTGGAAACCTAACGGTGACAACTGAAGCCCTGATTGTATAGGTAATCGTAAGTCGGTCTCTCTTGTGTCACGCATCGTGGGCCAATTATTCCAGGTGGAAGCCGTAAGTCTGGAACGGACAAACGGTACCAATTGTGCCTATACGGTGGTTAGGTGATTGCGAGGAACCTTTTTGGTTGAACACGTTGAGTGGAGCAGACATACGACTTGCAATATTTTTGAAACTGTTTTCCCTTACTACCTTCATCCTTCCTCTTCTTTGTCTTGGGCTCTACAATTAGTTTGGAATTTGGATTCGCTTCTTTGGATTGAGTTGTCAGTTGGTTTGAGTTTGTGCCTCTTTTCCCATAGGATTTGCGTTTGTTCTATTGGATCATATAAACAACTCACGGTTGTGGTCTTCTGATATGCATCATGGTCTTCCTGCAACGCTGCTACGACAGCGAGAAGGGGTGAAAACCTTCACCGGAGGTACTAAACGGACTGACGGTCCAAACTCCGAGACGATGCTCGATTCACGAAGTACCAATGATCCAATGCAAACGTCCAGCTATTCCACAAAACACCGACGTCGCAATTCCTATGAAGGATTACCTCTACCTCAACGTCAACGATCTAGATCACCAATTAAACGAGATACAGGAAATACAGCTCATGCAACCCAACTAAAATCCAAACAACAGGATAATAGCTTATACAACTTCCTGCTCACCAATTACGACACCAAATTCAACACAGCAAAACATGTGTTCCAACAAACATCTAAGTATGTACCAAGGGCACAAATTGCACAAATACTGTTCACCCGTAATGGCATCATATTGAAATCACCAGATCCAGACTTTGCAAAACTAATTAGAAACAAAGCTTCTTTTGAAATTTATGGAGCCAAAGCAAACATCCAAACACTGAATGCTTCCACTCAAAAACAACCACCACCACCACATAAATCCCCACTACTATCAGTAGTCATCAGGGGTGTAGAACCTGTCTTAACAGACGAGGAGATCTTTGAGGAACTGGAATGCGAAGGTGTACAAATCCGCAAATGTATCCGTATTCGCAATAACAACGGACCCACATACATGGTGCGGGTCCTAACAGACTCACAAAATGCTGTAGACACACTACTACACAGTGGAGCATACATATACAGACGCAGGTACAAAGTTGAACCATCCCGTTCTCAACAACCTCTTCCATTGCGGTGCGAAAAATGCCAACAATATAACAAGCACACTACCGCTGCATGTCCAAACCGAGATAAATGCGGATACTGTTCAGGACCCCATTCAACCAAAGAATGTCAAAACCAAACTGCTCCACCAAAATGTGTCACATGTACGGAAAACCATCCTACATACAGCTACAAATGCAAAGCCAAGCCAGAAGCAATACCTGAACACCCCGACCTAACAGTCCCCCTGCGCACCAATGACACTGCTACGGAACCTGACAACTCACTACGACATCCTGTAACAGTGGAAGATCTAATACGTTTCTTCACACTGACTCTCCAAAATGTGCACCCATTTTTAAGAACGCACATATTAACCCAAGTAACGGCATCGGCAAAAACCATTTTCAACTTGCAACTCCATGCAACATACTCTGGTCCTCACGTGCATTTCCACATATCCCACTTGGAAACTGCGGTTTAAGGTTTTGAATATGGCAGTACGGAATATGTATAATTTTCTATTTTTAAATATCCGATCCGTTTCTAAACGAAAAGCTTTATTGCAACACCTGCTCTTGGAAGAATCTGTTCACTGCTTTGCGCTAAACGAAACCTATCTTGCTCCAAAAATGATCTGTCATATTCCACCATACAACATCTTACGCCACGATGGCCCGCCGGGATTAAGAGTAAACGGCGGCACAGCAATTGGAGTAGATAGAAAATTACCATATCGAACAGTTACCTTCCCACCACACTTCCACTTGCCAGAACATACTGCTAGTACAATCTACTTTCCATCCCGGGTCGTTACATTTGCTACCATCTATGTAAGACCAGGGGAGACTATTCCATACCAATTCTTTCAACATATCCAAACCCTTAGCAAACATTATATCATAGCAGCGGACATCAATTATCATAGCCGAACCATGCAAGACAAAACAAACTTTTTACAATTTCTGGACCAAAACACTACAGCAGAATTCCATGTACTGCCCAGAGCCACACGTCCCATAAGTAACACTACCCCTGACGTTGTTATAACATCAACATCTCTAAGTGCCTGCTTGAACATATCTGTGCTGGATTCCATCGGCAGTGACCATGACCCAGTGAAAATTACCTTAAATCTTGGTAACCGCAATACGAGCAGTACAATACAACCTCGAAAAATCTGGTGTTACAACAAAGCGAACTGGGAGGCATATAGTGAAAAGCTACAGAATGCTTTTTCTCACCCGCATCCAGAACCAAACAATTCAGAGGAACTCGATACGGCGGTGGAACATCTTACTGCTCAGATTACCAGTGCGGCAACCACTAACATACCTACGACCACTCTCAATAGTTACAAACCAAAGCTACCTCCGCAATATCTTCACCTAATCACAGCATCACGACGAGCATACAGGGACTATCTCCAGACCAGAAATCCTGAATCCCTTAACTTACACCGTCAATGGCTGCGTACAGTTCATAACTATATAAAAGCTTATAAACAACGTCGATGGATTGAAACGTGCAACCAATTGAGTGACGAAAGCCATCCCACAAAATACTGGAAACGTTTCAAGGTGCTCACTGGACAATCCAGTAGTACTCCTTATCCGATAACAATCAAGGACGCAGCTCTAAACACAGACACTGAAAAAGCTTATGCCTTCGCAAATGCCTTGCAAGACACTTTCACTCCGACACCGCAACTAGCTCCAAATCTCCGCCTCCAGACCAAAATTGACAGAGTCACAAACCCCAATAACAGGCAACTGCAACCCAGTAATACGCACACTATTGATCCTACAAATGCTCTAACTGTTCCTATCACAACAGACGATATTATCAATACTGTGCGTAGGAAGAGAAACACTGCTCCCGGATTGGACAATATCACATACGTATTGATTAAACAGGCCCCGCTTGCATTGCTGTCCTTTCTGGCCATTATCTACAATTTTATCCTCCGCACAGGACACTACCCGACAGACTGGAAGATTTCAAAGGTTCTAATGTTCCCAAAACCAAACAAAGATAGTACCAACCCAACAAACTATCGACCTATTCAGCTCACATCAACCTTTAGCAAAATATTCGAACGCATCATTGTTCGACGCATACACATGCACTTACAAGCACACAGTTTACTTCCGTCGCACCAAGCAGGCTTTAGACCTCAACACAGTGTCCTTGATAATTTATTAAAACTAACGACTCGCATCACAAATCATTTCAACACATCCAAACCATCCTGCCTAGTACTATTCGACCTGGAGAAAGCATTTGACAAAGTATGGCATACTGGACTCATTTACAAGCTCCATAAATTCCAACTACCGCTTTGCTATGTCAGATTAGTACACAGCTTTCTAACAAATAGGGTCGCTTATGTCACTGTAAATGGAGCGATGTCATACCCCATTTTCCCTTACTCTGGCGTTCCACAGGGTGCTGCTTTATCACCATTACTCTACATAATATACGTTGCCGATATGCCAAAACCCCCACAAGTTTCTATCTACCAATTCGCTGACGACACCGCATTTCTCGCCTGTTGTTCAACCATCCAAGCTATAAACAAAACTCTCCAACCAGCTATAAACTCCTTCCAAAGATGGTGTGACACATGGCGTCTCACAATTAATGCTCTCAAAACACAAGCATTGGTGTTTCTGCAGACAGGCTGTCGCTCGAAGATCCAAAGGAACCCAACATTATTAAACATCAAAATACGGGGAACTCCAATTCTGCCTGCCACCACTGCAAAATATCTGGGAGTCATATTTGACTCCAAGCTAACCTGGAAACCTCAATTGCTCAACATCGTCCAAAAAGCTACAAATCGTCTGAGCTTGCTCAAACGGCTAATTGGAACATCCTGGGGACTCAACTCCCAGGTTGTCCTACATACCTACAAGGCTTTCCTTCGACCAGCAATTACTTACGGCCACACTGCATGGATATCAGCCCCAGACTCATTCTATCACAAACTACAAGTTCTGGAAAGACATGCTCTTCGTTTGGCCTTCAGAGTAGTCCTACCAAGTCCTACACGACTACTGTACGAGCGAATAACCTTTCCCGAAATCACAACCCACATCGAAGCCATCCGTCACAAATATATAACTGGTCGAATGAACTCGCACCATCCACAACTTCTTAGCACAATGTACGAAGATGCTCTACACGACTGCCTTCCCACATACCACTGCACACCATTACAGCATCTCTTAACCATGTACACCTTCCTGATAGATCCACAGCATCCTGACTACCAGCTGTATAATATCCATCATCCTCCGGAACTACGGCACGTGATATATCCAACACATGCCGCACCATAGCAAATTATTACTTTCCTAACAGAAGTAATTTTCCCACTACTGCATAAATAAGATCTAAGTGAACTACCCTCAGAATAAGTAAATATGTACCACTTCATTACTGAAAACACTTAGACCATCACCTTGCAAGGGAAAACATTTATGGAAACAATTCACTTACCAAAGAGAAGGTGTACCCTTCTAAATGGAAAACGAGGACAAAAAAAAAAAAAAAAAAAAAAAAAAAAAAAAATTATATCGTTTCAATCAAGGTATAGGTAATCGTAAGTCGGTCTCTCTTGTGTCACGCATCGTGGGCCAATTATTACAGGTGGAAGCCGTAAGTCTGGAACGGACAAACGGTACCAATTGTGCCTATACGGTGGTTAGGTGATTGCGAGGAACCTTTTTGGTTGAACACGTTGAGTGGAGCAGACATACGACTTGCACTATTTTTTGAAACTGTTTTCCCTTACTACCTTCATCCTTCCTCTTCTTTTGTCTTGGGCTCTACAATTAGTTTGGAATTTGGATTCGCTTCTTTGGATTGAGTTGTCAGTTGGTTTGAGTTTGTGCCTCTTTTCCCATAGGATTTGCGTTTGTTCTATTGGATCATATAAACAACTCACGGTTGTGGTCTTCTGATATGCATCATGGTCTTCCTGCAACGCTGCTACGACAGCGAGAAGGGGTGAAAACCTTCACCGGAGGTACTAAACGGACGGACGGTCCAAACTCCGAGACGATGCTCGATTCACGAAGTACCAATGATCCAATGCAAACGTCCAGCTATTCCACAAAACACCGACGTCGCAATTCCTATGAAGGATTACCTCTACCTCAACGTCAACGATCTAGATCACCAATTAAACGAGATACAGGAAATTCAGCTCATGCAACCCAACTAAAATCCAAACAACAGGATAACAGCTTATACAACTTCCTGCTCACCAATTACGACACCAAATTCAATACAGCAAAACATGTGTTCCAACAAACATCTAAGTATGTACCAAGGGCACAAATTGCACAAATACTGTTCACCCGTAATGGCATCATATTGAAATCACCAGATCCAGACTTTGCAAAACTAATTAGAAACAAAGCTGCTTTTGAAATCTATGGAGCCAAAGCAAACATCCAAACACTAAATGCTTCCATTCAAAAACAACCACCACCACCACATAAATCCCCACTCCTGTCAGTTGTCATCAGGGGTGTAGAACCTAGTCTAACAGACGAAGAGATTTTTGAGGAACTGGAATGCGAAGGTGTACAAATCCGCAAATGTATCCGTATTCGCAATAACAACGGACCCACATACATGGTGCGGGTCCTAACAGACTCACAAAACGCTGTAGACACCCTACTACACAGTGGAGCATACATATACAGACGCAGGTACAAAGTTGAACCATCCCGTTCTCAACAACCTCTTCCATTGCGGTGCGAAAAATGCCAACAGTATAACAAGCACACTACTGCTGCATGTCCAAACCGAGATAAATGCGGATACTGTTCAGGACCCCATTCAACCAGAGAATGTCAAAACCAAACTGCTGCACCAAAATGTGTCACATGTACGGAAAACCATCCTACATACAGTTACAAATGCAAAGCCAAGCCAGATGCAATACCTGAACACCCTGATCTAACAGTTCCCCTGCGCACCAATGACACTGCTACCGAACCTGACAATTCACTACGACATCCAGTAACAGTGGAAGATCTAATACGTTTCTTCACCCTGACTCTCCAAAATGTGCACCCATTTTTAAGAACGCACATATTAACCCAAGTAACAGCATCTGCAAAAACAATTTTCAACTTGCAACTCCATGCAACATACTCTGGTCCTCATGTGCATTTCCACATATCCCACTTGGAAACTGCGGTTTAAGGTTTTGAATATGGCAGTACGGAATATGTATAATTTTCTATTTTTAAATATCCGATCTGTTTCTAAACGAAAAGCTTCATTGCAACACCTGCTTTTGGAAGAATCTGTTCACTGCTTTGCGCTAAACGAAACCTATCTTGCTCCAAAAATGATCTGTCATATTCCACCATACAACATCTTACGCCACGATGGTCCGCCGGGCTTAAGAGTAAACGGCGGCACAGCAATTGGAGTAGATAGAAAATTACCATATCGAACCGTTACCTTCCCACCAAACTTCCACTTGCCAGAACATACTGCTAGTACCATCTACTTTCCATCCCGGGTCGTTACTTTTGCTACCATCTATGTAAGACCAGGGGAGACTATTCCATACCAATTCTTTCAACATATCCAAACCCTTAGCAAACATTATATCATAGCAGCGGACATCAATTATCATAGTCGAACCATGCAAGACAAAACAAACTTTTTACAATTTCTGGACCAAAACACTACAGCAGAATTCCATGTACTGCCCAGAGCCACACGTCCCATAAGTAACACTACCCCTGACGTTGTTATAACATCAACATCTCTAAGTGCCTGCTTGAACATATCTGTGCTGGATTCCATCGGCAGTGATCATGACCCAGTGAAAATTACCTTAAATCTTGGTAACCGCAATACGAGCAGTACAATACAACCTCGAAAAATCTGGTGTTACAACAAAACGAACTGGGAGGCATATAGTGAAAAGCTACAGAATGCTTTTTCTCACCCGCATCCACCACCAAACAATTCAGAGGAACTCGATACGGCGGTGGAACATCTTACTGCTCAGATTACCAGTGCGGCAAACACTAACATACCTACGACCACTCTGAATAGTTACAAACCAAAGCTACCTCCGCAATATCTTCACCTAATCACAGCATCACGACGAGCATGCAGGGACTACCTCCAGACCAGAAACCCTGAATCCCTTAACTTACACCGTCAATGGCTGCGTACAGTTCAAAACTATATAAAAGCTTATAAACAACGTCGATGGATTGAAACGTGCAACCAATTGAGTGACGAAAGCCATCCCACAAAATACTGGAAACGTTTCAAGGTGCTCACTGGACAATCCAGTAGTACTCCTTATCCGATAACAATCAAGGACGCAGCTCTAAACACAGACACTGAAAAAGCTTATGCCTTCGCAAATGTCTTGCAAGACACTTTCACGCCAACACCACAACTAGCTCCAAATCTCCGCCTCCAGACCAAAATTGACAGAGTCACCAACCCCAATAACAGGCAGCTGCAACCCAGTAATACGCACACTATTGATCCTACAAATGCTCTAACTGTTCCTATCACAACAGATGATATTATCAATACTGTGCGTAGGAAGAGAAACACTGCTCCCGGATTGGACAATATCACATACGTATTGATTAAACAGGCCCCGCTTGCATTGCTGTCCTTTCTGGCCATTATCTACAATTTTATCCTCCGCACAGGACACTACCCGACAGACTGGAATTTTTCAAAGGTTCTAATGTTCCCAAAGCCAAACAAAGATAGTACCAACCCAACAAACTATCGACCTATTCAGCTCACATCAACCTTTAGCAAAATATTCGAACGCATCATTGTTCGACGCATACACATGCACTTACAAGCACACAGTTTACTTCCGTCGCACCAAGCAGGCTTTAGACCTCAACACAGTGTCCTTGACAATTTACTAAAACTAGCGACTCGCATCACAAATCACTTCAACACATCCAAACCATCCTGTCTAGTGCTATTCGACTTGGAGAAAGCATTTGACAAAGTATGGCATACTGGGCTCATCTACAAGCTCCATAAATTCCACCTACCGCTTTCCTATGTCAGATTAGTACACAGCTTCCTAACAAATAGGGTCGCTTATGTCACTGTAAATGGAGCAATGTCATACCCCATTTTCCCTTACTCTGGCGTTCCACAGGGTGCTGCTTTATCACCATTACTCTACATACTATACGTTGCCGATATGCCAAAACCCCCACAAGTTTCTATCTACCAATTCGCTGATGACACCGAATTTCTCGCCTGTTGTTCAACCATCCAAGCTATAAACAAAACTCTCCAACCAGCTATAAACTCCTTCCAAATATGGTGTGACACATGGCGTCTCACAATTAATGCTCTCAAAACACAAGCATTGGTGTTTCTACAGACAGGCTGTCGCTCGAAGATCCAAAGAAACCCAACATTATTAAACATCAAAATACGGGGAACTCCAATTCTGTCTGCCACCACTGCAAAATACCTGGGAGTCATATTTGACTCCAAGCTAACCTGGAAACCTCAATTGCTCAACATCGTCCAAAAAGCTACAAATCGTCTGAGCTTGCTCAAACGGCTAATTGGAACATCCTGGGGACTCAACTCCCAGGTTGTCCTACATACCTACAAGGCTTTCCTTCGACCAGCAATTATTTACGGCCACACTGCATGGATATCAGCCCCAGACTCATTCTATCACAAACTACAAGTTCTGGAAAGACATGCTCTTCGTTTGGCCTTCAGAGTAGTCCTACCAAGTCCTACACGACTACTGTACGAGCGAATAACCTTTCCCGAAATCACAACCCACATCGAAACCATCCGTCACAAATATATAACTGGTCGAATGAACTCGCACCATCCACAACTTCTTAGCACAATGTACGAAGATGCTCTACACGACTGCCTTCCCACATACCACTGCACACCATTACAGCATCTCTTAACCATGTACACCTTCCTGATAGATCCACAGCATCCTGACTACCAGCTGTATAATATCCATCATCCTCCGGAACTACGGCACGTGATATATCCAACACATGCCGCACCATAGCAAATTATTACTTTCCTAACTGAAGTAATATTCCCACTACTGAATAAATAAGATCTAAGTGAACTACCCTCAGAATAAGTAAATATGTACCACTTCATTACTGGAAACATTTAGACCATCACCTTGGAAGGGAAAACATTTATGAAAACAATTCACTTACCAAAGAGAAGGTGTACCCTTCTAAATGGAAAACGAGGAAAAAAAAAAATATATATCGTTTGTCTACATCTGAGCGTCTTCATTCGTAATTTTATCCGATAGCTACTTTTGCGAGGCATGAAAAAGGTCCACAGTGACTTGATTTTCTGCCTAATCAGGAAAATAAAAACACGTTTGTTCTTAGCTCCAATCTCACACTTTGTAATGTGTCTTTTCTCTTTCACTATACACGTTTTATGAGGTACGTGTGACATTTGGGGCTGGGTGAATGTAGTTTCATATGGTAAGTAAAGTGCATAACAGCAGCCCTCAGCCTCAACAGGAATTGCCTCTTCGAACAAAGTATTAACAATTCTAAATTCGAATTATGTAAAAATGTATTTACGAATTGTATTATCGTTTCTGAGGAAATTATGTAAAAATAAATAGTAGAATGTGTAAATGTTCAAATTAAAAAAATGTGGAGCTCTGAACCGAATGGAAACATCTGGAAGCTTAACTTCACAAAAAAATCTCTACAATTCCTTTTTCAGAAAATGAAAATATTAAATGATATCTTCCACAAATACTAAAAGATGCATTGATTATAAATTAATTGAAAAGTATAAAAAACAATTCATTACTGTGTATAGTATTGTCAAAAAGAATACTTAGGTGGGCAGGCCACGTGGCACGAATGGAAAAGGAAAGAAGAGTTTACAGGATTCTTGTTGGGAAACCTGATGGTAAGAGACCAGTAGGAAGACCAAGACGAAGATGGAGGGATAATGTTGAGATGGACCTAAAGGAAATTGGCAGGGATGGAAAAGAGTATATAGATCTTGCTCAGGATAGGGCAGGTCCGTATCCAGACAGGAGCCAGAGGGGGCCCCCTGGAACTGCCGTCAGCCCGACGTCCGGTTTTCACCGGACATTTCCCACATTTCAGCCTTATGTCCGGCGTCCGCGAGGAATTTGAAAATTATGATAAATGTCCTACATTTTGAGCGTCACATAATATTAATTGTGATAATGCGTGTTTCAGTTGAACAAAAAGAAATCATGCAAGTTACAAGTCTATGAACTGCGTTTCCAAACTCAATGGTGAAATTTATTTTGATTCAGTTATTGTCCAAAAAGAAAATATAAGTTTCTGCTAGAACAAAAACGTAAGCAATTAATGAACAAGCCTTTTAGGCCACATTCTGATGACATCACTGTTCAATGCCTGTTCTTGCCTTGGGGTTTATACTGATGGAAAATGGTGTTTCCCATTCCTATTCAATATTTTTAATGTAACGCAAGGCACCTGCAGTTGGTATAGAGAAGAAAGATGTTGAACTAAAAAAATTCTCAAGATGAAACTTCTGAAACCATTTCAAATTACGGTAATTGCTGAATATTTGTTTGCCATTCCAGGTCACGTGAGAATTTAAAAAAAAAGCCTGTAAAAAGTTTGATACTGGGGTGTTCAGCCTCTCATAAATATATTTTGACTAAACCTGGCATTCTGCTAAAATTTGGCTTCTCTGAGAAGTACAAGTTAAAATATGTATAGTGGGAAGCGTATTTTTCAGTACCGATTACAAATTTGAAAATTTGCATTTAAGAATTCATTAAGAAATCATATTTTAAAGGTGAAAAGTGTAAATTTCACATTAATTTCTAACGTGTTCTAGTAATGTGTATTATTTATTATGAATGTTTTGTGTCCTACATTTTGACTTAGAATCCTACATTTTGGGACATTATGTCCAACTTTCCCCTTACAGCGATCTGGTAACCCTACCCCTGGCACTGCCATCAGTCACCCTTGACATTAGGTAAAACTATTTTGTATAATTTGTTTGCAGTGAGGAGTGAAAATGTAGTCAGCTCACAATTTTAAGGATAAATCCACAGAACATGGACATCTTGTTTACGAGCTGAAGCCTAAGTAGCTTCAAGTATTTCTAAGTTCTTTCATAGGGGAGCTATGTCCCCGTTGCGACTTCACAGACAGAAATGTGTGGCTTTGATGTCATCATGCAAATTCCCTTCCCATCTACATCAACGGTCAACAGTTCCCAATTTTTGGGAACGAAGGAAAGACTTTGTGATTGAATATTGTGCATTTGTTGTGTGATATAAATATCTGTATCATATAAAGTAGTATGGAGTGTGTAAAGGATGATTTTAGTATATGTCAATTAACACTTCAAGATGTACAAAAATGCAGTATTTGTATCACATTTATAAATTTTATGTACCTTTAAGACCTCCCGACCCCCGCATACATAATTTACCTTCATTAAATTGATGTTAATTTTTTGAAAAATAGACTTGGTTTACAAAGCCACCCTAGAGATCAATTCTAACTACGGCCCTGGGATAGTTAGTATGGTATGAGAGACTGTTTCTGTCGAAGAGCACCTGGGTGATATTCGAAAGAAGGAGGACAAAACAAACATGCCGTTACGCCCTGACTAGGCAGTCATAAAAATACTAAAATACTACTTTCTTCTTTCTTCTTCTCTTCGTCTTGATTTTCTTCTTTCGGTGACTATGGCTGGCATAATGGCGTGGGCGACATCTACACAAGATGAGACTTATCGCAGTCTCTTCTCGTCTCGTGAATCAGGATGGTCATCTCGTCTTTTCTCGAGTTGCAAACGGTTGCCTCGTCCTCATTCTCATCTCGAAACATCCGTTTACCTTCAGGTTAACGTTAAACAATAACCCAGATTCATGTACAGTCATGGACACTTCTGGACTCTGATTCCATTGCATTGTTGCAACCCGGAAGTGTCCGTGACTGTCCAACCACTCGGAGTAGTAGTTCAGTCTGGTATTGTCCTTCGTTCTATTCTCCTCGAAGGGTCTAATTTTGTTCTCGGCTCGATTTGCGCCTATCTTCGTGATGGAGTGGTTAGCACAATGCGCTACGACGCCGTGGGAGACTGTTTCTGATCCCGGCCTGGGCATGGATGTTCTTTGTGAGTGAATTTCATCATCCTCATCTTCGCGATTAGCGCAAAGTAGCAGAAGAGCGAAGTAAAATAAACCAAATCAATCAATCAATCGTCTTTTTTTTGCAGTCTCGGTCCCTTCTCTAATTATGAGAAGAGATGGAGACTTCTTTCGTCTTAACACAAGCTCCTCATATTACTTTCAAGGAAGAAAGAAATTAAGGCGGGATTAGTTTCGTAACATATGTGGCTGTTGTGCATTGGCACCTTGGGAGAGAGTCATGACTCCAGAAGCTGCCAATCAACAAGCGAGCTAATGATGTCATCTCAACCCTGCACCTATCGCTTACACTCTTGCTCCCTAGCCAGAAGAGCATACTCCACTCACCACAAAGTGCACAGATTAAGCCAATGTAGAGATTTCAATTCAGCAAGTGTGGAATATACCGCATGGCAGAGGGAAAGCAACTATTACTTAGAAAACCTCATTATCACAATATATTAGAGAAACGAATGGTATTTAGGGCTTGGTACACGAGGGTTGTCTTCAAACTTCGAGATATTTTTTTATTTTTACGTAAAAATTTCATGTTTTTAAGGCAACATAAAACAATTAGAGCGCCGAAAGTCATCACTGACGTTATGAAATGGACTGAAAAGCTTTAAACCATACGACAGTAACTCTCTAGCCTAACCTGGGTGAATAGAGAAATAAAAGATAGTCACCATTAGAGATAGTTAACGCAATTGCCTTAGCTAACAAAAAGCTCACACTGTGATGGATGTTAACGAATATTCAAATCTTCGTTCTTCTCTCTAAAACTTGCAAGAGAGTACAATAAACACAATGTCTGTGTGGCTAGTGCGATGTACATTGCCTTAGTTCTAATCTACGGTGTACTTACGCTATCTCCTGTCGTACTGACATATGCAGATGCAGATGAACGTTCCCGTAGCCAGTTTACCTAAGGGCGCTTTCACTAACACTTCAACATCATTTCAAAAGATATTGTTAATGCACACAAAAGAGCACCACTTATTCCAAAAATTATACATGCCGTTAGAAATTTAACAGCCTGCTTCTTAGTATAGAAAACTCTACACAAACATTTTTTTCTTTCAATTTGAATATTTTACTGTGCATAAAGATAAATAATGATTATAAATTACACTTGCTCATGCAATATATATAATGTTTAAAACTGAACCATTCAAATTACATTAATTAATGCAACTATATCATGCCCGATCATATTTTCAAAGGTAGTTGAACGCCATCCAATCCAAAGTGCAACTAAATTTCCCAAAAACAACAACAAATAAATAAATAAAAATAATAATAAAAAAATATTTTAAAAAGCGCACTCCCTGCCCACAAGTGAAAACGAAAAGTTCGGTGTCTTAGACAGTCACTTCTTCAGTCAACTTTCTGCAAGGTGCTTTTCACTGGGTTTAGGCCCTCCTGAAAGAATTTCTGGCGGCTCCCATGTTGCAGACGTATATAGTGTTTGGTGCATGGGTTTTAACAATTCGCATGTACGAAGTTCCAAGCTATACAAATATAGAATATGCATTTTGGGCATTTTCTACAACCGAAAAAAGCCATCGTTCGCGAATACTGGAAATTCGCTACAGAATGCAAAATATAGCCTACAGTGTGCACACACACTCACTCACAGTGGCGGTTCAAGGAGTCTAAGAGGGGCACCAATCCTGCGTATCCCCCTTGAGTAGCGTCAAAACCTTATTTCTAATTATATAAGCGGCTATTTGTTTTAGAAAGAGTTGCATTTGCGTAGACAAAATTATTTGAAGTACTGCTGCATAACATAGTAAGTAAATGCTAAATCATGTAGCAATCTGAGGTAAGAGATTCCTGATATTTCGATTTCATTATGTACGCACTAAATAAAAACACACCTGCAATTAATGTTCTTTATTAGTAGCACTTGAACTATTTACAAAAATAAACCTACAATGTTTCGTATTTAAAACCATAAATGTATGACATGGTCATGTTTTATTGGGAAGTAGGGGAAGGGGACCAGGGTGGAAAGTAGTGGGCCCCAAAACTCCAACTCGCCCGGGAAAAAAATGTTATTTTGAGCAGCCCCTGTTCACTCACTCACTCACTCACTTTGTCTGTTTATCCTGCATCAGGGTTGCCACCAGCATACTTCGCTGTCAAGATCATAATTTGTTTGAGGTCCACTTTATGCTCAGATAGACTAATCGCAACTGCTTAGAGTGTTAGAGTGGAGACCCAGCCACTGTGCACTGTGCCTGCACCGGGAATCGAACCAGAGGCCTCTTGCTTAGAAGACTCGACGTTACCACTACGGCATCGAGGAGGCTCTATATTTCCTTGGTTAATATATTAACTTCCACGTTAACCCTAGCTTACCCGAGGGGGAAGGGGGGTTATCACGCCCACCACCTATTAGATTTTAGATTTTTCAACTGAAAATTTTCATTAAAAAATGAAAATAAATTACATTGTTTCTTAGCGTGTTCTCCGTATTCTTTTGTGCATAAGAACATAAAGGAGCTAGGAGGCAAAATGCTCTTGATGGGCCTATCAGGGCGACATCTTCGAATAATTGTCATTCGAGGCACTCGTGCCAGTGACGGTGTACAATTGGTTGCTAATGGTAGTATTGTTTGTAATTATTACAATTAATATCTAACTGCACGTATATAACAAAAAAAGAAAGCTCTAATGAAAAATGTATATGGGTTTTGCGAGTTAGTGAATGGTAAAACATGTATGACACTCATTCAATAACTGATTTTTACATTTTATTAATTATGATACTTTTGAAAATTATTATACTTAATAAATAACTAAACTTACAAAAAGAAGAAAAGAACATTGATTCCATAAAAAAAATGTTTCTTTAAAACTTCAGTGAAGAAAAATGTGTGCGTCTGTGATCCGCCCCTCTCAGATAAGTATAAGTTTAACATAAGGCACGGCTAAGGTAGGGTTAACACATACGCCTGGTTGCATCTTTCACTCAAAATGTGCGTCTCTCTACACATGTCACTTACCGTATCTATGCTCTGGCATTGAAGATAAGCTTCGTAATCGTTGTCCAAAGATTTTCCGGCGTGTGCTTTCACTCCTCTCGGCTGCCAAGACGGGCGTAACCAGGAATTTCTTTTCGGGTGGGGCCCCAACTTTTGCTGAAAGAAAATAAAAGTTAGTTTAAAATAATACTGAAATAACAATTTACATTGTGCCTAACTAACAGAAAAACTAACACTCTAGCATTCCTAAACCCGAAGGTTTATGGCTGCAGCAACACAAGCGCTACATCTGTCCCTATCCGGAGCAAGATCATTCCAATCTTTTCCATCCTTACCGATTTCCTTTAGGTCTATATTCGTCATTCTAATAATATCTGGACATGAATACAAATTGTGCAATTCTAATTTGCGTAACCTTCTCCATTCGCATGTCTCCTCATTCGTTGTACATTATTCATAAATTAATATTCGTATATTTATAAAACTCATAAATTATTCATATATAATAGATTATTTAGTTCTAAATATATACAAGTTAGTGTAATTTAATTCTAAACACAAAAAAGCGAACAGCTGGTTAGTGTTATAACATCTACTAGTTTCATCATATCATTACTCATCCTCATGGTCGCGATTGGCCAAAAGTGACGTTAAATAACAAAAACCAAATCAAATGAGTGTATAATAAAACAACCTTGGTCAGCAACTGTAGTGTTTTTTTTTAAACATGGAATCAAGGCTTAGTGTTACCCAAGTAGTACATGCAATCTCCCCCATAAAATGACAACCGATTACCATTCTTGATTTCGAACAACATTTAAAACTAAGATTAAAAATGACAGGAAATATTTTATTGTATCCTGTCCCTCCCCTAGAACGCTGCGATGCAATGTCCACATTCACAATTCCACCCCCCTCCGGAAAAAATCCTGCATACGTTAGTGGACGCTAAAATCAAGAAATTCATACCTTATTTCTTTATCCGACAAGTGTTTGTGGTAAAACCTCTTTCCAAATTCGAGACGGTTAGCCATATTTCTCGCAGGCGAATAAAACTTTATATGGCTAAAGAATGTTGTTCCTTTGGAATTTTCTTAGATGTATTGCCATGAATACCATTGTTAAGAGATACTTTTCTTTCTCATTATTGCTACCTTCTGATTTAATTGTTGTACACACAGCTGCGGTAGCTCAGTAGTTACAGGGGTTCCAGGTTCGAGTCCCGGGTAAGACATGGGTATTTGTGTTTGTCTGTCATGAGAAAAATCAAGAAAATAGTCCAATTGATGAGTGAAAGTTGTGTGAAAGATGGGGAATACTTCCGCATAGGGGTATTCCTTTTAATGAAGAAAAAAGTCGTTAGGACGTCTGACTACCATGCGAGAGACCCGGGTTCGATCTCCAGCGGGGGAGGACCGGAGATTTTTTCCACCTGTTCAAGCGGCTCTGACGCCCACCCTGCATCGTAAAAAGCTGGTACCTGGAGGAAACTATAGGGGGTAGAGCCGGCCAGGAACGTGGTGCTGATCACATCACCCCCACCTTCGGTCGTGATCAAGACAGTGACGGTCCCTAACTCCACACCCCCCATATGCCTTCATGGCGTGGTGCACAGTACAGGGGAGAACTTTCG
The DNA here is from genome assembly GCF_977018435.1 of Lepisma saccharinum. NCBI lineage: Eukaryota > Metazoa > Arthropoda > Insecta > Zygentoma > Lepismatidae > Lepisma > Lepisma saccharinum. Next base: position 51,806,234 of record NC_139238.1, read on the forward strand.
TTTTTAGTTTCACACACAGCAATTGCCTTCGTTTGGCAATAAAATTGAAGACTAAAAGTGGTAAACGTTGTAAGTACCAAAAGCGAAAGTGTTGGGAAATCGCATTGTTCCGCACATCAGCCTGTAGGAACGTGCACACTAGTGACCTCTTTACACGCCCTTTGAACTACTTGCAGGGCTACCAGCCACATTTCACGTTTACCACATTATAAAGCATAGCACATTTCACAGTTTAACGTGAAAACGTTGTTTGAATTATTGTGGCACTTACAGCGTTTACCAATTTTAGTCTTTAATTCTTCCTACCTTATCTTGTAAAGCAACGTTACACCATTTATTGTCTCTTGGTTTTTACCATTATCTGACTTGTGTGATATACGTAAGTCATAGGAATTTTAATCAGGGATGGACGATACGCTATATTTTTTCCATGTCGTGATATCGGCGATATATCATGTCCACGATATGTAATGAATACGTTGATTTATTTTACATTGCGTTTCTTGCCCCTTTTTGCTAATTGCGAAGATTAGGTTGAATGGGGACCGAATTATCCATACTTCCACAATACTCCGCCCCCTACACACAAAATTTCCTCAACGCCCCCTATTTTTTTTCCTTAACGAAGGCTCAATGTATGTTCATTCTGGCACCAAATACTTCCTTACACCCCCATAAACATGAACTTAACTAACTTACATTCCAGAAATAAAAATGTGGATAAATCTCCTAATGGTGATATGATGTAGTATGATTGAATGATTGATTTGGTGTTTAAAGTTCACTTTATGCATAGTAAGGCTAATTGGGACTGGACCTACAGTTTAAAGTGGGATACGAACCACTATGTACCTCCATCGGGTACCACTGCACCATTGGCAGCCCCATGATGAAGTATGAGAAGGGAGAATCACGAACACATGTGGATACCACCCAACACAAGTCCCTTTGAAGATTATACTGGGTCCAGATGCCAGAGCCTCGCTATTTTGCAAAATGCAGTCCAAGGTGTATGCTACGTGGAAGTGTGATTGACATTTAGGTGTCCTTGCAAAGGATTACCGCTTACACTCCGAGAAATTATTTCGTTATCCAATACGATAATTACCACTCTGGATCATGTACAAAAATAAATGTAAATAAAATCATTGATTGTGTATTATTGTGCTTTGTTTCTTGACAATTTTCTCGAAAAAGAAAATGCATACATCTCCTTATACAAAATATTTTGTCGACAGGCACGTATCTAGAAATATGTTTCGGGGGGGGGGGGGGTCCGATCCAAGTGTCTCAGGAGTAATAATAGTAATAATAATGTTTAAATTAAAATAATTATATTAAATAAAATTAATACTAATTACAATACATAAATTAATATTATATTATTATTAAACGATTAGATAAAAGACTGAAGCTATAAAAATGTTGAACACCGCATATTCATTACGTAGCTTACCTTTAGTTAAGATCGGAATAATTTTCATAAAAACAAGTGCTCTGGCAATGAAATTAATGTCAAATAGATGAATAATTGAATATTTATCGAATAACAAAAATGATGTCACATGTAGTTGGAGAAATGTAAGCTTCTGATTAAAAAATGTTCAGACAAAATTAATAACCATCGATTATGCAACAAATGCTAATATTTTCATTACTTAATTTTAGTACTTGGTAAGTCTCTCGGGGGATCAACCCTGGACCCCTTTTAAATACGTCCTTCCTGTCCCTCAAAGCCATATGATGCCAATATAATACTTGTCTTTCAATAAGTTCAGAGGATATTATACAACAAAGGCTAAACGAATATATTTTTTCATTATTTTAGTACTTGATAAATCTTTCGGGGAGGGGAGGGGGTCCGGATCCCCTGGACTCCCCCTAAATATGTCTTTGTTTGTTGAATATAACACGTGGACGGTGAGAATGAGTGATATGATGAAATTGATAAAGGAACACTCATAAAGAAGACTTATGTACAAGCTGCTGGGACCCCTGGCTTCGTAGAGTGCTGTGCTGACCACACCACCATAGAATTCAGCCCATTGTGTTCATATGAAAGCTGAGTGGAAAATAGCTTAAATAAAATTGACATAGAGGAAGGAAAAATATATAATAACTGACATTTTGAAACCAAAAAAAGGAAGAAACTGGTCAATCTTTCAGTTTCACAATCCAAAAGTTGTGTTGAAGTGACCAGTTAGAAGTTTTCTTCTTTTTAGTGGCATATTTAAAACTCGTGTAGCAGGCATAATGTTTTTTCTTCTGCAGCCCTTCATCTCACGGACATTACAACTTCCTCCATTTGCTAAATAGAGGCCTCATGAACAGATATCTCAAGGCAGGCTGTAAGAAGGTCAACGGACTTTGTCCCCTAGGAACATTTTACAACAGGAAATGTTCGATTTTGAACGATGGCCACTTTTGGTTGCTGGTGAAGGTTGTGCACAAACTAATTCTGTCCTGTTTTTTGCAAGAAATGTTACTTTACTGAAGAAAATCAATCAGTGTGATATGTACACAATGAAAATGTATAAATACCTAAGACATCAAAATGTCAATTTTCGGTATAACAATATTTTGATGTTGCTTATATAGCAAGTAGTGAAAGAGTAGTTTCAGTTTGAGTATACTAATGTTTTCAGAAGCCCAAGGAAGTGGACCAGTGCCGGGAAGAGTGAACATTTGTTGGTGGGAGGTCAGATTAAGAGTCGAAGAACTTTGATCCAAGAGTAACTTGGCTTAGAACACACTGGAAATATGTGCTGAAGCATTGCAATGCTGTAAAATTACCTACTTTTGATTAGTCAGTGTTAGTTTATTATACAAGGGTTATCCAGAAAGTAATTAACTTCCTTCTGCCACTATGAGTAAAAGAAGCCATGGTGGGCTTAATTTAGAACTACATAATTTGTATTCATATCCATATATTATTAGAATAATTAAATCAAGAAGACTTAGGTGGGCAGGCCATGTGGCACGAATGGGAGAGGAAAGAGGAGTTTACAGGATTCTTGTTGGGAAAGCTGATGGTAAGAGACCTGTAGGAAGGCCAAGACGAAGATGGAGGGACAACGTTGAGATAGACCTAAAGGAAATCGGTAGGGATGGAAAAGAGTATATAGATCTTGCTCCTCCTGCTCAAGATAGGGACAGATGGAAGGCCTGTGTTGCTGCAGCCATGAACCTTCAGGTTTAAGAAGGCTAGAGAGTTAGTTAGAGTTATGGTGGGCAACAGTGTAGTACAAGTCAGTACACAACTAGTGAAGGTTGTGTCGTTTTTACCGAGTCTACAACTGCCATTCAGAATGTGTGCTGCAATTGGACATGTTGCCAGATGTAAAGTGCGCTCAATGATAAAATTTCTCTTAGCCAAAAACTATAAAGCTGCTGAAATCCATCACAACTTTTTGAAAATTCTGAAAGTATGTAATGAGTGAGGACGGCGTGCGACAATAGTACATGTTACGTGGTAGAGCAGCCAAGGCTGAACCTCGCTCTGTAGTAAATAAAAAGACTTTTCTATTCTATACTTTTCTATTCTATGTTATAAACTGTGCAGAAAGCTATGCTATGATGGATGTTGAACTGGTTCAGAAAACTGACGAAAAGGTTAAATAAGAATGTATATTCACAATATCAGTTCTGGTGAATTCCTACCGATCTCTTGATAATTGATGAAATGATTACTGTATCTGGAAATTTTGAGCTCAATGATGCCTAAAATGCTTTCAGAAAACATAAACAACAGAAACTCTGATGGGATCAGCATAAACTTTCTTTGAGTCTTGCAGCAGACAAGGTGATGCTTTACTGCTGCGTGCGCTCATTGGCATAGCAACATATTACAAGGCCCTGGGCAAGATTAGAATGTGAGGTTCCTATCTATTCTTTAACCCAGTATTGGTCAACATGTTAGCGCTGCGCTAACACTGAAATTTGTCTGCTTATACGAAAGCTCTTTGAGACGCAGTCTAGCTGTCATTTGTATTGTTACGGGTGGGGAAAATATAATAGGGTGGAGCATTCCCTTTGGTTATTAGGAGCTGTACCGTGATCCTGTCAACACATTGTCAGATGTTAGCGTGACCCTCACGTGTCTGCCAACCGCGGAACTGTTTTCTATTTTGTTGTCGCGAATTGTATTGTTCTTTGTGCTTTTACTGACTTTTCCATGATGGACAATACTCATATACTGCAATGGTTAATGGACAATTCAGACTATGAAAGTGTAGGTGAGGAGCAGTGCGATATTCTTGATTCAGAAAATAGTGACGTGGAGCAGCCTGGCATAAGTGATCATAATAGCAACAGTGAAGTACAAGCTGGCGAAGATGACAATCAAACTCAAGGAAAGGTTCATGGGCCACAGTACACTGGACATGAAGAAATAACAATGTGGTATATTCACATAATGAACAAATAAACATCAACGAAAAAATGAAGGTTTTAGCATCGTGCTAAAATGTTGACCATTGGCGTTACTCCAACATCAGTTGACCAATGCTGGGTTGAATTTGAAATCTCAATGTAAATCTATACAAAATATTTGGGCGTACATCAGAGAAAGTATGATCATCTTAAATAATAATAAAAATTACTGATTAATCTTATATTTAATTATTTTACTCAGCTTAAAAAATTCTGCCTCTGCTTTTCCTGAAGTTGAATTCATTCACTACTTCTGATAGTCCAGAGTTGAGTCGATGTTCTCCATGGATAATATTGCCAGGCCAGACAATCAATCTGTGACATGATCATTCGTAAGTAGGTTCTTGTAATCTTCAACCTGGAAAAGCATTCTTCCATTCCTCAACAATGTTCATTGTTGCCCAGTGCAAGTGTACAAGAATAAATAACAATCACAGGTTCCATTCAACAATAAATTATTTTATTCATAGTTTATTTATAGCAGCATTGCTTCTAAAATCACATCAGTACCACTCGGTTTATTCAAAGTATTAAATATTTGATGTATTCATTAAAATTTCAAAGTTTAAGTAGAAATTAAAGCCAGACAACAACAGAATGTTGTAGTTTTATTGCTCACAAAAATTAGCTTTTTCCATCTACTTTTCTCACTTCTATTACATTTGAAGGGCCAGGGGGAAAAACGATGAATGTCGATTTTTCGCCCATTTTGAGATTGCAACGCCATCTGATAGTTCAGAAGCTGTACTATAAGAATGAGAACGGCCTTGGTTGGGAAACGATGAGAAGTGCCTGAAAAACGCATTATTATTTTGGCATATATTAACGTTCTTATGGAAAGAAATACTTTGTTTTTCATTTCCTGGCAAATTGTCTCGAATGAACATTCATCGTTTTTCCCCCTGGCCCTTCATTTGTTTTTGTACAAGACCCATGGGACTCAAAGCCCTTCAGGTGCAAGAACCTCATCCCCTTGCTATGGCTCTGTGTGTGATCCACCCTTGTTGCAAGAATTCAACTGGGAAGTGTTTGGCACCTACTGACAACCATCTTTAACCCTAGAACACTATCCTGTTCCAATATTACAATGTAACTGGTGCTACGTAAATGTACATGAAGGAATCTTATTTTTAACACAACCTCTACATCATGAAAACAAAATGACGATTCTTTGTGAACATTATTTTGTTCATTTGCCTTATATTGGAATTTTATTCATTTAAAAATGTATAAACATGGTTTTATTTAACATACAGGGTGGTCCATATGTCTTGTTACCCCCATAATTTTACATAACTTGATAATAATACAACTTTATAATAATACAATATAATATAATGAAGTGTAAGGTAGCCATTCATTCCATATGTCGTGTGACACCAACAATTTTACATAATTTTATATTATGATAATAACAATATAACAATTTGTAAGACGTATGGATTCAGCGTCAACCAGGATGTTGTTCACGCATCCAAAAGGTCAGTATGACCACCATTATTTTTATGGCACAAAATGACACGGCGCCATGACCTGTGTGAGATTTTTCGAAGCAAATTTTTCGTGATTGTTGTCTGAAAGGCTGCCCTAATAGCGTCCTTTAATTGTTCTGTTGATTGGTATCGTTGTTGTGATACCTTTTCCTTAATGATGCCCCAGAGGGCATTGTCACAAGACGAGAGATCAGGGCTTCTGGGAGGCCAATCCAGAGGCGCCGGATGATGTACTGATCCGCGTCCTATCCACCTATTGCGAAACACTTCAATTAAATATTCCCTGACAGAGATGGCATAGTGGGGCGGTGGTCCATCCTGTTGAAACCAGGAACGTCCCAGGAGATTCATTCTTTGGAGCTGTGGAACAAAAAATGCCCGTAACATGGTGAGATAGGAGTGTTGATTGACTACGCCATCGAAGAAATAGGGACCTATCAAGTGTTTAGCGGACATAGCGACCCAAAGCATCACATGTGGGGGGTTGTTTTCCAGCTCTTCGTAATAATGCGGATTTTCCTTGGACCAGAAATACACATTCCTTGCACGTGCACTTCGATATATTGCGCATTCATCGGAGAAGAAAAGGTCAGCCCGCTGCGGAAGTGTCGCAAATACCTCCAACATTCTTCCACATACTGCATGTCGTCTACGCATGTCATCATGACTGAGCTCGTTGACGCTTGCTGGTTTAAAGGGTTTCAATCCAAGATCCTTCTTCATGTGTCGTAACATTGTCGTTTTCGGGATTCCAAGCTCAGCAGACTGTTTGCGCAGTAACTTCTGTGGTAACCGAAGCACAGATAGATGCCTCCACTCCTGCACATGTGCTTTGTCTTTTTGGTTGGTGCACCAGGCTTCGGTTTGTCTTTGATACATCCCAACATAAACAGTTTATTTTCCCAACGCAGTCTTGTCAGTTTTGATGGTGCATTTATTTGGAATCGTCTTGTGAAATCTCGTCGCACATCCTCCATGGTCTTGCCGGTATGTGGACGTTCATGGGCCCAAACACTGACAACAAGGCGCTCTTCTACATTGTAGGAGCTTGTGTCAGCCATCTCTGCCAAAGAAACACCGAATTAGAGATAACAAGATATTGATTCTGGGGGGTAACAAGACATATGGACCACCCTGTAGAATATTTTAAGAGAATGTCTTGACAAGCCCATACGTACATTAAAAATGAAGGTGAAAAGTTCGAACAATGAAAAACAAACAATAATAATATTCATAACGCTGAAAATAAAGAACGGATGTAATTTTATAGTCTTACAAGAAAATAGTGCATGCTTCTAAACTTTTGTTTTCAAAATCTAAGTATCCAAATCGAATTTACGAATGTCAAAATTACGTGAAAGATTTTTCTCGTTTTACTACAGCTGCGTAAAACTGACGTACAGTGCACATAACAAACCAATTCAAAACGATCAGCACATGCACCCTCCTTACCACAGTGCTGGTTCGCATCTGACAGAATGCCCAAGGCACTGCTAGGCAGAGGGGTGAGTGGGTGCAAGGTGGGAGGTAGGGGAGAGATTTGAGCGCAAAGCATAAGTAAATTTATGTACGGTAGTGTTCTAGGGTTAAATGCACATGAAAAAATGGCTGGCATCACAGGCATCAATGTTCTACAATGATGGACTTTAAAAAAACCTTGATTGACTGATTGAATTGTAAATTGTGGGTGCATCAGCACTTAGGCTATTTTGCACCTTTCACATTATATGGGGCCCAGCCTCTTACTATAACTAAATTAAATACATGTCCAAGTACTATAATATCCTTACCTACGCAAAAAGCTGAGGCTCTAAAGAGGAACAATCAAGGAGAAAACACAGAACACCACATACACAGCCCTACAGAGAATTATACTGGTCATAGGTCCAGATGCCAGAGCTTCGTTAGCCTGCAAAAATCAGTTACTGGGATGTACTACGTGGAAGTGAGGCCGATATTTGGGTGCTTTACCAGAAGGTCACCCTTACATGCTCGACACACACATCTAATGAATTAGTACAAGTTGTAGTTTTAAGTTATGTAATAGAAACTTTCTAACTGCACTGAAGTGATGTTCTATTAATAACCATGGAGCTATTTTCCAGAGAGCACTATTTAAAGCAATAATAAGCAGTTTCTTCTCCTCCGAATAAAATTAGATAATTGAAGGGCTCAGGTGTAAAACATTTGGTCATTTCTGAGTTTAAGAAAAAAAGAAGCTATACAGTAGATAAATTGTTTTCGTGTTGTGTTTACCAATTTCAGAAGGTTCACGGAGTCCAATGCAAATTGTTTGACATGTCAATTTCATTCGAAAATTGAAGGATGGCGCATTTTACATTGTAACTCAAAAATTACCAAAACGTCACTTACCATGTTTTACACCCGAGCCCTTCAATTAATCAGTTCTGATCTTAAACATTGAATAATTATGAGTTTATCAATATCAGTGAACTATGTATTAGTATTGCTTAACTTTGCTGAAACTCCATCAAATCAATGAAATTTTGCAAAATTTATTGTCATTAGTTATACAAATGATTTCCTGAAAATTTCACAATTTTTGTTTACCCCAGTGTTCAAAAGTGAGGGTGGATGCAGGGAAAGGTATCCCCCAGCTAGTAAAGTTTTTACTAAGCACTCCCCCAGTTATCTCATTGTCACCATGTTAAACCATAAACCCCCAGCTAACATTTTCCACTTCAGGAGTTAGTTTACCTTAACACACAACATATCAACCACATGCCATGTAAAACGAAATACACTGATGGATTTTCCTCGTTTTTATTACTATGTATGCCGGAAAATTCAACATATCCATATGGTATACAGAGATATTTGAATAAATGTACGTATCAAGAATTGCACATTAATAGAATTTATAACACACATGTTCATGTAAATACTGATATTTCCTGAAAACCACTTACGAAACATTGCTTTCACATATAAAAGTAAAATTAAATGCTTATGTAACACTAAGCCTCCATCTACATTGAAAAGCTGTTAATAACTATAGTCTATATGTACTGTTTTTATCTGTAGATATGTTATCTTGTAAGGAAAATTACGTTCGAGACACATTTAATTTTTGCAGTGTCACTATGATTTACCTAGTGCTTTTGTTGCATTCAGATCCTTGCCAGAAAGATAATATTGTAAAATGATAAATACAAATTGTTTCCACCCATATTTCTTAGTTTTAAAAATTTACAATATAAAAACTACGTAAGTTCTTGTTCAATTCTTGTGCTGCACTAATGTTTTCACTCTGTTGAATATTGTACGGCAACTTCTATCATTATGAAATATAACTTGCATGTTACTAATGTACAAAAAAAAAAAAAAGATTACAGTATAAAATTCAGGAATGAGAAATACAAATAACTGAATTGGATTTATGAATTATGTGCATCACACTATAGCCTGTAAGTTTTACTGCTGTGAAACGAATATCAGAATTACATCTGTGTTTAATTCACTGAAATAATAATAATAAAAAAAACTTTTCATGTATTTCAATTTGCCAAGTTTAATTGTTTCTGGAGCTTGATCGCTTCCCGGCACGTGCAAAACTTGAACATGTCAAATTCCTGCGTGGCCGTTCCCGTGCCGACGTGCCTGACTGCCTTGCCTCGTCCCCTCTGTCACTCCGAGCAGTGGCTGCCTTCCTCCTTCCTGTGTTTTGCGGCTCCTCCGCTGTTGCCTACAGGGTCTGAGGGGCGATCGTGCGTGCCTCCGCTTGCATCTCCTGGAGCATTCTGATCTCTCTTCATGTCCACAGACTCTGAAACTGACAAACAAATTATCAGCCAAGCTGAAACACCAGGATGTCTACAATTTCGTAAAAACAAGATTCTGGAAGCAGGGTGGCTACTGTAGGACCATGATAAAATTAAAGTATAATTTCCGGTTTTCAAGGCAAACTTTCCAAATCTTCAAGCATACAAACAAATGATTTCTTTATTTCAAACATACGTAATACCTCCTCTCACCACCCACACACATACACACACAAATATATTAATAATATACTGGGTGAGTCTGTTAAAAGAGACCCCGTGGAAAATGTTCTCCATGGATGTAGGCAACCCTGGTACACAGAAGAGAAGACCGGGGTAGAGAACAGTCCAGGATATCGGTGCCAAGCAGTTTAGATAACTTGACATAAATGTAAATGAATGAAACATCTCTTCTGTAAATACAGTACAGCGTGACAACAACCTACCTAGAGGAGGTGCTGGAAGTGTCCTCCGTTGACCTCGATGTTGCAGACGATACCACATGTTCTGAAAAGCACGGGCTAGGACATCCTGCGGGATGTCCTGGATAGCTGTAAAAATATTGTTCTGGAGTTCTTCGAGTGTGTGAGGTTTGTTGCTATACACCTGTCTCTTTAGAGCTCCCCACAAGAAGAAATCACAGGGTGATAAATCTGGAGAACGAGGTGGCCAAGGTTGGTTCGGGCCAGGGCTGATGATGCGATCAGGCGGGAACACTGACTCAATGCTCGTGATTGTTGCACATGCTGTATGTGCCGTGGCTCCATCCGGCTGAAAGTAAGCGTTCCTTCGCTCATCCTCAGTCAGTTGTTCAACAAACACTTTGAATATGTTACTGATGTAACGAGCCAAGTTCACAGTCTCGTGGAAGAACACGGGGATGATGCAGCGTGACGACACGGCACACCAGACACCGAGTTTCTGGGCGTGCAGTGGAACCTCCATGAACACGTGTGGATTGTCACCTGACCAGAGTCGCGTGTTCTGGGAGTTTATGTAACCTGACAGATGGAACCATGCTTCATCGAAAATGAACAAGTAATCATCCTGCAGCACCTCCGGAGCAATATTGCACAGAAACCACTCACAAAACTGCACGCGAGCTGCCTTGTCCACATCTCGCACCTGATGCATCACGATAACTTTGAATGTGCGCAAGTACAAGTCCTTCTCCAGGATCTGCATAGCGGTTGACTGGGACACCTGCAACTATTGTGCCAAACGCCGAGACTGCATAAGTAGTAGAGGTCTACGCCAACGTCAATCGCTATTTAATATTCGCAATTCATTTGCACGGGTGTTAATTAATTTGCACTGGTTTTAATTAATTCGTATGTACTTAGAATTCATTTGCAAGTATTTAGAGTACTTTACATTTATGTATTTGCATGTTTATAACTTTTTATGAATATATAATTATTTATTTTATGAAAAATATGTATATAAAAGGTAATTAGAGGTACTAAACGCTATGCATATGTTTTTATATTCATTACTGCAAAGTATGTAATGTATAAATCGATAATAATTAATGTTTATAGTATTGAAAATAAGTTTTCTATGGTTTATGAACCACTATGAACGGTGGTAATGGGTGTAGGTACAGGTCCAATTACGATTGGGGACGGTCCTGGTATTCGAACCCGCGATATGTAATATTATTAATTAGTACTATGTAATAATGTATGTTATTATGGTATGAAACACGATGGTACGAGATGCCAGACAGGAGACTGTCTCAGAATTTCGACTCCGCTCTGATGCCAGACAGAGAGAATGAATTAATATTCAGCGCAGGTATCAAGAATGAAGCCTCTGTTAATGTAGGTCAAGGCGAAAGGGTTTGCTGACGAGACGGGTTGTTGTTGTGATGGGAGAAATATACAACAAGTCATTTTGGGTAAAATAAATTGGTTAGAGAAACGAACCGCTTCGATTTCAGGTGGAAAAAGAAAATGTATCACGGGGTGATTGTGTCCCTTGAAAAAATACAAGAGATTGTAAAATGCTAATTTTAAAAGTCTCCTGCTAAGCGGAAACTCCCTCTCTGTGTGGGTGTGGAGGGGCGATACGGACTTTAAAATAGTAATCGCCAAACCAGGTAGAGAATTTGGACGAAAAAGGATTTTAAGTTAAAAGGACATGAGGTGAAGGTGATATAATTCAAGGCGGGTGGACGTAAGGAATTTATCTAATGGAAAGAGAGGCTGTGGGTTTTAAATTTGGACTCGTAGAGTTAACGAGGCAGCGAGAATTTAAAGGGAATGTTAGTTTTCAAGTATTGAAAATAAGGGTGGGTAGAAAAGGCTTTGATTTTTCGGCCTTGAACCTTTGGGGTATTTAAACTTGGGAATCCGAATTTGACCGCACATTTCTACTTTTTCTATTGAGTTTGGTGTTGTGTTTGTTTTCTGAGTTTTTCTTCACCATGATGATCCATGTTGTAAGTATTGCATTTTTTATCTAAGTACAAGTGTTATACGATAATGGAATTTGACTAGTGTTTTATTGTAAATACAAACTAACTTGTCAAGTTCTATCTCGGTTGTGTTTTTTTTGTTTAGCGGCAAAGTGTTTAGCGTGGCGAGACGGAATAAAAGTGAATTGTAGTAACACTCGCGATTAATGTATTTGAGATTTGTGCAAGATCCCTAACAAGGATCGAACCTAGTACCGTTTGCACCAACAATATTAGCTTTTTTTTTTTAATCTACATATAACTATAAACCTTTTATTTTTTAAAAGAAATAAAACACACAAGTCTACTACATACAAGTTTATTGTTCTAAAACTAATCTACTACAAAATAAATACAGAGTCAAATTAATTTTACAAATTATTTATACATAGCGTTTACACAACGCTTTACAGTTTTTTATAAGTCAGGTTATACATATACAGAATACATAGCGTTAACACAACGCTTTACAGTTTTTATAAGTCATTTTGTACACATGTTGTAATACATAGCGTTCACACAACGCTTTTATTTTCTCATTCATTTTGTTATGTACCCGCACATGTAAACCATATTCAAATGACAGTGTTACTTTTATAGAAAGTTTTTTCTATGGCGTGTCAACCTTGACACGCCAGAAGATTTTCATTTTTCTCACACCAAGTTCACATTCAGAACATGTAGGCTTGGGATAATTTTCTACTATTGCTTGTGCAATAGAGAAAATAAGACACTGGTCTTCGATGCACTATTCACTGCAGGCACACTGTAAATTAATTAAAGGCACTTGAGAATTTTGTCCATACAATTCTGTCATTTCTTTTTAAGTTTGTTCCAAACAATGACAGAAAATAGGTTAGGGGTAACTCACGGCACATATAATGTAAAAACATAATACAATAAATTCCACACATTGATGAGTTTGGGTTTTGAACCACCGTTTCACTGATGCACCATGATATACAGTTATTTTTTATAAATTTTAGTACATTTGCACTAGGAGGCTGACCAAAACTATCAAAGTACATGGCCTCCTTATCACTGTTTATAAACAAACTTGTCCAGTGTATCCCTGGTCCAGATTCATTGTCGGTGTTAATAATCAATGCAGCAGGCAATTGCACATTTTTTGGCAATGTGTTATTAGCAAAAACACCTCGAAAAATAAAAGACAGACATTTGTCTGATTGAACAGTTTTTTCAATTTCAATGTTATTCATTGTTCACTATCCGAAAATGCACTATTTTCGGAAGAGCAACCTTGCTCGGATAAGTAATACACACTTGAAACGTCGTTGTAAAACGAAGCAAAAGAGGAATATCCACTGTCTGATGTTGAGGTGTTCTGTTTAGGTGCAGTCCTTGTGGCTTCTCCTATAATATGCTGTTGAAGCATGAAGCTACGGAGATAAGATGCGTATAAATGTGCGTCTCTAAGAGCACATTTGATTGTTCTTAATCTGTGATAATTGCGACAGCAATTTTGTGCAGGGAAGGCTAACAGTGACGCTTTAGGGCATCCTAGGTCCTCGAGGTTAACCACAGTGCGGTGAAGTATTGTAATCAGAAACTTGCATTTATCAGCTCCAAAAGAATAAATAACTGATGCGTTTTTGGTGTACTGGGAAAGTACGGAAACCAATTTTGAATAGCAAAGTTCACCGATAGGCCATTCGAGAGAATGCTTGTTTTGTGTTTGCCACATATTTTCGTTTTTTGCTCCAATATCTAAAGTATCCCATTCGTAAGGTGGTAGAAATATCCATGATTGCATACTATCTGAGTCTGCATCGACTATAGCTAGTTCTTTAGGAATAAAATTGCCAGAATTGTCTCGGAATCCTTGAAAATCAACGACAGCCCTCATATTGTGATCCGTACTCCTTCCTGGCTGGTACTCAACTGATTATTATTTTGTATTATCTGGGAAAATACCTCTATGCTTGTCTATTTGGAGCAGAGAATCGAACTCTCCATAAATAATGCACGTGACCGCCGTAGGCAACGGCGCAGAGAATGACAGTTTAGCACTTACACTCCCATCGCGTAATATGTCCCAAGTAGAGTCAATTTCCATTGTGGGTGAAAGAATAAAGGGATACAAAGCAAATCCATTATCAAAATCTTCTCGGGAGAGACTATTTCCTGTATCCTGGTAATGTATTCCCGTTCCAGAGAATAAATTGTAATAAGCTTGGATAATATTTTTGTCTGTGAAGCTGGGGCAGAGAGGTTGGTTTGGAATGGTTCTAGTTCCAACTTGGAGTTGAATTTTATTCAATCCGAAATGATGGAAATTAAAGGGGTTTTTATGTATTTGACCATTGAAAGCTGAATTTTCAACAAAACCTAATATTACACGTTTAGGAACAGTACCTAAAAATATATTATCTAGATTATAAGAAGTAATATTTTGAGGGATAGTTATTGATTTTACTTCCACGCGTGTAATTGGGTATTTAGCTGTAGTAGTTTCAAGAGCATTTGCATGAGCAAGACCTATATCTGGAGATACAGTAACTCTTTTTACATAAAGAGAAATGTCCTGTATTTCTACACGATAAGAAGAATTCTCGGCGGCCATCAATGAAAATGCATCGTTTGATCTATGTAATTTAATTCTCATGGACACATTGTTCAAGAGAAGACGAGGTTGGCACATAAAATCAGAATACAGTCGCCCATACATGTCGAATGACCGACTTTGCGCAGCAAGACTCATTCGTTTTTCAATTCCTTTATTTTCAGTTAGATTTTCTAATTTCCCAGGCGTATCGCGATACCAGAGAGCAGCAGTGAGATGAGATTTTTTAGCCTCATTAGAATAGTTGAGTAATGTTTCAATGTATGCCCTGTAAGCGTAACACCCTGCAGAGGACGAAATCAATTTGTCATTTAACGAAACGTCGACCTGACTGAATGCTGTATGTAGAAAATTGTTTCCGGGGGCAACCAGGTTATCGGCAGCTAAGGCCGTACCATCTGGTTTAGTTATTTTACATTTTAGGTACAGATAAATGTGTGCTGGATCAATGTATTCCCCACTGTCTCCAGTAATGGCAAACTCGACTGGACTTTTACTAGTTAAAGATGAAATGGGACGATACTCCACTAAACAAGAATTTTCAATGCTAGTTTGAGTTAATGGCAGAGAAAACAAATCCAATTCTGTATTTGTGCATTCCGATGAGTTACAGTTTACTAACGACATGGTAGTTAATTAGCGAATATATCTCTGTGTACCCTTCGCCTCTTTTTGCGTGACTGGCAGGTAATAAAGGGTGGTTCGAATTTTATAGTTTTACCCTTTCTTTTTTGTCTCCCCTTTCCTGAAAGAATCTGAGAAATTTTTCTCTCGCCTTTTTCACGAAGAGCTTCTCCCGCCTGATTTACACGATCTCTGAAAGATTGTTTGAGAGGCCTGTTTTGTAGAACATCCCCAACAAATTCCATTCCCGATTGTAATGCTTGATGGCCAATTGCTTTAGAACCCTGTTTTAATAAAGGGGCCGCAAAACGAAACAAGCTTTTAAATATTGAACCGAGGGCTCCGTGGCCTTTTTGATAGGGAGGACCAGAAAAATAAGGTAAACCTGTTCCCGCCTGGTTGAGATAATAATCTCGATACAACTGACGTCTATCGTATCTCATTGTCGCTTGAAATGTACAGTAGTTTAACACTCAGATCTCCGAAGGCAAATGAGAGTTTACGACCTGTGTTGTCTCTTAAAACTATTTCTATTGTATCAAATAAATATTTCGATACAGGCATATAATGAACGGGGTTAAATATTATAGATTGTGACCGACCATAAGGGACCGAAGAAAATGTAAACATTCTTAAAAGAGGTGCCTTTGTATCTCCTACAAACTGGTAACTGAGTACATTAGTGTATACTAAAACCTGCTGGGGATAACCAATATTTAGGTTGGTCTGTTTCGAACTATGCTGTTGTTTAACAAGATTTCTATTTGGTTCGAATCCTAACTGCAGAGCCAAAATATCAGAGAGGTTCAGTGTAGATAATTGTGCATTGTATTTTCCCTCAACAATATTGCTGGACGGGTTATAACCGAATCGAAATAGCCCTTCTCCAATATGATCTTGATTTAAAACTTGTAAAACAGACTCCACACTTGAATAATATCCAGGGGGAACGATTGTTTTACCGCTCTGTTTACTTGACTGATCCGAGTCTTGGTTATAATAAGTCCACATAATTTCATTTTGTCCTTTTTGAATATTAAACAGACTGCTTGTGAAATGAATTTCAGACAGACCCACTAACCAGCCTCCAGACTCGAGCTTAACAGCATTAGAAAGTTTAGTTAAAAAATGAGAAGGTGTATTAGTCGGAAAAATATTTTTGGATGCATTTGAAACCAAAGTTACATAGTAATCATTATCACTGCCTTCAGAAATCATTATTCCACTTTTTTAAAATGTAATGTAACGCTTGACGCTCCAAACTCAAATGGAAGCAAAGTTCCATGCTCTGTTTTTAATATAATTTCAATTGTTTCAAAGTAACGCTTCTCGACTTTTAGATACTGCCTGGGCTCAAATATATAACTTTTTATTGCTCCATATTCATAATCAACCACACTAACCGTTCGTATTACGGGACCTATATTTGCTTGATATTTGACAATATCTGTGCATATGTTGATTTCACGGGGGATATGATAATCTAAATTACAAGGATAAATAGAACTTGATCTTGCCGTACCTGGACCAATAACCGAATGTATAGATATTTCTGACTTGGGAGTATCCAACGAAAAACCAAACACTGGAGCTAATTGTGGAGATATATACAATTTCATAATTTCATCTTCCTCTAGTGTTGTTTGTGTATACATACTATGCGTGGACAAAGTATAGCCAAATCGGACATGTTGAGCAAGCAGTTTTCTTTTTGAAGGGGGAATATTGTTTAATAATAATTGAATATTGGAGTAGTAACCTTTAGGAACTATACTTTCACTATAAAAAATTTGGTCCTTCTTTTTCGGTTTAAATTGATATGAAATGCTATTTGTATCGGAAACAATATTATAAAAACTCCAAGTTAAATGAAGCTCTGTGGCCGCCACCACCCATTGTTCATTTAATTCTATTGGTTCGCTCAGCTTAGTACGGTAATGTGCTATTTTATTATCAGGAAACAAGTTCAAGTTTACATTGGAAGGTAATGTAACGTAGAATTCGTCCAGTGGCATAATGGCAACTAACCTAAACACGCGTAATATCTGATTTATGTACATAACTTGCACATGCGAGGGGGTAGTTTTTCCATTTTACTAGGACAAAGTCTCCCTTTCGTTTTAGAATTTTCTCGATAGTAAATGGCTTGTCTGGATCAAGTGTAATTTTTTGTAATTCTGGTTCATAGAAAATGCCTTTGACAGGATCGTTACTCCAGTCTTTTATACGATATGTAGGGGGATCAGTACTCATACGATCGCTAATTATAAAAATTTCCTCTGTCCAACTAGGTAGATATCCTTTCTCGAATTTCATTTTGGCTTTACTTATCCTTACGTAGTTACCGATATTAAATTTAAATTTGATATTATTGGTTTTTTGACTTGTATTGTTTCTAGACTGAGACCAGACCTGCAGCGCATTATTTTCGCACACTTCAACAGGAGCCATTTTTATAGAACGGTGATACGAGTGATTATATGATTTTACTACAAGGGGGAGAATATCTACATAACGATATGTATTATTGGCTGAGAAGTGTTTATACAATTTTGATTTTAAAGTACGAATAAATCGTTCCACTACTGCTGCCTTTAGTTCTGAAAAAACGCTATAATGAATAATATTGTACTTGTCAATCACTTTTTTCACTTGAGCGTTATAAAACTCTTTTCCTTGATCTGTCTGGGAGTAAACAGGAGGATATTCTAACATGTTTATAATCTTAGTGATTGCTTTTGCCATAATTTCACCCGTTTTGCTTTTCACTGGTATACAGAACGCTTGCCTTGAAAACACGTCAATTGCACAAAGTATATAGCGCATACCGTCATTGTACTTGGCGATATTCTGCATATCTGCCAAATCCATTTGCATAAGTTCCAGGGGAAAAGTGGTTTCGTAACGTTTACGTGGGAATTTTTTTCTAACTGGAACATGTAAAGTATATGCATCTTGTTTTGATAGCCACTCGGAAATATTCTTTCGTGATTGCGTAGAATGTTTGGATAATTTTTCAGTATTGGAAAATGAAGTCCGTAGTTCATGTGTATAATACAATGTTTTAAGATCCATACTTTATATATCTTCCCATATAAACTCAGCTTTCCTATTTCTTGAAGGGGGTGGGGGCGTGCGTGTAACTATATATTATTTGGGTATGTTTAGAGAATGAAGGATAGATTGGAACTGATCTCTCCCGACAGGATCTCTACTTTTCTTACGGGGGCGAACAGAATCATTAATCAGATCTATGATATTTGAACCCTGAATTCTTTTTCCATTTATGTACACTGTTCCATATGCGTCCCAATTTATATATTGAGAAGAGAATAATCTTTTAAGTAAAAGTTCTGTTTTCTTCTGAACAGTTTTCGGTACTGAAGCAAGAATTTCTTCCCTGAGAGTAACACTAGGAGGGGGGTCGTCTTGTTGCACTGGTTCACTTATTTGTGGCAGCTTATTTTCTTCTTCGATCAATGGTAGGTGTGTGGGAATAGGCTTAGTAAAATTAACAAATAGTCGAAGTGCCTGTTGGTAAAGTTTCCATTTTTCACTTTCCCCTATATCTTCACGTGCTAATATTGTACGAATATTAGAATCTAATCTTGATTCGTGTCTCTGAGCTTTCTCAACGGAGGCATGCATATTAGTGGCAAAGTCCTCGGGAACAAGAATCATTTTTCTCACGCTCATTGTGAAAACAATGCACTACCTAACGCTGATATAATCGGACCGATTAAAAATGATAAAAAGCCGGCGCCTTTTTGAATTAATATTTTCTTTTTATTTTTGAGCGAAGTGCCCTTCGCCGCTAGTTTACGCAAACTGGCCTTATACTTTTGAAGCTTAGTTTTTTGTACCCCTGAAAGCGGAATATTACCACGTACTGTGTTGGCTGCACATTGTCCTAGTACACGAACTAGTCCTGGTGTTGCTCGTTGCAAAAGGCGTTTCCGTTGAATAGGTTTTAATTTACACAATAATTTAAGTGCCGGAGCATGTTCTTTTAGTTGTGATGTCATTCTGACGTTCGCACAAGAAATGATTTGTTGACATGCTTTCCAGTGGCATAAATAGCCATTTGTTCATCGGGGAAAATATGCGCCCTCATACGTAAAATTTCAGGTGTATTTTGTGTTAAATCGAACATTAAATAACTGTGTGGTGTTTCAGTTGCATTTTGAAAAGCTTCCAAAACACTTTTACTATTGTCGGGTTTGAATTGTCGTGCTAAATGGTATATTTGGTGTTTGTCACGTGGATTTTTGAATATCACAAGATAGTGTGAGTTGAGTCTTATGTCTCTCATTTTAGCACCTTTGTGAAATAAATTTTGTACTATAAAAATAACACTTATATTTTTGTGATGAGAATATTTCGTAAATATATCTGCGACTGCGGAATCTTTGCTGCTTTCATTCATTAGATCATCAATGACTATTAATCCAGGAGTTTCAATATCCATATTTGCTACATCAGGGATTCCTTCAATAAAGTGAATATTTGTATTTTGGCTTAATTTTAATCTGGGAGGAACCGCACCATACGCCCATATTACTGTTTTTGGAACTTGTGTAAACATTTTATGTTTATAAAATAGAAGCTTATCCACAAAAGTGGTTTTTCCACTTTGTGAGGGCCCGCAAACCATCATTGCAAACGGGTGTGTAAAACGCAATTCCATGTTGAACAACACACGTTCTCTGCTTGAAGCGCAGACACACAATGGCCCAAATATATACGACAAATTAATTTTATCTTTTCTTTTCAGGATGAAATCAAAAGAGAATGCGATATCTGCTGGGAGGTGGGATTTAGGGGCAAAAAGGCCCTTATGGACCATATAAGGGCAGAACACCGCCTGCGCCTGGTGTCCCCTCCCTCGTCGCGTCAGAGGCGGCGAAGAACATCTGACAGATGTAGTGTCTGTGGAAGACAAAGAATTGAGGGGGAGTGCCCATGGATAAAGACCCAAATTGAGATTTTGCAGATGGCCCTTGGACTGTAAAAAAAAAAAAAACAATAAAAAAATAAAAAAACACTCGTTTCTTATTTAGATTCCATATGGAACCGTTTCAAAATTTTCAATTTTTCTTCGTTTCGTGTGGACTGCTTGGTGAGTTTTCTGCTCAGATTCAGAAACAATTTCAAAATTGGCTTTTCGTTTAATTTTACGGTGGTTCTCAACAACTCGCTTTTCAATTTCCCCTTTGACCAGTTGCTTAAAATAATCAAAATTAATCTGGAGTCGAGTTCTGTAATTCATGGTAATGCCCCTTACTTTAATAACATGTTTCTCATCCTGAGGATCATGTTTGTTCACCATTTTATATGCATAGTTTTTGGGACCACCACCCAAAAAGCATGTAATTTGGTAGGGCTCTTTAATCTCATCCGTCATTTCACCAAGAAATGAGCCTGTAGGAATAAGTTTTTCATGTTCTCTTTCTACATAGAACACAGAGTCCGTATCCACGTAGTGAATACTTTCCTTGACTTTGTCCATAAAAGAATATAAGTGCATTCTTCCATAAGCAGTAATAAACGCAGAGACAAGTACATTTGAGAGTACTAACGGTTCATTTTTGCTTTCCAGATCAATATAATTCACTAATAAACAAGATTCGGAAATAGGGACAACATTACTGATTTCATACTGCGGATTAAACACTATATCATGGAATTTCTGTTCAGTATTTACAAAAATAGACTTAGTTTTTAAAGGATTTTGGGCAAATTTCCCGTACAAAGAATTCAGCAGAATTTTGGAAATAAAACGAAGTCCCGGGTTAAATGCAATTTCATCTTTTACAAGTTGAATTCCCTCACGATCGAAATAATCTTGAATATACTTGTCTTTGTCATTTTCTGAACTGCAGCCGGAAGGATATCCTGAAGACTGTTGTTTCAGTCTAAGAAATGTGTCTACATAGTCTTTGAACACATTATCATTCTGGTCAGCCGAAGGAAAATCCCAAATTTCATATATTTTGAGTATTTTGTACCCTTTTTTTACAGCCAGTTTCAGTTCTTCCGATACCCAGGTGCCATGTAAGTATCTTTCTTTATCTGCGTGTGTACATTGTTCTTGATTTTCGCTTTGTGCACAAGTTTTGCATAAAGCAAACATTAATTTGTTATTACACGACATGTCCAGTACTGGTAAATATAAATCTTTAGGGGGGAGAATATCACATTTTACAACCCCAAACACATTATCCAAGGTAGGAAACTCTAACGTGTAAATCACTGGTTTCCCTGTAGGCATTTTTCTTTGCTTCATCATTGCAGGGTAAAGGAAAACTACATCTAGCAGTTTCAAGCTCGTATTTTCATTCTCTTGTTCTTCATAAACTGCCCTGAAAAGTTCAGTGCGTCCCCCATTAAAAGCTTCTTTTGGGATAAGTGGGTTATTCAGTGAATAACAATTCTCAGCAATAAATTTGCGTAATTCTGGATCTTTTTTAATTTCCTCATTGAATTCACATTCCCATTTTTCTACAACTTTGTACCCCATTTGCTCTAATATTTCTTTACGAGTAACAGTACGTTCGTACCTATGGTCTAGGGTCTCGCCAGTCTCGTTAAGAGGCTTATCTCTGTTGACAGGAAGACAAATCCGGCAAGCATGGTAGTAGCACCCTTGGAAACTATAAACAGTTTTGCTTTCTTCATGGAGCCCGTCCAACTTATAACGTCCTATTTTAGCCTCCCCCAGATTCCCTGCGTGTCTTAGAGTGATCTTTTCAGTATTTTCTACCCACTTTAACCACTTTAAGGCAATTAGAGACTGTTGGTCTTGTTCCCGAAATCCAAATGGCGGAACTTTAATAAGAGTGTTTTCTTTAAGATATTTACTTCTAAATATCAAAGACGCTAACGACGCAAGAGTCGGGCAGCGAACAAAGCACTGTATTCCAGTCAGATCTTCGATCAGATTAGAAAATTTAATACATGCAGCAGTAAGAATTTCCACATCTTTAATACAGTATTCGCGCAACTCTTTTTGAAAATCAAAAATTTTCCCTGCTTGGACAGTTTCCTCGTGCCATTTTAGCATCTCTTCTCTTTCTTTGGAGGACTTGGAATCTATATCATAATATTGAATATCAGGGAATGGACCTACATAATTCTGATTTGCAGGGGTTGAAAACAAATACGGAAAATCGCCTTTCTGCAAATCTTCCGCTAGTCCCAGACTTGCAGGCAAGTCTTTCAATTTCATGAGCATGAAATTCAAGGAGTCCCTGAACACTATTTTCTTGGTAATAGACATCTCTATTATTTTCCTACCCTGCATAATTACGGAGGGGGTAATATTCTCTTTAGTAATCAGGTAATTTAAAACAAAATGTGAATCATATCGTCCTGCATTATGTGCAATACACACAATTTTATCAAACCCTTCCCTCGGAGTTTGAATATATTGCATAAATTCTTGAATATTGGGGAAAATATGAACACGGGGACCGCACGTCTCGCAGAAATCAGCATCAGTGTCTTTACAGACATGACAGGCTTGCTTAGCAACAGCCAGATTGACTTCGTGTTTCTGGTCATTTTCCCTTTCTACCAGCATACACTCAAAATCATAAAAAATATAAAGAAACTTTGCACTTGGTTCGGGCTTAACGGGCTGAATATAGCATTTGTGTGCTGGGTCAACAAAAGCATTACACCTTTTACAAAAAAATTCATCACATTTGTGTGGTGTTTTGCGCAATCTCTTGTTCACTATTTTGTAACAAACGTTACATTGGTGAATAGTTTGGCAAACACTGGATTTCCGCCCTTCTGTACGCAAATGATTTTCATAACATTCCGGGGACAGAAATTTCCTATTACATATAGTGCATTTTCTGGGGATAGTATTAGTGGCTTCATTGCCATCATGAGTGTATTCACACAATGCACAATACCTAGTGCATTCAGTATGTTGAGGTTTTTTATTAAATCCGACTTGACATTTGGGGCAGTAATAATTTTTCACAAAAAGTTTGGGGACAGAATTGACTATATCAAAATGTTGATCGTGATACAATAAATTAATCTGTTTAGGGGCGAACGGCGTTGACCGAATAACTTCATACTCCCTTTCCCCCTCTTTCATTGAAAACACAACAATTTGGTACTCTGGTCCCAATTGGTTCTGAAATTTTTACAATGTCCTCTACAGTGCATCCATTGGTGGGATCAACGCGTGCTTCATGGCATAACCGTAGAGCCGCTTCTTTGAGTTTATTATCAGATCTTCGAAAGGATTGGATTTTGTTTGTGTTCTTGTCGACTTTGGCTTGGGCAAATGCAATAGCGCGTGGCAAGCACAAATTGTCATTGTTAGTCATAATAGTAAAAGCAGTCTGTCTCTGGTTAGGATTGTTTATTGATAGTAAAGGGGCGTACTTTCTATAAAGGGGGTACTTTTTCTTCCCTCTACCGCGCTTGGGTTCGACAATATGCGCCATGCATTTCAGAGAGTTATCTACAAAGAAGGATTCATTGCTGTTCAGCACTTTGGTCACATAGTGTTGAATAATCTTGGGATTTAATGCCGAAAGGCGGCGCCAAGGGATATAAATATCCTTATTGGTTTCATTGCCGAAAATAATCAAACCAACCTGACTGTCCGGTGCCACATCAAAGAAAATCTTTTTCATTAGAAATTGAAACATGGACCCCACCAAATATTCAGGGTCCCCCACAACCTGATTAGGTATTTCAATGGATACCTCCCGCCCTAGCATTCCGAATCGTCTAAAATATCTTTCTCTTTCATCCACAATTGAAAACTGACTTGCCCCCACCCCTAATTGACACATTGCTGTTTGCACTGTCTCGCAGAAAAAAGTCGGATCACAAGAAGGGATATCATCGTGGAAAATAACTCTGTCACACATATCATAGTATGCATTAACGAGTTCTAGTGGGGAAGTATACTTTCCAGAATGAAAATTACATATAATTTCGTTCGAAGTACTCACCGCAGTGTGGTTAGCCTCGTTTGTGGAGCTTGTAGACGCCATCTTTCACTAACAGATCCTTCCAGTCGCACGTGCACAGAAATAGAATCACCTGTAAAAAATAGAAAAAATAGTTGTAGTACTTGTTCACATTACGCATATTTGTTTCTTGCTTCGGTTCATTATTTGTTTTACGCATTATTTAAAAGCACCATACATATATGTAACAATTCACTTACCTTAATTATAGCTTCTTTTGAGTTCTTTGTCTTCAAATCTCAGACAAAAATCACAAGTTGATATCTTTTCTGACGCAATGCTTCAGAAATACTTCTCAAACTAACATTTTCTCGCTTTTACGCAGTTTTTATACTTCATAAACAAAACTGACGCGTTCTCTGATTGGTTGAAATAAAACCGACGCGTTTTCTGATTGGTTGAAATATAAACCGACGCTTTCTTTGTTCTTGCGTTCTAGTTCACCTTGAACTCCTTCCCATCATCCTTTGTTCTAGTGTTCTCGGTAACCTTGGCATACTTTCACAGAAACGTGTCGTAGCATGCAAGCGACGCTCAGTTTCAAAACATTTGACCCTTGCTGCGCATTCTCAGACATTCTTTGTTGTCTGGTTCAATCCCTCCCCTGCCCTACGGCATTGCATAGCTTTCCCCTGTTCTTGCGTAGTGGTTAACCTTGGGAAAAAAAACGGTTCTGAAAATCTACCGACGCGTTCTCTGATTGGTGAATCAGATTCTTCCTTTGTCCTGACGTTGTGACGTCATTTGACCTTGACCGCACATCTCCCAAATTCCTTTCTCGTCTACCCTCAGCGCGGAGCGCGGAGTTCACCGTCTTCTGTCTAGCGTGTTGCACCACCGTGTTTCATACCATAATAACATACATTATTACATAGTACTAATTAATAATATTACATATCGCGGGTTCGAATACCAGGACCGTCCCCAATCGTAATTGGACCTGTACCTACACCCATTACCACCGTTCATAGCGGTTCATAAACCATAGAAAACTTATTTTCAATACTATAAACATTAATTATTATCGATTTATACATTACATACTTTGCAGTAATGAATATAAAAACATATGCATAGCGTTTAGTACCTCTAATTACCTTTTATATACATATTTTTCATAAAATAAATAATTATATATTCATAAAAAGTTATAAACATGCAAATACATAAATGTAAAGTACTCTAAATACTTGCAAATGAATTCTAAGTACATACGAATTAATTAAAACCAGTGCAAATTAATTAACACCCGTGCAAATGAATTGCGAATATTAAATAGCGATTGACGTTGGCGTAGACCTCTACTACTTGCATATGATTAGCTGCGCTGCGTCGCCCACCTTTGCCTCAGTGCGGACAGTCTCTGGACGCACTTTTGGCCTATTCAGCACGGATCTGGTTTCCCGCCATTTTGCAATCAATTTTTGCATTACTGATTTGGTTGGGGCCTTCACTGAACCTCCATTCACCGCGAACTTCGTCGTAAACAAATATGCACACTGTTTCCACAAACCGAGGCATGCATACGTCTCGACAAAAAATATACGCTGCTGCACCGTTAATACCATGCTGACCCACCGAACTACCCTCACAACTTTCCTCGCCGCTCAACTGACCTGCACGCTGCCCGCCTCAAGGTCACTACTGGACACTTTCTCTTCAATCCCCCTCTATGTCATGTTGTTGAAACTACTTGGCACCGATATCCTGGACTTTTCTCTACCCTGCCCTTCTCTTCGGTATACCAGGGTTGCCTACATGCAAGGAGCACATTTTCCACGTGGCCTCTTTTAAAAGATTCACCCAGTATAAAGGGTCTGAGATTTCAATGTAACCCAAATTTCTAATTCAATTTAATTAAATGGTATATATATATTTAAAATATTTAATTTAAGTCGCGGAGTTTACATTTGCCATTTCACACACTCAAACTCGAAATACATCTACAAACACAAGTCACAAATGTTACGGGATACACTAATCATTATCAGAATTTCAAAATCCAATTTACCTAATCAACTTCAAGATGTCTTATCTTGCTATAATCTTCCATCTGTGAGATAGATTGTTCTGCAAAGGAGACTAACAAAGTAAACGGATTGAGAGAATTCTGTTTTATTTTCCACGCAGTTTTTATTTATTTCCTCGATAAAAATGAAAACTAAACTGTGAAAAACTTGCCTTGCGTCATTTATAAATATGTATAAATTCAATGGGATTTGGATTAATAAAAGTTGCAATTTTTCATGTCTATGGAGAAAAATTCATTCAGAATTCCCAGAGCCAATAATTCATGCATAATTCCCAGCAAGTAGCCACCTTGGGAAGCTGTCGGTCACTACCCCAATTTACCCACACCTCGGTACAGAAAAGATGGGAGAGGCCTGATTGTCAGCTATGAATGCAAGCAAGTAACTTACTCAATCGAACCCCAATTCCACCCCTCATCCATATTCTCAACATTCCGTTTTCCCTCAAGTTGCACCCCTCCCCAACACCGCTCACAATTTTTTAAAAGCCTGGTGGTCCAAAACTTAATGTTCTATTTAAATTACATATACAATTTTAAATTCAAGAAAATAAAGAGGGGAAACAAAATATAGCAATGAGAGAAACACATTTTTCCATGTCAGCTCTATCTTCACTCTGGACCTGGCAACTTTGCAGGTTGAACATTTACTTCAAATTGCACCATCTCTTATCTACAACTGAAAATGCAGCTCAAAGGCACAACAAATTTAAACTTTTCCAGTGTCTAAGTGATGTTTGTTACTTCATGATCCTCCTTTCTTTCATTCCCTGAATGTGCGTGTCGCACATTTGTCGCACAATTTAGACATCATACTTTGTTGAAATATTTCAACCTTCATAGATTTGTCAGACCAATGCAACAAGAGGTAGGGAACAGGGGACAAGCGACACTTGCAACTTGCCATGTTGCTTCAGTTTGGAAGGTTCACTTCTAAGCGACACATGCCACTTGTCGCTTCGGTCTGAAAGCTCCGTACCACACCAGAGTCCTGAGGGATCTATGGTTAACACTGAATACTTACTAGGCATCGGCCTTGTGGTGCGAGTCATATCCTGGGCGTGGTCTCCTCCCATCATATGCCCCTGCATGCTGTATCTTGCACCGCCAGGACGTACCTCCCTATCCTCCCCTTTGTCTGCCGCACCCCGCATCTCCACCCCAGACTGGTTCATCCCCCTCCTCCAAGGAACGGTTCAGGTCGCCTCCACGCTCCATGTCTGGTGGGTACGAGTTGGGGTAATTTTCGGTTCTGTCCATCACAGGCGGCACTGCCTACAGAAAAATAAAGATCTCAGTCTACTAGACATGAAGGAAATATACGAGTGAAATAAACAACTGTTTTGTTTCTCTTTGCCAAACACTGACATTGATATACTCAGGATTGGCCAAATATAGCATCAAAATTATAATTACAGCATTTGTGAGAAAATTTTTGAGGAGTGTAATGGTTATTTCAACTTTCTTGTTCTTAGAAAAAAAGACATCTGGTAAAAATAACTATATGAAATTGCAAAAAAACTAACTTTCATTCCCAGTTACTACCGTTTTGGACACACTACTACATGATTAACTATTGGGCTTGAACCCGCACCCCTTTAAATGTTCTTGGTTGAAAAATCATTATTATTATCAGAGAAAGCTTATCAAAGTTGAACCCCCCACTTTGTTCTAGCTAGGGACATGCACGTTTTATTTTTGATGGAACATAAAATGTGAAATAACATGCTGTAATGTTAATTTTCCTGTTTTTGAAAGGTGTCGGGCAGTGGCGGTGATTGGTTCCAAATTTGGGGGTGGGGGGGCAAGAACAGTGAGAAGCAAAAATAGTCTCCTTTACGTGGGAATAAACTTATTACTCTGATAACTACATAAAAATGTGCGATCAGAAAGACCATGCTTAATTTTGTGTAATAAGTAGAGTTCTTAAATCAAATTAGGCTAATATTCACCATTTTAATACCGAAATGCCATTTTATATACCACTATTGACCCTGAAATGTGCCCAGTTTTGTACCAAAATTTTTAATTCACCACAAATATATGGCCTTAGTGAGGGCTAATGGCAGTAGTCCTTCTCATCTGCTTTATCCTATTTCACACACGTATCTTCTGAAGAAATCATGTGTTAAACACACTGAAACTCTTGAGAAGTATGATGTTTAGTACTGCATCCATCTCTGTGAATGAAACTACTTTTGCAATCATGACAGCTACGAAGTCTTAATGTCCTTTTGTATCAATCATTAAGTATTCAATTCTGTTCAACCACAAATAACACATTCATATCCCTTTATATAGCAAACCAGTTGCTCCCAACATATATGCCAAGAATACATACTCCCCATTCCTAAGTTATGCTCATTCAAACGGCCGCCGTGAAACCAATGTCAACATTCACACATGCTAACCTCTGTCTGTAGAGTTGCTTACATTACAGAGGAAAGTAGGCAGCGAGAGATGGCTCAGACTGTACAGGTCTGGGTTCAAGCCCTACAAATTCATTATAATATACCAGGAAGCAGCAAGTGCTCAAATGCAATAGTGTTAGCTGAAACCTATTCCCCTCACAATTTCTAAGTAATAGTATTCCTATTTAAAAGGCTGGGAAGTTCATGTTATGAGAGACAGAATCCATTGTGCTTGCAAGCTAATACGAGGGTCATCCAGAACAAAAATGAATGTTTTGGTGTAAAATACAAAGGACAAATTGGAAAGGGTAGGGATAATAAATTGAACAGAGATGATGGAAATGTGGATAGGGATGTTTAAAAAATGGGAAAAGGGCGAATACAAGAAATAGGTGTCCAAGTTACCCCAGACGTAATTCGTGAGGCTCAAGAAATATGTGACTTTGAATACGACGTGACGTAAGCGGAAAGGTGAAATGTAGGAGAAGTGTGTGAGGAGAAAACGGCATTCGGGCAACTTCCTGCATTCAGCGAGGAGTCATCCTGAAGTCAATATGGGGAAGTGAAATGGTGTGCACCATTTTATCTTTTTAATTTGAAATGGTTCTTTTAGACTGAGATAGTTTGTCATTGCTGTGGTTTTAAACAGTCATGGGAGATGGGAGTTTTTAATAGTTATAGCAAATATTCCAAATTCTTCCTTCACCAAAGTCATACCGTATTCTTTTTGAAGAGATTTGGCTATGGAGAAGGGAACAGTAGTTTCTCGAAACATCGTTTGGATAAAATAGATACTCACCTAAACGTAAGTACAAGAAGTTTTGTATTTTTAAATATTTTTGAGAATACGTATTAATCCTATTTTTCCAAGTATTCGCGATTCCCATTCAAGCATAGTGTATTACCAGGGGCGCGTCAAGTATCTGAGCGTTCAGCGAGCAACGTGATCACTCAGCTTGACGGTCAAGTAAGCATTGCTTGGCAAGTGCTGCCCACTTGCTCACTGAACAAACTTAAACCTTGCTTGCTACCCACGGGTTTGAGCACAGACAAATGAATCTAGTCTGTGGTTTGAGCCACAGAATATATCACTTTTGTGTTTGGATCTCGTGAGGAAAAGAAAGAGTAAGGAGGAAACTGCGTGAGGATGCTGGGCTGGCGGCCGGTCAATGAGGAAATATTTATGATGAACGGCTTGCGTAATTACAGAGGAAGTTCAAGTAACAGAAGGTAATATACTATTCTAGTTTTTGTAACTGTATTAAAATGAGAGTGTTGTTTATTCCAAAAATACACCGTAATTTTGGAAAGTTGTGCAAGGGTGTGAAAATGAAAATTTCGACACTGAGTTTTGTGTGTTCGCATCAACTATTTCCATAATTAACACCTTTTCAAACTGAATCTTGTCTACTTGATACAGCAAAATGGATCACGGATTATTCAAAGGCACTGACATTTTGATCAATCAGCAAACTACATCAAGTAAATATTCTGTCTGCTCAAAGAGCGAAACTCTTGCTCAGCGAGCATCGCTCAGATACTTGACGTGCCCCTGTATGTTGATACCATCATTGTACTCTGTTGCCACCAATGTATTCAAACATGAACTGACAGCATCTTTGAGTTCATCAGCTGAGGCAGAGTGCTTTCTGGAAATAAAGTCTTTCAATTTCGGGAACAAGCGGTAATCAGTGTGTGCCAGATCTGGGATGTATGGCCAATGGTTCAATACATTGCAACCAAAATGTTGGTAGCGAGTTACATCAGCTGTGTGAGGGTGAGTGTTATCATGGACCAGAACAATGCCACCAGACAACAAGCCACGTCGTTTGTTTTGTATGGCATGACGGAGCATTTGAACAGTATGACAGTAGGTCTCATTCCCGTTTGCTCCAATGTCGATTTACTCGTGAGTAAGATTAAACTCAGTTAACCTGCGAATTGGCTGTTGCACCAACGGAAATGACGGGTAAGCTGGGAGTACTTTACCCTCCGAGATCCGCGAGTACAAGTGGAGTAAACACATGCAGAGTGCAGTAATGGCTGCTATTTGCAACCGGTAATGTATCACTTCAGAATTTCAAAATTAAATAAATGTTAAAAAGGAAGTAATAGACTCAAACTATGTATATAAAAGGTGAGAAACATGTAGCATATTACAATATACACACTTTGGGAGATGTTTGTTTACTGTGCACATTCTGCAATAAAGAGTTTGTAAAAATTCATGTGCAATACAAATATAAACATACATCCAGAAACCCGTAGTGATGTAAACATTAGCTATAAAACGATCGCGAATGCTACGTGGAGATAGGTGCATATACGTATATAAAAATCTACTACAAATATAACTAACACTACTTACTACTTGCCTCCCCCATGGCGCAGTGGTAGCGTCTTTGCCTTGTAATCAAGGGGTCCCGGGTTCGATACCCGGTGGTGGCACAAGTGGTTCGGATCCCACTTTAAACTGTAGGTCCAGTCCCGATTAGCCTTACTGTGAATAAAGTGGACTTAAAACAGCAAATCAAACCAAACCAAACTACTTACTACGATTGCAAGCTGCACTAATATATCAACATTTATCGACGTAAATACGTTCTCCCACATCTTTATGCCGTGCTTAAAATTTTACGGACTTGCATCTGTTTGATGTTTAGGCACTTGCTTTGAGGCCAGCTACACTCCTTGAGTTAATCCAGAGTTTCGTGACTCCCTATGTTCATGGCACCTTTCATGTTGGTGCAATAGAAGATGACCGTTACTCGAGGATTACTCTGACCCACGGATCTTTTT
Organism: Lepisma saccharinum; assembly: GCF_977018435.1. NCBI lineage: Eukaryota > Metazoa > Arthropoda > Insecta > Zygentoma > Lepismatidae > Lepisma > Lepisma saccharinum. The sequence goes on from NC_139238.1 coordinate 51,837,847, forward strand.
ACTCGCGAGTTAGTGCAACGTTGGTGCACACGGGCATCAGTATTGATTGCGTGACTCAATTTCAATGGCACGAACTTTCCTCGCATTCAGAAACCTTATCACACACTGCACCTCACACTTGGCAGGATTCACAATTTTCTCGCACATGTTGGGGGCTCACAGTAAGACACTGTATACGTCTGCACCGTCTCGCTGCTTGGCTCAAACTGGAGAGGCATAGGTGAGTTTGCTGTGTGCTACAGTCAAATGTTATTTCATTCCAGAAAGCATTTTGCCATGGCTGATGAACTCAAAAGATGCTGTCAGTACATGGTCGAATGCATTGGCGGCAACCGAGTACAATGACTGTATCAACAAACTGGTATCACACTATGCTTGAATGGGTGTGGCAAATATGTGCAAAAGTAGAGTAAGGTATGTAGTTTCTGTACCATAAATGTTTTGCACACAACACTTGTCGTTTGTGTTTTACACCAAAACATTTGTTCTTTTTCATGGATGATCCTCGTAATAATTAAACAATAAAATTCATACAAGATACGCCAATACCGAGTGAATTACTATATATTGATTACTGGTCCCATTCCTAATGAACAGGGATCATTGATAAACATAAACAAATGAATAAATGTCAGAAAAGGCAAAGAATCTGAACTCTATCAATAATAATCAAAGTTTCACTTATCTAAGCTGAGGATTTTCAAGGTCGTTTACCATCTGTGACAAGGCAAGTTAATCTCTCATCATGAAGGAAGTTTACATTAAAACCTCCCGAAGTAATGACACGTTCTAAAACTAACTTGTGTATGTACGCGTCGTATTATTATACTATTAATATTAACTTAATAATACTCAGCGGTGAACGATGACACTCGGTGAAGTACACAGACTCCTCTCAGGTACAGGGATAGTGTTAGGCAAAGACAATATTCACAGCACAGAGAAATAAAACCACATTACTGCCGTATGTATAAACTGAAAAGTTTTATTCTTTATTTATTGCAATTATAATGCAACTATACTTGAGACGAGGGCGAGGATTTCGCTTTGTCGATGAATTGACTCAATTAAAACGCATAAAACTCAATGCGTGGCTATCGGCAAGCCTATGATCACATAGACCTAGCTTGCGCCCCGAACTACCACACCAAGAGATATGCAATGATAACCGAGCCAATATTTGCTCTTTAGCCTTTTATTTCCAAATTAATCTTTAGGCTAACTTTATTATTTTACGTAGAATGGTTGCAGTATTGTGCATATCATCAATGCATGGCTATCGGCGTACCTATGTTCACATAGGCCTAGCTTGCGCCCCGAACTACCATACCAGGATGTATGCACAACACCAAGGAGTTCTTTTTAAGTTTAAAAGCTTCGACGATCCGTGGCGAAAGTGTGATGATTTCTTACGCGATATCCTCGCTTTTATACTCTTTTCGAGAACACAGATTAAAGTACAGATGAATCACTCCCTATCTACAAAAGGATACTATCAACAAAACTGACATCTATACATCTTTAGAAATACAAATTCGTATAGTGCACTCTTGCAAACATGAAGATACATTAAACTACTTATAACAAAGCATAAAATACAATAAACATTAAACAAAAGATATACATTACAAACCAGGTGCGTTATTACATATAATAACTATAATAACAAAGAAATTACTCTTTCTTTTACAAAATAAATACAATAGTGACATATTTTCTACTGATGACGTCACATAAAAATATGGATCATATCATCTGCCCCTTCCTTTCGAAAACTAAGTTTCAAGAAGGAAGTTATCTACCTGGAGGAAACTTAGTTTTAAAGTACGAAGTCTTTCTTTTTATCCTCCGAAAAACGCACTAGTTTCAGGTTATCCAAGTTAACCTTATCATATAATTCCTTAGTCCTTGGAATTAGCAATGTCACAACATTATTTTCCACTTTGTCCACTATATAAGGTCCAATCCACAACATAAATAACTTTTGAATGGTCCTATCTAGTGAGGAGCTTAAGGAATGGTTTCTAACCATCACGAAGTCTCCAACTGTCACTGTCTTGGCGTTTCCCTTCTGTTTTAAATCTTTCGACAGCTTTTTCTTCTCCCTGACTTGGGCTAAGAATAATTTGGACTTCCAATCCGGTTGGGCTTCTTCCCGTTCGGGCCAATTGAAATGTGTTAGGATCTCTCTGGGTATAGGATGATTGAAGAATAGTTCAGCAGGCGAATATCCAGTAGTTTCGGAAATAGAATAATTAATTAACCAAACAACTTTTGATATGTATCGCGACCAAGTCTGATGTTCTCGATAACAAAATAAACGAAGTAATCTTACTATCTCTTGATTTGCTCGTTCTACCATGTTCCCCTTTGGATTGTAAGCTGTTGTGCAAACATGATGGATACCACGGCTTTTGGTAAATTCTTTCCACTGCTTAGAGGTTAACTGAGCTCCTCTGTCGCTCAGGGTAAACGTAACGTTTGGATAGTGAGCAAAATATCCTCTCTGAAACGTATTTATAATTTCTGTGGTGCTGGCAGTCCGTAAAGCATATGCGGAGACAAAACGTGTACCCACATCAATAAGGCTCAAGATGTACTGGTATCCATTAGATCGAGGAAGCTTCCCAATCAAGTCCAGAGAAAGCATCTCATGAGGTTGCTTGGGACTGATATGAAGGGTCTCCTTGAGTATCCCCAATTTGTCTGGTTTACTCTGGGCACAAATTTCACAATCTCGGATGTACTGTATCACGTCATCCTTCATGCCTTTCCAGAAATATCGTACTGCAAGTCGCTTCAATGTCTTGGATGCTCCAAAATGTCCAGCTTCATCATGAATTTATTTCAAGAGAGGTTGCTTCATTACCACCGGAACACACAATTTCCAAAGGGACTGATTGTCTGATCCTCTCTTAAATAAAATTCCTTCTTGAATGCGATAGGAACGATGCAATCTGAGGTTAGGTTCCTGAGAATTTAGAGATTGGAGTAAATTTTTGCAGAATTCATCTTCAGATTGTGCCTCTCTCCACTTGTCGACGTCATCTATTTCTCCTCTTTCGGCCCACAGGTAGTTTATTCTGAATGTCTGCTGGCTATTTTCAGGATGGATCTGGGGTATATCATCAGCAGGATACCGAGATAAAATATCTGCCAGATCGTTTTGGCGACCAGAGACGTATACTATTTTATACTGGTACTGTTGGAGTTTTAGAGACCAGCGAGTCAAACGACTGTTCCAGTTACGGGCGTCTTGTAACCATACCAACCCTTTATGATCACTGTAGATAGTGAAGGGTCTACCTTTCAAATAAACAGCATACTTCTCAACTCCAAAGATTATGGCCAAACATTCTAACTCATGGATGGAGTAATGGCGTTCGTTCTCCTTCAGTTTTCGGCTTGCATACTGAATGACCTTTCTCTCTTCACCATCCATTTGGAAAAGAATACTACTCAATCCTTTCCCACAAGCATCGCATTGGATACAGAATTCCTGTTCAAAATCAGGCTGTGCTAATTCAGCATCTCTTACAAGTTCATTCTTCAGTAGCTGGAAACTTTGTTCTTCCTCGTCTCCCCAAATCCAACGTTGATTTTTACCTAACAGCTTGGTGAGCGGTTCAGATTTTGCTGCAAAATTTTCAATGAACTTCCGCCTCCAGTTGGCGGGGCCAAGAAATTTCCGAACATCCTTTCTAGTTTTAGGTTTAGGAAATAGCTTAACGGCTGAATTTTTGTCTGGTTGGATTTTGATCTCATCTCCAGAAACAACGTGACCCAAGTAGATGATTTCCTTTTTTTTTTACAAATTCACACTTTCGCAGCTTTACAGTCATCCCCACTTCTTGGAGTCGCTTCAACACTTCGTCCAGATGTTCGAGATGCTTGGAGAGTTCTTTGTCGAAAATCAGCAAGTCATCCATATATTGAGTTAGATACTCTTCGGTTTCAGGACCAAATACAGCATGCATGGCAGCTATGAAAATTGACACAGCACTAGAGATACCAAAAGGCATTCGAGCAAACATCCACTGACGTCCTTTATAGGAGAAGGCAGTACATGGTTGGCAGTCAGTTTTTACAGGGATCTGTAAATATCCAGAAGCCAGATCCAGATTTGTAAAATAACGAGCACCTTTAAATTTTTGTAAGGCATCCGAAATGGGCTCAACTGAATTTCGTGGAACACGTACAATTTTATTCAAATTTCTGAAGTCAATGCATGGGCGTACTGTACCCTCAGGCTTGTCGACTACAATTAAAGGGTTCAAGTAAGGGGAATTACAAGGCATTATAACACCCCATTGTCTCCACTTTTCTAATTCTTCCTCCAGGAGTTTCCTTTTTGCTATAGGTATGGGATATGGAGATCGATACACTGGTTCTGTGGTGGTGAGTTCAATCTCACACTGGAAGTTTTTAATAGTACCTGGTCTCTCGGAAAATACATCTCTATGCTTCAATAAGACTTCTTTCAATTGGCTTCTACCCTTTCGCATAAAATCTCATTCGCATTGACCTTCTGAAGAATGTCGTCAGGACTAGCCGTCCACTGATCGACATGGGAATCTTCACGGACTTTTCTTACATACGTCCCTGTCGAAGATCCATTATTCACGAGGTCCTGCTCTACCGGAACTCCGTCTACGGTGAGGGATAACTTCTCGCGCTGTAGGTCAATTCCTGCTTCATATTTTCTGAGGAATGGGTAGCCCAAAATAAAGTCAGTTTCGAGACCTTTCAAGACAAACATGTCTTCCAATAAATGTCTTCCAGCAATCTCTAGATATACTTGTCTACATCCCACAACTCTAGTTTTGTTTCTCCCAGTGAAATCAGTCAGCCTAACATCTGGACATGGTTGTAACTGCAATGACGGCAGCTTCTCTTTAATCTTCTTCCAAATGGCGTAGCTCATGAGATTACATTCGCTTCCAGTGTCCAGAACACAAATAAAATCGACGCCTGCTACAGTTGCTTTAATTAACGGAGCCCTGGGTAAATTTTCCTTTCTAACTGCCTGTTGTAGTGCTCTATCTAAACTTTGTTCTCCTTCATTGAGGGTCAGCACAACAAAAAGATGATTGTCTTCACTATTTATAACGCTGTCATCTGTTCCCAGAGAAGTCCAAGATTTTAGCCCAACCATGATCGGGAACGAAGAATTCACGTTGGGCGACTGGCTAAATCCGACTGCATACCACTCGGATTAGCACTAGTCGAGGGTGCCCAACAAAAGTCTCTTGTTATGTCGACGCTTTGACGTTGCTCGTTCGTCAAACGTGAAGCAGAAGGTTCAAACGGAGGCGCCGTCGACCTGAAATTACTGGGTTCAGAGGCGTTACGTGAAGAGTCACGGGAATGGTCTTGTGGATCAGATCTGGAACGACGCGGCCCACGTGCGTAGTTGTTCCTGCCATCCCTTCTAGGAGGATTACGTCGTCTGTTGTAATTGGAATATCCATTCCTCTGGTTCTGCATAACTTGTCTGACTCTGGGTTGTTGGTTTCCAATTCTATTTTGTCTGGGAGCATTTCCCTGGCCTGCACCTTCTCTATTCCACGAAGGCTTCCAACTGTCTTGTTCCTCAAGCACCTCGAACCTTTTCAGAAAGTCGGCTAGCTGGCGTACAGTTTGAGGAGAATTAGCTAGACTCAGACTGCGAGCTCTATATGGAAGCTGGGAGATGATTAAATTCACAATCTCAGGTTCTATGTAACGAGCAGACAGATTGCGGTAGGCTGAGTAAATAGACCAGGCATATTCCTCCATGCTCATACCGGACTGCTTTAAGTATCGGCGAGATCTCACTGCTGTCAGCTGCCTCTCTTTGGCCTCTTCTGAAGCATATTGTTTGCGAAAACGACGGCAGAAATCAGAATAGGACTTGAACTCTAACTGGTTTGCTCGAAACCAATGCTCAGCCTGGCCCTTGAAAAGCCGAGGAATAATTTCCAATCGGTATTCGTATGGAATCTGCATTAAATCAAAATTGATATTAAGTTCTTTTAGGTATTGCTCAGCATTCTGGTGTTCCAGGTCTCCCTTGAACTTCGACAAGGAATTAAGGTCTGCCATCCTTGGAGTTCCAGTCATTGTTGATCGCTGAGTTGTTGGCGGCGAGTCATCTGGCCCGCTCCTTGAATTCCTTGAATTTCCATGCCTTCGTGTTCGCTTCCTGATTTTTGCTTGATACTGAGAGTCAGAGCTGGTGCTGGAAGAGGAGGAACTGCGATCTTTCTTCCTTTCTATACGTTTCCTCTTTGCCCCTTCTTCATAAGGACGATGCCGTGCCCGGCGAGATTCACGCTCTCTGTAACCTCTTTCATCGCCCGAAAGACTAAAGGTAGGTGGAACTGCAGAGGCCACTTCATTAGCTCTTGAATCAGCAGTAACTCGTGGGCGACATACTTGTTTGTCTTTTCTAGTTCTCTCTCCCCCTGTTCTGTCCATCGCTTCATTTAGTTCAATGTTAATGGTTGGTAACACTGCACTCTCAACAACTGCAGGCGGATGACCAGCTGTTCGAGATCCAGTTTCTGTTTCCGTTTGCCGGGAAACGTGCATAGTCTCTAACTGATTTGTAAGTTGTTCTACTTGAGTCTTTATTTCCTCAACATCCTTGCTTTTTTGAGACACAACTACTGAAATCTGACTAATATTTTCTTGGACCTCAGATCGGAATCGTATTTTGTCAGTCTCGGCCTCGGCCAATATCTGTTCCATTGTCAGCTGTTATTCAATAATCTTATTGCACTCCGCAGTGAATCTCGAATTTATATCCTCTACATCGATGCGAACACTTTCCGTGGCTTTATTTACATCGGCTGCCAAGCTACGCCGGAAGTCATCAAAGTCTATCTCTCTAGCCTGCCGGATTTCTTCAGAGAATCGCGCCCTAGTTTCCTCATTCTCAGACTTCAGTTGTTGAATCTCAGAGGCCATCTCGCCTATTTCAGCTCTTAATACTTTTATAGATTCATCGTGCTGCTTACCGATATCATCCTTTAGCAACGCACATTGTCTGAGGATATCTTCTTTTAATATGTCAGATTGTCTACAGATATCAGCTTTCAAGCTTGTAATGGAATCAGCTTGTTGTTTAATATCAGCCTGTAAGGTTTCAGACTGTTTACACATATCAGCTTTCAAACTGGTAATGGAATCAGCTTGTTGTTTAATATCAGCCTGTAAGGTTTCAGACTGTTTACAGATATCAGCTTTCAGTGCTTCAGACTGTTTGCTAATATCAGCCTGTAATGTTTCCATACTTTCAACTTGCTGCTTGCTAATTCCTTCAATCATGGTTTTTAAAGCTTCAAACATATTTAATGGATCAGATGTAATAGTTGTAGACAATGATTCACAGTCTTTACAAACGAAATCGGTAGCTTCGTGGCTTTCAGATCGAACATCTAAGCCACAACATTCATTATGTAGAAGCTTTGTACATTTCTTGCACACAAATGTGGTTTTATCTTTATCAATGTTCCGACAACAATCGGGAACATTAAGCTCTGAATTTGAAGCAAGATTTTTATTTGCGCTACGCAAATGTTTTCTTTCCATTTCGAACGAAGTAGTTCTGTGCTTTTCTATAAATATGAAAGTTCAGTGCTCTTGCACAATTAATCTCAACTTTAAACAATGGTCTTGCCCTTGTACACTACAAAATCGAGCCAACACGTTGAGCTGCCACTTGACACGTTCTAAAACTAACTTATGTATGTACGCGTCGTATTATTATACTATTAATATTAACTTAATAATACTCAGCGGTGAACGATGACACTCGGTGAAGTACACAGACTCCTCTCAGGTACAGGGATAGTGTTAGGCAAAGACAATATTCACAGCACAGAGAAATAAAACCACATTACTGCCGTATGTATAAACTGAAAAGTTTTATTCTTTATTTATTGCAATTATAATGCAACTATACTTGAGACGAGGGCGAGGATTTCGCTTTGTCGATGAATTGACTCAATTAAAACGCATAAAACTCAATGCGTGGCTATCGACAAGCCTATGATCACATAGACCTAGCTTGCGCCCCGAAATACCACACCAAGAGATATGCAATGATAACCGAGCCAATATTTGCTCTTTAGCCTTTTATTTCCAAATTAATCTTTAGGCTAACTTTATTATTTTACGTAGAATGGTTGCAGTATTGTGCATATCATCAATGCATGGCTATCGGCGTACCTATGTTCACATAGGCCTAGCTTGCGCCCCGAACTACCATACCAGGATGTATGCACAACACCAAGGAGTTCTTTTTAAGTTTAAAAGCTTCGATGATCCGTGGCGAAAGTGTGATGATTTCTTACGCGATATCCTCGCTTTTATACTATTTTTGAGAACACAGATTAAAGTACAAATGAATCACTCCCTATCTACAAAAGGATACTATCAACAAAACTGACATCTATACATCTTTAGAAATACAAATTCGTATAGTGCACTCTTGCAAACATGAAGATACATTAAACTACTTATAACAAAGCATAAAATACAATAAACATTAAACAAAAGATATACATTACAAACCAAATGCGTTATTACATATAATAACTATAATAACAAAGAAATTACTCTTTCTTTTACAAAATAAATACAATAGTGACATATTTTCTACTGATGACGTCACATAAAAATATGGATCATATCAGTAAAATATGTCCAGTGATATTAACTGACATCATCTGTTACTTCTGTTGGTTTTAAATGTTTCCATTCCACTACTCAATGATAATGTTCTTAGATAGTGAACTTTTCCTATCTTACTGGCAATGATTCTGGTTTTTAGTAGGCGTGACCTTCAAAATGTTGCTTTCCTACATCTCAACTAATCAAATGTAAGCGATACTTTGATTATTACTGATTTTTAAAAAGTGAGACATATCCACTTGTTGCAACAATTGAACCTGACTTGCTCCTAAACTGAAAAAAGAACGTACACACACATAAAATGCAATTCATATTGTATATATTGTTAGTTATTTCTCTTTGTCATTATTATATTAAGGAGATAATTTTCAACTTTTGAACACAATGCCAAACCAAGTTTTCAAGAGAAACAGCTATAATGTCCTTTTCTAATGGAAAAAAACTGGTGAACTAAAGAAGGTACATACTTGCAACGTTTCCAGTATGTTTCATCCTCACAAATACATAAAGAGCAAAAGGTAAAGCTACATATGGCATAGTTACATTGTACGAGGGCCATTTCATAAAAGGGTTTCTCATCTTAAAAAACATGGCTTTAAAATGTTAGAATATAAGCTTGGCAATGAGTTAACATAAAATAAATATTCTCTCAAAATGAAAAATTTATAGGCCCATTATTCACAACATTTGTGCTCATTACTTCATAACAGAAAGAAGTGTGGTGATGTAAATCCAGCAGCACCTTGATTGCTAACTCAATGACTAGAATTAACAATGAATTTTGGATTATTGAATATTACATCCACAATCTCACATTGTTGGTTGTCTTTTCTGGTTTAATTACCAATAATATCATATTTCACTGCATAATCTTCTCAGATTTTATTCCAAATTCTTTTGCAAAGAAGTGAGGTGTGACTATTATGTGAAGCTTTCTTTATTAAAAAATGTGCCATATTACCGCTACTTAAAAATAATTAATTACTAAACTGTCATTGCTGCGAGATTAGGATGCACGGAATACTTGTGAATTCATTAAAATTGAATAGCCTAATCAACACACAAAAGTTTTTCGTGAAGCTTAGCAAATATTTTTCTGGTCTGTAAAAAAGTTAAAACATTAATTGCTACTGATTTTTTTATTATAGTCGAATTATTACACTTGAGAAAATTTGCTACAGTGTTTCAAAGTAAGGACTTACAAAATTTAATCTTCTGTGTTTAAAAATTCCATCATTGGTTTCATCATCATATGCAGCGATGCAACGATTATGCAATTAAAGGTTATAAACCAATCTTCATACTTAAAAAAACATTGTGCGACGATTTTGTGGTGAAATACGGTAGTTTTAATTTTGTTTCTTCAAAGATGCAAAATAATCTAACACAGTTATTTTTAGTGGTTTTTATAAATACATAAATAAAAACCACGAAAAATAACTGTTAGATTATTTTGCATGTATAAAAAGTGGTTATGCGAATCTTTAAGAAGAACATAGAGATTTAGTTTCTTCTTTCAAGTTTTTCTCCTGTTTTATCCAGCAGGCAAGAAAATGTTTGTTAGACACACTGGAAAAGAAAAATCACCGTGACTGCTTTTTTCTCACCTGTCCCTCTGGATGTCCCATGTGAGATGTTTGGGGGTGGAAGTGAAGGTGGCCACCATGCGGCGGAACGTTAGGCTGCATAGGCACATGCGGAGGACCCGACATGGGATGCGATCCCAAACGTGACATATGCATGCCCCCAGGAGGCACCGGAATTCCTGGATGTGGTCCGTGTCCCGGCTGCATGTGGTGAGAGGATGAGGCATCCCTGGGTACTGCACGTGCGGCTGGGCCCCAGGCTGGCCAGGGTACGACACGTGGGAAGGAGGTTGGTGCGGATAGTAGGGTTGGTTGGCACCCAGGTGCATGTGCTGCATGCCAGGGTGGTGAGGGTGCATCGGGCCTTGGCCGTGAGAATACTGCGGGTGCTGCATGGAGGGGTGTTGGGGTTGCTGGGACTGGAGGTATGGGATTGCGGGTATGGTGCCATGCCTGTAGTGTGCGGCTGCTGAGGGTACGGAGGGTAAGGTTCGGGGTGTTGGGGTCTGGGAATCTGCTGAGGGGGATGCGGCATTGGGGTGCCTGGGGGGACTGCGATGGGGCAGCCGGTTGGGTTGGAGTGCTTCCTTGCTGAGGAGTGCTTGCTGGCGGAATCTGGGGTTGGGTCGACGGAAAGGTTTGTCCCGGAGGCTGGGTCGTTTGCGGTTGCTGAGGTGGTTGTTGATTCTGAGAGGTTGGTGGTTGTGCCGGTGGCAGCGATGGTGGTCTGGTAGTTGCCTGGGTGGTTGGCGGAGCAGCATGAAGAGGCTGCGATGCAGGTTGCGTCTGACTCTGAGCTTGGAGAGGAGGCTGTGGGTGTGCCTGAAGGGTGGGAGTGTGGGGGAGGATCTGAGAGGGTTGTTGTGGTGCCTGGGGCTGGGCTTGAATCGGGGGCTGCTGCTGCAGAGGTGGTTGGATCGGAGGAGCCTGCGGTTGAGGCAAGGGTTGTGGCAGAGGCTGAACCTGCGGTGGAGGCTGCGCCTGGTGTGGTGCTTGTGTCGACGACTGCGGCGTCGGCGGCTGTTGTTGCGGGGAGTGCACAGGTGTTTGCGGTCCGGCTGCCGGTGGCTGTGGGGATGGTTGGGGAGACGGCTGCTGTGCCGGGACCTGGGACGAGGTAGGTGGCTGAGGTGTAGATTCTCTGGGGAAAGGAGAGGACTGAGAAGTGATGTCCGATGTGTTCTCCTCGAGGACCTGTGCGGTCGATTGGACAGACGGCACCTCCTGCTCAGACTCGCTCTGCTGTTCCTCCATTGGCTGTTTTGGGAGAGTACGAAAGTGTCACACACGCACATAGAAAATGACACCACCGAATACAGCAACACAGAACACAGGCACAGTTTCAGAACAAGTACGAGAGAAATGCTAAAAACACATAAAGCCAATGCACTTCCAAAAACAATGTACACCAATCCAAGCATCAATTCACCAAAATAAAATCATGCTAGGTACAGCATCAAGACGCTTACAGTTACAAACGCAATCTGTCCATGACAGCAGCTAACCTACCATACCCCATTATACATGAGCAAAGACTACAACAAACTGGAATTTCATTAAAACAATATAGTCTTACATTACCATAATGTTTTACAAACACCAACTAAATATGAAGAATATATTTGAATTACTCTAAAAAATTACCTCTTCAAGTCTTCACCAGGAACACATTGGACTTCAAGTAAATAAACATGTAGAATGAATAAATAGATTCCAAATATACATTGAACATGTGGATAATTTATATTTCTCACATGCTGCAAGTGTATTGCTTAATTCTTTCTGGCTGGACAAAAATGGAGTGTGGATAATATAACATTTCTGAATGAATTCCCTAATACTTTATTGTTCTGCAAAGTTGGAAATCGCAAGTGGTTAGGTCAGGAGGTTGTGGAGGCCACAAAGATTTCATAATTGATTTTGTTAAGTCCATTTTATGCACAGAAAGGCTAATCGGGATGACCTAGGGCTTAAAGTGGAATCCGAACCACTGTGCCATGTGCCTCCACCGGGTACCAAACCCAGGCAGGACCCGTTGATTACAAGGCGAAAACGTAACCACTACGCCATCGGGGATGCTAAAGGTATCATACATTTCTTGTCTGAAAATATTGTATCATCCACATTTTTAATTAAATGGTCAAAAACTAGCACCAAAATTATTTGCATGTGGTTCCAGAATCATACGTCTTGGTGTGGTGCTGAGAGAATAATTACTTGCTTGGAGTAATAGATTATGTCCTTTCTATTGCGTATCAATATTTCCATGCATATCTTTCCCAGAAGCTAAAGATATATACTTTTTATAAAATGTAGTTTATAACTTGATTAGCAAATTGAAAATAGTAGGATTATGAGGAAAGTGTGTGTCAACATTTTACTCGAATATTAATAAACTGCACTAGATTCAATGCGTAATATTTCACACTATTGACTCTGCATCTAGAAGATAAATGGAAAACTTGGGCAATGAAAACTGACAATTTAAAAATAAGAAAGTTATTTCAACACAGTGAGTCAAGAGATATAGCGATCAAATTTCTTTATTTTTATTCTTGTGTTCCCCCCAATTAGGTCCGATGCTCCAAAACAATTCTGTGACCTTGTGTTATTGAATTCTTATTACATAGAAAATTATTTACACAGTGGATTCCATTGCTTAAAACTAACATGGCGTTGTTACTTTCTCATGCACAAGAAGAATAGGCAGCATTACAACATTTTATTACTATGTTGTTTGCCAAAATTGTTTTGAATGCACTTGTTTTTCAGGTAGGCTAATCAGTACTGGACCTACAGCTTAAAGTGGAATAGAAGTCAAACCTAAGACCATTTGATTACAAAGTGATAACTAGGGTGCGGATTTTTGTCTATTTGCCTTTTCTATTCCTTTGTAGTAAAACATAGGCTTCAATGTTTTAAGCTCATTTCATGCTGTTTCTGGTCAGAAAATGCATTTTTGTAGTGCCTATAAATGCCTATTTTGAGCATTAGCGCCTATTGTGCTTAATCATGCCCTAAAATGCTTATTCTGCATTTTTTTATTATTTCAGCTTTTTTAACGCATCTTTGACTGTCTCTACATTGAAAAAGGGATGTCTTTAATGTTGAACTGACTAAAACCTGGACTTAGACAGATTTGAGGGTTGCAAGGGATGTCAGAGTAGATTTCAATCAGGGTAAGGAAACTTCAAATAAAAATATGTAAATAACTTACATGAGTGAGTAGGAATGTTTCAGAATGACGTTTCGGAAGTATGTACAACTTCCTTCATCAGATAATTAAAAAAATAAAAAACTTTAGGTGCCAAACATGGTACCGCGTTGTTAAATCGTAAGTTGAGAATTCAGGTTGAGGATAGATGAGGTAAAAAACTTATGGTGACAGCATAAAAACTCCGATGGAAGTCTTCGCTGATTAAAAATTCCCTATGTTAAAAACAAAACCCACAACCAAAACCAAAACCAAAACAAATAAAAATCCCCTAGTGACCTCCGTCAGTGTTGGGTAGAACACATGGACTGTGAGCCCTCCTATCCTGCATGGAAGGTGAAATTTCCCCTCCAGCGTTCCCCTCTTACGATTGTATATGTCACCATCCCTCTCTTCTTCTCTTTTTAATTACCTGATGAAGGAAGTAGTACAGACTTCCGAAACGTCGTTCTGAAACATTCCTACTCACTCACGTAAGTTATTTATATATTTTTTATTTGAATTGAAAGTGAGTAAAACGCACCATTGTAATATATTGGTAAGGAAACTGGTCAACTGGTTGGTGACTCATGCTTGGACAAAATGACGCCAACCCACCTAGTCTTTTCTTTTCAGCTGAAAACTTGTAGGAGTCAATCAGTACACCGAAGGTTCCGCGTGCTATTCCAAAGTTGGGCAGGGGTGTTTCTTTGTCAGTATCCTAGTATCCTATCATCAATTTCATTTTACCACCCTCATCATCGCGATTAGGCAAAATGGAAGGAAAACAACGTTAAATAGGAAACACACAAAATAAATATTCACGAAAGAGTGACAGATTTTTAAAGACCGCGTTTTTAGCCAATTCTAGTGTATTTTTGATTTCCAGGTGTCTTTTAAAGTGCTAATTTTGGTGTCTATTTTCATTGTTTGTGGTGCCTATTTGCCTGCCTACTTGAGAGGTTTTTAGTGCCTATAAATACGCACCCTAGTGATAACATTACCAACACGGCATAAGCGGGCCTCAATACAACATTCACTAGCATAGTAAATGTGTCTAGTTGATTTGATTGGTTCGTGTTTCAAGTCCACTTTATATACAGTAAGGCTACTAGGGACTGAACCTTCAGTTTCAAGTGTGCCTCCTCCACTGGGTTTCGAACCTGGGACCGTAAATGTGTCTAGTTTGGAAATCCTAGGAAACATACATAAAAATAATGAGCTTACAAAAAGTATGATCTAGCTTTCTACAATCTCCATGCCTGATATTACCTTGCTGCTTGGCCTACAAGTTAAAGGCAGGTAAAGTTACCCATGCACTTGGCAAAATGTGTAAAATATTACTAAATGCAATTTTAGGGATGGGACCAATTAATCGGTACTCTATCGGTATCGGCCGATATAGGCATATCGGTGTATCGGTAAAATGATCGATTATTTTACCGATCAGATATATCGATAAATATCTTATAATTTAGTGCAACATTCTGCCATTTTGTTGTAATTTTTATGGATAACCTCAATGCCCCACTTTTTAAAAAAATAATTGTGTAAATATTCAACTTCTTTTGCACTGCAGTCACCTCGAAACACATATTTATTAAGGAGATCAATGAACATTTCAGGTTCTTCATGAACCATTTATAATTTTATATCGGATCGGTAGAATATCGGTTATCGGTATCGGTAAATTTTATATCGGTACTTTTCGGTATCGACCAAAATTTCTTATCGGCCCATCCCTATGCAAATTATTCTTAAAATTGAATCAGTTACTTCCAAACTGTGGAACTCTTAAGGATTAACCCATTAGTGCATAAAGTTTACTAATAATGTTTTTTTGTATTTGTTTCATAATTTTGGTACTCGTGGGGTGCAAATATGAAACAAATACCATAATTTCAGTTTTATTGTTGGTAACAATGGAACTACGGGGTGGGGTGTAAGGGGTGATTTTCCACGTAGTACACCCAACTGTCAACCTCACTTCCACGTTAGTACACCCTGGACTGCGTTTTGCAGACGAACGAGGCTCTGGCGACTGGCACTCTGGCCAGTATAATTTTGTGTGTGTTGTCCTGTTTTTTGTCCTTGTGTTTGCTGAGTGCCCCTTTACAGCCTCAGCTTTTAACGAAAGTCAGAACATTTTAAGCTTTTAAGATTTTACTTATGCAACGTTAGAGTTGTTCTTTGTAAAGATAAGGGGCTGGACCCCGTATAATGTGACGGGTGCAAAATAGCCTAAGTGCTGCCGCACCCAAAATTTTAAAATCAAACAAACAAATTCAGGAACTACGGGGTGTGCAATATATTGCACGCTATGCATGGTTAACATGTGTATTGTTTATTCACATCACAATTAAGAACTTGGTTTCAACTCAGAATATTTTTTCACTGAAGCCTATGACTTTACTTAATACTACAAATTGTTATAAGCTTTATCCATTTGCACACTTTAACATTTTTTGAATAATAACAATAATTATAATCATATTCTATAACTGGTTATCAGTTTTCACGTGGTATTGTAGGAAACACTCAGGATGGAGTCCCACGATACATTTGTTACATACGTATTTAGCTCTCCTTGAACACTTTTCATTTGCACATCTCCTGACTTTAGGTATTTTCGCTGGGGAGTGATTCATCCTGTCATACCGCTCATCGACTAATGGAGTTCCTGCTTGCTTTCCCTGGTGTGTAGATGTTCCAAACATTTTTAACAAAGCAAGAGCTATGTATCTTCGAAAAGAGAGAAGGGATTCTGTACTGTTTCTTGAATTCACCTTTTTAACCAAAATCCAAGCGTTGGAAACAGAAACATCCAAAATATATGCAAATATGGGCCACCACCACTTTTTCTGCCTAATTCGTGTGCGGTAGGCATCAACATTTTGGTCCATTTGGTCCACTCCTCCCATCCCTTTATTGTAGCGAGATATAAGAATCGGTTGCGTGACTGTAATTTTTGCTCTTTTTGCCTGAGACCAACGATTGGATTGGCCAATTGAGAGTTCCTCAAAGTTTGTAGCTAGGGTAACGACGCTATTGTCGTTCCACCGTACAAGAAGTACATCATCACACGAACAATAATCATGCTCTCCTCTATCCTTCATTCTCATGTCCTTCTTTTCTACTAGAGTGCATTTCATTGTTCTTCCATCCTGTATTGTCCCTGTAGCGCATATGCCATATGCAGATAGCTCATTCATAAGAGCTACAGAGGTGAAATAATTATAAAAAAAACTTTATGCCATGCATTTGGAGCAATATCAGTTGATTTTATAAAAGACAAAACAATATGTATAGGCCGCAGGCTTCAGAAATCCCCAGAGGAAATAGTCCAGCGGAGTGAGATCGGGAGATCTGGGCGGCCATAGTGGCTTCGTAATGATGCTCCCAGTTAACACAGATTCAAGCAAATGTTACGTGGGTTGCGTGACTTTTTGATCACTCGGTAGAATTTCGTGAACATTCAACCTGAAAAAAGGAAAACATTTATTGAGAAAAAAGAACATATCAACGTATTGATAAATTAGTGTTTGAAGTATAAAACGAGAACAGTATATTCCTTCTTTATGAATAAATTTCATTATTTTCTAACAAAAAAACAATAACAAGCTACATACATTGTTGTATAACAAGGCTCAACAATTACATAAAGAAATCATGAATGGAAAGCTAGTGCAACATTTCAAGCAGAATGCAAGCCACAATCATGAAACAATGGCTTTCAAAGAGGTTGCTATGCATAGCGTACAATATATTGTACACCTAACTTTTATTCTTTCCAGATATCTATGTAAACCGATTCTTAGTGCAAATATTGACTGTACACAAACATGCAATACGCAGCTTCCTGGTAAACAAAAACTAGCTACATGAAATGTGAAATAAAATTTATAATTTGAAATTTGCTTACCTAGTGCGTGTTACTTGAAAATCTCTTTGAGCCATTTTTAAAAGTTATTCTTCTTCTTCAGATTCAACAATCACAATTGCCGGAACGTTAATAAAAATGTGATTTTTGATGTCCCGAAAACTGTCTTATACAAATAAAGAATCATTTTAAGAATTTGATAGAAGAATAGAAGAATATTAATGAATGTACAATATATTGCACACTATGCACTAATGGGTTAACACATTTTTCTGTACAACTGAAAGAATATTTTTCACTTATGTACTTCAAACAATACTCCGATCCTGGTATCATTCAGTTGTTGTTTTAAGATGCCACCGGTTGACCAGTAAAAGGAACTGGGCTTGCAATTGTTATTTGCTCACCCAAGTAATTTTAAGCATTTACTTACTACTATAAAATACTTAATACTGAAAGTACGGAGAGAAAACAGTGAAATGAAAGAATACACTTGTATTAACCTTCAAAGAGGAGAAAAATTGAAATTTTTAAAATTCACTGCCTGAAATAGCACTATAAAATAGGCACCATCGTAACCTGATTAGTGTGATCAAAATTACATAAGATACTGAAAAAAAATATTCATAAGTCAAAATATGCTCACATTTTATGACTCATAATACGAAAAGAGAAGTGAAGAAAAATTTTAAATTGAAGAATGGCTCTCACACAGAAAAGAATATGAAATATACACATGCGTACCTAGAAAAAAAATTCAACTGCAAAGCCCTACTGTTAACACCCATACCTTGAAAAAACACACTATAGGTTACTCTCATTAAAAAAATGCTTCAAGCCGCCAATACACTGAAATCATCAAGCATTGTTAAACAGACAAAAATACCAATAATAAAAAACGTCAGTTTTATGGTCGATTAAATGTTATATCTTCAGGCTGCATTCATTTATGAAAAAATAAAAAAAACACCAGAAGGCATACACAAAAAAATTACAGCATTCTCAATCAGCAGATTAGATTTCAGATTAACCCTTTCCGTGCTAGGATTCTTGAAGAATTGTTTGTGTGTCTTTTTCTCATCTTTCAAACTTCAATGTTTATTGTAAATGCAAAATTCATATTTCTAGAAGACTAGCCTTCCATTCCGTGCAAAAAATATACGTAATGGCATGGTTCCAAGTTGAAAGAATATTTCCTAATATTTTCCCACGGGACCTGACCTGCAAAATGCTGTGTGACACATTTTTGCATTCTAAATGTTATTGAAGCAAGAGCTAATTTAGTATTTGGATCTCATATGTAAAATTATGAACGTTTTCAAATAAAACTGGTAGATTGATACGGTGAAATTCCATGGTAAATGTATACATGTTTCGAATTGCTTTAAATTGTTACAATGTTCGAATACTGGTATCGGAATGAGTTGGTAGTGTAATAACTTAGTCCGAAATACATATGGCCATGACTGAGTTCAAGTATAAGTAACAATGGGAATCAGAAACATATTTGCACCAGTGCAGCCACATATTTGTGGTGGATAAAAGATCAAGATTTTGGTACAAAAACTGGGCACATTTCAGGATCAAAAGCAGTATATAACATTACATTTTACTGTTAAAATGGTGTATATAACTCCACACTTGTATAAACGCTGCACTTATTACACAAAATAAACATTTCCCTTCTAATGTATTAAGTTTATTCTTGCTTCTCAAATATTTACCACAGGATTATTCAATTTTCCATGGTTTGCATAACCCACAGGATAATTTAGATTTCAGACACTATAAATTTTGTGTTTAAGAGTTTATTTCGCATTTGCAGTGCATTTCGAATCATTTCGTGAGAAAACATGGTTGATAAATGTACCTGTGAGATGAAATTTTTCAAAAATATGAAAAATGAACATTACAGTGCGTTATTTCACATTTCGTGTCTTCATCAAATATGAAATACGCATGCCTCTGTGTATCAGTATCAATGTTTATCAGCTTATGTAGATGTTCTATTAACTCCAGCCCTTACAAAAATTAAGATAGAAATTTTCCTTCCTCCAATCTCTGGGAACGACACACACAGCCCTTCTCACAAGTTTCTTATTTGTATCTTCCGAACTGCTCAAAAGTGACATGTAAGAATGACAACGAATTGACAAAGTTTACTGCAGATGGTTTGCTTCATGTTCAACATATTTGAACATGAGATACAGTTTGATTACGAGTCCTGTAAGTGAAGTCGATGAAGCACGGAAAGGGTTAAGAAGAAAGGAACGTATATTCATATGTTGAATGAAATTTCTAAGACAACAAACTGTTATATGCAAATGTTGCAGAGCCACATCTAAGTCTCGCATCTAACTAAACCAGCTATCAAAGACACAGAGAGAGCGTGGGGAACGTTTACCTGTATGAAGTGAAACACTATCATCTGATATGCAAAAGAAGGTAAGCATGGCTTACTACTTTAGTCTTTAGAAGTATGTATACACTGATATAAATATATACACAAATACAGCAGGAAGATACAAACTCTTGATAGATGTAGACCGGTAATAAAAATACACATACTTTTTTCATAATGTACATAACAATTAAAAAATGCACACTTTCTTAAAAGATTACATAACCAAAAAAGAACATCTAAAACAATGGAAAAAAAATTCTTACAAGTGGGACTATTGCACACATACAGTTTAGTGTTTCCGCATTGTGAATTGCATGTTGTTTTTTTTCGATTAATTTCGAAAGCCCGCTGCCTTCATTAACTGAGGATGCAACGTCTGGAATGGAGATGGTAGTGTATCATCACCATCCTTTGCCGTTTCTTGCCTCTGGCAACGAGTGTGTCACTGCTTTCGAAATTAATCGGGGAAAACACATTCATTTCACAACGTAAAAACAGCAAACTTTACTTGTGCAATACAAAAACTGTGTTTACTGCATCCAACATGCAGTACAAGTAAATTTATTCATTTGATATTTCAAAGCTCTGACAGTTTCTTCATCAGGGATATCCGGGTGTTGAAATGCAGGGTGCACACAAATTATTGGTCGATTTTGTAAGGCCATATTTTCAACAAAAATGAACAGAAATATACCATTTGAAAGAGGATTTTTAGCAGTTTCACAAAAACCTTAAATGCATTTCACATGTATCCAACGTGCGGTAATGACCTTAAATGCATTTGACGTGCGTCCAACGTGTGGCAAAATAGACTCATTCTCGTCATACCTTCTCAAGCATGTATTTTGTGACATTTTTGATGGCGGTGTCATTTCACTTTCACAATTCTGGCAGTGTACGTGGAAGTGCAGGAACTTTTAAACATTGTTTTTGATTAAACCCCACAGAAAGATATCACACACTGTGAAGTCCGGTGACCACGGTGGTGCATAAACATCACTCTCAGAAATGTCATACAAGACATGCTTGAGGTCTGGGGAGAACAGAAGTACCGCCTGGAAATCTGTTGCCACACGTTGGACACATGTTAAATGCATTTAAGGTCTGTATAAAACTGCAAAAGTTTATCTTACAAGTGGTAGTAGTATGATGAATGTCTGGTCAGTAATGGTGAAAATTTGGTTTTACAAAAACCTTCCAACAATTTGTGTGCACCCCGTACATTCAAAACAGCTAAAAGGATAGAAAAAATATTAAAATAGAGAAGACAGGATCATATTGGTAGCCTTTTCAAAGCAGCTAAAGATATAAGTTTGGAAGTTAGCAAAGAGAAAACTAAATATATGCTTACAGGCCGAAACAAAGTGTTAGGTAATAATCAAAATCTAACTATTTATAACTCGTTTGAACCAGTTTCCAAATGCAAGTACTTAGGAGTAATACTAACAAATGAAAATGATATTAAAGAGGAAATAAAAAGCAGGCTTAATTCAGGAAATGCATGTTACTTTTCTCTTCATAAACTTTTGTCGTCTAGTTTAATATCTAAGAAACTGAAAGTTAAAATATACAAAACAGTAATTTTGCTTGTAGTATTATATGGGTGTGAAACTTGGCCCCTTACATTGAAAGAGGAACATAAATTGAGAGTATTTGAAAATAAGATCCTTAGGAAAATACTTTGGACCTAAAAGGGATGAGGAGACAGATGAGTGGAGAAGATTACATAATTTAGAACTACATAATTAGAATGATATAATCAAGAAGACTTAGGTGGGCAGGCCATGTGGCACGAATGGGAGAGGAAAGAAAAGTTTACAGGATTCTTGTTGGGAAACCTGATGGTAAGAGACCTGTAGGAAGGTTAAGAAGATGGAGGGATAACATTGAGATGGACCAAAGGAAATCTGTAGGGATGGAAAAGAGTATATAGATTTTGGTCAGGATAGGGATAGATGGAAGGCCTGTGTTGCTGAAGCCTGAACCTTCGGGTTTAAGAAGGCTAGAGAGTTACAGTTAGTCATATTGGTAGCCCTCTCATCATATCTGACGATTTTTTAAAACATTACCTACCTTTCCCTTTTTAATTCCTGAGGAAGAAACTGGCAGGGGTTTTGAAATGTCAGAACAAGGCACAATAACTCATAAAGTGCAGTCTTCCTTCATATTTTTAGATGAATTTAAATTTCCACAAATTAAAAATAAAATTATCAATTATGGTGCATTTAGTAAAGAGAGGTGGGGAGCTGATCATTGTGGCAGGGTTTCCTGTATAACAAAGTAATTGATTAACAATCGAAACCTATCTTACCAGATAACTAGATTTTATCTGCGACCAAGAGTTCTTCGATTACCACTCACACTTATCTCACGTTTCAAGTCAACACACACTTCTCAGCAATCCAGCCAGTAACTGTGCAATTGCAACTGCTCATGTAATAATGGTGGTACTAGGGAAAAACAGCAAAAATTCTGAGAAAACTATGACCATTGTTACTTCTCAGAAACAGGTATGTATGAGTTGGCAACACTTGTCCACCACTTGCAAATCTAACGCAAAAACCAGGTAAACAAGCTTACTTAACCCTCAGTTACTCACGCGGCGTCTACGAGTAATGATAACTTCTGAAACGACGTAGCTCTGGTATTCTCCGTCCCGGTACCTTTCTGGTAAGAGCAAATAATTATTCAGAACGCGTTATGACAGTTCAAGTTTGTGCGGTGGGAAGTTATTAGTGATATTGTCTGCACAGAGTCTCTCAGACGACACGCGAGTACTCGTGTCACAAAATCGTACACACAACATATGTTATAAAACAAGAGTTCTAGAAACAACAAGGCTAATAATGTGTTTTATCCAACTAAAAATGTAAGTTTTTGTTGTGTATTGATCGAGTTTTGTATATTTATTAAATATGTAGGTTTTGTATTTTAGAACATTCAATTCATATTTGTTGCATTTGTGCCCAAAACAAATCATGTGTTTTATCTAACTAAAAATGTAAGTTTTTGTTGTGTATTGCTCGAGATTTTTATTTATATTAAATATTTAGGTTTTGTATTTTAGAACACTCAATGCATATTTGTTGCATTTGTGCCCAAAACAAATAATGTGTTTTATCCAACTAAAAATGTAAGTTTTTGTTGTGTATTGCTGGAGTTTTTTTATATTTTATTAAATATGTAGGTTTTGTATTTTTTTAATAAATATATTGGTTTGAAATACAATTGTGTTCATGCTTCGGTTCATTTGAACTACAAGAAATATGTTTTCAACGCAGGTCATCGCGTTAGTCTGTTAGACGCCACGCGAGCATCGGTATTAGGAACATTGGCGCGAACAAGGGAGGGTTAAGCAATTGATGACAAAAAAGTTATATTTTTGACTTAACCTTTCTTTTGCTTGTGAATGTGCTTTACACATGAAGTTTCGTGTTACTTATTGCATATCAGTTGTAATGAATTCTGTTGACTAGTAATTAAGGATGACAGACAAGAATTTTATGCAAAGTCCCACACAGCTTTTGAATGTCACGAGATTATAGATTGAACTCCAAGTTTGGTACAACCTTATGCATACGATTTTCAAAACCCACAACTTCAGTTTAACAAGTCACAAGCAAAGCAACACAATACATAAGCAGTACCCAAAAGAATAATATAGACAGATGTAATATACAGAGTCATATCCACTATTTTATACTTTACATAATGCAAAAAACAAATGTTAAGTGGTCACATCATCTGTTGCGAATCTAACAAATTAGAATATTCTACGGTTCTGTGATAATTTGGGAGGAAAAGTCGTTGGTGAGAGAGACCTCATGTTCAAATGAACATTAACACTCTAGTTGTTACATCATCTTCTTCATGAAAAAGTACAAACTGAAAATTTTTAGGGAAGAAGTTGAGTACATATATCAGCAGCTAGCCAATTTACTCTTCAAATAAAACAACTTTTTAATACTACATGAATTTTGGACAAGTTCATTTTAAGCATATTTTATCCACGGATAGGCTAGCTGGGACAAGACCTACAGTTTAAGGTGGGATCTGAAGTACTCTATAATGTGCCTTCATTGGGAATCGAACTTGAGATTTGTTGATGACCATGCAAAAGCGTCAGCAACTATACCATGTAAAGAAAATGTAGCTTCTCTTGACATACACACCTCAGATGGCATGAGTTTCACCATTTTGTGACTTATTAACCCTCTGTAACTCACATGGCGGCACTGAGTGCTGCCTTTTTTATAATTTTCTATTATTTCCGTTACCAGCACAATAATGGTCGGGAAAGAACCAGGTAACTTATCTTTGCTCTTCCCCGAAAACATAGAGGCGTTGGTGACTTTTTTCTGTCGTTCTTTCAGTTGTTTATATGCCTCTGAAGTGACCGGTCCCCCTTTGGTGGTACTCAGTATCGTGCCTGGGAACATTTCACATCTAAAATCACAGCACGCCAGTCATGAATTTGGAGAAAATAAGAGGAATAAAACCACGGTATGTTGTTCGGAATGCAAATTATATATGCAGAAACCATTCCAGTACCCATACGAAATGTTAAGAGTTGTCAAAATAACGATATTGAAAAGTGACAACATTCGGTTCCTTATATTTGAGTCAGTATGTCTTTTCTTACGTATACCTCGTAAGAATACGAGAAACAAATTGAGACTTGAACATTTTAAAAATATTTTGTAAGTTTTTCGAGGTGTGTTTTCTACATTTCATTGCTTTCTCTGCGAGTCAGTAAGATTTTGACAAAGAGTTTTGGAACAAATAGTTCCTTTCTACGCCCATATAAGTTGTACAATTTCAATTTGATTTGAAAATAACATTGAAAATTTTTGAAAAAATATGTTATTTCTTTTAAAAATGGGTTGTAAACAGGGAGTCGTAACGTAACGAAATGGAACGGTATTTTCAATTACGGTTTCCGTTATGTTACAACCTGAAACAGAATAACTTTTTTCGTGAACAGAAACGTTACCTCAGGTATATAAACATTACGTTACAGGTGTGCATAACGGTACCGAACCATAACTGATTTGTAAAGCAGTAGGTCGTTAGGTGACGCTTTAACGTTACATCCATTGCCGGCAACCAGTAACTTTACAGGGTAAGAAAGAGGTTCGTCACGTATTGACTAGTAACTTTAGTGTATGTGTAAAGTGATAGTAACGTTATAATTAACCAGTAACTTAATTGAGGTCACGACTGAAAAAAACGTTACACTCCTTTTTTCAAAGCAACAACGTTATTTATAGCTGGTATCATACAGACGTTCCGATGTGCAATACCGTGTCCGATGCCGTGTTCCGGAGAGAATAACATAGGTCTCTCGTATAATTCTGCTCGTTACTTTTGTAACGTTACAGTTCTTTTCCTCCACAAAAGTCTGTTTCGAAAAAGTGATACACATATCCGTTACGAATAGCAAATACCGTTATCGAAGGCGTTTTCGAAGGAGCCTCATAATTATGATCGGCAGCATACTAACATTACAGTACTTTGATCCCTTGAAAGTCACTAAGTTATAATACGTATTTTTGTTCTGGATGTCAGTAAAAAAATTAAATTGTGAAACAAAACGTTTGAAAACATCCGTAAACAAGATTCGGCGTGACAAAAGTTCTGGTTATTGGAATTTACTTATTAACTATGTATTTATCACAAATATATTTATTTTCTGCATACTTAATCGCTTTATGTGAATTTGTTCTAATTTGATTATTTATGCAAGATGAATTTTAACATGTACGTTCACTTTATACGATTGTTGAGGGAAAACGTTTATATCTATCTCTCTCTCTCTCTCTCTCTCTCTCTCTCTCTCTCTCTCTCTCTCTCTCTCTCTCTCTGTTTACATGTGTTACATCATTTTTTTTAAAAAAAATACAGTAGTTTGGCGATGGGAATGATTCGTGCTTAGATTAAGTTGCTGAAGGACGAAACATAAAGGACCAACCATGGTCGAGCCAAAAAATCATCCGTGCCACGCGTTCGTCCACCTAAGCGAGAGGCAAGCTTTCTCCTATCGGAAGACGAAAAATAATTGCTTGTTGCACGACATTGAGAAGGCGAACCGAACTGATAGCAGCAGCACCACGCACAATCGGAAAATCTGAATCCTGAAACTTTGTACACGTGACTTTCGATCACGAAGCATCCGAGTAGACAACACCTTGGGGCGATATGAAAGGCACTTTTGGCAAGTAGAAAATACATAGAAACGAAATGTTAGAGGGAATTGTTGTACGAAACAAACGAAACCGCGTTTGTGCAACTGGTCTGTAACTAGACAGGGCCATTGGACTCTCAAGAAGGCAAGAATTGTATGGAAAGTGATTCTCAAAACTAAGCGAATAAAAGGACAGTATATTTTATCATTTACAAGGGCCCTCATCCGCTTACAATTTTGAAAATTACTTTCAGTAATTCTTGTCTTCTTGGACGGGAGGTGCATTAAACTTTTTGGTGTAGAAACAGACAGAACGCCCGCCTACCTACCACGTTTGAAAGAAGGGCATAGACAGACAAGAAAGTAATTTTCAAGAACGCAAGAATGGCAGTCGACATGGACATTGAGCAACGTGTGACTGAGAAATACAATCGGAACAAAGGACAAGATTATTCAAGAAACAGTAATTTTATAAAACGTCTTATCATTTACTCAGTTCATCCTTTTATCCTCTTTTGTTTGTTATACTTTTTTATTATTCATGTTTTATATCGCTTTTCTGCCACTTGTAGACGATGAAGATGAATGATGATCATATTAAATCTATGAAGGGATGCTTACAAAAAAACAGCCATGCCCAGATGTCTACTCGAACTTGAAATGTTTGGTACCGAGTGTATGAGTGGATCACTAAACGACTTCGGCCTTCGGAGGCTACGGTTTGAGTTGCAACATGCAGTATAATTACGTTTCTACTACTCTGAATTGACCAAAGCATGTGGTATGTATCCTTCATTTTACTTAAAAAGCCCCCTTGATACATGAGATACTACAAATAATTTCAGGCATACCCTCGAATTCTGATTGCCTGGCACTTTTTTTTAACTAAGTAATGAAGTGACGTTTATATTGATATTAGGCCTACGACTAGCTCGAACTAAAAACTCTTGTGAAATAGACTACTGTGTATATGCTATCCTTGTGAAGTGAGGAACGTCATATTTTGTTAAGAAAATATGTATGAAAAATTATATTTGTAGCTACTACTTGAAGAATTCAAATTATTATTATGATGGAATTTCAACTTACGTATACTCTGCATATAATGTGTTATCGGAGAGGAGTTTTTGTCTCGCAGTCAATTTATTTTTAGTTGAGGAACTGGAGAGTAAGTTGGAAATATACGTATAATGACCCACGTTGTGGTGTGCTGTTCGATTAATCAGAATTGGAGTGAGAGAAATCTGTAGTTAATTCATTCAACACGTCAATTTGTAACTGTGAATGCACGTTTTCTTTCATTTAGCAGGAAATCAGTCTGCTATTGTTGTAAGTAATAAATGGAAATATATATATTTTCTGCTCGAGTAGGAATCCAATCAATCAGTTATCGAGCCGTTATCCAATCAATCAGTTTCTGTGTGTGAAACTTCTGTTTAGGAAAGCTACATACAATTTGCTTTTAATAACAGCAGCTTCAAAATAACCTATCCATTCTTGTCATGCCAAGTAATGTTTGATTTTTATTTGTTATATTTAACTTTGGTTTTATGCCACTTTTGGTTAATCGCGAAGACGAGGATGGGTGATGAAATGACAAAATTGATGAAAGGACATCACAAAGAAAATAATGCACAGGCTGGGATCCGAACTCGGGACCTGTGGCGTCGTATTGCACTGTGCTAACCACTCCGCCACGGAGCTCTGCAAAGTAATGTTTGACCATACATCGTTCATGAAATAAAAACATAAATATACAGTGGCTCACATTAGTAATCAAATACGTAGCATTTTGCTGCATTTCTTCACAATATTTGAAAATTAACAACATGTACATAAATATAAACGATGGTGAAATATTTATACGCATTTCTTAAAGTTATATGTAACTTTTTTTTAAAATTTTGGGTTCGTCAGCACTTAGGCTATTTTGCACCCGCCACGTTATACGGGGTGCAGCCCCTTACCATAACAAATAACATAACTGTAATGTCGCATAACTGAAATATTAAAATATTCTGACTTAGGTTAAAAGATGAGGCTGCAAAGAGGCACTCAGCACATATGACAGAAAGCAGGAGAACACACAGAATTATACTGGCCATAGGGCCAGTCGCCAGAGTCTCGTTAGTCTGCAAAGAGCAGTCCAGGGTGTACTACGTGGAATGAAGTTGAGGATTGGATGTAATACGTGGAAGGTCACCCCTTACACTTTTGTTACGTTTTCAAATCTGAAAATAATTATTTATGTTTGGGTGTGAAAAAAGAGATCACTTTAATATTCAGACAAATCGTGAAAGCCTTCTGTTTCTGTTAAGCTACCTTTCCATTCTGACAAGTTCCAGACCCATGACGCGCAACATGTGCCGGCGCATGTTGCGCGTCATTCAGTGCACTGTTTCCAATTCAAAACTACTTCTGCAAAATACGCCCGCAACAACACCGGAGTGCAGGACTTGAGTGTACCGTTGTTCCATTGTGCTTTAGAGTAGTCAGTGTTTCTTCTCTTGTATTGTGCCCGACCCTGTGGCCGAGTGGTTAGCACATCGCGCTGCGACGCCAAGGGTCCCGGGTTCGAATCCCGGTCGGGCTTGGTTGTTTGTGAATGTCCATTCATCAATTTCATCCTTTCATCACTCATCCCCATCTTCGCAAATTAGCCAAGAGGCACAAAACGCGAAGTAAAATAAACTAAATCAATCAATCAATCAATTTGTAGTAATTTGGTAGTGATTTAACTTGTGTAAAGATGAACAATACAACTATGGCGGGTTTTGTGGTTATGGCAGGCGCGTACCATGAACTTGTAAAAAAAAGAGGCGAAAACGACCTAGATGGTGGATTAGAAGTTTTCTAGAAAAGAAATTCGGAAGGAGCGTATAACTCGTTGATGAGAGACTTACGTCTTCAAAGTGGATACGATAACTTTGTAAGAATGAGTGCAAGTGATTTTGCATTGTTATTAAATCTTATTGGACCACAGATTGCAGCCGCGTCGTCGTTTCTACTCTAGTACGCATGCCCCAGGAACTTGCTGCAGGCTGTTTCCATTGACCGCGGCGCATGTTGTGCGTCTTAATCGTTTGGGGCAATTTTGTCCCCGGCACTTGCGCCGCGGCATGTTGCAGACAGTTTCCATTTCAACAAATGCTTGGCACATGCAGCGTCGCATGCCGTGCGTCATGTTGCGCGGCAAATTTGTGGTAATAGAAACGAGGCTTTACATAGTTGTTTTTTTACTGGTCAACTACAGTGCGGGGAAGGAACAATTGATGCTACTTCCTGACTACATTTGTTACCAGTTGCTGGCTGCATTGCTCCCTGACTGAAGTACGAGAAAAATGGGTAACAAAAACATAAATACAACATTTGACGAACGGCAGCTATTTACTTTTACCGTACCTAACCAAAGGGTACAGGGAAATTGAAAATGTTAAGTACATGTAAGCATACCGTGGGTGAAGCAAAAAAACGTAATGAAAAGCAAAATGAGGTAGATTCCGTATCTCAGAAAATTCAACCAAGAGAAATAGGAGAACGAAATGAACGAGCTTCAGTATAAAAAATCAAGACCCTTTCCTCATCCCAATCCCCTTTCCAAACCAAGGGCTCCGAAAGCAGCTGTGCAACTTGGAGCAGGCATTGGGACTGTTGTACGGTTCAGTAACGTTTCGTCCGAAAGCGAAATTTCTAGAAAAATGCTACAGTTCGTCTGCGACGGTTTAATGAGTTGCGTTTCGTCCGAGCCTAGCTGATGATGAGTCACACCTTGACTAACCACTGGCAGCGATGGAATTGGTGACTAGTATACCTCGGTTTACAACTTTTGAAACTACATTGCATAGACAGCGGAGTGCAGCACAGTGAGTGCAGACTCAGACAAATTGTCGAGAGAGAGGTCCCGGGTTCGATACCCGGTGGAGGCACAAGTGGTTCGGATACCACTTTAAACTGTAGGTCCAATCCCGATTAGCCTTAATGTGCATAAAGTGGACTTAAAACAACAAATCAAATCAAATCAAATCGTCGAGAGGAAGTGAACTTGGATCTAGAAATTTTAGTCATGGCAGATGGCAACACTTTTTTACTATCTGACAACTATGAAGGTGAGATTTGCAATTTCCAGAGGAAAAAAAATATTAAAACAACAAAAAAATATTTTCTTGGATGGAGCATTTAAGAGTGTTAGCAAGAGTTTGCTTCATTAAACACTATTAGGATGGTAGCCCTCGGACGAAACGCTACTTGGTCAGGTAACCGTAAGTTGCCTGTTCCTGGAATTCGGACGCGAAACGCTACGCCACGTGCTGTACACCTGGCGGTTCAGAAAGCGAAGATGAGCATGAGCGACGAATGCTGAAACTGATGAAGGGACACTCACAGAGAACACTCATGCGCAGGTCGGGATTCGAAACCGGGACCCCTGGCGTCGTAGCGCGCTGTGCTAACCACTCTGCCACGTAATATTTTTTTATTTACTCATTTTTAGCTACTTCCTTTTAAACTAACTAACTCTCTAGCTTGACACGTTCTTGCATTTACTTTACGCGTCGTATTATTTTACTATTAATATTAACTTAATAATACTCAGCGGTGAACGATGAGACTCAATGAAGTACACAGACTCCTCTCAGGTACAGGGATAGTGTTAGGCAAAGACAATATTCACAGCACAGAGAAATAAAACCACATTACTGCAGTATGTATAAACTGAAAGGGTTTATTCTTTATTTATTGCAATTATAATGCAAATGTACTTGAGACGAAGGCGAGGACCAAGGAAGAACTCTCGCTTTGTCGATGAATTGACTCAACTAAAACGCATAAACTCAATGCGTGACTATCGAAGCCTATGATCACATAGACCTAGCTTGCGCCCCGAACTACCACACCAAGAGATATGCAATGATAACTGAGCCAATATTTGCTCTTTAGCCTTTTATTTCCAAATTAATCCTTAGGCTAGCTTTACTATTTAACGTAGAATGGTTGCAGTATTGTGCATATCATCAATGCATGGCTATCGGCGTACCTATGATCACATAGGCCTAGCTTGCGCCCCGAACTACCATACCAAGACGTATGCACAACACCGAGGAGTTCTTTTTAATTTTAAAAGCTTCGTCGATCCGTGGCGAAAAAGTATGATGATTTCTTACGCGATATCCTCGCTTTTATACTATTTTCGAGAACACAGATTAAAGTACAGATGAATCACTCACTATCTACAAAAGGATACTATCAACAAAACTGACATCTATACATCTTTAGAAATACAAATTCGTGTAGTGCACTCTTGCATACATGAAGATACATTAAACTATTCATAACAGAGCATAAAATACAATAAACATTAAACAAAAGAAATATATTACAAACAGGGTGCAATATTACATATAATAACACAACATTTACGCGTCCTTTCATAAAAATATAATATATCAGTGACATATTTTAAAGTTGTGACGTCACATAAAAATATGGATCATATCAAGCTTTCTTAAACCCGAAGGTTCATGGCTGCAGCAACACAGGCCTTCCATCTGTCCCTATGTTGAGCAAGATCTATGTACTCTTTTCCATCCCTACCGATTTCCTTTAGGTCCATCTCAACGTTGTCCCTTCATCTTGGTCTTGGCCTTCCTATAGGTCTCTTACCATCAGGTTTCCCAACAAGAATCCTATAAACTCCTCTTTCCTCTCCCATTCGTGCCATATGGCCTGCCCACCTAAGTCTTCTTGATTTAATTAGTCTAATAACATCTAGACATGAATACAAATTATGTAGTTCTAAATTATGTAACCTTCTCCACTTACCTGTCTCCTCATCCCTTTTAGGTCCAAAGATTTTCCTAAGAACCTTATTTTCAAATACTCTCAATTTATGTTCCTCTTTCAATGTAAGGGACAAAGTTTCACACCCATATAATACGAGCAGTTCATACAAAATTACTGTTTTGTATATTTTAACTTTTAGTTTCTTAGTTATTAAACTACGTGTAGAAGACAAAAGTTTATGAAGAGAGTAGTAACGTGCATTTCCTGAATTAAGCCTACTTTTTATTTCCCCTTTAATATAATTTTCATTTGTTAATATTACTCCTAAGTATTTGAATTTGGAAACTGATTCAAACGAGTTGTTATCAATAATTAGATTTTGATTATTACCTAACACTTGGTTTCGGCCTGTAAGCATATATTTAGTTTTATCTTTGTTAACTTCCAAACCTATGTCTTTAGCAGTTTCGAAAAGTATTTTAGCATTATTCTTAATTGTATTTATATCATCCCCTAATAAGTCTACATCATTTGCATATGCTAACAACTGAGTCACACCATTTAATTTTAGTCCTTCTTTAGTTTCTTTTACCTTCCTAACAGCATATTCTAAGGCAAAATTAAAGAGCAATGGATATAATGCATCTCCTTGTTTTAACCCATCATGAATTGTAAATTTGTCAGACACATTAATACCCACACGAATTTTACTTTCTGTTTCACTGGTGCATACTTTTATCATATTAACAAGCTTCTTAGGTATTCCAAACTCAACTAATATATTATATAATTTATGTCTTTTGACCGAATCATATGCTTTTTTAAATCAATGAATAGCTGATGGACATTTTGATTATATTCCCACTTTTTTCAAGTGACTGCCTTTTATTACGCTAAAAAAAGAAATTAAAAAATGAATATTAGTCTTTTTTTCAACATGTCCATTGAGAATGTAAATGATCTATCCATTTTTAATTTTGTCAGGAGACCTTTAAAGTTTGACATTATAGTTATTGGACCTTTGTCGCCATTGCACTGAAAGTTTACATCATTGCAAAGGTTGATATATCTATCTACCAGATAGAACACTGGAATTGAATGAGATTAGGTAGTTGTTGGAGATAACACAATTCCATTATAACTTTAATCGATTACTTTGATTTCACTATTGCCCGACCCTGTGGCCGAGTGGTTAGCACATCGCGCTGCGACGCCACGGGTCCCGGGTTCGAATCCCGGTCGGGCTTGGTTGTTTGTGAATGTCCATTCATCCATTTCATCGTTTCATCACTCATCCCCATCTTCGCAAATTAGCCAAGAGGCACAAAACGCGAAGTAAAAGAAACTAAATCAATCAAATCAATCTATCATGATTTCACTATTATTCAAAATATATCTATCTGTTAAAAGCAAAAGTAAGAACCGAAGTCCACCATGCAAGCAACGCTACTACTTCTAAGCAGCTCCCACAAGTGACTGAGGTTAGAATGAAAGCTTGTCTTGTTTTAAGTTCACTTGTATGCACAGATAGGCTAATTGGGAGTGGACCTACAGTTTAAAGTGGGAAATGAACCACTGTGCCTCCACCAGGAATCGAACCCGGCTAGAATGTAAGTGGTTTCTCATACTCAGATGGCAATTGTAGTTGATTGAGGGAAATTGTAGGCTGCAATTGTTTCATCTCTTATCGTCTGATGTCTACATACAAGCAATTTTGGTATATTGAGTGTGTGTTTTCGTTCATCTACGCAATATGGCAGCAGCCACGAGAATGCAAACTCAAGACAGGCACACAAATTTGGAAGTAGTAAATACTGTATAGATGAATGAACAGGGCAAAATTTAAATTAACACACAAGTATTGCTTTCGAAAATCTTAGCATGCTGTGGAGCAAATTGTGGTTTTGCATTAAAGGGAAGACACGCGAATACCACTACTCACTCGTGCATGCAGTGATCGAAGTGGTAGTTTGTAGCTAGGGTGAAACGAGCCTTGGAAATCGGTCGGGAAGTTGTTTGTTATTGTTTCACATAATTTGTAGGTAGTCACACGTAGTCTGAGAAACAGAAAAGTCACACATACAAGAACCTTGCTTGCAGGCCACGGACAATAATCTTCATGGGTAAAAAAGTGTAGCTTTCCTGGCGAAGTGTTCTCGGCTTGCGAGCCAGCTTAAATCGGTGTTAGCGTCCAATGTTTCGAGCGCAAACATTGCTCCCATCATAAGGTAGAGAGCATCCTGCTTAGAGCAATGTGTGCGCTCCAAACGTTGGACGCTAACGCCGATGTAACCTGGCTCGCAAGCCGAGAACACTGTTCAAATCTCCACAGGCATATAATAAGAATGTATCATACCCAAATGGCACATCTGGCGTAATACCTAACGTGCCAAATTTTGGAAAATAGGAGCTGATAGCGTGTGTGAGAACCAGAGGGACTTAACTCCAATTTATCAAATTTATAGGAGAGGAAATAATGCATTCTTAGGAATATGACTCTTAAACGTGACTCCGCCTTACAGATAAGAATTAGAAGTGGAAAACTGTCGATTTACTCCAAATACTCTTCAGAGGATTTTTTCTAACAAAACTGAAAACAGCATTATTGTAGTTACGTTCCTCTGATTCCCGTAGGACGATATGTGAAATACATTTCATATGTGTTGTCTCCTCAAAAACCATTGCTTTAATTTGAAGTTATCATGTTCATGCAATAATTAACATATATTATTATAGCTAAAATGCAATTGCGCGATATATATAATTTTTGGTTGACTTTCCTTTTCCAGGTGGGTCGTGCCCTTGCCTCTCTTTCGGACATTCATGCAAAGGTTCAATTTTTATTTCGCGTCTACCACTTTCGGTTAATCGCGATGATAAAGGATGTGATAGGTGATGGAAGTGGTATAAAGACAAATGACCCATCCATATTTTCTAATCCGACATTAGACTTTGCAGTGTATTACGCTAACTAATTTGCCACGGGATCGGCTTCTTCGTGTTTGTCTACTCATCAAATGATTGATTAGTTATTCAAACTATATAGGTAGGAAAGCTATATAAAATAACGAAACAGAAAAAAAATCCACTTGACGTCTTGTAGTACTATCATCAACCTACAATTTCATGCTCTCAAATCCACACAGAAAACTTCTTGTGGCATTAGTTTTACGGGATGGCCTTCGGGAATAAAATTCGCCCATTTCCTGGTTCAGCTCGAAACAATTCAGGTGCCTTATCGAAGCTGCTCTTGAGCACGCAGGGTTTCTAACCTACTTCGCCGTAATTCAGTTGTTGTATCTTGTTTAATATGCTGTATTGCACAGCCAACCGCAGATTAAATAGGAGGAAAAATACTTTTTCCGACGGAAAAAAGTTGGCAATGCTGCGAACACCGAGGCATTCTTGATAAGACGCTTGAGGAGGGTCGAGAAAACGTTCCTGAAAAAGCGCAACCCCAGTATCGAAGGTCATGCTACACGTGGATTGGCAACTTTCGGGAGCATGCTGTCTGTCTACACAATTCTACCCAAATACCTGTTTGAAAATGAATCTTCTGCTCGCATTTTATTTTTCAAATGTAGTTCTAACATTGTAGTCATTTTGCAATTATTTTTATTTGTTCTTATTTTGCTTTGCTATTATGTCACTTTTATAATTAATGGAAACTATGGAGATGGATGATAAATAGATGAAATTGATGAAGAGACACCTAAAAAAGATATTTACAGACCAGGACTCGAACCCGGAACCTAAAGCGGATAGGTTGGGGGGGGGGGGGGGAAGAACGTCAATAACTCCCGGCCACGAACTGGCTTATAATTTTTGTAATTTCTCAGGAGTATTTTTTGTTCTGCTTTCGGAAAGTTAATTTATAAGTGACACACTTCGTTCGTTGGGGACAAGCCACGTATTGTTTGAGAGGAGGGACACATCTCGTTCATATACTAGATACAATCATGGACTATACTTGAAATGGCCTCCCCGATGGCGCAGTGGTTGTGTCGTCGCCTAGTAATCAAGGGGTCCCGGGTTCGATACCCGGTGGAGGCACAAGTGGTTCGGATTCCACTTCAAACTGTAGGTCCAGTCCCGATTAGCCTTACTGTGCATAAAGTGGACTCAAAACACCAAATCAATCAATCATATACTTGAAATGTGACGTGCTAAACACTACTTTCGGAGATCAGATGGACAAGGCAATTTTGATATACAAGTTGCATTTTTTCTACTTAGATTATTTTTGTCCAAATTTTATCCTAATAGATAATCTCGCAACAACGCAAAATGTTTAAATTGACTCGAATTCACAATGACTCATATACAGTGTGTTTATAAATGAACGGTGCGGCTTCAAAAATTAATAATAAATATATTTATTACCTTACACGGGCAAAACTTACACCGTAATCAGCAGCAACTGTCCAAGTTTATATAACTTTAGTTAAATTGGTATAAAGATAGAAATCGAGGTGGGGTAATTGCCCCTCTGTGCCCCCTTGCAGGTCCTCTTGGCCGTCTGGAAGATATAGCGCACGAAAGATGTGAAAAATAAATCCATCTTGAGTATTCTTTTGTCTTGCTACTCTTAGATTCTGCAACCTTTCTTTCTATTGTCCAATGTTTGCCTTCCTTACCTCCTAGAATTGATTTCTGTACATGTTTGAGGGCTAATCTCCCCTGCCCCCTGTGGTTATGCCACTGCACCTTCTTCCGCCGTTGTTGCTTTGTGAACTTTCATCGGCTTCAAAATACTTCATTTTCTTCAAGAGCATAATATCGTTTAATAACCGGCGATATGATGCCTCTACCCTAAATTTCTGGATTAAAGTATAATAATATAGGGGCATGGAAATCTGGAA
The DNA here is from genome assembly GCF_977018435.1 of Lepisma saccharinum. Classification (NCBI taxonomy): domain Eukaryota; kingdom Metazoa; phylum Arthropoda; class Insecta; order Zygentoma; family Lepismatidae; genus Lepisma; species Lepisma saccharinum. Next base: position 51,874,413 of record NC_139238.1, read on the forward strand.
GGGGGGCCAGGATAGGCACCTCTCCCCTTTAGAAAACGAATGTCAGCTAAAAGTATATATTTCACACGTATAATTTGATTTGTCATAGTAATTTACATTAATTATTATAATGGGGATGCAGGAATGCGATAATTTCGAATTCAAGTGGTGTTTCTTGAGGGGGCAACACTATTATCGGGTTAATATGCATATGCATATGGCATATTTCCCTGTGTCTAAAATATTGACAGATGTCCATGATTAGGGGGGCATTTGCCCCCCCCCCTTGCGCACGGCTATTGCTACTCATTTCTACACTAGTTGAAAGCTTTATTCAATTTCGAGCCAAAAATGTAATTTAATATCAAATCAGGGTTGTTAAACGTCAACGAACCCATAAATTCTATTTTGGTTCTATTGGGTTTCGCAACAAGACCGGAACATTTTTTATCGCACAGTTTAAATTCGGTCCAAGTTGCGTATTCTTTCGTTTCAATATGGAACTTAGACCGTCTTTAAATTGATCTGGAAAGAAGGCTCTTTACAGTCCAGATCCATTTATGCTTGCTAATAGTAGTATTGATGTGCGCCAAGGCCTGTTTTCTTCGTGGGTGGTCCTTTATTTGCACGTACTTAGAACTAATTTGCACGGGTTTTAATTAATTCGCATGTACTTAGAATTCATTAGCAAGTACTTAGAGTACTTTACATTTATGTATTTGCATGTTTATAACTTTTTATGAATATATATTTATTTATTTTATGAAAAATATGTATATAGAAGGTAATTAGAGGTACGAAATGTTATGCATATGGTTTTATATTCATTACTGCAAAGTATGTAATGTATAAAATGTTAATATTAATGTTTATAGTATTGAAAATAAGTTTTCTATGGTTTATGAACCGCTATGAACGGTGGTAATGGCTGTAGGTACAGGTCCAATTACGATTGGGGACGGTCCCGGTACTCGAACCCACGATATGTAATATTATTAATTAGTACTATGTAATAATGTATGTTATTATGGTATGAAACACGATGATCTCAGACGCTAGACAGAATACTGTGTCAGAATCTCGACTCGGCGGTGATGCCAGACAGAGAGAATGAATTAATATTCAGCGCAGGTATAGGAGAAAGGAATTTTGGGGAAGCGCGCTCAAGGTCAAATGACGTCACAACGTCAGGACAAAGGAAGAACCTGATTGACCAATCAGAGAACGCGTCGGTAGATTTTCAGAACCATTTTTTTCAAGGTTAACCAGTACGCAAGAACAGGGGAAAGCTATGCAATACTGTAGGGCAGGGGAGGTATTCAACCAGACAACAAAGGATGTCTGAGAATGTGCAGCAAGGGTCAAATCTCTGAAGCTATGCGGTTTCCGCCGCCAATTAATATTCCGCTCAGGTTTGCCTCCAAGGCACAGGACGCTTTAGCGCAGGTTTTTTTTATCTGTACTATGAAGAAGGGAGAGCTATTAGGGACGGGGCCTACAGTTTTCACCATTTGCTTTTATCACGGGGTAATGAACCTAGGACCCTTTGATTATTGATTTAGGTAGTAAATGTATGTTACTGTGTGCTATTTAACTTAATTTTGAGTTTATTTTTTACCAAACTTTGACTTTATGTCAAACATTTTCACAGCTTATCCTTATTTTTACCAAAATAACACTATTTGTACTATTCAGGCAACACTTTTATTAAATTTTGGACTCACAAAGACATTTTTTTTCAACGTTTAACTTATTATTTTACAACTTTATATTAATTTTTTACAAAAATAACACTATTTGTACTAATCACCAACATTTTTTATTAAATTTTGGACTCACAAAGACATTTTTCAACTTTTAACTTATTATTTTACAACTTTAAGTTAATTTTTTACCAAAATAACACTATTTGTACTATTCAGGCAACACTTTTATTAAATTTTGGACTCACAAAGACATTTTTTTTTTTCAACGTTTAACTTATTATTTTACAACTTTATATTAATTTTTTACCAAAATAACACTATTTGTACTAATCACCAACATTTTTTATTAAATTTTGGACTCACAAAGACATTTTTTCAACTTTTAACTTATTATTTTACAACTTTATGTTAATTTTTACCAAAATAACACTATTTGTACTATTCAGGCAACATTTTTTATTAAATTTTGTATTTACAAAGAGATTTTTTCAACTTTTAATTTATTATTTACAAGTTTATGCCTATTTTTTTACCAAAATAACACAATTCAATCTGTTCAGGAAAGACTTTTAGTTATATTTTCGACACACAGAGTGTGTGATCTCAATTTCTATCTGTTTATTTCACAAGTTTAGGCTTATTATTACCAAAATAACACAATTCAATCTGTTCAAGAAAGACTTTTAGTTACATTTTCGACACACAGAGTGTGTGTTCTCAACTTTTATTTGTTTATTTTACAAGTTTAGCCTAATATTTACTCAAATAACACGATTTGAACGTGTTTTTATTACATTTTGGACACACACGCACTCTCTCACACACACACACATCCACACATCCACACACACACACACACACACACACACACACACACACAGAGAGAGAGAGAGAGAGAGAGAGAGAGAGAGAGAGAGAGAGAGAGAGAGAGATTTCCAAGTTTACAGGATTATTCTCCAAGTTTACTCAAATAACACAATTTAAATGTGTTTTGAATTATATTTTGTACACATGAAGTGTGTTTCGTCAAGTTTTACCCGTTTATTTTACAAGTTTAGGCTTAATATTACTCAAATAACACAATTTAATCTAGTCAGGAAGGATTTGTTATTATATTTTGGATGCACAAAGAGATGTTTTCAACTTTTTTACTGATTTTTTGCAGGGTACGTATTAATTTTTATTTATTTTGTTTTGTATACATTTACAAATTTTTAACTTAGAGTTTAGTATTTATTTAAATTTTTTCAAAAACACTAAAAAAAAGTACTTTTAGCTAAAATGTAAGCCACAGAATATATTATTATTATTATTATTATTATTATTATTATTATTAGGGTTTACTGATTTCCACTATGCTATTTTTGGTTCTGTATTTCTATATGTATTTATTTAGGTCCGGTTACGCCTGCTACGTAGGAAAGTTTCTTTATTTTAGAGTTTGCTGAGTATTTTGTTACTTTTATACTAGGTAAAGTTTCCAAAATATATCAGGTAGGGCTCCATCCATATACTTTTGTTTTTGCTGTTTGGAGATGATGCGATCAGCATCACTCTCCATCTGCTTTTTATTTTATGTACCCAATATTATTTTGAGGCTTAGTGAATTCTAGAGCCTATTTATGCAGGAGAGAGGGCTTGAAAATTTTCATTTCAGATAACCCACAACTATTTGTCAGAGTATTTTAAAGGATATTTTATATTTATTATGTGCTACTAGAATATCAAAGCTTGCTTAATTTTTATGTCTGTAACGCTGTTATTGTATTTCTAGCTAAGGCTTACTGGATAAAGTACACGAAATGTTTATCATTTCAACTATTTGCTTTTATACGAAGCCAAATTTTTAGTGTAACGAAAATTATTGTGTGTCTATAAAGACTGAAATCCCTTTCCCGATGGGTCCATAACTGGACGCTTACGAACATTGTTCCTTTTATTTTTAAAAAATATAACCATTTATCAATATATTGACAATTCACAGGACAAGTCGAAGTTCACAGACGACTGACTATATGGACCATAGGTTCATTTGCTAATTTTTTTTCTATGCTAGAAGAATAATTTAGCCTTATAGCCTTTTTCAAGGTATTTTAGAAGTATTACTGGGTTTTTTGGGTGCATCAACATTTGGGTTATTTCCATTTGGTTTATTATACGAGGCTACAATCACTATCTGAACACTGAAATTCTCTGATTGAAACTAAAAGCTTAGGGTGTAACTAGGGACTTAGTATGTATAGCGACAATTTATAGGACAACATGAACCTTACAAAGGATTATAGGTGACGTAGGACCACACGCCAGATCTTTGTTAATCTGCAAGAAGCACTTACAGCTAATATTACGAGGAAATGAGCTTGATTTTTACTGTTTCACGAGAATGCTATCTTTTATACACCCAATATTTGCTTTTTCAGGTAACTATTTGTACCAGAAGCACTTACAGACCAACTCTAACTAGACTTCGACTTATTCTATATCAGGTGCTAAATTTATAAAGAACTATGATTGTGTATATTTCTGAGGAAATACGCAAAAGCAGATTACCCGATTAAAGTATCTGAAAAACAGATTTTTCTATGCAACTATATTTTCATTGATTGGATTATTTAACAGATCAAACAGGAAGACTGCAAAATTTATTAAATGTAGTTCTATAGTATAGGTGGTTTCAGAGATATAAAAAGAACAAATATAAGATTTTGCTGTTTTTGCTTCTGAGGCTAATCGCGACGCTAAGGGTAAATGGCGAGGAAATGTAACGGAGGAGAAACAGTCCCAAAAGTTATGGGCTGCATGTAAGTTAATACCACAGAGATATTACAGTAGGTGTAGTTTCTACCACCAGAATTTTTCTATCATAATAATACTGGTTATGCTGTACTGTTAGCTAAAGATGCTGATATTTGAGAAACTCAAAAGCTTATTTGCAAAATTTTAAGATAAATAATAATCTGTTAGACTGTAAACATATTTTATATCCATTCTGCACAAGATCCGATGACAAAATTTAAAAATTGTAATCGCCCAGACAGGGACTCGAACCCTGGACAGATAGGTTAAAAGCCTAACGCTATACCAACTAAGATATCTGGGCACAAGGTATTGTTTTCTTGAAAAATTAGTCATGTTAAGAAATATATTGAAACATTTGAGAACACTTTTGGTCTGGTTCGACAGAGAAGGAGACAACATTTCCAAATTTTTACAGACTGGGTGTATTTTTCCACTATAGAGGCCTTCACTATATGTAATTCGAAACGCTAAAGTTCAGCTAGCTTCCAAAACTGAGGTAAAGATTTTGTTTGGCGAGATTAACAAGTTACAATTATATCCAGTTACGGACAAATAAAGCTAAAACTCTCAGATTTACTGTACTAGCCAAGTTTTAGTAACATTTTCTTCACTTTAGTACAAATAGGTATATTTTATTTATAATTTGACAAAATGTACTAGTATTTAATTCACAAAGTTAGGTAAAAAACAGTATTTTTAAAAAATATTGTTACTGCCTTCAAATGTTATGTTATTTAGCCACTAACAACTGGTTTACACTGTTTGGCATCCTTTAAATAGGAAAAGAAGGAATTATTTGTTTAGTATTTTTATATTTATTTAAGAAAACAATTCTACAGTTTAACTTAATTTTAACAAATTGTTACTAATTTATATATCAAAGTTATGTTATTTAGAGTGTATGAAGGCGTATAAAGTTAATATTTGTACTTATCAGTTCAACTTACAATTATATTTTACACACAAAATATAATGTTTACAGTTAAATTACTTGAATCAGAGAATAATATTTTACAGTAATTGATTCATTCAGCAGTAGTCAGTACTTTTATGCATCAGTTTTCTTAATTTTCTATTACGCATGCTATTTTGGGCTATTCTTAAAATGTATTTCTAGGGCAAACTGGTTTAATTTTCTGCTTATAATGCAAAGTTGACAGTTTTCGCAAAATGCATTGTACATTTGTTATATTCTCTACTTACAATCCAAATATTATGCTTATTTAATGTATAACTAACTAACTCTCTAGCCTTCTTAAACCCGAATGTTCATGGCTGCAGCAACACATGCCTTTCATCTGTCCCTGTCCTGAGCAAGATCTATATACTCCTTTCCTTCCCTACCAATTTCCTTTAGGTCCATCTCTACATTATCCCTCCATCTTTGTTTTGGTCTTCCTATTGATCTTTTACCATCAGGTTTCCCAACAAGAATCCTGTATACTCTTCTTTCCTCTCCCATTCGTACCACATGATTACACACCTAAGTCTTCTTGATTTAATCATTCTAATAATATCTGGACATGAATACAAATTATGTACTTCTAATTTATGTAACCTTCTCCACTCATTTGTCTCCTCATCTGTTTTAGGCCCAAATATTTTCCTAAGGATTTTATTTTCAAATAGTCTCAATTTATGTTCCTTTTTCAATCTAAGGGACCAGGTTTATTTACTGTATTTAACTTTTATTTTTTGTAATTAACAAAAATTAAAAGCTCATACTGTAGTTATTATATCTTTTTCTATCAGCTTATTTTGAAATTAATATTATTAGTTATAGTCTTTGATTTATAACTATATTGCTTTTTATCAATTTATCTAAGAGTACACGCAGACAAACACATGTGTACACACGTTTATGTAAATAGATATGCCTTTTTTCAATATTTTAGTATGAAGATTGCATTTTAGCTATTTAAGCAAGGGTAGGAAAGGAAGGATTTCTGAGAATTTGTTGCAGGATTTTGTTGTCCAAGTATAGATGAGAACTGAGCTGGGAGACTGTTTTGAACATTTTCATGATAGTTTGCATGTGAACCGTATGCAAATTCAGCACTATTGACTGTGCATGCTTCTAAGTTTTGCTGTTATTTTACATCAAGTCTGTGAGACTGTAGTCAGTTTTCCCTTTTCAAGTAGTTTTTATTGATTGTATTTGTATATGTTTTGGGGACTTAGCAGTTTTATGTTATGAGGCAGTTTGTTGTAGAATATTTTTACCGGATTGTTTTGAGATATTGAGTGTCTGCTGTTTTACTTGTAATTATTTTTCTTTTTGTGTTGTGTATTTGACTATATTTTGTCCAAGTTCGTAGTATTTAGAATAATTGTTATTGACTTGTAGATGTAGGGAGTAATAATCCTTTGCAAGATGCTCTATACTTTAGTCTGAACATTATTCTTAGTGTTCACTTTTGAAGCCTTAGTATTCTGGTAGTATTACTAATGTAGAGGTAAATTAGGCTGAAATGTAGGCATTTTTCTGATACATTATACTCACTTAGTTGTTTCAGCAGGTAGAAGTTGCATGATGGTTTACTGCTGATGATGTTAATTTGCTCTTCTTATGTACTACGTATGATGTAGCTTACTTGAGTAACTGGAATTTTCTACTGAAAAAAGGATTGCTTGTCTATTTTATTTCTATGTTGTTGAGTTTGTCCATAAGCAAGCCATGTTTTTACTCTATTCTATGCCTTGGAAGAATCTAGATATATTGTGTTTGCAGTTTTATGTTTCTCTAAGGTTTCAGCTATGTAGTTTTTTAAACTGTGCTATGGCTTAACTATTGATTTCTTTTTCTGGATGCCATGTTGGTTCTGTGTATTCCTTTTGCTGCTTGAATTTGACTTAGGTTGTTTGCTTTTTTTCTTAGATTTTTATATGTTCACTATATTTTATTTTTTTTGAATTTTAATTATTTTAATTTTACATTAACTAACATATTTTACTTTAACAACAAAATAATTTACTCTAGTAAAAAAAAAACCTCTACTAACAAAAATGTACTATTAGAACTTTTAATTTTAGAGAATTGTATTTTTAAAGCTTTAACTTTGAAAAATTGATGTTTAATTACTTTAATTTTACATTAAGTAACAAATTTTACATTAACAACAAAATAATTTGCCCTAGTATAAAAACTTCTGCTAACAAAAATATACTATTATAACTTTTGATTTTAGAAAATTGTATTTTTAAAATTTTAACTTTGAAAAATTGAATTTTAACACACTTTGACTTTAACAATGTACTTTGATTTTTTTATGTAAAAGAATATTAAAAAATAAAAAATACTGAACATATAAAGATCTAAGAAAAAAAGCAAACAACCTAAGTCAAATTCAAGCAGCAAAAGGAATACACAGAACCAACATGGCATCCAGAAAAAGAAATCAATAGTTAAGCCATAGCACAGTTTAAAAAACTACATAGCTGAAACCTTAGAAAAACATAAAACTGCAAACACAATATATCTAGATTCTTCCAAGGCATAGAATAGAGTAAAAACATGGCTTGCTTATGGACAAACTCAACAACATAGAAATAAAATAGACAAGCAATCCTTTTTTCAGTAGAAAATTCCAGTTACTCAAGTAAGCTACATCATACGTAGTACATAAGAAGAGCAAATTAACATCATCAGCAGTAAACCATCATGCAACTTCTACCTGCTGAAACAACTAAGTGAGTATAATGTATCAGAAAAATGCCTACATTTCAGCCTAATTTACCTCTACATTAGTAATACTACCAGAATACTAAGGCTTCAAAAGTGAACACTAAGAATAATGTTCAGACTAAAGTATAGAGCATCTTGCAAAGGATTATTACTCCCTACATCTACAAGTCAATAACAATTATTCTAAATACTACGAACTTGGACAAAATATAGTCAAATACACAACACAAGAAGGAAAATAATTACAAGTAAAACAGCAGACACTCAATATCTCAAAACAATCCGGTAAAAATATTCTACAACAAACTGCCTCATAACATAAAACTGCTAAGTCCCCAAAACATATACAAATACAATCAATAAAAACTACTTGAAAAGGGAAAACTGACTACAGTCTCACAGACTTGATGTAAAATAACAGCAAAACTTAGAAGCATGCACAGTCAATAGTGCTGAATTTGCATACGGTTCACATGCAAACTATCATGAAAATGTTCAAAACAGTCTCCCAGCTCAGTTCTCATCTATACTTGGACAACAAAATCCTGCAACAAATTCTCAGAAATCCTTCCTTTCCTACCCTTGCTTAAATAGCTAAAGTGCAATCTTCATACTAAAATATTGAAAAAAGGCATATCTATTTACATAAACGTGTGTACACATGTGTTTGTCTGCGTGTACTCTTAGATAAATTGATAAAAAGCAATATAGTTATAAATCAAAGACTATAACTAATAATATTAATTTCAAAATAAGCTGATAGAAAAAGATATAATAACTACAGTATGAGCTTTTAATTTTTGTTAATTACAAAAAATAAAAGTTAAATACAGTAAATAAACCTGGTCCCTTAGATTGAAAAAGGAACATAAATTGAGACTATTTGAAAATAAGATCCTTAGGAAAATATTTGGGCCTAAAACAGATGAGGAGACAAATGAGTGGAGAAGGTTACATAAATTAGAAGTACATAATTTGTATTCATGTCCAGATATTATTAGAATGATTAAATCAAGAAGACTTAGGTGTGTAATCATGTGGTACGAATGGGAGAGGAAAGAAGAGTATACAGGATTCTTGTTGGGAAACCTGATGGTAAAAGATCAATAGGAAGACCAAAACAAAGATGGAGGGATAATGTAGAGATGGACCTAAAGGAAATTGGTAGGGAAGGAAAGGAGTATATAGATCTTGCTCAGGACAGGGACAGATGAAAGGCATGTGTTGCTGCAGCCATGAACATTCGGGTTTAAGAAGGCTAGAGAGTTAGTTAGTTATACATTAAATAAGCATAATATTTGGATTGTAAGTAGAGAATATAACAAATGTACAATGCATTTTGCGAAAACTGTCAACTTTGCATTATAAGCAGAAAATTAAACCAGTTTGCCCTAGAAATACATTTTAAGAATAGCCCAAAATAGCATGCGTAATAGAAAATTAAGAAAACTGATGCATAAAAGTACTGACTACTGCTGAATGAATCAATTACTGTAAAATATTATTCTCTGATTCAAGTAATTTAACTGTAAACATTATATTTTGTGTGTAAAATATAATTGTAAGTTGAACTGATAAGTACAAATATTAACTTTATACGCCTTCATACACTCTAAATAACATAACTTTGATATATAAATTAGTAACAATTTGTTAAAATTAAGTTAAACTGTAGAATTGTTTTCTTAAATAAATATAAAAATACTAAACAAATAATTCCTTCTTTTCCTATTTAAAGGATGCCAAACAGTGTAAACCAGTTGTTAGTGGCTAAATAACATAACATTTGAAGGCAGTAACAATATTTTTTAAAAATACTGTTTTTTACCTAACTTTGTGAATTAAATACTAGTACATTTTGTCAAATTATAAATAAAATATACCTATTTGTACTAAAGTGAAGAAAATGTTACTAAAACTTGGCTAGTACAGTAAATCTGAGAGTTTTAGCTTTATTTGTCCGTAACTGGATATAATTGTAACTTGTTAATCTCGCCAAACAAAATCTTTACCTCAGTTTTGGAAGCTAGCTGAACTTTAGCGTTTCGAATTACATATAGTGAAGGCCTCTATAGTGGAAAAATACACCCAGTCTGTAAAAATTTGGAAATGTTGTCTCCTTCTCTGTCGAACCAGACCAAAAGTGTTCTCAAATGTTTCAATATATTTCTTAACATGACTAATTTTTCAAGAAAACAATACCTTGTGCCCAGATATCTTAGTTGGTATAGCGTTAGGCTTTTAACCTATCTGTCCAGGGTTCGAGTCCCTGTCTGGGCGATTACAATTTTTAAATTTTGTCATCGGATCTTGTGCAGAATGGATATAAAATATGTTTACAGTCTAACAGATTATTATTTATCTTAAAATTTTGCAAATAAGCTTTTGAGTTTCTCAAATATCAGCATCTTTAGCTAACAGTACAGCATAACCAGTATTATTATGATAGAAAAATTCTGGTGGTAGAAACTACACCTACTGTAATATCTCTGTGGTATTAACTTACATGCAGCCCATAACTTTTGGGACTGTTTCTCCTCCGTTACATTTCCTCGCCATTTACCCTTAGCGTCGCGATTAGCCTCAGAAGCAAAAACAGCAAAATCTTATATTTGTTCTTTTTATATCTCTGAAACCACCTATACTATAGAACTACATTTAATAAATTTTGCAGTCTTCCTGTTTGATCTGTTAAATAATCCAATCAATGAAAATATAGTTGCATAGAAAAATCTGTTTTTCAGATACTTTAATCGGGTAATCTGCTTTTGCGTATTTCCTCAGAAATATACACAATCATAGTTCTTTATAAATTTAGCACCTGATATAGAATAAGTCGAAGTCTAGTTAGAGTTGGTCTGTAAGTGCTTCTGGTACAAATAGTTACCTGAAAAAGCAAATATTGGGTGTATAAAAGATAGCATTCTCGTGAAACAGTAAAAATCAAGCTCATTTCCTCGTAATATTAGCTGTAAGTGCTTCTTGCAGATTAACAAAGATCTGGCGTGTGGTCCTACGTCACCTATAATCCTTTGTAAGGTTCATGTTGTCCTATAAATTGTCGCTATACATACTAAGTCCCTAGTTACACCCTAAGCTTTTAGTTTCAATCAGAGAATTTCAGTGTTCAGATAGTGATTGTAGCCTCGTATAATAAACCAAATGGAAATAACCCAAATGTTGATGCACCCAAAAAACCCAGTAATACTTCTAAAATACCTTGAAAAAGGCTATAAGGCTAAATTATTCTTCTAGCATAGAAAAAAAATTAGCAAATGAACCTATGGTCCATATAGTCAGTCGTCTGTGAACTTCGTCTTGTCCTGTGAATTGTCAATATATTGATAAATGGTTATATTTTTTAAAAATAAAAGGAACAATGTTCGTAAGCGTCCAGTTATGGACCCATCGGGAAAGGGATTTCAGTCTTTATAGACACACAATAATTTTCGTTACACTAAAAATTTGGCTTCGTATAAAAGCAAATAGTTGAAATGATAAACATTTCGTGTACTTTATCCAGTAAGCCTTAGCTAGAAATACAATAACAGCGTTACAGACATAAAAATTAAGCAAGCTTTGATATTCTAGTAGCACATAATAAATATAAAATATCCTTTAAAATACTCTGACAAATAGTTGTGGGTTATCTGAAATGAAAATTTTCAAGCCCTCTCTCCTGCATAAATAGGCTCTAGAATTCACTAAGCCTCAAAATAATATTGGGTACATAAAATAAAAAGCAGATGGAGAGTGATGCTGATCGCATCATCTCCAAACAGCAAAAACAAAAGTATATGGATGGAGCCCTACCTGATATATTTTGGAAACTTTACCTAGTATAAAAGTAACAAAATACTCAGCAAACTCTAAAATAAAGAAACTTTCCTACGTAGCAGGCGTAACCGGACCTAAATAAATACATATAGAAATACAGAACCAAAAATAGCATAGTGGAAATCAGTAAACCCTAATAATAATAATAATAATAATAATAATAATAATAATATATTCTGTGGCTTACATTTTAGCTAAAAGTACTTTTTTTTAGTGTTTTTGAAAAAATTTAAATAAATACTAAACTCTAAGTTAAAAATTTGTAAATGTATACAAAACAAAATAAATAAAAATTAATACGTACCCTGCAAAAAATCAGTAAAAAAGTTGAAAACATCTCTTTGTGCATCCAAAATATAATAACAAATCCTTCCTGACTAGATTAAATTGTGTTATTTGAGTAATATTAAGCCTAAACTTGTAAAATAAACGGGTAAAACTTGACGAAACACACTTCATGTGTACAAAATATAATTCAAAACACATTTAAATTGTGTTATTTGAGTAAACTTGGAGAATAATCCTGTAAACTTGGAAATCTCTCTCTCTCTCTCTCTCTCTCTCTCTCTCTCCCTCTCTCTCTCTCTCTCTCTCTGTGTGTGTGTGTGTGTGTGTGTGTGTGTGTGTGTGTGGATGTGTGGATGTGTGTGTGTGTGAGAGAGTGCGTGTGTGTCCAAAATGTAATAAAAACACGTTCAAATCGTGTTATTTGAGTAAATATTAGGCTAAACTTGTAAAATAAACAAATAAAAGTTGAGAACACACACTCTGTGTGTCGAAAATGTAACTAAAAGTCTTTCTTGAACAGATTGAATTGTGTTATTTTGGTAATAATAAGCCTAAACTTGTGAAATAAACAGATAGAAATTGAGATCACACACTCTGTGTGTCGAAAATATAACTAAAAGTCTTTCCTGAACAGATTGAATTGTGTTATTTTGGTAAAAAAATAGGCATAAACTTGTAAATAATAAATTAAAAGTTGAAAAAATCTCTTTGTAAATACAAAATTTAATAAAAAATGTTGCCTGAATAGTACAAATAGTGTTATTTTGGTAAAAATTAACATAAAGTTGTAAAATAATAAGTTAAAAGTTGAAAAAATGTCTTTGTGAGTCCAAAATTTAATAAAAAATGTTGGTGATTAGTACAAATAGTGTTATTTTGGTAAAAAATTAATATAAAGTTGTAAAATAATAAGTTAAACGTTGAAAAAAAAAATGTCTTTGTGAGTCCAAAATTTAATAAAAGTGTTGCCTGAATAGTACAAATAGTGTTATTTTGGTAAAAAATTAACTTAAAGTTGTAAAATAATAAGTTAAAAGTTGAAAAATGTCTTTGTGAGTCCAAAATTTAATAAAAAATGTTGGTGATTAGTACAAATAGTGTTATTTTGGTAAAAAATTAATATAAAGTTGTAAAATAATAAGTTAAACGTTGAAAAAAAATGTCTTTGTGAGTCCAAAATTTAATAAAAGTGTTGCCTGAATAGTACAAATAGTGTTATTTTGGTAAAAATAAGGATAAGCTGTGAAAATGTTTGACATAAAGTCAAAGTTTGGTAAAAAATAAACTCAAAATTAAGTTAAATAGCACACAGTAACATACATTTACTACCTAAATCAATAATCAAAGGGTCCTAGGTTCATTACCCCGTGATAAAAGCAAATGGTGAAAACTGTAGGCCCCGTCCCTAATAGCTCTCCCTTCTTCATAGTACAGATAAAAAAAACCTGCGCTAAAGCGTCCTGTGCCTTGGAGGCAAACCTGAGCGGAATATTAATTGGCGGCGGAAACCGCATAGCTTCAGAGATTTGACCCTTGCTGCACATTCTCAGACATCCTTTGTTGTCTGGTTGAATACCTCCCCTGCCCTACAGTATTGCATAGCTTTCCCCTGTTCTTGCGTACTGGTTAACCTTGAAAAAAATGGTTCTGAAAATCTACCGACGCGTTCTCTGATTGGTCAATCAGGTTCTTCCTTTGTCCTGACGTTGTGACGTCATTTGACCTTGAGCGCGCTTCCCCAAAATTCCTTTCTCCTATACCTGCGCTGAATATTAATTCATTCTCTCTGTCTGGCATCACCGCCGAGTCGAGATTCTGACACAGTATTCTGTCTAGCGTCTGAGATCATCGTGTTTCATACCATAATAACATACATTATTACATAGTACTAATTAATAATATTACATATCGTGGGTTCGAGTACCGGGACCGTCCCCAATCGTAATTGGACCTGTACCTACAGCCATTACCACCGTTCATAGCGGTTCATAAACCATAGAAAACTTATTTTCAATACTATAAACATTAATATTAACATTTTATACATTACATACTTTGCAGTAATGAATATAAAACCATATGCATAACATTTCGTACCTCTAATTACCTTCTATATACATATTTTTCATAAAATAAATAAATATATATTCATAAAAAGTTATAAACATGCAAATACATAAATGTAAAGTACTCTAAGTACTTGCTAATGAATTCTAAGTACATGCGAATTAATTAAAACCCGTGCAAATTAGTTCTAAGTACGTGCAAATAAAGGACCACCCACGAAGAAAACAGGCCTTGGCGCACATCAATACTACTGCTAATATTCCCTGCTGAACCGGAATTGAATTGATTTAATTCCTGACCCTTTAACAACACTGGTTGAAATTCATTTTTTTACAAACAACCATATTTTTAACGGCTATTTCACATTAATCCCATACGATATACTGAGTTATTTTTCGCAATGTTCCAATGAAAGGTAAGAGATTTTGGCTATTCCTTTTTCTTCCTTGATGTTAAGTAGATCATATTCGTCACGCGCCTATAACGTTACTAGCTAACATTTGTGAATTGTTCTTTCCTTGTAACGTTAACATCTACCATACTGAATTTATTTACGTTCCTTATGCAGATGGTATGTACCAACTGCATTTTGTTCCGTTCCGCTACAGTGGTTTACATGTTGCTACATTCCTATGTAACGTTAATTAACATTTGGCCTTTCACTTCATTCCGTTACGGAGGATTGCATTCATTACGTTCCTATGTACCGTTATTTACTACCATGTTGCATTTCGTTACGTTTTTGTAACGCTAGTATATACCATATTGCATTTCGTTACTACTTTCCTTGTAACGGTAGTATATACCATATTGCATATTACGTTATGTTCCAATGTGCTCATTTCGTTCCGTTCCTTTATAACGTTAATATCTACCATAATACATTTTGTTACGTTCTCTGTAACGTCAGTATATAACATATTGCATTTCGTTACGTTACATGGGTACCAGCAGCTGAACCATACTCTTCCTCCTACAAAATGGAACGTACCGTGTAACGCAAATTGGGTACGTTACGACTCCCTGGTTGTAAATCTAAGACTCTTTTATTTATTTTTACTTTTATTTTAATAACTGATAAAAATGTCCGAAATGGACATGTTTGCGTTGATGTAGATTTTGCCTCATTTCCAGTAAGTGCTAGTATAATTCAACCTCGATTTGCATCAATAATTCACATAAATAACGTTGATTTTAATGACGGGCAAGCACGGGACATTTGTCGGCAATGAGGATGCAGATGACAGAGGGTTAACAAAACACTCATAAAATGAAATCTTCTGTATGTAGCACATAATTAAGATTATTTATGCAGTATGTTTCACAAATCACTCTGGGATTTTGAAGTTTGCTGCGTAATAGCTCACTCACATACACAAGTGTCAAGGAGTGAGGGAAATGTTCAAGGCTATTTTGTGTGGATGCCATAGGTTTGTCAGCCATTTCTCCGCGTGCCCTGCAATTTGCTATATCACTCAACCTATGGTCGGTAACGCAACCTTACTCTATGTGACTTTTTACATGTGCTTGTGTTTATATAAATATATTGTGTTTACATGCATCTCTAACCAAAAGATTTACCAGAGCATTGACAAAGAATAATGGATGCAGTTGCTACCAACGGCACTGTATGGCAGGAGCTAGATTGAACGACCGACGTCTGTCAAGTCACCAAGGAAGGGCATATCAAATATTTATAAGGTGGGTTAAAAACTTCTGATATTTACTCTATTCACGGACATGCTTCCTAACCCTTGGGTGAGTTGACCCATGAGCTACCGCTTCGGAAAGCCCAAAGGGACTTATGAAATGCCCTGTAGATATGCAATTTGTCAAACTGATTCATTGAATTGATTTATTTTACTTCATTTTTCTGCCACTTTTGGCTAATCGCGAATATGCGAATGGTGATAAGATGGAAACAATGAAAGTACAATTACAAACATTTATGGATAACACAACACAAACCCCACAGAGGAATCAGATGTCAAAGACTTGATAAAGTGTAAATCACCAAGCCTGAGACCTTATGTAAACAAACCGTCTCACCGATTCGATGTATCACTGAACACGGAGACCTTTCCGCATGCATAGAACTCGCCAAGTTAAAAGTGGCACTACTTCCTTGCTGTTCACATGATTATTTTTAGAAAATAACCAATGTCATAAAATAGCATTATGTACACAAATATCTAAGCTCATTGAAAGTTACAATGCATATTACTACAAAATGTTCACACTTACCTTGCCTTGCCATGTCACCAAGTTATTTTACGAAGTGCACTATATTTGGCGGAACAAAAATCGTTATTATGATGCTTGTCAAAGTTTCCAACTGCAATAAATTTACAAACTTTATTTGTTTTGTTTTGATCATCATCATCAATATATTTATTGGACTTACAGCATTGAATATGGCTGTTTATTCCCATTATATATTTTATTTACATAAGATACAATTTACATAAAATCTACAAATACACTCCTATCTATATCAAATCTTAGAAATATACATTACCATGTTATATAATTTTGTCTAAAAAAAATGCAAGTAAAATATATTCAATTCGCATGCAAGAAAGAAGCCAAATTTATGGGAAATGATTACTGGTGCAGAGAGTTAACCATAAAGGTGAAGCAATAAGTACAAAAGAAAGAGCATTGGGTTTAAAGTAAGATGTCATTTGCGGCAGCGTATCCCATACTACAAATTGGCTGTTGTTTTACCTCACGTAATGAATCCTGTAACAACGTTGGATTTTCGAGTGGATTATTTTACTTCTATGAGTTTGCAATGCTTTCTGCATGCACGTGGTTTTGTTTACAGAAGGTCTCAGGGTTTGTGATTTGAACTTCAGTCACAGCTTCAGTCTCCAAAATGCAGTTCAGGGTGTACTACATGGAAGGGAGGTTGGCATTTGAGTGTCTTTGTAAAGGGCCACTCCTTTCACTCCAAATTGGTCAATGTTGAAAATTTTATTTCTCATATAGTCTACAGTTGTTACAAGCATAAAAACACAGTTTCTTGTAGTGACGTTTCAGGAAAACACATGCTTTGCTTGCCTTTCTCCCTTCCCTTCAAAAAAATGTATTAATGTTTGTAACAACCGTAGACTACAAGAGAAATAATTCTACAATGCAAGCAATGCCTACATACGAGAAAAATTGTTGAAAATTTTAACAGTAAACTAATACCCTGATATGACACAATTGATTCATGAAGTCAGTTCAGATCATTTTTAAAAATCCCATCCATGATGCCTGTAATTCACATAAAATTCATATAATTATGTGACAACATAGCTAACAATTACATAGACAGAAAAGAATTTTCCAGTCCCATTGGCCAATAGTACAAACATTAACTATACCAGCACATATAACAGTAGTTAATTAAAATTAAAAAATATATAAGCAAATACACACCTCAGGCTGGGATGAGAATTTTCAGAGTCCGGGGCCCTGTCCTCTTCTGATTTGATGTCATCGGAGTCAGCTCCGCTTCCTGTTCCCTTCTGCCGTTCCTCCCGTTCCTTCTTCAGGAGTTCATACTGGCGCTCCACCATGCATTGGAATGTGTCATCGTCCACTGCACGCTTGCAATGCTGGTTTAGAAATTAAAAATAAGTAACTGCAAAATACTTGTCAAGACACTGAAAGCAACGAGACCATAAAATAAATAAAATTAAGGCTGAGCCGTGAGTCTGCAAAAATGAAGCGTGACACTTTCAAGGAATCTAATTATCCAGGAAATTATGCACAATTTGAAGTTTCCATTGAATTTGTACCAATATTATGTGAAAAACTCTATTTTATGACTACATCAGTTTCTATCTTATACCAGGTGTAGAAGTATGAAACCGGAATTTGTTTGCAAGAAGTAAACGGCTGGTGTTTGCAACTGAGAAACAATAAAAAAAGGTAAAGTGCTCCCCTGTGCATAGCACCACGCCATGAAGGCGTATAGGGGGTGTGGGGGTAACGCCCCACACTGAGAAACAATATTTTATTCAAAGTAAGCTCAATTGCTAGTTACACATTTCTCCCACCTTTCCGGCAGGTTATGAATGCCACGCCAAAAAAAAACGTTCTTCTTTTGAAGCGAACCAGTCCGCGAGCCATGTTCGTACATCTTCATACGAATTGAAGCGCTGTTCTGCAAGAGCGTGTCCCAGTGAGGCAAATAGATGATAATCTGAAGGAGCCAAGTCGGGAGAATACGCCGCATGCCCTAGTATCTCCCATTTGAACGCCTCGATTGTTTCTCGGATCCGTTTTGCTGTGTGTGGTGAGGCGTTTGTCATGGAGCAGGATGCCCTTGTGTTGCCTTGCTTCATATTCCGGCCGTTTGTCACGTAATGCTCGATGTAAATTGATCATTTGCTGTTGGTAGCGATCTGCGTTAACGGTTTCACCGGGTTTTAGCTTGCAATTCGTTGTCTTCGAACTTTTTCGGAGGTTTCCCACGTTCCTCGTTTCGCAAGTCAAAATCGCTACTTTTGAATTTCTTGAACCACTCGAAACACTGTGTTTTCCCGAGAGCATGTTCGCCGGAAGCTTCGACGAGCATTCGATGCGATTCTGCGGCGGTTTTCTTCAAATGATAACAGAACGCCAATGCTGTCCGCAAATCGTAGTTCGTAGGCACAAAACTCGACATGTTCCGGGTGTGCAACACCTTCCTCTGTCTGACACTCGGGTTACTATGTTCCGATATAACGTCCTCGGGAGTGGCGGGCAGCAGCTGGCGCTGCTTACGCGATCTTCCGCGCCCTCCACTGCCGGCTAGCACCATCTATCGGCCAATTCCGGTTTCATACTTCTACACCTGGTATTATCATGTAATTTCTTAATATTCTAAAGTAAAACTCTGGTAAATTGATGCTTATACAGGTTGGGCCATATTGATGGGACACATTTCAAATGCATATGTGGAGCATGTAGAAAGCAACATTTATTACCAAATATATGGAAAACACTGCCAAAGGACGGGAGTTTTGCACTGTGTTCAGTGTTTGAAGATTACATCCCTGAGATGGACACAACCTTGACAAGAACATTCTTTGGCTCTTAACAGTCATGTTTTAGCATAGTTTTGTGCAGGGTTTTGGCTGGGATGGCCGCTATCTCCCTTCGGATGTTGTCCTTCAGTTCATTGATGGTAGTGGGGTTTGTAATGTACACCTTGTCCTTTAGGTAACCCCACAGGAAGTAGTCCGGTGGAGTTAGATCCGGGGATCTGGATGCCCAATTGACTTCACCAAATCTCAAGATGAGCCATCCCAGGAAGTGTCGTCGAAGGGTTGTCATTGACACTACTGCTGTATGAATAGTGGCACCATCCTGCTGCGGCCACATGTCTCTTAGGCCAAGCCGTCTCATTTCGGGTGTGAAGAATGTTTTCATAGGCACTTAATCTGCTGTCTTTCACGGCACTTCACATCATGTTTTCACGCTACAATTTCAAAATTTGAATTGTGCAAAGCCTTTCCAGAAATCTCAGGGAGGGCAAGTGCCCTGCCCCCTAAATGACAAGTTGTACACCAGAAGGCCCACTACCATCAATGAACTGAAGGACAACATCCGAAGGGAGATAGCGGCCATCCCAGCGAAACCCTGCACAAAACTATGCTGAACATGACTGTTAGAGCCAAAGAATGTTCTCGTCAAGGTTGTGTCCATCTCAGGGATGTAATCTTCAAACACTGAACACAGTGCAAAACTCCCGTCCTTTGGCAGTGTTTTCCATATATTTGGTAATAAAATGTTGCTTCCTACATGCTCCACATATGCATTTGAAATGTGTCCCATCAATATGGCCCACCCTGTATATGCAGTGAAACACTCACTCACTAATATTAACGAATATTTTGAAACATTTCAATTTTCAAACACTGGTATGAGTTCAGCTCTAATAAAAATACAAGGGTTATTTTTTAAGTAAGGTCCGTTTTGCAATAAAAATGAAGTAAGTAAATGTTTTTCAAAGAAACATTTATTTTCTGAATTTACATACACTTCTCTATTTTTCTACATAATTTCCTTGCCGGTTTAAACATTTATCGTAACGAACTACGAGTTTTTGGATACCCTCCTCATAGAACTCTGCCGCCTGTGATGATAGCTAATTACTCATGGTCGTTTTCACTTCTTCATCAGTGTCTAAACGCTTGCCACCCAGGAAGGTCTTCAGATGGCAGACGAGGTGGTAGTCGCTAGATGCAAGGTCTGGAATGTGTGGCAGATGATCGAATAGCGAAAAGATTTGATTAGATCTTGAGTTTGAGCCGCAGCATGTGACCCTGGAGTGTCATGAATCAGTACGACACCGGCTGACAACATTCCACGCCCTTTGATCTGAGTGGGAGGTATTCGATCATCTGCCATACAGTCCAGACCTTGCACCTAGCGACTACCACCTCTTCCGCCATCTGAAGTCCTTCCTGGGCGGCAAGTGTTTAGACACGGCTGAAGAAGTGAAAACGACCGTGAGTAACTGGCTATCATCACAGGCGGCAGAGTTCTATGAGAGTATACAAAAACTCTTAGTTTGTTACAATAAATGTTTAAACTTGCAAGGAAATTATATAGAAAAATAGAGAAGTGTATGTAAATTCAGAAAGTAAATGTGTTTTTTTTAAACAATTACTTACTTCGTTTTTATTGCAAAAAATAACCCTCATACATTTGTTTATGGATAAGAAACAATAAAGTTCTTAGTCCTACCTGAATTATAATCCGTAAAGAACTGTACGAAAATACTGGCCTTTTATCTTAGTGTTTTGTTTCTGTTTGCTTAATGCAATGCAACTAAGACTATGTAAGGTATGCTATCACATTTGAAGCAAGGTAAAGTTCTTGCCTACTGTTCATGTTTCCAGAGGGAGGGGGAGAGAGATAGAAAGAGGGGGAGAGAGACATACGCGAGAGACATGGGTCTTGGAGGGGGGGCTCGAGCTGCCCCCCCCCCAATGTTATCGATGTGAGGCCAGAGCCCAAGAGGATGTAATGTATTATTTTGCTTCTCTTGTAAAGTTTACTCTGAATTGTGCCACATGAACTTAACTTTAAATACACATTTGAAATGTTCTACACCAACAACTTTGGGGGGTTGAGACCACTAAACCATCAACTTTGGGGGGGGGGGGGGGTAATGGCCAGAGACACAACTTATTACTATATACTAAGTATATAATTATGAGTATTGTTAACATTTTTACTAAAAAGAGTTTCAAAATAAGATGTTCATGAACTAGGAGAGTGGATGGGACGTTTAGGCTATAAATGGCTCTCACATGACATTCAGAACGAGATGATTGATATATTAGGGAGATCTCTTTTGCGCTCCGTGGTAGCAGATATCAAAAGTCGGGAATATTTTGCTATTATGGTTGACTTGTGACATATCCATCCGTGAACAATTGACATTTTGCATTCGAACTGTAAATGAAAATTTTAATATTTTTGAGGAATTCATGGGCTTTTACGAGATTCCGAACACTGAGGCCAAAACTTAAAAAAATGTATGGAGGGAGGGAGTCATTCATTAATTTATTTCAGTGATCAGAGCCCCCTCCCCAATAATTTTGACAAGTCGGCGCCCCTGGAGAGAGATAATAGTGGAAGCAAATATGATGAGGCAAAAGATTAAACACAAAAGACAATTAAATAGCTAGATAAATATGCCTGCAACCTTCCCTAAGATCAAATTCCGGAATTCAGTTGGACAGAATGACAAGAGGGCCAACAAGGGTTTCAACACTGCAACCCCGTGAACCAGCTCAGTGCTAGTGTTTACCTTTTTGAGTTCGTCTTGAAATGTCTCGCTCGCCTCCAGAAATTTTCTCTTCTTGGCTTCAAATTTTTCTTCAATCTGCTGAAGCTCAGCTTCAAGTTTTTTCTGTGCAAATGGAAAAAAGACCTGATTACGCACTGAACAAAGCAACACAAAAAATGACATCAATATGAAAATCTTACATATACAAATACGTTTCCTGTTCATGACTCAGTAACTTCACCCACCCTAAGAGGTCTCACATTTATGACAGCAGCTAGTCAAAAATACTCGCATATCCGACAAACCAACTTTAACAGGGACAAATTCGAACTTTAAACCTACCAAGTAAATTATCCCGAACATTACTTGTTAGGGTTTTATGTAAATAAAATATTTTTTTCAGATTAAAAACCTCAATACCTATTTTTGTTTAGGAGGTACATTTGAAAGTCATTCTGTAAATATGTTAGAATCTCCAAATTCTGGGTTGGTATGAAACTGAGAAAAGAATAGGTAGGGGAAAGTGGGGGAATCGTGCGCGGCGGGGAATCGTGCGCACCACGTTTCCGAAGGTTCGAGCCAGAGAATGAGCTTTCGATTCATGCTATAACCTAGCGGGCGTCTCAGGAAATACTACTACATTGGGCTTTTCGCGCCAGTTGTATTGTGTTGTGTGTAGCGAGTGGATGTTTGTTTTTGTGTCCATTGTTGTTATTTTGCTGTTGACGAAAATAAGGAGGTATGTCTTAAATTTTTACTCTAGTGTTTTGAACTATGCTTGTTTCGATAGTGCATGATCATGTCTATACACGTGTCTACTTGTTACGAGATTAACGTTTTTATATTTTTTTCTAGAAAGTAAATTTTTTGTAAGGTTGGTGTGGGGCAATGGTGCGCTTCGGAGAAAGGGTGCGCACGATTCCCCCGTATATGTAATTGAATGCGCACAATTTCCCCAAACGACATTAAAGGTGAAACAAGTAGTAATACCCAGGTTTTTATTTTGTTCACAGATGCCACGAAATTACAACAGAAAAACTGAGAAGAACTCCTACTCTCAGGGTAATCTGAAAAACGCTCTGGACGCTATCAAAAATGAAGGAAGAAAAATAAGGGAAGTTGGCAGATGGTTCAACATACCTGAGTCTACTTTACGGAAAAAGCTTGTAGAAAATCGTGATCTGCCTACTCCAACCCGGCTTGGAAGAAAATCAACGTTTTCTGTTGAAGTGGAAAGTGAATTGAAGGACTATGTTCTGACACTGGCAAAGTTATTCTACGGGTTAACTCCGAAAGAATTAAGACGCATAGCATTTAGATATGCAGAAGATCACGAAATTGTACATTCTTTCAATATGGAACAGGCTCTAGCAGGTAAAGACTGGCTGTACGGATTTTTAAAACGAAATCCCGATGTAACTCTACGACAACCCGAAGGAACAAGCTTAAATAGAATTACTGCATTCAATGAAGAAGAAACGAAGCTATTTTTCTCAAATCTTCAGAAAGTTATGGATGAATATAAATTTGAGCCGAGGCAAATCTACAACATGGATGAGACAGGAATAACGGTCGTCCCAAAGAAGTGCCCGAAGATTTACGCTGCGAAAGGTATGAAGAGGATTGGTGCTGCTACTTCAGCAGAAAAAGGGCGCACAATAACTGGTGTTTTTGCTGTCAACGCTGCTGGATCTTATATTCCTCCAATGCTGATTTATCCGCGGAAACGTATGACACCTCAATTACAAAGAAATGGTCCTATCGGGTGTTCTTACAAGTGTTCGAAAAATGGTTGGACAAACGCAGAATTGTTCACTGAGTGGCTAGTTCACTTCCAGAAATCTGCAAAACCCGCAGCAAGTGACCCAGTGCTGCTTATTTTAGATAACCATGCAAGCCATATTTCAATCGAGAGTTATGAATTCTGCAGGAATAACCACATTCATATGGTATCTCTGCCACCGCACACATCACACCGGTTGCAGCCGCTCGACGTAACATTTTTCAGTCCATTGAAAAATGCATTGTACAGGGAATATGATCTTTATTTAACTACAACTGGCCATGAGAGGGTGACAGAATATGATTTGGCTGAACTCCTAAATCATGCTTTCATAAAAGTTGCAACAATGGAGAAAGCTGTTTCAGGTTTCCGCTCTACAGGAATATTTCCCTTTAATCCCGACAAGTTTCAGGATCATGATTTTGCTCCTGTTCAGGACGTTACACTTGTTATCGCTGAAGATTCTTCCTCTCCTAAAGGTTCGAACAAATCATGTGGCATTCCGAACAGTGCAGATAGAGACTTAGTGGAAGAAAACAAAGATTCTTCCTCTCCTAAAAGTTCGAACAAATCATGTGGCATTCCGAACAGTGCAGATGAAGACTTAGTGGAAGAAATCATCCATCCAAATCCTGATAATAATGTGCCTTCAACATCTGCTGCAGGGACAAACTCTTTCCTTTCCTTTGTCCCAATGGGATTACGTCAAGGAAAAGGGAATGATACCAAAACTGTAAAGAATTCTCGGCGAGCAAAACAACATTCAGAAATTTTGACCAGTACGCCCATTAAACGCAAGTTAGAAGAGGCCCAAAAGAAGAAACAAGAAGGAAGTAAGAAGAAGTTGGACAAAATAACGCGACACCATAAACTTCCGTGTGGAATGAAAAGCATCAAGAAGAAGCTGATAAGGAAAAGGCAACTTTCAGAGTCGTCTGAGTCAGACACCGAGGATCAAGAAATTGTTTTTGATGACGATGAATTGGATGACGTAGACTTAGAAAGCGGACAAGGCAGTGCTTTGATTGTACAAGACACTAATGAACGTTGCGGAATTTGTGGTGATTTTGGGAAAGACGGTGAATTATGGTATCGATGTGTTTATTGCTGTGAATGGAGCCATGCAGAGTGTACTGGTGTCGATACAGCCAACAATTACGTGTGTGATTTTTGTAATCGAAAATAACATCGTCTTCCCCATTAATTTTCTTTCAATTTTAAATATTGAAACAGCAATTCAATTGCCTTCTACAATTGTAAGGCAACCACTTTTAACACATTCAATTTATATGTTGTTAATCTGATATATAACTACATACATTTTTATTTGCTGAACTATTTATTAATGCGCACCATTGCCCTACCCTTGCGTATCATTACCCCATAGGTTGGGGAATTGTGCGCAAATGCAGGTTTGCATTACATGATGCATTACTCACGTACACACTGTTTTCTTTCAATTATAATTATTTCATTCAAAAGGAGAAAGAATGAAAAAGTATTAAGCTAAATTTCATATTTTCTCAAGCAAAACCTTTCCAAATATAATGAAAATTGCTTAGGTGCGCACAATTCCCCCACTTTCCCCTATAGTTTAACATGTGTTGAGCTAAGGCGCACATTTTATGAGAGCAGGCATCACGTTTGCTACTGTAATGTTAATTGTAAAGTGATATATGCAATCGCTGCTCTACTATATGTTAAATTTTGAGATATGAATAGACAAAGGTGCTTTCAACGGCAGTTCCAGGTTTTACTTTGTTGCACTTGATGCTAGAGTATGAAGCATTCCTGAAGTAATTGTTCGGGATTGCGATTAAGAGAGAATTCCGAACGAGTTGCAGTTCGCTTTTGTTGTAATAAGAAGTCATTGCTGTTTAACTTCATGGTCAGACTTTAGGGAATCAGATTAAGAAATCTGTATTTGTAAGCAATGCAATGCAACAAATTGGGTCCACTGTATTTATGTGAAGTTATTTTATATTTCAATATTCTATATTCTTATTTGCTTCATTTTCGAGTATAAACATGTTGTCACCTCTAAGAAATCTCTAGTATTCTAATTGTGATTTGAGTTTGACATAATTCTGGAAAATAATTTATAATATTAGTGTAATGTTTCTGATGTTCTCACCGCCTACTATGCTGTTCATTTTTTTTTCAATTAGAATTGTGGTTGTAATAGATTAAGTGGAATTTTGAAAATCAATTCTGGAAAATAAACGAGAAAAGAAATTTGAAACATATATCATAATATCTCAATAATCTTAAAACAAGCTCTTTGTTATTGTATCGAATGTTGGACTCTTTTGTAAAATATCTTTTTTTAATAATAACAAACTCTGCATTGATTACCCTGGGAAAAATTCAGGATTCTGTAACACACAGGAAAAATCATTTAGAGTTTGTGTGGGAATTGTGAAGTAGAAATTAGGATTGAAATAACAATATTCTAAAGCCTTGTATCTACGTGCAGTGGCATAGGAATATTTCTGATTTGTAGTGGTAGTGAAGCTAACAAAGCTCTATTTATTGTGCATGTCAGCTTCCATGTGTGTGTGTGTGTGTGTGTGTGTGTGTGTGTGTGTGTGTGCGCGCGCGCGCGCGCGCGCGCGCGTGCGTGCGTGTTTGTTTGTTTGTTTGTTTGTTTGTTTGTTTTTTATATTGTGTAGTAGTTGTGGTGTGTGTGTGTTTATATTGTGTTATAGTTGTGATGTGTTTGTGTGTGTCTTGTGTAGTAGTTGTGATGTGTTTGTGTGTGTCTTGTGTAGTAGTTATGCTGTCTAATGTGTTTGTGTTCGTCTGGTGTAGTAGTTGTGGTGTGTGTGTGTGTTTATATTGTGTTATAGTTGTGATGTGTTTGTGTGTGTCTTGTGTAGTAGTTGTGATGTGTTTGTGTGTGTCTTGTGTAGTAGTTATGCTGTCTAATGTGTTTGTGTTCGTCTGGTGTAGTAATTGTGCTGTCTAATATGTTTGTGTTTGTCTTGTGTAGTAGTTCCTCCATTCATATCGGGGGTTAGGCGTAGAGCTGACAACTCTGCACTGTAAAAAGACATGTCAAGAAACAGAAATATAAGGCCATGGATGTTCCCAAGGTAAAATATTCCGGAGGTAAAATAGTCCCCCGTTCGGATCTCCGGGTGGGGACTACTTTGGGAGGTCCCTGGACTAAGGATAAGATCTACGTTAGGAATAAGGATATTAAATTAGGCACCTGGAATGTTCTGAGCCTTTACCGGCCTGGGGCATTTCAGTGTACAGTTAATGAGATAGTGAAGTATAAATTAGATGTAGTAGCTGTCCAGGAAGTTAGGTGGCCAGGAGAAGGGAATTGTAAAACTAAAAATTATACTTTTTTCTATGGTGGTACTGAAAACCATAATTTTGGAACAGGGTTTTTCATAAATAATAGAATTATCTCGGCTCTTAAAACAGTAGAATTTATTAATGATAGGATATCATATGCAGTTTTACAGGGTAGGTGGTGTAAAATTATTTTAATAAACATACATGCACCAACGGAAGATAAAGATGATAATACTAAAGATGATTTTTATACAGAGTTAGAACAGGTCTTTGATAAATTTTCTCAGTATGATATGAAAATTCTGTTAGGTGACTGTAATGCACAGATTGGCAAAGAAGATACATTTAAACCCACGATTGGTAAAGAAAGTCTTCATGAATTAAGTAATGATAATGGTATTAGATTGATTACTTTTGCAACCTCAAAGAATTTAATTGTGAAAAGTACCACTTTTAAACATAAAGATATCCATAAATATACCTGGTCTTCTCCAGATGGTAAAACTCATAATCAGATAGATCATATTCTCATTGATAAGAGAAGGCATACTAGTATAATTGACGTTCGTACACATAGAGGTGCTGACTGTGCCAGTGACCATTATTTAGTAATTGCTAAATTAAGAGAAAGACTCTCAGTGATAAATCATAAGCAACAAAATCTAAAAGTTATAAAATTTGATACAGGAAAGTTTGCTGATGAAAGAATTAAGAAAGATTACCAAATTAAACTGTCAAATAGATTTGAGGTTTTGCAGGATTTAAATGATGATGAAAATATAAATGAAACAGACGTAAATAAGAATTGGGAGCACATACGTAATGCAATAGAATCAGCAGCTAAAGAAAGTATAGGATACCATAAACCGAGAAAAAGTAAGCCATGGTTTGATAATGAATGTCATAATCTAATAGAAATAAGAAATCAGGCTAGACTTAGGTGGTTAAATAACTCGGATGATACAAATCTAAGCAATTATAATATAATAAAGCGAGAAGTTAACCGCACGTTTAGAAGTAAAAAAGAGATTACTTGAAAAGTAAAATTAACGAAATTGAAACAAACAGCAAAAATAAAAATATCAGAGATTTATATAAAGGTGTAAATGAATTTAGAAAGGGGTGGCAACCTAAAGTAAACTTGATAAAAGATAAAGACGGTGATTTTCTAGCTGACCCAAGCGATATTCTAAATAGATGGAAGAACTACTTTAATGACCTTTTAAATGTCCATGTAGGAGATAAATCAGAAGTAAATGAAGTACACACAGCAGAACCTTTAGTTCCAGAACCTAACTTGACTGAAGTTAAAGATGCTATTAAAAGGCTTAAGAATAACAAAGCACCTGGCATTGATTTAATACCAGCTGAGTTATTTAAATATGGTGGAAATTCATTAATATGTCAAATTCATAAATTAATTTGTTTAATATGGAATAAAGAAGAAATCCCTCAACAGTGGAAAGAATCCATAATTGTTCCTGTGTTTAAAAAAGGTGATAAAATGAACTGCAATAATTACCGTGGAATTTCTCTACTCTCAACAACATACAAAATATTGTCAAACATTCTTTTAACAAGACTAACCCCACATGCTAATGAAATTATAGGTGATTATCAATGTGGATTTAAACGTAAAAGATCAACTACAGATCAAATTTTTCACATCAGACAGACACTTGAAAAAAAGTGGGAATATAATCAAAATGTCCATCAGGTATTCATTGATTTCAAAAAAGCATATGATTCGGTCAAAAGAGATAAATTATATAATATGTTAGTAGAGTTTGGAATACCTACGAAGCTTGTTAGTATGATAAAAATATGCACCAGTGAAACAGAAAGTAAAATTCGTGTGGGTAATAATATGTCTGACAAATTTATAATTCACGATGGGTTAAAACAAGGAGATGCATTATCTCCATTGCTCTTTAATTTTGCCTTAGAATATGCTGTAAGGAAGGTAAAAGAAACTAAAGAAGGACTAAAATTAAATGGTGTGACTCAGTTGTTAGCATATGCAGATGATGTAGACTTACTGGGGGATGATATAAATACGATTAAGAATAATGCTAAAATATTTTTCAAAACTGCTAAAGAGATAGGTTTGGAAGTTAACAAAGAGAAAACTAAATATATGGTTACAGGCCGAAACCAAGTGTTAGGTAATAATCAAAATCTAATTATTGATAACAACTCGTTTGAACCAGTTTCCAAATTCAAATACTTAGGAGTAATATTAACAAATGAAAATAATATTAAAGAGGAAATAAAAAGTAGGCTTAATTCAGGAAATTCATGTTACTTCTCTCTTCAAAACCTTTGTCTTCTCGTTTAATATCTAAGAAACTAAAAGTTAAAATATACAAAACAGTAATTTTGCCTGTAGTATTATATGGGTGTGCAACTTGGTCCCTTACATTGAAAGAGGAACATAAATTGAGAATATTTGAAAATAAGATCCTCAGGAAAATCTTTGGACCTAAAAGGGATGAGGAGACAGGTGAGTGGAGAAGGTTACATAATTTAGAACTACATAATTTGTATTCATGTCCAGATATTATTAGAATAATTAAATCAAGAAGACTTAGGTGGGCAGGCCATGTGGCACGAATGGGAGAGGAAAGAGGAGTTTACAGGATTCTTGTTGGGAAACCAGATGGTAAGAGACCTGTAGGAAGGCCAAGACGAAGATGGAGGGACAACGTTGAGATGGACCTAAAGGAAATTGGTAGGGATGGAAAAGAGTATATAGATCTTGCTCAAGATAGGGACAGATGGAAGGCCTGTGTTGCTGCAGCCATGAACCTTCGGGTTTAAGAAGGCTAGAGAGTTAGTTAGTTAGTTATGAAAATGTTACTAGTGACCAGTGGTCTTTACTGGTTAACTGAAACAATTTTTAATTATTGTACATATTTTTTATCATCTCCATCTAGATAAATTAGATTTAATAAAATAAAAGAGCAATGCAGCCATAAAATTAAAACAAAAACACAAGTCCGACAGACTCAAATTTTCTGGCAGTTTTTATAATCTTCATAATATTTCAATCTTTACCTAAAATTGCACCTGGATTTTTCTTTACCCAAGGAAATTTCCCTTCATGTAGCAGCACTGCATCTCCCAAGTGCAGCAGAGAAAACAGGCAAAAACAAGCAGCTTTTCCCAACCAACGTTTTTTTCTGTGTTGGAACCAAGCACGTTAGCCACATGTTTTTCAACAGCCATTTGTCCCCTTCTCTTCAACTACCTCACCCTCCTGCATACAACCAGTGAGGAAACTAGATCATCAACCAACTGTCTGCATTGGACAAGAGATCACTGTCTTACATAAAACAGTCTCTAAGTTCTATAAATTACTTAAATTCAGGTGTAAAAGCATGTTTTAATAATTTGCATAATATATAATGAGCAACTCTCCATATATTAACCTTTAGCCACCCGAGCCTCTTTCGCATGTAACCCCTTGTCGCTCTAGCTGATTTTCAGCAAAATGCAGTTTTATAAATATGACTGTAGATCGGACGCTAATTGCCGTAGACAGACAAATGATATATCGTTTTACTCGGAATGAACCACAGATTCGGACTATATAAAATTTATGCACATTCGGCGTATATATGAAGGGAGGGGGTTGAACCTGAAAATTCAAGATTTTTTTTTAAAAAAATTGGGGTTTTGCCCCCCCTCCCATCCCGACAAAAAGTACAAAACATTGTAACAATACACATGGAAATAATCACTACAGTTTTAGGAACACGAAAATAATTGCACTATTATCATATGACCAATAGAACACGACTTGTACCTCCACTGCGTGCCACTGACTCTTTCCGAATTTACGTAAGTGCACATTTGGTCCAAAAGTCATTGGAAAAAAAGTACAAATATGATGTCTTTTGTACTTACCTCTGCTGCTGCAACTCCCATACTTAGTCTGGAGACTCTAGAGCCATGACTCTCACTGATGGTACTCCATAAAACATGGCTCCAGACACATCACACACGATGCAGCGGCATTTGGTTCGTGGCCCGCACGATGCACATTGTCGCTGTTCTCTTACCATTTTGAGGAAATGGCAGAAGCCACGCACCTCGTACCACTTAGCGTGTGTAGAAGATGGTGTTCTGGCCCCAGATGGTCCAGGCTGTGCCGCTGCTAAAGTCGTTTTCACGTTCAGAAGACACAACGCCGCTTATGGAGAAACCGCACAGTGTTGCCAATACAGTGCTAGCTCATGTCGCCAGGAAATATCAGCTTCCTTCACAATGAAGGTGTTACATATTTTGTATATATAATGATAATTATATGTAATAATTAATATTAATATTATACTGTGAACGTTACAGTTCATTAGCATGTCATTTTCCCATTAGATTTAATTTAATACACAGGCACATTTAATATTCATTCGCCTTTCTCTGTAATATTTTCATAGAATAACATTGAGATATGGTAATGTGTTACATATATATATATAAATTTATTATTGTTGGTTGTTGTATTATTATTGGTTACGTCCGGGGTTATTTTTCTTCAAGTAGGCGAACACACGTAAGACTGCTGTTCTCTCGCCACTTTTAATTATCTTACCCTTTTTCCTACGATCCATTGCGATCACTACATGCGAGTGTAATGCACGAAATAAAAGATACGCTGTCTATAACAATGACACTTCAGAAATCACTTAAAAAAGTAAAAAATCACCGAGCGCTCACAAAACTGAAAACATTTTTTCGAGAGGAAAATAGTCGAAACAGACCAAAGCAGATCTCTCACTCAAGTAAGGGAAACCTGGCACATGGGTTAGATTCAAGTTTCAACCCAAACAAACAAATGAGTTATGGCGCACTTGAACTGATTAGACGTCAATGACTCAAGCAAGGCATGTCCTATCTTGAAGCCCCATATTTTGTCACGTGTTGGAGAGCCTTTCAAGGGTTAATATGGTGTCTATGAATTTATGTGTACGATGGTAACTGAAAGGTGATCTTCATTTCAGTATTAATGTCGACAGTAATGTAAACAAAAACAACGTGTGTATTTGCGACAGCACTATGTTGCTCACAACAGCAGCATTGGAAATAATTGTCAATTATTAAATTTAAGTAATTGCAATTCTATTATAACAAACTGCATGAAGTTAATATTTTTACTGAATGGAAATAAAATAACAACTCGAAAAACTTGGTGGTGATTAGCCGGAATTCTGAGGTGAGTCAACTCAAGATGGCCAGACAACGTCTCCTTACTTCGCGCGGTTCGGGGTAAAAAGAAACTCCAAATGCATGGAAGTAATATTTCTGGGAACCTTTGAGTGGTTATAAAAAATAATTTCATTATTTTCTCCACAACTTTGTCGCTGGAAGTTTTTACTTGGAATTACAGAACATAAAATTGCCAGCGACGACAGTTTCTACTGCACGAATATAAAAAATCTCCACATACTTTATTTGAATATTTTTTAATGTGAATATGCTTTAAAATATTGATAAATTCTGAGCACCACCATCACCTATGACAATTAAAAAACAGTGTCAATTTTTTTCATAATGAATGCTTCAATTTTACGGCATGTTTCAACGTTAGGAATGAAAACAATGTAAAAATTTTGTTTTCACAGAAAATTTGAGTTTTTAATTTATCTAAAAATATGTAAACAAGTTACCAGTTTTTTGTGTTCACCATCGGATTCTCTACAAAATTTCTTGCAAAACTGCAGGTACCGATTTTACGTAAGCTAAATTTGTAAATCGAGAAATTTCACAACAGCGCGCCCGTATTTCCCCATAAGAAAAGCATTGTCCATAAGAGCCCATTGTGTCTTCTGAACGTGAAAACGACTTTAGTCCAGAGGAGAGGAATTGTTGTCAATATGTCGAGCCTTCAGTTCAGTCTGTCCTAGGAAAGGTTGCAGGTTGAGAGCGGTCCTTCCAGTTTGGGGTGGGGGTTGGCAGTCGACAGGAAGCGAGGGGGAACATGTGTCACGTCTTTGTCAAGGAGGGAATGTCAAGTTGTTCGTCTTCCCACTCTGAGTCCGTGTCCATTGCCTCAAGCTCATCTCGAATTTCATCCAAACTGAGATCACTTGGAGAAGCCATGGTCGACTATTGCAACGTTCCCCGGTTGTACACCAGTCATCACAAAGTTAGTCCGCTACTCCTTTAGTCGGGAACATGAGAATCTGCAAATCATCAGGGCTTGCTGGGTAGAAAAGAAACACAACACTGTTTTCAAAGTTAAAACGCAGTTTTATAAACGCGTATATTTCATAATCACTTACCAGTACAACACTAGAACATTCACTACTAACGTTGGTATATTCCCTCACATAAAGCGAAAGTCAAAGAACATAATTAATTGTTTACTTTCAACTTATCGGCAAGAAGAAAACTCGAAAAACCAAAAACTATACTTCAATTCTCTCCGTTTCCAAGTTCTTATTATTCCTCACCTTCAATTGTTTTTCAAACTCAGTCTGTCGTCAGGTGAGAAACATTCAGGTTAGTTCACTTCCTCGGCTGAGATTAGAAAGTGACGTCAACACGAACAGATTTTGACGTATTTATAAACATACATAAAAGTTCCAACTACAACTGTATCAGTCTAACTATAATTATCTGTGACAACTTGCACATTATTTGAAATAACAAACATTTTAAAAATCGTAACTTCTTATAAATATAAAATCTTAAACTCTCAGGTTCGTTACAATTGCCCCTCGTCTGGGGAAAATTTTTGAAGAAATTGTAATTTACAAGTTCTGAAAAAATTTTGAGTACATAAAGAACATTGAATTATAGTTTATATTGACAATTGAATGACTCAATCTTGGCTTCTCTTCATTTGACAAGAGCTCAGAAAGGACGTAGTTTACAGTATCCAAAACAGAATGTAATCCAGGATAGTTAATCAGCCAATAAGCAGTGAATTCAGGCAATGATTGATTCCATATATTTATTTTCTTCTCCAGAAAGACTTTGTAGAAAACTGTATAGGTTTCGATAAGCAATGAACTGAATCAGTACTTTTCCATAGCACTTCAAACTCAACACTCTTCTTGCTTCTGTGCTTCTAGAATAATGCCTTTAAATTCCTCACCAGCAATATAATAACTCCTGCTTATAGGAATCAATCCAAATATTTACTATATGGGCCTTCTCTGAGAGGTCTACGGATTTATACATCCCGATTCTATCCTCATCTCGGACCTTCCGGATGTACCGCACTAACTATATATCTGGAAAATCCTCCTTCATTTGATCAGGAGTGATAACAAACAACACATCAACTGCATTTTTCTTAATACTTATTTCTGCCTGGTGCAGGAAAAAGCATTCGCCAGAGGAAGTCAGAACCAAAACCTTCTTAAATGAATCCTTTGGTGCTAAAATTCAGACCACCGATTTCCAGTTCTACTTGTCTACCATCTAACACTCTCTTCTTGAGTCTTCCGGAAATTACACCAGTTTCACATACGGAATTTGTTTGCACTTGACTGCCTGAAGATACATTTTCGGTCAGCAATAAGAATTTACATATTATTCTTGTATTTTTCGTCCCTTCGAGTTTACTTGCCTAAAAGAAGAGGAGGCACTTAGAAAAGGTCGACGTTTGTTTGACATGATTGGGATCGCTGGTTGTGCAGAAACTCTCTAGTAGTCTCCACTGGTTCTTCCTGCTCTGAGGCAACGTCATGTCTTGGGGAGAAAGAACCACAATTGTCACCTCTACGTCGTGGAGAGTACCGTCTGAGCGGACTACGGCTACGTCGTTCTTCGTAACGCCATCTGTCTGGAGAATTCTGCTCTTGTTCTGGACGAGGCCTGTAGAAATTGCTCTGTCTTTGGTTTTGATCTTGGTTGAAACCTCTCCTGCCTAATCCTCTGTTGAATCTTCGAGGTCGTGAGAAATTTCCTCCTCGACTCTCTGAATTCGTCTGGATATTCCGGATCTTAAAACTTTTATTGCCTGCAGCATCTTTATTCTTAGAGTCTTCTTTATTCTTCCAGGCATCAGGGTCATCATAAATATCGAAGTCCTTCAAGAAATGTGTCAATTCATCCACACTTCGTGGAGCGTGCGCCAGACAAAGATTCCGAATGCAATACGGCAACTGTCCAATGATCAAATTAAGAACTTCGCTCTCATTAAAATTGTCAGCTAGGTTTCTGTACGCTGCGTAGACACTCCAGGCAAAACTTTCTAAGTTGTCGTGGACCAGGCGAGAATACCTTCGGTTCCTCACAGCCGCTAGTTGCCTTTGTTTTGCCTTTTCTGATGCAAATTCATCCTTAAAGCGTGCGCAGAAATCAGCATAATTCACAAAGTTGTCCATATTACCAGCTAACCAATGCTCAGCCTTGCCGGTGAAAACCCGAGGTAATAATTCCAATCTATAGTGCTCTGGCACTTGCATTAAGTCGAAACTGACATTTAATTCACGCAGATATCTTTCGGCAGATTGAGCTTCGATATCGCCTTTAAACTTCGGAATGTTCGCGATATCAGCCATTCTGGGCATCTTAAACTCTGTTCTTCGTCGAGGAGAAAAACTGTAATTACTATCCTTTTCTCTAGGCCTCTTGCATCTATCAGAAGTTGTGGTTTTACCGGGGAAGAAAGGGTTTGGAAGTACAACTGGAGGTTCGTAGGAAGTAGCTTCTGGGTTCAGTCCTCGGATTGGATCAGGCAGTATATCGGAAGAGGTTTCTGGTCGAATCTGTAAATTATGGATCTTTTCCTGCAGTTCACTGACCCTACTTATAATTGTAACTGTCTGTTCCTGAATTTCTTGGCGAAGAGATACTTCCATTTTTTAGCCTTCTCACGGAGAAAAATTAACCTTTTCTCCAGCTTCCTTTATTTCAACTTTCTGTCCTTGCACTATATTTTCTATGAGTTCTGTTCGTTCACCAAAGGTTTGTAGTGCTACATTAAAAGACTCTACAGAACTCTTTAATTCTTGAACTCTCTGTGGAGGGTCACATTCAGATTCTCTTCCAGACTGGACAATTGCAAGGCAGGTTTCCATATTCTTCTTCAATTGCTCCTGTTCCTTCTCTATCCGTCCTTGCCGAACTGTTAAGAACTCTAGCTGCTCT
The DNA here is from genome assembly GCF_977018435.1 of Lepisma saccharinum. Taxonomy (NCBI): domain Eukaryota; kingdom Metazoa; phylum Arthropoda; class Insecta; order Zygentoma; family Lepismatidae; genus Lepisma; species Lepisma saccharinum. The sequence continues at coordinate 51,910,745 of NC_139238.1, forward strand.
TCCACAATTTCCTTTACCCTTTCGTCCACCTTTTCAGTGACTTTAATACTAAGCTTTTCTATCTCTCCTCTGACGCTCTCTACCTGTTCAAGTTTATGTTGAGAGAATAGAGCCTGTAACTCTGACCTTAGTTTTATATCTTCCTGTATCCTCGTTTCTTCCTGTTTTTCAATCAATGCACGGAAAATATCTAAGTCTTCTTTTCTCTTTCTCTCTTCCTCCTCTTTCTCTTTCCTTCTCTTAACTTCTTCCTCTTCTTTTTCCTTCTTTCTCCTTTCCTCTTCCTCCTCTTTCTCTTTCCTTCTCTTTTCTTCTTCCTCTTCTTTTTCCTTCTTTCTCCTTTCCTCTTCTTCCTCTTTCTCTTTCCTTCTCTTTTCTTCTTCCTCTTCTTTTTCCTTCTTTCTCCTTTCCTCTTACTCCTCTTTCTCTTTCCTTCTCTTTTCTTCTTCCTCCTCTTTCTCTTTCCTTCTCTTTTCTTCTTCTTCCTCTTTCTCTTTCCTTCTCTTTTCTTCTTCCTTCTTTCTCCTTTCCTCTTCCTCCTCTTTCTCTTTCCTTCTCTTTTCTTCTTCCTCTTCTTTCTCTTTCCTTCTCTTTTCTTCTTCCTCTTCTTTCTCTTTCCTTCTCTTTTCTTCTATAGACTCAACTATGAGCTTAAACTCCATCATCTCCTTCTTTCGAACTTTCTCTATCTGAGCCATCTCTTTCTTACGCTGTTTCTCCTCCTCTATCCTTTCCATCTGTCTACGCTCCTCATCCTTCTGTCTACGCTCCTCATCCTTCTGTCTACGCTCCTCATCCTTCTGTCTACGCTCCTCATCCTTCTGTCTACGCTCTTCATCCTCCTTTTCTTTCTGGTTTCGCTCTGCTTTATCTTTCATCAACCAATCAAGTAGCCAGTGATCTGTTGAGGGTTTGGTAGGAACGTTCGGTTCTGGTTCAGTTTCTGGTGATGACAAGCATGATTTGCATCGCATCTCTTTATTTGATGCCAACGTTACTTTCTGCCCATCACAACTATTATGAAACCTCTGCAAACATTGGCAACACTGGAAGAATTCCCTGTCATTGGTGAGATCATCACAGCATCCAAACTTGGTTTCTGCATCCATTGTCGTTCTTCCTCTGCTTCGCAGATTCATTCCTGTCGCGTCTTTCTCCATTCTACAACACCGTCTATGACTCTTACCAGTTAATACCTTCACTTCACTATCACACTTTTACCTTCGTGAATTCCAAGGACTTTCACTATCACCTTCGTGAATTCTATGCAAGAGCACTTTCAGTATGCACTAAATCGGGTATCACGTTAATAATTACTAAAATAACTTTGCAGTCAAGCCGCCACGATTGTACCAAAATAACTATGCACTCGAGCCCCACGTTGGGCGCCAAAATAACTATGCAACGTCCCCCGGTTGTACACCAGTCATCACAAAGTTAGTCCGCTACTCCTTTAGTCGGGAACATGAGAATCTGCAAATCATCAGGGCTAGCTGGGTAGAAAAGAAACACAACACTGTTTTCAAAGTTAAAACGCAGTTTTATAAACGCGTATATTTCATAATCACTTACCAGTACAACACTAGAACATTCACTACTAACGTTGGTATATTCCCTCACATAAAGCGAAAGTCAAAGAACATAATTAATTATTTACTTTCAACTTATCGGCAAGAAGAAAACTCGAAAAACCAAAAACTATACTTCAATTCTCTCCGTTTCCAAGTTCTTATTATTCCTCACCTTCAATTGTTTTTCAAACTCAGTCTGTCGTCAGGTGAGAAACATTCAGGTTAGTTCACTTCCTCGGCTGAGATTAGAAAGTGACGTCAACACGAACAGATTTTGACGTATTTATAAACATACATAAAAGTTCCAACTACAACTGTATCAGTCTAACTATAATTATCTGTGACAACTTGCACATTATTTGAAATAACAAACATTTTAAAAATCGTAACTTCTTATAAATATAAAATCTTAAACTCTCAGGTTCGTTACACTATATGCCTTTTGGAAACACTGCAGGCACTATTAGCCCTAATGGCACTTGAACAGCTCGTTCCCACAAACACACACACTCACAAACTAATTGATGAGGTCCTATAACAAACTTCACACAAAAAATTCCAACTGATGCACGCACGAAACCACCACGATAGCCAGGAAAGGGGTGACGAAAGCATGCCAAATCTTCCCCCTTCTTGCATCTTTCTATTTTTAGACAATGCAGTCCACATTGCAGCAACTTGAAAAACATGTGCTTGGCAACAAAGACCTGTTTTCGTCTTGCTTTCGAACTTTTCTTTGTAATAGCAGTTTTCCTCAACCCCTCTTGGTCTGGATTAGAGTGCTGCATCGAGGCTTTTTTGCTCGATCGGCTAATAGTTCGCACTGATGACGCTAGATGGGTTACGAAATCGACTGTTTCTTCGCTCGAGCGAATAACACTCGAAGAAGCAAACGATCGCGAAGCCCAGTAGTTCGCGTACAACCGTAATTTGTCTGTTCAAAATTGCTTCGTGAAGTGAAAGATGCAGTGAAATTGAAACTAAAGTGAACACATGTTAAAATGTAATTTAGTCTTTCTTACCAATACATAGCAATATATGAAAATGAATAGATGATTATGGGCTGAAACTACCAGCACAAATTTTACACATATATTTGTACGATTATTGTCACATAGAAATGATATTTGATATTCTATATATTCGACCGAATCATGCTCGAGCGTGGGAGATTCGATAGAGTTTGAGCGAACGAAAGTGGTCCAATGCAGTACTCTAGTGTGGATGTTTATGAGTGTCCATTCATCAATTTCATCATGTCATCACTCATCTCCATTAGCCAAAATTGGCACAAAAAGCGAAGTAAAATAAAGCAAATAAAAATAAACATAGGAATGGACCGACAAATTTTACAATAAATGAGAATCAAAAGATTCATTATTAACTCTTTTTAAGTTCACTTTATTCACAGATAGGCTAATCGGAACTGGACCTACAGTTTCAACTGGAATCCAAATCACCGTATACCTCCAATGAGAATCAAACACTATTCACATTTTGGTCAGAAATGCATATTAATTTGACCAATAGCCAAACTCCAGGCCAGAGAGGTTAGCACAGTGCACAACAGGTGTTCTTTGCGAGTGTCCCTTCATCAATTTCATTTCATCGCTTATCCTCATCTTTGCAATTAGCCAAAAGTGACAGAAATGCAAAATAAAATAAACCAAATCAATTAATCAACCATCTGGGCAATATAATTTTATAATTTATAAATTACTTCTTAAACAATGACTGGGAAAAGGGCTAAGTATTTTAATTTCACTCCTAAATCTTGTCAAAACCATGGAGTTCAAAACACACACTTTACATAAGTGACGGCCAACTTCTTCTGAATTTGGGGCAGCTGTGTACAACTTTCAACATGGTGAGTATCATAGCCCTCATGGCAAAATGGAAAATTAAGTAACAATATACTGTGTTAATAGGAAAAGTTTGGAAAACATTGAAGATGTGGTCCGGGTACTGTCACTGGTCATGTGTGTTTCATAACACTTCATTCGCCTACACAGATAAGGATATGTATTTGAGACATCTTGCTCTGTACTCAACTGACACTCCCCCCCCCCCCGCCGAAATAAAAATAGAAAAAAAGTACCCACCTGGTGCATTGTCAGAGACATAACTTGCCTCTTCAACACTTGCATTCTTGTTGTGGTGACTACAGATCTCACGTCCGGCACAGCAGCATCAGAAAATATCTCATTTATCAAACGATGATTCCTCAGGTATCTAGCATAGGCCACATGCTTCACGGAAAAGCCATCGTCCTGATCTGCTCAAGAGAAATTCGTGGATTAAAGTTGCGTGACATGCAAATATTCTACTTTGGGTAATTGTATTATTACAGCATACTTTATATTTTTCATGGGGTCAAGTTTAAAAAAAATGCAGGAAAATGTAAAATATGGGAACATTGTATAGCATCTTATTATGTTGGAACCACGAGGATTGAATACATGAGACATTATGGATATTAGGGTAAAATTGCAAAATCCAAGTTGTGGGTATCAGCAGTTTTCCAAACATCTGTCCTATTTCAAAGCAATTTCAGAGTATTAGAGGCAAGGCAGACTCCTGTCGCACATTGCATTACTTTCTACAATCTACACCTCATATATGATCTGGAAAAATACGAGGTTTATTTTTTAATTAGGGGCCCGTTTTGTGCTCACGGTGGCAACACTGGATGCTTGGTTGTTTTGTGCATGTGTGTTAGTTACCGACATGCCTTGCATGCCGAGTGTGAGATATTATCAGTGATCAGGTTTTTGACCACACAAAATGTGAAAGCGGCAGGTTTTTATCGCCAGTCCCTCCACACCCCCAAAATAAAAGAACAATCCAAAGAATGGAGCCACACAACAAAACAACAATCCAAGGAATGGTGCCACACATCATCCACCACAATAGTGAAGTTCAAGCAAGCGACCTCCACCAAGAAACTCACCGTCTTCTGGGACAGGTTCGGTGTGCTTCTGTTTGAGTTTCTGCCGAATGGACAAACAGTTAATGCAGCCGTATATTGCAACACACTCAAGAAACTTCGTTGAGCAATATAGAACAAACGACGAGGAATGCTGTCTTCCGGTATCATATTACTGCACAACAACGCACGGCCACACAGTCACTCATTGACTCATTTGGCTGCAAGCGGATGGACCACCCTCCATACAGTACTTCTTTCTGACCTGGCGGCAGATTTCTTTGATGAGGGTCTACAAAAGCTTATTACCACTATGACAAGTGTCTCAACAACTATGGGAACTACGTTGAGAAGTAACTGAATGTGCACATGAACAGCCACAGAGGTAATTAAATTTCTTCCTTTGCATGTCCTTGTTTTATTTTAAAACGGTCCCTAATTAAAAAAATAAACCTCGTATAAAATCCAGGAATGGGAAATCGGGGTTTAACTGTATAAACAATGAGTAATTCTTATAACTAGTATTTAAATCTTCTGATAATGAGAATTAATTCTAGAAACTATCTTTAAACTCAAACCTACAAGAAAATGTGATACATAAACACCCAGTCTTTTTCAAAGTTGGTTAAAAGTCCATTTTATCCTCAGATATGCTAATTGGGACTGGACCTACAGTTTAGCGACAGCATAACCACTACACTCACGAGGGACCCTCCCAATATTAAAAATTGGTTCATGCAGATTTCAACATTACATGTAACAATGGTGTAAAAAATATCTGATTTATCGACATTGCAACACACTGTTAATATCTATTTTACTGTGTTGACTAATTAGTTAACAAAATTCACAAACCAATTAATTAAAAAATGTGCACAAATTCAAAACATTTCAAAACCCTATGACTATGGTTGACCATGACTATGTTGATTTGCTTACCATCCCGATTAAATGCAAGCTAGAACATTATGCGATTCACATTACTCTTGTCATCAACAATTATGTACTGATATGTACATGTTATAGTTCTTGTACTATAAACCTTCAAAACCACGGAAGGAATTACAAATCATGTTGTACGAAATGTGTAAAGTTTCTTTCGGCCTTTCTTATTTACCCTGTTTGTTCTTCAGGGATCTTCAATAAAATAAATAAAATAAAATTAAAATAAAAAGGGAGTGCAAAATGTGATAGTAATCATATCACATTCCTTTCATTAAAGATTAAGATTTTAATCCTACAGAACGAAATATCCGTCTCACCATCCTCATCTTCTGCTGGTTGAATGTCGATGCGACGATCGGCAGCCTTGCTCCCTCTCTCGCTTGAGGATCTCTCGTGGGTCTCCTTGTCCTCGGTCGCCTGTTGAGCTGCCATGGAATATAAGACATGCTCTGTACTTACCACAACCAAGTCAGGATTAGAGTAATTCTCAACTTTTGGGCGGGCAGATACTGCAAGAATCTTTACTGGGAACGTAACACAGAAGTTCACAACATATTTGAAGGGCCTTCCACGGTGCTGCAGCCCCAAAATTTTCACAGGGTATGAACTAAGTTTTGTGAAACGTTAAGTGGAGACTTTGCTTCTATTAACTTTGGATAATGTTTCCAATAAATATATGGATGTAATCCAATAGATTCAATTCCATTGATGGAAGATTACTGCTGATGATGACAAACCCATAATTGGTATAAAATAGACTTGTTATAATAGAGAAGGCATTTTTAAATACAAAATATGAAACGTGTATTTTAATGATTGTAATAAAACAGTATTTTATATTCTACCGTACAGCCATGTGACTGTATTTTATTTTCTTGTTGATTTTGCTTTTGCGAATTATCAGCTTGTACACTGTTAAATACTTTAATAATACTGTACTGTTAATTACACTAAAAATGGAAACATTGAAAAAAATCCTTATATAAAAAGCAAAAATTGTCATTTCTCTCATTCTCTTTGAAATGAACACACCAGAAGTAAGGCAGAAGTAGCAGAAGGTGTACTGCAGCATACCTTGACCTTCCAAAGTTTATTCATTTTCCTAATGTTATTATTTTATGTTGTTTTTACATCTTGTTAATGCAATTCCAACTCAAGCGTATACAGATTGTAGAAAAGAAAATGATTTTGAATTACCTGATGATATTTGCAATCCATAATTAAAATTTTATAACATCTTCATTTGAAATAATTATGTACAATAATTTCTTTTAAAAATGTTTGTTTCACAGTTAAGTTGTTGTTTGAACAGTGTAACATTATTGACAAGATACATTGTATAACTGCTTCTTTTATTTTGGTTAAATTTATTCCATTGTTTTAAGTGATACTGTAATATTAATAAGCCCCACCTAGTGGTTGCAGGACCTTGTAGTTGCTGGTGGGGCTTGCGTGCTCTGATGATTCACTAGGCTATACCGGCGGTAGCATAGCTACTGGCAGGGTCTCCCATGCCGGGCAGGCTACTGAAGAGGAGCCAGACTAAGAAGCAACCTATCGGTCAACGGCTCCAAAGGCGGAAGAAGATGGACGATCATCTCAACGGCGGAGGAGGCGGATGAACCAAGAGTAGTAACACCTCTTTAAAAAACCATGGTTCAGCTGGCTCCGGCTGATAGTACCATGTAAGGGCCCCTTGCCAGGGTTACGGCGAAGTCCTCAACGGCAGATGCGGTAGAGAAGGAATCCTTCGGTACGGTGCAAACGGCGGAAGAGGCAACACATTCTCTTGGGAGTAATGAAGAGAAAACCACTGCCTTGTGGTGAAGAGGGATCTTCAAAGGTTAAGGGAGAAAACCCCTACAGAAAATCGTCCTGCTTGGAGGTCTAGGTAGCAGCCCTATCACCAAGATCGGGTGCTGTGGGTTAATAACCCGCACACCTTAAACTCCACTATTAAAGAAACATTCACGAAGAATAGCAGGACTGACTCTAAGATGACGACTTTTGGCATGAAAGGGAAAACGAGAATTGGGTGTTGGAATGTGAGAACTTTAAGAGAGAGTGGTAGACTTCAGCAAGCAGTAGCCCAAATGCAGGCCTACAGGTTGGACATATTGGGGATCAGTGAGACAAGATGGAAAAGATTTGGAGAGATGAGAACTAAAGATGGATTTACATTCCTATATTCATTAAGGGAAGAGGAGGAAAAACATCGGGATGGTGTAGGTATTCTCTTGAGTAAAATAGCAAAGAAAAGTTTATTGGAATGGAACCCTGTTTCTGAAAGAATTATAACTGCGAAGTTCAAAGCAAAGGTGAGAAACATTAAAATAGTACAATCCTATGCCCTAACAGAAGTTTCAGACATAACAGAAAAAATGGAATTTTATTCAAAATTGCACCAAGTACTAGTACATAATAAGAAAGACATATACATCTTGATGGGAGATATAAATTCAAAAATTGGATCAGATAATGAAGGAATAGAGCATATTATGGGTAGACATGGACTGGGGGAAATGAATGAAAATGGCCAGTTATTTGTTGATCTTTGTGCAAAAATGACCTGATCATAGGTGGAACTGTTATTCCCCACAAAGATATCCATAAAGTGACATGGGTATCACCTGATCATGTGACAGAAAATCAAATTGACCATGTTTGCATTACCCGTAAATGGAGAAGATCCCTTCTAGATGTAAGAAATAAAAGAGGAGCCGATATTGGTAGTGATCACCACTTGGTATTTGCAGTCTTTAAACTTCGTATAATGGCAGCATGTAAAAAGTTTTCAAAAATGGGAAAGAAATTAGATTTGAAAAAGTTAAATGATAAAGATACAAGAAATAGGTTTGTATTGGAACTTAGGAACAGGTTTGAAGGTTTACAAATGGAGCAAGATGAAGATATAGAAGAAAGAGAAGAGGATACAATAGAGAGAAATTGGAAGAAGACTCAAGACAAATTTGATTGAAATAAGTGAAAAATTTTAGGATATAGGGAAAGTAATCAGAAAGACTGGATGTTAACGAACACATGGGATAAAATTAAAGCTAGAGAAATGAAGAAGGAAGAATTAAACACTGCAAAAACAAGAACCCAAAAGAGTTCGCTACAAAGACAATATAAAGATCTTGATAGAAAAGTGAAGAAGAGTGCTCGAAATGATAAACGCAATTGGATAGAACAGCAAGCAAGAGTAGCAGAGGAAGCAGCAAGTAAAAGTGACTTAAAACAAGTTTATCAAACAACACGCTAACTATCAAAGTGACAATTTAAGAAAAATATACCAGTTAAGGATAAGAATGGCAGGCTGTTAACGGACAAACAAGAACAAATGAAGAGATGGAAAGAACACTTTGAAGAGGTATTAAATAGGAACATCAGAGAAAATGACAGAACGAGAGAAATAGAGAGTGAGGCTGAAGAAACTGAAGAAAATGAAGAGCGTACAAAGATGAGAATTTCAGACCTTCCTCCTTCAATTCAGGAAATCAAACTAGCACCAAATTCCACCATAGATTTTGAAAGTAAATGTGAACTTGATGGCAGAAATATTATATGAAGTGTTGGCGGCAGTTTGGGAAAAAGAGAAACTGCCAGAAGATTGGAAAAGGGGTCTTATAATACAAATTCCAAAAAAAGGCGATATGACACATTGTAATAACTGGAGAGGAATCACGCTGTTATCGGTCCCAAGTAAAACACTAACTAGGGTTATCTTAAATCGCATTCAAGATAAAGTAGAAGCCAAGATTAGGAGAGAGCAAGCAGGATTTCGTTCTAGTAGATCCTGCACAGATCAAATCTGTACATTAAGGATTATCATTGAGCAATGCATAGAATGGAATACTAGATTGTATACCATCTTTGTAGATTTTGAGAAAGCCTTTGATTCTATAACAAGGGAAAAAATGTGGAAATATTACAGAAGTTTGGAATACCACTTAAGATAATAAGGATAATTCAGGAGTCATATCGACAATACAAGAGTCAAGTTATTCATGAAGGAGATGTTACAGAACCCTTTGAAACAGAATCTGGAGTGAGGCAGGGATGTATTCTGTCGCCTCTTATTTTTCTTCTCGTAATAGATACAGTAATGAGGGAAACCTTGAAGGGAAAAAAGAAGAGGAATGCAATGGGGCCTTATGGATAGATTAGAAGATTTAGATTTTGCCGATTATGTGTGTCTGTTGTCAGAATCTTATAGAGATGCAAGAACTAAATTGGAAGATCTGGTTGTAGAAGCTAAAAAAATCGGACTGACATTAAATAAACCAAAGACTAAAACAATGCGAATAAATGCAAGAATTCAAGATTATATTCAATTAGAAAATGAAATATTAGAAGATGTATAGAATTTTACCTACTTAGGAAGTGTAGTTGCAACAAATGGAGGAGCAGAACATGATGCAAAACAACGCATCAAGAAAGCAAATGGGGCCTTTGTACAACTCTACCCAATATGGAAAAGTAGGATTATAACTACAGAAACAAAGTTAAAGATTTTTAGAAGCAATGTTAAATCAGTATTGCTGTATGGAGCAGAATCCTGGAAAGTCACAACTGAAATCACAAATAGATTACAAGTTTTCATTAACAGATGTCTCAGGAGAATATTAAATGTACATTGGCCAGAAGTAATCACAAATCAAGAAGTTTGGATACGAGCATCAGAAGACCAGATTAAAATCCAAATTAAAAGAAGACAATGGAACTGGATAGGACACACACTAAGGAAAGCAGACAACACAATTGAAAAGCAAGCACTTTACTGGAACCCTCAAGGTGCTAGAAAAAGGGGAAGACCCAAAAGCTCATGGAGACGTACTGTTGAAGAAGAAGGAAAACAACAGGGAAAAAGTTGGAAAGAAATGAAGAAGATCGCATGCAACAGAGTGAGATGGAGACACTTCGTGGATGCCCTATGTTCCAATAGGAACGGAAGGAATTAAGTCAAGTTAAGTCAAGTAATATTAATAAGCATGGGAAAAACTGCAAAATAAATAAATAATATTATTATTATTATTATTATTATTATTATTCCCTGACTTTAACATTTTATTTTCTGCACAAAGCATCTTCGGAGATTTAAGTAAAGATGGACCATTATCAATTTGAATAAATTAAATACAGTATTTATAACTTCATGAATCCCAAAAATTGAAAAATACTCTGTCACAAGTCTTAATATTTTTTAAAAAAATAACAGCTCAGCTATTACAACAACCAACAAACCGTAAGAGTCCATGATACTTTCCAAAGTAACAAACATGCAATGGTCTAAAATAAATTGTACAATCTAAAATTATAAGGTGATTTCATAATAGCAAATTGATGAGCAGCAAAGTGCTTTATTTAACATGTGTATGTAGGCCATTCGGAAAGTACAGTAGGTTTGCGACCGCGTAACTGTTTTGTTGAGCCAGTCATTTGTTTGATGTGTTCAATGCGGTGTAGCTAGTTGCCTGGAGCATTTGCCGAACTGTTCATGTGGCAAGTGTAACAAGCTGTAACAATGAATGCGGTGACCATAAGGTGCATGGCACGTGATTCCTTTCTTGCATCGGAAAACGTTAGACCCTGTACCATTCATCAGAGACTTGTTGCAATCTATGGCCAAAGAGTTATGAACACAGCAAGTTTCCATAAATGGTGCATAAAATTTGAGTTGAGAATGGGCAAACAGATGTTTATGACATGGAGCGATCAGGGAGACCCTCTGTCATTGCGGATGCACTGAAACAAAAAATGGACTACGTCATTCACGAGAATTGACGTAGCTTCAGATTTTTACCTTTTCTCTTTTCGACACCTTTCTGGTAAACGCTTTGCACGTGATGAGGACCTACAGGATACTCTCATGGATCGACTGAATCACCTCACCAGGCAGCAACATGGTACGCGGAGGGGATAGTAAAACTGGTGTTGAGGTACGACAAGTGTCTGAATGTCAAAGGTGACTATGTGGAGAAGTAGGTAAAATTATGAGGCAAAATGGGTATATTCTGTTTCTGTAATATTATCAATAAATATATTTGTATGGTGAAACGTTCTTTACTTTCCGAATGACCCTTGAAACTCAAATGAGATACTTTATCTGACCAATTACTAGCAATGTGAGAGAAACATTTTCTTTCACCACTTACACAATTGCTAATGCGAAAGCCCCCGTAATGTTTGCATATATAAATTTTGGTCATTCAAATCTTGATCCTTAAAAAAAACAAGGCATGCCAAATGGTACAGTGGATTAAAAAACTGAAAAACTGCAAAAATAATAATTATAATAAACTTAATATACTCAAGTATCAATGAAGAGTAGAGGATATTGAGAACTGTATTTTTTAAGAATGTGGTTTTCACAGCTCATGAATTTTAACATTCTGTTTTGATTTTTGCACAAACAAAAAAACTGGAGTAAAATTCTCCAAATGCGTATTTTCTAACCATCTCTAAAGCTGGCTATAAACTAATGTTGAATGAAGCTAAAAATAATGAACCTGAGAATGCAACAAGTAAAGATTTGTGCATTAGTTTGTAGAATGAAATAATTAAACCTGGCACATAAACGTCTCATCAATATCGTTGCTTTGATGTACATGAGCGTCTAAAACATACTGTGGGTGCAATGTGGAGCTAGAAGCACTAAAGTACAAATAATGATTGTATATAAATAGACACATGCTTGCTTAGATCTACAATGTTGAGAATAATGAATGTAAAACATGTAGGTTACATGATGTTTTTAACGCAACGTAAATATATTGTTATTTTTTTATGAAATTATAAGAAAAATGGAAACTTATAAAAAGTGCAAACAATATAGCAATAATAATAAAGTAAGTATCAGATAGCACAAGTTAGGACAATATCCAGATCCAGCAAACAACATACAGAAACTAGTATATGCATCTATCAATGTTAGTTTCTAATCAGTAGCAATACATTAATTAACAATCCTCATTTCAACAAATTAAATGGTTATTTTACTGTAGTTTACGGTTATTACAAGCACAAGAAAACAGTTTTTCGTTGTGACGTTTCAGGAGAACACACGCTCCCTTCATCAGACATTTATTTTCTTTTTGACTAAAGATACAGGTATACCAATGGTTAGCAATTTTTTAACATGGCACATAAAACTAACCAGTTATAACTGTATCTTTAGTCAAAATGAAAATAAATGTCTAATGAAGGGAGCGTGTGTTCTCCTGAAACCTCATAACGAAAAACTGTTTTCTTATGCTTGTAATGACCGTATACTACAGGAAAATAATTCTACAATGCAAGCAATGCGTATATACAAGAAAAACTAAAATTAAATTGGACCTATTAATTCATGCCACGCACTTTACTTGGGTCAAAGTAGTTAAAAGTAAGTTTCATGGTGTGCATTTATTACTGAGAGTAGGAAAAATGCTTCAGGCTTCTAAATTCCTACCAGACTAAAATGATGAGCTGAATATCCCATTTTTGCAACATTCACATCATATGTGACTTGATTGTATGCCAATTCTTGCAACACCTTTCTAGGCCTTTTCTCAAATATTTACTATAATTACACATGTATAATGTGCATATATGTATAATATACACCCTGGTTTTTGATGAGGATAAACAATTCCATCTTGTATATAATGCACAGTACAATCCAGGTTCAAGAAATGGCTTTCTTAGTTGTAGGTCGTAAAGCCGTTGCTATGCTGATCAAGAGTGAATGACATCTATTCAAAGTTACATGTTGCTACATGTACCATGAGAAGAATATCATCTTGTATATACAATGAGTCACCAACCCATGCCACCCCCCAACTCTGTTTAGTATCCCACAGCTTTGACTTCTGTAACCACCTTGTTCATTCTGTAGTAGGAGAAAGGAGATAAAAATTATGTTATAAGTTTGCAACACTCAGGAAGTTATTTTCTATTATATCTTGCCCAACAAATACCGCTGTTACACATCCCGTATGACTGGAGGTGCATGCTTGAATTCAGCCAGAACGGTGCCACTTTTCTTGTTGTCGCAACGCGAATTTAATGTGAAGTTATACAATGGGATTTACATTTCCTATGATTAGATGCTGCTCTGAAGGTAAGATTAAGTGGGTTTACACTTACAAAAAATAAAAAATAAGGAAATATTATATTTCTTCAATTACAAACATTTTACTACAGTCAAAGCAGGAGTGTGTATTCTAGGTTAGCTAGGCTATCTGCGAAGCCTGAAGCCTAGAGAGTAAAAGTTGCAACCTGAATTCTTAGGTAGTTGGCAACCTGAATTTTTAGGAGTTGGCAACCTGAATTTTTAGGAGTTGGCAACCTGAATTTTTAGGAGTTGGCAACCTGAATTTTTAGGAGTTGGCAACCTGAATTCTTCGGAGTTGGCAACCTGAATTCTTGGGAGTTGGCAACCTGAACTCTTGGGAGTTGGCAACCTGAACTCTTTGGGAGTTGGCAACCTGAACTCTTGGGAGTTGGCAACTTGAACTCTTGGGAGTTGGCAACTTGAACTCTTGGGAGTTGGCAACCTGAATTCTTCGGAGTTGGCAACCTGAACTCTTGGGAGTTGGCAACCTGCATTCTTAAGAGTTGGCAACCTGCATTCTTAGGAGTTGGCAACCTGCATTCTTAGGAGTTGGCAACCTGAATTCCTAGAAGCTTGAAACCTGCTGCCGTTGGGATGGCAACGTGGCTTCCTTAAAGACACGAAGAACGAGCAAAATGTATGTCTAACCATTAATACCGGGGGTTTACGCGAGCCTAGTCTTCTCCATTCCTCCATGGTTTAGGGCCATGTGTTATAGTGCGATAGTCCAGGACTTGGGCTCAGCGTACGCTACTGACCCAAAGTATTTTTGTCACACCATTAATGGATATTTGATACAAGTAATAGTGCTAATCTTTTAAACAACTTGACAATACATAACACTAACAAAACATGTCATGTAGCCATAAGTAATAATTAAAATTGTTGGATTTTTAGATTGATTGATTTGGTTTATTTTACTTCGGTTTTCTGCCATTTTTGGCTAATCGCAAACATGAGGGTGAATGATGATATGATGCAATTGATGAAGGGATGCTCACAAAGAACACCCATGCTCAGGCTGGGATTCTAACCCAGCGACCCTTGGCATTATGATGCAAGTTAAGAAATATAATAGTTGTTTACATAATATGTGTGATAAAAAGTGTAATACTCAATGTGCATTATTCAGAAGACTTAACTTAACAACAACAAAATCGCAAGCACTTACGGTTGCAGTCATGAAACTCCCAGGCTAGCTAATGCTAACTTTCTTGCATGCACAAATTGGTAGCCTACACCTACAAATTCAGGTGAGTTGAGTTGGTGTTCTAAGTCCACTTTATGCACAGTAAGGCTAATCTGGACTGGACCTACAGTGTAAAGTGGAATCTGAACCACTATGAGCCTCCACTGGGTATCAAACCTGGAACTCCTTGATAACAAGGTGACAATTATACGCAACAGTAGCTATTTAAACTAGTTGTATCATCTGCTGTGCGGTGATGCTCGATGCAATGTGCTTTGAAATTTGTCTTAGGTCCACTTTATACACACATAGGCCAATCGGGACTTGACGTGGGATCTGAATCACTACTGGGTATCGAGCTCTTGAATACTTGATTACTAAGTGCAATGTTATTTGTGCGTCTTGGATTAGGGTTTGTGTGATTGGTCTGTATTTCCTCCTGTTGTCCAGACTCTTTCAAAGTATGGAGTGTCAGGTGAGATGAGCTTATCCTGTGTTTCAGTGGAGTGTCGGATTCCACTGTATGATGGCGTGGGTTTCCTTGATAATGATGAAGGAACCTGTTGGGTGGGGCACTGTGGTGGCAAGAGATGGTATGGCCTGTGGTGATAAGGTGATGAGCAATGCCAGACTTTGCTGTATGTCTTCGCATAGCCTAAGTGTTCACTTTTCTTTGCTTGGTGCTTTGACATAATAATAATCAAATTACAGTCTTGCAACATTGTTCAAAATAAGTGAACAAAAATTAGTTATAAAAACATTTTTGTATATAGTACATCTTCCATCAAGAAACTGGTTCAAGAAAGAGATAATTTATTTTCATTCACAAATCGTAGCAAGTATACAAAAAACACCTCATTAAGTTTCATTGTTTCCTTTTTGATACTTGGCAGGAAGAGTGTGATGATAAAACAGGGATCAGGCTTTGGTATCAAGCCCACCATTGGTGCATGGTGTTCCTCATACGTGCTCTGCCGTCCCATTGAGAAGAAGTCATTTTAAAACAGCATCGTATGAGGGGCAGCCATCTCATCCATTGCCACTTGCTGAAAGGGCAGGATCTGAAATGGTATTTTAAGTGTTCTTTTATCTTTTAGAAAGTGCTGATTTTGCTTTCCTCGCACAAACTTTTATTAATCTTCACAGCTGTTTATCATCCATGTTGGGGAATGGTGACAGTGTTTTAAAAAATATTTTTTGCTTTTTTAGAGGAGTGGGACTCTTCACAGTTTGTGAGAAAATTTTTACACTAGCCTTATCTTTCTAACATGATGTGAAGAGGAAGGGATTATCTACGAAGTGAAGTGTAAAGAAAGACAGTGTGTGTACATAGGAGAAACGAAAAAGAGGCTGACGGACAGGTTGAAACAACATAGGGATGATGTATGACTTAAGAGAGAGAGAAATGCGATATTTAAGCACACGAGAGAAACAGGACATGACTTAGAGTGGGATGAGGATAAGCAGATAGGAAGGGAGAACAGAATACTAGTGAGAAAATGGAAGGAAGCTAAGAAAAGAGAGAAGAAAGGGAAAGAAGACACAATGAACTGGAATGGGGGACTGAAGAAAAACAAAGAATGGAAGAAGGTGTTAGAAAGAGTGGAAAGGACAAGAGAAGGAAGAAGAGGAATGAAGAAAGAAAGGATAATGAAAAAGAGTGTAAGATAAGGAGTCCAATCACGTTTCAGATGAAAGGAAATATTTATCTAAGTCGCGTGTCAGTGAAACAACAGTTGACAGGAGAAGGCCATCTGCTGGAACACCTGGAAAGGAATGTTCCAGATAAACAACTTTCTAATAATCTTGTGTCTGGAGGGGAGTGATTTTTGTGTGTATATATATCTTCATGTTTTGTACCTTATTTCATTTGTATTTGGTAAAGAGTGGGATGAAGACCTTTCTAGAAGGTTGAAACGTAATGTTCAGTTTATGTTTTAAAATAAAATACATTTCTGTCTTGCTCAGCATATTGAGCTTTTGGTTATGATGTGTTTGTCTTGTGCAGGTCCGTTTAAAATCTTGAGTTTATAACCTCTCTCAAGGGGGTCTTAACAATCTATTTTAACTTTAAGGCAAGGCTTTTAGATAAGAGGATGTTTTCCTTGTACACTTTGAAGGGTGAAAAATGGCCATACGTGACGATGCACCAAAAAATTATAACTCTCACATTCATTCATCAATTTCTCCAGGTTTTTGGACGTATTTTCAAATTTCCGTGACTTTCCCAGGATTTTTAAACCAATGGGAACCCTGAGATATACCTATACTGTGAATACCTGCCAAAAACGAAAGACATTCATGTAATTAGCTGCCGGGAGTTACAGTGATGCCAACCGCAGAAGAAATTACACAAATATTAATAGAAACAAACAAAAAATGAAGCACCAAAGTCAGGCATGGGTCAAGGAAGCAGTACTCAACTGGTATGTATAGATGGTATATACGTAACGTTTGGAAAACTCCCCACTGATATTTACGAAGCAAAAGCAAAAATACGTGTAAGAAGGTCCCAACTGGAATATGTTAACAAAAAAAGCATCAAAGGTTATTCGTCTTCGTCTTCAAGGTACACAATGCTCATAAGTAGATGATGGTAATGTTTTGTAAGAAGGGGCATGCTCCTTACTATTTTGCACGCTAGAGGAGACCTCTAAGCTAGTTCTTAGAGTGGCTGACCTACCTTTGTTCTTGGCAGCCACCCACGCTTGGTAGGCAGGAGAATTGATATAGTTTTTCAAAGCTTCGTTATATTCTACCTGGAATATATATTATACAGTTTACGACATTTAGAAGTACACAGCAGATATCTTAGACCATGCAAGTGACAAGATCGTTCATATATGGAAGCAAATAAAAACAGTACACAAAATGTTCAATAAAAACTGCAAAACAGTTCATATATATAATGTTATGAAAAAATAAAGAAACAGACCAGCAAATGTTCTCAGTTATGGAACTAATAAAAATAATGAAGACATTGTACTTTAGTGTACTATTTTTTTCAAAAAAAATTATCTGTGTTCTGGTATGCAAAGCCAATCTTCGTCTGATTGATTGACTTAGCTTGTCTGTCACTTTTGGCTAATCTCAAAGTAGAGGATGAGAGATGATGTAATGAAATTGACGATGGAATATTCGCAAACACCCATGCACAGGCTAGGATTTGAACCCAGGACCACTGGCAGACCAGTGCTAACCACTTGGCCACAGAGACCAGCTAGATGTACAATTGCGAGAATAATTGAGAAGTAGCGTGCAAACCATAACCAGATTCTGGTCCAGTCATGGAACCAGGACCGTAGCTAGAATTGATCTCCAGATGGGGCTCACGGGTTATCAGGGAGAGCATTGTAAACAAAACCCATTTTTAAAAGGTTTAACTGTGTTAAATGAAGGTAAATTATGTGAGGGGGGGTGATAAAGTTACATAAAGTTTAGAAATAGCACACAAATACTACATGTTTTCTGTATCTTTTAAAATATTGAAGTGTCAATTGGCTGCTACTGAAATCATCCATATTACATTTGATGATACAGATATTTATATCGCACAAGAAAAAATGGACAATATTCAATCACAGTGCTTAGCGTACGTTCCACCCTCCCCCCTTCTCCGGCCAAAATAAAAAACTCCCCTTCATTCCCTAAACTTGGGACCTGTTTAACCTTTGACTCAGATGCAGAGGGAATTTGCATATCGACTTCAAAATCACAGATTTCTGTATAAATGGGAGGTCGCAATAGGGGCAACGAAGGTACAGATAAAGAAGCTCCCCTGTGAAGGAACTTTCTGAAGTCTAGAGAAGAGAATCTCCTAAATGCTTGCCGCTACTTACACTTCTTATACATAAAATGAACAAATGTAATAGCTGCTGTTCATGCTCTGCAAATTCATCTTTCACCAAAGTTGTGAGCAAAATAATATCTGCTGTCTACATTTTCACTCTTCACTGCAAACGAATTACACAAAATAGTTTTACCTAATGTCAAGGCGGCTGACGGGCCTGGATGGAACTTGATGAATTGACCAAAAGTCACCCCAGCAAAAAGATGCTACTGTTGACCCTCAAAGGGGAAGAATCTCAAGGGTTTAGGGCATTGTTTCTTCCTTACACATACCTACTGTTCAAAATGATTACACAGGGCCGCAAATTAAATTCAATTTAATGTTGTTTTTTGTTTAATAGGTGAACTTTATTATTTGTGCCATGCTGATCACGAATATGAAATTCGTTTTTCTCTATCACGCAAGGTTTTCTTACAAATCAAATTTCAAAATTTGGGCTTTGTCCAATATTGCATACTGTTTTATTATAATTTTTCTTTTCTTCAATCAGAATAAGTAGCTTATCACACTAAACGCATCAACATGTTTATTTTAAAATGAATATAGACAGACACAAAGGACCCATATAATATAGAAAACGACATATAGCAGTATAATATACACACAAGAAAATCATTACACAATACATATTTTTCAGTTCTGTTTAGCATGCTTTCTTCTGTAAGCTTTCCTAACTTTCTTGTGATTTTCTTCTGGCGTTTCTCTGTACAATGCCCAACAGTAGTCAGCCATCATGCTAACACTCAAATGTCCTTGATACCTTTTCTCCATATCCCTCATGTCCTGATGGAACCGTTCGCCTTGTTCCTCACTTAATTCACCGAGATTCTGTGGAAAGTTATCAAGGTGTGAATGCAAAAAATGTAGTTTGATATTCATGTTACAACCCAGCTCTTGAAATTTAAGTAACATACTCTCAACAACTTCTCTGTAATCAGAATTTTTGTGGTTCCCCAAGAAGTTCAACAATACACTTCTAAATGCTAACCAAGCATCTCTTTCAGCTACAGTAATTGTTTCCTCGAAGTCTTTATCATTCATTAATTTCCTAATGTCTGGTCCAACAAAAACACCTTCTTTCACTTTGCCGTACGACAGGGATGGAAATTTGTTGCATATGAACTGGTAACATTGTCCTTCCTTGTTAAGTGCCTTCACAAATTGTTTAATCAGCCGTAATTTGATATGAAGGGGGGGAAGTACAACTTTCTCAGGACTGACTAAATGTTGTTGTAAGATGTTCTTTGAACCCGGGTTCAACGTTTTCTGTATTGGCCATTCTTTTCTTCCCCAGTGGTAATTTCGTGCCCTTCTATCCCACTCACAGATGTAACATGGCATTTTCGTATATCCACATTGTAGTCCAAGTAAAATGCTCAAAACTTTAAGATCACCACACACCAACCAACCATGGTCCTCATATTTAATTTTATTAAGAACAAGTTGCATATTGCTGTAGGTTTCTTTAGTGACACAGAATGAGCGATAGGAACTGAGGGGAACTTATTTCCATTATGTAACAGAACAAATTTTAAACTTGTTTTATTGTTGAAAGACAAGGAAAATTTAACTTAGTCGGCAAACCGAACACATCACAACAAAACACGAGAGAATCTTGTTTCGAGAAATAAGGCACAAACTCTTTTTCTCGGTGTCTGTACCAGGAAAATGTTGTTCCACGATCCAGCAAGTTATTTTCGTTTGGTCTGGAACCAAGAAGCTCAGCTGATTTTTTACATAAATTTAGGTCTCTAACTAAATCATTGAGTTCGCTTTGAGTGAACGGTATAGGGTCACGAGATCCGTGAGGGGGGTCATAAATGTAATCTTCCATTTCACTTCCTTCCACTGAATCACTTAATGAACCAGGATCACTTACACACTCAAGACTTGATGGAGGTGTCGGTACAGGCAAGTCTGGACCGTGCAACACAGGTCTCATTGCAGAGGGAATATTGGGATACACTATCTTTTTCTTGTTTCTAATATTTCGACCTACAATTTTACAGGAACAGAAGAAACAATCATTGCAGTGGTCCTGAGGCTCCCTCCTCACCATGGGTATTGCAAATGGCATAGATGGCCGCTTTCCCGTGCTCCAGTTTCGTAAAGATTCCACACATGATCTACATACCTTGTGTGGGGCCCACGATTTATCTTGATCTCCTAGTTTCATTTTAAAGTATGCGTAATATGCTCTTCTTACAAAATCTGTAATTTTCTGTCTCTGTACCCGGGGAACAAATTCACCGCAGATGTAGCAAAACACATCTGGGCTATTCAGACAACCACGAGATGCCATGGCCACACCACAGTAATGTACCACACTGAACAACCAAATGTTAATGTAGATCAACGTATCATGGAAGCAAATTAGGAATTTTGATAGTTACATGTAAAATTAATTTCAAATGATATATCAATGTTTTACATAGTATTATTTTCAGCATTTAGGCAAGAAACATACTAATTAATTTAAATAAAACAAAAATTCTCTGTATTTAAAGCTTATTCGTCTTTATTATTTGTTGAATAATTTTGAAACGTACCAGTGACATCTAGCGACAATCACTTTAATTGCACTGAAACGTGCATACCACCACCCACATATATAAATTGTGAATTGTAAAAAATTCTAGCGTGATGTGAGAAAACTAATGCCAGTTTCAGCATCAGCAAGTTCAAATACATGTAAAACACCCAAAATTATAAAAACAACAGAACCCATGCGGCCCTGTGTTATCAGATAAGAACATGCACATTTGGCAAAAAATACTTATTTTGACCACTACAAGTACAATGTCTTCACTTTTTAAAATTCATTTTTATTCATAGCTCTTTTATGACTGTGAGCTATTATTTAAATATTGATATCTTGCTAACAGTAAGCAAATTATATCATACTACAGGTCTCACTCAAAACAGTATGGCCTATTTTTCTAGAAGAGAAGTATAGTTGTTTTTGATGTACAAAAAAGACATTGGGAATAAAAATTAAGATTGTACACATCCAATAAAAAGCCACCTCTTAATGTCACTATGATTATTTTATGTGATTACACTAGCTGAAGGCAATACAATAGGCATGACCTAGACATCATGGAAATAGAGGTAGAATCCCATGGCTAGGAAACACATTCAAACTTTGCCTTTGATAAGGAAGAAAAAATTAAACATCTTTAAACAGTTCATCACATATTTCTCTTACATTTATGCATTTCAATTATGCAAAAACTTTTTTCTTTAATTTCAACTGAAAAGTAAATAAACAACAGATACAGAAAATTATTCAAAAGTATTTCAAATTAATTGGAATTTATTTTGAAGACAGCTTATGCACAGAAAGGTTCTTCGAGAGTGGACCTACAGTTGGATCAAAACCTTCACTGGGTATTGACCTGAGACCATTCCAATAATTACAAGGTACAAGGTGTTGCAAAAGTCATCACCTGATTTTCTTAACCTATAGCCTGGGTTTTAAATTTAAGAAAGTAGGCTTTCTTGTGTTAAACTTTTATGTTCTCAATTTTTAAAGATAACATCCAATAAATGACCACCATTCGAATTGATGCAAATTTGGGCTCTTTTTACTGCGTTTTCCATTGTGTTGGAAGGAATCTGCGGGGAAATGTTTTCAATTTCATGCTGAATATTGCCCTTTAGTCGTTGTAACGTATCTGGCTTATTCATATAAACCAATGACTTCAAATATCCCCAAAGGAAGCAAGACGTCGAATGGTTTTCGGTGTAAGCACTGGACGATTGGGAACATTACTTACGTGAAATTTTAAACCGTGGTTTAACCAAGATTACAGATGGATTAATCCTTAAAAATACTATCACAATTTTTCCACCTTCATGTGAGGTATACTTATTCATTTTCACACAAAATAAATTTCGTGAGTATCTTCTCTTTAACTAACAAAACACTACTGATATAAACAACAAGATGTCAAAATAAAGGTCAGTTCAAATAGGATGATGACTTTTGCGCCACCTTTTATAATATGTGGACATATCACAGCCTCACATTAGCAGCAAAGTGTAAACTTACTCCGGAGGCAATGATTCATTTCGCTAGGATCACCAACTCAGCTCAAATACCCACACGAGCTGACACATTTGCTTAATACTATGACTCCAAGAGCTTGGAGGCAGGACAGTGGCCATTGTTAAAATGTGTCAAACGCAACCTCCACACCATTAAAGATATACAGGGTGATTCAGTAATAGCATGCAAACAGGAAATAAGTGATGCACCACTGAACAATTTGAGATGGGGAACCTACAGTCGAAGCAAGCGTAACGATGGGCTGAAACATGTTGAGCTCTAGCATGTACAGTCATGGACACTTCTTGGTTGTAACAAACCCATTAACTCTCAATGGTATCGTTACGAACCAGAAGTGTCCGTCCGTGACTGTACCATGGCCCATAGGAATGACAATAAGTAACATGTATGGACAGTTAGTGACACTGCTGAAGTACAATGAGTAGCAACATTTATTGACAGTGATTTACACATATGAGGTAAATGCTTGACATTTGGCAAACAGGCGTCAACAACATACAATAAGGTACCTCACAACAGTTGTTCAAAATGATGGTGACCAAACAGAATGAAAGCAAGACAGCAATGTACGAGATTCAGCTGCACCCTTGAAGAATATCCCTGGCACATTACGAATCACATAACAAGTTGCGCCAATCCTGGGAACAAATTCCATGTCCGTGTCGACTGGGGTCTCGTGAACAAGTCATATTCCTGATGAAAAATTGAGAAGATGCAGGTCAGGTGACCTTGCAGGCCAGGGAATAGCCTTTCCCCATCTAACAATCAAATATTGCAGGCAGCAATAGACAAAACTTAAAAATAATTTAGGTGTCAGTCCCCTTTTCCCAGGAGCCATTTTCTTTCAAATACGAACTAAGATACTCATGATAACTAAGATAAAGCTACACATTTTGAAACGTGACCTTAAAATTTTTAATTTATTAATTAATACAAGATTGGTTTAAAAGTAATTAACTCTTGCATCAGAGTGGCCTTAGTAAAGAAGGCTCAATACCATTAATAACTATGCAATATAATAATGGCCATGTCTACCATATCGCTAAGATTCCAAGATTTTGCAACAGAGGAAAAAATTACAGTAACTTGTTTATTATTCGGATTTAATTATACACGTTATACAGAAAGCACAGAAACATTAAACAAAACATACCGTACTAATTATTTTCTTTAAAATGTAATGGAAATTTCTGAAAGCAAACTTGAAATATTAAATAAATAAAAAAAAAAACTGAATTTTAAAATTTAGTAATCAGCTGAAAATTTTCAGTCGCCATGGCGACCAGGCACAGTGTGTTTTTCTACCCCTGGTTGCAGGCATCCACAACGAAGTGGGGCGATGCTCCGTGTCTTGATACGCTGGCTTCTCCGACCCTAGGTTCCTTATCTCAAATTGTACAGTGATTTCATGTTTCCTTTTTGTATGCTTTTTCTGACCTGTATATATTTATCAGCCAGCAAAGCTGCATTTGCTAAGATGCTAATGGAAGGGGGGAAAAATCGTAGTCACTACTTCCGTCAATGGAAGTGCATAAGAAACTAACCACTTACCTTCTCAGCCTCATATTCGTCTACGTACTCCTGCTTGTCCTCCTCCGGCAAGTCCCGCCACATCTTGCCAATGATCTTCCCGATCTCCCACAGCTTCAGCTCCGGATTCTAGGCTTTCACCTGGTCCCATACCTTCCGGCTGTACCTCATGTAAGGCATGAGTGGCTTCTCGGGAGGCTTCGGTGGTTTGGGGATGCGAGCATCGCTCTGTGGGAAAGCAGACAAGGATCAAGGAAAATTAAATTACTACTACTGGTGAACAGAAGGAACATTATACATAAGTACAAATATTTATACCAATTGGTTAATTCTTTAAGATTACATCTTCCTTGATTTAACTTCATATGCAAAACTATATCCTGTCCGCTTTTGGTTCTTTCTTATCACCCCTCATCACATACGACAAGGAAGAAACTGGCAGGCCGCATGGGAACAGTGTAACAAGAGGGCGTCCCTTCTCTTTTAATGTTTTAGTTGTACATAGGACTTTTAGTGCGAAGGTTTTGCAGTGATACTTTTAACAAGTGATAGAGTGCATGGGGGTAACAACGGTTTTAGAAGCGTTTTCCAAATTTTACCTTTACCAAATTTGTACAATTTCCTTTTTCCTGACGAATGACATGATTTGACGAGGCTATGGTATATTTCGGATAGCCGAGAAAATAACCTGAAGAAGGAAACAGTTGTTTCCAAAACGTCGTTGCACAAAATAGATACTCATTTCACGTAAGTAACAAGTTTTGTATTTTTAATTTATTGAAAATACGAATTAATATATATAAAGTGAGTAAGTCGCACATATCGTGAATTATGAACCCCTCTCCTGTTTTATCCAAACTAGTTTATTCCTTTTGCACCTTGAAATGTTTCACTATATTTATTGTTTAAAAAGTTGTTCTACGGTATGTCAGAGAAGTTCCTTTACCCCTAATTGCATGTATCCTGTTTGAACAGTGTTGAAATTTGGCCAGTATTCGGTTACTTGGGAATGATTTTGTTTTCGTGGTTGGCATCCCTGCTCTGAAAGTCACATGGAATGCTGCTCACTAGAATTCGAATATCAGTTTTTGCAACCATGGCTGATGTGAGCTGTGGAAAGAGAGTGACGTGTGTGTATGCACGAAGGACAAAGCATGGGGCAAACGATGTACTGTAACATAATGTAATATATGTTGCTAATAATTATTAGTGAAAATTAGAACTGGAGTATTTCACAAGGTACTAGCGGGGTAGATTAGTAAGCAGAGATGCTTCTTTGGGTGAAAAAATATCAGCATTAGGGACCACCATAGCTATGAACACCAAACAAAAACTAGGGTGGGGGTTGTAACAGATTAAATAAACTGGTTACAACTTAATTAAGCTATGTAATCTCAGAATATGTACATAATAAACCTACGATGAAGGCCAAGGGTGTTATGTATCAGATACCTTATGCAGGTCTCAAATCACTTGAGACTATTGATAGTCTTCTAACCAAAAAGCAGCGCAAGAAGAAAAGCTCTTGTCTTGCCAAGGGCCACGGTATGAAATTGTTACTTAGTACCCCCCAGTTAAAAAAATTACAGCAATCCAGAAAAAAATCACATGTGGGTGGATTTATATTTACTATCCAAGCCATCTTAGCAGCACTCGGTGCAGTTGGCAGCCTAGCAGGGGGATCAGCTGCCATAGCAAAAACAGTAATAGATGTCAAGAAGAATAAGGCAGAATTAGATGAACTAAGGCGCCATAATCTGGCCATAGAAAAACAAGGCAAAGGTCTTAAGAGAGCCATGAATAAGTTTTAAAAAAACAAGAGCCGCTTACCAACCAAGATATTGAATCTTTAATCCAACCACTGGGCATCAAACATTTTAGAGGTGTTTACATGTCTGATTCTTTACCAGAATAACCACTCAAAAAAGAGTGTGGCATAGTCAATTTGGATAAGTACAAAAATCAGGGCACTCACTGGATCTGCTATCTTAAATATTCAAACAATGAGGCATTTATATTTGATTCATTTGGAGGTATTCCACCTGAGAATTTAGTAAAATATCTAAAATCAACTAATCTTTATTACAATAATGAGCGGGTTCAAAACTTCAAAGATGTTAATTGTGGACATCTGTGTTTATCTATGCTTAGATATCTGTCTCAAATAAATAAACCATCAATTGAAGATTTTCAGAAAGCCTTGTGGTATCTGAAGCATCATGGGAGTATTCCATCTTACCAGCCAAAATTCAATATTGAAGCTCAGACTACATGATGATATAGTTTATCCCAAAACAATAGCTCTTAGAGCATTCTATGGCATGTACTTGATCCCTAATATTACACACCATAACAACACAATTACAATTGGTGACCAAAACATTGTCATCACTCCAGAGCAGTATAATCTGTCTACTCTAAATGCTCAGTTACCCAGAGGTATAGTGTTAACAAAAAATTCTCTCACTCACAGAGTAGAGATTGTGTCTGCTACAGAGACAGTAGATCTGGGTACTATAGGAGAGCTATTAGGCTTCCAGAACAACACAAAACTTGAACCAGCCATCAAACACACTGCTATTAATATACCTAAATTCTTCGCCATAGAGACTCTGAATATTCACTGTAATGTGGCTGAGGGTATGATCACCAAATCAAATGGCATAGGCACTCACAAACAAACTGGCATCATTGCAACATTCAAACCTAATCCTGAATTCATGGAGCCAATCATCTACACTCCATCACCAACATTATATTTTCCTGTGGGCCATAATAGAATAGACTACATTGAGTTGATGGTCACTAATGAAAAAGAAGTATTAGTTGATTTTGCTGGAGCCACAACAACTGCTATCATAGAAATTAATATTTAAATAAAAATACATACAAAAAAATGGAAAATATCGAGAGTTATGAGCTACAGTCATTCCCCCCGAACCGTAGGACCTTTGCAAATTTAAATCAACCCAACACAGAGATTGAGGTTGACCTTGATGTAGGGGATGGCTTTATACACCCCCACAGAGCAGACCTCTATATCAAGTTTGATGTTGTAAAACTTGATGGTACAGATTATCCGGCTAACTCAAATATAAGACTGGTAGACAATTTTGTACCACATCTGTTCTCTGAAATCGAGATCAGAAAACATGGTGTTGTTATAAACAGAGTAGACTACCCTGGTATTACCTCTACAGCTTTGGCCACACTGAATTTATCCAAGACCGAGGCTTCTTATTACAAAATATGTGGATTTGAGGCTGGTGATAAAATATTAACTAAGAGCCACACTGTACTGTTCCCAATGCGCCTGTTGCCAGGATTCTTCTCAGATTACAAAGACATTGTGTGGAAGGGTGGTTTAAGAATCACATTTAGAAGAGCCGCCAATGATAATAATGCTTTGATGAGGTACAGTACATTAAACTCTACTGAGGCAGCTCTGCCTAATACCCGACCTGATGAAGGCAAATGTCTTATTCAGACTATGGATCTAAGAATCCCGGTTGTTGAATATGAAGCCAGTTATGCTCTTAAATACAAAGCAGATATTCTAAAAAATCCACAGGTGCCTTTACAATTTTATACATATCAATGTGTCCAGAAACCTGCTACTGGTAGCTATTATGAATTTGATGCTACAAACTCATTCTCCAGTATACAATATGACATGCCAGATTTTGTGGTGGTACTGTTTCAGACCGGACGAAACAATAACCAAGAAAAAATTCAAGTAAGTTTGATAGCTGCAACATCAAGAACATATATATTAAAAATGGCAGAAATGAGGTGTTTCCTAGATAAAATTATAATTTAAACATGTCCAAGGATGATTTCCTTAAATTATATGAGGCCTATACAGCATACAAAAGAGATACAACCGGGAATACTGACATGTATTACTCACCAGATGAATTCAAAGCACAGAGACCCATGTTTGTCATCAACACCTCGAAAAGGAAACAGGTTGTGGTTAATGACAGGACAAACATTAAAATAATTTGTGATTTCCATGATACACTCCCTGCCGGCACCATATGTAGTGTTATTCTTATAGGTGAAAAATCATATGTTTATGATGTAAGAAATGAGAGAGTCACAGAGCAATTCTAGAAGACCTCTGCATAGTGCATTGTTTTAGTATTAGATATAAGAGTTGAGCCTGGTCCCGAATTAAAATATTGAGCATATTCCAGGTAACATATTAACATAACAGTAACAAGTATTTAAGCATATATTACAGAATACTACTGTGTAAGCAAAAAGCTCTTATGAGCATTTTTGGCTTAGTGTTAAGAGTATTCATAACAAAATCAAGAAGACTATATTTTTAGCGGGCTTACAGACAACAGACTGACAGATTCAGCTCTTGTACACATGGCCAAATCAGTCTGTTGAGGCTTCTTCATTTGTACACTGTAATTCTTCATTTGTACACTAGAATTCAGGATTCTTTAGATTTGACAGTGTACAGTCGGAGAAAGAATTACCTGGGCCACGGTACCTAGAATTTCGTAACGTCTTAAAGCCTGTTGTTTATGCAACCCAAATAACAAATTATTCGCTTAAGTTTGTCTGGTGGATCTGAGTTCTCGGGAAGGATTGAGCATTGATAGCATGAGTCACATGACTCATGCCCCAGCAACAAAAACAACAGCTGGGTGCTACGTGGCCTCAAGAAGAACATTTCAGCAACTGGTTTCTTAACAAGATCTACTCGTAAGAAAATATTTTTCGAGTGATACTAGTCATTGTCAAGAAGGTTCACTGAAATGATGGTTCTCATCACAGGCCACATGCCACACGCTAATGGTTTAAGTCCACTTTATGCACTGGACCTACAGATTAAAGTGGTATCCGAACGAAATGTTCCTCTATCTGGTATTGAATTCGGAAGCCTTTGATTACATGTCGAAGACGTTACCACTACGCCATCGGAGAGGCAATGGAACGCCTTGAGAAAGAGACAAGTGAAACCATATTTGACGTAAATTTTAAAAATAAGACAATATTTTGTGGCTACAGTTTCGAACCGTGGGAGAGGCATATATATTATTTTGTCCCATCGTCCATTTCACGAGTTTATAATTCTTCCTCACCGACACGATTAACGTCAGTGGGAGAAGAAAAGCGAAGTAAAATAACTGAAACAGAAATAAAAGGAAAAAGCGAAACAAATTTTATCCATAATATTCTGCAGTCACTTCAGTCGTGTTCAAGGAATCCTACCTTTAAAGAGAGCCGTGGTCTCTAACTTGTCTTTTCCCCTTCCTTTGTGCTCTCGATTCCCTCTGTCACGATTGGTCTAAAACTAATTAATGCGACGTTAATTAAACAATCCAAACAACGAAACAATGCACAATCAACTGCACAAAACAACATTCCATTTGTTTTCGAACCGGAAAACAATTGAAATGCTGTAAAATGAAGCAAGAAGCAGTAATAAACTGGGAATTTGGTACGGTATAGAATTAAATCGGTGAAGATGTTCCATTTGATTAGATTTTTGTTATTTAGTGTCGCTATTCTTTCACTTTTGGCAAATAGCGACGATGAAGATGAGTAATGAGTGATGATATGATGACATTGATTAACGGACACTCACCAAGAACACCCATGGCCAAGCCGAGATTCGAACCAGGGGCCCATGCTGTCGTAGCGCGCTGTTCTAACCACTCCACCACGGAGGTTGGTTAGGAGTGGACAATATACCATATTTTGTGTGCTCAATTGGATCAATCAATCGAATGACTAGGCATATTATATTATTAATATATTCATATCATAATATCACGTCATATTATTCGGCACGAAGTAACATCATAGACATTCAATCTTGCATTATTGCCTTTCAACTATTTCTTCGACTTCGGGTTAATAACATCAATAAGATAAATTATGAAACAAATGATAATGAATGTGGGATATTGACAGTTATTTCGAATTACCTGACACAAGCAACATTAAGCAGACTCGGTGGGCAAGCTCATTAAGTGGTCAACCTTCGATCTCGTCACCAAAGTTCCCGGATTTGAGTACCGTCCTTGTCACAGGTGTTTGAGTATTTCGTCATTAATTTCATGTAATGGTCAGTCGTCCACGGCTGGGAAGAAAAGTGATGTTACGTAACAAAACTAATAAAAATAAACATGATCGACGAGTACTTATTTCATATCTCACGAAATCTCCTATAAAACCGGGATATATGAAATATATGTATACTTTTTCGATTTCTATATGTAACTAGCCGAGACCGAGAACGGTAGAGCAATTTTCAATTCGAGAAACCGAGAGACGGAGACATTGTAAAGTCTTGTTTCTTTCTTGACATCTCCCTAATTGAGTTGTTGTTCTGTTCGTTATTGGCTTTGTATTGGCAATTATTGTCATTATTCCTCCCCTGGAGGTAAACCATAACGACGATTTATGATTAAATACATTAAAGCAGATAAAAGGGCAAGAACAAGAGGGTCATGCGTGCCCGGGACTTCAACCCAGAACCTTAAGTAACGAGATTTGAAATTCTGGAGAAGGCATCTGTGTTTTGCTTGGCTTTCTCTTTCCTCAACTTCTGTTATTTTATCATGCACGTATAATTAAAATAGATCTGAGAAAATACGTTGCGATCCATAATTGTGTTGGTTAGATGCTATAAATGTGAACTCCAACATGGAATAAATTATTCCTTTTGTATGTGGTTGAACATGAAATTTTCTTACACTGTGACAATTTCTTTTTTTTACTTTTTCTGCACAGATAAGCTAATCTGGACTGGACATTCAGTTTAAAATGACATACGAACTACTACGTGCATCCACCGTGTATCGAACCTGGGATCCCTTGATTATAAGGTGACGACGTTATCATTACGCCATCGAGGAGGCCCCGTGAGAAAATATTATTTACTCGATCTATACAATAATTTATATAAACATTTACATTTTCGTTTTCTTCTTTCTTTTTTGTTAACTACTCTTCTACGACTCTTTTTTTGTCTTGGAATTTTTTCTTGTTTCAGGAAAAAAAATAATACGTGCAGGCTGTATACCCCCCCCCATACAAATAGATAGAAAGCTCACTCTCGAGAACTAATTTATAAATAACGTAACCATTAGGAAACAATTCGAACGTTAACTGATATAACTGCAGATGAAACAATACTTCCAAACGCTAACGAAATATCTATTCTTGCATAAGCTTACAGACAACAGGTATCTGGTGAGTCATTCACTCTTGCTAACTACGAGCGAAGGTCACGGAACCAAAGGGTGGCAAACAAGCGTCTGCTCTACGAAACTAGGGGTAGCAGACGAGGCGTGTTCCTGTTATCAATGACGTACGAAATAAGGAGGAACACAGCTTTCATATCAAACTAGACCCTTGTTTTGGTCCCGTCATTGCATGTAAACACTTTTTCGTCGTGGCCTTGAATCCCTACCTAATGGCTTCTCTGCAAGAAAGAAATCTTACCATTGAGGGGAGGAAAAGTGTGTGTGTGTATCGAGGTCCTTCAACTTTCGTATTCTTCTTCATTTCAGAACGCGTGCTGTATCGTCGATTTAATCCAATCTAGCCGTTGTAGGTTCTGTTTCTGTTGGGTAATTTCACATTGTCTTCCTGCTTATGTTATTCGCGACAGAGCTTCTGGTTTCAATAATCTGGACGATAACTGGATTGTGTTGGTTGGTTGATTTGGTGTCTTAAGTCCACTTTATGCACAGTAAGACTAATCGGGAATGCACCTACAGTTTAAAGTGGTATCCGAACCACTATGTGCCTACACATTACTTTGTTGCTAGATATTTGCATGCTAAGATCTAGGAAATGCTACATTTTCAGTGTGTGGAATTGAGAGTTATTTCGGATACGAAGAATTGGAGAATGGAGTAGTGAGAAAAGTATCACCTCACATGTTTGAATTATAGCCCCCCCCCCCCCACACACACACAGGACATCGGCCGTGGTTTATATAACGAAATATAACATGAATGAATTGTGTCAAGAAAAACTGGAGCCTATTCACATCCCTACGGAACTTGGAAGAAGTCCACATAGAAATTAGAAAGTTCTGTTCCTACAAAATCGGGACGTTTAGTAAATGAAAGAGCAAAGTGCTACCTTGTGCTTTGCACCAAGCCATGAAGGCGTGTAGGGGGTGCGGAGTTAGGGTCCCACACTTTCTTGTTACGGCCGAAGGTGGGGATAATGTGATCAGCACCACACCCCTGGCCGCCTTTACCCCTTCCCCCCACAAGTTTCTTAGAGGTACCCACTTTATACGACGCTGGGTGGGCGCCGGAGCCACTTGAACATGTGGACAAAATTCCAATTCTCCCCAGTCGGAGATCGAACTCAGATCTCTAGCATGGTAATCAAACTCCCAAACGACCGAGCTACCGCGGCACATATAGTATAGTAGCCCTTGTAATTAAGGCAAGAATTATTTTAGCGTTTCGTTCAACGGTTTTAGGGGAATCATTTTCGGACATAGGCTATAACTCTTGTCGGTTCTGCGACCTGGCTTAAGAAAAGGCGATTTTATGACGAACAACATTCCACCTGATGTCACGTGACTTTCCTACATTTCCTGTGTCTGTTGGCTATTGCATAAAAGACGAGTTGGTCCTTGAGACAGACAGAATCACCCGATCACCTAAAGGTGCAATGTGTGTTACCTACCTTTCCGGCATTATTTACTGCCATTAAAGTCTTATGGGGAAGAACTTTTTTCCACCACTGTACCACACTTGGGCAATTGACTCATATAGACATCTTGACATTGTTTTATGTATAGCCAAATCAGTCTGTTTAATCATATGAGCTCTTCATTTGTATGATTTCTGTCCTCATGCTATAGTATTTACCACTACTCACGAAAAGCAATAATAAAACGATCTTTTCCCCAAGACAATGATTGAAACATCATATTTATTCACATAAAAATACATTCCACTCACAAATTTCCTTCCTTCGGCTCTCAATGCAACATCACCAAAACATTCATGTTTCAATGTTCATGTTGGAAATTGAACGATAATCAGTTTTGGGGACACAATGCTTTATATGCAATCTCATGTCATTATAGAGATATGCATAAGAAGTCGAATGAAAGTATTCGTGAGGATTACTCTTGAAACTCTAGAGTTTTAATGTTACAATTTTTTTTCTCAGAATAATCTGTCATAATCAAGGTTAAATTATTTTAAAGTTCTTTTATTTAATAAATATCGTACTTCTGTGTTCACGTCTACAGAAAAGAAATGGAGCGGATGGGATTTGAACCTGTGATCTTTCATTGTAGATTAAAAAAAACATTTGCGCCTTTTACAAACTGTTCTACAAGGAAATGGACGAAAAGTTTCCTAACACTGTGGCGGCAACAACCACCTGCCAGTGTTCTAAATATTTATTTGCCACAGATTATGGATAAGTTGCTCTCTACAGAAATGACGGATGTTGTGCAATGTATTTTAGTTCAAATTTTGTTTAAACTTATGCGAACTTTGATGAAGAGGATTTACCGGGATATCAACCAGGTTATTTCCGGATAGGCTTCAGAGGTTTCGACAGTTCTTTTATCTTCAGGGATTGAAGTGATAACAGAAAACGTGCTTGTTCCTGGTAAGCGTGGTCGTATCTTCGATTGCTCAGGCTGCATAATTTTATTTTCAAAAGGAGTATGGCATCGGACGTAAATATATATACTCTTCTTGGATGATCACTCTGTGTATTTCACGAGGTGGAAGTAATAATGAAGCGTTTAGAATTTCCGGAAACAATTTCAATGATATTACGCAATCACGTGCAAGGTGGAATGGCAGAATCAAGTAACGTATAGGAAAGTCTGAGGGTGGTTGTTTTGAATAATGTGAATTTGGTGGAAAGTTCGTTAGATATAATTTCTGTTGAAATAACACAAATATTTTGTTGAAATTAGACACGTATTTTGGATATAAAGCAGTGGCGAATTAATAATTATTCGCAAGTATTGCATTTTGTAGATGTCACGCAATATATAAATAGTTATTAGTATCGGCCTCTGTTGCAATATCCATTAACTTACTTGAATTGGGGATTTATTATTAGTTTTAGATGCATTGGAAGCTGGAAGTGAGGGGAATAAGAACAGTCATTATTAAAGAAACGTACATAACATACACATTCTTAGCGAATTGAACACATTAAACTCTCTCGTTCGTTACAAACATTCACTACATCAATGTAGAGGATTATTTCCTACTATAATTGTGTGCATTTGTGTGTTAGTATTTCCAAATAATTAATGTTTTATGTGTGCAGTGAAGAGCATACACAATACGTATCTTAAATTCCATTACTTGATTGATGATTTGGTTTAATTTACATCGCCTTTGTGACAATTTTGGTTAATCGCGAAGATGAGAATGGGAGATGGTATGCTGGTATGAGAATTCAAACCCAGGATTAAATACCATTACCTACAGCATTCTGAATGCATATATATGATATGTAAATTAGTTATAAGGTGTGCTAACTCAGCTTATGAAGAATAACTAAAATACAAAAGTTTTAACCTTAAATCCTGTGAAGCAACTGAATAAGCATTAACCTTTTTAGGGAAAAACTGCGCAGAAGAGACATCCTTCAAAGTGTGCATCGGATATTTTTACAGTGTTGAAATATCAACTGTCTCTGTTCAGCTAACAAAAAAAGATAGGGTGGGCTTTGAATCCGCGACCTTTCAATAAGAATACCAGCGTCTAACAAACTGCTCTACATTAACTTACTGACAACATCCCCTTAAAAACACGTCGACGTTTATGGTAAAATCGACCTTCCTGTGTCCCAGCATCTTTTCTCCAGAAGTCGTGAAAGAAATGATTTTTTGAGAACTGTTCGATATTGTGCAGGGTATTCTAAATGAAATGTGGCATACACTCCTCAGAAATTTGCCTCTTTCTAATAAAATTGATGGCGATTTTCTCCTGGTGGAGAAAACCCCTGTTCAGTGTTTCAAACTATGTAATTTCAAGTCGACCAAGCAAAATTGTTACAATTCTTCAAGATTCTTATTCTTATTTCTATTTACTCTTTTTGTTTGATTGTGTATTATACTAGCGATTTGCTATAGTTTATAAATTCATGGAATGTGCGAAATTGGAAACCCTTCACCACAGCGTTTTTCATCTAGTTG
This sequence comes from Lepisma saccharinum, assembly GCF_977018435.1. Classification (NCBI taxonomy): domain Eukaryota; kingdom Metazoa; phylum Arthropoda; class Insecta; order Zygentoma; family Lepismatidae; genus Lepisma; species Lepisma saccharinum. The sequence continues at coordinate 51,946,099 of NC_139238.1, forward strand.
AAAGACCGACTCAAAGTTGGATACTCTCAGCTGGAACTGAAGTGCAATGTTGCTAAGTTTACGAAATCAGGACTTAGAATTATTTTGGGGCGGTCAATTAACATGTTGCAAAGAGTACCTAAGTACAGTTAGATTGATTTTTTCAAGTATTTAACAATAAAGTTTCAGGTTGCCGAAGCTATTGTATCTTTGACTGATCACATTTTTATGACTACACATTTGCTTAAAATTTTCCTAATATTTGTTTTAATTACGTATTTGTTTTTTTTTTTTTTTTTTTTTTTTTTTTTTTGGTACATATGTATCCACTACTAAAGCCGATTGCATTTCCATACAACCTAATGATGCCTTTAATTTCGCTTGCACCTTTCAAAGTCGTTGCCCTTGTACGAGCACGGAAGTATTTAAGTTTTTGCATCCGTCCGCTGTCGTATTCTGCAACCTTTCACAACCTTCTTTTCGTCACATGACCGCATTCCAGAGTCGCTGGCATTCAGTCGGCCAAGCTCTAGTCTTACTATACTTTGTCCGTAGTATGTCAATGATGCTTTCCCAAGCTCTTTCAGCACGGTGAGAACTTAGCATGGGGACAGTCAACGAAAGTTTTAGACTATGCATATTTGATAGATTCAGTGACGTTCGCTTATCAAATTTTCAAGAGACCAGTTTTATTTAAGGATGTAGCCATTAGATATTTTATTTAACGATAGAATTTAAAGTCAACAATGTTATGGATAATTCGACCTACATAGATAAAATTTTGCCATAAACGTCGCATGTATGAACTTGAGACTAATCACGACTAATAATTTACAAATGAACGAGAAGAAAATAAATTTCTTTGAGTTGTTCCTCCAAATTTTTTACGTTTATAATAAATAACTTTATTTTATGGAATTGTCTTGGGAAAACGACTCGCATTTGATTAGAATCAGGATAAAATTCTTTGCTATTTTTGTATGTCTCTAATTCAGTTAATTTTTGTAGTTTTAACATTTTGCTAAAACGAATTTTAGGTAGGAATCAGGGAAAGTTTCATAAAAGGCAATTTTAGCATTTTATGCACTTAATTGAGATTAATAGCAATATTCTTAAGCTAGCCTCGGTGATTGGCACAGGCTCGTTCAGCAATGAAATTCATTACTTCTTACTAATTAACCTCGTGTTAAGTTTAGTGCAGTAAGTAATAACTAGTGATCGTATTTATATTTAAATATATTTCATACCATTTCTCGATCTATTTTGTTTGGACAAACCGAGGGGATAAACACACCGTTCTTACATGAGTCAAGTATATCTTTTTCTTGGCGAGTCTACATATAAGACCAAGTCACTTGAAGTATATGGCGGACTCTAACTAACTAACTAACTAACTCCCTAGCCTTCTTAAACCCCAAGGTCCACGGCTGCAGCAACACAGGCCTTCCATCTTTCCCTATCTTGAGCAAGTTCTATATACTCTTTCCCATCCCTACCGATTTCCCTTAGGTCCATCTCAACGTTGTCCCTCCATCTTCGTCTTGGCCTTCCTACAGGTCTCTTACCATCAGGTTTCCCAACAAGAATCCTGTGAACTCCTCTTTCTTCTTCCATTCGTGCAACATGGCCTGCCCATCTAAGTCTTCTTGATTTAATCATTCTAATATTATCTGGACATGAATACAAATGATGTAGTTCTAAATTATGTAACCTTCTCCACTCACCTGTCTCCTCATCCCTTTTAAGACCAAAGATTTTCCTAAGGATCTTATTTTCAAATACTCTCAATTTATGTTCCTCTTTCAATGTAAGGGACCAAGTTTCACATCCATATAATACTACAGGCAAGGTTACTGTTTTGTATATTTTAACTTTTAGTTTCTTAGATATTAAACGAGAAGACAAAAGTTTATGAAGAGAGAAGTAACATGCATTTCCTGAATTAAGCCTACTTTTTATTTCCTCTTTAATATAATTTTCATTTGTTAATATTACTCCTAAGTATTTGAATTTGGAAACTGGTTCAAACGAGTTGTTATCAATAATTAGATTTTGATTATTACCTAACACTTGGTTTCGGCCTGTAAGCATATATTTAGTTTTCTCTTTGTTATCTTCCAAACCTATCTCTTTAGCAGTTTTGAAAAATATTTCAGCATTATTCTTAATTGTATTCACATCATCCCCCAGTAAGTCTACATCATCTGCATATGATAACAACTGAGCCACACCATTAAATTTTAGTCCTTCTTTAGTTTCTTTAACCTTCCTAACAGCATATTCTAAAGCAAAATTAAAGAGCAATGGAGATAATGCATCTCCTTGTTTTAACCCATCATGAATTGTAAATTTGTCAGACATATTAATAACCACACGAATTTTACTTTCTGTTTCACTGGTGCATATTTTTATCATACTAACAAGCTTCTTAGGCATTCCAAACTCTACTAATATATTATATAATTTATCTCTTTTGACAGAATCATATGCTTTTTTGAAATCAACGAATAGCTGATGGACATTTTGATTATATTCCCACTTTTTTTCAAGTGTCTGTCTGATGTGAAAAATTTGATCTGTAGTTGATCTGTTACGTTTAAATCCACATTGATAATCACCTATAATTTCATTAGCAAATGGGGTTAGTCTTGTTAAAGGAATGTTAGATAATATTTTATATGTTGTTGAGAGTAGAGAAATTCCACGGTAATTATTGCAGTTCATTTTATCACCTTTTTTAAACACAGGAAAAATTATGGATTCTTTCCACTGCTGAGGGATTTTTTCTTTATTCCATATTAAACAAATTAATTTATGAATTTGACATATTAATGAATTTCCACCATATTTAATTAACTCAGCGGATATTAAATCAATGCCAGGTGCTTTGTTATTCTTTAGCCTTTTAATAGCATCTTTAACTTCAGTCAAGTTAGGTTCTGGAACTAAAGATTCTGTTGTGTGTACTTCATTTACTTCTGATTTCCTCCTACATTGACATTTAAAAGTAGTTCTTCCATCTATTTAGAATATCGCTTGGGTCAGCTAGAAAATCACCGTCTTTATCTTTTATCAAGTTTACGTTAGGTTGCCACCACTTTCTAAACTCATTTACACCTTTATATAAATCTCTGATATTTTTATTTTTGCTGTTTATTTCAATTTCGTTAATTTTGCTTTTCAAGTAATCTCTTTTTTTACTTCTAAACGTGCTGTTAACTTCTCGCTTTATTCTCTTATAATTGTTTAGATTTGTATCATCAGAGTTAAATAACCACCTAAGGCTAGCCTGATTTCTTATTTCTATTAGATTATGACATTCATTATCAAACCATGGCTTACTTTTTCTCGGTTTATGGTATCCTATACTTTCTTTAGCTGCTGATTCTATTGCATTACGTATGTGCTCCCAATTCTTATTTACGTCTGTTTCATTAATATTTTCATCATCATTTAAATCCTGCAAAGCATCAAAGCTATTTGTCAGTTTATTGTGGTAATCTTTCTTAATTCTTTCATCAGTAAAATTTCCTGTATCAAATTTTATAACTTTTAGATTTTGTTGCTTATGATTTATCACTCAGAGTCTTTCTCTTAATTTAGCAATTACTAAATAATGGTCACTGGCACAGTCAGCACCTCTATGTGTACGAACGTCAATTATACTAGTATGCCTTCTCTTATCAATGAGAATATGATCTATCTGATTATGAGTTTTACCATCTGGAATATGGCCTCTCGAGTGGTCTAATTTATCTTTTTTGTTTAATGAAAATTCGGAATCGAAAAAGTTTTTTTCTTATCCTTATTGGGTTATAATTTGAATGCCACTCCTATAATTCTCTGATGCTATATTTATTACCGCCTGGAGGCTCAACGGAAGTCCGAAGTACCATTTACTAGATGTTTTTCATTGCATAAAAGTGAACCAAGGCTCCCCCATGGCGCAGTGGTAGCGTCATTACCTTGTAATCGAGGGGTCCCGGGTTCGATACTCGGTGGAGGCACAAGTGGTTCGTATCCCACTTTAAACTGTAGGTCCAGTCCCGATTAACCTTACTGTGCATAAAGTGGACTTAAAACACCAACTCAAACCAATCAAACCAAACAAGGCGTTCCTCAAGGAAGTATATTATGTCCACTACTATATAAGATTTACGTAGCTGATTATGACCGTGCTGTCCAAAATTGCCACTACCATCAGTATGCTGACGATTCTCAAATCTAGACTCAGTGTAATACAGAAAACTAAGATAATGCAATGACCAAACTCCAATTCGACCTTGATGCTATAACAAATTAGTCAAGGGAAAAATTCCCTTCAATTAAATCCAACAAAATCTTGCTTCATGGACATAGGAACTCATGGTACACTTAATAAAACTTCACAAAAATGCACCTTCTTCTCCAACTCTCGGCAGTATACCGCTAAGCGAAGTCGATACATGTAAACACTTGGGGTATTTTGTTCGATAGACACTTAAACTGGGAGGAACAAGTAGGATGTATTGTGAAAAACTGTATGGAAAACCTAATTCTTTGTATCATTTAAAACATACTCTGGACGCTAATATTAAACATAGCCTTATGCAAGCACTCGTGCTTTCTACACTAGGCTATTGCACTCCAGTGTACAATAATATCTCCCAGAGCCTAAACTATAAACTTCAAAAAATTCAGAACTGTTGTATGTTATATCTCCCCCTACTTAAAGAAACTATCTTGGCTAAACATTAACAATAGAAGAAAATACTTAACACTCAACTTGATGAACAAAATACTTAAGAGTGGCCCCGAAAATACTTATTCGATAAGATCTGCTCTCGTAGAACTTCGGTCGAACATAATATCCGCAAGAAACACAATCTAACAATCCCCAAACATAAAACCGCCACCTATAACAAGTCCTTCATTGTTACAGGGAAAAGGGAATGGAACAAACTGCTTCCCGCCCCCCCCCCTTCCGCACAAACACAATGAACTAGTGAGGACTTATTACTTATCTTTTATACTTATCAATTCAATGCATCATTTTATTATTGTATAATATTTATATTATCTTTATTGTATTATCATGATCAATGTGTTACTTTTCCATGTTTTTATTCATTTATTGTATCTTTGACAAGGGTTGGTTGTAAGAACGGCCCACGAGACCGAAACACGGTTGCTTAAATGAATACCATTCTTTCTATTCTATTATATTCTATTCTGTTTGCGTATGTCGATTTTAGTTTTCATTGTATGGAATTTGTTGTTAACTGCAACACGTTTCTATTATTTTTATAAACACCGTCAACTTGCAAGACAGTTAGATTCAGAGCAACGCAGATATAATTTATATTTTTTTTATATTTCTTCAAGGCAACATGTCAATCATGGACATTATTTTTCTTATTTAATTGCAATTATGAATTTTATTTTAATTTTCCTTATTTATTTTCAAATAATTGTGGCAGATATGTATCCAATTTATTTTAATTATATATTATAATAGTATTTTTTCTTGATGAGGCAATCTAATTTAATATAATTTTAAGAAAAGGCAATGGAATAAAATGTTTTTTGTGATTAACTTGAATCAATGAAACCAACTTCCAATAGCTTCCTTTCTTTATCTCAAGTTCCCTTATAAATTACCCACCTGTCTACAGAAGAGATCACCACAGATGGGAAGTGCCTACACCAGTTATTGGCATTTTACGAAGGACTTTCCGCAAGAAGCCGTCAACTACCGTTCGGACAGGCTCGTCTAAACTACACCCTGATGAAGCCATGTAGATAAAACTTTAGTTATAACGGCACTACATTTTTCGCTATCAAGGACAGCATTCTGTCATCAAGATACAAGTCGATTGGACAACATACTTCAAATTTTCCATCCCATCATGTGAGAGGATCAGCCATAACTTCCTCCCACATAGTTTGCAGCTGAAACATTTTCCCCTACTTCTACAAGTTCAACAACCATTTTCGCATGTTTAGCTTGCTTCAATGCAGACAAAAGATACCCCACCACATGTGTTTTGCTGTTTCCTACCCATTCTTACACATGAAAACCACTTACCATGTGTAAAGTTTCGTACCATGCCTGCAGCTGTTATTAGCATGTATCACAAAGAAGAGAAGCAGAGAAAAAGAAAACATTCCGCAGTAGCAGTTTTGGTTTCAACAATAATCCCAGATGTGTTATTCAAACTGTGCAATGTTGTCTCCCCACACATGCACATGTAAGGCTTTTCCATGTGTACTTATGCGGACTTTTCCCGTGAAGAAAACCAAGTGTTATTTTTGATTTTCTGGTTTTCATGCAAGTAGCAGTTTCCATATCCCAGTGCAAAACAATTTTGTGCATCAGTAGTGAAAGTTTGTTTAGGTTACAAAATATTCACATATGCATATTTGGAACATTTACGAATGGAAGTTTTAATTAAACAAGTTTTAAAAGCATAAACTATTTCATGCATGTTTTGTTTAAAGCATAATTTTCTTTCATTTTTTTGTCAATGCAGTAGCTAAACAAATAAGCTCAAAAAAATACGTTGGTATAAGCAGCCTATCAGACATACAAGTCAATAAAGCAAAAGTGATACGTGGCGGTCGGCGGCAAGTATGATGGGTAGTGCCAACGTGATCAAGAAATCGAAAAGAAAAACCCGCAATGCCCCCCCCCCCCTCCCCGAGGTTGCCCCACTGGCCAAGATGTTTATCCTCGTTTGGTAATGTGGAAAACAGTGTGTGTTTATGTAAGAACACACTAATACGATTCATCTTCACCTATCTTTATACACTACAGGACACTTCACTAAAAACACAATTACAAGAGGAAGGGAAAACAAATCTTCTCACCTTCTCCTCCCCCACGCACACGTATTCCAACTGGATGTTGAAAATATTCTAGACAGTTGATGTAAAAAGAAATTGTCGAAATGCCAAAGGAAACTCGCATCACCATAGGATTTTTTACTATTATATTTTTAAAAAGTCTGGATGACCCTCTAGGCGTATCTATCTATTATCAAAAGGTTCATTTAACTTTGGAAAAATACTAGGTTCGTTTATCCAAAAGTTGGTAGAAAAGTAGATAGTACCTTTTTCACGAATTACTTCCCCAACAAGTCTTACAAATCCGTCGTATTTAGACACTTATCTCTGAAGATGGAAACTGTGTCAACACTGCGAAAGTTCCTTCTCTGTGCCAGGCGAAAAAGGTCACGACTGGTGTCTTATGGGCTAACCACATTGGCTAACACCACCCCCTGCCAACTTCTTCCCGGCTCATGGTGGAAATGTTACTCGCTGAGACTTTTCCAACCCTCTGCATGTGTTTCAACTTGGTTAGGCCAGCTCTTGGGTGGCGCGGAGCGCTGTCTCGCCGAGGGTACGAAACAGCTGGCGATGCAGTGAGGAGGTTGGGGCGGTCGTCACGTCAGCTTGACCGATTGCAAGATTCGAATCTCCTTGTCTGTAAACTATCAATGTATTAATTTAACAATACTTGGGCTAGGTATGCATTTCTTCTGAGGGTAGTGCCATGGCACGGCGGCTCTCCCTCTTAAGCCGCCGCTGTATATATGTGTTAGTTTTAACACACAATGTGAAGTGTTTTGGTATTACAGTGCGACACAAAACATCAATGTTCTACACAGTGGAGCATTAGTTTTGAATTAACGTGCAAGATATTTGTTGCATAGTGCATGATTTGGCAAGCGGCCATTTTGAAAATTGCTTCGAAGTGTTAAAGAATGGTCAATATTACATCAATCTTGTGCGTCAGCGAATTTTCCAATGATATTGGATTTGACATTGAAATTTTATAATGCAAAAGTAGTGATCAGCATTTCTCGACACTTATGTAATATAATGAACTCTTGCAATTTCGAGTCATGCAATATTGCACATAATATTTGATCCAATTTAAAGACATGCATTTTGTTGAAATGCGTGTACAGAGAATTTTATTTATCATCGATTCATGTATTTAATTTTATGGTTTGAATTATTAATTTTATTAACGTATAGATCGACCACAAGGAAAAAAACCTTGGGACGGAAAGTCCCCGCGCAGCTTTCCCTTCTTCCCTCCACCTCGGGCCATAAGGAAGAATGGACCACTCCCCCCTCCCCTACTCGCGGGAGTACGGTGCACAGGGGTCGCGGGTCTACGCAGGTTGTTTTGATCGTGGTTCCACTATAACAGGTAAATTTTTGTCAGGGAAAAGGAAAAAGATATACAGAGTGGGTCAAAAGTCGCAATACACCTAAATAAAAGAAGCCACTGTGGGGATAGGTGTCAGTGAGTGTTGGATATGCGTGTTGGGGGTGGAGGAAAACTTTATGATGAGGTTGATCTTGACGGCCGCCATCTTGAAGTCCGCCATCTTGGATTCAACTTCATTTTTTTAAATGGGAAGGGGGTCGTGTGACACATAATTTCAGGCTAGAATTTTGTCAGGAATTAAATGGTTTGTTCATTTTGACGTATCTTTATTCGTGTAGGAGTTACAAAGGTTTTCTCTTCGTTGCAGGTTGTAAGGACAACATGAAACTAAGCTACGCTGAACGGTTTGAGATAATCCTAATATCAGGGGAAAGAAGTTCTCGCACCATTGCAGCCGATTTCAACGCTCGCCATCCAGACCGACATCCAATTTCCCAAGCCACAGTTGCATCACTGCTGTCCCGGTTCACTGCCACAGGGAGTGTGAAAGATACGCCACGGCCTGGGAGGCCACGTTCATCAACAGATGAGGCGACAACCATCGCCGTGTTAGGTCTTCGCCTTCAGTCCCACAAGGAGTGTGCGTAGCATGTCTCATGTGACTGGTGTTGGCAGATCCTCCATACGCCGGATCTTGAAGACACATCATTTTCATCCATTCAAGCTGCAGTTATTACACCACCTTTCTGAAGACGATCCTGACCGCTGGCTTCAGTTTGCGGAATGGGCAACAGCACAGCTTGCAGATAACCCACGGTTCGCCCAGAATGTGCTCTTTACGGACGAAGCTAACTTTTACGTTAACGTGGAGGTTAACAAGCAGAACCTGCGTTATTGGTCAGACAGTAACCCACATTGGACTGATCTATCCAAGGTGGTTGGACATACCAAAGTCATGGTGTGATGCGGGATCTGGGGAACACGGGTCATTGGTCCTGTGTTCATCCACAAAAATTTGAATGCCGACAGCTACAAAGAGATGTTGGAGGAGCTGGTGTTCCCATCCGTAGCGACGGAGGATAGTGACTTCCCCTTATGGTTTCAACACGACGGGGCACCACCTCACTACGGTCTGCAGGTACGTGGATTACTCAACGAACAGTTTCCAGAGCGCTGGATTGGCCGTCGAGGTCCAGTGGAGTGGCCTGCAAGATCCCTGATCTCACTCCCCTGGACTTTTACCTATGGGGCCACCTCAAAGCCATGGTGTATGCTGTCAAAATCAATGATCTTCGCCACCTGGAACAGCGGATCATTGATGCATGTGCGGCTATTACACCAGATGTCCTGTTACGTGTGCATACGGAGTGGCAGAAGAGAATGGAAATGACTGTCCCGCATGAAGGAGGCCACATCAAACACATCATGTAAAGTGTGCCACTTTTCAAAACTTGAAAAAAGAAACCGTTGTAACTCCTACACGAAAAAAGATATTACGTCAAAATGGACAACACCATTTAATTCCTGACAAAATTCTAGCCTAAAATTATGTGTCACACGACCCCTTTCCCATTTAAAAAAATGAAGTTGAATCCAAGATGGAGGACTTCAAGATGGCGGCCGTCAAGATCAACCTCATCATAAAGTTTTCCTCCACCCCCAACACGCATATCCAACACTCACTGACACCTATCCCCAAAGTGGCTTCTTTTATTTAGGTGTATTGCGACTTTTGACCTACCCTGTATTTAATTGTCTCCAATTATTTTTATCCCTTTTCTTTTTATATTTTGTGTTTATCTTTCTTATAAATAAATCAAACTGGAGAATCTGGGTTATGATAGAATTTGCGATTTAAATTTTAAATTTTCAAAATGGAATTTTTTTCCGCGGCAGCAAAACTTATTAATCCATAACATTGTATTTTATTTAAACTTTCTCCGTAAGCTTCAGATTGACTAGGGCATTCCCTTGTTTCCACCAGTCGTCTAACCTCTGTGGTATTTCACAGTTAAGCGTTAAGGAAAGTTCCTGATGTTTTGAGGTTAAAGGCGTTTGATCAGAAAAAAAGGAGTCAGCTGTTTGCAATAAACAGGTAGAAAACTCACGATTTGGCATGAAGTAATAGCTCCATGGACTGGGTTTTTAGAGGGTAGACAGGCTGGGAGAGGATTTGGATTTGAGAGAGAAAGGATGTCGAGAGAAAGGACTTGACTGAAGAGGTCAGAGTGTCGCTGGTCAACAAGCAACGAAGTCCAAAGAGTTTAGATAAATTTTATTCTACGTCATTATAAATTTATATTTATCATTCATCAGATAGACATTTATTTATCCAACCAACATGCATGATTCGTAGGTTCATAAAACCGAATGAGTGACCGTTCTTTTATAGTTGTTTAGAGTCTTTATTTCAGATTTGCCTTTCGCAGCCAAGCATTTAGACTTGTATCTTAATGACAAGTGCTCTCAACATTTACGAAGAACAATGATGAATAAGCTTCGTCAATCACCCATTGATTTATTCTTGGAGTGGTAGGTTTCGATCGCATCATTCAGTAGAATTATACGATATCAAGGTTTTCGACTTACCAAGGTTCGAGTTATGGAGAGACAAAATCACCGACTTCGAGTTATAGAGGTATAAAATTTTCTAGGCTTCGACTTATTGAGATCCGTCGGACTAAAACTTCGAGTTATAGAGATGATTATAAATTAATTACGACTCATAGAGGTTTTCCGTAGTCTACCTTCGAGTAATTGAGGTGCAACGGCATCCCATAAACAGTACAAAAATTCATCTTATCAAGGTTTAATTTGAGTTGAGTAGGTTCGACTGATAAAGGTTCCACTCTAGTACCGTTTTAAAGGTTTCTTCAGACTATATTATTAAATATTGAATATATATGCATATACATGCTGAAATATTATTAAACATGTTAAACATTTTATAAAATCAGACATGGAAACTACAAATATTTACATCTAACTTATTTTATAACAAGTTTATATGTTTCTCCTGATTTCAAAATATATTGTCATTTTCATTTTAATGGTCTTTTGGAAAATCTAATATGCTTCGTTTATTAGACAAGTTACGAAGAACAAAATGGACATTTCATGAAGAACACTACCCGTTACGATACAACACGAGTTAAATAATTTCTAGCACTAAACCCCGTACAAGCTAACTGTAGACCAGGCGAACGAGAACAAGTATCTGCTCAAGTAGTGAAGCAAGACGGCTCCACCAATGAACATTGAGAAAACGGTATTGAGCAATGTGCGACTGGAGTTACCCGATTTCCTGCTTCGCTCTGTAAGCGTTGAAAAACTTTTGAAAGTGACAATACCGTACGCACAAGGCAAACGGACCGTATTTTTGTTTCCAGGTCCGTACGCTTGGTTTAGGAATATCTTAGGGAAATATTAGGGATGAAACTGCAAGTGCAAATTTGACAAGCCTTGTATTTAGCGTACGGACTAAGGTCTGGACCGTACGTCCGTGCATGACATGAAATTTCCTTACATCTACGGTCTTGACCGTACGGCTGGCAACGCTTTCACCACACGATTTCCCTCCTCATCCTCTGCCGCTATGTGAAGCTTGGACAGGGAATACATGACGATATACATTCCTCCTGGCAACGCCCTTGGTGACCACACTGCGTTGGATATTGCAAACACATAACAAAGACATTGTCTCGAGTTCTTAGTCCTGCATGTAATTATTCGTCACACAGCAGCATCTAACTGCCTTCTAGCGAGCAAATTGATGTTAAATTATGTAAATTTAGACTCGAGTACCTTAAACGAAACACATGCATTTCCAGCACATTCCTTCACTTCACCATTTTCAACGTTATTTTATATCTAACGCCTCACTTTGTCCTGTGTATCTGCTTTTCAACCTGTAAGCCTTATTCTGTGTGTGTGTGTGTGTGTGATTTCTTATCTATACATTTACAAGACATACAAACACGTAAGTAGATAGTAAATGTGCCTTCTAGATCAACCCTGATTTTTTGACCTCTAAGAAAACCGCACCAAAACCTCAAAAACTCACTTTCTCTCTACGTTCCGCGCCTCATTTATTGCGCTGACGATGTTTCACAGTGCAGAAAAGCAGGTACGAGAAAATACACTTTCTCATCCTTGAAGTACGAATGCACCTTATCGTAATTTTCTAAGTCCGGCCAAATGTTTATATATCGTGACCTTTGTAAACCTCTCGGGAACGATGTGATATTTCTGACACACACACACGCGCGCGCGTGTCTCTCATTATTTCCGTATTGTGACGTGTTTTTTTTTCAAGCAAACAAACAAATAATAATTGTTTTTTAGGATTCCTGGCCCCTATAACCCCGCCAGGGTGCGTGGTGCCCAACCAAAAAGGTTCTAACGGCTGCGTTTAGATAACCACACCTCTGTAGAGTTTCACGTGTTTTTTTTCTCAAAGGTCTTATAGGACACCTCTGTTTGTCAAAAATTCGAGATATTTGCAATTTAACGCAGGACTTGAAAATTTTTCGGAAAATTTTTGGTTCCATGACAACCTATGTTTATTTTGGTATGGGTGGACAGAGGATACCGAGACTCGACCGACGCACTAAACCCGACCTTTCTACGACTATTCGTTTAAAAGTTACGAGTGATCAAAAGTTTTGGAGGGTGGGTTAACTTCTTACCCCTTGACCCCAGGACCACCAAAACTTGGTACACGTATTCTACACCTCTAAAATCGACAGGGGGGTATCTAACGATAACGCATGGGGGTGTTTTTCGATAAATTTTTTCGATAACTCTTACTATTTTCGAGATATTTGCAATTTAAGATTTTTTTAATGCTGTGGACTTGGAAAATTTTTTCGATTGATGAAAAAAATTGGTTCCATGACGACCTATGTTTATTTTGGTATGGGAGGACAGAGGACATCGAGACTCGACCAACACAGTAAAGCCGACCTCTCTACGCCTACATGTTCGGAAGTTACGAGTGATCATAGTTTTGGCCCACCACCACCTGTTGACAGAGAGGCAGGACTTGGAAAATTTTCGATTGATGAAAATTTGGTTCTATGATGACCTATCCTAATTTTTTGGTATGGGAGGACAGAGGACATCGAGACTCGACCAACACACTAAAACCGACCTCTCTACGACTACATGTTCGGAAGTTACGAGTGATCAAAGTTTTGGAGGGTGTTCTTGAACTCAGGACCTCCAAATTTCGTACCCGTCACCAAAATCGACAAGCGGGTCGACGGGGAAGATTTTTCGATTTATTTTTGCTCTATCTCTCATCGCTTTCGAGATATTCGCATTTGATGCGTTAGAACTGTTCCGTCACCCTTTCGTTCTTCACATCTTGGACGAAGGACTTCTCGGCGACCAGGATGACGCTGCACACGGTGTCGTCGGGCAGTGCATTGTGAAATTCGCACACGATCTTGATGTTGGTGCGATCGTTGACCACCACCTGCTTCCTGATTTGGTGTTTTAAGTTTATTTTATGCACAGTAAGGCTAATCGGGACTGGACCTACAGTTTAAAGTGAGATCCGAACCACTCTGTGCCTCCACCGGGTATCGAACCCAGGATCTCTTGACTACAAGGCGACGACGCTACCACTGTGCCATCGGGGAGGCCTAACCGCCTGCTTCCTCTTCGCTGGACGTGTATGGAAAAAAATAGAACCTATCGAAAAACAGCATATTCTTGGTTAATTGACATGGATGAATGGAATATGTGATAACTAAAGTTTTTTTCTCGTCTGATAGGAGGGAACAAAAAGTTGATTTCGGCATCTGAAAAAAGAAAAAGATCGCTCAACAACATTGGAATTGACCATCATTATTTATTCTTGTTGTTGCGATGTAAAGAGGAGAAGATTTTTTCCATGTGAGTTTTTGTTAGTTATATTATTTGTCTCGTCCTTTAGATCTGTTAGGAGACACAAACTTCCAACTTCTTAGGATTTTATGTATTTATAATATAAGAATTTTAGTTTCTGCGAGATATTATACATATATTCTCTTATTTATTCTTCCCTTTTACATTAACTATATCTCTCTCTCATCTAGTTTCATATTTTTATTAACAATTCTACAAGCAACAACGTTTTTTTTGTTCAATGCAACATGTTTTTATTTTTTAAACACACTTAATGTATGTACCTCTTTCAATGAAAGGAACGAATTCTTTTTTTTTTTGCATCCATGGACAAAATTATTACTCTGTATATATTTTAACTTTCAGAAGACAGAGAAAAGTATCACACACACATTTTCCGAATTAATATCATTTTTTCATTTGTTAGTACTTGAATTTTGGAAACTGACACACACACTAGCATTTTTTTTTTGCGATTGGTTTTTGTGAGTATGTGTTAAATCCCCACGCCCTTCCTTGATCAATATTATTCCCTTGCTGCGACGAACAACAGTCAACTGCCTTTGTTGTGCATTTAAAAAAGGTAGAGAACATGTTTCTAAGAGGTAGGGGGATAATTGATCAAGATAGATATATCGGAGAAAAGATAAAATTTGTAAGCGGAGGATAATGAAAATTTTACATGTTGAGTTCCCTATCGTGATAAACGGATCAACTTTTGCATCATTTTTTTATTCTTTGCTATCATGTCACCCATTTGCATTATCATCAGTTGGATTACAAATAATGTGGAGTTCAAAAATGAGAAAGGGCATCGAATAACACACTTATAACCCAAAACAAAAATACATTAGAATCTTCGATACCAGGTGCACGTCACTATAAAAAACTGCATGTTCCGAATAAATCTATCAATTAATCAAGTTCAAGGATGCACTCTCAGTCTTCGTTTTTCAGCCCTCCACGCTAACAATCTAACATCTAAAATCGATAAAAGATACGCTTTCTACTGAAAATTTAATTACTTATAAACATGGAATGAGTGATATTCTCGAAACAATTCAACCCCCCTTGCACCCCCTGAAGAATTCGAATCCTGTTCAAACAAAAAAAAACTTCAACACGGACAACAAACATGCTTCACAAGAAATATAAGCATATAAACCAACGATTATTTTTTTTAAGAAACCTCTTTCGTTTAATTAAAAAAAATCCTAATGAAAGTACATGCTACTATACAAACTATAAAAAAATACAATCCCTGGCATAAAATGAACTTTAAAGAAAATTAATGAAACTTATTTCCACATAATGAACCTCAACGTATACAATTGTACATTTTTTTTCATTCTGTGTACCTCCAAAAATATGAATTAAATAGATTCGATATTTTGCAGGATTTAAATGAAACTGACGTAAAGAAGAATTGGGAGCACGTACGTAATGCAATAGAATCAGAAGTTAAATAAAGTACAAATCAAGAAAAAGTAAGCCATGGTTCGCATAACCTAATAGAAATAGACTTAGGTGGTTAAAGAACAGCATGTTAAGAAGATTGCTTAAAAAGTAAAATTATAAAAGTATCAGAGGTGCAAATGAATTAAGAGAAGGGTAGCAACCTAAAGTAAACTTGATAAAAAATGGCTGACTATTTTCAATAGATGGAAGAACTACTTTAATAACGTTTTAAATGTTCATGTAGGAGATAAATCAGAAATAAACTAAGTACGCACAGCAGAACCTAATTTGAATGAAGTCAAAGATGCCAAAGAGATAAATTAGTCGAGAAGAAAGTTATTAATATGTCTGACAAATATACAATTCATGATGGATTAAAAAAAGAAGAAGATGCATTACCTCTATTGCTTTTTTTTAATTTTGCCTTACAATATGCTTTTAGGAAGCTAAAAGAAACTAACGAAGTAGTGTTACCATATGCAGATGATGTAGACTTACTGGGGAATGATGTAAATACAAATTAAGAATAATTCTAAAATATTTTTTCAAAGCAGCTAAAGAGATAGGTTTTAGAAGTTAGCAATGTGAAATCTAAAGATATGTGCTTACAGGCCGAAACCAAGTGAAAACAACTTGTTTGAACCAGTTTTCCAAATCCAAATACTTAGGTGTAATACCAACAAATGAAAATGATATTAAAGAGGAAATGAATTCATGTTACTTTTCTCTTCATAAAACTTTTGTCTCCTCGTCTCATATCTAAGGAACTAAAAAATTAAATATATATATAGATCTTGCTCAGGATAAGGACAAATCGAACTTTCGGGTTCAAGAAGGGTAGAGAATTAATTAATTAGTTAATATTCAATGTAATATGGTTTCACGTATTAAACAAAAACAAAGTTAGTAATAAGGTATTCATATTGACAAGGGAATTCTTACAAATTCATTCTCTTCGTAAGTTTGCCAATAGCATTTTCATCATCCTGTGTTATTTCAAATCTTCAATTATGCAATGCAAAAAGGAGAAGAATTTCCATTACATGATAACATGAATTTGTACGTTGAAAGAAAAATGAAAACGAAGAGCTGTGAAAAAAAAACACGCTTGACTCTGACGAGCGGGAAACATAATAGAAATCAAGGACGGAAAATATGAACAGTGGAAAGAGGATATTTAAAAGAAGGTGGCTCTTCCATGATAATTTTTTACTTTCTCAATCCGAACAAATTCATAAACATTATCATCATTGAATGTTGTTGTTGTTGAGTTGGTGTTTTAAGTCCACTTTATGCACAGTATGGCTAATCGAGACTGGACCTACAGTTTAAATTGGGATCCGAACCACTATGTGCCTCCACCAGGTATCAAGCCTGGGACCCTTTGATTACAAGGCGACAACGCTACCATTACGCCATGGGCAGGCCCCATCATTGAATGGTTGGTTATGTTGCCCCTCCGAACGAAAGATGGAATGTATACAAGCCTGTGCCTCCTAAGTTCATCGTGGCTTGCGAAATGAAACTTGCGATGATTTTTTATTTTTTAAGAACATGCTTCGCTAAGGAGGTCAAAATGACAAGTTCCGTAATTCGAATAACTTGTTGATTTCATTACGAACGAAGATTATCACTTTTTTCTCCCTGTAATTTTATAAATATATATTTCTTTTTTTTCATTATCATCTAGAGAACACCAGAAAAATTTCAGCAATATCGATCACTCAAATGGATATCATCATCTTCGCCCAATACAATTCTTGAAAATTTTATATAGCTCGTCCAGGAGTAGGTTGGTTAAAAAAAAAAGCGACCCCGAAGATTCCACTTTTATCTTGTTCTGTCTCGTTTAACCGATTTTGAATTTTTTAATTTTTTTAATTATTATTTTGCCTTTCGCGACACGTTCGACTATTTGTGACAATACGTTTCAACCTTTCTGTATAAACGTTTAAACGTTCCAGTCAATTCCCTTGTCAATATGAATACCTTATTACTAACTTTGTTTTTGTTTAATACGTGAAACCATATTACATTGAATATTAACTAATTAATTAATTCTCTACCCTTCTTGAACCTGAAAGTTCGATTTGTCCTTATCCTGAGCAAGATCTATATATATATTTAATTTTTTAGTTCCTTAGATATGAAACGAGGAGACAAAAGTTTTATAAAGAGAAAAGTAACAGGAATTAAGCCTTCTTTTCATTTCCTCTTTAATATCATTTTCATTTGTTGGTATTACTCGTAAGTATTTGGATTTGGAAAACTGGTTCAAACAAGTTGTTATCACTTGGTTTCGGCCTGTAAGCACATATCTTTAGATTTCACATTGCTAACTTCTAAAACCTATCTCTTTAGCTGCTTTGAAAAAATATTTTAGAATTATTCTTAATTTGTATTTACATCATTCCCCAGTAAGTCTACATCATCTGCATATGCTAACACTACTTCGTTAGTTTCTTTTAGCTTCCTAAAAGCATATTGTAAGGCAATATTAAAAAAAAAAGCAATAGAGATAATGCATCTTCTTCTTTTTTTTAATCCATCATGAATTGTATATTTGTCAGACATATTAACAACTTTCTTCTCGACTAATTTATCTCTTTGGCATCTTTGACTTCATTCAAGTTAGGTTCTGCTGTGCGTACTTAATTTATTTCTGATTTATCTCCTACATGAACATTTAAAACGTTATTAAAGTAGTTCTTCCATCTATTGAAAATAGTCAGCCATTTTTTATCAAGTTTACTTTAGGTTGCCACCCCTCTCTCAATTCATTTGCACCTCTGATACTTTTATAATTTTATTTTCAAGCAATCTTCTAAACATGCTGTTCTTTAACCACCTAAGTCTATTTCTATTAGGTTATACGAACCATGGCTTACTTTTTCTTGATTTGTACTTTATTTAACTGCTGATTCTATTGCATTACGTACGTGCTCCCAATTCTTATTTACGTCAGTTTCATTTAAATCCTGCAAAATATCGAATCTATTTAATTCATATTTTTGGAGGTACACAGAATGAAAAAAAATGTACAATTGTATACGTTGAGGTTCATTATGTGGAAATAAGTTTCATTAATTTTCTATAAAGTTCATTTTATGCCAGGGATTGTATTTTTTTATAGTTTGTATAGTAGCATGTACTTTCATTAGGATTTTTTTTTAATTAAACGAAAGAGGTTTCTTAAAACAAAAATCGTGGTTTATATGCTAATATTTCTTGTGAAGCATGTTTGTTGTCCGTGTTGAAGTTTTTTTGTTCTGTTTTAACAGGATTCGAATTCTTCAGGGGGGCAAGGGGGGTTGAAATTTTTTGAGAATATCACTCATTCCATGTTTATAAGTAATTAAATTTTCAGTAGAAAGAGCATCCTTTATCGATGTTTCATGAGATTTGGTTTCCAATTAATTTTGATGAGGGTGTCCATTTTCGTGATCCGCCATTCTTTGATGTCCACCGATTTGTAGAAAGCGTCCAATTCATACGAAGCAACAGAAAAAATATTGTGTGTGTGCAAATTTCGCCCATTGGTAAGGTGGAAGGGTGGTGAATAGTTTTTTTTCCATTGTTGGTGTAAAAAGCAGAAAAAAATATTCCATCAATTTTTTGTGTTCCGTGTTAGAAATGTCAATAAACGTTATTTTAAAAAAAAATACAGTTTCGTTCGTGAATATTTTTTGAATATAGATTTTTACAGTTTTCCATGTAGCAATTTCACAGATCATTTTTTTTAATGATGGTATGTTGTAGTTTTTATGGAAAAAATATATTTTCACACCCCAGTAATTTTTCTTAGAGTTAGCAAAAGTGTGTTCTATCGAATTATACTCTTGGCGTGATGTGGCACGGAAGTAGATTGTTAGCGTGGAGTGCTGAAAAAGCGGAGACTGAGAGTGCATCCTTGAAATTGATTAATTGATAGATTTATTCGGAACATGCAATTTTTTATAGTGACGTGCACCTGGTATCGAAGATTCTAATGTATTTTTGTTTTGGGCTATAAGTGTGTTATTCGATGCCCTTTCTCATTTTTGAACTCCACATTAAATTGTAATCCAACTGATGATAATGCAAATGGGTGACATGATAGCAAAGAATAAAAAAATGTTGCAAAAGTTGATCCGTTTTCACGATAGGGGACTCAACATGTAAAATTTTCATTATCCTCCGCTTACAAATTTTCTCTTTTCTCCGATATCTCAATCTTGATCAATTATCCCTCTACCTCTTAGAAACATGTTCTCTACCTTTTTTAAATGCACAACAAAGGCAGTTGACTGTTGTTCGTCGCATCAAGGGAATAATATTGATCAAGGAAGGGCGTGGTGATTTAACACATACAAAAACCAATCGTAAAAAAAATGCTAGTGTGTGTGTCAGTTTCCAAAATTCAAGTACTAACAAATGAAAAAATGATATTAATTCGGAAAATGTGTGTGTGTTACTTTTCTCTGTCTTCTGAAAGTTAAAATATATACAAAGTAATAATTTTGTCCATGGATGCAAAAAAAAAAAAGAATTCGTTCCTTTCATTGAAAGAGGTACATACATTAAGTGTGTTTAAAAAATAAAAACATGTTGCATTGAACAAAAAAAAACGTTGTTGCTTGTAGAATTGTTAATAAAAATATGAAACTAGATGAGAGAGAGAGATAGTTAATGTAAAAGGGAAGAATAAATAAGAGACTATATGTATAATATCTCGCAGAAACTAAAATTCTTATATTATAAATACATAAAATCCTAAGAAGTTGGAAGTTTGTGTCTCCTAACAGATCTAAAGGACGAGACAAATAATATAACTTACAAAAACTCACATGGAAAAAATCTTCTCCTATTTACATCGCAACAACAAGAATAAATAATGATGGTCAATTCTAATGTTGTTGAGCGATCTTCTTCTTTTTTCAGATGCCGAAATCAACATTTTGTTCCCTCCTATCAGACGAGAAAAAAACTTTAGTTATCACACATTCCATTCATCCATGTCAATTAACCAAGAATATGCTGTTTTTCGATAGGTTCTATTTTTTTCCATACACGTCCAGCGAAGAGGAAGCAAGCGGTTAGGCCTCCTCGATGGCACAGTGGTAGCGTCGCCGCCTTGTAGTCAAGAGATCCTGGGTTCGATACCCGGTGGAGGCACAGAGTGGTTCGGATCTCACTTTAAACTGTGTTTAGACTTTTAGGTGAAAGTAAAGTTGGAAAGTGAAAGTCATCTGCTAGAAAGTTCCTAACAACTTTCTAAATAGTCTGGAGGGAGTAATGTTTGTGTATATATATTACCCTTCTCGTTGTATCTGGTTACTTTTGTACTTGATACAGAGTCTGAAGAAGACCTTGCTAGAAGGTTGAAACGTTACGTTAGTTTATGTTTTATAATAAAATAAATTACTGCCTTGGTCAGCATATTTAGTTTTTCATAATCATGGAAACAAGGCTTAATGGAGTTATAAATGTAGGTCCAGTCCCGATTAGCCTTACTGTGCATAAAATAAACTAAAACACAAAATCAGGAAGCAGGTGGTTGTCAACGATCGCACCAACATCAAGATCGTGTGCGAATTTCACAATGCACTGCCCGACGACACCGTGTGCAGCGTCATCCTGGTCGCCGAGAAGTCCTTCGTCCAAGATGTGAAGAACGAAAGGGTGACGGAACAGTTCTAACGCATCAAATGCGAATATCTCGAAAGCGATGAGAGATAGAGCAAAAATAAATCGAAAAATCTTCCCCGTCGACCCGCTTGTCGATTTTGGTGACGGGAACGAGATTTGGAGGTCCTGAGTTCAAGAACACCCTCCAAAACTTTGATCACTCGTAACTTCCGAACATGTAGTCGTAGAGAGGTCGGTTTTAGTGTGTTGGTCGAGTTTCGATGTCCTCTGTCCTCCCATACCAAAAAATTAGGATAGGTCATCATAGAACCAAATTTTCATCAATCGAAAATTTTCCAAGTCCTGCCTCTCTGTCAACAGGTGGTGGTGGGCCAAAACTATGATCACTCGTAACTTCCGAACATGTAGTCGTAGAGAGGTCGGCTTTACTGTGTTGGTCGAGTCTCGATGTCCTCTGTCCTCCCATACCAAAATAAACATAGGTCGTCATGGAACCAATTTTTTTCATCAATCGAAAAAATTTTCCAAGTCCACAGCATTAAAAAAATCTTAAATTGCAAATATCTCGAAAATAGTAAGAGTTTTCGAAAAAAATTATCAAAAAACACCCCCATGCTTTATCGTTAGATACCCCCCTGTCGATTTTAGAGGTGTAGAATACGTGTACCAAGTTTTGGTGGTCCTGGGGTCAAGGGGTAAGAAGTTAACCCACCCTCCAAAACTTTTGATCACTCGTAACTTTTAAACGAATAGTCGTAGAAAGGTCGAGTTTAGTGCGTCGGTCGAGTCTCGGTGTCCTCTGTCCACCCATACCAAAATAAACATAGGTTGTCATGGAACCAAAAATTTTCCGAAAATTTTCCAAGTCCTGCGTTAAATTGCAAATATCTCGAATTTTTGACAGAGGTGTCCCATAGGACCTTTGAGAAAAAAAAAACACGTGAAACTCTACAGAGGTGTGGTTATCTAAACGCAGCCGTTAGAACCTTTTTGGTTGGGCACCACGCACCCTGGCGGGGTTATAGGGGCCAGGAATCCTAAAAAAAAACAATTATTATTTGTTTGTTTGCTTGAAAAAACACGTCACAATACGGAAATAATGAGAGACACGCGCGCGCGTGTGTGTGTGGCAGAAATATCACATCGTTCCCGAGAGGTTTACAAAGGTCACGATATATGAACATTTGGCCGGTCTTAGAAAATTACGATAAGGTGCATTCGTACTTCAAGGATGAGAAAGTGTATTTTCTCATACCTGCTTTTCTGCACTGTGAAACATCGTCAGCGCAATAAATGATGCGCGGAACGTAGAGAGAAAGTGAGTTTTTGAGGTTTTGGTGCGGTTTTCTTAGAGGTCAAAAAATCAGGGTTGATCTAGAAGGCACATTTACTATCTACTACTACAAAAGTTTGGAGCAACCAGCTGACGAAACTGTACGACGGGCTGGGCATTGCTACTTTTGCTTCTGAAGTTATATCGCTGGACCGCTGCCGCAATAACTCGGTGGTGGTCTTCGACGATGTAATCCTGGAAAACCAAAACGAGATTCTCAATTTTTTTACTCACGGCCCCACAGGGGCACGGACTGCTTCTACCTTGCACAGACTTTCTCCAAGATCCCCAAGCAGCTCCTTCGGGACAATGCTAATTTTATTTGTTTCTTTCGTCAGGATGCCACCAACCTCAAGCACGTTCACGATGAATATGTGGGTGGAGATTTGAGCTACAACGATTTTTCGAAATCTTGCTCTTCATGCTGGAATCAAGATGATTTTGGTTTCGTCACAATTGACATGACGAGGAAACCCAATAATGGAAAATACAGAAACAAAATTAATAATTTTCTAAAGGTTTCAACGTTGCAAGAAACGTCTTGACGTATTATAAATAACTACATACCAAAAAAATGAAACGCAAACTTGCAGACGACAACTTGAAGTTGCGCGACTTCCTGACGAAACGGTTTAAGGGTTGGAAATCCGAGAATCGTGGAATTTGCGAAGAGAAAAAGCAACAGGACCAACCTATCATCGATGCCATCAGCGGACTCGGTAAGGAAATCAAAAATGTCACCCAGCAAAACAAAGAGCTGATCAACAAGCTCGTGCCACTCACTGCTCGAAATTATACCATACCAACACCGATATCCAGAATTCACACTACCCCGTACGAACATGTGCCGCCACCGAAACGTCAGGCTCTAGGCAGCACCTCTTCGGACAAGCTAGTCGAGCTGGGACCGTTGGCGAGGTATTATCTAATCACCGGGAAATTCGAGAAAGAGGAGGTTTTCGGATTGTACCCAACCATGGAAATCAACGAGGGCGTGGTTTGGAAGATCGGAAAATCGAAAGTCACGTTCGAGGGTGACGACGTGAAAGTCAATTTGGGCGAGAAAAACAGCTGGAACAGGTATCCCTGCACGGTTGGACTGTGGGAACTCATCACCAAAAAGCAGCCAAGAGATTACACAGACGAGGATTACCAAAGTTACAAGGAAATTTTGATCACGACGGATGCCTTGTACCAAAACAACGACACTACGCAGAATCGCGTCAAATCCAGTAGCGGTGAAAAATACAAGAATCTCATCAAGTCGATATGGAACCAGGTCAAAACAGGCAGCGGCGTCAAACTCTACAACACCCTGCCGAAGGAGTTTGTGTGGGTGGACGACGTGAGAAAGCTCGTGAACCGTTTGCTGGTTATTGCAGGCGAAGAGAATGCCGGCAACCGTCATTTCCACAACGAGAAGGTGGGCATCGTGGACATGATTAGCTCCAAGCTTGCCACCTTCATCGTGAACGACAACAAAGGCATAGGGTACCTCATCAAGATCATCAACACCTTACCTCCGAAATTTTGGAACGTGGCCGAGGGTCGAGGTCTCGTGAACGACATCATCAACAAGCTACCCTTCGAGATGCACCTGCCAGGTTACCAGTACTGCGGTCCGGGTACCAAACTCGAACCAAACTTAATCAGCGACTGGAGAGAGGCGACAAGGGTGTGAATCCCCTGGATGCTGCATGCAAGGATCACGATATTGCCTACAATACTAATACCGATCTCGATGTACGTCTAGATGCTGACAGAAAGTTAGAGCACGCAGCTTTCGGGAGACTCGTCAGCAGAGACGCCTCGCTGGGTGAACGGGTGGCTGCATTAGGTACGACCATCGCCACGAACACAAAACAAAAATTGGGGTGCGGTCTATAAATAACAACCTACCCAAACTGCTCTGTAAAAATATTCAAGCTTACACAATATATAAATAACATATCGTCAAAATGAAGCCGAAGGGTGTCGTGTACCAGATACCATATTCGAATCTGAAAACGCTGGGTGCCCTCGATGGGTTACTCACCAAGAAACATCGCGAGAAGAAACGTTCTTGCTTGACGAAAGGACATGGAATGAAATTGCTGCTCAGCACTCCACAATTGAGACGGTTGCAGCGTTCGCGGAAACAGCAAAAGACCATATTTAGCATCCCGGCCATCCTGGCAGCACTGGGGGCCGTTGGAAGTTTGGCTGGGGGTAGCGCCGCCATCGCGAAAACCGTCATCGACTCGAAGAAGAACAAGGCGGAATTCGAAGAACAGAAACGTCACAATCTGGCCATGGAGAAGAAAGGGAAGGGCGTCGCGAGGAAGTTTAAAAAAGAAACAGCACTCACCAACCGAGACATTGAATCTCTGATCAAACCATTACAAATCAAACACTTCAGAGGAGTTTTCATGTCCGACTCGTTACCTTCAACCGTTAAAAGAAGAGAATGTGGAGTAGTCAACTTGGACAGTAAAGAAAATCCAGGCACGCATTGGATATGTTACCACAAAAATGCAAATAACAACAAAGCATTCGTTTTCGATTCTTTCGGAGGTGTTCCACCTGCAAATTTAGTCCATTATCTGAAAACGAACAACATATACTACAACGACGAACGCATTCAAAATTTCGGAGACGTGAACTGCGGTCATCTCTGTCTCTCCATGCTCGCGTTTCTCTCTAAAATAAATAAGCCGCAGGTGGAAGATTTCCAGAAAGCATTGTGGAACCTAAAGCATCACGATGGGCGTGTTCCATCTCACGAATCTTCGATCTTGAAACTCACGCTGCACGACGACATCATCTATCCTAAATCCATAGCTCTGCGGGCATTCTACAGCATGTACCTCATACCTAACGTCACGCAGCACAACAACAAAATTAGCGCCGGAAGTGAACATATCGTCGTCACGCCAGGTCAATACAATCTTTCTACTTTGCAAGCTCAATTACCCAAAGGCACGTACCTTTCTCAAAATTCGGTCACGCACAGAGTGGAAATCGTGTCCGCAACGGAGACCGTGGACCTGGGCACCATAGGAAAACTTTTAGGTTTCGAAAACAACACCAAACTCGAAGCTGGCATCAAGCACGTAGCAGTCAATATTCCTAAATTCTTAGCCATCGAAACTTTGAACGTTCACTGCAACGTAGCGGAACGAATGATCACGAAATCCGACGGATTAGGAAGTCACAAGCAGACGGGAATCATAGCCACGTTCAAACCCAGTTCCGAATTCATGGAACCGATCATATACACACCCTCTTCGCCGATTTATTTTCCAGTATGTCGCAACCGCATAGACAACATAGAGTTGGTGGTCACGAACGAGAAAGGAGACATTGTGGATTTTGCAGGTGCAACGACGACGGCCGTCCTGGAGATCAACGTATAATAAATAACACATAGTGAAAAAAAATGGAGCAAATCGAAAGTTACGAATTGCAATCTTTTCCTCCGAACCGTCGCACGTTCGCAAATTTGAACGGAGCGAACCGGGAGATCGAATATGACGTGGATGTAGGCGATGGGTTCGTTCATCCTCACAGAGCAGACCTTTACCTTCAATTCGACGTGGTGAAGAAAGAAAGCGGAGACGCGTTCCCCGCAGCAGCAAATTTGATACTCGTGGACAACTTCGTGCCTCAGCTGTTCTCGCAGGTGGAGGTGAGGAAACACAACACCGTCATCGACAGAATCGATTATCCAGGCATCACGTCGATGGCAGTGGGAACATTGAAATTATCCAAAACGGACGCAGCATACTATCAAGCGGGAGGATTCGAAGCGGGAACCAAAATATCGACGAGAAGTCACACGGTGCTCTTTCCCATGCGTCTGCTTCCGGGATCTCGGACTACATGGAGATCATGTGGAAGGGAGGACTTAGAATCACATTTCGAAGAGCGGCCAACGATAACGACGCACTGATGCGATACAGTAACTTGAACGCCGACGGCACGCCACTGCCCAACACTTTACTCGAAGCAGCGAAATGCGTCATCCGGAGCATGGAGTTGAGAATGTCGATCGTGGAATACGAAACGAACTATGCCCTCAAGTACAAAGCGGAGATCTTGAAAAGTCCACAGGTGCCGATTCACTTTCACGGTTACCAGTGCGTGCAGAAGATAGCGTCAGGAAGTCACATGGAATTCGACGTGACGACGCAGTTCAACAACATACAGTTCGACATGACAGATTTCGTCATTGTACTCTTTCAGACCGGGAGGGACAAGAATCAGGAAAAAGATTCCAGCAAATTCGACGACTGCAAGATCAAAAACGTTTATCTCAAGAATGGCAGGAACGAAGTGTTCCCGCGCGAAAATTACAACCTCGACATGAACAAAGATGATTATCTAAAACTTTACGAAGCGTACTCTGGTTACAAGCGCGTGACCGAGGGAAACGTCGACATGTACTACACGCCCAGCGAATTCATAACCCACAGGCCGATGTTCGTCATCAATACGACGAAGCGGAAGCAGGTCGTGGTCAACGATCGAACCAACATCAAGGTCGTCTGCGAGTTCCACGACGCGCTGCCCGAGGACACCGTGTGCAGCGTCATCCTGGTCGCAGAGAAGTCCTTCATCCACGACGTGAAGAACGAGAGGGTCACAGAGCAGTTTTAAATATCGCGTTCAGAACAGTCGCTCTAGATGATATGGAAGTTTCCACGTCAGAGAGCTTCGGATTATAAGGGATGCGATGTGGCGTAATCCGCATCCGAAAATTAGTCCCCCAATTCCATTGTCTGAACTGAATATCATCGCGCCCCGTTTTCGATGAAAAGCCAGGAAGTACTCTTCCAGCTCTCCTATATTTGTTCAGAGAACACGAAGAGATTTTTTTTCCCCTTCACGCAGCACACTCGATTTCAAATACCGCTACAATACCATTTTTTTTGCATCATGAGGAGAAAAACATCGTAGCAGGGGGGCCCAAAAACATCGTAGGGGAGAGGTCCTCCCGTTAGGTCGTAGCAGCAGGGGGCCACACATTGTAGAAGATCAGACATGAGTTTTTTAAAAAAAACATCGTAGCAGATTACGCTGAGAGCAGGTCGTAGTAGATTACACTGAGGGACCTTACAGTAAGAGGAGACAGCAGACTTATAGGTAAATGTCGTAAGTCATTTCAAAAGTAGGTCAAAGGACGAGGTTAGCATAAGAGCAAAATTGCAGGAGGTAAAAATAGCTAAAAAAGTTATGCCAGAGCTTCTTCTGTCCATTTTTCTCTCATTGTAAGTTAGTTTAGTCCGTAAAACGGATTACACTGAGAGCAGAAGTCTATTAGCAGGTCGTAGTAGATTACACTGAGGGACCTTGCAGTAAGAGGAGACAGCAGACTTATAGGAAAATGTCGTAAGTCATTTCAAAAGTAGGTCAAAGGACGAGTTAGCATAAGAGCAAAATTTGCAGGAGGTAAAAAATAGCTTAAAAAGTGATGCCAGAGCTTTTTCTGTCCACTTTTCTCTCATTGTAGGTTAATTTAGTCCGTAAAACGTCGTAAAATAAAAAGTAGGTCAAAGGGCGTTCCCAGAACGAAGCATTCCACCTACTCTCTAAGTAGGTCAAAGCACGTAGAGGCTCTCGTGTAGTTTAGCACAAAAAAATAAATAGGTTAAGTTATATCGCGTAAGATCGTGGCATTCGTACCAAGTATGAGTGGGAAAAAAATAAGATGCAATGAAAATTGCACTGAAAAGTCGTCAAACGCTATAAAATCAACAAAAAAATCGTCAAAATATGCTACCACTGAGGTTAAATCCATAAAAAAAAGGGCTTGTACCAAGTATTACTTAAAAACAACTAATTTACACTACTCACGTAGGTTCAAATTAACAACATAACTTTAATGCCTGGAAGCCATTCACGTATACCTTACACACGGTTAATATAACAACCAATCAATAACATGCTATAGAATACAAATTCTTCTTCTTCCTCTTATCATGCGTCTATCATCTCCTCCTGGAGTCTCTTTTTTTGTTTTAAGTGCTGGTCTCACCGTATCTATCGGGAGGTCTCCTAAGTCTATTCGATCTTCTGATTGGTGTGTGCCCAACTTCTGTATATGGTTGGTTTTGGTTATCTCTTCCCTCTACATCCTCCGGTTGTCCTTCTGGTATCGATTCAAGGTTTGGATCAGGTAGATCTGTTGATGAGGGGTTTGGTTCACACTCACGTTTTCGTAATCACCTGACGTGTACCGTTCGTGTCGATCCGTCGAACAACTGCACTTTATATATCAGGCTGTTGCCAACTCTAGACAATACCATTCCTGGTACATGCTTCGGAGAATTTACCTTCGGGGTCTGCACCCAGACTGTATCATTCGGGAGATATGTAAGATAAGTTTTGTCGAGTCTCTTCCTCTCGAAACCTTCAAAGGAAGACGTCCCAACGAGATACGTAAATTTGCACTGTATAAAATGAACATATTTAAGGATAAGAGCAAGAATCTGAATAAAAGTTAAAGTTTAAGTTACATAGAAATGAAATGTAGATTGAGAGATGAAATCGTACATCACATATATTAAAAACACTACGTTGCTGACCAAGGCAGTTTATTAAGATAAAAACACTGTATCAGGGTTGAAACGTTACGTGTTAAGTGTTTTTATCTTAAAACTGCCTTGGTCAGCAACTTAGTGTTTTTAATATGGAAACAAGGCTTAATTATATTACAATTGCACATATATTAATTCATCATTAAACTACGATAAACAAATTAAAGAAGAAAATTTTGATTCCCGCAGTTTGTTGGTCGTCCTCCTTCACCCTATTTGAGTTTCCGCACTGGAAAGTTCTTCAGCCAAGAATTCGGTTGCTTCTCTTCTGCCTCAGTTTGCACTATTGAGTGCAATTTACACACTTATTTTTCTCAACATTTAAAATTTTAGAAAATTGTCTCTGAACGGCTCCAAAAAGCTGGTTTGCAGGAAACAAGGAATATCAGGAAAAAATCAAACCTTCATTCACTGTAAGTATAAGGCATTTGAGAGCCTTCAAAGTTGAAAACATTATGTTGAAATAAGCAAATCAAAAAACGTTACTCATCTACATTTATTCAATATTTTAATGTACAAATGTTCTACTTTCTGGAAAGAAGTTAACATTAACAAATATTTCTCTTCAGTGTAATATCCTTACAATGAACATTCCTAAAGGGCTCGGTTTATCTTCACGTGGTACTTGGACAATT
Source organism: Lepisma saccharinum (assembly GCF_977018435.1). Taxonomy (NCBI): domain Eukaryota; kingdom Metazoa; phylum Arthropoda; class Insecta; order Zygentoma; family Lepismatidae; genus Lepisma; species Lepisma saccharinum. Next base: position 51,975,763 of record NC_139238.1, read on the forward strand.
CAGCATTCCATTAATCAGCCTGTGAATAAATAAAATAATCTAATGTTTGACAAATGTAGATTGAAAAAGATTGTTTGTTAAATTTTGCACTTAAAGTGAAACAAATAAGGATATGTGATTGTTACAAGAATAAGGCTAAATTACGGTTAATAGGTGAAAGCTGTTTAATGATTTTCACAATTTGGTATATATCTATCTAACATAGGAATAATTTTGGGTGTGCATAAGAGAAGATTCTATTGTCCTGAATAATGTTAGTAAGTAATCCTATAGCGCTACAGCCCAATATTGGGCCCTGGCTTACGTACCGACTGCTGGCCTCCCTCCCACGTGGAACACCAGGGGGGCGTGGAGATCTGAAGCCAGACTAGGTGGACTGGTGGTCGGTAGGTCGTTGTTGGACTCTAATTATAAAAGCTTCCTGTTTAGTTTTCTCAGAAACTATTAGGTATATATGAAGATGAAATTTTAACACAAGGTCTCTAGTTTTTCGTTAGCACCTATTTCTATCATTTAGGTCATATTTATGTTATTTAAATAATGAAAGTAAACAATCAAAATAAATATTCGTGCAGAATGTCTAACTCTGACAAATATAATACATGAAAGATAATATAGACTTTCAAAGTTTCATTGCCTGTGAAAGCTGGAGCTCGACCGTCTAAATTATATAAAACAAGGTATTAACAATCAAGTGACCAGGTACATATTATAAAATGACACGAAATAGAAAGTGTGGGAAAACTGAACCTACAGATTTATTTAATAAGGTGAATTTTGTCATAATGATAGGAACACCTGTGCTAAAGTGATAACGGAATATCAGAATCTACTAATGTTAAAATATTTTCATAAAACGGTGAAGAAGGAACATGAGGTTATTATGACAATTAACTATAGTATTGTCCAGATAGGCAATTCAAACTCACCTTAATTCACGTAAAGATACATTAGCGTGCGCACGCCTATGGGTTTATTTTTTTATATTTTGAACTAAGTTATTATAATATAAATACTTTAGGTATAAAATGATACCAAAATTGTACACATCCTTTGTGATTCTTATTAAAAGCATACGAAAGGATCTTACTTTCTTTGAACTCAAATTTCGGCCAAATTTCACAATTTCAGCTTCACAGGAGAGATCCTTAACTCAAAAATATAAAAATAATTTTACTAGCATTTCCATTCATAAATTCAAATGAAATTCAAAGACACAAATAATATGAAATTTCAACATGGCCGCTTGATAGCTACTTTCAGATATACTGTAACAGAATAACAACATTACAACCCTAATACATAAAACTTGAAACTAGAAATATGTCACACTAAAAATGCAAAATCTGTTGAAATATATGTTGGAATTGGCGGCACATTGTATTTCTACATTTTCTCGCCTAATGAAGAACATAGTCTGGCATAAGATCACAAGCAGCTTACTCCAAAATAATTTGTGTAATTTGAAATAAATTGTACGTTAGTGATTAATAAACATAAATAAAACTATTATTCATGATAATCTAGTATTTTATGGGTGAATATGAGGTTGACTTTCCTGAACGGTAACCACTACCCTTAAAGCTTTCAATTCTATCAGTAATTCTTACAAGAGATAGAAGGAGATGACCAGTGTGAAGTACAAATGCCGCTGACATCCTATCTGTATTGTGTAAAGAACACACACATGTAACAAGGAAGAGGAAGGTAGTATGAATCGACTTAAACATTTACGTATGTTACAAATTATCCATTCTCTATTTGTGCAGGTAGATTTAAGTGAAGTTAATCCAGTATGAGAGAAACACTCCATGGAAACAATACTTTGCCAGCAGAGGTGCTGCCAGGGTAAAGTCAGTTATCGTAACCGTTTCCTTTAGATAATTCATTACCTGGGATCTCAATGGCCTGAAAATCCTGGGGTACCTGGAAATGTCAGGGAAATCAGGATAGGAGAGAGAAGGTAATTAAAAACACTGGCAATGTATAAGTAAACCGTTAAAATTATGTATGTGAGTAGAATCTAATGCTTGTCTTGCTTTCCATGATTGGTAACCGAAAACACATTTGGTTGGTAAAAAGTTCAAGTGTAACTAATTTATTAGCAAGCTTAATCATTAAACAGTTATCTGTAAAGTCATTTAAAAATACTTGCAAAGGTAAGTAATTTTGGATTTGCAAAATATAGCATTCAGCAGCGCACACAAATAACGTTGTTTATTGCAGGCTATTTGATTTGTTTGTTGTAAATTTTGTGAGAGTATATTCAATCCATAGAATTCCTGTAGTCTGTGTGGGTCATGCTACAAAATTTTTCGTTCTCACAGAGATAAATGCTGAGTAGAAGGGAAAATACTTTAGACCTAACAATAGACCCGTTAATTGACATTAATGGTTTTTTAATTCATTTTCGAGGGGTGACGCTATTGTTATTTAATCAAGCGCCACGTGGCGACACGTGTCGGGGGTGGAGGAGGAGATGAGTCATCGATGACTCATGCACACGTGTGAGTTTGAAATTAATGGTTTTCCATTAGTGCACAAAAGATACTATTATGTATTCCGTTTTTGACCTAAGCTAACACTATTGTTGTATTTTGTATATGCGTTTCTGCCGGATATGAGTCACAGATGATTTATACTGACGTTGGAGTTTGGAATTAATGGTTTCTCCATTAAGGTACAAAAGACACTATTGTGGAGTTCGTTTTCGGACTATTCTAACACTATTGTTGTATATTATATATGCGTTTCTGCCGGATATAATAGATTCAGTAAACAAATAAAAACAAATAAGGAAATAAACAAAACAGCAATCAACAATAAAGTTAAAAAAGGATAGTCCTGAAGTCAAACAACCTAACTCAGATAACAAGCAGCAACAAGGATAAACAGAAACCAACATGGAATTCAGAAAGGGACATCAATAGCCACAGCCATAGCAAAAATAATAGATAGTCAAACAAGCTACCTCAGATATGAACCAGCAACATACCTCAGATATCTAGCAGCAACAAGGCATGGAATAGAGTAAAACAGGACATGCTTATGGAGAAACTCAACAACATAGGAATAAAAGGGACAGCCAACACAAATACGCTACATCATACATAGCCCCTGCGAATAGAAAATTAACAACATCAGCAGTAACTACTTATACCTGCTAGAACAACTAAGCGACTATAGTTAATCAGAAAAATACATATTTTCACGAACTAATTTACCTCTACGATAATAATACTGTACTAGCAGAATGCCAAGGCTTCAAAAGATAGCTCCCAGAACAAAGTACAACGTGGAGTATAGGGTCACATGCAAATGATTATTCAAAGGAGCTTCGTAGATCAATAAGGCAGTAGCGATTATTCTAAGTACTGCAACTTGACAGAAAATAGGAAACCTACACAAGAACATCAACACAAAAAGGAAAGATACTTACTACCATTACAGCACCCACTCAATATCACAAAAGACCATGCAAAATATTCTACAACAATCTGCTTCATAACATAAAAACTGCTAAGTTCCCTACTGCAACTTGACCGAAAATAGGAAACCTACACGAGAACATCAACACAAGAAGGAAAGATACTTACTTCCGTTACAGCAGGCACTCAATATCCCAAAAGACCATGCAAAATATTCTACAACAATCTGCTTCATAACATAAAAAACTGCTAAGTTCCCAAAAAGTATCCAATCAATGAAAGAAAACTGGTTGAAAAGGGAGAACTCTCTACAGTCTCACAGAATTATAGGAAAATAACAGCAAAACTTGGAAGCCTACACATTCAATAATGCTCAATATGCATACACTTCACATGCAATCCCCTGCAAAAGGCACATAGCAGCCTCTCATCTGAACTTGGACACCAAAAACACCACTTTGGGATTAATAATACTCATAAATACTACATTGCCTGCCCTTGTTTGAATAGCGTGGATGCAAACTTCATAGCAAAATATTGAAAAACGTCAGATGTATGTTCGTATAAGTGTGTAAATGTGTGTGTGTGTGTGTGTGTGTGTGACGTGCGTGTGTATAAAAGAGAATATATGTGCATTTACCAGAGTGTGGTCTTACATAATTGATAAAAACAGCAATATAGAACCTGATAGAATAGGAAATAGTAAAAAATAAGGTTTTTAACATGCCAAAGTAATTAGTTTAGTTTGTTAATTATAAGAAACATAAGTTAATTACAAGAAATATAAATGAAATGCGCTAAATAAGTACAATTGTTTGGTTTGAAGGTAGTGAATATATCGAATTTGTGCAAAAGTTTGCATTATAACCAGTGAATTAAACAACGTTTGCGTTAGAATAGCACAAAATAGGATACTTATTAGATTAATAACAAACTTTCTGATGCAGTAAAATATTGACTAGGGCTGAATGATTCAATTACTGTAAAATATTAGTCTCAGATTGAAGTAAATAAAGTGTAAACAATACCCTTTGTTTGTAAAATAGGATTGTTAATTCCTTTGATAGCAGAAATATAAAGTTGTACACATTAATTTGAGAGTTTTAGCAATATTTGTCCTGAAATGGATATAAATGTAACTTGTTAAGCGTGCCAAATACGAAATATTTAAAAAAACAGTACAGTATAACCTCAATTTTGAAAGCTAACAGTACTCTAGTGTTTCTACATAGGCGTCTGTAATGGTAAAATACATCCAGTCCTTAAGATTTTTGGCCATCCATTCATCCTCAGCGTCACGATTAGTCCCAAAAGCAAAAAAAGCGAAATCTTGTGGTTGTTATAATTTCTACTTTTCATGCAATCACATACACTATAGTACTAAGTTTAGTGAATTTTGGCGTCTTCCTGATTGGTCTGTTAAAGTTAGTAATCAATAAAAATATGCGTACATAGAAAAAATCCTGAAATAGTTGGATTCTCAAAAGTATGTACAATCAGTGTTCTTGCTACATTTAGCACCTAATAAAATATAAATTGAAGTCTAGTTAGTGTTGGGCTGTAAAATGTTTTGGTACATGTAGTTACTTGAAATAGCAAATATTGGCTGTGTAACTGGTAAAGCCCTCAAAAAAATCAACTTCGTTTCCTCGTAGTACTCCCTGAAAATGCTTCTTGCACGCTAATAAGGCTCTGGCGTGTGTTCCTATGCCTCCTACTAGCCTCTGTAAAATTCATATTGACCAGTGCTTAACCATTCAACATGCTGTAGAGCCTAAGCTTTAAGCTTCAGTCAGTGGAAATTTAGTTCTCAGGGACATATAGTGATTGTAGAATAAAAAAGAAGCCTCAAATAATACAGCATAACAGATACAAATAACCCCTGGTGTTAATCAAACACTCAAAAAGTCAAGTAGTACTTGACACGTACCCCGAATAAAAGACTATAAGGGTAAATAGCATGGTAAGAAAAGTTTGGCAGGTGGACTTAAGAGCCACGTAGTCATCTGCTAACATCGTCTTGTCCTGTGATTTGTCATTATATTGTTAAGTAGTTATATTTAAGGGATGAAAGAAACAATATTAATAAACATTCAGTTATAGTACTCTTGGTAAAGGGGTTTCAGTGCTTAGAGAGATAATAATTTTAGTTACAGTAAAAGTTTGGCCTCTTATAAGTGCAAAAAAAGTACAAATATTAAACATTTCATACAGTTTATCTAGAAAGCAAAAGCAAAAATACAATAACTGCGCAACATACTTAAAAAATAAGCAAGCCGTGATATTCTACTGCCCCATAATAAGTCTAAAATATACTCGAAAATACTCTGACATAAGGTTGACGGCTATCTGAGATCGAAATTTTCAAGCTTTCTCTCATGCATAAAGTGGCTCTAGGAATCACTAAGCCTCAATAAAAATGGAAACATGCAGTAAAAGCACTTGGAGAGTTGTTGTGATCACATCATATGAAAAACATGCAAGAACAAGAATATATGGAACCCTACTCATATATTTAGGAAACTTTACCTACCCTAACAGTAAGAAAATACCGAGGAAACTCTAAAATAAACAAACTTTCCTACGAAGCAAACCAAAAATAGCGTAGTGGAAGTCAATAAACCCTAACAACAACAACAAGATTCAACAACTACATCAAAACAAAAACAACAACAATAATAATAATAATACTAATAATAATAGTAATAATAAACTTTGTGGGTACAGTTTTACTTAAAAGTACTTCTTCCTTAGTGATTAGAGAATTTTTTTAAATAAAGAACAAAACTCAAAGTTAAGAATTAAAAATATAAGATACAAAAGGCAATAAATAGAAAAAATAATAAAAGAAGTTGAAAAAATTATCTTTGCAAGTCAAAATTGCAATAAACACTTCTGCAAGAATAGATCAAATTGTGATATTAGAGTAAAAAATGGAAATAAACTTTTAAAATAGCAAGTTAAAAGTTGAAAAATGTCTTTGTGAGTCCAAAATTTAATAAAAAATGTTGCCTGAATAGAAGAAATTGTGATATTAGAGTAAAAAATGGAAATAAACTTTTAAAATAACAAATTAAAAGTTGAAAAATGTCTTTGTGAGTCCAAAATTTAATAAAAAATGTTGCCTGAATAGAAGAAATTGTGATATTAGAGTAAAAAATAAACCTAAATTTCAGCTAAAGTTGAAGAAACACAGTTTGTGTGTCTAAATTCCCATGCGAACTCTTGCTTGAATCGTTCAAATAGCGTTTTCTGAGTAAAAATACACAAAAAATGCGAAATATTGTCTCTTAACAGTAAAAACATCTGGTCAATTTTACATGAATCCTGATGTTTATAACCCAATAATCAAATGGGCCGTGGTTCGCAACCCAGAAATAAGAGCAAATAGTGGATCGCATCCACTTTAACCTGTAGATACTGGAACAGAATGTTCCTAGTTCAGCCAAATTAGTTACGCCTTAGGTTAAATAGTCTTTGCAATGTTACAAAAGGCGGCAGAAATACCGCGTAGATTACTTCCACCAAATAAAATTGGAACCTCAAAGAAAATCAATACTCGTGTGTAAAAATTTGGCGACACTTGACTTCCATTCAACTTCGGAAGAAGACCAAGCGATGGGGGCCGTAACAATAGAGAACCTTTTTTCTCCTCACGTGTCCATGAACGCGCGCGGTTTGGGGGTGCCGATGAATGCAACCACATAACAGGTTCTTCCGTAACAGGTTAATATTAATAACATGGATTCTGCTCGCATACTTCGTTTTCATATAGGATACATCGTTCAATTTCTTCGCCTTTAAAGCGAACATGTGTTATAATATCTTCTACCTCCGATCGAACGCGTCGGCACCAGATGAATACGGGTAAATCCGGATCCTTAATTATACCAAATATAACTCACCACCGACGCCAAAATGGCCGGACGTGACGCCTTACAATAGCCCGAAAATGTCTTTTGTACCTTAATGGAAAAACCATTAATTCCAAGTTCCCACGTGTGCATAAAGCACCCCTGACTCATATCCGGCAGAAACGCATATATAATATACAACAATAGTGTTAGAATAGTCCGAAAACGAACTCCATAATAGTGTCTTTTGTACCTTAATGGAGAAACCATTAATTCCAAACTCCAACGTCAGTATAAATCATCTGTGACTCATATCCGGCAGAAACGCATATACAAAATACAACAATAGTGTTAGCTTAGGTCAAAAACGGAATACATAATAGTATCTTTTGTGCACTAATGGAAAACCATTAATTTCAAACTCACACGTGTGCATGAGTCATCGATGACTCATCTCCTCCTCCACCCCCGACACGTGTCGCCACGTGGCGCTTGATTAAATAACAATAGCGTCACCCCTCGAAAATGAATTAAAAAACCATTAATGTCAATTAACGGGTCTATTGTTAGGTCTAAAGTATTTTCCCTTCTACTATGCTGGACTCCACTGCGAATATTTGTGACTTGGTCGCATAGATCTAGATTAGAAAATATCGTTCTTTAGGAATTCGTAGCATCAAAGAAGTAAACCATTACAGAGTACATTGATGTTGTCTATAGAGATGTAGGCCTCCCCGATGGTGCAGTGGTTACGCTGTCACCTTGTAATCATGGGATCCCGGGTTCGATACCCGGTGGAGGCACATAGTTGTTTGGATCCCACATTAACCTGTAGGTTCAGTCCCGATTAGCCTTACTGTGCATATAGTGTACTTAAAACTCCAACTCAATCAATCAATCAATCTATAGAGATGTAGAATTCAAAAAAATATTATGAAGCAACAATATGTCTTACAGAAATATGTATCCAATAATTTCTCTATACCTCTACTAACCCTTGCTTAATACTATCTGGAACCTAAGCATGTTGGTTGAAAATAGAATTATTCATTATTCTTATTAGAACGTAAATTATTAGTGCTTTCCATAATTGAATAGGATGATTTAATTAAGTGGCTGTCATACGTCGTGTATTTCAATCAACAATGTATATGTTTACAACATTACAGAACATGTTGTGCACTCCACAGAACATTTCTAGATCTGGCTACTTATCTGCCTCCTCAAATCTCTGAAGAACTCCTACGTACCAGCCTGCCTCTGGAAGTTTATTAATTGCTTGTATATAATTTGAGGAAATTCCAAATATAGAAGAATGTGCTCATTTTCATTCCTATTATATAGGGTTTTCCAATAAGAACGATATAAGTTTACAATGAAATAAAATAAAAACTATTTCAGATGCGACCAAACAATTTATATATTATATTGAAGCATAGTATATTACATTATGTTTTCAATAACTAATCACTTAAGTGTCCACCTCGACTTCGTGCACGCGAGTGTATTCGATTAACCCAATTTCCGATGACTTTGTGCAATACCTCGCACTTAATGTCACGAATGCAGCGTTCGATGTTCAATCTTAATGCATCAAGGGTTCGTGGTCTGTTTGCATAGACTATATATATAAAAAAACACAAAAAACAATTTAAAGGAGTCAAATCACAACTTCTTGGAGGCCAACTAACAGTTGCAGTTCCTGAAATTATTCTTTCACCAAACTGTTCTTGCAATACGTCGATAGTGGCATTAGCAGTGTGACATGTGGCACCGACTTGTTGGAACCATACGTCCTCCAAATCAATTTCATCTAAATTTGGCCACACAAAATCTGTTAACATCAATCGATACCGCTCACAAGTCACTGTAACTGCATCTCCTACCTCGTTTTGGAAAACTAATGGTCCGATGATGCTACCACGCCATAAACCACACCATACAGTGTGACCTTTTACGTGTCCAAGGGCTTCTCTTGAATCTCTTAAGGATTGTTTTCACACAAAATCGAAAATTTTGTTTCTTAACATATCCACTTAAGCAGAAATGAGCTTCATCTGAGAACATAATTTTTTACCTAAAATTATGATCCGTTTCAAGTTGCTCTAAAGCCCAAGCAGCAAAGTCACGGTGTTTACAATGGTTCAGTGGCTTCAGTTCTTGGATCAAAACAATCATATATGGGTGTAAACCCAAGTCTTTTCGCAAAAACACGCCAAGTTGTTGTTCTTCTAATCCCTAATTCTTGAACACGACGAGGAATCGATAAATTTGGAACCTCTGGAATGCTACGTCTTACAGCAGCAATGTTCTCTACACTTCTTGCATTTCGACCTATTGTTGGTATTTTTGCATCGTGAAGAGTAAAATCCCCTTTATATTTGTCAACGATTCGACGAATAGCAAGCACAGAAGGGTGATTATGTGGACCATAGTTTTCGCGAAGTGCACGTTGAGTATTCACAAAAGATCGCCTATTTTCATAACGTTTTTGGATAATAACGAAACGTTTCTGAAGCGTGTATTAGACATGATGAATTGTCAGAGTATACTAAACACAAATGACAACTAGTGACAGTTATAACATTTGAAGCATAGTAGCCAGTTAATTTCAGTATCATATCATTCTTATTGGAAAACTCTTTATATACGTATAATGTTAAAATGCTCTTGTTGTAATCAAACGGGAAAGAAATAAAATGTCATGAAAATGAGGATCTAACCGGGAATGCATTCTACTCAATCACTCTAATCTATTATCAATCTGATTTCACTGTAATTTTGCATTGATATCCTCTGGAATTTATTTCAGTCTATTCACGTCACCAGCTCAGTATCAACGTATCTTCTTGAACGCACTTCCTTAACGTGTAGCTTAAATAAAGTATCGATGCTGTAGATTAATGTGAATAAATCGCCGGCCCCCATGGCGGAGTGGTTAGCTAATCTTGCTATGACGCCTGGGGTCTCGGGTTCGAATCCCGACATGGATGTTTGTGAGTTTCCATTCATATATTGAAACATGTAAGAACTCATCCCCGGCTTCGCAAATTAGCAAAAAGTGGCACAAAAAGCGAAGTAAAATAAAGCAAATAAAAAAATCAATCATAACTTGTGAATAAATCAGAGCTTCTTTTTAACAGTGAGAATTAGGTACCCGAGTGAAAACCCTGGGCCGCCTAAATTACTGAACACGCTGGTAATGACCAAACGAAAGGTCCTTGTTGGGTTTCGGTAAAAACCTCTCCTCTTTCAACTTTCCGCAAAAATCCTGAATTAGCGATGCCTTCAACCAACGGGTAAAAACCCTGTCGGCCGGACAAATGGCTGGGGAACTAACGAGTAAAAACCGTGCATGTTTCGTCTATTGTTCGATATCCGTCTCTTATACAGGGTGATTTGTAATTCTACCAATTCCTGGAATGGGCTAGTACTAGAGCACATTTACAACAAATTTGACCTTATGGGGTCAGAAATCAATAGGTTTCGAGTTATTTGCAGTTTGTAGATTTTTGTGACATATTCCGACTTGTGACCAAAAACCACTAATTGTGAAAAAAGTACTCCACACTGATGAGCCGTTTCTTTCGATTTTCAAAATGCTCATTATGAAAATTCGTAATACCATCTATGAATTCGTCCGTCCACAGAATTCTTGTCAGATGATGGGAGTCTTCAGTGTCGGTATTTAGTAAAAATCGATAAAAAAAACATTCTTCTGACAGGATCTCCCTCCTTAAAGCATGCACTGGCGTGTAATGGTATGGATATAGTCATGCTGTATGCACATTGAACCAGACTTTCCACTGAGTCAAGCCAAGTCGCCTCGCCACAGCTCTTGTAGTGCCGTCTGCTCGAAAACACTGCACGATTTCGTTGAACCGATCCCGTTTCTCGAATGCGCCGATGTGTCGTACCAAACACGCTTACGTCAGGGAAATGGTGGTTAGGGAAACGCCTTTGGTATTCTCTTCGTGCTGCAGCGGCGTCACCATCACAAAACCTTGTAACAATATACTACAGAGTGATCAAAAAGTCCCATTACCCACTATGTATTACATAGATGTTAATGAATTGTTGTTTTGTATTGTTGCAGGATCTACATCTAAATCATGGCTGATGAGGAACGGATCGTCATGAGCACGTGGTCTCACGAACGACCCCATACCGGAAAATCAATGAGAGATATTCAGCATGATTTCACTGTAAGGTTTCAGATACCTTCCACACCAAAACCAACATTTTACAGTGGGAGAAAAAGCTCTTTGCAACTAGTTGCATAAAAAATAAGCCCCGCCCAGGACGGCCATCAACACGACTGGAAACGTGTGTGGAGGCTGCAGCGTCTGTCGAACGTTCGCCAAAAAAGTCCATTCGTAAGCTGTCACAGAAATTGGGAGTTTCATACTCGACATAACAAAACATATGATGAAGGATTTGAAGTTAAAGGCATTTGAACCTTAGTATGTAAACGAATTGAGTGATAATGACATGCAAAATCGTCATCAGGCTTGTGGGCGAATGTTCGATGTCTTTACAACTCTTCCTTCAAGGGGTAAAGTGTTTTTCTTGGACGAGTGTGCAATATATCGCAGTGCAAAAGCGAGAAACATTTATTTCTGGAGTAAAGAAAACCTACATTGTTATGAAGAACTTGAACACAACCCGCCACATGTCATGATCTGGGCTGCAATGTCTGCAACCCACTTGGTGGGTCCATATTTCTTTGACGGTGCTGTGAATCAAATGTCGTATCTCACCATGTTACGAACTTAAGGATGCTGTTCGACGTGCATTTACTGCCAACACGCCAGCAATGTTGAGGAGAATTTCCCATCGTAGATGGCGGAGAATCGTACTCTGTTATGAAAACGATGGTGTACACATCAAACACTCTGGACTTAATCATAACGAATAGTCACACTACCTCCGAGTTGTCAACTGCCAGGATCTCACATTAATACAATTCGACCATCTATGACGATGTGGACACGGGATAGGGGTTAATGGGAATTTGTGATTACTCTGTATATCCGCGTATTCTCCATTTTCGAAAGCAGCCATTTGACACGGAAGCTCTTGTGAGCGTTTAGTTAATAACGTGACGTCCAAACTCCCAATCGTTGAAGGTAACTGATTACGGAACTGAGCGAGAGAGTGAGCCTGGGGTTTGTCCGCGAATATTCCCTCAGATCACCGAACACTAACGTAAATGAAAAGAAACGAAAATCCGCTACTTGCTCTGTGCTTATTATTCAGATTTTTTTTCCCAAACCCGTGTGACAGTTGACAACGTTTGTTCTTTTTGGAGAGCTTATGAAACGAGGAAGTTTTACTATAATTTTTAAGCTACGTGTGTTACCATTTTTTTAGTCATACTCTTCGATTTAAATGATAGTTCTCAATTTTTATCATAACGTGTGGTATAATGACTGTTTCTTTCTGTGGGTATTGGAATTTTGGGCAAGATTTATTTTCCCAGTAGTCACTCATTTGTCAGCTGTTGCCAACGTGTCAATTAAGTACACAGTGTGGAGTAGTTTCTTCACAATTAGTAATTTTTGGTCGCAAGTCATAATATGTCACGAAAATCTACAAACTGCAATAACTCGAAACCTATTGATTTCCGACCCCCGGTGCGTAGGGTCAAATCTGTTGCATTTGTACTTTAGTATTACCCCTTTCCATGAATACGTCGAATTACAAATCACCCTTTATAGCCCAAATTTTTTTTGATTCGTTGCTATACAACATTCTTCAGTCTGATTGTTTCTAAGGTAGTAATTGGGATATTTTCTCTTCCAGCTTCCATATTTTATAAGTAATTATCCAAATTATTTTTCTATTTTTTAGAAATCTTCTGCGATTATTATCTTTCTTAATTTCAACAACTTTAATTACAAGTATAATATATATAATATTCGTTATTTCTTTTTCGAGAATGTCATGATAGGAAAATGACTGTCGCTTCTTCTTCTTCTTCTTCTTCATGACCCTTACCGCAATATAACTGTCGCGTAGGTGAATCTTGAATATTGAAGATAGAAAAGTGACGTAATCATTCTCCCTATAAGAGCTATTGGAATTTTCACTATGAGATAGCTTTCTTCAATCGATACATGTATACAAATTTGTCCATTGGTTTCGTCTACTTATACCTGTCATTAATTTAATTTTTCCTTCTCACCTCGAACAAAATTTATGTTTTTAATTTGAATTTCACATATATTTTAAAAATGTTTTGATGTTGGTTAGTACTTTACTATACACATGCATAATTTTCGCCATTGCTTTCGCATATTCAACACATTTCTATTTTTCATGTGCAACACACCAACGCCTTCTGTAAGTAATGTTGCTTAGTAAAAATACAAGGGTTGGATAAAAAGTAATGGCAACATTGGTATAATTGGTACTTGACGGTATTGGCAGAGGAGCACGTGTTACATTTCTTCAAAGTAATCGCCCCTCATCTCTACGACCTTCTGTCACACGTATGGAAGGCGTCGTACACCGTCAGCGCGTCCATCTCTGTCGATGTCCATCAGTGACCGCCCTATAGCACGTATGATGGCTTCGCGCGTGTCGTAGTGCTTCCCGCCCAGTGGTTCGTTCATTTTGACAAAACGGTCGTACTCACACGGTCTCATACCGGTGAATACGGCGGATGTTCCAGTACCTCCCACTACCAGTTATGCAGGAGCGCCGTCACATTGTTCGCAGTGTGACACTTTGCATTGTCAAGCAGGATAATGGGACACCGTGCCGTCGCTTCCTTCTTAATGCGAGACGAAGGTGGTGTTTCAAGAAGGTGCAGAAGTAGACTGCGTTGACCGTCTGCTTGAGAGACGTTGTTCTTCTTGCCTAAACATATTGTTAGGGCGCTTGCACGCTCGTCCTCTGCTTCAGAGCACTGCTGTTTTTGACTGAAAAACATACAATCGCTCCCACTCACTATACTTCCTCGTCTGACATTCCTTTACCAGCCACGAAAAGCTTGTGGCCCTGTGACTCACCCCTTTCACGGGACAGCAATGTTGCCATTACTTTTTATCCAACCCTTGTATATTTATTCTGAAACATTTGATGAACACCGTACAAACATATCAAGCAAAAATTATTGAAATTACATTAAGACTTTATATTGATCTCTTATTTTGTGAGAAATATTGGTCTGCGTGGAATCTTACAGAAATGATCTGACGGAACAAACTTCCGCAATACAAATTTACACCAAAGTTCGTCCACTTTATGCACAGTAAGGCTAATCGAGACTGGACCTATAGTTTAAAGTGGGATCCGAACCACTTGTGCCTCAACCGGGCATCAAACTAGGGACCCCTTTATTATATAAACAGAATATAAATTCATGTCTATGTATTAATGAGTTTATAACATTTGAAAAATGAGTGAAATACCAAAACTATTAAGGTACACGGGAATTTTGACTAATAGTATACTCACGTACATTCACGTTACCTTATTTTACGATTCAGGGAAGCAGGTTCCGGAATCAGCACCTAATTTAGCATACTCGCAATAACCAGAACAGCAATCTTCTGGTGTCTTGCACTGAAATATTAAGAAATATGTGTTACTAACAGTCTCTTGGTCTTTAATAATCTCTAAAAAAGTGTGATCTAGGGTAGCACTAAATATTAAGTTTCATATATTGGAACGTAGTGCAGCTGAACACCCGTTTTGATGTTAAGGTCATTTTGAGAGTTCTCCACTAAAGGCGTTAGTTTCTTTTCGATTGGCGTGAATGAACTCTACACATTTTTCAGGTACACAGACTTCTGCATTCAGCGTTCTAGTATACCGTTTGTGGTGTGCGTGTTTCTTATATTTGGCGTTTAGGACGAGGACGAGCATTCGAGCCTATGTGTAAAGTTGCTGTATGCCAATATACAAATATTGTACATTTTAAGGTTCGTCCTGTCATTAACTAATAATTATATGTTTAAGCATTTATTTTAGTAATGTTTGCTGTTTTGATGCATTGTACAAATCATTTCCAGCTGGCCTGTTTATTGAATTATTTCACTCGCTTTATATGTACATAACTTGTAGGAATGCTTAATTTTGAATAAAATTTATTCAGTTCTTTATTTGAGATATTGCCACTGTTGTGTAAGTTAAATCATTTTGACATCACATATCATAGGAAATAGACAATAAAGAATGATAAATAGCATTATTGATTTTAAAGATATACATTTGAAACTTAACAGCCTAATACAACAATCAGAGCAAGATGAATTAAAAGTATTGCAAACCCACAGCAAGCACACACACGCACATACTGTAATTGCTCTGCTGCTTCAATGACTACTTTGACATGGCCGTAGGCAGGGAAAAAAATCGGATGGTTCACTCATAATTGATCCCATGGGGGTGGCAAGAAATTTGAATAATATAAATAATAACAATACAGATTATTAATGAATAAAAATAATTAAAATTTCATAATAAATAAATAATTGATTTCAGATGTATTATTATTATTATTATTAGTATTATTATTATTGCTCTCCTTTTATCCTTGAGGAGACTTTCAACTCTATCCATCAGAACTGTGAATATGCAGCACAACTGTTTTTATTTGTTTTCTTACGTTTCATGCAGTGTGTACTGAAATGCACAGCTATTATATTTTGTTATTAAGTTTGACGAATTCCGTAAGAAAAAGCTTTAAGAATGAGAGAGAGAAATGTTAAGTCATAAGGATTATGTTGTTTGACCATTCACATAAAACTTAATTTTTGGAATTTTGAGAACTGTGAAACGAGTAATTCTTTGGATTAAATTGTAAAACATAACAGCTGACTGTAATTTAACCTCAATTTTTCGATCTAAAGAGGTTTTCCTTTGGTTATTCTGTTCGAATACTAACTAACTGGACTTTATTTCCATTATTAACAATAAAGCTAACAAACTGTCTTCTTTTTTGTAACTTGCAATAAACGATGTCATTTGGGGGGGGGGGGGTTATAGACCAGTTCGATCCTACTTTGCGACGCTCATATTGTCCTACTTACCAAACAGCACGATATATAAACACTATGCACTACACAAGTATGTGCATTTAAGGTTAAATGTGTGTACTATATCGACCGCTGGGTGAAGGGTCGTGGGTTTGGACTCTTATAAAGGGGAATTTAAACCCTAATCAAACAGGAAATTCAAAAGTTAGAATGGGAATTTTCAGTACTGGAAAGAGGAGAGCAGAAGTGAAATGAAGGGGTCGGGGGTGAGCTGCGATTGTGAGAATTAAACCCGTTTCGCTCAAACTTCAGAATTGAAAATGTTTGAAAATTCTATTCGATCATTTCACAATTGTCCCTCTGTTGTATTTTTGTGAAACTGCGAAATATATCTTTTTTAGAATGTGTTACAAATTTTAGTTTCTGAACTCCCATTAATCCAACATGCCAGAATTTTCTGGGGGGGGGGGGGTTGAAAACTAAACCCCTCCTCTAAATACGGCCATGCGTGTGGTATGTGTGTGTGTCTGGATTTGTATGAACTTATTCTATGCATTAACATAATGAGTTTCATATTTCTATGTACTTCTGAAATGATAAAAAAGAACAGATGGTTGCTATTGCTTTCTTTTCTAAATAAATACACACCTATCCTCAGATGAGTTGCACCCTAAAATAATTTCATAGGTCAGAAAGCTATGAAAAAATGCATTGTGTGATTGTAACTGCAGATGTTTACTGATACATGTTCTAAGCCAATTAAGAAAGATAATTGCTCTGAATAGTTTACTTGTTTGGCAGACCAGGTTAACCCAAGAAAAGTTAGTCATATGCATGTGTCATTGTTTACTGTAAAGAATATTCCCTCCTTTATTTTCATTTATTTTGAGGTGATTTATATGCATTAATGAACATGCAGCTTTTATACTATTTCTTTGCTAAGTGTGTCAAGTGTGAATTTATTGTTATTGAAGGTAAGGAATGTGGTGTCATCACAATGTTAAACTGTATAATAGCTGAAATGAATGACAAAAAAATGCTTGAGACAAATATATATTTATTAATACCCTGAGGGAGAGAGGACAATCTGTTTCCCTTTTTTCTTTTATTTTATTATTTTGTTATTGCACGTCACTTGGTTGCCAAATAGATATTACAAAATGTTAATCAGGAAGATATAATGTACAGCTACAATACATGTAGAGTAATCTACAAGTGAAAGTATTATTTTCAGTATGCAACGTATGTAGTGGGTCTAGCTTACCATGGTTACTGGAAAATAAAACTTTTCATTGTCCCTGATTGACAATATTTTTTTATATCTATTTGAAAACCTTACACAGCACATGTTTTAAAATGTCTATTGATCTACTGAAAACAGTAGACAGAATTCTCAACAGTATCTTAACACCCAAGGTTCATGTTTCATGTATGACGTCATCTTACTTGTCTCACTTTTTCCAAGTGAGAACATATTTAGAAACTGATCCTAATTCAACTCTCGAGTTAAAACTATCAGAATAAAATATTGCTTTGGTAGATAGCAGTGCATTACACACGTTTACTTTTAATATGCATATTTTGCACTATATTAGCCTGTGTGTTACACTGACTACATGGATGCCACATGAGGTTATAGTACTTATATGAACAATCAATTGATGTAGCATCAATTTAACGTTATGTTTATACTTTTATTCTTTGTCAAAATATGCAATAAAATTATTTGGACGTTAATTATTTTCTTTTTACAAAACGTCAAAGTGTGACAGCATTTTGTATCATGAAAGGGATGCACTCACCTGTTGCCATGCACTGGCTCACTTGCCCTGCAGGAACTACAAAATATAACTTATAATTACATACATTTAAAATTATTATATTTTGATGCCTAATTTTATGTGGTGGATTTAAGATATGATAGTGTTAAAATAGCATATTATGCACCAGGTTCGAAGTTTCCTTAAGGCGTGTATACGCTGATCAGTGTTGTTTAATTTATATTTACACTCCATTACAAGGATGTGTAGCACAATATGTCACTAACAGTATGGGTCTTAATGGAAAAAAAAATACACTGTATCTCACTTGCTCTTAAATTCAATGATTGAAATGTTTAGTTCATTTTATGAACAGAAAGACTAATCGGGACTCGACCTACTATTAAAGTGGTATGTGCTCAAATTCATTGCCTGGATTGTTTCTTGTTAGATCCTTGTTTGAATAGAAGCTTGTATTTTTCCTTCTAGAATAAAATTGAATTTAATTGACAAGAATAATTTATCTTTCCTCCTAGATTTTAAAATGACGAAACATATATTTGTAGGTGAAAGTATTGTGACAAATTAACAGTTATGGCCTAAAATTGTCTAACCCTTAATGGACGGGACATGGAACATTGCTACAGCAGTTATTGTCACAAGGAATATTTTCTCAAAGAATGTTTTTTTTTTAACATACTGTAAGTTGAATAATGATCGGAGATACATGTTTTGAGCTCTACATGAGTCTAGAGGTATATAATTGACAATTAGTAAATATAAAATAAAATGTAACATATAAAAATTCATTTAGAAGCATGCAGAATTTCAAATTTCCCGCTGAAAACACGACCGGCGTTAGTGCATTGAATTTTATTCTCTCCAAAAGTATTAGCAAAAGGTGCGTATTTTTTTCTACATTAATGGCAGACATACCAGGCATTTTGCGGGTACTTTGATGATTCACGTCCTGACGTAGCCTGCATGGGGGTCTGATGATTTTCAAATTGCATGTTAACAAATAGCTACTTTCCCTTTTCTTCTTTTTTTAACTGATTACGGGAAAAAATAATTTTGACATCAGGTTATAGGCCAAAGTATATTGAACAGTATACTGTACCTCTAACATTCTTAGTCCGCCGGAAATACATTTCATTTAGATGCATGCAGAATAGAGAAATTTGTTGACAAATATAGCTATGTTTCAGCAATGTGTATAAGCAGTGCACGTCTCATGACATTTTTACAGGCCCTGTTAGTTTACATTGATTTGTTGTTTCAAGTATACTTTGTGCACAGATTGGTACCAAACCTACAGTTTATAATGGTATCCGAAACACTGTGTGCCTCCACAGGGCACCGAATCCGCTCCCACAGACCCTCTTATACATAAAATTCATTTAAAATTAAAAACTCCTTAATCTCACATTTTTGTTATAAAATGAAATGGAAAGCTATTTCGATTAAGCATAACTTGTGTAACACGTCAACATTTTACAACAACAATATTCATTTGTGGTGTGTACTTTATTTTTGGCTTCTACTTTTCACTGTATTGTGTGTTTTTTCAGTAGGATGGACAAGATTTATAAATTAAAGATGTTAAAACATAAAGGTTAAAATCAGTAAAATACGGACAAATTAAAACCAGTAAAGCAGCTGCCCTTCCACGATATTTCACTCCTTCAAGTAATGGTCGAAATTGGTCTCGAAACCTAACACCTGTAGACCTGAACATTTCGTTAGGAGTAGTAAAATAAATAGTAAAATGTGGCATGACTGATCTTAAATCACAGTTTCATGAAATATATATACTTCCCATATATATATATATATATAGCCTATGATTCTGACACGATAGTGTCTGCCACATTGCCAGACACCCTACTCACAACAGTTAGTGTACAGGTAAACAGGTTTTAATTTCTGTGGCTCAGTCCAGTGGGAGCGAGGAAGGCAGTTATCCCCCCACCACTTTTGCCACAGCACTATGCTAAATCTCATCAACAAAGTGGTATAAAAAAAAGGTAAAGTGTTCCCCTGTGCATAGCACCACGCCATGAAGGCGTATAGGGGGTGTGGGGGTAACGCAGTGGTATAAACTGTCCTTTAGCACCTAGTCGCCCGGTTTGGAACACAATCGCCGTCAGTGGCAAACTCTATACATTTTTTCAACATTCCCTACATTTTGTTTTGTCATTTGCACTCCACCTCCATCAAGCGACAATCATTTCGGACTATGCAATTGTTTCAACATTAGTAAATGAAATTATTGTACATATTCCATTAAACTACTTGGTTTCTAAATTACTTAATGATGATTTATCTTAAATATGGTTATACGAAGTTCTTATAAATGTTTAGCAAATTAAGCATGAAAGATGAATTCTCACTAATGTAACGGATGTCTGACTTCTATTAATTGTTTAATTATGTTATTTATACCTTGCTCATGTAATTCTTAAAACCAAAGTTAATAGAAATTTTATTCTAATTGAAGCCCATGGCAGCCAGCGTCCCAGATTATATGGTCTACCAAAAATACACAAAGCAAGGATACTCTTGAGACCCATTGTCATTGCTATAGCCAGTCCTACGTACCGTCTTGCCAAATACCTCAATCCCTGCTAAACATCTAGTTCAACAATGTTGACATCATGTCAAGAACTCAACTAAATTCATCCAGGAACTGAAGAAATTCAAGGTTTCCAAAAACGACATCCTCGTCAGCTTCGACGTTGTTTCCTTGTTCACAACAGTTCCAGTGAAAGACACACTGGGACTTCCGGCGGTCAAGGTAGACTTCTTTGCCACACGCTCTCTTCGACATATTTCCCTTACAATGGGAAATATTATGAATAAACCGACGGAATGGCCATAATGAATTTCTACACGCAGCATTTTGAACACGAAGCCCAGAAGAAGACACCGCATTCACCATCCTGTTTCTACAAATATGTGGATGACCCATTCCTCGATTGGCCACATGGACGACCGACTGTACATAGTATTCTTGAATTCATTTACACCCGTCATTTAAACATCAAGTTTACTATGGAGATAAATGAAGATGGCTGCCTCCCTTTACTGGAGATCCTAATCCTCCGCATACTAGATGGAGCACTCAGACATAGTGTATATACATTCAGAAATCAACCATCTTAGATCTACGCTACAACAGAATGGCTATATCATCAGTGACTCAACAAGACAATCAACGAGCCAGTGACATCTCAGCAGAGACCAAGCCTGGACAGCACTATGAACATTACAAGGGCCAATTCGTCACCACCAGGACCATCCGAACATGAAGATGTGACCCCCTCACCGCTTAGAGCCTTGCTTACAGCAAAACAGGAGAACGTCCAACTAAAATAGCTTTACCTTTTATTGGCCACATCTCTTGGTAATTTAGTAGGATTCTCGCAAGGTACAGAGTAAAGACCATACTCAGACCACCACTCAAGACCAAAACTCTTCTCCGCTCAATTAATGATAACCTGGAGCTTCGGATTCCAGGAGTATACCCTATACCATGCGAATGAATATGGGACACCACATACAAGCCAAACAGGACCTACCATTCAACAGGGATGAAATGAACATCAGCTCAACATAAGAGTTCCAGTTCCAACTAGAAGAGTCAGTACTTACAGAACACAGCATTACAGAGGTACACAGGGTATTATTTCTTACATACAAAGCTCCAGTCAATAATAAAACCAGGATCCAGAGCGAGCCAATAAGACGACGGAGTCCAAACTCCGCCCCTACACTGTCGATAATGACTTCCTCAGTCCCCAGGCAGTCCCCTCAGAACCGACTCCTACATTTCAAATTACCTACGGTGAACGACAGAAAGGACATACGAGCAATTTCGCACTTCGCTTAAAGCCTCCCCGAACTGACATGCATAAGCACCATACTCAAAATAAGCTGAAGAATCTGCCTCACACCCCCACGAGCTTCTGAAATTTACCAATCGAGATCAGCCGAAGTCGATCACGAAGGCTTCCAGATGGAAGAACCATGCCAGGCCGGGAAAGCTGCTGCCAGCTGCCTCGACTCCGGCCACCAACTTCGAGAGTGCGAATCCCTACCAAGGACTCAATCTCTCAACAACTGATGATAGGAGAGTAACCGAGACGAAACAAACATGCAGGTCGATGCATCTGCTTCGGCCACCCTCTCACCCTCCCGCGACTCCAGTGTTCCGGGCACCTCCTACCTTCGTCTATAAACAAGTCATAGCACACAGATTCGTGTCATCTTCAGTCGCTTGCGCCCGCCTACAGGAACCTCCTCTAAATCACTACATTACGAAAAACATCCGCATTCAATGCCGCGGAGAAACATACCACGAGAATCTCATTGCTTATTTGCAAGAAAAGCAAGTAGAATTTGCACATGTCTACGCAGGGGAAAAATCATCGACAGTGTAAAACGTTGAATACCTCCAGTATTACCGTGTTCAAATAGTGTCGTACCGACCACCGGCTGCCAGCGGATTGGACACAATCCACCACCTGTCATGCAGCCCCACGTTGTGTGAAGTGTGCTCAAAATCATCTGACTGCAGAGTGCCCTAAAATAGACCACCGCTGTCCCGCCAAGTGCGTAAGCTGTGGTGAAGATCACCTCGCCAACTTCCGTGGATGCAGACTGTCTAAATCTATGGAACAGTTACAACAGAGAAATCGACAAACGTCTTCCTAACAGCCCACACCGAGCACTTCGACCACCTCAACTACAGCTAGATCAGCTTCGACTTCTGTTGCACCCACCTCAAGTACGCAGCAGCAGTATTTTGCAGGGAGGGCCCACGCTGCTCTCCAATATCACCCTGACGACAACAGGAAGAAGCCGCCTCCAGCCAAGTCTTCCGTTCTTTCCTCGACCAGATGGCCTCATGAAATTTTACGAAAATATTTACCCACGCCAAGAGGGGAGTAAAAAAATTTAAGCAATAATCAGAAATCCACAGAAAAAGGGAATAACTAGAATCACTGGGCTAGACACCAAGTTCGACCCAGTGGACATCGAAAGTTACCTATCCTACTAGCTAAACTTCCAACAACCACAACAATTCTGGTACGTACAACAGAACACCAGCTACCTACGACGACGCCATCAGCTCCAATCTTGGCGAAACGTGTGAACCCGACACGCAAGCCACCATGCATCACTGCATTCCATCATACAGGTTTCTCCCTAGCGGATTAAATACAGGCCCTCCTTCCAGAGAAGATCACTTTTACGTACAGCAAAGGATGCTGTAGGATCCATACACACGACTGTAGAGGATTCACAAAAATCAGGAAAAACCTGGCACATTAGCGAATTGATCACGCCTGTGGTTCCTCAGCTACCAAGAAACTTAAGGCTATGATCCACCAGTTGCCCAAGGATTTGGCAACCGACACAATCCACGACCTCCTGACTGTCCAGTATAGCCTACAGGTTTACTCCGTCCGTCTACTCCGTCGGAACACCGTTTTGACGATTGGCCTAACAAGGATCAATCTATACCACCGACGTGTGCAAACTACCGCAAAAGTCATTTCGCCAGCTACAGGGGTTATCCCCTGTTTCTGGCGGTGATGAAGGACAGAGGTGCCATATCGGACCAACATAGACGAGCCACACCCAGTACAATTCGACGCTCCATGCAGCCTACGTCATCCTACCTAGAGACAACTCTAGCGCTCCGCCGACCTGAACCCATAGCACGGACCAATAGGAAGCCAGCCTCACAAGACTCCTACCGTCACCATGACGCCGTCCCCACCCAATCTACCCGACGTGCTTCACCAGTTATCCTAGCCCGATGACCTCCCAGCGCCCGTCACGATGCTTCAGGCACTGCACAACATAAGGCAGAGGTCTTGCTCCGACGAACGGAAATGGGCATTGCCGAGCTTGTCGATAAATTTTGATTGTGATTTATGTTTGTTTTGTTTTTGGTTTTGTACTGTCTGGGAACAACCATACTCTCTTCCTGGCTTGTAACAGTTGCTGCGGTTCCCACATATATTCCCGGGTACATTACCTTGTAATGGTATGCCTTTTTCTCGTATTTGATATTGTAATGTAAATGACATGTTGATTTCACATGCAAGCTAAAAATTGTATTAACACTTGAAAAAGTATCACCCATGAGTTCCAATATATGAATATTTATATGAAAGTAAATATAAGATCAAATTGCAGCTGGCAACATCGAAGACTTTCTTAGAAATATGACAACCATTTCAATGAGGATAGATTGTTTTTAGGGTCCTCGACTCGGCGTCTTTAATTCATTTGATATATGTTGTTCGTTAACATCAATAGAGATACAAAGAAACATACTTGCTCACAGTTTTTGTGTTGTAATTTGGTTTTAAATGACACTTTGCAGCTCATTCAAGGAGCTTGCTATATTGGGCTCCTGTTTTTCGAGTTGTTCCTTCAAGTTCCTCCACGTTCTTAGTTTGGATGTAATTCCTGCAATTTTGAGTAAGTAAGCGGGTTGGTTCGAGGGAAGTGGGAGAAAGAAAAGTTCTGTCATCAGGGAGGAAAATTTGCTTAATGGAAAGAATCGATAAAACTGTATTTTAAGAAAATACGATTTATTTAGGGTATTTAAATAAGTGAACACGGAAAATTTTACAAAGTCTACAAATTATATGTCGGCGCTTAAACGTTAAGACTTCTTTTGAAAGAAATAAAATAATAATATTATTAACGCGTAACATCACGGTCATAAAAAGGGTTTTCCAGTATTCACAATTATCGCACGAAATTTGGTGTTGCACAATATGCATTCCACAGTTTAGTTAGCGGAGGATATATAAAAAATATAGACGACTAATAGTCGAATAAGGAGTAAGGATATATTGAAGAGAAGATTAATAAGATAAGAATACTGGATTACAAGAGCCATAGATGTGCTAGTGGTCGCCGCCAGTGCAGTAATACCCGAAAATTTTAAAGTGTCAGTGTGAATGATTATTAAAGAGTAAATTGATGAAATATATCAAGTATATTGAGTTCACCTGATACTAAAGACTAAAGCTAAATCGAGTATGATTTTAATATTTTTATCCTGGGTAACATAAATAACCAAATGGTCAACTTCGTTGTCTTCAGGAAGCATGTAATTGTCATTTTTAATTTCCGGCAAGAAAGGTGAGGGTGTTTTATGTAGAAGTTACTACTTTCAAATAACGGAATATGTGAGAAATTGGAATTTTTTGGTATTCTGTGGTAACAGTGTTGAAATAATTCGCAGTATTTAAAAAGAAACGATACATTTATATCGTGTGCAGAAAATGTATTACGTTCTTTCTCCACCACGTCCGGAATGGATTTTGGAGATGATGTTTTAATTGCATTTATTTTGTTTCTAGAATCTTTCTAGTAATTTAAGACCCTCTCAATCTGCATAATTTTACTTAAATTAGAAAGAATTGCGCATAATGCACGTATCTGAAAATATGGTAAATTGAGCTTGGAAAACATTTAAAATGTTTGTATTGCCAGCCTCCGTTGCGGAGTGGTTAGCTCATCGCACTACTGCGCAAGGTGTTCCAGTTTCGAATCCTGGCCTAGGCATGGATGTTTGTGAATGTCCATTCATCAATTTCATCACATCACCTCTCATCCCCATCTTCGCAAATTAGCCAAAAGTAATACAAAAAGCAAAATAAAATAATTCAATCAAAGAAGCAAATCAATCAAAACTTTCATATACAAAAATAACTTAGTCATCTCATGTCATATGTAATGCTAAGTTATTAAAATACATAAAATATAAGAACGTTATTGCAAAAATAGGGCTTTTAAGGAAACCTAAGCTATCCCTCCTTTGAATGTCGTACATTTTGATGTTCCCCATTAGTGTTACTTAGACGTTTGAGTTTCATTATATTCTGTTCAATTGTGTTCGAATATCATGTTCACATTATCAATTAAATTTGAATTCAAAATTTAACAACATCATGCCAATATCATCCTCTGAAATTGAATTTTCAAAATATTGTGAAATCACCCAACACACTCTGTTTCTATTCAATTCGAAAAGGAAAGATTGAATACAATCATAGAAGATCCTCCTGTGTGTTACCGGAATGGTAGTCTTTACACTGATTTAGTATTCTGCCAAACCTGAGCGCTTACCTTATCCATAATATCCCCACATCCCGCACACACGGTGACCAAGAAAAGAAATGCGACGAAGGCTAGAATCAATGGTGCTGCAGTCATTGTGTTCTTTTCCTGCTCAATTCAAAGGCAAGTGGATCCTTTTGAAGTGCAGCAGCTTTATAAGGCATTGCATGTCCCATGGAGAGCAATCGAGATAAGGTCCTTAGGTAATAGTCAATAACTTAGATCTTTGGTATTTATTGAGTAGTAAATTTTACAGGCCAGACTTATCAGAAACGCATACGTTTCAGAATTTTTAAAAGGTGGTAAGAAAGGTTTCCTAACCATCTTGATAACAATCTGTATATTGGATCCTAGGGACATATAATGAGCCTCCCAGATGTTGTATTGGTAACCTCGTCGTCATGTTACCGGTTCGATACCCGGTTTTCTCATAAAGTGGTTAGGATCTCATTTTACACTTTATGTCCATAATTAGAATTCCCTTGCATCAAGTGCGCTTATGAAAATTTGCAATAAACGATCCTTGACACTTTCATCTTAAAATTATCCGACTTTGGGTAATATTAATTGCAAATTCATGTCTGCGCATTTGAGTTGACCTTCAGACATCTAAATGGTCAACATTCTTACAGTTGGGTTGCCGTCTGTTGCTCTACTGAATAGTACCAGATTTGGCGAGCATGCGCAATCACATTCACTATTGATGTATAAACTCGGAGAGTTTCTGTATCTTGGAATATAAATATCATAATATCTTCCTCCGTTCTTAAAGGCTGATCATTGTATTTCTCGATTCCTGCTCGGGGAACAGGTTGAATTATTTATTCTGAAATACCCTTTAATAAAAGAAAAATAGTTCTATTGATTTTTAGTTTATCTTATCCCTAGCAATGACAAGGTATTTTTTGTTGAACGGATTACCAAGGTTGGGGGGCCCCAGAGGCCCATGAATAAAAGTTCAAATGAACTGGATTGATGTGTGTTTTCTGTCATTTGTACACATAAGTTAAATAATTAGACACTACTTTCATGTTTTGTTATGGATTATACATGAAATATAAATTACATAATGATTTTTAAGTAATTATAGTAAATCAATGTAACATTTATTACTTTTCTTAAATTAAAATGTTTATACTTAGAACAATGCTTATACTGTGCAAAGATTCTAGCAAAGTTATCTTTGTTTTTCTTTTTCTACTACCCATACGTTCATTGTTTCAAATTGTTACTATAGTTTTGGAATTGAATATATCCTCTCATATATTGAAATACCTTTAAAACATGATTTCGAAATCTTTGCGAGATATTCCTTCATATTCGTCATAAGTTGATTCATCGAGTACTGACACTCGTCGTTATCATTATCAAGGTAGCAGCATAACTGCAGAAATGCTATAGAAATACACTCATCTTCAGGCCTACCACGTTTTTCCGATGTAGGTGGGGATGAGTAAAATTTTGTGAAACAAGGATGGTGATACCTAGCCTCAACTGCAACTAGATCAATAACGGTACGAAGCACTGTCCTTCCCGAATCATCATTCCTCTTGATGGCAGCTTCAATGATTTGACCCTTGAATGTTAAGGATTGAACTTCAAATATTTTAACTCGTCTGTTCACATTATTTTTCGTTTCTGCTTGAAAATCACAAACTTCACTGCAAAACAAGCAATCACGTTTGAAGTCAAATATGTGTACTGCTGATCGAAGGAGTATTGAATTTTGTGGCAAACGATTACTTGCAGCAGTAATACTACTCTCACGAGTATAGTCTTTACTGCACTTAATATGTAACCTCACATTCGTCTCATTTTCCAATTTCTCAAATATTCCATCTTTTCGACGTAAACTGCTGCTCTTTATAGCATTTAAGCCACGTATCACAACCCCAGTGTCAAATTCACTCAACGTTTGTTCACAAATAATACAATATTGGGGTTTATCCATTGTTGCCCTGCCAAAAAGGTTATTCAGTTTGTTTTCCGATTATCACATACATTACATCCAAGTTCCACAACGGGCAGCACCTGTAAAGAAATTACATATATTATTAACAGTGAAATGGTTGGTTAAATCACAAATATTTATTTCATTACAGTTATTGGAAATTTTTTCTTTAATTTATGTCTGAACACATTTTCGGCTCAGCCTTCGCCATTTTTAGTTAATAAAGCAATTATGATCAAATGTCACCGTTCATACGCCAATTTCCAATATGGCGTCCAGAGCACAACTCGGATTGTCGGGGACTTTTTGTATGTTGTTTCAAATACCATACTGGTGATATCTACCAATTTTTATCTCTGTTGGAATTTTGTCCATTTTTTTAGCTGAGTTATTAATTAGAAAGACATTTGTTAGCGGCTGGAAGTTGTGTCAAAATAAACTCTCATTTATTGCAAGATTGGAAGGTAAAGGTAAATCCATAACCAATTGGAGCAGTTTACGTCATTATTACAACCCATCCTGGAAGTACAGCGCCACATTTCTACCTGGTGGGGGAAAATTGAAATATTTTTTATCGCCATCCTCTTCCCCATGGTCTGCATAGCGAATTCACTAAATTTCAGAGATCTACGATGCCTCAAACAGGTTACGAAGGGATCTCAGTTGGGTAACATTAATTCTGGCCACTCGGTAGTTAGTTTTCTTAAACGATGTGTTTTGGACATTATCTGTCTGCAACATATCTGCAATTGCTTTGCGATTCTAGTTTTCAGCATTAACTGACACTTATTATGCTCAGCAGAATCTGAATATTAGTTCAGTGATAATGTTGTATACAAGAAGACAGCGAATCCTTCTTTATTGAATACGATTTATTCATTGGTAAAAAGTAACAGTGGCTAACAGAACTATTTCTGCCATATTTAAAATTCACATTGTAGCATTTACCACATTTCTTAACTTCTTTACTAGCACTGATTGAGTAGGCACCTACAATGCAAAACAGCATTACTATTTTAGTTCTTTCCAACGATTAAATGGGACTTGTATGAAAACACATAATATACTATTGACTATATATTTATCTCAGAACTGCCTGAATGAAAACGTCCAGGGGAAAAAAGCAATCAGTTCGTCTTCTCGGAAGCAAGTAAATTGGGTTGCTTTTTGTGCCCGTAGCTCTGAAGTAGCACAACGCAAAACTCGTAACCCAAGCAGTGATATCTCGGTTGTCATGGCAACCATGGTAACACAGCCACTACCTTTGTTTGCATGAATATCGCATTCCCATATACAGCTTTTTACTTCCGAATGATTCTGTGGAGCAGAGTTGTTGTTGAAGTCGTGCGGCGCTTAATCTTCCACAATGTACAAATACGTTTATTTGATACTAATATATGTGATGAGGATAATTTCATATTAACAAACAAACATTTTCAACATTAATAGTGATAAACTGCCGCTGCTCCTACTTAACCTGAATAGCTGCTATTGCGAAAAGTATAAAAATATTGAGATCGAAATCTATGTTTTTGATATGTAAAACAATACAGAATGGAACAGAACTCTACCAACAAACTTTCACGGGTTGTTCAGGTATGTTGGCTGAGTGTTTCTACGTAAGGAAATAACCCTTGGTCCCGGGTACCTTATTACAGAGTATTTGCACTTCATTTGTTTGTTCAAACTACTACCTTTGTGTATATTAACAAGGATTATCTTTCGTTTCTCGAGCCATACTACCTTTGTGAATCTTTACTCGGCGCAGTAAAATTTGACTGATTGCCACGGTATACGCTTTGTGATCGAGACTGCAGTCGACACTCCCATGGACCTGGTTGCTAGGATTCTTGCTGCCGCTGAAGATGAGGATCAACCTGTTCGCATGCTAGGCCCATGCTGCGTTTGTCGTGATCATGGCGGTTGACATTTTTAACAGCTGCTTTAAAGAAAGAGTACGTATTGGAAATTACACAGTGTACTGTACTGCACGTACAGTTTAATAATTTAACAAAAAAGACGAGTTTTGTCCTAAGTTTGGTACCTTACTTATGAAATGTATTTGCGTTGTTTGCATTGCTATTCATATTACAGATGATGACGAGTAGTTGATTATTTTTTCTTTTTAATTTATCAGAACCCATTTATCAAGGTGCAAAGGACAAAATACAACTTTCAAACAGCAACATCACATTGTACTTTAATAAGTTACCGGGAACCATGGGTTCTTTGTATCTAAACACACAGCCAACATCCCTTAAAAACCTGCAAAAGTTTGTTGGTAGAGAGCGGTGCCACTATGTATAACGAACTCTATGCGCGAAATATATCAAAATATTTTGTATCTATTTGTTCGTAGTATTTACTTTCATTGAACCTAAAGGTAATTTGACACTCCATAAACTAATTAAAATCCGTTGATGATTGAAAATTTATTCCCATCGCATGACTTAATAATTTTGGTTTACCAAACAACCAGGCTGGAGGAGAGAGCTGGTCATGTCTGCCAGTCCGTGTCAACTGCCTCAAAGGTTATCAGAGCATAAACACTCTATTTTGTGAATCCATTGTATGGGTTCTACGTTTTAAGCTTGTTTTAAATGTTTTAACAGTTGCGGAAAATAACTAAATGTCATAGATACAGATCTCAAAATTTCAGTTTTGGTTTGGTAATTTATGCACGAAATATTTTGACGACAAGATGAAGAGAATTATGGACTTTTTAACTGCATATTGGAACAATTTAGGTGGTTTTCAACCCCTCTTGGAATTAAATTGAATAGTGATTTCGAGTCGAATGTGTATAATTTTCAAAGAAATTATATTGTTTTCTAGCTAAAATGAGTAAAGTGAGTATTTTTTTCAATTTCCTGTTGTAAAAATTTAAGGATATAGTAGTTTTGTATGTACACATGACGCTACTTTACTATTTTCAACTTTCATCATGTGAATAACAACTCAAATTCAATCATTTTATGTTTTTATATAATATATATAATCTCTTATCAGAAATACTGAAACAGAAATATCTCTGTTCTCCAATTCAGATTTGTGTCCAAATTTTGAAAATACTGGCAAACTGTACATTGTTTTCACAAACACGAAATATTATCTATGCGCGAGTCTAATCATAAAATATCTTTGGAAACGAAGAAAACACGCCACCAGCAAATGAATAGAGTATAAAGATAAATTGCTGCAGTGCACTCTTCAGGGAGGTTGTTAACGATTGGATGATGATAAACCACTGATTGTGGTATTTTATGAGTGTGCGTGTGCATACGGTCTGCTCGAATGCGCTGCCACAATTGTTTACGATAGAGTAAAATAGCCCTTAAGAATAGCAATCTAAATTGAACCCTCTGCATCCAAAGATTAACCCAAAAACACTAACCGTATATATTACCAATGGTGGTTACTAACCATGAGTAAAACTGATTTATTTTCTAACATTAATATTTTATGCAAGAAATTTACTAAAATTTTATATTTTGGTACACAGGGAAAAGTGTTTTTTTTTTCGGAATAACAAATAATATATATTTCTGACAACCAAATGTATGTTTAAAAAGGCAAAAAGAAATATTTGTTCACCACAATCAAATTCCTTGAGTAATTATGTATGTTTGTTTGAGGTTACCAAGAGTTACCAAATTTTTTGTTTGTAGTTACCAAAAAGCTTAACCAAACGTGTTTCCTTATGCAAACAAATCAGTCGTCACATACATCCGCTTATTTCATGGATAGACGATAGGAGTAATGCATGATTATCCTGAATGAGAAAAAAATCTCCTTTTACTCATTGATACATACTGGCCGTGAGTCAATTTTACTCCAATAATGCTTGCTGTGTGGTTTTTACGCACAAAGCTCTAAAATTGTAAATGTATGTGGAAAAGTTTATATGTTTGTAAATGCTCTTCCAGAGGTTACCTCTTGCTTGGTAGCACGCTTTTCTTCAGTCTCAGCAGTGTGTGAACATTTCAAGTAAACAACACTACACATTACACATACACAAAACTGAAACACTACATGCTTTAATGCTAAACGTGAGTACATTTCACTCAACAGATTTTCTACACATACTATGAGTAAAAATTACCCCCTAGCTTCTATTAAGATAGCAGTGGTGCACAGACAGTATATCAGGCAAACCACTCCCTTTGCCGTCTTGTTGCTTACTAATGTGTGCGAGGTACATCTGGGAGCGGGCACCACTCCGACACCACCGAAGGAAGGAGCATCCACAAAATTTGTAAGTGAGTAAATATTACTCATGGTTCGTGCTCTGGGGTTAAATTGTTTACCTAACACTATAACAAACAAAAATAATTTTGCTTATGATATTTCCTACACAAAATATATTCTTGAATGAAGATAGAAAGTTCTGAACTAATTTAATACGTAATTGAAATGTAACTGTCTGGAAGTGATGTCCGTATTTATCTGAAATCATAGTCTGTATGGGAGAGGTTGGTGTGGCATTTATTTTAAGTTTTAAACTTATATATAACTTGTTTATATATATATATATATATATATATATATATATATATATATATATGTTTTCGAAAAATATAAGGCAAAAATGTATAATATACCAAAAAAGTCACCCTTTTAAATATATATATTTAACTTTTTTGGTATATTATACATTTTTGCCTTATAGTTTTCGAA
The DNA here is from genome assembly GCF_977018435.1 of Lepisma saccharinum. Classification (NCBI taxonomy): domain Eukaryota; kingdom Metazoa; phylum Arthropoda; class Insecta; order Zygentoma; family Lepismatidae; genus Lepisma; species Lepisma saccharinum. Next base: position 52,008,571 of record NC_139238.1, read on the forward strand.
TAAATGAAGCAACAGAAAATTGTTTGGAATAAATGTTGTAGATTCATTTATAAGCTTATAATCAATATAAATTTTAACGTGTTTTATTCAGAGATACGCCATAAAATATGTCTTCAAATACATGATAGTACGAAAACGTGTGCGTCGTGCCTCTATCATTACGATTAGCCAATTTGGGAGAAACGAGAAGCTAAATGGTAAAAATCAAATAAATGAATGAATCAATTCCTAACGATGATCTTTACGCCAATATAAAAATAATAGAAATTAGAGGTTCAGTTCGTCAGAAATTTTACTTTAGACTTCCAAGAAACGTTACTTAATCCTGCAATACATTTGTTTGATTCGATAATTATTAAGATTTCAACTTTTTCACAGAATATTATGTATAGATTTTTGTGCGACACTTTTTTTATTTTTCAAGAAAGTGTTTTATTTATCTGTAATGGAACTTTACACTATCTGGAGCATTTTTGACAAAATTGGAAGTTGATAGTTGCCACCGTGCTTAATAGAGTGTGAAAGGTATTTGAGGACACATTTGAGGTAGTACGAAACACACGAATATCTGACGAACAACCAAATATATTCATGCAGAACTTAGTACACAGATGCAATATTTGTTGAAGTATATGAATATTCGATGTAATCACCTTCAGCTGCAAATATTGCTTCATTGCGGTACCGGATGCGTTAGCATGTGCGAATCAAATGATTCTTATTAATGTTTACATTACTCTGATGATGGCAGCGTTTAGGGAATCAGTCGTATTGTGGGAATGTCATTATTCTCCCGTTCAATAACGGTACACATGTAATAGTCCAGGGGAATAAGATATTGCTAGTTAGATGCCAACGTTTTTGGTATGATGTGGTCGTGCAGAGTGGACACCACCCAATATTAGTTCGTCACAACTTTGGGCGCAGGTACAGAGTCCTCCTGAAACACAGCCGACCTTGAATTCGTGTGCGGTCTACTCAGGACCTCACAAGAGTTTCCAGAGCCTCAATATAGCCAGAAGCATTCAGCGGAAACCCTAAGGAAAGGTGAAGATGTAGAATAATATTCCTTACTCACTGCCCCGAAAATAATCACAGTTGTGGGGCCGGGGACTTGGTGTGCAGAACACAAAGACATCAGAAGGATATCTGTCATTTCTCCTGTTCACCTTTTCATCCTTGTAGAATTCTTTTCATAATAATAATAATAATAATAATAAACAGGCCAGGTCAGCTTCTTCAGGATGTTTTATGTTTTTTGATTGGCTCTGAGCAGCCGATGTTCATATGTGGGTGCCGATATGAACTGCCCTTTTCGGATCACATACGACATACATCAAATGTCCTCATGCACTACAGTGCGAACTGTGCCATCAGATACCTCTAGATTTCTGGCAATAGCCCTCTTGGGAGTTCTGGATTTCGCATCGACGAGGTCCTGTATCTGCTGTTGATACTGTGGTGTTCGCATAAGGTACGGACGCTGTGAATACTTTTTGCGCTTGGCTACAGGTGACACATTTCCGCAGTAGGCTTAAAGCTCCTACCGAAATATGTACACAAATTACTTGATGAAATTCAAATAGTGTGCTATCGCTATGCTTTCGTATATCGCCACAATTACAGTGTAACATTTCAGGTCTTACGTTAACTAGTTAACTTTGATACTACTCATACTACTATTTTGTTGCTCAGAAGATATAAAAGTCCTACAATTAATTCGCCCAAAAATTCAGGCGCACAAACACATGTTCTATGATATATAACGGAACCTGTACGAAATGAAATAATATCCAATGCCATCTTGAACTCTTTTAGAAGATGGCGGCAGGTAACACGCAAATAGGGATTGGTTGTTGTGTATAACTTCGCACCTGCTTCTTCTTACATGTTTCATATTAGAATTACTATTTTACTAAACATACATGTTTCGCAAATAATTTTTCACATTTCTTTCATGTTTACTGAGCTAAAAGCTTCTCGTGGTCGATGAAATCTGTATGTAATATTCTTATTCATTCTTCTGACAGTTCTAGTATTATTCGAGGAGTATGTACATGATCCATACAGAAACTATTGGAACGAAATGCTAGCCGTTCCTTCCATAGAGCCTCTTCTATAGACTTTAATGTATTTACTAATATTCTTCGAACTTATTGTTAGGTATTGGTTACAAAGTCATTCCTCTCCAGTTAGAATTCTTTTACGATCTCCATTCTTTGGCAATTTAATAATAAAAAATCCTTATTTCCAATCTTCTGGTTTGCTTATTCTCTCCGTTGTCCAAATTTGGGATATTAAGGGATATGAAAATGCTGCTGAAGATTGTATATGTGGTAGCAAAATATCCGGTGGTATTCTATCTTCACCTGCAGTTTACCATACATTAATTCATTAATTTGCTAGTTAATCTCAGCTATTGTAGGAATATTTCTGTTTACCTTCTTCGAGACTTCATTCTCGTACATCTTTACCAGGTTTTTGATATATCTAAAATTTTGAGTTAGTAGTGATTTTCTTATATTCTTTGTTTAAGAATTCTTGGTTTGATTTTTTTTTTTTGATTTAGTTTATTTTACTTCGCGTTTTGTGCCTCTTGGCTATTTTGCGAAGATGGGGATGAGTGATGAAATGATGAAATTGATGAATGGACATTCACAAACAACCAAGCCCGACCGGGATTCGAACCCGGACCCTTGGCGTCGCAGTGCGATGTGCTAACCGCTCGGCCACAAGGTCGGGCTTTAATAATTCTTCGAAATAACGTTTCGGTTTTTTCATTTTTCCCTTCATCTTCGTCTTATGTAAACAAGTTCCAATTAAGATATTTAGTTGAATTGTTCTGTATAATTTTCTTCCTTGCTAATTGTTTTATATCGTATAGTTCCTTTAGGTCATTTCTATTTGTCCCTTGATCCGCTTGATTTGCTAATTCTTCTACGAATTTATTTTAATAGTGTCAAACACTTCTTTTAATAATTTGATCTTTTTGTTTACATAAGTTTGCTGCTTCTTGCATCTTTTGTATTTTCCTGACGTTATTAAGTTATTTATTTCAATCTTGTTCTTCTATTTTCTTCCATGTGTCAGCTGAAATCCAATTCTTCCATTGAGAATTTTTGTAACACATTAGTTCCTCAGTTGTTGTTTAGGTTTAGGTTCCTCAGTTGTTGTTATGGTTTATTTGTTCTATCTTAACTGTTTTTACTTGTGATATTTTAAGTTTATTTGTCATATTTTGGTGATTTTTGATTAATTACATTACACGCTACTCTTATTTTAAGATTTACTATGGATTTTATTATATGGTAGTCACAGTAATATTAAAGGGTAGTCACAGTAAATACCAGCAGTGCGTTTATATATTATAGCTTGAAGATTTCCGAATTATCTTCTACTTATTATCGTACGATTCATTTTCTGTTTTTTTTAATCTGATCCATGTAAACAGAGGGTCATTCCACGCCATTTCAACGAGGTCATCACACCCACCAACTCCGATTTCAATTAAATTTGTTATACACCCTTCCTTTAAGGTTGAAAGAAACTCCCTAAATTTGTTTCACTCTATCTCAAACGATTTTCATTTTACAGCACTTTGAAATGTCATGAAATCAGTGTTCTCTGTCACTCTTGAGACCCTCTACACAAGATACCCTTGCTTACATTTTATTTCTTTTCTCCTTAACCAGTCATCAAATCTCTTTGGAAATTTACACATAGTTCAATGAAATAATAAGGATTTCAGAAACAAATACCTCAGCACTCAAGAAATTTTGCAAATGCCTATAAAAATACTAATAATGGATTTGTAGCCTAATTTTTGTGGTGGGAAAACAGATAACACGGATTTGATGACATTTCAAAGTGCTGTGAAATGAAAACCGTTTGAGATAGAGTGAATCAAATTTAGGGGGTTTCTTTCAAACATGAAGGAATGGTGTATACAAAATTTAATCGAAATCAGAGTTGGTGGGTGTCAAAATATTAGTTTTTTTGCGTTGATTTGATATGGAATAAACCCCTAATGTGTGGGAAGAATGTTTCGAAAATTTTTAACTCGCGGCCTTCACATACTCTGTTGGTAATTGCCCATTTTCGATAATTTCCTCAACTACAAGACTTTCCATTACATTTTCTACACGGTCGCTTACCTTCAAAATGTGTGATCCCCAATTATTTTTTGTAGACTAAGTCTTATTTTTTATTTTGAATTGTGTCCTTCGATGCCTTATGCAAGTCTTCTTTATCTCATTTATTTGCCTTCTATGGGAGCATAACATTGACTAACAGATATGGGTCTAATTTTAGGTGCCCAACTCAGTAATGATTTCATAGCTAAAAGCGACAATAAAAATCTAACTACATGTCTGTGTTCTTCCTCAACTTCTTTACCTGAGTAGAGAAATGGCAATTCATCACTGGTTAGCTCCCCATTTTTTTCATATGCTTCTACTTATTCCCATGACTTATATTTCTTGTTGTTCAGCTTCTTTTATCAGCTGCGCCAGTTTACCTGCATCTCTCAGTGTACGAACATTAGGTGTAGATATTCTTCCTCCACGGGCCAAAATTTGTCTGATTTGGCTCCACTTTGCTTTTTAATATGAATGATCTACAATGATATGCATAATTTGCGTTGAATAACAATTAATCATAAGCAATATGGACATTATTTGATAAACAAATTAAGAGCGCCCGTAAGAGGAGGCTAGGGGAAACTTACCCCCCTCCCCTTGCCGTCAATATCTGGTAATAATAAATATAATTCAAATTTTGAAATTCAGCGTGAAAACAAAGATGAAAGATACCGTGAAAAACAAATTATAGCTTCTATGCAAATTCACTTTGTGCTGGTGATGATTTATGATAAACCTCTTAACTGGGGGAAAACATAACTCTATGATTCCTCCACTTTAAACACTGCTGCTTCCCCCAAGACAAATAAACACACAAAATCCTGCAAGGTTATTGAAATAAATGGTTACTGCATGCTCGTCAAGTATGTTTTTTGTTATGTTCTAGAAATCACCATTTCTTCACTGAAATACATTCCTTGAAGAGTAAAGAACACTAACAGCAAAGCACAAAAAAGGGAATTAAGTAATACTATTAATACTATGCGTGTTGAATTCCCAGCCAGTCTTTTGGTAAGACGTCGAAAGATCTCAACGAGTTGTTCATAGTTTCGTGCTCACGTATTCTCCAGAAAATTATGACACACTTGTCGAAATGCATTCCATGCAGTTCACCTACTATCATCAAATAATTTATATTATGTTTTCATAAGTTACCTTAATGTCAACTACATGTACAACATTAATTGCTGTTAGAACAGCAAAACTGCTTTAAGATAGAACTTGGAGGAATCAATAAAAAGTCTTCAGTCCTAGGTCATACATTCATCGATGCAAATAAGCCATTATCATAGCACACAGTCAGGTCCCTTTTTGTTTCAAAAATGGAAGATATTCTTTGTCTGTAGGACTAGTACCTTCACATCATCTGTGAAGTGATTCCATTGTTGCAACCGTAAGGCCAACAATTGGGCTTTCTTTTTGGGAAGTTATAAGCCCCTGATTATCTAATTTAGTTTACCTTGTGTTATGGTGTGGTTCACATTATTCTTGTTGGTAATTTCGGATGATAAGAGACCTGTAGGAAGGCCAAGACGAAGATGGAGAGATAACGTTGAGATGAACGTAAAGAAAATCGGCAAATATGGAAAAGACTGGATTGATCTGCCCCAGGATAGTGACAGATTTAAGGCTTTGTTGCTGCAACCATAAATCTTCGGATTTAAGAAGGCTAGATAGTTTGTTAGTTAGGTATCTTATGAGGTTTACTAGCAGCCAAAGTTTGCGAAATATTAACCCAGAATACATACCATGTCGGAATGAAGTGCTGTTATTGGGATGCCCCATTGACAAACAGCCACCAGAATTGCCACGTCATAAATATACTGTATATAAGAAATCTAACAATACTCTCGAAACACTGTACAACTGATTATAAACTGGCCAATGTTGAGGGGGATCTTGAACAGCATAGGATGGTGTGAAATTTTGGAATGCGACGTGTCAAACCGTCAGCAGTGTTGCCATATATTTATTCGTGTTGAGCTAGGTAACTTGAATATGTTAGCATTGGATTGTAAAAGACCATCGAATAGCACCACTGCGACACTTAGGGGCCTGTCACAGTACTTGATAAAAAGCAACTAGACTATGTCGCTGGTTGTAATCCCCAGACATAAAAAAATTGGGAAACTGAAGCCACCTTTTAAAGACAAATGTAGATCGCCACACACACAACCTTTTGAGGCTAAAATCCTAGGGCGACCTTCCTGCCCAAGTTTAACCGTATGGTCAACTAAACAGTTGTAAAGGTGTAGTAAGCAACTGGGATCTGAAGAACGCTGGAGAGGAAGATATTCTTCACGAGCTTTCCGACCAAAGTGTTATTGCCGTGCAGCGATTTAAGAGCAAAACGTTCTGCGAACTTGTGCCCGAAGCTTCCCCCATTCTCAGATTCATTTTGACCTCTCTCCCGAGTAAAGAACTTGCTCGATATTATAGCCATAAGATCCAGTCGTACATAAAAACCGCATGAGGTTCTTTAAGTGTCAGCTCTATGAACACAATCAGACGTCCTGCAAGGCCAATACTGCAATTTGTGGCAGGTATAGTAAACCCGATCATGGAACGAACCCATGTCCATCTGATCCAACGGCGAGCATACAGTGTGGCAACGCGAATGTCCAACTTTTCAATGGAAGAGAAAATTCGAGAGTTGGTTGTAAACACGGAAAATCTCTGCCGGTGAAGCAAAACTCGTCTCCGTGCCAGTGTACGCACACCAAGAGGCGTGGCTTTCGCTACCGCTGTTGCTGCTGCCCTCACACGTAGCAGTATATGCATCCAAACCTAAGACTTTTTAATTATACAACACCGCCTTTTGAAGTTTCTGGTGCTAATTTGAGCAAACTAGTGACCACTAGTCTCTCAAATTCAAAGAAACAATCATGTTTCAATGTTATTTGCACTATAGAATACATTTTTAACCCTTAACGAATCAAAGTGTTATTTTGTGCGTAATCCGAAACACCCGCACAGCGCAACTGTTTATATAAACCATGCGTAACGTTCCCTTAAGAAAACTATTTGTTTCACCTTATTTTGTTTCACCGAAAGGTGCATTGTACCCAGTGACACTCTCTTGTTACACTGAAACATATTTGTTGCTTATCGGAAACAAACCTGATGTTTGTACTGGCAGGTGTGACAACAGGAAACAATGCGGATCCCGAAAGAAATTGTTCAAAGATCTTCGGTTTTATTTTAAAGTCGTGGGTATTTGAAACCGTGATTCCTACATTGGTGGTAAGTGCAACAGTATAGATGTTAAAAGTTGTTTGATATGTTAAGTAGGAATTGTAAAAAATAGAAATATATAAATTCAGACGTATGCAAATTTTAAGGTGGTTTTTTTCATGCATATATGTAATATCTGATCGTGCTGAATGTAAAATACATCACAAGTGGTGCAAGCGGGTTTTACGTCAACATAGCCACGATAGCTCAGTTGATATAGGCTATCATCTTGACTACCATACGGACAACCTGGGTTTGATCCGCGGGTTAGGTCATCTAAGTCAAGCAGGCATTTCCCCAACAGCTAGGATATTTTTTATAACAATTTATCTTTTGATTGTAAGATAATGATTGAGTGTATCGTGTTGGCTTCTATCACATACTGCATCTTGTTACATTATGATGTCCGTTGTTCCACTATACTCCCTCGAGAATTGCTTTGTGTTTTTTTAAAAGACAGAGTTAGATGTTTTACGTAATATAAAATTATTTCCAGCATGTGGAAAACACAAATAACGGATATATCTAATCCCAAAATATTGTCAGCATATGTAAGAACTTTCCACGACGAAGTAGTTTTGCCACTTGTTATTAGTAAAAACCGGTTGCATGCACACTCAAATAGCTAAAGAACACATCGAAAATTTCTGTCAGCCCCAAACCTAAACCTCCGAATCTAACAATGTATAACTGCTGTTGTGATATGTCATATTAGGTGCTACATTCTCTTGGCACGAACCTTTCAGGCTGTTCTGCTTCATGTTAAAGTAACAGGTGTACTCTTTACTTCACAATAACACATTTCTGCAGGCTATAAGCTTGGGAACAACACAATCCTCGTAAAGCATGCAGAATATTTAATTTCTTGAGAGGATTAAATACATTATTATGTTGAAAACGTCAAACAGCGTGAAATGAAATTTTTGAAATCTTTATTGCATTTTTATTATTTCACTCAGCAACATTCCACAAAATAAGTATTTTATATTTGTGCGCATAAAAATGGTGCATCATGGGTAGTATGTCAAAATGTTCCCTGTGCCTACTCGGATATTTCCAAGTTTTTACAACAAAAATGTTTACCAGGTGCAAAGTAAATAGTAAGCTGATTAGAAATGTTCTCCCACATCAGTATTTCCTTTGGTTTTCCTCAAAAAAAATATTTATTCTTCAGGTTCAGTTTTGGTTCATATGTAATAGTTACTTGTTTTGCATGATCATTCAATTTAGTGCTTGTTTCCTTTGGTTGTTAGGTTCATTGTCTCTCTTTAAATATATATATATATATATATATATATATATATATATATATATATATATATATAATCTGTGCAAAATCTCTATGCTTAGTATTTTAAGCAGTTAGATCGAATTCCTCCTCAATTGTAACATTCAAAAGACAATTAAAATTATACATGCTAAACAATTGGACCTAGATTAAATTCCCAGAAAGAAATACGTTATACATTTAGCCCACGAAATATGCTTTCCATGTAGGTACTTGTGTGTGAATGTGTGTTTGTGTGTGTGTGTGTGTGCATGTAGAAACTGTATTGCTTTTATTTTTAATTTCTTCTAAGCTACTTTTTTTCATTGTGTTAGTAAAAATAATGAGCAATGTACGTAATTAATGGTTAATCCAGGGCTTGACTGCTCGTATTCAAACTGTATTGCTTTCATTTTTAGTTTCATTTTACTTTCACTACTTTACTTTTCTTTTATTATTTTATTTTTCATTTATCTTTTTTAATTTTTTATTTGTATACAATTTACTGCAAAGAAAAAATGATCCCTGTAATTAATGGTTAAGTGGAAGAGAAGGCATTAATTCCTTAACCTCGCCATGTAAACAAAGTCGTAAATAAATAAATAAATAAATAAATAAATAAAATCTATTACGGTAATTTTATTGATCCTTAGTGCCATTGATTTTATCTACAAAACATTGGCAATGTGTGAAGTATAGAAAGTACTTGATGAAATAAAATACTGGTGAAAGTAGTTAGTCTGACAATTGGTTGTGCCCCTTTATTTTGTTGGCCCCCACTCCACCAACATACCACACAAAGGTAATGTGTTTTAATGGTGGTAACAGAAGTTTTTAGAGTACAGAATCATGAAACATATGTTTACGAAGTTATGGTAGTTAGAATGTATTCGGAAATGGTATGTTTGAAGCACAACGGAAATGCAAATTCACAATTGTGCTTGAAATGTGTAAACATATATATCAAATGATAATAAAACCATACAGATATATGTGAACTAAATGTAATTGAAAGAAGGAAGACTAAAACTAACTGCTTAACCTACTCATGTGTGAATTTCACTCCTATAAGTTTTAGCGAGACATTGGTAGGCCTAGTCTTGAATAGCCTACCTACAAATTTTCATTCAGAGAAAAAATGAAGAATGAATATTGGCAGGAATCAATAGAATTTTGAGCATAGCCTTTTTTTCTTAATTTCATTTTCATTCAATTTAGATTTTGTTTATAGATTCTCAAATTAGAACATTGTGTTCTTACATTTTCATGTATTTTTTCACTCGTAATGTTGTTCCCGTACCTGTGGTCGATATTATACATATTTCACTTTTATTTATATTGATATTAAAGTTTAGAAATGTAACTGACTGGAACGTATAGTTTAATATTTCCTTGTTTTATGTTTATCTTAAAGATGACTAGTGGCAAAGGGCAGTGAACCATGAATATTATAGCATTTTCACAATATATGCTAGAGCATAAAGCAAGAAGTAAATATCAAAAGTGCCAGAAGTACACACGAACTGAGATATACGTTGGTAAGCAATTGTCTAATTTCTTTATGAATAAATAATTATAAAATTTCTAAACAATTTAAAGTGCTCAATACTTTGTACAAATTAAACATTTTTTGACAATAAAGTTTAACAGTAGGAATTGATAACTCACCATGTAATATCATCTCTGGATGTGAGTAGGTTAACTGTGCATGTGTGGGTTTGTTAAGATTTATGTAGAATTAAATAGAATATTTTCCTCTTTCAAATGCACGGCGAATATTTCCAATCGTTACAAGGCACTTTATATTTTTCATTGTTGGTTATTTGAAGAGTCTCCTGTGATCAACAAACCCCGTATGAAGTGGTACATCACAGATCATTGTTAAGGTCTTTTTGTAGTTTTACTTTACGCACAAATAGGATAATTGTAACTGGATCTGCGGTTTAAAGAGGAAGTCAAACTATTATCATGTGCCTGAATGTGAAAGCAACATGATAGGCTCACACATGAGTGATGCACATATATCTTTCCCAAGAGCTTCATTTGCATATTTGGTACTGGTGTATGCAGTATTTTCAATGCTATTTATACCTATTAACAGTATTGGCCAAATGATATACCGTATTGCGACTGTACTTTTATGATATATTAGTTTCGTAATGTTGTCATATTGTGGAGGCACATAGTGGTTCAGATCCCACTCTAATCTGTAGGACCAGTCCCGATTAGCCTCACTCTGCATAAAGTGGATTAAAAACACCAAATCAATCGATTGTCATATTGGCGAAATATATTATGTCTACAGAACACATTTATTCACTGATACCTCACAAATTGCATGTATCTCTGGTAATTGTTTAAATTTGCCGTGAGTTTATGAAGACAAGGAAGGAATTATGTAGCCCCAAATAGTAAAAGTGTCTCTTTCTACCACCTCACCACCCTTTTCTGTGTTGCAAGATGAAGATAAACAACCATATGTTCAGGTTGCTTGGTACATGAGGTCAGTTTTCGTGGTGCCCTTAATAGAGCATTTCATAAGATGTACAGGCAATATTATAAATATCCTAATCATTCATCTTTCAGAACTTCAGATGCGATAAGATATTTACATGTACCTGGCCTCCCCGATGGTGCAGTGGTAGCATCGTCGCCTTGTAACCAAGGGATCCCGGGTTCGATACCCGGTGGAGGCACAAGTGGTTCGGATCCAACATTAAACTGTAGGTCCAGTCCCGATTAGCCTTACTTTGCATAAAGTGGACTAAAAACACCAAATTAATCAATCAATCAATGATTTATCACAACATGTAATGAAAGCACAGATATGGCTATAGTTATGTTTATTACTTCTGCTTTAATTTTTATCTTTTATAAATATTCAAGTCTCAAGAAAGCTGGAAAGTTAGAAAGTTTAAAAAGAAATGAAAATTTTAAATTATTGGCAGTTGAGGTTAACCTATTTTACTTGCAGTATCAGTTGTGAGTTTAGAGGTTCATAATCTCTTAATTTGGAACATGCTAAGTTATTCTTCATTGTGTAGCAGTCAGGAAACAACAGAGTTTGGCCATTGCTTCCTTTACAAATTTGTTTTTGCCATACATTCATATGTGTGTGTGCATACCAGGTGACATAATGGTAACACTTCTCTTGTAATTAAGGTGTAAGAGGTTTGATTCTCAATGGAGACATATTGCACAATGGTTGACGTTCCATTTTAAAACTTGAGTCCTTCTCAACATAAAATAAACCTGAAACAAACTTTCACATGTTTGTGTTTCTTATGAATGTACAATATAATTTGATTACAAACATCACCCATGCTAGGCCAGGATGTAGACCTGGGGTTGTAGCGCACCGTGCCAACCACTCCGTGACAGAGTTCAGAGTGCCAAATTTGTTACGTTGATATAATCTTACATTTTTAAAATATACAAATTTAAGTGTTCCGCCATTATTTAATTACAATTAGGTTAGGTCATTAAACATTGATAATCTTTGATTGGCAAATCTATATTTACATCATAATAAATGCCCGTTGTCTTAAGCAAGCTGACTTCGTTAGATTGTTACAGACAATTGAATACATTAGGTCTAAAACGCCCTGATTGGCCGGTTCATATTTGAGTCACAACCCGAGCCATACAACATGAGTATCATATACGTTAACAAGGACTCGAGGTAACACTATATAGATTTTTCTGTTAACATGGAATTTCAAAGTTACCAAATAAATAAGGTCGTAACAAATTTATAGTTTCACGTGATAATATTGGAAATAAATGTTAATATCAACTGGTTAGAGGTTTTTGGAAATTAAAAACTGTACTACTCCTACTTGTAGACCTTTTACATTTAAATGCATATACACTCCATTTAATAATGAAGGAAGATTTAAGATTTAATTCATCACATGATGTTGAACATTTTAACTGGCAGGGAGGAGGGGGTGTTTTGTTGGGCCTGGGAGTAAGCTGGGGAATGCTTTGCAAGAATTTCTGATAGCTCTCACTTCATGATTGTTTTAATGCGACCTGTTGAGACCAGAATTACTTGCAGTTGCGAGCAATGGTTTTGGAAAAAGACCAGAATATTGATGAGAGCTATGTGAAGGAATGGTCCTCCCTGATGACAAAGTAATGCCTTTTGAATCCTTGTAATCAAGGAGTTCTAGATTCGATCCCCAATGAAGGCACAGTGTGGGTTCAGTTCCAATCTTCATGTCTGGACATAAAGTGTACTTACACATTTTTTCTGAGAGAAGGCCAATTATGGACACGTTTCGAAAGTTACACAAGCTTAACGCGTTAAACGAATTACAGTAATTGGCTGACCCATAAGTTTCATTATGCTGTTACAAAAGTCGCATTTCGTGCAAGAACGAGATTCACAAACGCACGGGCCAGGAGCTAGTTTGTTTGGTGAAAATCGTCTGCTGCTTGCGGACAACGTGCATGCTGATGCATTCAAACTGTACTATTTCGGTAAATGTATTATAATTTTAACAGATAGCGATATGAAGCCACATGCACAAGATGAGTATGCCTTAACTGTTCTTGGAATGCGATTAAAATTAGTAACAGTGTCCAAATTAGAGTTTATTTTTCACATAGGGACATTCCTTCTGCTGGACGCCATGTGGAAACTTTCTCTAAATAACCGCTGAACCTGCGCTTTCGCCTACAGTGTCCCATAAGTCTGTAAAATAACTGGTTTCGCCAGATTCACGAGCCCAGTTACATTCGTTGAATGCGTTCGTTTCGTTAAGATTTTAGGAGCACACCTTATGTTTTATAGACCACTAGGCCAGTACTCTTAATTCCCAGGCTGCGGCTGGGTACTAGGCGGGCTTAATGGTACCTCGAGCCATTGTAAATCCTGAATAATTTTTAATTTTGAATTACCAACCCAAATTCTTACAAAATTAAAATTAGGAAAGGGGCACGTTTAGGTACTGCAGATGCATGGCAAAGTCCAGTATCAGCCTCGCGTCATACTGCAGACCTAACTTTATGGTGACCAAGGAAACTGTCACCATGACAAAAACAGTGCACGATATTACAAAATTTGATATTAACCCAGCACTAGAACCCGATCGGAAGTTACAACTTACACAATTATTAGAGAGGTACGTAGATGTGTTTTCATGGTCTGAGCAGGACCAGTCTTAGCAGAAGAATCAAAAATACACTGCCTTCAACATACCAGCTAAGGGACAATTTGCTATGAATTTTACACCCATGGGACATGTGATATCTCCTGCGGCCATGACCCGGTTTGTCCAGCTCGCTACAACAGTATGAATTCTAATAATTTTGCCTTCTATATTGACGACATGTTTGTATTTGCTAATACATTTAAGGATATATTAGTGAATTTAGAAAAAATGTTCCAATGTCTACGGTCTGCAGGCTTACATTGTGCTTAAATATTCGTTTGGATGTTATAAGACAATTGCTTTAGGACACAATGTGGGCAGATATGGTTATCATATCAGCGACAGAATATTATCATCAATTAAAAACTATAAAATTCCTACCACCACAAAGAATGTTAAAATGTTTTTAGGTCTATGCAGTTACGTGAGGAAGTATGTCAAAAATTTTCTGACATTGCATCGCCATTACAAAGTTAATCCGTAAACGTAAGAAATATATATGGGGTCCTGAATAACAGTCAGAATTTGAGAAATTAAAAGAAGCTTTAATTACTGAACCTGTTTTGTTACGCTTACGATCCAGCGAAGAACACCAAGGTGTTTGCCGATGCTTCATCTCACGCTGTCAGTGGCGTGTTGAGCACCTCAATGCAGAAGGAGAGTACTTGCCGTGTGGATATTGTAGTAGAACATTGACGGACACGGAAAGAGATTGAGTGTAGTTCAACAAAAATTAACAACAATTTTATATGCTTTAACAAGCATTAGGTTCTTTCTTGTGGGACGCCATTTCGATTTGCACACGGACAACAAAGCAATTACGTACATCAGGACATCCCGTAATTTAAGCTCAAAGTTTCTTCAATGGAGTAACCTTTTGGAGGATTTTTCATTCACTCCTATACATGTCAAAAGAACGGAGAACATCGCCGATCCCCTCAGCAGAGAATGTGGAGAAACTATAGAAGATGGCTAGAGGACATTCTCGAACCCAGGACACTTAAACTATTTGATGCAACCAGTGATCTCCCGGAACATGAGAGACAAGATTCCTTTGTTGGTCCAATTATTAAAATTTTGGACGACCCAGACAAGGACGATGGAACGTAACATTTATCCATCCAGAGGAAGGTTTATCATCATGTATTGGAGGATGGTTTATTATATAGGCAGAAGAAATTAGGAGCCACTACCAGGAAATTGTTATGCACAACAATGACTTCACGTGATTCTGTGATTGAGACACTCCACACATCACCCATGAGAGGCTCTCATCTTGGATTTACCAAATGTTACAACGTCGCATTACCAAGATTTTTTTTCCAAATATGAAATTATTTATACAAAGGAAAATTAGGGAATGCATTACGTGTCAGCAGAATAAACGCCCTCCAGTTCCACCAGTAAGAGAACTTTGTACTTCTCCCGCATAGAAGCCATTCCAGCGGATTTTCCTAGACTTTTCAGGTCCATATCCTCCTTCGTCAAACCTTCGCCAACGATATATAATTGCCTCAACAAATTTTAGGACGCGGTATTCAATAGTCAAACTAGTTCGGATTGTACGGCAAGTACAGCATCTCAGTTTTTGTACGAAGAGATAGTGTTACGCAATGGAACGCCACAAGACATTTGTACCGATCGGGGTTCAGCGTTCAAATCTAAGCTTTTTTCAGGACCTTGGCAACAAATTGGGAATAACCATCAAGTTTTCGCCAGTAGGTGTACATAATTCCATAGGCCTCCAGGAGAGGAATCACGGCAAACTACAGAGCATAATGAAATGCTATGTTAATTCTAAACACGCTGATGGGTGCAGTATTTACAACCAAGTGAATTCAGCAGTAATACTACAAAGAATCAAAATTTGCGGTATAGCCCATTCTATTTGGTACATGGATTTCAACCTACTTCGAGCTGGGAGCTCGCATTACACACACCAAGCTGTGAAAATGTGGAGAATGATGTACGGTTTCGAGTACTGGAAAAAGCAAGAGCCAATGCAACGGATAATTTGGCAAAGAGACATGTTGAGTTGAAGAAATATTATGATCGGAAGAGGAAACAGATCAAATTTCAACCAGGTGTTCAAGTATTATATTTCAACAGTACCCAGAAAATTGGTACCGCGCGGTACTTTTCGGGTATTTATAAGGGTCCGGCTACCTTCATTCGAGAAGAGAATCCTAACACATACCTAGTGGAATTCCAAAACAAGAGAGGCAAGACAATAGTAGACTCTATTGCCGTTAAGAGACTCAAAAAATATAATGCTCCAGGTGACGGTGAAAGCGAGGAGAACTTGACAGGTCAAGATGAAGATGAAGAGTATCAGGAGGACAACGCGGACTCACGGAAGGATAATGGTAACTAAAAATGAAAATTGATATAAGTAATAGCTTCAAAATTTTAAATTTCACTTGCGTAACATAATAATCATTTATAATAATTACTTATAATAAAGGTTAAGAGTAGACTTATTATTTAGTAAGGTGCCCTAGGCACAAAAAAGGTTTTTGCAGGATTAAAAAATACAAGCTCAGGACGTACATCAATAAAAATGTATAGTTACACTTCAGAAGAAGGTATACACTTATATTAGCAAAGTTTTGTTTGCAGCACCAGATATTCATAATATTTACTTAATATGAATATGTAGACGTCGACGTCAAGATTTTATTGCGTTCCATGAACAAGTATTTTCCTTCGGATATTGGATAGCTTCCAAAATCCTGGAAATCCAGTCTGCCATCGCAGAATGATTATGGTTCAACCACAACGGTTTTAGTTTCAAACTTTGCCACAATAATATACACGTTTTAGAATGAGTTGAGAGAATAATAGAATCTTCAAGTTTTAGTGATGTTAGCATTTTGATGCATTTAAATATTGCATAAATATTAATTATTATTTTATTTCAGGTAATCAGGTGTAAATCAGTTTTAATTTTCCTATTCCTTGTACCTCAGTAAGGTTTAATTGAATTTTAAGTATTTAAAAATAAAGACAACACCTGAGATTAAATTAGATAAATTTGCCGTAATTTTAAAATAAAGTAAGTCAATCAGCAGTACCTAAAATTTAGAAAATAAATAAATTAAGCAGATAAATTGAGCCTACATTCAGAAATAAATAAGTTGAGTTAAAATACTTACTAATTTAAACTAGGAAGGCTTAAAATACGTTTTAGTTTTGACGAACTTTTTTTTTTTGCTTAACCAACATGAAATTCATTCCAATTTTATATATCTTAAACGGACTTCTTCCATACGTAAAAGCTTCAAATTTTATCCATCTGCTGCATAAATCTTTGAATATACTCATATTATTATTATTACGAGTTTATTATTAGCAACGTTTATTATTAGTATTTTTAGTATTGTTACTTATGACCATGAGAGTACCAACGAATTAGCCTCAAGTGAGCTTAAAAATGATCCACCTCCTGTGGAACAGCTTTATGATGATGTTGTATCATTTGTCAAACTGGTACCGTTAAATGTAATTCATCCGCCAATACCTCCACCCCTTCCTCAGTCTCGTATTATTCAGCAAAATATAAAAGAAGAAGTTCAAGATCCGTTCCGAAATATTCTAGTTATAAAAGACGTCGTTTTAGATTTGCCTAAAAATATTGTATCTGTCAAGGATAAAGTTCAGAAGTTTGCCGTAAGCAATGGTCCAAGTTTTGATCAAAACAGCTCAAAAGTTAGAGAGAATTTATTAGCTTGACCTGTGTATAGTCACTTGCAAAAGTTAAAGATTGATTTGAAAGTCAGCCAACTGTAAAAGTCGAAAATGCTCCAAGTTTTACTCAAACTGCCGAAAGTAAGCCAAATTCTCAGGTTCCCGAACATTTTGTATATTTTACTGATCATATTTTATATGACTACACGTTTGTCTAAAAATTTTATTATATACATTACGTATTATTTTTTTAAAAGTTAGAATCCATTATTGAAGTCTGATTGTATTTTATGTAAGGTTTATTATTATTAGTCCTTTAATTTTCCTTGGACCTTATTATCGTCGTTATTATGCGATCACGAAAGTGTTCGTTTTTTGCAGCCGTGTGCTGACAGTTCTAAAATTTTCCTTTTCCCCGCCTCCTTATGACCTCATTTCAAAGTTCTTGACATTCTTTTGACTCTCGCAGTTCTTACTAAACGTTGTTTTTAGTAAACTAAAGTTTCATCAACATTAACGCGTCACGCAGCGCCTTAGCCAATCCTAGTGCTCTATTTCCTTCTTACGTCCCTCCTCCAGTCATATTTGTCGCGTCGAAGCGGGATAATTTTTTTTGCCCGTTGCTCGATGCGACGATTCCTCATTCCCGCTATTCCGACGGAACCCGAACTCGCCCGAACACTGCAACGAGCCAGCCAGGCTTCCTTCTTGCATTGAAACCCTCCAAGCAACGTCGGAATGCAACGCTAAGCGGAAATACATCGCCGGCCGAGTTTACAAATTCCTTTATCGCCTCGGAGTTTCTCCAGAGCACGCTAAAAACACAGCAAAGAATTAACATGGAGAAGACAATGAAAACTTTAGACAATGCATATTGTTTCTATCCAGTGGCGTTCCCTCATTAAATTTTCAAATGGCCAGTTTAGTTAAGGAAATAGCCATCAGAATGTGTTTTTTTTCACGATAGATTTTCATATCAACAATGTTAGGGATATTTCAGCTTTACATAGATCAAATTTTGCCATAACTGTGGCATTTATGCACTTAGGATTAATTACGACCAATAATTTTAACAAAGGAACAACAAGACAAGAGTTTTTCTTTGAGTTGTTCTCGCAAATTTTCCCGTTTAAAATAAATATATTTATTTTAAGTTATTTTCTTGGGAAACCGACTTGCATTTGATTAGAATCAGAATAAAGCCAAACGAAATTTAAATAGAAATCAGGAAAATTTTTATAAATGGGCAATTTTAGCATTTTGTGCACATAGATTAATTAGAATTTCCAGCAACATGCCCCAGGCTAGCCTCGGCGATTAGCGCAAGCATGTGCGGCAGAAATCTCCACGACACCCTAGTCTTTCCAAATTTTAACAGTATGGTTTATCACAAAGGTAACTTATTATTTATAGTTGTTATTAGGAAATATTGTTCACTTATCTTACTGGTACTCTTCATAAAAAAAAACAATTCTTGCAGCTGAGGAGGAATAACTCTCCCAGCCACACGAAATCGTCCCTCACTGTTTCTAGCTCCTGGTGTAATTGGGCGTATCTCATACGGTTGGGAGAGCAGGATGTTACAATTTTCTCTTTTCTATCTACTTCCTCCCAACATTCCTTTACCAATGACACCAAATCCCCCAGGGTGCTTATATCCCGCCACACCTTCTGTTTGATTACAAGGTTCACTATAAATTTAATCCGCCCTTGCCAAACAGGACTTTTTCGGGCCAAGGGCCTGTAACGCTATTGTTAGTCTGTTACTCGGGTACCTCTTCCAATTGGGTGATTCAGATATCATATTGGTCTATTATCTCTCCCAACACTGAGCACTAACTAACTGTATTGGCTTCAGAGTTACAGAATCTTTCCCATCTTTTGAATTATAATGATGGTGTGTCACCCCTTTCCAAACACCGATCAACTTACTTATGTGATCCCTTACTCAGTTCATTGCCATTACATCAGCATAATTTTAGCTTTAATAAGGTATATATTCTAACTTCAAGCTGTACTCATGCAGGATTCTTTTTATTACAGAAGCATGGCTATTAACAGAATAAACTTCCTTTCTTGGGTTTCAATCCTAGTCCTATCCTTGATTAACTTTATTGGATCTCTACCTTAAAATGAACAGTAGCAAGATATATATACCATAGCAGCAAAAATATTTTTACAAAAGTGAATATTTTCATCGGTTGAAAATGATTCCGCCTGCGCGTAATGGAAGGTCATTCATAACGATGCTAGCACCG
Organism: Lepisma saccharinum; assembly: GCF_977018435.1. Lineage (NCBI taxonomy): Eukaryota > Metazoa > Arthropoda > Insecta > Zygentoma > Lepismatidae > Lepisma > Lepisma saccharinum. The sequence goes on from NC_139238.1 coordinate 52,028,315, forward strand.
TGATTAATGATGTCTTACTGAAATTTCTCAGTATTTTCCATGTAGATTTTCAGTAGGAGACGTAAGACCTAATTGTCGAAATTTATATCAGAATGTTACTAATACTGACAACAGAGTGAAGAGGCAGATATATCTCAATTTAATATATTTGTTTAGTGCAGGACTTTCTGTTTTCAATACCATGTCAGTTAATCATTTATGGCAATCAGTTAAGACTTTAGCAGCCAATCAACGTCATATAATTCAGGAAGTACAAAATATGAAAAAGTCAATTAAAAATGGTTAATATTATCAATGGAATTTTGGTAGTTTTAAAGCAATCAGTTTTGCATTAAAGGAGAATTACTTGCTAAATTTTGTTATGATTTTAATGAAGAGAGACTAATAGATGCATTTTTGCACCCCTCTGAGATGATAGAGCTTCCAATTTTATAATTATGGAAATAGCTTCATGAAAATTATCTGATCATATTTTAACTCCTAATTGGCTCCGTACATTTATTCAGCATCATCCCGACTTTAAAGACAGACATAGGATTATTTTACTCTTTGACCAAAGTATATTTGATCAATTATGAACCCAGTAGTAGATCATTTCATTTACTTCTTGAAACACCTTTAACACAGATGAATGACATTGCTCCTATTTTTAGAGCAGTAAATTTAGGTATTTTACGTAATAATTCTTGGTCCGGCATTAGAATTCCAGAGTTAACTTACAGTATGCGTAATAAGGGAAGTCCACAATTAGTGCAAATTGTTGAGAGCGCATGCGAGATTAATTTTTTTACCTCTGCTCGCATAGTGAAGTTACCATCGATAAATATGTACAGTGTCTAGAAGACTTACTTTCACATAATAGATCAGTATCTTGTAATTTTGAAGTGAAGTCTATTACTGACAACATTTTTTTCAGTTTATTAGTAAACGTAATGGTATTTTAATATCAGGCACAGGTCAATTTAATGTCATTCAGAATTTCAACAATAATTTGAACACCCATAGATCAATTCAGATTAATGAGGGGCAATCTATATTTTTTTAATTATCAGGATTTTACTCAGATTATTGTGAATCAACAAATTTTACATACTAGAATTTTAGATTTTGAACAAGTAAAGATGAAGAAAGTTGAATTATCACTTGATATTCCCAAACATTTATCTGATTTTACTATTCCCCAGTGGACTCCGCTTGAACTCGCCTTAAAGCAACTCAATCAATCTATTAGTAAGAGCATTTCATTTCATGAATTGGTCATAACTCCCTTGACCATTAATTTTTATCATTTGGAATTTATTTTTAACTGCAACACTTGTTTATTATTTTTATAAACACCGTCCACCTGCAAGACAGATTCAGAGCAACACAGGAATAATCTATAACTTTTATATTTATTCAAGGCAACACGTTAATCATGGACACTATTTTTTTATTATTCAATTACAGTTTTGTATTTTATTTAAATTTTCCTTATTCATTTTCAAAGAATTGTGGCGGATATGTAAACAATTTATTTTAACCGTATTTTATTTTTGATGATGCAATTTTATTTAACTTAATTTTGAGAAAAGGCAATGGTATGAATTTGGCTTTGTGTGCATAATTTCAATCAAAGCTATTTCCAATAGTCTCCTTTCATTATTAAAATTTTCCTCATAAAATTAAATAACCTGTCTATACAAAACAACTTGGACGAGCATTGCCTACACCAGTCATGGGCATTTGTTACAAAGACTTCTGCAAGCAGCAGTCAGCTACCGTGCGGAGAGACTCGTCTCACCAACAACTTGAAGGAAATATGCAGACACCTTATTTGCTTCACTACAAGAGGACTACACCTTTCCGAGCTAGAACAGAATTCGACCATGAACTCCCCAGTTCAGTGGACCACCAGCTATAGATTATCCACCATATTTATTGTGAAGAGACTAGATAGAATTTACCCCCACATCGGTTGCAGTTGGGACAAAATGTTTCCCCTTCTCCCAACTTTAACGGGTATTTATTACACATTTTACATACACGTAACACAAAGGAAGAAGAGAAGCAGAGAAACCAGATATCCCACAGCAGCAGTTTTGGTTAAAACAATAATCACAGAGTTGCTCAAATTGTGTTTAATTGTTTCCCCACACATGCAAATGTAAACCTACGTCATGTGTATTTATGTGGATGTGTCCCATGCACCATGGAAAAAAAACATTTTTTCATAGCCCTTCTTCATGTGTCCAGTTCCGTACGATGCATGCTAGCCAGTTTTCTTCGCGTGCCCACAAAGAAGCAACAAGGGATGAATGCATGCTAGCCAGTTTTCTTCGCATGCCTACAAGGAAGCAACAAGCTGCAGTTGTGCCAATTATCAAGTGCTAGCAATGAATAGTGTTTATTTTTAAGAAGAATTTCCCATAACGGACTACAAAATGAACATGCAAATATAAAGAAAGCATTCCTGCAGCACTTTCGAGCATATTCAAGGAAATATGCTTTATTATTCCAATCTTTTATGCACATGCTCATTTATAAACTGTTACCATGTGAGCATCCAAACAATTATATTATTTTCACCAAGATGAAACATATTAAGTGACAATATTTTCTGCACATTTAATTTTAGCTATGTTATCATGAAAAGAACACTTTTTTATATATGACACTCCTTTTTATGTGTGAAATCTTATTTGGGATGTTTACTATCAGAATAGACAGTGTTTTACAAAGCTATAAGACAGTGTATATATCAAGGCAGTGACGAAAATTAAGTGTTATTTTGATTTTCTGATTTTCATGTCAGTAGCAGTTAGTAGATATATACATGTAGGTTCGTTTGCAGCCATTTATTTTGTATTTTTCCCTCGATTTTAGCTAGTTTTCCAAGGGGGAAATATACAAAACATCCAAATTTTACCATTTTTATATCATAAAAAATATTTCTTTATCAACTACTCATTTTTATAGGGCAAAATTTACTTCTTGAGCCAAAATCAATATATTTTACGCGTATATTTACAATTATTACATTTTTTAAAAAATAGATGTGTAGATACTGTTTTAAGTTATTAGTAGTGCAGTGTATATAATTATTTTCTATATATATATATATATATTCTGATTATTTTTTACGACTGCCCGACCCTGTGGCCGAGTGGTGGAGTTCCGTGGAAGCCTTCAGAGAGAGCGGACGCGGAAACTAGTTGCTCCGTGAAGGTCAGTGAAAAGTTGCCTTCAGGAAACAACGAGCGGGAGTGCCGTGTGCGTGTTGCTTGTGGTGTTTGGTGCAGTTGGCTGGCGAGTAAGTAGAATTGGAAAAGTACTTTAGAATAGTAAAAAGATGAATATTATTAGACAAAATACCATCCAGATACGTTTTCCGTTCGGGGCACCGAGGCCGTCGGCGCGAGAAATTCATGACTTTATTCATGAACAATTTCAACTCAACGTAGATGAGATCTTGGGAATACAAATACCTACGCATTTTCGATGTGTTTTCGTAAAATGTATCAGAGAAGTTATAATGACGCGAATATTAGAGAAATGTAGTCCGGAAACAAACTTTTGTTATGATAATGGTGAAACTGTAAAAGTGCTTTTGAGTGATGCGGGGAGGGAAAGAAAAGCGGTAAGAGTGTTTAACTTACCACTAGAACTAGATGATGACTGTGTGAAAGAAAAAATGACGGAATTTGGGAAGGTGGAATGTATAGACAAAGAAACGTGGTCTGAAAACTTTAAATATCAAGTTTACAACGGGGTGAGAATAGTAAAAATGGAACTGAAAAAAACGATTCCGTCGTTCATTACAGTAAAATCTCATCAATGCCATGTGATATACGACGGACAGCCGAGGACGTGCAGGGTGTGTGGAAAAGAAGGACACAATAGCTGGCAATGTGATAGTCGTCAGATAACAGCGCTTCGTGTGAATAAAAACCGAGAGAAAAATTATAGTGATATAGTAGTGGAGAGGGGGAGTTCCTCGAACGTGAAAAATCAGTTCCAACCAGATAATAATCAAAACAGGTCGGAAGGTCTACAAAATGTGATAAAAGAACAAATGAAAGATAAGGGGATAAAGAATGTGCCAAGTGACACCCGCCCGGTGGAAATGTTCCCACCGGTAAATACGGAGACCACAAAGGAAGAACACAACCAGAAAATATTACCGATGGACACAAAACAACCGGGAACTTCCCACCTAGACAAACAAGAGGAAAAAGGAAGTGAAGAAATGCAGGATGACCAGATGCAGGACGAAGGAAACTCAGTTGATCTTCCTCCCATCCCAGCTGCAAAGGACAACGTCCCAAAAGAGGAGGACAAGGGACCATCAAAAGACTGTGAGCTGGAAAGTGAATTGAATACAGAAGAAGAAAGTGACGAAAGTGTCACTTCAGTGTCAAAGTGGAAAAAAATCTCAGCAGGTGGGTGCAAAAAAACGGACGAAAAATACTTCGAAAGGTAGCGAGAACACAGTAGCGAAGAGGAGATCAGTGAGAGAGGTAGGAGGTATGAATAGAGTAATGAACAGAAGAAGTAAACCCTAAAAAGGGAAATTTAATTTGATATTTCATTTGTTGTTTGCTTTTTTTTTCAACGTTATGAGGGACGATCGGAAAGTACTATTAACTGTGTGCTATATTATTCATTTATTAATGGTATATACCACTGGAATATGTACTATTAATATTAATGGAATCTTTTCGCCTGTAAAATGTAAAATGTTAGAAGAATTTGTACGGGTACACTCCATAGACGTATTGTTTTTGCAGGAAGTTTGTATGTGTGACTTTCCATCAATATATGGTTACGAAGCGATAGTTAATACTGGTATCAATGGCCGTGGGACAGCAACACTTGTTAGAAACGGCCTAACCATTACTAATGAAAAAAGTTAGTAGATGGGAGAGGCATTAGCTTTCAAAGTAAGAACTATACTTTTGTGAATATTTATGCCCCATCAGGCAATCAAAATAGACAGTTACGTGAACAATTTTATAATCAGGACATTTTATATTTGCTACCGTTAAATGAATCTATAATAATATTTGGGGGTGATTTTAATCAGGTATTAAATCCCAGCGATTGTTTAGGAGCTTATCAAAAGAGTCCAGCCCTTGCAACATTAATTGAAGAATTGCATTTGAAAGATATTTGGTTACAGAAGAGACAGGATATAAAATTTACATATTTTAATAATAAATCTGGATCGAGAATCGATAGGTTATATACAAATACAGATCAAATAAAAAATATAACATCCATAGAAGCATTGCCAGCGCCCTTTACTGATCATATGGCAGTAAAAATGGCAATTAACCTGGAAGAAACAAAACTAGTCAGGGGTCCTTCATATTGGAAGCTAAATATACAGTTATTAGAGCTTCCACATATCAATGGAATATTTGCACAAAAATGGGCCGACTGGTGTAAACAACAAAAGTATTACAGTAATCATAATGACTGGTGGGTTCGATATGTAAAACCAAAATTAAAAAAAATTTCTGCTGGCATGGAAAAGAAAATGGAAAAGACAGAAATGGATTGATCAACTTTTATTACCAGTGTTTACACGAGGCATGTCAAGGGAGAGATGTCACCAAAAATTACCAAGCCATACAGCAGTATAAAGCCAAAATCTTAACACTCCAGAGGCAACAAATGGAAGGCATAACAATAAGAACCAATTCCAAGAATTTAATTCAAGATGAAAGAACTTCGATGTATCAATATGTACAGATGCAAAAACAACAAAAAACACTCATGATAAACAATCTTGTGGATTCAGGTGGAGAATCGCATGCGAGTCAGCCAGGAATCATGCAAACATTTTATGACTATTATGGGGAGCTTTATCAAACTGGGGAGGGGGAATCAGAAGCAAGAGAGACAGTACTGAATTCTTTAACTAATGGTTTGCAAGAAGAGGATAGACAACTTTTAGATACTGAAGTAACAATAGAAGAAGTATATGAAGCGTTACAAACATGCAATCTTAAAGGAGCACCAGGAAAAGATTGTATTGGTTACAAGTTTTATTTGCAGTTTTTTGAGATTATAAAATATGAACTAATCAAAATCATACAAGATGCCTTTAAAATGGAAAAGTTTTACAAAATGAAGGCATCATCATATTGATACCGAAAACAACACATGCAAAACAAGTAGACGACTACAGACCAATAACATTACTAAATTGTGACTATAAAATAATGGCAAAGATCTTAGCAAATAGGTTAAAGTTAATTTTACCACGGATACTCAGCGAGAAACAAACATGCATTGGCAAAAAGCATAACATATTCAGTGCAGTTGGAGGGATTCGCGATCTGATATCCTATTATCTGGTGCAGAAACTTGATGCATGTGTGCTTGCTTTTGATTTCAAAAAAGCGTTTGATTTAGTGTCGCATGACTACCTTTTTGAGGTGCTAAAGGCATATAGATTCAGTGATAAACTTATTAATATTTTGAAAGGTTTCTATCAACAGGCAACATCTTGGATAATGGTCAATGGATTCCTGTCGTCCCCAATAAATATAACAAGATCAATTCGGCAAGGATGTCCACTAAGTATGCTCTTGTTTGCTTTAACCCTGGATCCTTTGCTGAAATATATCAGGAAAACTACTCCCGACGCGATACACGCCTTTAAGGAAAACCAAGTGTTTGCTTTTGCAGATGATTTATCCGCTTGTATCACCACAAACGAGCAAATGGAAAAAATGATGGCAGCGATACATATATACTGCCGTGCTAGTGGGGCCAAAATAAATATGGAAAAATCAAAGGCGCTACCCTTTGGCACATGGGATCAAAAATATCCAGATATAGGGATCCCATATGTACAGGAAATTAAAATATTAGGAATAATTTTTCACAGGGACGAGGAACAAATGTTAGAATCCAATTGGCAAAAGATAGCGAGAGACATTCGCATACAATGTTATAAAATGCGAAGCAGACAGTTGAACATGATACAACGAGTGTGGTTTTTGCAAACATATATGTTTAGTAAATTAAACTATACGGCTCAAGTGATCCCAATCAATCAAAAATACCTCAGAATAATGAATTCAGCAATTGGTTGGTTTATGTGGTATGGACATTTTTTTCGAATACCACTATCCAATCTATGGCAAATGAAACTAAAAGGACGATTGGAGCTCACAAATATTGAGATCAAATGCAAATCCCTATTCCTGGCAAGATCCTATACGCTCTATGGCAACGAAGATTCCATTACATCATTATGGATACAGTTATGGACGGAGGAATTTCCACCCCAAAATCCACCAGATCTACGGAGATTGAAAAAAGGATCGTTATATCTCCGAAGTTTGATGCAAGAATTCAGTTATGTGGTGCTTCCGCCAAAAGGTGAAGATGTAAAACTCTCTCAATACTTCTATACACTGTTTCACAAACAGTTGCAGATACCAACTCACCGCATTGAAAAACATTTTCCCAATAACAGATGGCAAAATATTTGGAAAAATTTAAATAAGAAATTTCTGGATACATCAGTGTATAGTGTTTGGTACAATGTAATACATGATATTATACCAACTAATGAACGCTTACATAATATCAATAGACTAACAACTGATAAATGCAACATATGTGGAGAGATAGACACCTTTGAGCATAGAATAGTAACATGTAATGGAGTACAGGAAATTTGGAAATGCCTAACGACATATCTAGGACAAATATGTCGAACATCACCCCAATACTTTCAACCGTCGATGTGTGCAAGACAAGATTTCAAATATTTTCCAGAAAAGAAAAACAATGCAGTAATTTGGTTAATAGCTAATACAATATATTATGTATTTTGTAAAAAGTATGAGAGCAATAGCATCAGTATTTAAAAAAAACTAGATGGAAAATGTTACAATATCCAAAAATGTATGAGTACTTGTGGTGTAAAAGTGTAAACAGGTATTAAATATAAGAAGAAATGTATATTTATATTACAGGTACAAATACATGTTTACGCCAAAAATATTGTATCAGATAGCCAAAATGGGACTCTTACTATAATACTTACTATGTTAAAAATTCTATACAATACTTTAACAGAATTTATGTAAGAAAACAGACATATTTTGTATATATGCTGATAAAATAAAATTTTGTTAAAAAAAAAGTGGTTAGCACATCGCTCTGCGACGCCAAGGGTCCCGGGTTCGAATCCGGGTCAGGCTTGGTTGTTTGTGAATGTCCATTCATCAATTTCATCATTTCATCACTCATCCCCATCTTCGCAAATTAGCCAAGAGGCACAAAACGCAAAGTAAAATAAACTAAATCAAATCAAATCAAATTTTTACGTCTGAAAATGTACATGTGTGTTTAAGAATGTCACATCAATAATACAAGCTTGGGAATGTCATGACCTCCTCTTTTCTCTAAAGAAATAGAAAAAGAGAGAGAGAGGGTCATGTAACTTGTGCTGATTTTGTTGGCTAAGGGGGAATTTTCTAAGAATTTTTTTCCATTCTAAACATTCCTGTGTGTGTGTGTGTAGAGATTGATGCGCTTATGTATGCGTGTAAATATTAAGGCATTGACCTGTTAAGAATGTTACATCAATAAAACTGTCTCGGGAATGTTATGCCCTTCTCTTTTCTCTAGAAAACAGAGAGAGAGGGTCACCTGATTTGTGCTGATTGGTTGGCTAAGGCGTAATTCCCGATTAATAGTTTTTTTTGTCACAAGAATTCTTTGCATTCCAAACATTCCGAAGTGTGTACGTAGAGATTGATGCACTTACAGCTATGTGTGGGTGTTAAGAATGTCACATCAATAATACTGCCTCGGAAATGTCATTTGACTTGTGCTGATTGGTTGGCTAAGGGGAATTTCCCGATTAGTAAATTGAACTTATAAATAGAGGTTTGCTATCTTAAATTATTATTTGTGAATTAGAAATTGTGAGAAGATGTTTTTTTAATAATTAAGTAATTAAAATTATATAGTTGTTGAGAAGAAACATAAAATGAAAATATTTATTGCATTGTATAGTATATTTTTATAAAATTTTCTATTTTTCTACAGATTTTTAATAATATAAATTTATAATTATTTTTAATTAAATATATGAACCTTTTTATATATATATATAAAACCTAATTATAAAAATAAAAAATGAATAACAAACAAATTAAACCAAATTAAAAACAAAAAAAAATATCAATCAAAGAAAACTTTTCTACTTGTCTTAGTTCTTTAAAACTGTTCCGTGACCCTTTCGTTCTTCACGTCTTGGACGAACGACTTCTCTGCCACTAGGATGACGCTCCACACGGTGTCGTCGGGGATTTGATCGTGAAATTTGCACACGATCTTGATGATGGTGCGATCGTTGACCAGCACTTGTTTTCTTTTCGAAGTGTTGATGGCGAGCATAGGTCTGTGCTTCTTATATTCGCTGGACACGTATGGAAAAATATAAAACCTATTGAAAAAATAGCATATTCTTATTTAATTAACTTGAATGGAATGTGTGATAACTAAAGTTTTTCCTAGTGTGATAGGAGGGCGAAAAAGTTTATTTTGGCATCCGAGAAAAAAGATTAGTGCGATCGTTCAACTACATTGGAATTGACCATCATTATTATTTATCCTCGTCGTTGCGATATAAATAGGAGAACATTTTTATATGTAAGTTTTCGTATTGTAAATTAAAGAAAATCAGAAAGAAATACTTGCTACGGTTTTTTTATGTTATCTGTAAAAAGCATGGACTATGACGAGAGTTTCGGAAATAAATCTTAGGGAACATGTTTTTAAGAGGTAGGGATATATGTGATCAAGAGAGAGTTCGTGAGAAAAGAGAAAATGTGTAAGCGGAGGATAAGGAAAATTTTACATTTTGAGTTCCTTATCGTGATAGAACAAGGAGATAAACGGATTAACTTTTGCAGGCGACCAAATCTCATGAAACATTGATAAAGGATGTGCTTTCTATTGAATATATAGTTACTTATAAACATGGAATGCGGAATATTCTCGAAAAACTCAATCACCCTCCGTCCATTCAAGAATTCGAATCCTGTTAAAACAAACAAAAAACATCAACACGGACAACAAACATGCATCACAAGAAATAATATCATATGAACTAACGATTATTTTTTAACAAACCTATTTCGTTTAATTAAAAAAGTTCTAAATTTAATATCTAATGAAAGTACATGATAACAACTCATTTGAACTAGTTTCCAAATTCAAATACTTAGGAGTAATATTAACAAATGAAAATGATATTAAAGAGGAAATAAAATAAAAAGTAGGCTTAATTCAGGAAATGCATGTTACTTCTCTCTTCATAAACTTTTGTCTTCTCGTAAAATATCTAAGAAACTAAAAGTTAAAATATACAAAACAGTAATTTTGTCTGTAGTATTATATGGATGTGAAACTTGGTCCCTTACATTGAAAGAGGAACATAAATTGAGAGTATTTGAAAATAAGATCCTTAGGAAAATCTTTGGACCTAAATGGAATGAGGAGACAGGTGAGTGGATAATGTTACATAATTTAGAACTACATAATTTGTATTCATGTCCAGATATTATTAAAATAATTATATCAAGGAGACTTAGGCGGGCAGGCCATGCGGCACGAATGGGAAAGGAAAGAGGAGTTTACAGGCTTCTTGTGAAATCTGATGGGAAGAGACCTGTGGGAAGACCAAGATGAAGATGAAAGGATAACATTGAGATGGACCTAAAGGAAATCGGTAGGGATAGAAAAGAGTATATAGATCTTTCTCAAGATAGGGACAGATGGAAGGCCTGTGTTGCTGCAGCCATGAACCTTTGGGTTTAAGAAGACTTAGAGAGTTAGTTAGTTAGTTATGAAAGCACATGACACTATAAAAACTATAAAAAATACAAACTCTGGCATAAAATTAAATTTAAAAATATTAAACTTATTTCCACATAATGAACCTCAACCTTTACAATTGCACATTTTGTTTCATTCTGCAGTATTTAAAAGAGAAAGACTTAAATAAGAATTGGGAGCACGTACATAATAGAATAGAATCAACAGTTAAATAGTGTATAAACAAGAAAAAAAAGCAATGGTTCGCATAACCTAATAGAAATAAACTTAGGTGGTTAAAGAACAGGATGTTTAGAAGTATCAAAACAGAGATTACTTGAAAAGTAAAATTAAAGCAATTGAAATAAAAGTATCAGAGGTGCAAATAAATTTAGAAAGGGTTGGCAACCTCAAGTAAACCTGATGAAAAATGGCTGACTCAAGCAATATTTTAAATAGATGGAAGAATTGCTTTAATGACTTTTTATATATTCATGTAGGAGATAAATCAGAAATAAATTAATTACGCACAGCAGAACCTATAGTTCCAGAAACTAACTTGATTGAAGTTAAATATGCTAAAAAGATAAATTATTCGAATTTGGAGTACCTAAGAATGTACGATTCATTATGGATTAATGAAAGAAGATGCATTATCTCCATTGCTCTTTAACTTTGCCTTAGAATATGCTATTAGAAAGGTAAAAAGAAACTAATGAAGTACTAAAAATTAAACGGTTAGCATATGCAGATGATGTAGACTTACTGGGGAATGATGTAAATACAATTAAGAATAATGCTCTCGTCGAAGAGAGAGTCTCCAGGAAAAATGTCAAGAGCAACCAGTAGGACACCAAGAATTAGAAGATGAGGAACCACCGCCAGGAACCTCTAGAAGTAGATATTACATCACTTCGACCGGAAGACAGGAGGCAGAAGCGAGATGACGTACCAGACCACAGAGGTTGTTGAGAGAAACCCACCTTCATAGGATTCGAATCCGGGACCCATATGATTCTAATTCAGACAAGTACTCACAACACCCCATTAACTCAAACGTTACATCTTTACAACGTTACATAACATACACACTTAACCGTTAACTTTAACACTTTCTCAAACTATGATTACTTTTTACACTTATACCTTCACTCACCATCCCATACCTATCCTTACACATTCCAGGACGTACTCTATATAGAGCTTTCAGAATAGTTCCTTCATATTGAGGTCATTTGAATATACCTCATCCTCTCACACAAAACAACCCACTATCAGCACATGACACCCCAACTCTACACATATTCATGGTAGTTCAAGTTAATATTATACGTCATATTTTACTCCCACTCTACACGACTCATTCCAATTACAATTACACTCTCTTAAACCAACTAACCCACTGTTGTTGCTCTATAACTCCACAATAATAACAAATGTACTCACATTTTACACATTACGTTCCTTGGTGCATATAATCTAAATCAAAATTTTGTATACTATACTTCAATACGTTAAAGATTACTATACTTTAGCTCACTCAAAAATGTTTATCCAATATTGTCTTCTATGTTTTTTTTGCTACAACACCCAAAAACGTCAAAGAACAAGTCGCATTATTTTTATTGCAAATACAACAATTGAGCATTAGCTCGTACGGCTAAGCAACAGGAATCAAGTAAAGTAAAACCATGTATTTTGCAAACACTTATCTGACACAACGAATGTTTCAACCTGTGTGCATGCTATTTTAGTATCGATTTGGAAAATGCGTATGCACACGTGTGAATGTGTGTGCGTGTGTGTGTGTGTGTGTTAATGTATCTGTCATTGTATTCTCTTATAATTTTATTATTTTTCATTTATGTCAAATTAATTCATGTTATGTTATATATTTGATTTCAGTATTATAAATATATGCATTGTAACTTTTATTCACCAGAGTTAGGTGGTAGAACAGCCCAAGGCTGAATCTCGCTCTGTAGTAAATAAAAAGACTTTCCAATTCAGTTCAATTCAATTCAATTCAGTAAATTGAATACCCACTTCATGCATCCACATGATTTTTTACGTACCTATCCAGAGTTATCTCACTAGAATTCTACCTTCCCTACAAATAGTTTAGTTTATAGATTTAGTTATTGTAATATATGCGTGTGAAATGAAAATTTTATATTTTCTATTGCCATTTCTTTGTTGTCCAGGCCTACCGAACAACCACGGAACTTAATCCTGCAAAATGTCTGTACCAGACACCTGTAGAATCATTTTTGTAAAAATCGAAAAACAAATCAAGGAGAATAGAAAAAATCCATGAACCGACAATCGCTAGAAATACGTCCTGATCCTTTTACGCTTCAGGAGATAATTGCATACACTGGAATGGATGTGGGTGGAGGCTGGATATTCTTCGCGCTCCACCCCCCGCCGTCCCCAGCCAAATAGAAATAGTTTTCTCCACTTCACTCTCCACTCCCTTTTTGAAAAATCAAATTGGTTTGTACATAAATTGAATTTATCTGAAAAGTGTTTTTAATAGAAATTTATAAATATAAAATATAATATTTTAAGTGTTCAGTTTGTCTAAAGTTTTCTAACAAGCATTCCGTAGCCTTACACAATATCAAATACAAGGCTCATTCAATATAAAGGAGTTTCCAAAAGGAATAAAATTATTTTGAAATGAACTGGCAACTATGCTTCAAATGTTATAACTCTCACTAGTTTGTCATTTGCATTTAGTATACTGTGATAATTCATCATGGCTAAATACACGCATCAAGAATGTTTGGTTATTATACAAAAAAAATGAAAATAGACGTTATATTGAACTTGAAACGGATCATAATTTTGGGCAAACAATTATCCAATATATATATAGCCCCAATCCCACCACTCACTGACATAAATGTTTTCCATGAAGGAAGCCCCGGAGGCGAAAAACGCCCGATTACAACGCCCCATGAAAATGTCCTAAAATGACGAGAAAATTAAAAAAATGCTCAATTGGCCCCCTCTTTAAGGGTGAGAATGCCCTTTTCTCACGTCCTTAGCAATCGTTTCCATAGCTGTTTTTTACTCAAATTGGTTCCTTCAATTCTTCATTGTCTAAACTTGAAATCACCAACCCTGAGACATTCTGTAAACAAAACCACGTGCATGAAGAAAGCATTGCAAACTCATAGAAGTAAAATAATCCACACGAAACTCCAGCGTTGTTACAGGGTTCATTACGTAAGGTAAAACAAGTCCAATTTGAAGTATGGGATACGTTGCCGCAAATAACGTTGCACATTAAACCCAATGCTCTTTCTTTTGTACTTATTGCTTCACCTTTATGGTTAACTCTTTGCACCAGTAATCATTTCCAATAAATTTGGCTTCTTTCTTGCATGAGAATTGAATATATTTTACTTGCATTTTTTGAGACAAAATGATATAACATGGTAATGTATATTTCTAAGGTTTCATATAGATAGGAGTGTATTTGAAATTTCTTTGTACATTTTATGTAAATTTTATCTTATGTAAATAAAATATATAATGGGCATAAACAGCCATATGCAATGCTGTAAGTCCAATAAATATATTGATGATAATGATCAAAACAAGACAAAGAAAGTTCGTAAATTTATTGCGGTTGGAAACTTTGACAAGCATCCGAATAACGATTTTATTTCCGCCAAATATAGTGCACTTCGTAAAATAACTTGGTGACATGGCAAGGCAAGATAAGTGTGAACATTATGTAGGAATATGCATTGTAAGTTTCAATGAGCTTAGAGATTTGTGTACATAATGATCATTTTATAACATTGGTTAGTTTCTAAAAATAATCATGTGAACAGCAAGGAAGTAGTACCACTTTCAACCTGGCGAGTTCTATGCGTGCTTGAAGGTCTCCGTGTTCAGTGATACATCGAATCGGTGAGACGGTTTGTTTACATAAGGTCTCAGGGTTGGTGATTTACACTTTAGCTACATTATATTTCTCACAGATTACACACAGATGAATAAACTCCAGGTTTTGGAAAGTTGCCTCCCCCCCCCCCCCCCCAGTTCAATGCACCTACGCCAGCGCTTGATAAGGGTGCTGATTCCACAGGAACAAAAATCTTATGGACGAGTGCATAACCACTTCATGCACCGCTTGTTGGACTTCGTCGTCATTCTGGAACCTCAATCCACTTAATCCATCTTTCAGTGGGCAAAAGATGTGAAAATCGGAAGGTGTGAGATTGGGCGAATATGGAGGTTGGGGTAATCACTCAAACTTTAGGTCCTCGATGGTAGACAGTGTGACACTGGCAGTGTGTGGTCTCACATTATCATGGAGCAAAAACACAACAGTGGACACCAGATCACGTCGTCCCTGCAGAAAGGCTGGTTTCAGTTTCTCGCGCATAAAGGTTGGGGTAGGTGGCACTGTTTACATTATGCTTCCATCTGGGAAGTAATTTCATTGACAGTAATACGCCGGTTCTCCCGTATGAAGTCCTCCATTTGAGCAATGTTCCTTTCCGTGATTACAGTGACAAACGACCTGGACGCGGAGGACCCTCAACACTGGTTACGCCCTGTTTGAACTTCTCAACCCACTCGTACACTTGTGATCGACTCATACCGTTGTCAAGTAGTATAATATGAGGTATTATTGGCGCAAAATTTTTCTTGTATAAAATTAGGCTAAAATGCCTCTATGAAATTTAAGATTTTTTGCAATATTACTAGGATGAAGAGGGAAGAGAAAAGATGACCCCCCCAAATCGATGTGGCAAAACCTAAATTTGCTAAAATTGCTGTTTATAAATTTGTTAAAAATATGGCTTTTCTCGATATTGTTTTGACCACACTTAAAACTAATCCAAGATGCTCATATGAGCAACACCCACACACACCTACCTACACACACCTACACCCACACATATTTACTTCCGGTCCACTTCCGGGCTACTTCCGGTCTACTTCCGGTCTACTTCCGGTCTACTTCTGGTTCACTTCCGGTCCACTTCGGGTCTACTTCCGGTCTACTTCCGGTCCACTTGCGGTTTACTTGACAGACACCTGTGGGTTACTGTGGTGTTTTCTGATTGGCTTACTGTTTCAGATGCGGTTCGTGCTTAGGCTACTTAAAGGGTTTTTGTATTACAAATTAGTTAATATTGTGAGAATAGTTGAAGAGTATAGAGGTGTTGTTCCAGTGCTCCTCAGTAGTCAGAGAAGGGGGTAAGAGTAAATATCCTCCTCTCCCCAAAATCTAACAATTTCATAGTGAGCTCTCTTAGTGTAATTTAACTGAAAATCATGATTTTAGCTGATTTTACAAGTATAAAAACTGAAAATTTGTTTTACGCAAGAGTTCAAATTCCAATTTTATTGTATAAGAATTCTTTTATAGTTGCAGAAGTTCAAAAAAACACAGTTCTACTACACTTGCTTGGCGCTGGGATGCACCTGCACTCCACCATATGTCTAAAAGTATATCGAACTAGACGGGGCTAATAATTTGTTAAATGCAATTATTTTTCCAAAGTAACTTCTTCAAAACAGAAATGTTAGCAAGAATTACCATGTAACCTAGTTGTTAACAAAATCAATAGTTTTGCATTCCCCGAGTGTGCGTGCGTGTGTGTAGATGTGACGTCAACTTCTTAAGAATGTCACGTCAATAATACTAGCTTGGGAAGGTCGTGACATTTCTTTTTCTCTATAAAAAAGAGATAGAGGATCATGTAACTTGCTTGACGTAGACAGGATGTCAACAATGCATTCATAACTAATATGTGATTATTCAAAAATTCAAATAGTGCAGTGGAAAACAACTAACTAACTAAATCTCTAGACATCTTAAACCCGAAGAGAGCTAATACAAGCACAAGTGTAAATAATTAAATAAGTTACAAGGAGCTGAGACATGGTTCGAATTTTTTGATTTAGGTATAGATGCAGACAGGCACTAAGTTTTGTGTGGATCAATAATTATTCTACCGGCATAGTGCTCAAGGGTCGACTTTAGGTATCACCACTGAAGTTTCCGTTTTCGAACCCCTGCATAGGAGATTTTTATAAGTGTTTCTTATCCAATTTTATTTTTATTCTTATTGTTGCTACGTAAAATAACAAAATTACAAACAAGAAGATATAATAATAAGAAGAGATGCAATGCGTAACATGTAGTTTTCGAGAATTACTCTCAAGAAAGGGTCCAACACACTTCCACGCGCCTGAACCCAGAATTCGGAGTAATTATCTGTGGGGCTCCTAATACAGCATAGTTTTTATTATAGAATAGTTATAGGAAATTTGATATCAGATGTAGGCATATGTGTTGGTTTTAGATGTTGATAAGTATAGGGAAAGGGGAAAAAAAGAGGTTCTGAAAATATGATTACATTAGTAATTTTAAATTGTATTCTTGGGGTCATGTACACACTTAAATTTTAAATTTTTTCCCGAGAAAATTTATATATAAATACCAGAGCTGAAAAAAAATATTATAACTATTGTTTTTAAGTTACATTTTATTAATTATCATAAGTTTAAAAGTGTTGTTTTTTTCTAATAAATAGAAACTTATTAAATTTTGACTTGATTGTGAGTTTTGTGTTTTTCCCCGAGAAAATTTATATAAATTTATATAAATACCAAGAAACTTCTATTTAAATAACATCTTGTAAAAATGACAACTTGTATAACTGACTTACCACTTGAACTGCTATACAAGATTTTTGAATACACAGTCGATGGAGGTGAGGATGTTGCGAGGCTTGTTGAGTTAAGCAAAATAGTGCCTGAATTTTATCCACCGTGCAAGATGATTTTTATGGATAATCTACGCAAAATAAGTGGTATGAAAAACTTACAGAATTTTGAGTCTCTTTTTCGGGCTGCAGGCAAAAAGTTAGCTGATAGGGTGGACGAGCTTTATGAGGGGAGGGAAGGAAGGAGACGGTATACGGATGATTGGTATAAGTCAAATGCTGAAACAGACAGAATTATCACACAACTTATTGCTTTGACTGAGGCACGAACTTTTTCTCTAACGTGACATGATATATAAATAAAATACTATTACTAAAAAGGAGATAAGCGGATTAACTTTTGCAGGCAACCAAATCTTATGAAATATTGATAAAAGATATGTTTTCTATTAAAAATGTAATTACTTATAAACATGGAATGCGTGGTATTCTCGAAAAATGTAACCTCTCTTTTCTCTCTTTAAGAAGTCGAATCCTATTAAAACAAACAAAAAAATTATCAACACGGACGACAAACATGCATCACATGAAATAGCAAACAACTTATTTTGTTTAGTTAAAAAATTCTAAATTTAACATCTAATGAAAACACATGATAACAACTTATTTGAACTAGTTTCCAAATTCAAATATTTAGGAGTAATATTAAAAAATGAAAATTATATTAAAGAGGAAATAAAATAAAAAGTAGGTTTAATTCAGGAAATGCATGTTACTTAGTATAATTTATGCTATAACCAGGACGAGAAATGATGAACCCCCCTCAGGCAGATTTGCCTACACTTAAAACTAGCTCATCATGCCTATATGAGTTTTTTGCTCAAGTGTGGTACCCTGTCTAATCCATGATTTTTGTAAAAATGCCCTCGAGAATTTCCTGTGAAATGATGAGCCCCCTCAGATTGATTTGCCTACACTTACAAAGCCACATCTGTGAGATTGTTGTCCATAATCCTGTAAAAAATATGCACCTCTTGATATTTTTTTTGGCTACACCTAAAACTAAGCCACCCTGACCCACACCCACCCACATACACACCCACACACACCCCTCACACACACACACACACACACACACACACATATTTACTTCCGGTTTAAGTTTAATTATACACCAGGCTCAACTTGTGCAATATGCAGAAGCCCTCTAGAATTGCTCTGTGACTCTCTCATTTCTTACATCATAAATATATGATTTTTCCCCTATAAGAATAACACTACATATAGTGTCATCAGGGAGTGTATCGTGGAATTCACAGATAATTTTAATGTTTGTCCTGTCATTAACCACAACTTTCTTTCTTTTTGAAGTGTTGATAACAAACATGGGTCTCTGTGCTTTGAATTCATCTGGTGTGTAATACATGTCAGTATTGCCAGTAGTGACCCTTTTGTATGCTGTAAATGCTTCATATAATTTAAGAAAATCATCCTTCGACATGTCTAAATTATAATTTTCTCTAGGAAATACCTCATTTCTGCCATTTTTAAGATATATGTTCTTGATATTGCAGTTATCAAATTTACTTGAATTTTTTTCCTGATTATTGTGTCTTCCAGTCTGAAACAGTACCACCACAAAATCCGGCATGTCATATTGTATACTGAAGAATGAATTTGTAGCATCAAACTCATAATAGGTACCAGTGGCAGGTTTCTGTACACATTGATATGTATAAAATTGTAAAGGAATCTGTGGATTTTTTATTATATCTGCTTTGTATTTAAGAGCATAACTGGCTTCATATTCAACAACCGGGATTCTTAGCTCCATAGTCTGAATAATGCATTTGCCCTCATCAGGTAGGGTATTAGGCAAAGCTTCCCCGGTAGAGTTTATTGCACTGTACCTCATCAAAGCATTATTATCATTGGCAGCTCTTCTAAATGTGATTCTTAAACCACCCTTCCACATAATATCTTTGTAATCTGAGAAGAATCCTGGCATCAGGCGCATTGGGAACAGCACTGTGTGGCTCTTAGATATAATTTTATCACCAGCCTCAAATCCACCTATTTTGTAGTAAGAAGCCTCGGTTTTGGACAATTTTAGTGTGGCCAAAGCTGTGGAGGTAATGCCGGGATAATCCACTCTGTTTATAACAACACCATGCTTTCTGATCTCAATTTCAGAGAACTGATGCGGCACAAAATTGTCCACCTATCTTATATTTGAATTTGCCGGATAATCTGTACCATCGAGCTTTACAACATCAAATTTGATGTATAGATCTGCTCTGTGGGGGTGTATAAAGCCATCCCCTACATCAAGATCAACCTCAATCTCTGTGTTGGGTTGATTTAAATTTGCAAATGTCCTCCTGTTTGGGGGGAATGATTGTAGCTCATAACTCTCAATATTTTCCATTTTTTTTGTATGTATTTTTATTTAAATATTAATCTCTATGATTGCAGTTGTTGTGGCTCCAGCAAAATCAACTAATTCTTCTTTTTCATTAGTGACCATCAATTCAATATAATCTATTCTATTATGGCACACAGGAAAATATAATGTTGGGGATGGAGTGTAGATGATTGGCTCCATAAATTCAGAGTTAGGTTTGAATGTTGCAATAATGCCAGTTTGTTTGTGAGTACCTATGCCATTTGATTTGGTGATCATACCCTCGGCCACATTACAGTGAATATTCAGAGTCTCTATGGCTAAGAATTTGGGTATATTAATAGCAGTGTGTTTGATGGCTGGTTCAAGTTTTGTGTTGTTCTCAAAGCCTAACAGCTCTCCTATAGTACCCAGATCCACTGTTTCTGTAGCAGATACAATCTCTACTCTGTGAGTGACAGAATTTTGAGTTAATACTATACCTCTGGGTAACTGAGCATTTAAAGTGGACAGATTATACTGTCCTGGAGTGATGACAATTTTTTGATCCCCTACTGCAATTTTGTTTTTGTGGTGTGTAATATTAGGGATCAAGTACATGCCGTAAAATGCTCTGAGAGCTATTGTTTTGGGATACACTATATCATCATGTAATTTGAGTTTCAATATTGAATTTTGGCTGGTGAGATGGAATACCCCCATGATGTTTTAAATACCACAGGGCCTTCTGAAAATTTTAAATTGATGGTTTATTTATTTGAGACATATATCTAAGAACAGATAAACACAAATGTCCACAATTAACATCTTTGAAGTTTTGAACACGGACATTATTGTAATAAAGATTAGCTGATTTTAGATATTTTATTACATTTTCAGGTGGAACACCTCCAAATGAATCAAACACAAATGCCTCATCTTTTAAATATTTAAGATAACAAATCCAGTGAGTGCCCTGATTTTTGTACTTATCCAAATTAACAATGTCACACTCTTTGTTGAGTGGTTGTTCTGGTAAAGAATCAGACATGTACACACCTCTAAAATTTTTGATGCCCAGTGGCTTGATTAAAGCTTCAATATCTTGGTTTGTAAGCGGCTCTTGTTTTTTTAAAACTTATTCATGGCTCTCTTAACACCTTTGCCTTGTTTCTCCATGGCCAGGTTATGGCGCTTCAATTCATCTAATTCTGCCCTATTTTTCTTGGCATCTATTACTGTTTTTGCTATGGCAGCTGATTCCCCAGCCAAGCTCCCAACAACCCCAAGTTCTGCTAAGATGGCCGGTATAGTAAATATAAATCCACCCACATGTGATTTTTTCCTGGATTGCTGTAATTTTTTTAATTGGGGGGTACTAAGCAACAATTTCATACCATGGCCCTTGGCAATACAAGAGCTTTTTTTCTTGCGCTGCTTTTTGGTTAAAAGACTATCAATAGTTTTAAGAGATTTAAGACCTGCATAAGGTATTTGATACATAACACCCTTGGCCTTCATTCTAGGTTTATTATATACATATTCACAGCCCCCACCCCAGTTTTTGTTTGGTGTTCATAGCTATGGTGGTTCCCAATGCTGCTATTCTTTCACTTAAAGAAGCATCTTTGCTTACAAATCTACCAAATGCAGCCTCTTCTAATTTCTTGTCTGCAACATGTCTCTTGTCAAGATCGGTATGTGTGTTGTATGCTATGTCATGGTCTCTGTAAGCAGCATCTAGGGGATTAACACCAGGATCACCTCTGTTTAATCTATGGTCCAATTTTGTACCGGGACCACAATACTGATAGCCTGGAGTGTGTAGTTCAAATGGCAGCTTGTTTATAATGTCATTAACCAACTCCCGACCCTCAGAAATATTCCAAAATTTAGGTGGTAGAGTATTAATAATTTTTATAAGATATCCAATGCCCTTAGTGTCATTCACTATAAAATTAGACAATTTTGTGCTTATCATGTCCATAATTCCAACCTTTTCATTGTAAAAATTGTGGTTGCCAGCATTTTCCTCCCCAGCTATCATCAATAACCTATCTACAAGTTTCCTGACATCATCAACCCAGACAAATTCTTTAGGCAGGGTGTTGTATTGTTTGATTCCACTGCCTGTCTTGATCTGTGACCATATGGGCTTGATTAAATTGTTGTATTTTGCTTCATTGCTAGACTTGACTCTTTTTTGTGTGGGATCATTGTTCTGGTATAGAGCATCTGATTTTATTAATATTTCTTTGTAATGCTCATAATCTTGATCTGTATAGTTGCCAGGCCTTTTCCTATTCATCAGTTCCCACAATCCAGGTATGCCAGGGTACTTAACAAAACCACCTTTTTCTCCAAGATGAGATTCTGAATATACAATTATATCATCTCCCATAAATGTTACTCTGAAATTGCCAATTCTATGTATGAACTACCATCACGCTCTGTGTCGGCATATAAGCCAAAAACCTCATCTTTGTTATCTTTAGGTGTGCTTAAATATTTTTGAGCAAGAAGACCCAATTCAATAGGATCCTGACTAGCTTCGATTCTTCGAGGAGCAACAGGACTAGGTGTATGAATACTGGAAAGTGGGGTGATTGGATAATCTAATATGTTCCTTGCAGCTACAGGTACAAGCTCTGTGATCAAATTTTGATTTTGCTCTGAAACAGTTTTGATATTTTTACCTAATTCACTAATAGCATCAATAATAGGCTGTTCTGTTTGTTTGTGTTGTTCATAAATTCCTCGGTTCTCTGATTTCCATCCCTTAAATCTTTTTACAAGAAAATCTCTTTATTTAAGATCATCAATGATTGTCCTTTTCATGGTTATTTATATATGTTTCAATGTCTAGAAAATTGTTGATTTTATTTCTGTATTTGCCACTATTGGGTTTTCTTGTCATATCAATTGTGACAAACCCATAACTGTTTTGATTCCAGCACCTACTGCAAAACTTGGAAAAATCATTGTAGCTCAAGTCCCCACCTACATATTCATCATGTATGTGATTGAGGTTTGTATGATCTTGATGAAACACACATATAAAATTGCTGTTGTCTCGGATCAGCTGCTTCGGTATTTTAGAAAAAGTCTGTGCCAGGTAGAAGCAATCAATGTTTTTGTGTCGGCCCTGTGTAAAGAAATTTCTAACCTTGTTTTGATTATCCAGTATAATGTCATCAAACACAACAACAGAATTATCAAGACATTCATAAAGTGGCTTAACATCTGATTCAAAAGTGGCAATATCCAGTCCATCATATAGCTTCATCAGCTGCTGATATTTTAATTGTTCCAAGCTCTTAGAGAAAACATACAAGTGCCTGTTTTTCCAGTCTAACCAGTTGGGTGCCAATAAAAAATTATCAATCATTAGTGTAGTTTTACCACAAGCTGATGGCCCAACAATAAGACATCTAATATTATCAGGCAGCAACTTGCCATTTCTCTTAATCTGCTGTTCAGGTTCTGGCAGCATTTTTATAACATCCCAGGTGATCATATTATCACTTTGTCTGCATCGATCCAGCTGTGTTCTGGAAGTCCTAGCCATTTGACAAATAACTTGTTGCCTTTTCTGCGGATGATTTTTCCTATGAGATATGTGTCAGGCTGTTTAGTTTTGGTGAGTTCTTCTTCATAGAACCGGCCTTTGAGAATTTCTCCTCGGTGGTCTTTTATTATATATGTGTTAAGCGTCCCAGGTTTAACTTGAACCACTGTAAATAATTCAGTGCTCCAGTTTCTTGTAAAGCCTCTTTTGAATAAGTGCTTATATTTGCTGATTCTTACTTGATCACCCACCTTGTATTTGGCTTTTCTTGTTGTTGGCTGGTATCTAGGATAATAAACAGTCCTGATCAATTTTTCCTCATCAGATGAAGTTACTTCAGAGGGTTTCATGTTGATTGTGGAATGGACCGAGTTGTTATATTTATGTAGAAGTTCTGGAAGAATATTAAGCCATTTATAATTACCTTGAAGTGTAAATTGTTTATAGATAAGATTTTTTTGGGTTTTGTTGAATCTCTCTACAATTGAGGCTTTGAGATTACTGTAACTCGAGTAATGTTGTATTGACTGGCTTTTAATAAATTGTTGGAACACAGAATTATAAAATTCTTTGCCATTATCTGTTTGCAAATATCGCGGTGATCTTCCACTCTGATTGATGATTGTCCTGAAGGCTTCTGTAACACCTTTTCCAGTCTTGGATTTGAGTGGCACAGCCCAGGCAAATTTTGAAAATGTGTCTATTACAGTGAGTAGATACTTGTAGCCCTTGTTGATTTTGTCTAAGTTTTTCAGCTGTCCACTTGCCATCTCAATCAAGTCGCTCTGCCATAAATCATCTATGCCTTTTGTGACTACTGGCAGTCTCTTATAATTATGTCTGGCTTGTCTGTGTAATTCATCAACAATAATTTGTCTAGACATAATATGAAAACAAGAATATTGCAACTATGGGGTGTTCAGCAGCTGATACTACAGGATTTTCTAAATATAATTTGTCTCCTATTTGTATATGAAATTCCAGAGAGCCATCATCTTCAGCATAAGATGTTTCTAATGTATTGGGATCTGTAAAATCCTCTAACTCTACACTGGTGATTTTTGGTTTGTTGTCAGCATTTGTTATTGATAAGGTGGGGTAGTGGTGTGCCTGTGGTTGAAGCCAATATTTGATCTTGATTGGTCTCAGTATGCCCCCAACAAAAAACTGGTAATAAAATTGTGCAGGGGACAGCATATATATTTTGCCACCTGGTGTAAATGGTGAATCATATTCTTTGTTGGGGATGCTGTACAATTCAAGAATTACTGTATGTTTAGGATTCTCGATTATGATTGTTATTTCTTTTTCTGCTGTAAGCAATCTGCTTGTTACAGATTCAAGGTGCTCATTGATGGTCCTAACAACATCTTCATGGCCTGGCTTGATTTTTATGTCCACAACAAGTTTCTTGTATTGTTGCACAATCTGTTGAAGCTGGGTGGCAAAAACAGACAGAGCATTTGCTTGATTGGATTCCATGGTCCCTAGCTGTTGCTTGATATTAGCTACAATTTGTTGCAAATTTTCAATAACTGCCAATTTTGAATTTTGAGCAGTAAGATCATGGACCTGTCTTCTGATATCCTCAAACAGGGCATGCAGTTCATTAATATGTTGATTGGTTGGTAGAGTGGCCACTGTCTGAGTAAGTTGTTTGATCTCTGTCTGGATATTCTTGATATCTTCTGATTTCAATATGCGATTCACAGCTCTCTTAATATTTTTAAGTTCCTGTGATGTAGGCAGATTTGTTACAGTATTTTGCAAAGATTCAAGTGCCAATTTCACATTATTTAATTCAGAAGCATCAGCCACATTTTGCATAGCATTTTGGAGCAGGGCTATATCTGCCTGAGTGGGTGTTGATTGTTGTAAAATTTCAAGTTTTGTTTGGATATCATCGATCAAGTGATGAAAATGAGATAGCTCAGATTCAGTGTTGAGGTCTTCAAGCTTTGTGATCTGTTGCTGGACACTGACAAGTGTGCCTACAATACCAGGCAGGCGGGATTCTAGAGATTCTTGTACATTTGTCAAATCACTTTGCACTGCTGCTATTGTACCCTCAAGATGGGTTATGGTACTTTGAATTTTTCCAAAATCTTCATATGTTTCAAGTTGCAGCTTAATGTTGGCAACACTCCGAGTTATTGCACTCAAAGCATCAGAAGATGGCAAGTTGTTCATAAAATTTTCAAGTGTCTCAATTTTTTCTTTAACCTCGGCATTGTTCAAGGGGTCCAGATTAGGTATCTGGAGTGATTGAATCTGTTCCTTTAGAGTGGAAATCACTAGATCAAAATCTTCCTGTGATTTTATGCTTTTGACAATTGTTTGGAGCTGTGTCTGGACATTATTTATCTGCTCTTCCAATTGTTGTTTCAATTGCTCAGAGTTGGTGGCCTGGGTCTTAAATTTGGCTTGAAGAGCTGCTACAGCCTCTTTTAAACTTTGAAAGTTATCCAATGTGGCCAAATCAGTATATTTCTGAAGCAGCACTTTGAGTTCTGAGTCAATTTTAAGAAGAGGGTCCATGCATTGTGATTGCAAATTTGTAATTTCTAGTTGAAGACTGGCATTCAGTGTGGTTTGCAAAGCTTGCAAATCACTTCTTAATTTTTTGACTCTGACATCAAGCATCAGAATCTCATCACTGTGATCTTCATGTCTTGTATGGCCAAATATATCATTAGGCATTTTTGTTTTAGTGGTTATTTATTATTGAATATCTGAATCTTAATTCTATAAAATAAGGTATAAGCTTGTCATAGGATCCAGGGACCTCAATATATAAGCAGTCACCAGCAGAAACAGTATATACAGTGCCAGAAATCATGTTTGGGTGCTTAATTCTATAAATATTTCTCACTACTGAAATCTTGACATTACCCTCAGGGGTTGTAATAAATTGCAATTGACCACCTACAGGTAATTGGTAATGATTTAAATTATTGTTAAATATGTACAATGTTTTACCTGTTTCATCATCAACATCTGTAAGTATGCTGTTCAGATGAATAATTAACAAAGCACTTAGTTTAGATATTATATCAGAAGAGGGTTGTGGTGTTGGCAGGTCCATAATAGCCTGTTTTTTGAACCCAAATAAGTTCATAGGCATGTTTATTTATTTCAAATCATGCTCTGTAATTGGGCATTGATTACCACTTTTCAAATCACAATAACCCCATGGTAGAGTATGTATGCCACATGATAAAATGCATCTCTTATCATCATGTGGATCCAGAGCCACTTTTCTTACAATATTTGTAGTCAACAAGTGATCCACACTCTGAATTCTGGATTCTGATGTTCTGGTTGTGCTACATAATTTGAGGCAATTTTTGTAATCTTCAAATTCAAGCTCTTTGTCTACAGTCACTCTGCCAATGCCCTTGGCCTTTTTGGCAACAGCGCCACTACATGTTTCAAAACTGTACATCTTGGCCCTTAACCCAGCAAATGCCACAATAACATCACCAACTGTCTCATCTTTTAACTTGCCAGGCACCTTTTTGTTGTGGTGTTTAATTTTTGAATGTTCAGTGATATCAAAATATTTAAACAATTCAGGCTGTGCTATATCATGATAAACATCTTCTGTTTGAATATCAAGAACAAAACTATCTGTGTCCATGTACATCAATTTTACACGATCCTTATAAAAAGGCTTCAACACATTATAAAACAATTTTAACATGTGTAATTTGGCCAATTCCAATATCACAGCCCCTACATAAATAGGCTTATGAAACTTAATCTTTGTTTTTTTCATGTTGAAAGGTGCCATATTTTCATCATAACTTCTTCTGTAATTGAAGTTGGGCTTTGATATCAATTTTTTGCTCCGGCTGGGGTCAGTAATTAATTTAACATCAGTATATTTTCTTACATTTTCTATTGTTTTGCCATACACGGAATTGACCATCAATTTAAACAAGGTCTTATCAAATTGGCTCATTACAGATGTTCGAAGCTCTGTGTTTGTATCAATATATGGTTTCAACCATCTTGAGTGCCTAAACCTCAAAACTTTTCCAACTTTGGTCACTTGGACACCATGATTTATTAGGAACTGGAGGTTTTTGTAATATAAGACTTAACCCTGTTTTGGCTCTAGAGTCATCATCAATTTATTTTGTTTGGAGCCAGGTGAGCACTCAACCTCAGGAATAGGGAGCAGATCAGAAAATGTGTTTTGTAAATCATCAGGAATTGTCAGAACAACCTCTAAGAACAGGCCATAGTTACTGTCATCAAAATCCTTAAGATCTTCAATATTGAAATCTTCAACCCACTCAAGCCCTGCATATGGCAGTTTATCCATCATAGCATAACCATACAGGCTGCTGGCATCTACATACAGTATATAATTTGATGGCAGTGCTGAATCATAATTGGGAATATACTTGTTATTTTCTCTGGCATATCTCTGAGAACATTGCACCATGCCTCCTCTTATACATTGTTCCATAAACAGATACATATCTTGATCCTGGATCAGATCCAATTGCATTTTAGTGTTTAAAAACATTGCAGACCATGCTAGGCCCGGAGCACTGTAAAAATACATTGGATCCAGCTTATAATTTTGCATGGAAGATTTTCTAAATGCCTGAAGTATATCAGCTAAGAGGGTCACATCAAGTTTTAAATATGCCTTGTGATAATCACCAAATGTCTGGCATTTTAAATTGTTCCCCATCAACTGGGCATGGTGATAATCATCATCAGTAATTCCAGATGCTCTGATTTTGCTGTAAAACTCTTGTTGTGGTGGCAGAGAACACTCATCAAATTTAGAAAAATCTGTAACATAATCATATGGATATACACCCTTCCGCTTAATTAATTTCAGGGCCTGATTTGGAAACAAAGCACATGTGATTTTGAATTGATCATCAGATAATTGAGTGGCCAGTGTAGCCAGGTTAGCAGACAGAATTCTGTATGAATCAAGAAATTTTAAGTGAATAGGAACACCATTAACTTTAATTGTTTTGCTAATGGCAATATATTTTTCATTATTTTCAGCTAAAATATTTAAATTCTGCTTGTTAAACCTCTCGTACCTGATCAAATGATGAAAATCATAATTGGATGCAACATGGAAAAATATGGGGACAAAATTTGGATCTTAATATTACAGCTATTACACAGGG
Organism: Lepisma saccharinum; assembly: GCF_977018435.1. Classification (NCBI taxonomy): domain Eukaryota; kingdom Metazoa; phylum Arthropoda; class Insecta; order Zygentoma; family Lepismatidae; genus Lepisma; species Lepisma saccharinum. The sequence continues at coordinate 52,056,965 of NC_139238.1, forward strand.
CCATTAAGAATTTACCATCTGTATGAGAATGGTGATGTACCTTGATATTTGTATCTGAAAATTCAGAATCACATACCGGGCAGTTTTCTGCATTGTTGAAATCTTTAATCTGTTTCTCTGTTAAAGGCAACATGGGTTTTGATTTTAATAAGATATTAGATGCTATGTCATGGCACTCATTTTCTATTCTGTGTGCAAATTCTTTGATGGCATCTGGTCCCATGTATAAATATTCTTTACTAACAACACCATCCTGTACAACAACATAATAAAAACTAGAAGGTTCATGTAACTGGTATGGTGTAATTGAAGATTCCTCAGGATCTGAACTACAGAAAGCAAGAGGTTTGAGATTTGATTCAAAATCACAGACTATATATGCTGGGTGTTCCAACAAGGCTTCAAATTTTTTGAATTTGGCATTTTCACTTGGATTAGGCATCACCATATGAACAGGTTTATGGTTGCCACAGTATTTCAGATGCTCAATTAACTTGTTTTTAGCAATTTCTGCATTTTTTTCACGAACCCCATTTACCATTTTTTGACCATCAAATACAGTTAAACATCTTCGACATAACTTAAATGTTCTATTAAATTTGTCTAGTTGTGTTCTGACTAAAGCTTCAAGATTTTGTATCAGAGTATAATGGTGTGTATCATCCCCTTCAATTAAGAGCAGATCAATCGGAACAGAAGAATCATCATCAAATGTACTGATTCTGAGAGGTGCTATCAAGCAATTGCCACGGCCAGTAGAACAAATAAAAACATTAATAGATAATTGTTTACCATTGATATTCCTGGCCTTTTTTTCAAATTTATCAATATTCTGAACAGACATTGGATATTCTAAACCCTCCATTGCTTCATCAAAATCATTTTCATGTTGTTTATAATAACTTATTCGCTCAGGATGCCTTGAAACTGGATACAAAGCAGCTAAAATACACCACAAAAAGCATTTCTCATCATTATTTTTTATATTAACCACGGCTTGTTTGTTTTTAATATTGGCAGGTAATGGCAAATATGTAGATCCTTGTAATGGGCTGAATTCAGAAATATTAACATAGAGCTTGTGTGGAGATCCGCATAGGCTCCATCCAGACTCTTTTCCAGCAAATTCAGAGTGTTTAATATTCAATTGATCTATCAAACTGCTTATTATTTTGTCTGAATTTGCATTTGAATATACCGGTATAGTTTCTGTTATGTGGGGCTGTGTAAATTTTGTGCCATTTGGCTTCTTATATTGTGTAAACAATTTGAGGGACAGCTTATAAGAGCCATTTTGTGCATTTAGAATTGCCTGCACATCTGGATTTATACTGTTCAAAAAATTCTTAATGTCACATTTTGGCTCTGATACAAACCGGTGATCCCTAAGTTGGCCATTAAAACTGCTATGGATAGGTGGTGCATAGCGTGGCTGCTTTGCTGGTCCAGCATTAACAGGTGTTTCATGTTTCCTTTTCAGACCAGATGTAGATGGTTATGGGGGCAATGTTGATGACTGTGCAGAACAAGTACCTTTATGTTTATATGTGAAATATTCCAGACTATATTTTCTATGGCATTTAGGGCATATTTTTGTGGGAGTTCTGCATTTGTCTGGATTACAATTCTTTTGGTGCCTGGCCCAATTGGGGCTGGTTATATTCTTATTGCATTGATTACAATATTTTTGATTTGGCATTTTTGTTGTTGTTTATTATATAAGATTTCCTGGGGTCCAAATCAAAACTATATACTTAATAAAAAATATCAGTTGGGTTCAGTAGTGTGATTTGTGTGCGTGTGTGTGTGTGGGTGTGGGTGTGTGTGTGTGTGTGTGTGTGTGTGTGTGTGTGTGTGTGTGTGTGAGAGTACGCAGATATATTCTTGTGGGAACCGGCGTATGTTTAAACACCTTTCTTAATGGGACTAAAAAATTGTTGGGACTTTTTGCCGGTCCCAACAGCGAGAAGGCCATTGCGAGACTCGTGAGACCCCTTTCGACATGTACGCGAAGTATTTCGAAGGTACCAAAAAGTCGCTATTTGTTCGATTTGTGTGTTAACGTGTGTGTTAAACTCTGCCAGCTCTGGAAGCTTCACGTCTGTGCAAAAGTGTGGTGTTTAATCGCATCTCTTGGGACCAGGAAGTGTGGGTGTGTAAAATCTTGGATCTATTTCGCATGTATTGGTACCGAACATCGCAGGGGGTTGAGGAGCGAGGAAAGGTTCGTTCGGCGGACAACGGGCTTCCCCGCTCGTCTGGCCGTTCCGTTGCTCCCGAGTCGTCAATGTTGCTAACTTAAAACTTTGGAGCCAGATCTGTTTTTCTATTATCTTTTAATACTATAATTGTAATTGTAATTGATGTGCTTTATTTTACTTCGCTTTTTGTGCCACTTTTGGCTAATTTGCAAAGATTGGGAATGAGTGATGATATTTTAAATTGATGAATCGACTCTCAAAAACATCTATGCCCAAACAGGGATTCGAACTCGAGACCCCTGGCGTCGTACCGCGACGTGCTAACCACTCCACCACGAGGGTCGGCTTTAATCCTACAATTAAAAAAATGCTACAATATAATTTCTTCCTCCAAATGTGACCCTTTCTTATGTGCATATAACAAATTTTCAGTTGGGTTTTACTATAATACTGGTAAATGCTGCAGATAAAGCCATTCTTCCATAGCCAAGAAACAAAGATCAGAGTTATCAGATGTTATCAGTAAACTTGTCTCCTTTCGGGCATGATGAAGAAAAATGAATTGCTCGGGAAAAATGAATTATTATTTTTATTAACATAAATAAATAAGAATCGAGATTTCTGACCAAAACGACAAGCGATCAGGAAAAAGGGAGGGGTGTTCACATCGAAGTGACAAGTGACACAAGTACTGTACTCCAGTCTACAAGCAAGCACTTTTCTCAAATGTAAATGCAAACCGACCAAGGCGACACAATGCATGACATTCATGACTTACAGAAGCGGAAAGCGACACGTGTCGCTTAGAAACAAGGATGCAACATTTTGAAACGAAGAGGCAGAACAAGTTGCACGTCTCTCCTGTTGCTTCCGTTTCTCAATACCGTGAATTGGATCGTGTAGGTCTGGTGTTCAGGCTTTTGCAGTGAATACTTTCTTGTGGACTGAAGTGTCACGTCTTTCTTGTCGCTTGTCAATTCTGTGTAAATCTTCAGCGTTACTTTCCGGCGTCGTGTGCTAATTGTTTCCTGTCGATTCGGTTTGAATCTCTCTGTAAGCATGCCCACCAGACCGAGGCAACACGATAACGGTCCAGTGCGAGAAACATGCAAGCGACGCGTGTTGATTGTCGTGTCGCATTTAATCGAAAGTTTTATTTATTTCAGAATTTTGTGTCGCATCGGTACGAAAGTTCAACAGGGAGGTTTCAGACCGAATTGAGGCGCAAATAGGGGTTTCACTCCGAAGTAACAAGCAACACGAACCTCTTAAGAATATAAGAAAGCATTCACGGCAGCTGCTCTGCCAGCAGACACCACCAGACCAGAACGACGCGACGGGAGACGTGCACCTTGTCATGTCGCTTCGAAAGTTTCAAAATGTTGTATTTATTATCTAATATCTGTTTCCAAGTGATACGTGTCGCTTCTCGCTTCGGTCCGGAAGCTCCCTAAACTCGTACGGAATTCCAACACATGATCCCTAGTCATAGAACACGGAGACAATTGTTTATACTTCTCAAAGTTAACAGCTTGATCGCAATCCTTAACCCCATTTTAATTACAATGCAGTTCTTTTTACCAACCGTGTTTGGCAACACTAATTGTTCAAGCAAAATTTCCACTCCCGCTCTGCGGCGACAGCGATACAGTTGGACGTGTTTTGCGACGTTGCCACGCGTATTTGGAACTTACACTTCCCGCTCGCTCTGCCTTACTCAACGGGTGACTTCAAACGTGAGGAAACATTCCACCCGACAACATCGTAGAGGGAGGCTCTTTCCTTGCAGTACACGCTGAATGCGACTTGCTCCTGTGTTGTCACAGTAGAGGGGGTGCTATTCCGGCTTAGCGCGCTACGGCGAGCGTGAATGTTTTCTGCTAGGGTGTCGTAAAAGAAAGAGGGTTCCTCAGTTGCGGGTCGCTTGATAAGATGTAAAAGCATGAAGGTTTATAACCTCACGGAGGCGATTATGGCTATTGGGAAACAATGTTAATAACATGCAGTTTCTTTTCACTGCATTCCTGTACCTTTTCAAGTTACCTAGTTTTTTGGGGGTGATAAATAATCTGTGGGTGTTAGGTTAGGCAAGTTGGGTTTGGTTCTCTTAGAAGAGGAAGAGGACGAAAATGGTTTTAGCATCAATACCGATCTAAATGATTATTAGATGAGAGTCTTATCTTGAGACTAACACAATAGAAAACCCGAAGAATCCTAAAGTCAAACAATTTTATAGGCTTGTGTGTGTGCTGGAGGGGATGGAGGTAGAGTCTCGTGGGCATATTTTCATGCAAGTAGCTGACTAACTTAAAGTCGCTCCGACTAGAGTTTGGACTTCAGGAACCCGAGACTTTTCGTCTCCACTTGTGCTAGTGTGAAAGGGGAGAAAGCGGTGTTGGCAAACGTCTTTATTTTGTCCAGTCGTACAGGACATCTTTTCCTGTCAACATGCACCCTTCGCTCGCTCGCATTTCAGGCAGAGGCAGGGAGACGGAGACCCACGCATTCGCTTGCTACACCGCGGCAACCGACTTCGCCGTGCTTGGCCTTTTTGGGGGTGGACTCTCTCGAGGATGGGAGGGGGGGGGGGGGCGATGAGCCGAAAACTCGGAATTATTGCGGAGGGTTAGAATTCAGGGTATTGTGGAGACTGTTCGTATGAACATCTGCACTGCAATCAAATTTTATGGTCCAGTTACTTCTCGTGGCATATTTCGTTTTGCTCGCCAGTTAAAATGGCACGTCGAGTTCCGATTACTCAATATTATCCATCCTTTATAGTTTATATTAATTTCATTGTTGTCTACACAGCGATATCAAATAGTGAATTGTAAATTGATTGGAAGTGCACTTGTGTTTTACCAGTTATGATAAATCAAATGTCAAATATCATATTAATCAACCGTTCCATGTACAAGGTACATTTTCTGAATGACTACAATTTCATCACATAATGAATAACCAAACATAATGTAAAGTCCCGTACTACACATGTATGTTTTATTAAGGAAAAAGCTTAACCCTAAGCTGTTTTTGGTAATGTAGTTTCGTGCATGAACATTGTAAAAGTATGCATATTTGTTTGTAAAACACAGTACCACGCATTCGGAAATTATTCTTTGCACGGTACGTTCGTACAAGTTTTGAGGATACTGTCTAACAGTGTACTTGTCCTTTTTACCATTTATGATAAATCAAATATAAAATATCGTATTGTGTTATATATATTTTTTCTTTGAAAAATATTTCTACGAAACAAAAACACAAACATTCAGAAACGTCAGAAACATATGCATGAACGGTAATCATACTGGTAAACATTTTACGTGCCTTCTTTTTTTGTCAGTGATTATTTGGAAACACTAGATTTCTTGTTTGCAATGCCCCATTCACATGTGACTTGCAATATCTACATATTATTTAATTGCCATGGCACAGTAAGTTAAGTTATGCATGGTGTACATTTCGTGAAATGTTCTCTTTTGTTGAGGAACATTATTATAGCAAACACACGTTCATTTCCACCTTTAGGCCTCTTTTGCAATGCCATTTTAATATAATTAAATCAACCTCCCAAATATCATTTTTGTCTTTAAATCAATTTTAACCGTGGTATGAGTATCGGAAGATATCGGTTGGATTATATTTACCGACACCGGTCGATACTTTTCCAACATTTTAATCTTTCGCGAGGCTTGTAAATATGCAGCAAGCACTTTCAGGGTGTCCTTGAATTTATGCATAATTCCAAGTTTCCGTTATTTTGAACCAATGTTGTATGGAAAAGTGTATTTTGTGATTACGTAATAGTATTTTCAGAATTTGATGTAATTCTTACGTTTAAAGCACAACCCTAATAAATTGATACACACAATTGGAAGTATGTACTTACACACTAGTATTAGTCAATATTTTGAACAGCTTTTAATTAATAATTAAGTGTGGATATCCGTTCAACTCTAATAATTATGAAATGTTTTATTACTTATTCCGCCCCACGGGAAAAAATGCAGCTTTGTAACATCCCCATTTACAATTCCAACCCTCTGAAATAAAATCCTGCTTACTCCAGTGGTACTATAGCATGTTATGATGCGTCTGTTTCCATTAAGCGGGACTTTTCCTTCCCGATGGATATCACGGACGTTCTGATAATTCCCAGAGCAGCTGCTGTTCTCCCAATCACTTTTTTTAAACGGAATCAAGGGGCCATTATTATCTCTTTCATTTTTAAAATAAACTCGCACTGCACATACTAATTCACGAGTCTGGCCACGCAGAGGAATACCACGCCCGACAACTTTTTTTTCTTCCGATTTCGCCGGTGTATTCGCGTTAGGCTCATCATCTTTCAGTATAAAAATCACAGATACGAAAAAAAAAAAAGCACAAACAAACCGCACAATAACGCCGAACTTTTGCTGTCAGGCATACACTTGGCAACGCAGAATACCACGAGATGTCCCCCTCACCACGGCAACTGGTCAAAGCCGATTGGTTCAGCGGTTCACGTGACCCTCCCTAACTTTCGACAGAAAAGACAAAAATAGAATTTCCAAGTCCAAACTCTGGGCGGAAGAATTTTAATTAATTATAGAATGAACATAAGTGTAAAGGGATCGAGAGAGAGAAAGTAAGATTGGACGGAAAGGATTGAGTAAGTCAGAGGGACTTACTTACATGTATATAATCGGTCTCCACGACAGCATAAAGCTTTAGGAAGCCAGAGGCCCCAGTTCGAACCATAGTAAGTCATATAGCAATGTTTGTCTCATTTTCCACTTCATTAGTTTATCATTCATCCTCATCGTAGCGATCAACCCAAGAGGTAGAAATTCGCCTTTAAAAAAAGAACAAATACATACCCACATATGGATTTATTATTATTCTGCTTTTCTGCTACTTCTGGCTAATCGCGAAGATGAGGATGAATGGTGATAAGATGAGGCGGATGAAGGGACAATCATAAACATGCAAGGACAACACAATATGAGCCCCACCAAGGATTATACTGGCCACGAGTCCAGACGCCAGAGCCTTGACAGTCGCCAGTATGCAAAGTGCAGTACAGGGTGTTCTACGAGAAAGTTAATACAAATTGGGCTGTCCTCAGGATAATATATATATATATATATATATATATATATATTGTGTGTAAGCATGTGCAGCCTCCACCATATAAAGTGATTAATAAATCACATTGCTATACCAAGTCATAAGCCAGGCCTGTTATTATGTATTTGTCATTTGACGTAGCTTTTCTGCCACTTTTGGCTAATCGCGTTGATGAGTGATGATCACATGAAATTGATGAAAGGGCCCACTGGTGATCGAACTCGGGAACTTTAATGACGGGATCCAAAATCAAACACTTAACGCGCTTAACCACATTGGTCATCGAGCTGGCACGAGTTTCTATGTAATTCATCCACAAAGGGAGAAGGAAGTTAATCTTTTATTGAGGGATTACGTTTACCCACGACATTATATTGTATCCTTTTACAATTTCTAAAAAGCATATTTCAATTTTTCAAAAATAAAATATATCTGAGTTACGGTTTTCTAAACACAAATCAATTTAGGCAGAATATTTCTGCAGTTTTCCCATAGTTTGTGGACAGTGAATTACGTGGGAAATGTTGAATTGAAAAGAGTTGCCACACTCATCTAGCCTACGGTCCCATCAAATTTATCATTTCATCATTCATTTTTAATGTTGCGGTTACCATAAAGACGTAGAAAGCGACGTCAAATAACAACAGCTGCATCCTACATATACTAGACATATATAAATTATTATGAACACGCCATTATAAATAACAAACATCTGTGAAAATTTGAAAATATGAAGGATATTAAGTGTTGGTGGCGTAGCGAAATATTTCATACGTAAAATTGCATTTATTTATCCATACGCAACTTCAGATTTCAATAAAGATAGTCGTCATTACTTTTTGCTTGATTTGTATAACGCAATTTATTGTTATTACGTGCTGTAAACTTCTTCATATTATTGCCTAGGTCTTATTCCTTGCTTTTTGCCTAATATCCTACTGCAAATGGTTGATAGAACCAAGATATGTACAATTAAAACTGAACATATTTCCCGTAAATTTGCCTTGCTACGCGAGACTCGCACGCTTGACAGACCTCTTGGTCACGTCAGAGCTCGCAGCGGCTCCTGGCCAATGGGAGACCGCAGTGTCTCGGAATGCTCTTCCTATAATACTCTATAATCCTTGGTCACAGTTCCAGCTGGCAAGGCCGCGCACAAAACTAGTTCTGTTTTGCCGAAATCGGTACTTCTGTTTAAATGTGTGCATTCAAAGTAAAAATGTAAGGAAACAACATACAAATACTTACGCAGGGATATTAGCATTGATACTCGTACATGCGCATAATGCATTTTTCTATATACAAGACAACAGAGAGAACAATGAATGTACTTTTGGTAATGGTCCCCATCAGGAAAATTTGGGGAAGGGAAAAAACCTCGAGTTGAAGATAGCGATTTCTTTCCTTTATGATAGTGGCGTAGCAGCCGCCCCCGCGATGCGGGGAGGCCCCCGAGACATTGGTCTCTAAGCTCCTGAAATTTTATACAGTGTCGGTTATTTTTTTTAAAGACAAAGTGCACGTCAACAATGACAAAATTTGAACTCGAAATTCACTGATGTGGGCACTAAATAGACCCGATCTATGTTTTGCTTGTCGGTGAAAGCCGCTCGGGATCAAGTGATGATAAAATTTGCTGACTGCACCAAACTTAACACTCCTAAGCAACTACCAGGTATATATTTTTTACAATTATAATTCTAATAATGCCTACGTTGTTAGGTTAGGAGGGCATGTAGGCCTTAGGCCTTAGCAGTTAATTTTCGCGACGTGTGCACGTTGCGTTACATTATCTTCTCCCATCTCTCTTATCACTACTGTGTGCCTATTATTTGACATTTTGATATTGTGTTCGGTTTTCTTAGAGACTTTCTTTCAATCCTCGATTTTTATTGCATACAACAATGTGCATAATATTCACAATGATGGAAAATTTGCCTACTGTTGCATTTGCAAACTGGAAGTAAAAAATGCAAGTAATTGTATCCTGCTATAATCTAATTTTGTGTTGGTATAATTGTTATTTTCGGTTGTTGATCCCTAATCTTCGCGGCCTCTCGTCCAGTCTTCGAGGCGCCAAGCGTTCTTCTCATGTCTGCTTCTCTCTGAAGCTCAAATGCTATGGAAGAATAAAGCTTTGAATTCAAAGCTTTTAGAAGGAAAACTTTTAATGTTAATTTTGCATTTAATTCTAACGATGTCAATACAAATAAATAAACTACATAAACATCTTTAGAATTATTTCAGATCAACAACTTACTGTTCCTGGATATTCAGGTAAAGGGATAAAGATTTGTTGCAAGTCCACTTTCTGAACAGATAGACTAATCGGGACTAAACCACCTGACATCCAATCCGCGACCCCTTGCTTACAAAGCTTGATTATAAAGTAACAGCGTTCTTTGTCCACTATTAATATATGTATAGAACAATGTCAGCATTGGGAAAAATACTATATTACTGTATTGTAAGAAGAAGTGTAAAATCATTGTAAAATTTAAGAGAAAAAAGAAGTTACGAGGATATACGAATAATACAGCTGTCCTAAATCTAAATGTTGTTAATGTTTCGTGCTTAATAGGTTAGATGAATCAGGTGAGTTAAATTGACTTGAACTTTATTTTAAACCCACTTTACCTATAAATAGGCTAGTAATGGTGGACCTACAGTTTAAAGTTAAATCATAACGCTATTTGCCTCCATCGAACACAGGACCCTTGATTACAAGGTAAGGACGTTCCTCCTACACCATCGGGGAGGCCCTACAGATATAACAGCCAAATTATAATTCATAACTCCAAGTTACTTAGGGACAAAAAAATACTACACTAACACGAAAAAATACCTAACTTCACAGAATTTAATACTAGCATGTTCCTTTCTTTAACACGGAATTAGCATTAGTCGCAGCCAAAGATCTGCTGCTTATACGCTCTCCTCATAACAAACTTCAATAAAAAATTAAAACAGGAATGTTTCTCTTCGTCAAATACTGGACAGTCTGAAAAACAAAAATGCTAGATCTAGATTTTACTTCTAGTCCGTCTTTGTTTACGTGTAGAACGCAAGGGTAACTTTTCAGGGTTCGAATCCCAGAAAAGGATGCATTTGTACTTGTCTTTTGTTGCATCATGACAAGTCACTAACAGTTCTGGGTTGTAACTATTTCATTGACTTTCAGTTGGATAATTACAACCCAGAAGAGCCAGTGACTGTACAAATGGCCCAGCTCGATATTTCAACGGCAGAGTTCTTCTACTGCTTGCACAAGTGAGTGTTATCTGCTGCAGTAATCGTCAAGTCGTTCCCCTTCTTCCACTCATCCGGCTGCCAGAGTAGTGCTAAAGAATTATTTTGACCGGTATCTAATTTTCGCTCCAGGCTACAAGCAAGTTCTAACAAAATAATTAGTCATGCGATATAACATGACGATTATTATTAGAGATAATTTATGAATTGCTCTTTTGTAAAGTGAAATAGTTTTCCCTTTCGCTAAAGTTAACAACAATGAGATAGCAAAGTAAAGAACTATGAATCAAAACAAAGACAATAGCTAACAGACAGCGTTTGCCTTTCTTTGACGCTTTACTTATGAAACTGGCCTGTGATCGAACATTTCGTTCCCAGTTTTTTTTTAAATTTATTATTATTTTACAAATATTTTTTTAAATCTTGTATTTACAAGAACAAGCAAACAAACAAAAGTAATAATGTCTTATTTGAAATTGTTAACCGCCCTGAGCCAAAGGTTGAGGGAGTTTGAAATGCAAAAGTTAACTTTCGTACTTGGTTATTGGAGAGAACGTGCATAGTATTAATATAACGAATGGTTTGTCCAATGAATGTATAATACTTGTACTTGTGACAGACAGGTGGAGCAAAGGGACGAAAATCCCGTGGGTAGAAAAAAGCAGGACTGCCTACCCAGCACAAAACTTGACAAATTGAAATTAAAAGCACGGAAATGTAGTAATATTATGAAATAGTTATTGGTCTGTCATTTCCAGCTGAATTGTATATTTAAACATCTGTCGTAAGTGACTTATGGAAAGTTTCATCTGCACATTATTTTGCAAAACTCTACCTTTACAATTCTACCTTCTTCTCTATAGGTATATACCATGTTCGATATCCGATAAAGGGACATAGTGGTTCGGATATAATTTTAAAACTTTAGGTCCAGGACCATTCAGCCTATCTGTGCATAAAAGTGGACTCAAAACTATACGTAAAAAAGATCCACAGATATGCCGACCTCCGTACGAAGTGGTTAGGAGAGTTTACGACGCCAATGGTAACGACATCTGTGTTCTTTGTGATTGAGTGTTCCTGCATCAATTTCGTAATTTCATCCTATCATCACTCATCTTCATCGTTGCGATTAGCCAAAAGTGATAGAAAAGCGATGCAAAAGAACAAAATCAAATCACACACAAACAAGATACATACACTGAAGAAACTTAATAGCAGTAAAAGTTTTGACATTTCATTTCACAAAATTACGTGTGTTTTACATTGAAGGCGCCTTAAGTAATGTTATGCGATGAACCCAAAATATGTAGATCTGTTACTGACAGTCAATTATTTTTTCCCTCCCTTCCGCATAGCCTTTACCCGAGTACCGACATGTCGCCAGTTTCCATCAATGTTTCGTTGACAAAAGCTTCAACAACGATAAATATTACATCTCTGCTTTCGATGCGTAAGCTTCATGATTTTACTCTTTAGCACTGAATAAAGGTGACGACCATCTGTTGAATAATGCTGAACATTTTGGCAACGCAGAGGCAGGATTACATGGTAAAGAGCTCCTTGCGTCACCCAGGCTCTGGCCACTTCCTTACAGTCGATCTCTACTTCTTTTAGCTGAAGTTCGACGTCTAATCTTACTTCGGATAATTCACTTACTTTGCTGCTAATACGTTTTCGCCTTTCAAGTAAATGCAGGATTGATTGATTTGGTGTTTTAAGTCTACTTTATGCACAGTAAGGCAAATCGGGACTGGACCTAAAGTTTAAACCCGAAATACTGTGTGTCTCCATCTGGTATCGAACTCGGGACCACGCTACCACTGCGCCATCGGAGAGGCCCAAGTAAATGCAGGAAAATCAAGCCTTCTGTAAGAAGCTAAGAGGATTAAAAACGTTTCTGCTCTGTCCCTCTCCCTCCTGCAAGATAGTGATAAGAAGTGCGTGCTTCTTTTTTTATTTTCGCCGAATTGAGTTAAACATGTCAAATGCAGTATAAGAAAACCTGTGACCGGTGGTTGACTGCGGACGGAATAGATAGTCAAAATGTTACAAAACGAACGTTTGACCTATCTTTCTACATTAAACTACATTACTCTTTCAATTAATATACTTTAATTTCTAACTTATCCAATTTATCTTCCAGCCGGACGCTCATTTCTTGCATGGTTCACTTCCTTTCTTCCACATTCTGATACAACATGTCAAATATTTTATTCTACTCTTGCCTATCCTCTTCTCTAAATTTAAGCAGCTTTCGCCTATCCTCTTCTAGAAATTTAAGCTGTTTTCGCCTATCCTCTTCTCTACTCTGCTTCACAAATAATATAAGTGCCGTGACGCTAAGGCTCTCTTTATTTTCGTCAGTTAATTTTTGAACACCCTGTGCACTGTTACTTTCCCTTCCTTGATATTTTCCTTTCCAAGAAAATATTTCTTCTATATGCAACTCAAATTTCGTAAATTCTTCTTCGCTCGTTCCCGCGCAAGATTTATGGTACAACTATTTTTTTTAAAAAATAAAAAACTACGTTCTATTGCTCCCTCATAACAGTTCATTGCGGCAGCATTCAAGTATTTTATTCCAGCCTATTTCAGCTGCTTCGTCCTGACTAGGGATGGCCAAACGGATCCGGATCCGAAAAATCCGGATCCAAAAGTTACGAATCTGGATCCGGATCATCAGGATCCGGATCCAAGCTTTTCGTATCTCATTCCCATTATAATATTACCACACCTTAAAATGTATTATGATCTTCGATTACAAAGAAATTGTTTATTAGTTAGTCCTACAATAATTTTTTTCAAGTGTTGTTCCTAAAATACTTTGTTACGCATCGGCTAACACACTCGTGCACAAAAATAATCTTACTTGTTTAACATAAAATGTCAGAGGTGATTTTGTAAATGCCATTGAAACGAATATGTATTCATTCGAATGTATTGGAAATGGAAACACACATAAATGTGAGACATTCCATTCCAGGATGAAACCTTTAACACATATAACAAGATAGAAATGTTATACAAAAATTATACGATTGTTCTACAGTGACAGTTTTGCAAATTAAAATAAAACATTATAATATATGCAGTGTTATATAATTACAAAGTGTAAGACTAGCAAGGGAGGTTATCTAAGTGTCCCGTTCCGATTTCCATGAAACTTGGCAGGTGTATAGTGGGGCCCAATGGAAGAAATACGTGTTTTTTTTGTTTCAGCTAATAAACGGTTTTAGGGGACAAAACCCCGTCAAATGTCAAGATGAGAACAAATTGAAGTGAGGATCTGACTCCTGTGTCCCCCTCCGATTTCCATGAAACGTGGCAGGTGTATAGAGGGGCCCAAAGGAAGAAATACGTGTTTTTCTGTTTCAGCTAAAAACTGTTTTAGGGGGCAAAATCCCCTCAAATGTCAAGATGAGGACAAATTGAAGTAAGGATCTGACCCCTGTGTCCCCCTCCGATTTTCATGAAACTTCGCAGGTGTATAGAGGGGCCCAAAGGAAGAAATACGTGTTTTTTTTTTTGTTTCGGCTAAAAAAACTGTTTTAGGGGGCAAAACCCGCCTCAAATATCAATATGAGGATAAATTGACGTGGGGATCATCTGACCCCTGTGTCCCCCTCCGATTTCCATGAAATTTGGCAGGTGTATAGAGAGGTCCTATGCCCCTGTTTCTTCCTATGCCATATTTACGTGGTTTCGGGGTCAGATCCCCACTTCAATTTTTCCTCATCTTGACATTTGAGGGGGGGTTGCCCCCTAAAACCGTTTTTTAGCTGAAACACAAAAACACGTACTTCTTCCTATGGGCCCCTCCATGCACCTGCCAAATTTCATGGAAATCGGAGTGGCACACAGGGGTCAGATCCCCGCGTCAGTTTGTCTTCAACTTGACCTTTGAGGGGGTTTTTGCCTCCTAAAACAGTTTTTTTTTTTTTTTTTTAGCTGTAACACAATAACACGTATTTCTTCCTTTGAGCCCATCTATACACCTGCCAAGTTGCATGGAAATCGGAGGGAAAGACTTAGACCTCCCTTGTAAGTGTATTGATTAATTACAAATCGCGCACGCGCGCACACACACTATATATATATATGTATGTATGTATATTATATATATACGAGTATGTATATTAGCAGGTAACAATATGTTATAAACACATTCTTACTTTCCAAAGAAGCGCATGTGGGATGGCAAAACGGATCCGGATCCGGGAACCAACCGGATCCGGATCTGGCCATCCCTAGTCCTGACAAGGAGAGACTGACGTTCGAACCACGTTCGTACCACTGACCTACATATCGCTAGCTCGCTAATCCCTTAATCCCGTACAGCTGCAACGAAAGAGCCTGCTCACCCGATCAAACAGCTTTTTTTCTTCACTTTCTTACGTGGAACACAAATGTTTTACACACAAATAATCCTATCTCAACAAATAACCAGATGGAACTCCCGGGTACAAGGCACCATGTAGCGTTATACAAAATGGATTCGAAGATGAAGTTTTTTTGTGGATTGACGTCAAAAGCAAAACAGTAAATAAAACCGACAATGGATTTTTTTTATATATATAATTTATAGAACTGTGTTTTTTATAGGTGAGGTTCTAACATACGATATTTATACGATAAAGACAGTATTAGTAAATTATCAAGGCGCAGGTACCTGGCATCAACGGTTTATAAACGTTTTCCGGAATACGTTGAGCGGCCAGCTTCCAGTATAGATTTGTTGAGATACTATAGCATTTCTTTTCAATAACTCTTTGAACCGTACACAAATTTATTTTTTCTTTTTGTAACAAAGGTTCCCTACTACACTTGGCAAGAAACTTCCTACCCTGTCTTTTTTATTTATTATTTTATTGTTACTATATATTGTTAATTTCATCACTCCAGGCGTTAACTTCCTCAGCGCGTTTAGTAAATTTACTCAACACTAAATCAAGGAACACACTGAAGCACTAAATACATGGAGGGGTTTGGGGGGAGTATAAATCTTGATGGTGACTAAAATCCAGTTGTATGTTTTCTATCTTCCTTTAGTTCCGCCGTCTAGGGGTCCCGGGTTCTAATCCCGCTCGGGCTTGGTTGTTTGTAAATGTCCATTCATCAATTTCAACATTTCATCCCTCATTCCCATCTTCGCAAGTTAGCCAAGAGGGGCAAAAAGCGAAGTAAAATAAACTAACTCAATCAATCATTCAGTAAATTCGACTCTATTGCAGCTACCGGCCCCCATGGCTGAGTGGTTAGCACATCGTGCTACGTCGCCAGGGGTCCAGGGTTCGAATCCCGGCCTGGGCATAGATGTTTGTGAGTGCCCATTCATCAACTTCATCATATCATCATCATCCTTATTGTCGAAAATTGGCCAAGAGTGACACACAATGCGAAGTAAAATAAAGTAAATCAATCGATCAATCTATTGCAGCTGACCTTCGTGGCGGAAAGGTTAGCACAACGCATTACGACGCTTCTTCGGTGTTGCTTTGAAGATTCTCCTCATCAATTTTATCGTATCATTACTAATCCCCATAGTTTCGTCTAGCTAAAAGGGGAAGAAAAGCGACGCTACATAATAATAATCTAGTCAAATCAACAGTATTTATTCATTTGTTTTATCTTGCTGCCTCCAGGAAGGAGTGGTACGAAGCCAGAAGCCCTAATTTAGAATCCTGAGAAAGGCATGGATATGCCATTGTGTTCGTTCTATCATTTATTTCAGCATTCCACCATTAATGCTCATTAACGATTAACTAAAGAAAAGCGACTCAGATTAACGTTAATAGGCTATACGTTGAATTTTTCTGTCGCTTCATTAATGTGGATCATTTCCCTATCCTAGGGGAAAATGTTAGTTGAGCAACGTAAGGAATATTTGCATTCGAGGCAATGAAAGGCATGGGAGGGGGATTACTAAATTCAAAATACCATCTTTCGAAACGTCACATATTTTATGCAATTTATGCTGCACTAACAAGGGAGGTTATCTAAGTGTCCCCGTCCGATTTCCATGAAACTTGGCAGGTGTATAGAGGGGCCCTATGCCCCCTGTTTCTTCCTATTCCTTATTTACGTGCTTTCGGGGTCAGATTCCCACTTCAATTTGTTATCATCTTGACATTTGAGGGGATTTTGCCCCCTAAAACAGTTTTTAGCTGAAACAGAAAAACACGTATTTCTTCCTTTGGGCCCCTCTATACACCTGCCAAGTGTCATGGAAATTGGAGGGGGACACTTAGATAACCTCCCTTGTAAGAGCATTTTATTGTTAGTTGATTTAGTTTATTTAACGTCGCATTTCTACCATTTCTGGCTAATTGCGAGGATGCAAATGAATGTTAGAAATGGAGAAGGGACAATCACAAACATATAACGCAAACCCCACAGAGGATTATATTGACTGTGAATGCAGTCCTTCTTCAGCACAACGTAGTCGAGGCTGATCTACGTGGAAGAGAGATTGACATTATGATGTATTCGGAAAGGGTTGCTTCTTACACCCCTTTAACATCTTATTGTATTATAATTGTCAGATACAAAGTAACAAACTGTTTCTCGGGAACTGTAATACATATCAAGAGACAGCCACTCTGGATCATACGATCATAAAAATGCGCTGACAGCACTAAAAGTAACAATTTTTAGAAGACAGGATTTTTCGATGGTTGTATGATTATGTATGGCAGTTGGCAGTGGCTGAAAACAAAAATAAAGTATTTAAATTTTTCCTTCCGAATTTTTATGTGCTGTTTTATGTGCATGCATTACATTTCAAGCTCTTCTTGGTGATTTCTTTCTATCTCCTTGAATTTCTTTGGCCGTTATATCTTTGTATCGATGTCACGGACCCAAACAGAACAGGTGACGTCACAGAAAGCACAGTCGTGCGTCCCAAATGGCGCAACTTTAGCGTAATACGTCATCATATTATGCGCCGCTCAGTGTTCTGTTTTTTACCCTATAGCTACGCCGAACAAACGATTGAGAATTTGAGGTTGAAAATTAAAACCTCAACCTCCAAAAGTATCATATTAATATGAAAGATTAATCTTAGAACATGAAATAAACTCTTCAACAAAGTTTTAAGATATATAATTGTAGTTATAAAAACCTACCGAATAAATTATATTCTTACACCTACATGCATATTTTGAAACACATATTTTTAAAGAAAGAAATTACGGCTTTTCAACAACACTTTTAATGTCAGTTAAAATATATTCATATTTTCAATCACTGATTGACGCATAGTCGTAACGTAATTTCCTGAGAAATATGGTGCGAAAAGATGAATTCCCCTACTTCTAAAAGTTCGACTCTGTTGTTGAGTGCGTTGGGTGATCGTACACTCCGGGTTCGAGTCCCGTCAGCCAGGACGAGGCTCTTTTGTGAGTGTCTCTTCATCCATTTAACATAATCAGGATTCATCGTCGTGAATTGCCAAAAGTGGAAGAAAAGCGACGTAAAATAAATAATAAATATCAAATACAAATAACTTCTAAAAGACACTGGCCTGGCAGACGACAAAGCTTCGTACTGTCCATAACTGCACAAATTAACCTAACAGTCCATAACCCCCCCCCCTCACGTCCCTTTCGAACAGGGAATCATTTCGTGGGCTTATAACTGAACAAAATATAAGACATAAGAAAGAACAAAGTAGGTTTCAGCGTGACCAGTGGCATAGCAGCAGCTCCCTCAATGCAGGGAACGGGGAAGCTAGGGAGTGTTGTCTATGCAGTAAAGGTGCAGCTGTTCCCTGAGCATTGCGCCATGACTGAATATCACGAGAGTGTGGACTGTGGAGTTATAGGGCATAATATGATAAGATGACCTGATTACTGCAACAATTCTATGCTGTGTCTCTTCACCCGAAAAATATACGCAATGTTTGGTATAGGTGACTTCGCACTCACCGCACTGCGAGAGGAGGGGGTCCAAGCCTCAAGACTCCATTGCGAGACCGGAAAGTGAAGGATAGAAAATAATTATGATGATAAATTGAATTCTTCAAGTTTCTCCGATTTGAAACACAATTTAGTAAATAGTTTTGAATTTTGCGTACGTGTTATGTGTGCCCATATTTCTATTATTCATTTCAATTATGAAACTAATTAGTATGTTAATACCTGCTATTTATATATCAAGTTAAAACATCATGACACTTTGCTGAATGAGTTGAAAGGTGCTTAGACTTAAAATGTGCTAAGGTGACAGAGAACAGGCGATTGGTTCACAAGCCGTTAACATGTGCTGTTAACGAACAGCGATATCTCTTCATATCTAATCATCACGATACCTCGCACAAACACTGCGTCATAAAAAAACTACTGTCGTATTAGAAATTATGGCTAATCGAGTTTGCACTAGAATTAAAAGTTAACCACTTAACTTATTGAATTCTGAGTTAAGCTGTAATAACTAATTTTCTTTGAAGTATGCTTTCAATTTGTTATCGTCGTGAGAACAAAAAAAATCAGCTTTTTTGGTGTTTTTCAAACTACGCTCTCTTTGAGATTCTGTAATTAAAAAACTTGTGGTCCAATCGTGACGAAATTTAAATACGTAGCTCTACTGGTTAATTTTTTAATTGGAGTTCAAACTCGAGTCTCCATAATGTTTAATCCGACTGGAGACAATCATTTGCTTTCAGGTCATATGCTCTGAAATATTACCAACACAGATAAAACAGGAATAGCATAGTCTTCCTCCTTTCCGTACTTTCAAGCGACAACCCTTGAATCAGCCACGAACGGCGTCACCCATCCTCTCCCCTCCCTTGACGTCCCCTCGCACTCAAGCAAGAAGCACAGCGTCGGAGATTCAATTGCTTACATGGGCCAATCTTGAGGGTCTCAAACAATTACCAAAATTCTGCTTTGAAAGATTGCGTTAATACTTTTTCACAATTTTTCGTGGTGTAACTAAATCTAAAGAATAAACGCGATTATATGGAGTCATGGTTATCGTGTTTATACCTTCATCATTTTATAATTCCACCTCATTGTCTCGATTCATCCACGAAATAGACCAGCGACGTAAAATAATCAAAATAGAAATAGCTATGTAGGGGACATTTTAATTGAATAGGTCGCCAATTCTTTCAAAATAATGTGACGTGTAGAAACGTTTATATTACAATCGAAGCAAGTAAGAAATATTTTTTGCAAAATTGAGGGAAAATCCGGCAATTTTGACCAAATATTTAGTCTAAAATTTCAGACTAAAGTAAAAAGTTGTTAACCGTAAGTGGCTGCTGGGAGGTCAGAATGTAATGTTGATTTATTTGGGAGAGTCAGAAAGTGCCTCGTCTGACCACCCACTTCCCCCAAGCACAAAGTGTGCCTGTATAAAATGAGTAGGCATAATAGTCCTTCCATTAATACTGGCCATGGTTTGATTGCACATATCTTTCAGACATCTGTATTTAAAATGATTTCGAAAAACGTTTAAGCATGATTATTCTTTTACATTTGTTAAACATCGAAAACTGCTAAACACTGTTAACTGTTCGACCATTTCTTATATTAATAATACGCAAATGCGCGTAGGCGTGGAACTAAACGTACTTGTAATCACACGTGTAGGTACTTTAACTTTGTTTCGGGCGGGATATAATACAAAGAAACTCAATAACATACATAGGATATACGTATTGCATTCTCCTTACCTTGTGGGGTGACGCATCCCTCTCCCCTCCGCCGCGGCTAAAGGCGCCAGCAATCTTGCATCCTCTGCATGAAGCCAACATGAAGGAAAGGCGAGGTGGCAACAACCGAAGATATTTGAATGTGAAAACATGCACAAATGCAGAAGCAGTACCCTTGTTATAAAAATAAAATTTTACTTCATGAAATCCACTTCAGAGTTAGAGAGAGGTAGGAATGGATGATATCGGAGATTTGATATCTCGAAAACATCATCACAGACGATACGATATTTTTACGTATAATGATAACGGTGATATCTATATCGATTTCCTTTATTTTCGAAAATTGAGATAAAAGACTAAAATTGGTAAACGCTGTAAGTGCCATAATACTTCAAACACCTTTTTCCACGTTAAACTGTGAAACGTGCCATGCTTTATAATGTGCTAAACGTGAAATGTGGCTGGTAGCTCTCTAAGTAGTTCAAAGGGCGTGTAAAGAGGTCACTAGCGTGCACGTTCTTACGGCTGATGTGCGGAACGATGCGATTTCACAACACTTTCGCTTTTGACACTTACAACGCTTACCACTTTTAGTCCTTATATTGATAAATGAACACAGAAACATCCATGCCTAGGCTGAATTCGAAACTGGTACCCCTAGTGTCGTAGCGCGATATGCTAACCAGTCCTCCACGGGGGCCTGCCGCGGCGATATATCGTCTTCACGATAAATATCGCCAAATGTCGTGAAGATATATCGCTGACACGATAGATGTTCTGAAATTTATTGACGATATATTGTGCGACACTAGTAAGAACTAATAACCTGGAAGTTAAATTGCAAGTTTAATTCGAAAATAAACGAAAGAAGGCAAGGAGAGGAGATTTAAAATTACAAACAGATTTAATAGAGCATTCAAATGTTCGTAGGTAATCGAAGATATGTGGCCCCCTAGAAAAGTGAGTTTACACAGGATATAAAGCAAAGCAAACAGCCCGACTATTTATTAAAGTTCTTGAAAGAAATGGGCCGGAGGAAACAGGCCATCCCTTTGGGCGGTCGCAAATCCGTTAACCATTTTTCAGGACCAAACTTGAAACCAAAGCTGAACAAAATAAAACTGGCAGTTTCTGGATCCGCGCATCTTTCAAACCTCTATTGCCGAAGTTGAAATTAAAAGATTGTCGAAAGGAATGTAAGAACACTTTATGTTATGAAACATACAAATAAACAAAACAAACTTTGCACTTTTTTTTAGCGTATCGAACCGTGCTCTTGGTTATTTGTTAGTTTGACTTTCGCAAGTAATCCTCTGCTCCAACACGCCACACACGTACCTGGGGGCCTCTCCGATGGTGTAGTTGCAACGTTGTCGATTTGATTGATTGATTTAGTTTTTTTTTACTTCGCGTTTTGTGCCTCTTGGCTAATTTGCGAAGATGGGGATGAGTGATGAAATGATGAAATTGATGAATGGACATTCTCAAACAACCAAACCCGACCGGGATTCGAACCCGGGACCCTTGGCGTCGCAGCGCGATGTGGTAACCACTTTTTTTTTTAAAAAAAAAGGAAATACCCCCTACACGGAGGTATCCCCCACCATTCACTCTTTTTCTCACTTTTACACTTTTCAATTCTTACATTTTCTTTGTTTCTTATCAACTGGACGAACACAAATACCCATGCCTTACCCGGGACTCGAACCCAGAACCCCTGGCGTTGTAGCGCGCTCTGCTAACCACTTCGCCACGGAGGTCGACAAAAGTGCTGTACGGGGAGAATCGAACCGGGGACCCTTCGTATGGTGAGCAGGTATCGTAATAACTGGACCACACATTCCTAGCACTCGGCCACAGGGTCGGGCCGTTGTCGATTTGCCAAGAGGTCCTGGCACATAGTACAGTCGTTCGGAACCCACTATAAACTGTAGGCCCCGTTCCGATTAGCCTATCTGTACATAAAGTGCACTTTATTAACAATTCAAATCAACCACACATGCATATATACACATTTTTGTGTGAAGTTAGGTAGACGTGGTAGAAATAGTATAAACATACGTTTAAACGTTTTGATATTATATTATAAAAGCTCAAATATTGTTTTCCCCTCCAGTAATTCCCATCAAGCATCGTGTCACAACCCCGGACACCCCTGCGTCCAGTTTGTTTCACGACTGACTTGACTGAAAACCTTGTCCGGTCAACTTAAGTAGCTGTTTTGTAGGGATATGAGAAAACAAATGCAGAAGTTATTAACTTTGAGCATCTCAAGAATTCTCAGAATTCAAGATTAAAGAATACGTACTTAGAAATGCAGAAAGTTATTAAAAACAAATTCTCACGATAACTTATTACATGTGTTTACAAATTATGTATCTCGGTCAATAGGACTTACGAGCGAAAAATATGTGCAACTTCCAGAAAATATAATAATGATTTCAGATTTCCGCGCAACATGCAACACGGTGGCGACAAAGCTATAAAATAGTGAAAATACACACATTTTTGTAAGTACTGTATACTGGTTGTATACATTCTGAAACAAAAACGTCTAAAATTACATCAATTTCATACATTCTCTTTTTCCTTTTCCCCCTACTGAAAGAACTTTTCGTTAAGTGCTTTGGTAAGCGTAATTTACATTGGATACCAAACTCTAGATTGAATTATTCTTCTGATAAATTGTTCAATATCAGCCAAGACATCAGAAAAGCGTCTTTGTCGTATTATAACTTTCTTCATTTTACGTCTCCTCTCTGACAATTTTGATTGATTGCGACGATGGGAACGAAATGATGAGGACAAAAAAAAGACAAAAAAATAATTAAAAATTTGTTTCAAGTCAACCTCTTGCTAAGATCGGACTTACAGTTTAAAGAGGCACTCCACAATGTGCCTCCGCAGGGAATAGAACCTGGAACCCCTTGATTACAAAGCAACAGTGTTACCCACTGCACGATACGCTACACAAAAATAAAACATTCATTCCCAAACAAGGGGTGATGGTTTATGTGAATAAAGTGGCCTTAAAATCAAAAACTAAAACAAGAAAGAAAGAAATCAGAAATAAACTCAAGGGGTTCAACCTTGGATCGTTGATGTGGATATCTACATTCAGTCATTTGACATCTGAAACCTTTAGTCGGTTTCCGTTGCTGAGTAAACGGCGTAACACGCCGTGAAGCCTCAGGTTCCTACGTACCTGGTCAGGCGTGGATGTATCATTGTTTGATCCATCACCATTTCATCGGTTAGTCATTTATCCTCAACGTCGCGATTAACACGAAAGGTAGAAAATGGGCGTAAAATAGAAATACACTGGAACCCTTAGTTTAGTGTTGACATTGTCGATGAATGGCAACTGTAAGCACAAACATTCGTGTATTAGACGACCAAGATTTGAAATTTGTGCTCCTTCTCTAAGAATTCAATTGCCACTTTATGCACAGAAAAGCTATTCCAGACTGAACCTACAGTCTAAAGTGGAATCCGAACCACTGTACCAGGACCCCTTGACGCTATCGTTTCCAAGACCATAGCAAAACGTCCTTTTCCTGTATACAGTCAACGGCAAACATTATAGCAGGCACGATATCCATAGTGGCCGCGGTGGCTCAGTCGGTGGCGGCCCCTGTGGCGGAGTGGTTAGCACATCGCGCTACGACGCCAGGGGTCCCGGGTTCGATTCCCGGCTCGGCCATGGATGTTTGTGTTTGTCTGTCCTGAAAAAGTCTTGAAATTGAAATATGAATGAAATGATATGAGTGAATGAAGTGTGATGGGGGAAGCTTCCGCATAGGGGCTTTCCTTTTAAAAAAAAAAAAAAAAAAAAAAAAGAAGTCGGTAACGCGTCTGACTACCATGCTAAAGGTCCCGGGTTCGATCCCCGGCCGGTTCAAATCCGGGAACTTTTCTAACGATGGAAGCGGCCCCGGCGCCCACCCAGCGTCGAATAACATGGGTACCTGGGGGAAACCCTGGGGGGTAAAGGCGGTCAGGGGCGTGATGCTGATCACATCACCCCCACTCACGACCGGATCAAGAAAGTGTGGGGCGTTACCCCCACACCCCCTATACGCCTTCATGGTGTGGTGCTAAGCACAGGGGAGCACTTTACTTTTTTTACTTTTTTACGATATCCATAGTTTTTTTTTCCATTATTTACTTTCCCAGACAGGGCTTTTTTTTTTAAAGAAGCTGTATGAGAATTTCGATCCTTGAAAATCACATTGAGAAACACAGATTTAATTAACAATGATGAGCAATTCGTCTATTATTACATTTGCCTTCGATTGTACGCACAACGTAGGAATTCTGTACTTTTCTCAAAATACACAAGAAGAGCGAGAGAAACCTGGGAAGTGCTTCTACAGATAACATCTAAAAACAACACCGAGTGGTTTTCCCCCCATCCCTTGTCTGCGAGGGCTAGGGACTTAGTGGGCATGGTTGCCACTGCCTCAGATACACATGCAGGTCGTGTGGGAAGAAAGAGAACTAAGAACGCTCACTCCCGTGTTCTCTCTGCATTGCTTCACGAAACGAATAACAGAAATATTGTCAATTTAAAATGTGTAAACCAACTTTATGTTTTAATGTTGAAAAAATAACGTTATTTAAAAGCAGCGAAGTTAAGCATAAAAGATGAGTGTCTGGCAACCTTAGATATCGATAGCAGAGAAACAAGATCGCCTGCTTGACAGTAAGGTTGACCTGTCTCCTGGTTGCAACGTCATAAGTTGCAAACGCAAGCTGCAGAAAATGCAAGCTATTCGAAAAAAAGTTTAGAAAACACTTTTTTTATATAATCAATCGGTCTACAAACAGAAGGCAATAGCAATTGAATAGAATGGCCATATTTCCACGCAACAACTTTACTTTTTACTCTACATTTTTATGTCTGAGAGCGTACCGGGGGGTGGGGGTGGGGTCTGTAGACTCCCCTAATACATGAGCAATATTCAAAGAATTTAAATGCAGTATTCATTCATTTATTCAGTATAGGTTACATACTTGTGACTTACAAAGTACGAAATTACCTTGCATATAATTTTGTTGTGGATTTGTCACATTTTACATTGTTATAATAATTTTCTTCTGCGATAAACAAGTGCTTAGCTTTCCTTAAGCTGTCATTGAATATAAGTCAACTAAGAGGAAAACCGAAATCCTCAGCATTGTACCAACATGTGACACTGGCGACACCACACAAGATTAGATAAACTTCATAATACAACGATCTCGTACTCTAAACCAAACCAATGCAATGTTCAGGTTATAATACCAATAATATGGCTACCGTTCCCAGTATTTTTTTTTTGTGAAAGTATTGTGGATTGTGTGGAAGGTAACTAATTTGTACCGTGTGGTTAACCACAACGCGGATATGAGAGGGCGTGCAGAATGGAAGAAACGGGATGTTTCCTGCAAGTTATCAAAGGTTCTGTTCAAATAATCGTCTGCAATAAGTGAGAAATAATTTTCCAAAGGGCGGAATCACAGCCTCATTTACTGAAATTGATGTTCTCTGCTTGCTTTCCTACTCAATAACATGCAACTCACTATCACTACAGTTCATGAATGTTAACGAAAATAAGATTTAAATAAGATAAGGCATTTTGCACCCCAAACTCGTGCACCCGAAGGTCCGTACTGAGAAGTTAACTTTAGGTCCAGCAGTGAGTTACTGAACGTAATACTAAAATTACAGGCAAAATAAATTCATTAAATGAAGGGCTCTGGTGTAAACCACGGTAAGTGAAATCTTACCATGTACATCTTACACGTACAATCTTACAAAAATGATCAAAATGTCACAAACAGTTCAATCTGTTCTTTATACTTGATTTTTTGCGATTTTCTTGTCACCTGAAGTGAAACGAAGGAAAGTTTTTAACCGTAACACTCGATTGCTCAATATCCCTGGAAACGATCTCCTCTCAGCGGATGATAGTGCATGAGAACTATTGGGAGTGGAGAGTTCCAGGGGCAAGGTGCAACGGGGGTATTTCCCCAAAAATCTATCTTTCAAAATATCATTAACAGATCTACAGCAATAGCAACGTATTCACAATTAATGTGAAACAAGAAAGGACAATAATTATAAGAATGAAACCTAATTGATTTATATTAATAGAAAAACTAAACACAATGTTTCAAGTATTACGCCGACATCCGTGGAGGAGTTGTTAGCATAGCGTGCTACGACGCCTGAGGTTCCGGCTTCGAATCCCGGCCTGGGCATTGGTATTTGTGAGTGTCCCTTCATCGGTTTCATTGTACATCAGCCATTTCCATCTTCGCGATTAGTCAAAAGTGGCAGAAAAGCGAAGTATAATAAACCAATTCAATCAATCAGTCTTTCAGCTGTTCCATAATAAAACAATTTCAACAATTTTGAAGTTGATTGACATCTTTAACCACTTAGTAAAGAAATCAGTTTGTTACTTGATGCAAATCTGATATTTATAAAAGTAAAAAAAATCCTTTAAATGTATTTAATAATGTTATTTTTAAATATTTAGTGATTTAGTAATTAGTAATGTTGTATTTAAAATACGTATACATATTAGCGCGCACGTACTTGTAGATTAAGATCTTTGTAAACCTCAACCAGTGATTTCACACCATGTACACGAAGCAAAAAGAAGAAGAGTCAGTATTGATTGATTGAGTTGGTGTTTTAAGTTCACTTTATGCGCAGTAAGGCTAATCAGAACTGGACCTACAGTTTAAGGTGGGATCCGAACCCACTATGTGTCTCCACCGGGCATCGAACCCGGGACCCCTTGATTACAAGGCAACGAAGAAGAGTCGGTATGGTGATGTTACACCCATATTCTGCCTTCCATTTCAAAGATAAGGGCCTCCCTGATTGTTTCATGCCCAACGCTGTCGCTTTGTAATGAAGAGGTTCCGATATCGAACTTTCATGCCTGTTTGGGGCAGATTGATCAGAGGCTCGAATCCCACTTTAAACTGTAGGTCCTTCCCGATTAGCCTATCATGCAAAACGTGGACTCAAAACAAAGTTAAACCACAGATAAGCGTGGTTTGACAAAAGTTTTGCTTTGACACGTATAGTAAGTAAACGATGAAACAACATTGAACCCCCCCCCCCCCCACTCATTCGTTTTGCTTTGTAGTTCGCATGTATTGACTTCAATTATATCCTTCTTAAGTGGATGATGGGCAAAGTTTGATAGACAGATATTACCAACGATGGGAAAAAACGAAGTACGTAGTGACTAGCAGCGAATGCAAACGCAATTTTGCGTCTGTAGCTTTTCCTAGCGCGGGATGAGACTTCTTTGGCGCCATTCTTTACTCAGCTGACGCTGCCAGCAAGGGAGGTCAAGAAGCAAGTTGCTCAGCATTAGCTATCGCTTGTGGTGTTCTGAAAGACCACTGTGGAAAATAAAGGAACCCACCAAAGAGTGTTTTCGTTTTACTTTGTACAGTCAACGGCAAAGAAATGGTAGGCAAATTGTCCATTGCTATCTTCATTACTTTTTATTCTACATCCTGTGTTGGTTCGAAGCAGGAATTGCCCTCTTCATATTGACGTCATTATTTAGATTCAGCATCATCACATTATGTAATACACACTGAATGAAAATGGTGGTGGACAATTCGCCTACTGTTTCTTTCGCCGCTAAGAGTACAGCAGAACTGTTAAATACATTTATAAAATGATCAGAAAATATTTTAACTTTAGATCAATTCGTCTTTTCTTTAACAAAATTCAGCCTGAGGCTATCCAACTACCCTTCTTTAGCCAATTTATTTAAAGACGCGAAAAGCATGAAGCTTGTACAAAATTATGTAACGAGATTGCTAATTTGAAGCAAGTATATATGATAAAATATTTTGAGACTCTTTTTAATCAACGCAAAGCAATGTCCATTATCTGCAGCGAAAAGTTTATTCGTCCAACAAACTTATGTAAGTTAATTAGATAACTAACCACTTCTACTCGTTCCTTTGGGCCGGCCTCAGAAGGCAGAGTGGTTAGCACATCGCGCTACGACGCTAGAGGTCCCGGGTTCGAATCTTGGTCTGGGCATCGATGTTTGTGAGTGTCTATTCATCAATTGCATCATATCATGACTCATCCTCATCTTCGCAAATTAGCCAAAAGTGGCACAAAAAGAGAAGTAAAGTAAAGCAATATAATCAATCAATCGTTCCTTTGGGGCAGGTAGGAGATTCAGTTCAGACGTGACAGAGTAATGTGCAACGGTTTCACCCCTAAATAGAACCGAGATGCAGTGCGATAATATTTTCTTTCGCCCTTTTTTTGCTTAGATGTTCGACTATGCATTATGGCAATTGCCAGTGAGTCACTGACAAAATAAAAACATAAATGTGAAGGATAATGGCAGGTTGACGTGTGAATATACAAAATTATTAATTTGGAGTACCTAAATGTAAAATCGTCGCGATTAACAAAACAGGAAGATAAGCCATGTCAAATATACAGTGCGTTCAATTTAAAATTGAACCCACCGGAAAAGCATCATGAGAGTAAGTATTAATTTTATTTTCCATTTCCTTGCCTCTTCGTTCCACACCAAGCTAAGTGACTATGCTGCCGTCGTGTTACCATTACAAACATATAAATGCATTGCGTTAAGTATTCCTAAATTTGATTTGAGTCGGTGTTTTAAGTCCACTTTATGCACAGTATGGCTAATCGGGACTGGACCTACAGTTTAAAGTGGGATCCGAACCACTTGAGCCTCCACCGGGTATCGAACCCGGGACCCCTTGATTACAAGGTAATGACGCTACCACTGCGCCATGGGAGAGGCCCAGGTATTCGTAAATGGGCGGACTGCGGTACAATTTTAAATTGAACGCGCTGTAAATAACCGAGTATAAATAGTTGTTTATTAACTTTGGATTTTCCTTTTGTGTTACTTACGAATTTAGAAACAGTACCTGAATACTTTCTTCCGAAAGAAGCACTGCACAGGCAAACAGACTCCAGATGTATACATATGTAAAAGTGTGTGATTAGAAAATAAATATGAATGATAAGAAACGTGATACTTTCTAAAGACGGTGGAGTTATTGATTTACCGTTACTTGAAAATACAGGAATCTCAGGTATTGGCAACAATGAAATATCGATATATCGAAACGGTACCTTCGTTATTTTCCGGTACTTTCTGCAATTTCGATGTAACCGGTAGTTCGAGATATTGAACCAGGATATCTAAAACTCACTCTGTACTCGTAATATTCTAAGACTGACACTTGCAAGGTATAAGTTTACTCCCCAGCACTTGAAATGAGAATTCTCAGGCTGGAGGAGGGAAAGGAAGGGGAGATTTCTCGCGCTCATAAGCAAAGATGAAGACATGGGACTGGATCGCAATTCTGCCATTGATTGCAATAACTAGGGTGATGTTTTAGCCCCTTTTCGCCCTAGTAATGATCATCACCTCACGTCAGGAAGTCTCCGGGGTGTCACTTTGCGAGGTTTTCTTTCTCCTGATAGGAGAGGAGCTCCTTTTTAGTTTTACCGTGAGCCGGGGCAAAACGAGCTGACATCTAGGCAAAGCATGTCAAGCTGTTGATCACGTGGCCTCGGGTTAGAATCTCCCCCAAACTTTACGTTGGAGAGAAAGGAATGGGAAATGGGCGCGGTAGGAAGAGAACCAACGAAACGCACGCATTCATGTAATAAAAAGATTTTCATCTAAAACGTTGTTAAATGTTTAAAACCTCATACTTGACTGATCGAAATCAAATTATTTCAAGGATTGGGTCGACTTCTCACATGATCACTCATCTGGTTTGCCTCTAATTGTGGTCATCAATTCTTAACATACTCATTTCTTTATTCCATTGATTTTGAAGTGGAGATGAGTGGAGTGTCAGGAAATTTCGTTAGAGGACGCAGTTGCGGGGGCTTTTTGGGAGGAGGCAACTACCTCAACGCCCCCATAATCGCCGCCACTGTGTATAATCCTATTATATTTAATATTATTAATTATAATATGTTAATGTAATTGCCCTTGTTCACCAAGAAGTGATTCCATGGCTGATGGTTACTGTGGCACGATATTAAGGGAGTAGCCTCGGCTGGAATCTACGATGGAGTTACTTTTTATGTAATCCGCTTCGTGAGCTAATTACTTCATTTCCTTGAGTTAACTTGCTGGTGTATATAATGCACCGTAAAGCAGGCAAAATTAAACAAAAATATCCTGAAATGGTTGCATAATCGGGGTATATTTAGTGCTGCTGAAACTATTGATTAATTTGGTTTATTTTTCTTCGCTTTTGAAATTGATGAAGAGACTCGCACAAACACCCATGCCCTGGCCAGGATTCGAACCAGGGACCCCTGCCGTCGTAGCGCGCTGTGCTAACCACTACGCCACGGAGGCCGGCTGCTGAAACCCTCGATATACGGGATCCGTTATCTGTACTCGAAAATATGACCTCTAAATATCGATATACTGAGAACCGACATTTTCGGTATCTTCGGTAACCAACATAAAGTACTCTCTTTACAGGTGACATTCATTTATAACTTGTAAGGTTGAGTAGTAGAGGCACTAACGTTAGGCCCTACGAGAATATTTGTGAGCGTCTGTACTTATTTTCTCTCATCTACCAACTACTTCGAATCATTGTTATCTTTGCGATAGAGACGGCCGAAACACGCCCGCTCTAGTAAAGACGATTTTATTATTATCACTATTAATATTATTATGGGTTCTATATATTCTTATGTTGTGTATGTTCTTATAGTAGTGATTATTCTAAACAAAGATCCTCTTAAAGAAAGCCAAGTATTCACTCAAATATTAATACATTTTGTCAAAATGTTAACAATTCGGCATTAACAATGCTTTAAATTGCAATTGATTTTGTAATGTTTAAAAATGTTATAAAAAATATGTCCCTTTTTTTATTTTAGAAATCTCGCAACCCAACTTACAGCGAAAGGGGGAAACTACGTTCAAAACGTAAATACTCTCATGCAAAACGCTAGTAACAACAGAGAAGTAGGGAGAAATGTTTTCAGCACTCTGAACTCAATATTTCACATGCATATACTACATGAGAAGCAGCAAATTGAACTTTCCTAAAGGATAAATGGAAAATCTCCTGCTACCAGGGTTCTCTGGGTTCTTCTGTAACTCCGCGCTATTAATTCGAGGAGACGATATTCTTCACATATTGACTCGCATGCTAGCCTTTCATGAAAATCCGCGCTTTTAGTAGGCCATTCCCAAGCAGTGACATGAATATATATTGATATTTTTTAACATTAAAATTCAAGAAACTATTTTCTAATGAATCATTTCTTCCTTTGTTGTTTATATTAGTGCAGTTATATAATAATTATAAAAAAGGTAAAGGTAAAGTGTTCCCCTGTGCATAGCACCACGCCATGAAGGCGTATAGGGGGTGTGGGGGTAACGCCCCCCCACACTTTCTTGATCCGGTCGTGATGTGATCAGCATCACGCCCCTGACCGCCTTTACCCCCCAGGGTTTCCCCCAGGTACCCATGTTATTCGACGCTGGGTGGGCGCCGGGGCCGCTTCCATCGTTAGAAAAGTTCCCGGATTTGAACCGGCCGGGGATCGAACCCGGGACCTTTAGCATGGTAGTCAGACGCGTTACCGACTGAGCCACCGCGGCCACATAATAATTATAATAATTGCAAAATTATAATCATTAATTAAAAGGGAACCAATTATTGCACCAGTGTTACACACATATTTTATCATTTTCTAAACCTTAAGGTAATATGTTAATATTGAATCTATGCTTATTCTTGTTCACATCAAATCACCTCCAAATTGGCCGCGATTGAAGTTTATGTGAGGCCCTACACATCGTTTTATATATTCTGATAGATAGTCTGGTCATTGTTAAGAGACTAAACAAAATGAAGTACTACATTTAGAATATAATCGTTATATTTGCACCTTTAATCACTGCCACAGGCACTGTAGGTGCAATGCGTATAAAGTGTGTTAACAACACGCTCCGAAACGCTTGCCGTAATCATTTCAATGGGTGTGATTTCGCGTAAACAATTGTGGGGGAAGTTGTTGGTGAATATCATCCAATGGAAACAGCCGCTGAGGCTCTAATGGTGATCGAACGCCGGACCGCATCATTACATGTGATACCTTTACCACTACGCCATTGGGGACAATTGCCATAGCAGACAACATTCACACCATTTCGCCATCTTTATTTGCAGTTGAAGTTAATTTT
This sequence comes from Lepisma saccharinum, assembly GCF_977018435.1. NCBI lineage: Eukaryota > Metazoa > Arthropoda > Insecta > Zygentoma > Lepismatidae > Lepisma > Lepisma saccharinum. The sequence goes on from NC_139238.1 coordinate 52,089,448, forward strand.
ACAGCGAGCTTGAACGATATTGGGAGTACTGTATTCTCAACCAATTGCCCCCATGCACACTCCACTGTTGCTTGTGAATATAGCCTAAGTGTTCACTCATTTACAACCGAAACCGAAACTCGAGCTCTCAGCGACAGAAATCCAGACGTTTTGGCGCCTGAAACAGACGTTCGTTGGATCCTGCATTTCTACAGTCGTGGCCTTTGTCCCACTGCTTTGGTAGCGATGAAGTATTTTGACAGGTGTCCGTCTTTCGCTGCAGGATACATGCAAGGCTTGACAGAAGAATGTTAATGATATGCATATGATATATAATGGTGATTAATTATTATTTGGAAATTAATACATGATTTATCTTCTGCAGAGTGTAAGAATTTTTTCTTCCGATAAAATTAACAACAACGAAATAATAAAAAAATATATTTAATTAGAAATCAACAAAGTGAATAACAGCGATTGCTATTATTTACCTTTTGATATATTACCAAAGCAATTACAGACTTTTTTTTTAATACTGCCGATACTGTGCGTAAATGCAGTCAGTACCCCTTCAGTAGTAGTAGGGATAATACTTTAGACCTAACAATAGACCCGTTAATTGACATTAATGGTTTTTTAATTCATTTTCGAGGGGTGACGCTATTGTTATTTAATCTAGCGCCACGTGTCGTGGGTGGAGGAGGAGATGAGTCATCGATGACTCATGCACACGTGTGAGTTTGAAATTAATGGTTTTCCATTAGTGCACAAAAGACACTATTATGTATTCCGTTTTTGACCTAAGCTAACACTATTGTTGTATATTATATATGCGTTTCTGCCGGATATGAGTCACAGATGATTTATACAGACGTTGGAGTTTGGAATTAATGGTTTTTCCATTAAGGTACAAAAGACACTATTGTGGAGTTCGTTTTCGGACTATTCTAACACTATTGTTGTATATTATATATGCGTTTCTGCCGGATATGAGTCATGGGTGCTTTATACAGACGTGGGAACTTGGAATTAATGGTTTTTCCATTAATGTACAAACGCCATTTTGGCGTCGGTGGTGAGTCATATTTGGTATAATTAAGGATCCGAATTTACCCGTATTCAATCGGTGCCGACGCGTTCGATCGGAGGTAGAAGATATTATAACACATGTTCGCTTTAAAGGCGAAGAAATTGAACGATGTATCCTATATGAAAACGAAGTATGCGAGCAGAATCCATGTTATTAATATTAACCTGTTACGGAAGAACCTGTTATGTGGTTGCATTCATCGGCACCCCCAAACCGCGCGCGTTCATGGACACGTGAGGGGAAAAAAAGTTCTCTATTGTTACGGCCCCCATCGCTTGGTCTTCTTCCGAAGTTGAATGGAAGTCAAGTGTCGCCAAATTTTTACACACGAGTATTGATTTTCTTTGAGGTTCCAATTTTATTTGGTGGAAGTAATCTACGCGGTATTTCTGCCGCCTTTTGTAACATTGCAAAGACTATTTAACCTAAGGCGTAACGAATTTGGCTGAACTAGGAACATTCTGTTCCAGTATCTACAGGTTAAAGTGGATGCGATCCACTATTTGCTCTTATTTCTGGGTTGCGAACCACGGCCCATTTGATTATTGGGTTATAAACATCAGGATTCATGTAAAATTGACCAGATGTTTTTACTGTTAGAGACAATATTTCGCATTTTTTGTGTATTTTTACTCAGAAAACGCTATTTGAACGATTCAAGCAAGAGTTCGCATGGGAATTTAGACACACAAACTGTGTTTCTTCAACTTTAGCTGAAATTTAGGTTTATTTTTTACTCTAATATCACAATTTCTTCTATTCAGGCAACATTTTTTATTAAATTTTGGACTCAAAAAGACATTTTTCAACTTTTAACTTGTTATTTTAAAAGTTTATTTCCATTTTTTACTCTAATATCACAATTTCTTCTATTCAGGCAACATTTTTTATTAAATTTTGGACTCACAAAGACATTTTTCAACTTTTAACTTGCTATTTTAAAAGTTTATTTCCATTTTTTACTCTAATATCACAATTTGATCTATTCTTGCAGAAGTGTTTATTGCAATTTTGACTTGCAAAGATAATTTTTTCAACTTATTTTATTATTTTTTCTATTTATTGCCTTTTGTATCTTATATTTTTAATTCTTAACTTTGAGTTTTGTTCTTTATTTAAAAAATTTCTCTAATCACTAAGGAAGAAGTACTTTTAAGTAAAACTGTACCCACAAAGTTTATTATTACTATTATTATTAGTATTATTATTATTATTGTTGTTGTTTTTGTTTTGATGTAGTTGTTGAATCTTGTTGTTGTTGTTAGGGTTTATTGACTTCCACTACGCTATTTTTGGTTTGCTTCGTAGGAAAGTTTGTTTATTTTAGAGTTTCCTCGGTATTTTCTTACTGTTAGGGTAGGTAAAGTTTCCTAAATATATGAGTAGGGTTCCATATATTCTTGTTCTTGCATGTTTTTCATATGATGTGATCACAACAACTCTCCAAGTGCTTTTACTGCATGTTTCCATTTTTATTGAGGCTTAGTGATTCCTAGAGCCACTTTATGCATGAGAGAAAGCTTGAAAATTTTGATCTCAGATAGCCGTCAACCTTATGTCAGAGTATTTTCGAGTATATTTTAGACTTATTATGGGGCAGTAGAATATCACGGCTTGCTTATTTTTTAAGTATGTTGCGCAGTTATTGTATTTTTGCTTTTGCTTTCTAGATAAACTGTATGAAATGTTTAATATTTGTACTTTTTTTGCACTTATAAGAGGCCAAACTTTTACTGTAACTAAAATTATTATCTCTCTAAGCACTGAAACCCCTTTACCAAGAGTACTATAACTGAATGTTTATTAATATTGTTTCTTTCATCCCTTAAATATAACTACTTAACAATATAATGACAAATCACAGGACAAGACGATGTTAGCAGATGACTACGTGGCTCTTAAGTCCACCTGCCAAACTTTTCTTACCATGCTATTTACCCTTATAGTCTTTTATTCGGGGTACGTTTCAAGTACTACTTGACTTTTTGAGTGTTTGATTAACACCAGGGGTTATTTGTATCTGTTATGCTGTATTATTTGAGGCTTCTTTTTTATTCTACAATCACTATATGTCCCTGAGAACTAAATTTCCACTGACTGAAGCTTAAAGCTTAGGCTCTACAGCATGTTGAATGGTTAAGCACTGGTCAATATGAATTTTACAGAGGCTAGTAGGAGGCATAGGAACACACGCCAGAGCCTTATTAGCGTGCAAGAAGCATTTTCAGGGAGTACTACGAGGAAACGAAGTTGATTTTTTTGAGGGCTTTACCAGTTACACAGCCAATATTTGCTATTTCAAGTAACTACATGTACCAAAACATTTTACAGCCCAACACTAACTAGACTTCAATTTATATTTCGTAACGCAACTCCCATGCTGCGTTTTGGATCGAACCAAGAACCTCTAGATTTAATTGGGTGATGTAGCTATTCCTCATTCATCTCTCAGATGGTTATCACTCGCTTGGCCTGAATGTGATAAATGCAAGAGGTTACCTTTTAAAGGAATGGCGATAGAAATTAGCTTAGATTAGATATGGGTTTCATACTCTCCATGACTGAACCGATATGGATTGGTTAAGGAAAGGATATTACTTGCCTTACAAATATATGGAGATTGTTCCTAGTTTGTCCTCTCAACTATCACTTGTCTCTTGTCACACACCATCGTCCAATAGTCGTTCCCCACTTTGTTCCTCTCTCACAATCCGTAGTCCTTACTCTCTCTCGTATTCTCGCCAACTGATCACACCTCCTGACAATTCCAACACTCATGCCACATACGACTTCCAAGTCAATCACCCGACCTTTGCCTGATTACTTATTCAGCATTCCTTTCTCTGATACCTGCTATGCTAAGACTTTATACATCCTACCCAATACCTTGGGTACGATACGCTCCTCTACCCCCTAAAGAAAATCCTTTGATTTTCACCTAAAGATGAAAGATTTAAAGTTGTATTCCATATCGATCCTTTCTATGGAGAGATTTTTTTTTATTATAAAATATAGTGTACTAAAAATATTGTAATAACATACCATTACCCAGAATATATGTAAATGGAATAATATAGGTCCTGAAAATATAGATATATCACGAGTCCCGATAGAAACAAAGAGAAGAAAAAAATACATGTCTGCGTAAAGCATATAAAAGGTAAACACTGGCACGTAAGTTTGTTATGCTAACTTGACAATCTGCTCGTGCGCGTATTCATTGAGAGGCTTACGCTACACATCTGAGTTCCAATACTACATGATGACGTAGCGAAGTCCGTGCATAAGCATGCAACACTCTGACACCACGTGAGAAAATTATAAAAGCCTTGTTCCACAAGAATGGATCTTGTCAAAATTTATATCTCAATGACACACTAGCGAAGTAGTGTAATCGATCCTGCAAGCACTGACACTGTACAACACTGTTGTGTATTTGGAAGTTAATATTTACAAAATCAGCAACGTTTCTGATACTCATCCGAGTTACACTTGCACACATATGTCATTATCGATGTAAATTTCACCGTCTCTTATTTTATTGTATCATTTAAATATCGCTGTCGTTTTTATTTATAATATATGTCAACTATCACAATAAATATTTAGTTAGAAAATTTGAAGTTAATCAAAATATATACACTGTATCAATAACTGTCCTTGAATAATAATATATGTACATGAATTTATGTATTTGAAAATAAGAATATAATAGTGTTCGATAGATAAAATCACAGCACTAACATTTGTCCATAAAATAATCCTTGAGTTATCCTGATTCTCATAAAGAGTTCAAGTAAAATACCATAATTTTACTCGTGTTAACATCACTTAATAGTCTCTGCGTATAGCAATGAAGTTTCTTCTTGAACCAAACCATGTATATATATGTATATAGTAGTTCCTTGAGGCCGTGAAAAATGTTTTTCACTTTGATGCATTAACTTTGCAGCTACAAATATTGTCATTGATGAAAAACGCACAGTAGAGAACTGCATATCGTCGAATTGTGAATGTGAAATATTTAGTTGTATGTAAATATTCCTTCAAATCGATGTATGTATTATCAGCGTTGAATATCGGGTCTCACTACTAATTGACTTCAGTAGGAGTTAATTAAAATAGAATGAAGGAGATCCGTGTTAAACGATTTGGTGCTTATCAACTGATTTCGCTGAACTGCGTAATTAAAATTGATGAGAGGTCTAATTGTAATTCATGTTTCCACGTGTCGAAAAATTAAAAGAAAAATCTCAGAAATAAAAATCTTGAGAAATTCTTAAGAAAGTTCGTAGATCAAAATAATTTATCTGCGTCCTTCAGGTGTAAATCGTGTTCATTTCTTATTTCTCCAAGGTTTTAGCTGGTGACCATCTCTAGACGTTGACATCTGTGAAAAAGTTGAACTGAGGACTGTTAACATGGTTTCATAATATTGTTAAAATGTTCATTTCACCGTTAAAATTTGAATTATCTGTGAGGCAATTCAGGTAGGTTTTGGAAAGGAAATTTGCATCATATACCGAACAGGCATTTCCTCCTGATCGTTAGTGTAATGTTGTTCGTGAGAGAACTTAATATGTCGGTATGTGTAGAGGTTTTGTTGAGACAAGGGCGCCTCTAAGTCACCCTTATTTTAAGAAAGTAGTACTTGTAAATATTACAAGTATGAAAAATCTTGTAGTTGAGGGTTGTTACATTTTAGGAAATGGAATTTGAAAAGGAGTACCGATTCAGTCATAACATTTACTCTTACTATAAATTACCCAAATTCTAATTAATGCCATCCTTTACACACCAAATATAATTAGAATCTTGAAAAGAGAAAAATAAATAAATAAATATAACTACTAATAATTACTAAAAGCAATTGAACTTTATATATGAATTGAACGTAATGCTGTAAATACTCTTGAAGATTTTGTGAGTGTATACTGTATACTACTGCAAAATTTAAATTACGTATAATTGATTTCTGAAAATATATGAATGCTTAATTTTACTGAAATCAATATCAATAGCAATTAAATGAAATGAAATACTTTAAATATTACCTAAAAAAATAATGTGCTGATCAATCGTCCTTCTGTTAGTATAATATTGATAAAATATCGTCATTAATAAAGATTAATTGTAAAATTTCCTTTGCACTTGCTAATATTGTCCACATAAATTGAAATACGTAAAATAATATTCTAAAAATTCGAAATCTCGTTGTCCATTATTGACTCTTTCTCCCTTAATGATATTGCAATTAGCCTAAGAATATTCAAGGAAAATAATATACAATTGTGTATACAAAAAAAAATATGGAGAGAAAAAAAAATGAAAGTTGACAATTGGTAGTGTGTAACTATATGTATATGCACCTAACATTAAATGATATAAAAATGAAAAGTTAATTCCAATATAGATTCCAAATGTTGTCTCACAAAGAAATAGCGTTCTGAACAGACATAAAATTCCATGTTCTTTTGTATCCTTGAAGTCGATAGCCTGAGTTGAAAGAATGCTCTGCCGGCAGTTTATTCAGTTCCCCGCTAATGTGGAATGTGAGATATCTGCTGTTTAATTTGCAACGTGTTGGTTACTTCATGCCAAGAGAGAATGTTGCTCCTGCCGATGTAGGTAGATATCGTTGCCGCAAGAAACGAATAGAATGCCTAACTTGCATATTTCTTCAGTTGTTCGGTCTCTCTGAATGTAACTCAAGTTTCCCCATTGCTTAAGGAGGAAGGACATTTCCGTTGCACCCCGGTTGAACTTTATCCTTTTGCTGACAACAGATAATTTACCATGAAGACGTTCGAAGCTGATTTGCGATATCGTTTTCAGAATGTGAAATACATGTGAGGGAAATTTTATGGTAGTGGGATTTTACAATACGGGAAAATATCTTAGGAAGTACTCTAAGCAACTTGATTATAACATTTAATAATTGTAGAGTGATATTTGGAATGAAATATCCCAAATTAGATGGATCAATGTAATGTCTACATGTTTAATAAAAGATACTTTACTTCTTCAAAACTGTCGTAATTCATCTCATGACTGTGTCGTTAAATTGTTAATAAAATCTGACAAGTGGCTGCTGATAACTCACGATCGTAGCTGTAACTTCTCCTATGCTCTTAATTGACTTATTAATCTTCGTATTAGATTTCAAATCTAGCTTTTATGTAAAGTTATGTAAGAAAAATATACAAAATAATTAAATCTCAATGTAAAATGCGTATAATTATAAAGGTAATATTAATATTTATATTATTTCCATGTGATACATTTTATTATAAATATCAAAGAACTCAATATGTTCACTATTCTCTTCGTTATTATTATTATCTATATTAGAATTCTTATTATCGCAATACTTATTTAGTTATTATTGATCTGTAGCTCATTTAATTGAATAATTTACTGGCTGTATGCCTAGTCAGCTCTTATTATAACTGTTCTCTTTATTTAACGTTATTTAAATCTTATAAAACTGATAATTTCATATTTCTGTCATTTATTTAGTTATTAAAATTATAAATGTAATTAACTTAAATTTAACAATTGAAATATTAAAATGTATACTTGTTTAAACCCTATTTTGACTAACCACGCTAAATCATAGAGAATTTTAATTCTCATTTTCCTTACCGAATGTGTTTAACACATTTTATTCATAAAAAATACTAAAGTCTATTATTGACTTACACTATTTATCTTTTGTAGTTCACAAAAGATTATTTCCATCAGTTCTCTGCAGGCCTACAGAAATCTGAGGAAAATTCCTTGCGCGCAATTTATATTCATCACCATTCCCTTTGTTCACTATCCGTGAATACAATAATATTAATTATTATTATTTTTGCGCGTTACTGTACTTGTTGTTCATTATTATGAAACCTCGAAGTCTACGTGTTATAACTAATGATTTTAGTGTGGTAATAACTAGTTTTACACTTCCGTGCAATTATTAAGGGCTAAACAATAATATTTCACATAATTTTAGTGTTTGTTAGTTTAAAAATATATTTGCAAGATGTAAAATTTATTTAGTGCATCAGAGTACTGAAAAGGAAGTTACGTACAGGGTAGAAGGTATGTTCTCACTCATTCACTCCTGACTGTTCCTGTTCTTCAGTCTCATCATCACCATTTACATTCTCATCGCCGCTACCGTGTTCCGAAGCGTAGTACTTCTTCAATCTCTGGACCGAAATTGAGTCGACGACTGTCTGTCCCCGTTTTGTCTCATATTCCACTTTGTAAACATTGGGATTTTCTTTTGCTATAATTTTACAAGGTCCTTTATATACTCCCGAAAAGCATTTAGCGGTGTGTACACGATGACTGCCATCGTATACTAGAACCAATTCTCCTGGCGTAAATTCAATGGACTGATGACGTTTATCGTAGTACTTTTTTGCTTGTCGGTGGCGTTTCTGTAAAGACTCATAAGCTGCTGCTCGTGCTTTTTCGAGAATCTTGAATCTCATCTCGTTGTTTACATTCACACTGGGCGTTAAATGTAGTCCGCTCTCCCAGACTAATCTAGGCGTAAATCCATGAAGAAGAAAAAATGGACTGTTCTTCAAATTCTCCTGGTAATTAACATTGTACGACCACACTGCCGATTGCAAGTATAAAAGCCAGTCTGTGTGTTTTGAGTTCACGAAGTTTTTCATAAGTCCCTGTAAAATAGCATGTGATCGTTCCAATAATCCAATTAAATTGTGATTAGCTGCTGGAGCGAATTTAAGATGGATTCCACATTTCTCCGATAGTTCTTTAAATAAACTTGCTGTGAATGAAGTACCTCTGTCCGTATCTATACGAGAAGGACAACCAAAGCGTAGAATTACATTTTCAAAAAGGAAGTTAGCTGCTGTCTCACTTGAAGTATCTGTTACTGATTGAGCAATTAAAAATCGAGTACCATGATCGATTGCACTTAGTATATATTTATGGCGGAGCAAACCACTTGGTGGATACGGTCCGCTAAAATCTAAAGCGATTCTATCGAATGGTTTCTGTGAGTTGAACGTTAAAAGTTCTCCATATGGCGCTCCTTTTATGCTCTTATTCTGCTGACAAATTACACACTCCTTGACCATTTTCTGAATATGGTTCTTCATAAATGGAAAGTAAATCCTATCCAGTGCATTTTTGTATGTTTTAGTGAAGCCGTAATGCTCTCCTCCAGCTGGTAAACTATGTAATGTCTCAATAACAGTGTTGCGAAGTGACTTCGGTATACATAATAATTTTTTAGTCGTAGCTCCCAGTTTATGTTGTCTATAAAGAAGTCCATTTTCCATAACATAATAGCAAGCTTGCCTCTGCAGGGAGGGGTTGGGTGGGTTGTTGCCCCCCTCGTCTTCTTTTCCTTCCAAAATATTAATGATATTTCCAAAAAAAGAATCCTCTCGTTGGTGTATAGCAACATCAATTGTCTCATCTAACAATAACAATGTACGTGGCTCTGGAAGCTCCTCGTCTTCTCCCTGTGGATCATGTTCTGTTTCTCTGCTGATAGCATCCGCCATATTTTGTGTAGTCTTACAGTGAATTGGCGTAAAATCGAACTCGGCCATCAACGTGTACCATCTAAATAATTTGTTTGAAAGTTGCGTTGAGGAGCGAATGAATGTGATTGCTTGGTTGTCGGTAAATAATTCGAAATGTCTCCCAAGTAAAAAGAATCTGAATGACTTAAATGCGTATATGATTGCCAACAATTCTTGCTCGATGGTTGAAAGTCGAGTTTCATGGTCTTTTAAAACTCTACTGCAATAGGAAATAGGCTGAAAATCACCGTTCGCATTCGGTTGTAAAATCACTGCGCCAATAGCCTTACTGCTTGCATCCGTGTATACCCTTACTTCTTTGGATGGATCATATGCCATTAATACAGGAGCTGTAAGTAAAGCCTCTTTCAACTTCTCAAACGCAGTTTGCTGTTCTTCCCCCCAGAGAAATTTCTTCTTTTTTCCTATCAATTTTTGCAAAGGAAGTGCCATCTCGGAATATGATTTTAAAAACTTCCTGACATAAGATGTTAATCCGAGAAATGTGCGAACTTGTTTCACAGTTGTCGGTGTCTTATATTTCTTGATAGAATCAATGATTTTGTCATTGATCCGATAGCCAAATTTTGAAATTTTATGTCCTAAAGCAATAATCTCAGTGTATCCGAAGTGACATTTTTCTATTGCAAGCTTCAATCCCGCGGCCTGTAAACATTGTAACATTTTCTCCAGAGTTACGAGCATTTCTTCAAAGGTATTTCCGAAGCAAAATAAATCGTCCACATAATGCGCAAAGTGATTGGGATCTAAATTTGAGCAAGCAAGGTGAATGCAACGAGTCATCGCACTTGATGAACTGACGTGGCCCTGTGGCACGACGTTCATTTGATACTGTGACATTCCTGGTATTGTAAATGCTGTATATTTCTTACTGTCCTCGGTGAGAGGAATATTAAAGAATCCGCTCTTCAAGTCCGCCGTACAGTAGTATTTCTTGCCCCCCATATTGTATAATATTTCATTGATGTTATTCACACCCAGAGCGTCAAATACAGACGAGACATTCAATCTGCGATAATCCTGGCATAATCTATAACCCCCCTTTGCCTTCTTTACAAGGATAACTGGAGAGTTAAAGGGTGATTTTTTAGGAGAAATAACACCTTGCTTTAATAAAGTCTCAATCTGATCTTTAATTTCATCACGAAGGTGAACTGGAATCGGGTAGGATTTTAAGTGAAATTCTGTGTCATCTTTTAGTTGAATTCTATGTTTATAATTCGTGGCTCTACCTATATCATCCTTTGACCACGCAAAAACATGTGGATATTTCATTAAAACAGCCAAAAGTTGCTCCTTTTGCTGGGGTTCTAAATTCGGATTCACATCAAACCGACTAGGGTCCGCCCGTGCGTCACTGACGTTCCCTGACTCTTCCGTCGCGAAAACCTGTGCCTGTTCACCAATTTCATCCTTATTCTCATCATTCTTGTTACTCATGATTGGCCTATCCCATGTTTCAGCTTTCCCGATAATAGTGCCTTTCTTAATTGTAACATTATAATTTAAAGGATTTGTGATCCAAATGAGATTCGAATCCGGATTAATAATTGCTCTGGCAACCATCAATCCCGTTTTCTCTTGAAACTGTAGGTCCGGTTCCAAGAGTGTTCTATCCTTGTCATATGAATTAGCCAATTTCAATGGAATGCACAAATGCGTCCTGGGTTTCACTTTTATCTTTTTAGCAGCTACAAATTCTGGTTGCAAAACATGCTGTAATAAATGGGAAACTTTGATTGACACGTCAAAAGCTTTCTTATTCTCATTTTTAATTTGGTTTCTAGGAGGTGTACCGAATCTATGCAATGTAAGCTTATTTTCCTCAAAATCTAACTTAGCCTTTTGTCCCTTCAAGAAATCATTTCCTAATATAGTAATTTGATTAAAATCCTTAACAATTCTAAATGGATGAACAAATGTTTGGTTATGTATAGAAAATGGTAGTAACACAATTTCCTTAACCGTCAGTTGACTATTAGTGACCCCTCTAATCGCAGTATTTATATTAAATCGGTTGGCATTGACTGGTATGTTCTTATCTCCAGTTACCGAAATTTGACTTCCACTATCCAGGATGAACTGTCGAATTTCCCCATCTACTTTCACATTGATGTAAATCAGATCTTCAGAAGGAAAAGTAGAGACCGTTAGAGTTTTCCCCGTAGGTCCTACACCTAGGTCCCCGTCATATGCAGGTCTTACTCGTTTGAAATTGCTTCTGTTCTGACGAAAATGAGAATGATTTGTATTTACAACCTGATTAGTATGGTTATTTGGATCATCGCGCCCCTGTTGTTGCTCCAAAAATGTTCGCGGCGATGAAGATGAAAAATGCGAACGCTGAAATCGAGGGTTACCGCCATTACGCCATCGCCCCCTATGCGAGCTTTGCGACTGTGTGTCGAGATTATTATTGTGGTTGTTATGCCAAGTATTTCTATTCTGAGCTCTATGATTACTATTATGATAATAGGTTCTCCTATTGTTTCTATCTCTATGTTCATTTTCTCTAACTGTATATGAGAATGATGACTCAGTGAATGAATGTTTTTTCCGATGTTCTGCAAGTGCATTTACTTTAGCCTCAAGATTCTGAAATTGCAAAACTAAATCTGACTCATGAGACTGGAGTCCCGCGTTCGACTGTAATTGATCAAGGTCTTGTTGTAGTGCATTTAATCTTTCCTCGATCTCCCGATTAGCCTGAGAATAACTTATGTCAACATGACCATTGACCGTGCGCTGCAACGTGATAGCTTGCTGAGTCGGCATGTATGCTCGACTCGATTCAGAACATGACAGAGCTTTCATTGTCTCACATTCAGTTTCTAGAACTTTACGTTTTTGCACGAGATATTTGAATTGTTCAACATGTTTCAGGTCTCGTAACATTTCATGCACTGAATCATATTCCCTGTTATAAACTTCTTTCATAAAGTTAGGTTGTAAACCCCCGCTTATTTGCTTAATTTGTTCACTAATGTCCATGGCAGGATCTAATTTTAATAACAATAACTGTTTTTCTCTCACATATTTTGAAACAGGTTCATTTTCCTGATGGAAGCGTAATCTGATTTGTTCTTCTAATTGAAAAGTATCCCCCGGTTCCGTAAATTCTTCCACAATTTTAGTTTTTAAAGTTACAAAATCTATAGCCTGTGCTTCCTGCGTTCGACTCCAAGTATTGAACCATTCCAATGCTGAATCAGCCAAAAATGCCGGTAGCAATTGCCTTTTCTTTAAGTCATTCCACTCATTAAGAATAGCTAAACTTTCAAATTTGTCAATGAATTTTAATACATCCTCGTGAATGTTACCTTGAAACTGGATAGTTTCGAGAATGTTGGGGTGGATAAATCTAGATTGCGCCATGATTCTATGATTAGCCTATGCGCAGGAAAAATGCTTGATTAGCTTAAAATTAGCACTAAGTTGCTTGTTTTCTTTTCTCATCCCCCCGTGGCTTTGACAGGACATTATTAGCAATTATTTACTCTCCCGGAAATTTGATAAGTTAGGTTCAACAATCGCGTAACAGAGTGACGACAGTACCGAACACATCTTTAAAATATTTAACCAACCTTTATGCAACATCCTAATGTTCACTCATCTTTTCACAAGCCAATCGCCGAATAACCTAGTTAAAACTCTACTCTTATTTATTTGCGCCTTACCGCGTAGCATATTGCTAGGCCTACCTTTGGCTTTCTTTGGTAACAATTGATAATTAACACAACGTGAAGCGCTAACAATTGAAAATTCCGGCGCCATATCGCACGTACGTAATTTGAAAAGCTAGAAGGCTCTATTATTTTCATCATATTTCGGGATGAAATAGATGAAAATCGCAGTATATCACGTACTGCAGTGTTTTCTCATCACATTTGCAAAAAATGGATGAGAAGCCCTAAGCAGACTCCACCACGTAACGCAACTCCCATGCTGCGTTTGGGATCGAACCAAGAACCTCTAGATTTAATTGGGTGATGTAGCTATTCCTCATTCATCTCTCAGATGGTTATCACTCGCTTGGCCTGAATGTGATAAATGCAAGAGGTTACCTTTTAAAGGAATGGCGATAGAAATTAGCTTAGATTAGATATGGGTTTCATACTCTCCATGACTGAACCGATATGGATTGGTTAAGGAAAGGATATTACTTGCCTTACAAATATATGGAGATTGTTCCTAGTTTGTCCTCTCAACTATCACTTGTCTCTTGTCACACACCATCGTCCAATAGTCGTTCCCCACTTTGTTCCTCTCTCACAATCCGTAGTCCTTACTCTCTCTCGTATTCTCGCCAACTGATCACACCTCCTGACAATTCCAACACTCATGCCACATACGACTTCCAAGTCAATCACCCGACCTTTGCCTGATTACTTATTCAGCATTCCTTTCTCTGATACCTGCTATGCTAAGACTTTATACATCCTACCCAATACCTTGGGTACGATACGATTTTATTAGGTGCTAAATGTAGCAAGAACACTGATTGTACATACTTTTGAGAATCCAACTATTTCAGGATTTTTTCTATGTACGCATATTTTTATTGATTACTAACTTTAACAGACCAATCAGGAAGACGCCAAAATTCACTAAACTTAGTACTATAGTGTATGTGATTGCATGAAAAGTAGAAATTATAACAACCACAAGATTTCGCTTTTTTTGCTTTTGGGACTAATCGTGACGCTGAGGATGAATGGATGGCCAAAAATCTTAAGGACTGGATGTATTTTACCATTACAGACGCCTATGTAGAAACACTAGAGTACTGTTAGCTTTCAAAATTGAGGTTATACTGTACTGTTTTTTAAATATTTCGTATTTGGCACGCTTAACAAGTTACATTTATATCCATTTCAGGACAAATATTGCTAAAACTCTCAAATTAATGTGTACAACTTTATATTTCTGCTATCAAAGGAATTAACAATCCTATTTTACAAACAAAGGGTATTGTTTACACTTTATTTACTTCAATCTGAGACTAATATTTTACAGTAATTGAATCATTCAGCCCTAGTCAATATTTTACTGCATCAGAAAGTTTGTTATTAATCTAATAAGTATCCTATTTTGTGCTATTCTAACGCAAACGTTGTTTAATTCACTGGTTATAATGCAAACTTTTGCACAAATTCGATATATTCACTACCTTCAAACCAAACAATTGTACTTATTTAGCGCATTTCATTTATATTTCTTGTAATTAACTTATGTTTCTTATAATTAACAAACTAAACTAATTACTTTGGCATGTTAAAAACCTTATTTTTTACTATTTCCTATTCTATCAGGTTCTATATTGCTGTTTTTATCAATTATGTAAGACCACACTCTGGTAAATGCACATATATTCTCTTTTATCCACACGCACGTCACACACACACACACACACACACACATTTACACACTTATACGAACATACATCTGACGTTTTTCAATATTTTGCTATGAAGTTTGCATCCACGCTATTCAAACAAGGGCAGGCAATGTAGTATTTATGAGTATTAGTAATCCCAAAGTGGTGTTTTTGGTGTCCAAGTTCAGATGAGAGGCTGCTATGTGCCTTTTGCAGGGGATTGCATGTGAAGTGTATGCATATTGAGCATTATTGACTGTGTAGGCTTCCAAGTTTTGCTGTTATTTTCCTATAATTCTGTGAGACTGTAGAGAGTTCTCCCTTTTCAGCCAGTTTTCTTTCATTGATTGGATACTTTTTGGGAACTTAGCAGTTTTTTATGTTATGAAGCAGATTGTTGTAGAATATTTTGCATGGTCTTTTGTGATATTGAGTGCCTGCTGTAACGGAAGTAAGTATCTTTCCTTCTTGTGTTGATGTTCTCGTGTAGGTTTCCTATTTTCGGTCAAGTTGCAGTAGGGAACTTAGCAGTTTTTATGTTATGAAGCAGATTGTTGTAGAATATTTTGCATGGTCTTTTGTGATATTGAGTGGGTGCTGTAATGGTAGTAAGTATCTTTCCTTTTTGTGTTGATGTTCTTGTGTAGGTTTCCTATTTTCTGTCAAGTTGCAGTACTTAGAATAATCGCTACTGTCTTATTGATCTACGAAGCTCCTTTGAATAATCATTTGCATGTGACCCTATACTCCACGTTGTACTTTGTTCTGGGAGCTATCTTTTGAAGCCTTGGCATTCTGCTAGTACAGTATTATTATCGTAGAGGTAAATTAGTTCGTGAAAATATGTATTTTTCTGATTAACTATAGTCGCTTAGTTGTTCTAGCAGGTATAAGTAGTTACTGCTGATGTTGTTAATTTTCTATTCGCAGGGGCTATGTATGATGTAGCGTATTTGTGTTGGCTGTCCCTTTTATTCCTATGTTGTTGAGTTTCTCCATAAGCATGTCCTGTTTTACTCTATTCTATGCCTTGTTGCTGGTTCATATCTGAGGTAGCTTGTTTGACTATCTATTATTTTTGCTATGGCTGTGGCTATTGATGTCCCTTTCTGAATTCCATGTTGGTTTCTGTTTATCCTTGTTGCTGCTTGTTATCTGAGTTAGGTTGTTTGACTTCAGGACTATCCTTTTTTAACTTTATTGTTGATTGCTGTTTTGTTTATTTCCTTATTTGTTTTTATTTGTCTACTGAATCTATTTGTTTTGTGTCTTGTAATATTATTTACTATAGTAACAAAATTATTTTTAAAAATTGATATTTATCACCATACTTGTATATTTCTTGTTCAGTATTTGTCAAAGTTTAATTTATTTTGTCCGCTATCTTTAGCAAATAACACTATTTTGAAATTTAATATATAAATTCCTGAAAATTTACTGTAATTTTATATCAACTAACATATTTATTTTAACAAAAATAACAAAATTGTACAAAAGTTCAAATAGCAGAAGAATTGTACTCTTAAATTATTAACTTTGAAAGAATAGTATTTTTAAAACATTAACTTTGAAAAATTGTACTTTTAAAACATTAACTTTGTAAAAATTGTATTTTTAAAACATTAACTTTGTAAAAATTGTACTTTTAAAACATTAACTTTGTAAAAATTGTACTTTTAAAACATTAACTTTGTAAAAATTGTACTTTTAAAACATTCACTTTGAAAAAAATGTACTTTACACCAGAAATAATCAAATATGTAGGAAAGAAGGAGAAGTTCTGTTGCTCAGAATAATAAATGTGGGATGGAAGGAAAATAATTTTGTTACTATAGTAAATAATATTACAAGACACAAAACAAATAGATTCAGTAGACAAATAAAAACAAATAAGGAAATAAACAAAACAGCAATCAACAATAAAGTTAAAAAAGGATAGTCCTGAAGTCAAACAACCTAACTCAGATAACAAGCAGCAACAAGGATAAACAGAAACCAACATGGAATTCAGAAAGGGACATCAATAGCCAAAGCCATAGCAAAAATAATAGATAGTCAAACAAGCTACCTCAGATATGAACCAGCAACATACCTCAGATATCTAGCAGCAACAAGGCATAGAATAGAGTAAAACAGGACATGCTTATGGAGAAACTCAACAACATAGGAATAAAAGGGACAGCCAACACAAATACGCTACATCATACATAGCCCCTGCGAATAGAAAATTAACAACATCAGCAGTAACTACTTATACCTGCTAGAACAACTAAGCGACTATAGTTAATCAGAAAAATACATATTTTCACGAACTAATTTACCTCTACGATAATAATACTGTACTAGCAGAATGCCAAGGCTTCAAAAGATAGCTCCCAGAACAAAGTACAACGTGGAGTATAGGGTCACATGCAAATGATTATTCAAAGGAGCTTCGTAGATCAATAAGACAGTAGCGATTATTCTAAGTACTGCAACTTGACAGAAAATAGGAAACCTACACAAGAACATCAACACAAAAAGGAAAGATACTTACTACCATTACAGCACCCACTCAATATCACAAAAGACCATGCAAAATATTCTACAACAATCTGCTTCATAACATAAAAACTGCTAAGTTCCCTACTGCAACTTGACCGAAAATAGGAAACCTACACGAGAACATCAACACAAGAAGGAAAGATACTTACTTCCGTTACAGCAGGCACTCAATATCACAAAAGACCATGCAAAATATTCTACAACAATCTGCTTCATAACATAAAAAACTGCTAAGTTCCCAAAAAGTATCCAATCAATGAAAGAAAACTGGCTGAAAAGGGAGAACTCTCTACAGTCTCACAGAATTATAGGAAAATAACAGCAAAACTTGGAAGCCTACACAGTCAATAATGCTCAATATGCATACACTTCACATGCAATCCCCTGCAAAAGGCACATAGCAGCCTCTCATCTGAACTTGGACACCAAAAACACCACTTTGGGATTACTAATACTCATAAATACTACATTGCCTGCCCTTGTTTGAATAGCGTGGATGCAAACTTCATAGCAAAATATTGAAAAACGTCAGATGTATGTTCGTATAAGTGTGTAAATGTGTGTGTGTGTGTGTGTGTGTGACGTGCGTGTGTATAAAAGAGAATATATGTGCATTTACCAGAGTGTGGTCTTACATAATTGATAAAAACAGCAATATAGAACCTGATAGAATAGGAAATAGTAAAAAATAAGGTTTTTAACATGCCAAAGTAATTAGTTTAGTTTGTTAATTATAAGAAACATAAGTTAATTACAAGAAATATAAATGAAATGCGCTAAATAAGTACAATTGTTTGGTTTGAAGGTAGTGAATATATCGAATTTGTGCAAAAGTTTGCATTATAACCAGTGAATTAAACAACGTTTGCGTTAGAATAGCACAAAATAGGATACTTATTAGATTAATAACAAACTTTCTGATGCAGTAAAATATTGACTAGGGCTGAATGATTCAATTACTGTAAAATATTAGTCTCAGATTGAAGTAAATAAAGTGTAAACAATACCCTTTGTTTGTAAAATAGGATTGTTAATTCCTTTGATAGCAGAAATATAAAGTTGTACACATTAATTTGAGAGTTTTAGCAATATTTGTCCTGAAATGGATATAAATGTAACTTGTTAAGCGTGCCAAATACGAAATATTTAAAAAACAGTACAGTATAACCTCAATTTTGAAAGCTAACAGTACTCTAGTGTTTCTACATAGGCGTCTGTAATGGTAAAATACATCCAGTCCTTAAGATTTTTGGCCATCCATTCATCCTCAGCGTCACGATTAGTCCCAAAAGCAAAAAAAGCGAAATCTTGTGGTTGTTATAATTTCTACTTTTCATGCAATCACATACACTATAGTACTAAGTTTAGTGAATTTTGGCGTCTTCCTGATTGGTCTGTTAAAGTTAGTAATCAATAAAAATATGCGTACATAGAAAAAATCCTGAAATAGTTGGATTCTCAAAAGTATGTACAATCAGTGTTCTTGCTACATTTAGCACCTAATAAAATATAAATTGAAGTCTAGTTAGTGTTGGGCTGTAAAATGTTTTGGTACATGTAGTTACTTGAAATAGCAAATATTGGCTGTGTAACTGGTAAAGCACTCAAAAAAATCAACTTCGTTTCCTCGTAGTACTCCCTGAAAATGCTTCTTGCACGCTAATAAGGCTCTGGCGTGTGTTCCTATGCCTCCTACTAGCCTCTGTAAAATTCATATTGACCAGTGCTTAACCATTCAACATGCTGTAGAGCCTAAGCTTTAAGCTTCAGTCAGTGGAAATTTAGTTCTCAGGAACATATAGTGATTGTAGAATAAAAAAAGAAGCCTCAAATAATACAGCATAACAGATACAAATAACCCCTGGTGTTAATCAAACACTCAAAAAGTCAAGTAGTACTTGAAACGTACCCCGAATAAAAGACTATAAGGGTAAATAGCATGGTAAGAAAAGTTTGGCAGGTGGACTTAAGAGCCACGTAGTCATCTGCTAACATCGTCTTGTCCTGTGATTTGTCATTATATTGTTAAGTAGTTATATTTAAGGGATGAAAGAAACAATATTAATAAACATTCAGTTATAGTACTTTGGTAAAGGGGTTTCAGTGCTTAGAGAGATAATAATTTTAGTTACAGTAAAAGTTTGGCCTCTTATAAGTGCAAAAAAAGTACAAATATTAAACATTTCATACAGTTTATCTAGAAAGCAAAAGCAAAAATACAATAACTGCGCAACATACTTAAAAAATAAGCAAGCCGTGATATTCTACTGCCCCATAATAAGTCTAAAATATACTCGAAAATACTCTGACATAAGGTTGACGGCTATCTGAGATCGAAATTTTCAAGCTTTCTCTCATGCATAAAGTGGCTCTAGGAATCACTAAGCCTCAATAAAAATGGAAACATGCAGTAAAAGCACTTGGAGAGTTGTTGTGATCACATCATATGAAAAACATGCAAGAACAAGAATATATGGAACCCTACTCATATATTTAGGAAACTTTACCTACCCTAACAGTAAGAAAATACCGAGGAAACTCTAAAATAAACAAACTTTCCTACGAAGCAAACCAAAAATAGCGTAGTGGAAGTCAATAAACCCTAACAACAACAACAAGATTCAACAACTACATCAAAACAAAAACAACAACAATAATAATAATAATACTAATAATAATAGTAATAATAAACTTTGTGGGTACAGTTTTACTTAAAAGTACTTCTTCCTTAGTGATTAGAGAAATTTTTTAAATAAAGAACAAAACTCAAAGTTAAGAATTAAAAATATAAGATACAAAAGGCAATAAATAGAAAAAATAATAAAAGAAGTTGAAAAAATTATCTTTGCAAGTCAAAATTGCAATAAACACTTCTGCAAGAATAGATCAAATTGTGATATTAGAGTAAAAAATGGAAATAAACTTTTAAAATAGCAAGTTAAAAGTTGAAAAATGTCTTTGTGAGTCCAAAATTTAATAAAAAATGTTGCCTGAATAGAAGAAATTGTGATATTAGAGTAAAAAATAAACCTAAATTTCAGCTAAAGTTGAAGAAACACAGTTTGTGTGTCTAAATTCCCATGCGAACTCTTGCTTGAATCGTTCAAATAGCGTTTTCTGAGTAAAAATACACAAAAAATGCGAAATATTGTCTCTAACAGTAAAAACATCTGGTCAATTTTACATGAATCCTGATGTTTATAACCCAATAATCAAATGGGCCGTGGTTCGCAACCCAGAAATAAGAGCAAATAGTGGATCGCATCCACTTTAACCTGTAGATACTGGAACAGAATGTTCCTAGTTCAGCCAAATTCGTTACGCCTTAGGTTAAATAGTCTTTGCAATGTTACAAAAGGCGGCAGAAATACCGCGTAGATTACTTCCACCAAATAAAATTGGAACCTCAAAGAAAATCAATACTCGTGTGTAAAAATTTGGCGACACTTGACTTCCATTCAACTTCGGAAGAAGACCAAGCGATGGGGGCCGTAACAATAGAGAACTTTTTTTCCCCTCACGTGTCCATGAACGCGCGCGGTTTGGGGGTGCCGATGAATGCAACCACATAACAGGTTCTTCCGTAACAGGTTAATATTAATAACATGGATTCTGCTCGCATACTTCGTTTTCATATAGGATACATCGTTCAATTTCTTCGCCTTTAAAGCGAACATGTGTTATAATATCTTCTACCTCCGATCGAACGCGTCGGCACCGATTGAATACGGGTAAATTCGGATCCTTAATTATACCAAATATGACTCACCACCGACGCCAAAATGGCGTTTGTACATTAATGGAAAAACCATTAATTCCAAGTTCCCACGTCTGTATAAAGCACCCATGACTCATATCCGGCAGAAACGCATATATAATATACAACAATAGTGTTAGAATAGTCCGAAAACGAACTCCACAATAGTGTCTTTTGTACCTTAATGGAAAAACCATTAATTCCAAACTCCAACGTCTGTATAAATCATCTGTGACTCATATCCGGCAGAAACGCATATATAATATACAACAATAGTGTTAGCTTAGGTCAAAAACGGAATACATAATAGTGTCTTTTGTGCACTAATGGAAAACCATTAATTTCAAACTCACACGTGTGCATGAGTCATCGATGACTCATCTCCTCCTCCACCCACGACACGTGGCGCTAGATTAAATAACAATAGCGTCACCCCTCGAAAATGAATTAAAAAACCATTAATGTCAATTAACGGGTCTATTGTTAGGTCTAAAGTATTATCCCTACTACTCCCTTCCCCAAAAATGATATGTTTACTGTCTCATTATATATATATCTCTGCCTCTAATTAGTTCTTTATTTGCCACGTAATACAGATGAAACTGACATAGGAATTCGAACCCAGAATTTATTGTGCTAAGATAATGAGTCAACCGACATTTAACAATCGTTACTTCCTTTATCTTTTCCAGGCAGTCATAGCCGAGATATATAAAACGTTTCGATTATAATCCTGTTGGTTAAAGTTGGATAATTTTTTCGTAAGTAACGAAAACGCTTTGCTCGTTTCCGAATAGCACCTTTCAGTAAAAAAAAAAATTATAGATTGATCGAGTTCGTGTTTTAAGTCCACTTTACATATAGTATGGACCGGAGTAGACCTACAGTTTAAAATGGATACCTCACCATGTTATGCCTCAACTGGTTATCGAACACAGGACCCTTTGATTACAAGGCGGCGACGTTACCACTACGCCAACAAGGAGTCCCAGTAACCAATATATATATATATATATATATATATAAAACACAGTAATAGGATGAGAAAGAGTGCCACAAGGGCGGATAAACCCTAATAATGGAGAGAGAGTGTGTATATATAGCCTATATAAGTACACAGAAGTGTAACAGTGTACAATTTACTTTCTTTTGGTCTATAAAACAACCGATATTAACACACCTTCAAAAAACAGCTTGTACATATGAATCAAATTATAATTGATATGTTAGGGCATAGTAGTGCGCACGGGGGTTGCCAGTGGTGCATGAACCCCTCCAAATGCGTCCTCAAAAAAATTAGGAATGTAGAAACAACCATTACAATAATGAAAAATAATGTATCCCCTGCTGTCTTGAAATTTTAATTTTAATGGTCGGACCTTTCTAAAGTTTAAGCTAGAAAAGTGAAACGACTTGCAGCCGAAGATATCCTCTTCCCTATATTTAAGCTGCTCTTCCCTATCCTCTTCTCTACTCTGCTTCGTAAATAAGGAAAGTGTCGTGAGGCTAATGCTCTTTTCATTTTCGTCAGTTAATTTTTGAACACCCTGTGCACTTTTACTTTTCCATCCTTGATATATTTTTTTTCTGACACTGCGCAGCATATCGTGCAAGAGAATATCTTCTAAATGCAACTCAAATTTCGCAAATTCTTCTTCGCTCATTCTCGCGCAAGATTTATAGTACCACTTTTTACAAAACTACATTCTATTGCCCCAGCATTCAAGTGTTTTATTCCAGCCTATTTCGGTTGCTTCGTCCTGAGACGGAGAGATCGACGTTCGAACCATTACCACTGACCTACTTGTCGCTAGCTCGCTAATCCCGTACAGCTGCAACGAAAAAGCCTGCTCACCCGATCAAACAGTACAGTTCTTTGTCACTTTCTTACGTAGGGCACAAATATTTTAGACACAAATAATCCTATCTCAACTAATTATTAATACGATTTCTTAAGTTGAATGTATTATCTCAACAAATAACCAGAAGGATATCCTGGGTACAAGGCACCAAGTAAGGTTATACAAAACAGAATCCAAGTTGAAGTTTTATTGTGGACTGACGTCAAAAGCAAAAAATTAAATAAAACCGACCGTGGATTTTTATATTTAAATTTATATGTATAAATATACATACAGGGTGGCTCAATAAGTCACTTAACACCCCCAATACAAGGCCACTGCGGCATGGAACGTGAAAATGGCGATGACCAATCGTTGACTGGCCAAGGGGGAACCACATTGATGTCACCCGCATGGTCGGCAGCCATCCTGATGTCCGCCATCTTGAATTCAACTTCAGAAATTTAAATGGGAAGGAGGTCGTGCGGCATATCAAAATGGGCTAGAATTTTACCAGTAGTTTTGATTTATTTCCCTTTAGTGCGTGTGCGGTATTTGTGTGGTATGGTGACATGCATTTTGCAAATGACAGTCTTTTGTTTTCAAAAAAGAGAAATTTACAGAATAATTTTTAATCAGATGTCTATATCTTAAAGATTACAAGTGTTATTAATACAGATCATGCAATTAGTGGAAGTGAAGTATCATGATAAGAAAACTGTTAATAATAATAATGATAATAAGGTCGATACTGCCCAAAACAAGGAATAGTCAACGAGCCCAAATGTTATCAATCCCGCTCTGCCTGGACGACAAACGGGGCTTTGGCTTCTATGTAGACTCACAGTCAGTCTGTTTGTTCCGCACTGCCCGTGCTTATTTGTTATTGCCCGCGCATCAATTTCATCCTAATCTTCGCGATTGGCCAAAAGGGACAGAAGGGAGAAATAAAACAAATCAAATCAATCAGAAGAAAAGAGCAGCAAATGGCTGTGCCTTTCCCAAATTGAGGATTCATATGGCATGTCTCGCATATAATATGAAGGTTAGGATGAATAATGAAACAGTTTGTTGGAACACACACAATTTCATGTCCAGGTTCTATCCAGAATGCGAAACTAGGACACCAAGTTTTTTTGCACGTTACGCTAACCATTCAGTCACACAGCCGAGTGATTCCCGACACGTAAACGATACAACTGGGAAGATAAAAAGAGACTGTTGCATTGGCGCCTTCAAGTCTGGGCAGAGCATTCAACCATATCAGTATCAATCACTCAACTTGATTTTGTGGTTTCAGGGTGAATAATAAGCAAGTCCATACTTCCGGTCATTCTGTCTGTTTCTGTCGTCCAACTTAGAGATATGCGTGTGTAACATAGTGTCAATGCGCAGGGACATGTGAAGAATGCTAACGTTGGGATAACCGTTAAAATAATAGAAATGATAATTGCATTATGGTGGATTAAGGGTGTTGTTTGTTAACTGACGGTCGCAATTACAAGTATGGATATGTTTGTAGTTAAGTAAAACTCTTGGTAAAATGTTTTATATCTTCATACCAATGGCTAATAATGTATTTAAACGCGTCGTTTCTCAACGTATGGAGCGCGACCCACTCCTGAGTCCCGAGAAGGCGTTTGGTTTGTCGCGAAGTCGGGCTCGAAAATTTATTTTTTGTGTCTCAAACACTTATTACATTTTAATTACTAAGATACATTGTTTAACAATTTAAATTCAACTCTTGTTGTACGATGTCTAAGCTCTTCATGTCTATTATTTGCGCTCTACCATCGCTTTTGCCGGCATCTCTCAATTTCATCATGCGTGTTTAGTTAGACTAGAGTAAATTAGTCTTAAATCACATATTTACTTTTCTTGAAGGAAGTATACGTAATTTCATTACGGAAATCTAAAAGAGGGCTTCTTAAAGTACTCGATGTTAGCAAAAAATCGATTATAAGCTGGGTACACACCCAGTAATTCTGCTGGCGTGCATGCTTGTGTGTCCCGTGAAGTGTAATATCCTTCAAGGTGGGTCCCGAATTGAAAAAGGTTGAGAACCATTTATTTAAAGGAAATATACCTAGATATTAGTATTTTCAGTTTCAGACATCACAGAGTGCGAAGGGGCGGCTTTTGAAGGACTGCTGAACTCGCCGCATTATTCCTGCAAGGGAAAGGGTGGGAATATCGAATTGTATCAATGTACATAAGAAGCACGGACTTGAAGTTTCCTATGGGATATATTAAAAATTACGTGCAACCCCCTCTCCTCTACCGCCAATAAATCTTTGGCACGCTGCTACCACGGGTCTGTACTCTAACTTTGCGCTTTTAGTCAGAGGAGACGCGTTTCTTCACACACTCACTCACCTAATAATTCATGAAAATCCACGTTCTTAGAATGTCATTCCCAATCAGTGACATTACGAATAGAAATGAGGAAATATAGCTCGCGTACTTTGAAACAGCGTTCATTGAAAATAACCCATAAAGTTTTCACGTTGAACGGTGCTGAAACTTGGTTCGCGTCAAAATTCACGTCTTGTCGAATTGTATTACTCGTCCCCATCTGTTGCCACATCGATGGCGACGCAATCGATCATGGTTAAGCTCTGGCAATTAGTAATATTTTATTATTCCTGCAAGAACTGTGCGTTACTGCTAGGCCTACTAAGTGAATTTCCCTTCCATACACGTTACATTAAATCATTTTATGAACAAAAGAAATTTAGAAACATTGGTAGGGAACATCCCTAGAGAACAGTGTAATTTATTTTCATTTTTCATTAAAATATTTACAGTTAAAAATTTGATAACAAGATATTGTAGGCTTGGCAGCACCCCCTCTCCTCGTGATCCAATCTCGAGCAACCTATCTGTGAACAAAGTGAACTATATAGAAGAATGTTGTTGCCTAGTCATAGAGGATCACCGACCTCTACTCCGATGGAGGTACAAGGGCTGATACTTTCTTAATGTCACTCGGCCATTCAATTTATAATAATATTTTGAGACGTTTCGGGCGAGAGTATCTCATTTCACAGTTAATCCGCCCATGATAAAATTTAAATTGCAAAGGCTATTTTACGCTTAATGGGGAGTTTCTTCTATTTCTGTCTCATTTTGGATATTTTACGTTGCTTTTCACCGTAGAAAGATGAAGTAATGGCATGAAAATCGCACAAACAAAATGAATCGTCTATGTCTAACCAGCGTTGAACCCGCTTACCTCTGGCTCTGCAGTCTGTTAACCTCACCACTTAACCGTGGGAGGTTGCAAGGAAGTATCAACGTGGCTGGTTGGAACTTTAGTGAATGTACGTATGCCAATAAAATTGCTTATAATGATAGGTTTGATTAGATATATTTCATTCGCTTACTTTCAGTTAATCGCAAAGATTATTTGGATCGAGTGTCTTGAGCACGTACTGCAGAGTCCATGGTAAATATGAAGTTAAGGAAACCGTCCCGTAATATTTCCATTGTACCAGAAATAGTGTTGCCCACGAGACGAGACTTTGGCCTGTCTCGTCTCGTTGAAATGCTGTCTCGTCTCGAAAATATTCGTTTGTCTTATGACACATGGTCAATCTCGTCTCGTCTCGAATTTTTGAAAGCCTGTGCTGTCTCGTCCCGTGGGCAACACTAACCTGAAAATACAACAGGAAAAATAGGGAGACAGAAGGGTGTGTATTTTAGGGACAAAATATCATTGGACATACCCATAAAAACCATAGGAACATAAAATATATGGGTTTGAAAAATCGTTTATTGATTGTACTTCTCTTGAACTTGCTTTCTGTGAGGCGAGAGGTTGTATACACCTTATCCCCTTGATGTTGTCGCGAAGTACGTCGTGTTATTTTATAGTTTACCGTTGTCCTCGGTCTCCTTAGCGATTTTCTTTCAATCCTCAAATTTTGTATTGCATATGGCATAGTTATAAACATAGCGATGGACAACTTGCCTGCTGCTTCAGCTGCAAATTTAAAATAAGAGAGTCCAAGTAAAATTATGCTATTGCAGGTTTAATTTGTGGAAGCAAACGTTATATTTTTCCTTCCTTCATTTCTACCCTTCACCAACCCTTCTCCAGACTTCGAGGCGTCATACACTGACACAGCTTGCAGAAGCATTCTTCCCAAACTTGTTTATGTCAGACTCAAGTGCTAGGGGGAATAAAGCATTGGATCGTATCGTTTCTCAACCTATGGGGCGCGACCCGCAGCTGGGTCCCGAGAGGGTGTTTGGTGGGTAGCGAAGTCGAGCTTGAGAATTTACTTACTGTCTTACAAAACTATTACATTTAAAATACTAGTATATATTGTTTCAATATTTTAAATTCAACCCGTGTTGTCCGTATTCTAAGCTTTACATTTCTGTTATGCGCACCCTACCATTGCTTTTCACCGGCATCTCTCAATTTCAGCTTTTAAAATTATATATGTATGGCACTTTTCTAGAATGAAGTATGAGAAATTTGTTTAAGCAAGCGTAAAAGAGGGCTTCGTAAATTACTCGATGTTAGCAAAAACACGTACTATTATAAACTGGGTGCACACCCCTTCAAGTAATTCTGCCGGCACCCATACTTGTGGGTCCCGTGAAGTGTAATATTCTTCAGGGTGGGTCCCGAACTGAAAAAGGTTGAGAACTACCTGATTAAAGGCCCTTGAAAAGTTTGATTCACTGATTGATTGAGTTTTTTTTGCTTCGCTTTTCTGCTACTTCTGGCTAATAGCGAAGAAAAGAATGAGTGATGAAATTGAAGAAGAGGCTCTCACAAAGAACTAAGAACTCGTGGCGTGCTACCCACTTTGTTACGCAGGGCGGTGCACTAAAGGAAAACTTGGAATTGGAAGTAAATTCCGCACAGAAATGCGTACAGAGTAAGTGAATGGTGGGTGACGTTTTCTGAATACTAATGGAAATAATTAAAGAGTTGATTTAAGTCCCGAGAATGAAGAGAATTCGTTCAAACCTAATCGGTTTTGGACGGAATCCAAGCAAATATGAGCCTCCACCGGACATGAATTCGGGACCCTTGATCAAAAGTTGACAGCATTACCAGCGCACCATCAATATAAACGGCTTGAAAACACATTGCCCCTTTGCTCGTTTCAAGATGACTGTCAGTTAGAGTCAGCGCCAGGGTGCAGGTGAAGTCCCTGGAGGTCTTTCAGAGCAAATTTAGAGAAAACCGAATGACATATAGTACAGACAGATGCCTTTTATCATTCTTCTGAAAATTTATCCAAATGCTGTTTATACGGCCTTACTAAAAAACCTTGTGAAAAACACTTCGTTATGTGTTGCCGAATAAAGTTCATACATTGCTGAAGACATTATTATAGTTCACAATCAAAATTAATTGGTTATTCCATACAGTGTTGTAACGAGGCTAGAAAAAGCCATTTTACCTATCGTATATTAATTTCAAAATGTGACTTTTTGTCGTAGTTTTTTTTAAGTTTGTCCACTTGCTTATGCCAAATCACAGGAATGTAAAAGCTTTAATAACATAAATTGGGGGAGAAATTATCTCACACAAACTAATTTGGAAGCATTAGGTGACTGTAACATCTAGAAACAACAGATTTCGTGAATATAACTTGCCTGATAATTGCAGGACAAACCACATCGTTGGAAATTGATATTGCTGAAATCAATGTCGAATTATAAGGAACGATTGATTGATTTATTTGCTTTATTTTAATTCGCTTCTTGTGACACTTTTTGCTAATTTTCGAAGATGGGGATGAGTGATGATATCATGAAATTCATGAATGGACACTCACAAACATCCAGGCCAAGGCCGGGATTGAACCCGGGGCCCCTGGTGTCGTAGCGCGATCTGCTAACCACTCCACCTCGGGAGCCGACTTAACAAGAACGAAACAAGTTTCAAAATATTAAATTTCGTATGTAAATAAATCACCGAATGCATAGTCCGCGTATGCAAGGGCCGAGTGACGGAGCCACCAAAACATTAAAAATTGCTTCATGTTTGTTAACCCGGCGTTGGCCTACTTGTTAGCGTTGCTCTAACATTGAAATTTATGTGCTTATATATCTGTTGTAAAATTCGAAAGTCTTTTCTTTGGTCACGGACCGGAGGGGGATTATAATATGGTGGAGCAGTGGTGGCGATTAGGGGGGCGAGGGGGGCACTTGCCCCCTGTTCTTCGTCACTTTTGTCCTTGCACTTGTCCTTATCTTCAAAGGGAAATATTGTCTTCGCCCTCGCGGTTATGGTTCTCGATCGCCGCCACTGGAGTGGAGCATTTCCTTTCGTCATTCGGAGCTGTGCCGTTATCCTGTAAACACATTGTCTATGTTAACTTGACGCTCACGTGTCGACCAACCACGAAATTGTTTTTTCATTTTTTAATTATTTTTTTTTGTGAATTGTATTGGTCTTCTTGTGCTTATGTGATTTTTTCTGATGATGGACAATACACACATATTGTAATGTCTCCCTTGCCCTCCGTGAGCACGCCTATTAGAAGGATTGTTATTGCTTTGACTTTCCATCCAAAGTATGATTTAGAACGGTCTTCTTATCCTGAACAGGTATTGAACTTAAATCGAGTTTACAACCGTTGACTTCGTAGTAACCATTTATCTACTCGTCATTAAATGAACACTGACGTCATCAAAGCTGCTACCCTCGAGATATAAATAACCATCAAGACTTAAGTTTCGGTGGTGATAAATTGTAGACAGTTGTTGCTTCATTCTGCGTGCAACATTTCATCGTAACCTAACCTCTCGATTTCAATACACCGTGCTGTTTGACACGCTCTTCTTTTCAACAGTTCACTCATTAGGTCCTTATTGATGTTGTCATTTATATAGGGTGACCGTACGTCCCGTTTTGACCGGGACAGTCCCGTTTGAGAGGCGTGTCCCGGTCGTCCCTTCGATATTATTTAAAAACACTATTTGTCCCGTTTTATAAAAGTCTAGGTGTTAGCTTGAAAACCAAGTGTAAAGTTGAGACATTTCATGCTAAAAAAAGTTGTATTGTTTTGCGTGTGTTCCGTTATTTGTAGAGCAGTGCATAAGCATGCCCAAGAAGCGTACATGCAGTTTCAATAGGGACTTGGTACAAGACACAAACCAGAAACTCAAATGGCAAATCTCGCTTCAGATGTGTGGGGTAAGGTTTTCAAGGAGATTTATAAACGGTTGATGAAAAAATATAGCTGCTCTCAAGAAGATTGATTGTTCTGATAAATACTTCTTGCACTCCTCAACTTTAGCGTAGGGCTAACATCAAAGGTTGATCAGAAGGAACCAGAAATACCGTGTAAGTCACACCGAGATTATAAAAACGACAGTTCATATTTCAAATAATAATAACGATAGTATAATTATAACAATAATTTTATAATTAGGCCTAACTGATTTTTCAGGAGGGGAGGAGGTAAACTGATCTCCTTGGAATGTCCCGTTTTTGGGCCAAAATATTATGGTCACCCTACTACTAGGGCGCCAAAATATCTAGTTCCGGGGCTCTCATTCCATTGTAATTATCATACACTTACCATGAAAGGTCTCCCGCTTATTATCCGCGGTCCCGGGTTCGAACTCTGGTCAGAGCTCCAAAATTTGGGTGATGACTCAAAAGAATGAATATAGTTCGGAAAACTTAATAAGGACGATCTGGCTGCTATTGAGAAAGTCTGATAACAGCGGCGATGGGACTCAATGCTCTCAACGAAGAACCCATTGATAGGCTTTGGTCTTCATAAGGCTGTTGGCTATGCAGAGCACCTGCGTTATATTGAAAACTGAAAACTTCCATTACGTGAAGTCAAAATAACAATTTTGTAATAGCAATTTTGAAGTAATAAGCATAATCTTCAGTTTCTTGTCATAAAAACAAATGTTTAGAGTGTGAGCGAGTAAATCAACTGTTACTAAATACATGGTAAAAACAGACAATTTGGTCCAAATTGAACAAAGTATATTTTGTCCCAATCCTCCATCCCCGGTCACGTCCCTGGTCTTGTATGTATACGTGTCAGTTAGATACCGAATTCATTGCCTTGTGCTTACTGAAGGTCTGCTTGAGACGATTCCCGACACTTTGGCGCCAGCGGTCAGCTGCGTCGCTCGGAACTTGCTTTTGTTGCGGGCACGATTCGAATCGAAACATATAACTCTGCTAGTGATTGTTGCAGTCTAATTCTCGAATGAATTTTTCACTTGCTCTCGTTGCCTTCACGAATTCTATTTAAAGCAGCCCAATAAAGCAAAGAACGATATAGCTATATTGGGAATCTTTCAACAACTCTCATATTCGCAGCCAGAATATTTTACAATAACAGGTGTTAATTGTATTTTTGACTGTAAACAAAAGAATCTAATAAAAATCATCCCACATTATTCATCACGTTTCAATGAAGTCAAAAATTACAATGTTCAAACTTTCTTCTATTACTTTTCTAGATATCCAAGTTACAAGATGTGATTTCTCAACGATAACTTTGTTACAACATTAATATATTTCTCTCATTGTAATCAGCAATTCTTAGCTACGGTATAGTAAACGTTCATGCAACTTCCCACTCTTTAAAATTATACACTTTTACGTGAGGTGAGATCCCGTCAACATAAGTTAGGATTTGAGGAACAGAAACGGATGACACGCTCACTCATCAGTGGTGCTTCCAAATCTGGGCCGAATAACAATTACAAAATGTCAGATCAAGTTTACGCCATAGATTAAGCTGATGCACTCGTATCCGGACTGAGATTTTCTGTGGTTTCTACAAACGACTGCAGGCATAGCAGCTTCGTCGTTGGCCAGTATTTTTCAAATATTCCTAAATCAAGTAATTGTCCAAAATAGTGGACATTAAGTGAGATAGGAAGTGTTGGCTCTAACAGCTACATTCGTGCAACGATTTAATAAATTTTATTTTACCTTTACATGATTCACATTATAATCATCAATAAATATTCCACACCTTTCTGACAATTAATATTGTAATGCAATTTCTGAAGTGCAATAATGAACGTGGTATGGTGTCTGACTATCACGGGGTGACCTACCTAGGATTTTATTATTAATTAATTCAATACTTCGAATCAATATTTAGCTATTTGCAGTTTTTTATGACAGGTCTGCTCATGAGAAACCGTTGAAGGGAAAAGTGAACTGTGCACCGTATCCGACGAAGAGAAAGAAAACTGTTCGTGTTAACTAACTAACTCCTTTATTACGAAGAATATTTCTTTATAGGATAAATCTCGAACATGCCCACATGTACGTATTCGTTTAGGTCTCTGGTTTGAATGCTTATTTAGAAAAATAAATAACAGAAAAAAAAAGTTCATCGATGTAATTAAATGTTACAAAGATTTGCGCAATGTAGGACAAAGTGTGGAAACCTGATGGAATTTAGTTATTGTTAACGATGGATTACGGCTGTAATGCTTTACTTCGCGTAAAAGATATCCTGAAACACGGCATATGCTTAAGTGCACAATCCATTTTCCCTCCAACGACATTCAAATCTAAAGTCTTAAAATACCACCATAAAATAGAGATTGTTCATTTTGCGCTCGTAGGCTTGTTGCACTACGTCTCTGTGTATTAGTAGCGACATGTTTTGTGCTGTCAATGGTTGGAAATGTTTCGTGTGTACGTCGATGCAAACTGTTTCTTTCAAGGTTAGTTGATAAAACTACACACAATAATAAAACTAGACCATATGATCGCAATGATCGAGACATTTAACTTCTTGTGCTTTCTAGTCGAGTCAGTTTGTTCTGCCTAGACGACACCATCTACTTTTTATAAGTAGTGAATTGAAAGCATTTCTTGTGATTAAGAAATGTCTCCCTCTGTTGCTAATATCGGATTCTTGAGATAACAGTGCAGAATAATAGTGTGTTCGCCTCTACCTCACTTTGGTGTAGCCACTTCTTTTATTGCGACATGTTATGAGAGTTATTACAGCCGACATTGCAAGAAAATATAACGCAACATCAGTTTAGGGTTGTACAGTCGTGGTATTAATGATCCCATTGAACGTCAATAATGTTGCTACAACACATAAGTGTCCGTGACTGTACGATATGCTTATTTACCAATAATATACTTCTCCCAACTCTGCCTCGAGAACGTTGGCTCATTTCTCTTTCTTAATCGTGGTTGCGTATTGCAAGGGTGAAGTGTTTGTGATATCGAGGTAGCAGGGTGGTAAAAAGGTTTATTTTTATCGACATGAAGACATACGATATTTAAACTTATTGACTGTATGCTTGCTTTTGGTGCAGGTGGAACTCGTTTGTTTGAGTTGGTGTTTTAAGTCCACTTTATGCACAGTAAGGCTAATCGGAACTGGACCTACAGTTTGAAGTGGAATCCTAACCACTAAGTACCTCCACCGGGTATCGGACCGGTATCCCTTGATTACAAGGCGACGAAGCTACTACTACGCCATTTTGTTCAAAGGAATACCCCCAAGCGGAAGTTATTCACTTTATTCTCAAGATTTTCATTTCTCGCTTAATCTCAATTTTCAGTTTTTCTCATTTGGACAAACACAAATACCTATGCCTTACCCGGGACTCGAACCCGGAACCTGTGGCGTCGTAGCTCTCTGTGCTAACCAATCCTCCACGGAGGTCGACAGCTCCATCGGGGAGGCTTTAAGTGGAACTCTTACCCCTCCCACTTCACTGCGAGAAGAACTACCGAAGTAGTGATGGGTCGTTCGTGAACGAGTCGTTCCTTTTGAACGACTCCCTCTTGGGAACTGTGAACTGCTCGCTCCTTCGGAGTGAACGAGCAGTTCCTCTGTGGTAGTTCCTCGGAGTCGTGAGCTTGGAGTGTACGTTGTCAAGCGCTCCTGCAGTTCCAGCTCCGTCGATGACTCATGACTGCGAGAGAGCGAGCGACCGTGTTTTGTTTTGTTTCTGCTGTGTACGTGCTCTGGTTTTCTTGTGGTAGGTGGAGTAGTAGGCGGAGTTCCCTCTCTCCTAATTCTTTTCACTCAAGCTAACTCCAGCAAGTCCTCCCCCTCCCTCTCACTTCAGCTGCACGAAACCAACATCGAGAGGAGTTGATCGTTCCTTTGAATGGCTGCTTGAGTGAGCGAGCTCCGGTGAACTGCCTCCCGAAAAGGAACTGCCATGACAAGTGGTAGTTCCTCAGGAGTCGTGAGCTTTGCTTGTATGCTGCCAACGCTCCCAGTCGATGACTCACTCCTACGAACCTGCGCGAGAGAGGGGGAGAGAAAGAGAGAGCGCGAGAGCGAGCGAAAGAATGGACTTGGAAATTCTATTTTTGTCTTTTCTGTCGAAAGTTAGGGAGGGTCACGTGAATCGCTGAACCAATCGGCTTTGACCAATTGCCGTGTCGAGGGGGAATTCTCGTGGTATTCTGCGTTGCCAAGTGTATGCCTGACAGCAAAAGTTCGGCGTTATTGTGCGGTTTGTTTGTGCTTTTTTTTCCGTATCTGTGATTTTTATACTGAAAGATGATGAGCATAACGCTAATACACCGGCGAAATCGAGAGAAAAAAAAAGTTGTCGGGCGTGGTATTCCTATGCGTGGCCAGACTCTTGCAGTGCGAGATTATTTTGAAAATGAAAGAGATAATAATGGCCCTTTGATTCCGTTTAAAAAAAGTGATTGGGAGAACAGCAGCTGCTCTGGGAATTATCAGAACGTCCGTGATGTCCATCTGGAAGGAAAAGTCCCGCTTAATGGAGACAGACGCATCATAACATGCTATAGTACCACTGGAGTAAGCAGGATTTTATTTCGGAGGGTTGGAATTGTAAATGTGGATGTTAGAAAGCTGCATTTTCCCCCGTGGGGCGGAATAAGTAATAAAACATTTCATAATTATTAGAGTTGAACGGATATCCACACCCATGCTGATTCTCTTACCTATCTCACCGATACCCTTGTTTGAAAATGACGCGTATTAATTAAAAGCTGTTTAAAATATTGACTAATATTAGTGTAAGTAAATACTTCCAATTGTGTGTATCAATTTATTAGGGTTATGCTTTATACGTAAGAATTACATCAAAATCTGAAAATACTATTACGTAATCACAAAATACATTTTTCCATACAACATTGGTTCAAAACAACGGAAACTTGGAATTATGCATAAATTTAAGGACACCCTGAAAGTGCTTTCTGCATATTTGCAAGCCTCGCGAAATATTTAAATGTTGGAAAAGTATCGGCCGGTGTCGGTAAATATAATCCAACCGATATCTTCCGATACTGATACCACGGGTAAAAGTGGTTTAATGACAAAAATTGTATTTGAGAGGTTGATTTAAGAGGTTCTTCAGTTACCAATTTGGTTTTCCTGATTTTTTAAAAAAATACTTTTAGTTGAAACTTTTGAATTTCTTAAAATTTCGGGAGGGAACTGCAGCCCCATGAGTCCCCCTGGACCCAATCACCCATTCAATATTACATAAATTCTGAATTCAACCTAAATTTCGGGATCTTACTAAACATTCTGTAGATACTCTTGTGAGGATATCAGTAAAACACACAATGTTCGTTCACTTCCAATCAATATATAATTCACTATTTGATATCGCTGTGTAGACAACAATGAAATTAATATAAACTATAAAGGATGGATAATATTGAGTAATCGGAACTCGACGTGCAATTTTAACTGGCGAGCAAAACGAAATATGCCACGAGAAGTAACTGGACCCTAAACCTTGATTGCAGTGAGATCTTCATACGAACAGTCTCCACAATACCCCTAGAAAGAATTCTAACCCTCCGCAATAATTCCGAGTTTTCAGCTCATCGTCCCCCCCCCCCCTCGAGAGAATTCACTCCCAAAAAGGCCAAGCACGGCGAAGCCTTCTGCCTAGGGGTAGCAAGCGAAAGCGTGGGTCTCCGCCTCCCTGCCTCTGCCTGAAATGCGAGCGAGCGAAGGGTGCATGTTGACAGGAAAAGATGTCCTGTACGACTGGACAAAAAAAATCAGATTCTCAGACGTTTGGCAACAACGCTTTCGCCCCCCCCCCTTTCACACTAGCACAAGTGGAGACGAAAAGTCTGGGGTTCCTCAAGTCCAAACTCTAGCCGGAGTGACTTTAGTAGCTGTTTATGTTTTCTTCCATTCTTGCGCGAAGGCGGATTCCTCCCCTCTAATTCTTTCCATTCCCTCCCCCGCCCAACGAAATCAACTTGGAGCTGTGTTGGTATGGTAGCTCCTGTGAACGACTCTTTCAATGAGCAAGCTCCAATGAACTGTCTTTCTAAAAGGAACTGCCTCGTTCGAGAGCATGCTCCGTGGCCTCGTCGTTCCTTTGAACGACTCCTGGTGAACGACTCCTTTCGGTGAGCGAGCTCCGGTGAACTGCCTCCCGAAGAGGAACTGCCATGACCCATCACTATACCGAAGTAAGAAAGGACCGGGTGTCCGGTAAAAAAGGCGCGAGAACGAAATGCTTGTGGTCCAGGTGCAAAGAAACACCAGCAGAGTAGTAGGGAAAATACTTTAGACCTAACAATAGACCCGTTAATTGACATTAATGGTTTTTTAATTAATTTTCGAGGGGTGACGCTATTGTTATTTAATCTAGCGCCACGTGTCGTGGGTGGAGGAGGAGATGAGTCATCGATGACTCATGCACACGTGGGAGTTTGAAATTAATGGTTTTCCATTAGTGCACAAAAGACACTATTATGTATTCCGTTTTTGACCTAAGCTAACACTATTGTTGTATATTATATATGCGTTTCTGCCGGATATGAGTCACAGATGATTTATACAGACGTTGGAGTTTGGAATTAATGGTTTTTCCATTAAGGTACAAAAGACACTATTGTGGAGTTCGTTTTCGGACTATTCTAACACTATTGTTGTATATTATATATGCGTTTCTGCCGGATATGAGTCATGGGTGCTTTATACAGACGTGGGAACTTGGAATTAATGGTTTTTCCATTATTGTACAAAAGACATTTTCGGCCATTTTGGCGTCGGTGGTGAGTTATATTTGGTATAATTAAGGATCCGGATTTACCCGTATTCAACCGGTGCCGACGCGTTCGATCGGAGGTAGAAGATATTATAACACATGTTCGCTTTAAAGGCGAAGAAATTGAACGATGTATTCTATATGAAAACGAAGTATGCGAGCAGAATCCATGTCATTAATATTAACCTGTTACGGAAGAACCTGTTATGTGGTTGCATTCATCGGCACCCCCAAACCGCGCGCGTTCATGGACACGTGAGGGGAAAAAAGATTCTCTATTGTTACGGCCCCCATCGCTTGGTCTTCTTCCGAAGTTGAATGGAAGTCAAGTGTCGCCAAATTTTTACACACGAGTATTGATTTTCTTTGAGGTTCCAATTTTATTTGGTGGAAGTAATCTACGCGGTATTTCTGCCGCCTTTTGTAACTTTGCAAAATTCATGTAAATTCATGTAAAATTGACCAGATGTTTTTACTGTTAGAGACAATATTTCGCATTTTTTGTGTATTTTTACTCAGAAAACGCTATTTGAACGATTCAAGCAAGAGTTCGCATGGGAATTTATACTCACAAAGACATTTTTCAACTTTTAACTTGTTATTTTAAAAGTTTATTTCCATTTTTTACTCTAATATCACAATTTCTTCTATTCAGGCAACATTTTTATTAAATTTTGGACTCACAAAGACATTTTTCAACTTTTAACTTGCTATTTTAAAAGTTTATTTCCATTTTTTACTCTAATATCACAATTTGATCTATTCTTGCAGAAGTGTTTATTCCAATTTTGACTTGCAAAGATAATTTTTTCAACTTCTTTTATTATTTTTTCTATTTATTGCCTTTTGTATCTTATATTTTTAATTCTTAACTTTGAGTTTTGTTCTTTATTTAAAAAATTTCTCTAATCACTAAGGAAGAAGTACTTTTAAGTAAAACTGTACCCACGAAGTTTATTATTACTATTATTATTAGTATTATTATTATTATTGTTGTTGTTTTTGTTTTGATGTAGTTGTTGAATCTTGTTGTTGTTGTTATGGTTTATTGACTTCCACTACGCTATTTTTGGTTTGCTTCGTAGGAAAGTTTGTTTATTTTAGAGTTTCCTCGGTATTTTCTTACTGTTAGGGTAGGTAAAGTTTCCTAAATATATGAGTAGGGTTCCATATATTCTTGTTCTTGCATGTTTTTCATATGATGTGATCACAACAACTCTCCAAGTGCTTTTACTGCATGTTTCCATTTTTATTGAGGCTTAGTGATTCCTAGAGCCACTTTATGCATGAGAGAAAGCTTGAAAATTTCGATCTCAGATAGCCGTCAACCTTATGTCAGAGTATTTTTCGAGTATATTTTAGACTTATTATGGGGCAGTAGAATATCACGGCTTGCTTATTTTTTAAGTATGTTGCGCTGTTATTGTATTTTTGCTTTTGCTTTCTAGATAAACTGTATGAAATGTTTAATATTTGTACTTTTTTTTTTGCACTTATAAGAGGCCAAACTTTTACTGTAACTAAAATTATTATCTCTCTAAGCACTGAAACCCCTTTACCAAGAGTACTATAACTGAATGTTTATTAATATTGTTTCTTTCATCCCTTAAATATAACTACTTAACAATATAATGACAAATCACAGGACAAGACGATGTTAGCAGATGACTACGTGGCTCTTAAGTCCACCTGCCAAACTTTTCTTACCATGCTATTTACCCTTATAGTCTTTTATTCGGGGTACGTTTCAAGTACTACTTGACTTTTTGAGTGTTTGATTAACACCAGGGGTTATTTGTATCTGTTATGCTGTATTATTTGAGGCTTCTTTTTTATTCTACAATCACTATATGTCCCTGAGAACTAAATTTCCACTGACTGAAGCTTAAAGCTTAGGCTCTACAGCATGTTGAATGGTTAACCACTGGTCAATATGAATTTTACAGAAGCTAGTAGGAGGCATAGGAACACACGCCAGAGCCTTATTAGCGTGCAAGAAGCATTTTCAGGGAGTACTACGAGGAAACGAAGTTGATTTTTTTGAGGGCTTTACTACTTACACAGCCAATATTTGCTATTTCAAGTAACTACATGTACCAAAACATTTTACAGCCCAACACTAACTAGACTTCAATTTATATGTTATTAGGTGCTAAATGTAGCAAGAACACTGATTGTACATACTTTTGAGAATCCAACTATTTCAGGATTTTTTCTATGTACGCATATTTTTATTGATTACTAACTTTAACAGACCAATCAGGAAGACGCCAAAATTCACTAAACTTAGTACTATAGTGTATGTGTTTGCATGAAAAGTAGAAATTATAACAACCACAAGATTTCGCTTTTTTTTGCTTTTGGGACTAATCGTGACGCTGAGGATGAATGGATGGCCAAAAATCTTAAGGACTGGATGTATTTTACCACTACAGACGCCTATGTAGAAACACTAGAGTACTGTTAGCTTTCAAAATTGAGGTTATACTGTACTGTTTTTTAAATATTTCGTATTTGGCACGCTTAACAAGTTACATTTATATCCATTTCAGGACAAATATTGCTAAAACTCTCAAATTAATGTGTACAACTTTATATTTCTGCTATCAAAGGAATTAACAACCCTATTTTACAAACAAAGGGTATTGTTTACACTTTATTTACTTCAATCTGAGACTAATATTTTACAGTAATTGAATCATTCAGCCCTAGTCAATATTTTACTGCATCAGAAAGTTTGTTATTAATCTAATAAGTATCCTATTTTGTGCTATTCTAACGCAAACGTTGTTTAATTCACTGGTTATAATGCAAACTTTTGCACAAATTCGATATATTCACTACCTTCAAACCAAACAATTGTACTTATTTAGCGCATTTCATTTATATTTCTTGTAATTAACTTATGTTTCTTATAATTAACAATCTAAACTAATTACTTTGGCATGTTAAAAACCTTATTTTTTACTATTTCCTATTCTATCAGGTTCTATATTGCTGTTTTTATCAATTTAGGTAAGACCACACTCTGGTAAATACACATATATTTTCTTTTATACACACGCACGCCACACACACACACACACACACACACACACACACACACACACACATTTACACACTTATACGAACATGCATCTGACGTTTTTCAATATTTTGCTATGAAGTTTGCATCGACGCTATTCAAACAAGGGCAGGCAATGTAGTATTTATGAGTATTAGTAATCCCAAAGTGCAGATGAGAGTCTGCTATGTACCTTTTGCAGGGGATTGCATGTGAAGTGTATGCATATTGAGCATTATTGACTGTGTAGGCTTCCAAGTTTTGCTGTTATTTTCCTATAATTCTGTGAGACTGTAGAGAGTTCTCCCTTTTCAACCAGTTTTCTTTCATTGATTGGATACTTTTTGGGAACTTAGCAGTTTTTTATGTTATGAAGCAGATTGTTGTAGAATATTTTGCATGGTCTTTTGTGATATTGAGTGCCTGCTGTAACGGAAGTAAGTATCTTTCCTTCTTGTGTTGATGTTCTCGTGTAGGTTTCCTATTTTCGGTCAAGTTGCAGTAGGGAACTTAGCAGTTTTTATGTTATGAAGCAGATTGTTGTAGAATATTTTGCATGGTCTTTTGTGATATTGAGTGGGTGCTGTAATGGTAGTAAGTATCTTTCCTTTTTGTGTTGATGTTCTTGTGTAGGTTTCCTATTTTCTGTCAAGTTGCAGTACTTAGAATAATCGCTACTGTCTTATTGATCTACGAAGCTCCTTTGAATAATCATTTGCATGTGACCCTATACTCCACGTTGTACTTTGTTCTGGGAGCTATCTTTTGAAGCCTTGGCATTCTGCTAGTACAGTATTATTATCGTAGAGGTAAATTAGTTCGTGAAAATATGTATTTTTCTGATTAACTATAGTCGCTTAGTTGTTCTAGCAGGTATAAGTAGTTACTGCTGATGTTGTTAATTTTCTATTCGCAGGGGCTATGTATGATGTAGCGTATTTGTGTTGGCTGTCCCTTTTATTCCTATGTTGTTGAGTTTCTCCATAAGCATGTCCTGTTTTACTCTATTCTATGCCTTGTTGCTGCTAGATATCTGAGGTATGTTGCTGGTTCATATCTGAGGTAGCTTGTTTGACTATCTATTATTTTTGCTATGGCTTTGGCTATTGATGTCCCTTTCTGAATTCCATGTTGGTTTCTGTTTATCCTTGTTGCTGCTTGTTATCTGAGTTAGGTTGTTTGACTTCAGGACTATCCTTTTTTAACTTTATTGTTGATTGCTTTTTTGTTTATTTCCTTATTTGTTTTTATTTGTTTACTGAATCTATTTGTTTTGTGTCTTGTAATATTATTTACTATAGTAACAAAATTATTTTTAAAAATTGATATTTATCACCATACTTGTATATTTCTTGTTCAGTATTTGTCAAAGTATAATTTATTTTGTCCGCTATCTTTAGCAAATAACACTATTTTGAAATTTAATATATAAATTTCTGAAAATTTACTGTAATTTTATATCAACTAACATATTTATTTTAACAAAAATAACAAAATTTTACAAAAGTTCAAATAGCAGAAGAATTGTACTCTTAAATTATTAACTTTGAAAGAATAGTATTTTTAAAACATTAACTTTGTAAAAATTGTACTTTTAAAACATTAA
The DNA here is from genome assembly GCF_977018435.1 of Lepisma saccharinum. Classification (NCBI taxonomy): domain Eukaryota; kingdom Metazoa; phylum Arthropoda; class Insecta; order Zygentoma; family Lepismatidae; genus Lepisma; species Lepisma saccharinum. The sequence goes on from NC_139238.1 coordinate 52,131,286, forward strand.
CTTTGTAAAAATTGTACTTTTAAAACATTAACTTTGTAAAAATTGTACTTTTAAAACATTAACTTTGTAAAAATTGTACTTTTAAAACATTAACTTTGTAAAAATTGTACTTTTAAAACATTCAGTTTGAAAAAAAATGTACTTTACACCAGAAATAATCAAATATATGGGAAAGAAGGGGAAGTTCTGTTGCTCAGAATAATAAATGTGGGATGGAAGAAAAATAATTTTGTTACTATAGTAAATAATATTACAAGACACAAAACAAATAGATTCAGTAAACAAATAAAAACAAATAAGGAAATAAACAAAAAAGCAATCAACAATAAAGTTAAAAAAGGATAGTCCTGAAGTCAAACAACCTAACTCAGATAACAAGCAGCAACAAGGATAAACAGAAACCAACATGGAATTCAGAAAGGGACATCAATAGCCACAGCCATAGCAAAAATAATAGATAGTCAAACAAGCTACCTCAGATATGAACCAGCAACATACCTCAGATATCTAGCAGCAACAAGGCATAGAATAGAGTAAAACAGGACATGCTTATGGAGAAACTCAACAACATAGGAATAAAAGGGACAGCCAACACAAATACGCTACATCATACATAGCCCCTGCGAATAGAAAATTAACAACATCAGCAGTAACTACTTATACCTGCTAGAACAACTAAGCGACTATAGTTAATCAGAAAAATACATATTTTCACGAACTAATTTACCTCTACGATAATAATACTGTACTAGCAGAATGCCAAGGCTTCAAAAGATAGCTCCCAGAACAAAGTACAACGTGGAGTATAGGGTCACATGCAAATGATTATTCAAAGGAGCTTCGTAGATCAATAAGACAGTAGCGATTATTCTAAGTACTGCAACTTGACAGAAAATAGGAAACCTACACAAGAACATCAACACAAAAAGGAAAGATACTTACTACCATTACAGCACCCACTCAATATCACAAAAGACCATGCAAAATATTCTACAACAATCTGCTTCATAGCATAAAAACTGCTAAGTTCCCTACTGCAACTTGAGCGAAAATAGGAAACCTACACGAGAACATCAACACAAGAAGGAAAGATACTTACTTCCGTTACAGCAGGCACTCAATATCACAAAAGACCATGCAAAATATTCTACAACAATCTGCTTCATAACATAAAAAACTGCTAAGTTCCCAAAAAGTATCCAATCAATGAAAGAAAACTGGTTGAAAAGGGAGAACTCTCTACAGTCTCACAGAATTATAGGAAAATAACAGCAAAACTTGGAAGCCTACACAGTCAATAATGCTCAATATGCATACACTTCACATGCAATCCCCTGCAAAAGGCACATAGCAGACTCTCATCTGCACTTTGGGATTACTAATACTCATAAATACTACATTGCCTGCCCTTGTTTGAATAGCGTCGATGCAAACTTCATAGCAAAATATTGAAAAACGTCAGATGCATGTTCGTATAAGTGTGTAAATGTGTGTGTGTGTGTGTGTGTGTGTGTGTGTGTGTGTGTGTGTGACGTGCGTGTGTATAAAAGAAAATATATGTGTATTTACCAGAGTGTGGTCTTACCTAAATTGATAAAAACAGCAATATAGAACCTGATAGAATAGGAAATAGTAAAAAATAAGGTTTTTAACATGCCAAAGTAATTAGTTTAGATTGTTAATTATAAGAAACATAAGTTAATTACAAGAAATATAAATGAAATGCGCTAAATAAGTACAATTGTTTGGTTTGAAGGTAGTGAATATATCGAATTTGTGCAAAAGTTTGCATTATAACCAGTGAATTAAACAACGTTTGCGTTAGAATAGCACAAAATAGGATACTTATTAGATTAATAACAAACTTTCTGATGCAGTAAAATATTGACTAGGGCTGAATGATTCAATTACTGTAAAATATTAGTCTCAGATTGAAGTAAATAAAGTGTAAACAATACCCTTTGTTTGTAAAATAGGGTTGTTAATTCCTTTGATAGCAGAAATATAAAGTTGTACACATTAATTTGAGAGTTTTAGCAATATTTGTCCTGAAATGGATATAAATGTAACTTGTTAAGCGTGCCAAATACGAAATATTTAAAAAACAGTACAGTATAACCTCAATTTTGAAAGCTAACAGTACTCTAGTGTTTCTACATAGGCGTCTGTAGTGGTAAAATACATCCAGTCCTTAAGATTTTTGGCCATCCATTCATCCTCAGCGTCACGATTAGTCCCAAAAGCAAAAAAAAGCGAAATCTTGTGGTTGTTATAATTTCTACTTTTCATGCAAACACATACACTATAGTACTAAGTTTAGTGAATTTTGGCGTCTTCCTGATTGGTCTGTTAAAGTTAGTAATCAATAAAAATATGCGTACATAGAAAAAATCCTGAAATAGTTGGATTCTCAAAAGTATGTACAATCAGTGTTCTTGCTACATTTAGCACCTAATAACATATAAATTGAAGTCTAGTTAGTGTTGGGCTGTAAAATGTTTTGGTACATGTAGTTACTTGAAATAGCAAATATTGGCTGTGTAAGTAGTAAAGCCCTCAAAAAAATCAACTTCGTTTCCTCGTAGTACTCCCTGAAAATGCTTCTTGCACGCTAATAAGGCTCTGGCGTGTGTTCCTATGCCTCCTACTAGCCTCTGTAAAATTCATATTGACCAGTGGTTAACCATTCAACATGCTGTAGAGCCTAAGCTTTAAGCTTCAGTCAGTGGAAATTTAGTTCTCAGGGACATATAGTGATTGTAGAATAAAAAAGAAGCCTCAAATAATACAGCATAACAGATACAAATAACCCATGGTGTTAATCAAACACTCAAAAAGTCAAGTAGTACTTGAAACGTACCCCGAATAAAAGACTATAAGGGTAAATAGCATGGTAAGAAAAGTTTGGCAGGTGGACTTAAGAGCCACGTAGTCATCTGCTAACATCGTCTTGTCCTGTGATTTGTCATTATATTGTTAAGTAGTTATATTTAAGGGATGAAAGAAACAATATTAATAAACATTCAGTTATAGTACTCTTGGTAAAGGGGTTTCAGTGCTTAGAGAGATAATAATTTTAGTTACAGTAAAAGTTTGGCCTCTTATATGTGCAAAAAAAAAAAGTACAAATATTAAACATTTCATACAGTTTATCTAGAAAGCAAAAGCAAAAATACAATAACAGCGCAACATACTTAAAAAATAAGCAAGCCGTGATATTCTACTGCCCCATAATAAGTCTAAAATATACTCGAAAAATACTCTGACATAAGGTTGACGGCTATCTGAGATCGAAATTTTCAAGCTTTCTCTCATGCATAAAGTGGCTCTAGGAATCACTAAGCCTCAATAAAAATGGAAACATGCAGTAAAAGCACTTGGAGAGTTGTTGTGATCACATCATATGAAAAACATGCAAGAACAAGAATATATGGAACCCTACTCATATATTTAGGAAACTTTACCTACCCTAACAGTAAGAAAATACCGAGGAAACTCTAAAATAAACAAACTTTCCTACGAAGCAAACCAAAAATAGCGTAGTGGAAGTCAATAAACCATAACAACAACAACAAGATTCAACAACTACATCAAAACAAAAACAACAACAACAATAATAATAATACTAATAATAATAGTAATAATAAACTTTGTGGGTACAGTTTTACTTAAAAGTACTTCTTCCTTAGTGATTAGAGAAATTTTTTAAATAAAGAACAAAACTCAAAGTTAAGAATTAAAAATATAAGATACAAAAGGCAATAAATAGAAAAAATAATAAAAGAAGTTGAAAAAATTATCTTTGCAAGTCAAAATTGGAATAAACACTTCTGCAAGAATAGATCAAATTGTGATATTAGAGTAAAAAATGGAAATAAACTTTTAAAATAGCAAGTTAAAAGTTGAAAAATGTCTTTGTGAGTCCAAAATTTAATAAAAATGTTGCCTGAATAGAAGAAATTGTGATATTAGAGTAAAAAATGGAAATAAACTTTTAAAATAACAAGTTAAAAGTTGAAAAATGTCTTTGTGAGTATAAATTCCCATGCGAACTCTTGCTTGAATCGTTCAAATAGCGTTTTCTGAGTAAAAATACACAAAAAATGCGAAATATTGTCTCTAACAGTAAAAACATCTGGTCAATTTTACATGAATCCTGATGTTTATAACCCAATAATCAAATGGGCCGTGGTTCGCAACCCAGAAATAAGAGCAAATAGTGGATCGCATCCACTTTAACCTGTAGATACTGGAACAGAATGTTCCTAGTTCAGCCAAATTCGTTACGCCTTAGGTTAAATAGTCTTTGCAATGTTACAAAAGGCGGCAGAAATACCGCGTAGATTACTTCCACCAAATAAAATTGGAACCTCAAAGAAAATCAATACTCGTGTGTAAAAATTTGGCGACACTTGACTTCCATTCAACTTCGGAAGAAGACCAAGCGATGGGGGCCGTAACAATAGAGAACTTTTTTTCCCCTCACGTGTCCATGAACGCGCGCGGTTTGGGGGTGCCGATGAATGCAACCACATAACAGGTTCTTCCGTAACAGGTTAATATTAATAACATGGATTCTGCTCGCATACTTCGTTTTCATATAGGATACATCGTTCAATTTCTTCGCCTTTAAAGCGAACATGTGTTATAATATCTTCTACCTCCGATCGAACGCGTCGGCACCGATTGAATACGGGTAAATTCGGATCCTTAATTATACCAAATATGACTCACCACCGACGCCAAAATGGCGTTTGTACATTAATGGAAAAACCATTAATTCCAAGTTCCCACGTCTGTATAAAGCACCCATGACTCATATCCGGCAGAAACGCATATATAATATACAACAGTAGTGTTAGAATAGTCCGAAAACGAACTCCACAATAGTGTCTTTTGTACCTTAATGGAAAAACCATTAATTCCAAACTCCAACGTCTGTATAAATCATCTGTGACTCATATCCGGCAGAAACGCATATATAATATACAACAATAGTGTTAGCTTAGGTCAAAAACGGAATACATAATAGTGTCTTTTGTGCACTAATGGAAAACCATTAATTTCAAACTCCCACGTGTGCATGAGTCATCGATGACTCATCTCCTCCTCCACCCACGACACGTGGCGCTAGATTAAATAACAATAGCGTCACCCCTCGAAAATGAATTAAAAAACCATTAATGTCAATTAACGGGTCTATTGTTAGGTCTAAAGTATTTTCCCTACTACTCAGCAGACTTCATGGGTGACGTGGAAGTAGAGATCAGGGGATGAAAAGTTAGTCTGATTGGGTGGTTGCAAGGAATGAGGTTTATAAAACTTTTTATTGTTCGCTCCATTCGCGAAACAAACACGCTTCACATCAAGTTTATACGTCGATCATTCATTATTACAATTATGCGGGAAACTCTATTTGTAAAAGCATCTCTTCCTTTCCTAAGAAGAATTCAATAAAACACGCTTAACTTGGAAACCAGTATTCAGAAATAAATGTAACCTTTTGTATCAAAGCGACAGGACAAGCTGCACGTGTCGCTCCGACTACGCAGTTATAGTGGTTCCAACAACATATGTACACTCACTCGGGCCTTATAAGACCACGTTTACACGTATGTGTGTGTGTGTGTGTGTGTGTGTATGTGTGTTAATATTTTTGCTTTGGTATTTATATAAAATTTCTTGGGGTTCAAATCAAAACTCTATACTTAATAAACCTATGACAGGTTGTCAAAAATTCTGTATATTAAATCAAATAGATTTGTAATTCAATTTATACAAATCTGCATTATTTTTGTGTTTAAAAATATGAGCAACACTGCAACAACACACCCTTACTCTTCAACAACTCTCACAATACTGGCTGATATGCAATGCAAAATCTCTTTATATAGCCTAAGCACAGACCGCATTGAAAACATCTGAAACAATAAGCCAATCAGAATATAACACATCATCACATTATGTCATAACCAACCAATCAGAAAACAACACATGTCTAATAATTTATTGCATAATATTGGGTAATAATTTGTTGCAAAACATGATGCAATATAAATAAACCAGAAATAGGCCACAAGTGGACCGGAAGTAAATATGTGAGGGTGGGTGTGGGTGTGTGTGGGGTGTATGTGGGTGGGTGTGGGTGGGTGTGGGTGTGTATGTGGGTGGGTGTGGTCAGGCTCAAGGTCAAGGTCAAGGTCAAGGTCATCTCAAGGTCAAGGTCAAGGTCAATATGGGTGTGTGTGTGTGTGTGTGTGAGGGGTGTGTGTGAGGGATGAGTGTGGGTGTGTATGTGGGTGTGTATGTGGGTGGGTGTGCGTGAGGGTGGCTTAGTTTTAGATGTAGCCAAAAAAAATATCAAGAGGGGCATATTTTTGACAGGATTATGTACAACAATCTCACAGATGAGGCTTTTGTAAGTGTAGGCAAATCAATCTGAGGGGGCTCATCATTTCACAGGAAATTCTCGAGGGCATTTTTACAAAAATCTTGGATTAGACAGGGTACCACACTTGAGCAAAAAGCTCATATAGGCATGTTGGGCTAGTTTTAAGTGTAGGCAAATCTGCCTGAGGGGGGTTCATCATTTCTCGTCCTGGTTATAGCATCAATTATACTTTACTTCTCTCTAAAAAACTAAAAATTAAAATATACAAAACAGTAATTTTACCTATAATATTATATAGATATGAAACTTGATAGAACATAAATTGAGAGTATTTGAAAATAAGATTGTTAGGAAAATATTTGGACCTAAAAGGGATGATAAACCTTAACAGTAGTGTGATTTGTGGTATTACTGGGTCGATAAAGTATGAACCCCCCTCAGGCAGATTTGGCTACACTTAAAACAAGCTCAACATGCCCATATGAGCTTTTTGCTCAAGTGTGGAACCCTGTCTAATCCAAGATTTTTGTAAAAATGCCCTCGGGAATTTCCCGTGAAAGTATGACCCCCCTCAGATTGATTTGCCTACACTTATAAAAGGCACTTCTGTGAGATTGTTGTCCATAAATTTGTTAAAAATTTGACCCTCTTGATATGTTTTTTGGCTACACTTAAAACTAGGCCAAACGTATTAACACACACACACACACACACACACACACACACACATATTTACTTCCAGTTTAAGTTCAATTGGGCACCAGGCTCAACTTGTATATCTAGTATTAAGGTAATGTAATTCTTCTAGAATTGCTCTGTGACTCTCTCATTTCTTACATCATAAACATATGATTTTTCACCTATGAGAATAACACTACATATGGTGTCATCAGGGAGTGTATCGTGGAATTCACAGATAATTTTAATGTTTGTCCTGTCATTAACCACAACTTGTATCCTTTTTGAAGTGTTGATGACAAACATGGGTCTCTGTGCTTTGAATTCATCTGGTGTGTAATACATGTCAGTATTGCCAGTAGTGACCCTTTTGTATGCTGTAAATGCTTCATATAATTTAAGGAAATCATCCTTGGACATGTCTAAATTATAATTTTCTCTAGGGAATACCTCATTTCTGCCATTTTTGAGATATATGTTCTTGATGTTGCAGTTATCAAATCTACTTGAATTTTTTTCCTGATTATTGTGTCTTCCAGTCTGAAACAGTACCGCCACAAAATCTGGCATGTCATATTGTATACTGGAGAATGAATTTGTAGCATCAAACTCATAATAGGTACCAGCGGCAGGCTTCTGTACACATTGATATGTATAAAATTGTAAAGGAATCTGTGGATTTTTTATTATATCTGCTTTGTATTTAAGAGCATAACTGGCTTCATATTCAACAACTGGGATTCTTAGCTCCATAGTCTGAATAATGCATTTGCCCTCATCAGGAAGAGTATTAGGCAGAGCTTCCCCTGTAGAGTTTAATGTACTGTACCTCATCAAAGCATTATTGTCATTGGCAGCTCTTCTAAATGTGATTCTTAAACCACCCTTCCACACAATATATTTGTAATCTGAGAAGAATCCTGGCAACAGGCGCATTGGGAACAACACTGTGTGGCTCTTGGATAATATTTTATCACCAGCCTCAAATCCACCTATTTTGTAGTAAGAAGCCTCGGTTTTGGATAATTTTCGTGTGGCCAAAGCTGTGGAGGTAATGCCGGGATAATCCACTCTGTTTATAACAACACCATGCTTTCTGATCTCAATTTCAGAAAACAGATGCGGCACAAAATTGTCCACCAATCTTATATTTGAATTTGCCGGATAATCTGCACCATCGAGCTTTACAACATCAAATTTGATGTATAGATCTGCTCTGTGGGGGTGTATAAAGCCATCCCCTACATCAAGATCAACCTCAATCTCTGTGTTGGATTGATTTAAATTTGCAAATATCCTCCTATTTGAGGGGAATGATTGTAGCTCATAACTCTCAATATTTTCCATTTTTTTGTATGTATTTTTATTTAAATATTAATCTCTATGATTGCAGTTGTTGTGGCTCCAGCAAAATCAACTAATTCTTCTTTTTCATTAGTAACCATCAACTCAATGTAATCTATTCTATTATGGCACACAGGAAAATATAATGTTGGGGATGGAGTGTAGATGATGGGCTCCATAAATTCAGAGTTAGGTTTGAATGTTGCAATAATGCCAGTTTGTTTGTGAGTACCTATGCCATTTGATTTGGTGATCATACCCTCGGCCACATTACAGTGAATATTCAGAGTCTCTATGGCTAAGAATTTGGGTATATTAATAGCAGTGTGTTTGATGGCTGGTTCAAGTTTTGTGTTGTTCTCAAAGCCTAACAGCTCTCCTATAGTACCCAGATCCACTGTTTCTGTAGCAGATACAATCTCTACTCTGTGAGTGACAGAATTTTGAGTTAATACTATACCTCTGGGTAACTGAGCATTTAAAGTGGACAGATTATACTGTCCTGGAGTGATGACAATTTTTTGATCCCCTACTGCAATTTTGTTTTTGTGGTGTGTAATATTAGGGATCAAGTACATGCCGTAAAATGCTCTGGGAGCTATTGTTTTGGGATACACTATATCATCATGTAATTTGAGTTTCAATATTGAATTTTGGCTGGTGAGATGGAATACCCCCATGATGTTTTAAATACCACAAGGCTTTTTGCAAATTTTAAATTGATGGTTTATTTATTTGAGACAGATATCTGAGAACAGATAAACACAAATGTCCACAATTAACATCTTTGAACTTTTGAACACGGGCATTATTGTAATAAAGATTAGCTGATTTTAGATATTTTACTAAATTTTCAGGTGGATCACCTCCAAATGAATCAAACACAAATGCCTCATCTTTTAAATATTTAAGATAACAAATCCAGTGAGTGCCCTGATTTTTGTACTTATCCAAATTAACAATGCCACACTCTTTGTTGAGTGGTTGCTCTGGTAAAGAATCAGACATGTACACACCTGTAAAATTTTTTATGCCCAGTGGCTTGATTAAAGCTTCAATATCTTGGTTTGTAAGCGGCTCTTGTTTTTTTTAAACTTATTCATGGCTCTCTTAACACCTTTGCCTTGTTTCTCCATGGCCAGGTTATGGCGCTTCAATTAATCTAATTCTGCCTTATTTTTCTTGTCATCTATTACTGTTTTTGCTATGGCAGCTGATCCCCCACCCAAGCTGCCAACAGCCCCAAGTGCTGCTAAGATGGCCGGGATAGTAAATATGAAGCCACCCACATGTGATTTTTTCCTGGATTGCTGTATTTTTTTAATTGTGGGGTACTAAGTAATAATTTCATACCATGGCCCTTGGCAAGACAATAATTTTTTTCTTGCGCTGCTTTTTGGTTAAAAGGCTATCAATAGTTTTAAGAGATTTAAGACCTGCATAAGGTATTTGATACATAACACCCTTGGCCTTCATTCTAGGTTTATTATATACATATTCACAGCCCCCACCCCAGTTTTTGCTTGGTGTTCATAGCTATGGTGGTTCCCAATGCTGCTATTCTTTCACTCAAAGAAGCATCTTGCTTACAAATCTACCAAATGCAGCCTCTTCTAATTTCTTGTCTGCAACATGTCTCTTGTCAAGATCAGTATGTGTGTTGTATGCTATGTCATGGTCTCTACAAGCAGCATCTAGGGGATTAACACCAGGATCAACTCTGTTTAATCTATGGTCCAATTTTGTACCGGGACCACAATACTGATAGCCTGGAATATGTAGTTCAAATGGCAGCTTGTTTATAATGTCATTAACCAACCCCCGACCCTCAGAAATATTCCAAAATTTAGGTGGTAGAGTATTAATACTTTTTATAAGATATCCAATCCCCTTAGTGTCATTCACTATAAAATTAGACAATTTTGTGCTTATCATGTCCATAATTCCAACCTTTTCATTGTAAAAATTGTGGTTGCCAGCATTTTCCTCCCCAGCTATCACCAATAACCTATCTACAAGTTTCCTGACATCATCAACCCACACAAATTCTTTAGGCAGGGTGTTGTAATGTTTGATTCCACTGCCAGTCTTGATCTGTGACCATATGGGCTTGATTAAATTGTTGTATTTTGCTCCACTGCTAGACTTGACTCTTTTTTGTGTGGGATCATTGTTCTGGTATAGAGCATCTGATTTTATTAATATTTCTTTGTAGAGCTCATAATCTTGATCTGTATAGTTGCCAGGGCTTTTCCTAGTCATCAGTTCCCACAACCCATGTGTGCCGGGATATTTAACAAAACCACCTTTTTCTCCAAGATGATATTCTGAATATACAATGAGATCATCTCCCATAAATGTTACTCTGAAATTGCCAATTCTATGTATGATGCTACCATCACGCTCTGTGTCAGCATATAAGCCAAAGACCTCATCTTTGTTGTCTTTAGGTGTGCTTAAATATTTTTGAGCAAGAAGACCCAATTCAATAGGATCCAGAGTAGCTTCAATTCTTCGAGGAGCAACAGGACTAGGTGTATGAATACTGGAAAGTGGGGTGATTGGATAATCTAATATGTTCCTTGCAGCTACAGGTACAAGCTCTGTGATCAAATTTTGATTTTGCTCTGTAACAGTTTTGATATTTTTACCTAATTCACTAATAGCATCAATAATAGGCTGTTCTGTTTGTTTGTGTTGTTCATAAATTCCTCGGTTCTCTGATTTCCATCCCTTAAATCTTTTTACAAGATAATCTCTTAATTTAAGATCATCAATGATTGGCCTTTTCATGGTTATTTATATATGTTTCAATGTCTAGAAAATTGTTGATTTTATTTCTGTATTTGCCACTATTGGGTTTTCTTGTCATATCAATTGTGACAAACCCATAACTGTTTTGATTCCAGCACCTACTGCAAAACTTGGAAAAATCATTGTAGCTCAAGTCCCCACCTACATATTCATCATGTATGTGTTTGAGGTTGGTATGATCTTGATGAAACACACATATAAAATTGCTGTTGTCTCGGATCAGCTGCTTCGGTATCTTAGAAAAAGTCTGTGCCAGGTAGAAGCAAACAATGTTTTTGTGTCGGCCCTGTGTAAAGAAATTTCTAACCTTGTTTTGATTATCCAGTATAATGTCATCAAACACAACAACAGAATTATCAAAACATTCATGGAGTGGCTTAACATCTGATTCAAAAGTGGCTATATCCAGTCCATCATATAGCTTCATCAGCTGCTGATATTTTAATTGTTCCAAGCTCTTAGAGAAGACATACAAGTGCCTGTTTTTCCAGTCTAACCAGTTGGGTGCCAATAAAAAATTATCAATCATTAGTGTAGTTTTACCACAAGCCGATGGCCCAACAATAAGACATCTAATATTATCAGGCAGCAACTTGCCATTTCTCTTAATCTGCTGTTCAGGTTCTGGCAGCCTCTTTATAACATCTCAGGTGTTCATAGTATCACTTTGTCTGCATCGATCCAGCTGTGTTCTGGGAGTCCCAGCCCTTTGACAAGTAACTTGTTGCCTTTTCTGCGGATGATTTTCTCTATAAAATATGTGTCAGGCTGTTTAGTTTTGCTGAGTTCTTCTTCATAAAACCTGCCTTTGAGAATTTCTCCTCGGTGATCTTTTATTATATATGTGTTAAGGGTCCCAGGTTTAACTTGAACCACTGTAAATAATTCAGTGCTCCAGTTTCTTGTAAAGCCTCTTTTGAATAAGTGCTTATATTTGCTGATTCTTACTTGATCACCCACCTTGTATTTGGCCTTTCTTGTTGTTGGCTGGTATCTAGGATAATAAACAGTCCTGATCAATTTTTGCTCATCAGATGAAGTTACTTCAGAGGGTTTCATGTTGATTGTGGTATGGACCGAGTTGTTATATTTATGTAGAAGTTCTGGAAGAATATTAAGCCATTTATAATTACCTTGAAGTATAAATTGTTTATACATAAGATTTTTTAGGGTTTTGTTGAATCTCTGTACAATTGAGGCTTAAAGATCACTGTAACTCGAGTAATGTTTTATTGACTGGCTTTTAATAAACTGTTGGAACACAGAATTATAAAATTCTTTGCCATTATCTGTTTGCAAATATCGCGGTGATCTTCCACTCTGATTGATGATTGTCCTGAAGGCTTCTGTAACACATTTTCCAGTCTTGGATTTGAGTGGCACAGCCCAGGCAAATTTTGAAAATGTGTCTATTACAGTGAGTAGATACTTGTAGCCCTTGTTGATTTTGTCTAAGTTTTTCAGCTGTCCACTTGCCATCTCAATCAAGTCGCTCTGCCATAAATCATCTATGCCTTTTGTGACTACTGGCAGTCTCTTATAATTATGTCTGGCTTGTCTGTGTAATTCATCAACAATAATTTGTCTAGACATAATATGAAAACAAGAATATTGCAACTGTGGTGTGTTCAGCAGCTGATACTACAGGATTTTCTAAATATAATTTGTCTCCTATTTGTATATGAAATTCCAGAGAGCCATCATCTTCAGCATAAGATGTTTCTAATGTATTGGGATCTGTAAAATCCTCTAACTCTACACTGGTGATTTTTGGTTTGTTGTCAGCATTTGTTATTGATAAGGTGGGGTAGTGGTGTGCCTGTGGTTGAAGCCAATATTTGATCTAGATTGGTCTCAGTGTGCCCCCAACAAAAAACTGGTAATAAAATTGTGCAGGGGACAGGATATATATTTTGCCACCTGGTGTAAATGGTGAATCATATTCTTTGTTGGGGATGCTGTACAATTCAAGAATTACTGTATGTTTAGGATTCTCGATTATGATTGTTATTTCTTTTTCTGCTGTAAGCAATCTGCTTGTTACAGATTCAAGGTGCTCATTGATGGTCCTAACAACATCTTCATGGCCTGGCTTGATTTTTATGTCCACAACAAGTTTCTTGTATTGTTGCACAATCTGTTGAAGCTGGGTGGCAAAAACAGACAGAGCATTTGCTTGATTGGATTCCATGGTCCCTAGCTGTTGCTTGATATTAGCTACAATTTGTTGCAAATTTTCAATAACTGCCAATTTTGAATTTTGAGCAGTAAGATCATGGACCTGTCTTCTGATATCCTCAAACATGGCATGCAGTTCATTAATATGTTGATTGGTTGGTAGAGTGGCCACTGTCTGAGTAAGTTGTTTGATCTCTGTCTGGATATTCTTGATATCTTCTGATTTCAATATGCGATTCACAGCTCTCTTAATATTTTTAAGTTCCTGTGATGTAGGCAGATTTGTTACAGTATTTTGCAAAGATTCAAGTGCCAATTTCACATTATTTAATTCAGAAGCATCAGCCACATTTTGCATAGCATTTTGGAGCAGGGCTATATCTGCCTGAGTGGGTGTTGATTGTTGTAAAATTTCAAGTTTTGTTTGGATATCATCGATCAAGTTATGAAAATGAGATAGCTCAGATTCAGTGTTGAGGTCTTCAAGCTTTGTGATCTGTTGCTGGACACTGACAAGTGTGCCTACAATACCAGGCAGGCGGGATTCTAGAGATTCTTGTACATTTGTCCAATCACTTTGCACTGCTGCTATTGTACCCTCAAGATGGGTTATGGTACTTTGAATTTTTCCAAAATCTTCATATGTTTCAAGTTGCAGCTTAATGTTGGCAACACTCCGAGTTATTGCACTCAAAGCATCAGAAGATGGCAAGTTGTGCATAAAATTTTCAAGTGTCTCAATTTTTTCTTTAACCTCGGCTATGGCATTGTTCAAGGGGTCCAGATTAGGTATCTGGAGTGATTGAATCTGTTCCTTTAGAGTGGAAATCACTAGATCAAAATCTTCCTGTGATTTTATGCTTTTGACAATTGTTTGGAGCTGTGTCTGGACATTATTTATCTGCTCTTCCAATTGTTGTTTCAATTGCTCAGAGTTGGTGGCCTGGGTCTTAAATTTGGCTTGAAGAGCTGCTACAGCCTCTTCTAAACTTTGAAAATTATCTAATGTGGCCAAATCAGTATATTTCTGAAGCAGCACTTTGAGTTCAGAATCAATTTTAAGAAGAGGGTCCATGCATTGTGATTGTAAATTTGTAATTTCTAGTTGAAGACTGGCATTGAGTGTGGTTTGTAAAGCTTGTAAATCACTTCTTAATTTCTTGACTCTGACATCAAGCATCAGAATCTCATCACTGTGATCTTCATGTCTTGTATGGCCAAATATATCATTAGGCATTTTGTTTTAGTGGTTATTTATTATTGAATATCTGAATCTTAATTCTATAAAAAAAGGTATAAGCTTGTCATATGATCCCGGGACCTCAATATATAAGCAGTCACCAGCAGAAACAGTATATACAGTGCCAGAAATCATGTTTGAGTGCTTAATTCTATAAATATTTCTCCCTACTGAAATCTTGACATTACCCTCAGGGGTTGTAATAAATTGTAATTGACCACCTACAGGTAATTGGTAATGATTTAAATTATTGTTAAATATGTACAATGTTTTACCTGTTTCATCATCAACATCTGTAAGAATGCTGTTCAGATGAATAATTAACAAAGCACTTAGTTTAGATATTATATCAGAAGAGGGTTGTGGTGTTGGCAGGTCCATAATAGCCTGTTTTTTGAACCCAAATAAGTTCATAGGCATGTTTATTTATTTCAAATCATGCTTTGTAATTGGGCATTGTTTGCCACTTTTCAAATCACAATGACCCCATGGTAAAGTATGTATGCCACATGACAAAATGCATGTCTTGTCATCATGTGGGTCCAGAGCCACTTTTCTTACAATATTGCTAGTCAACAAGTGATCCACACTCTGAATTCTGGATTCTGATGTTCTGATTGTGCTACATGATTTGAGGCAATTTTTGTAATCTTCAAATTCAAGCTCTTTGTCCACAGTCACTCTGCCAATGCCTTTGGCCTTTTTGGCAATAGCGCCACTACATGTTTCAAAACTGTACATCTTGGCCCTTAACCCAGCAAATACCACAATAACATCACCAAGTGTCTCATCTTTTAACTTGCCAGGCACCTTTTTGTTGTGGTGTTTAATTTTTGAATGTTCAGTGGTATCAAAATATTTAAACAATTCAGGCTGTGCTATATATTGATAAACATCTTCTGTTTGAATATCGAGAACAAAACTATCTGTGTCCATGTACATCAGTTTTACACGATCCTTATAAAAAGGCTTCAACACATTATAAAACAATTTTAACATGTGTAATTTGGCCAATTCCAATATCACAGCCCCTACATAAATAGGCTTATCAAACTTGATCTTTGTTTTTTTCATGTTGAAAATTGCCATATTCTCATCATAAATTCTTCTGTAATTGAAGTTGGGCTTTGCAATCAATTTTTTGCTCCGGCTTGGGGTCAGTAATTATTTTAACATCAATATGTTTTCTGACATTTTCTATTGTTTTGCCATACACAGAATTGACCATCAATTTAAACGAAGTTTTATCAAATTGGCTCAATGCAGATGTTCGAAGCTCTGTGTTTGTATCAATATATGGCTTCAACCATCTTGAGTGCCTGAACCTCAAAACTTTTCCAAATTTGGTCACTTGAACACCATGTTTCATCAGGAACTGGAGGTTTTTGTAATATATGACATAATCCTGTTTCGGCTCTAGAGTCATCATCAATTTCTTCTGTTTAGAGCCAGGTGAACACTTAACCTCAGGAATTGGGGGCAGATCAGAAAATGTGTTGTGTAAATCATCAGGAATTGTCAGATCAACCTTTAAGAACAGGCCATAGTTACTGTCGTCAAAATCCTTAAGATCTTCAATATTGAAATCTTCGACCCACTCAAGCCCTGCATATGGCAGTTTTTCATCATGGCATAACCATAGAGGCTGTTGGCATCTACATACAGTATATAATTTGATGGCAGTGCTGGATCATAATCAGGAATATATTTGTTATTTGCTCTGGCATATCTCTGAGAACATTGCACCATGCCTCCTCTTATACATTGATCCATAAACATATACATATCTTGATCCTGGATCAGATCCAATTGCATTTTAGTGTTTAAAAACATTGCAGACCATGCTAGGCCCGGAGCACTGTAAAAATACATTGGATCCAGCTTATAATTTTCCATGGAAGATTTTCTGAATGCCTGCAGTATATCAGCTAAGAGGTTCACATCAAGTTTTAAATAAGCCTTATGATAATCACCAAATGTCTGGCATTTTAAATTCTTCCACATCAATTGGGCATGGTGATAATCTTCATCAATGATTCCAGATCCTCTGATTTTGCTGTAAAACTCTTGTTGTGGTGGCAGAGAACACTCATCAAATTTAGAAAAATCTGTAACATAATCATATGGATATACACCCTTCCGCCTAATTAATTTCAGGTCCTGATTTGGAAACGAAGCACATGTGATTTTGAATTGATCATCAGATAATTGAGTGGCCAGTGTAGCCAGGCTAGCCGATAAAATTCTGTATGAATCAAGAAATCTTAAGTGAATAGGAACACCATTAACTTTAATTATTTTGCTAATGGCAATATATTTCTCATTATTTTCAGTTAAAATATTTAAATTCTGCTTGTCAAACCCCTCGTACCTGATCAAATGATGAAAATCATAATTGGATGCACCATGGCAAAATATGGTGACAAATTTTGGTCTCTGGATCTTAATATTACAGCTATTACACAGGGCCATTTTGAATTTACCATCTGTATGAGAATGGTGTTTCACCTTGATATTTGTATCTGAAAATTCAGAATCACATACCGGGCATTTTTCTGCATTGTTGAAATCTTCAATCTGTTTCTCTGTTAAAGGCAACATGGGTTTCGATTTTAATAAGACATTAGATGCTATGTTATGGCACTCATTTTCTATTCTATCTGCAAATTCTTTGATGGCATCTGCTCCCATGTATAAATATTCTTTACTAACAACCCCATCCTGTACAACCACATAATAAAAACTAGAAGGTTCATGTAGCTGGTATAGTGTAATTGAAGATTCATCAGGATCTGGGCTACAGAATGCAAGGGGTTTGAGGTTTGATTCAAAATCGCAGACTATATATGCTGGGTGTTCCAACAAGGCTTCAATTTTTTTGAATTTGGCATTTTCACTTGGATTAGGCATCACCATATGAACAGGTTTATGGTTGCCACAGTATTTCAGATGCTCAATTAACTTGTTTTTAGCAATTTCTGCATTCTCTTCCCGAACCCCATTCACCATTTTTCTACCATCAAATACAATTAAATATCTTCTGCACAACTTGAATATTGTATTGGATTTGTCTAGTTGTGTTCTGACTAAAGCTTCAAGTTTATGTATCAGAGTATAATGGCGTGTATCATCCCCTTCAATTAAGAGCAGATCAATCGGAACAGCAGAATCATCATCAAATGTACTGATTCTGAGAGGTGCTATCAAGCAATTGCCACGGCCAGTAGAACAAATGAAAACATTAATAGATAATTGTTTACCAATGATATTCCTGGCCTTTTTTTTCAAATTTATCAATATTCTGAACAGACATTGGATATTCTAAACCCTCCATTGCCTCATCAAAATCATGTTCATGTTGTTTATAATAAGTTATTCTCTCAGGATTCCTTGAAACTGGATACAAAGCAGCTAAAATACACCACAAAAAGCATTTCCCATCATTATTTTTTATATTAACCACGGCTTGTTTGTTTTTAATATTGGCAGGTAATGGCAAATATGTAGATCCTTGTAATGGGCTGAATTCAGAAATATTAACATAGAGCTTGTGTGGAGATCCGCATAGGCTCCATCCAGACTCTTTTGCTGCAAATTCAGAGAGTTTAATATTCAATTGATCTATCAAACTGCTTATTATTTTGTCTGAATTTGCATTTGAATATACCGGTACAGTTTCTGTTATGTGGGGCTGTGTAAATTTTGTGCCGTTTGGCTTCTTATATTGTGTAAACAATTTGAGGGACAGCTTATAAGAGCCATTTTGTGCATTTAGAATTGCCTGCACATCAGAATTTATACTGTTCAAAAAATTCTTAATATCACATTTTGGCTCTGATACAAACCGGTGATCTCTAAGTTGGCCATTAAAACTGCTATGGATGGGTTCATAGCGTGGCTGCTTTGCCGGTCCAGCATTAACAGGTGCTTCATGCTTCCTTTTCAGACCAGATGTAGATGGTTGTGGGGGCAATGTTGATGACTGTGCAGAGCAAGTACCTTTATGTTTATAAGTGAAGTATTCCATGCTATATTTTCTATGGCATTTAGGGCATATTTTTGTGGGAGTTCTGCATCTGGATTTCAATTCCTTTGATGCTTAGCCCAATTGGGGCTAGATATATTATTTTTGCATTGATTACAATATTTTTGATTTGGCATTTTTGTTGTTGTTTATTATATAAGATTTCCTGGGGTCCAAATCAAAACTTTATACTTAATAAAAAATATCAGTTGGGTTCAGTAGTGTGATTTGTGTGTGTGTGTGTGTGTGTGTGTTAATATTTTTGGCTTTGCTATTTATATAAAATTTCTTGGTGTCCAAATCAAAACTCTATACTTTATACTTTATACTTTAAATATAAATAAACCTATGACAGGTTGTTAAAAATTCTGTATACTAAATCAAATAGATTTGTAATTCAATTTATACAAATCTGCAATATTTTTGTGTTTAAAAAATATGAGCAGCACTGCAACAACACACCCTTACTCTTCAACAACTCTCACAATACTGGCTGATATGCAATGCAAAATCTCTTTATATAGCCTAAGCACAGACCGCATTGAAAACATCTGAAACAATAAGCCAATCAGAATATAACACATCATCACATTATGTCATAACCAACCAATCAGAAAACAACACATGTCTAATAATTTTTTGCATAATATTAGGTAATAATTTGTTGCAAAACATGATGCAATATAAATAAACCAGAAATAGGCCACAAGTGGGCCGGAAGTAAATATGTGTGGGTGGGTGTGGGTCTGTGTGGGTGTGTACGTGGGTGGTTGTGGGTGGGTGTGGGTGTGTATGTGGGTGTAGGTGTGGTCAAGGTCAAGGTCATCTCAAGGTCAAGGTCAAGGTCAAGGTCAAGGTCATCTCAAGGTCAAGGTCAATATGTGTGTGTGTGTGTGTGTGTGTATGTGTTAATACGTTTGGCCTAGTTTTGAATGTAGCCAAAAAAATATCAAGAGGGGCATATTTTTAACAAATTTATGGACAACAATCTCACAGAAGTGCCTTTTATAAGTGTAGGCAAATCAATCTGAGGGGGATCATACTTTCACGGGAAATTCCCGAGGGCATTTTTACAAAAATCTTGGATTAGATAGGGTTCCACACTTGAGCAAAAAGCTCATATGGGCATGTTGAGCTTGTTTTAAGTGTAGCCAAATCTGCCTGAGAGGGGTTCATACTTTATCGACCCAGTAATACCACAAATCACACTACTCTTAACCTATAGCTTTATACATTTCTTTATTCTATAGTATTTAAATGAAATAAACTTAAATAAGAATTGGGAAGCACGTACATAGTAGAATAGAATCAACAGGTATAAACTAAGAAAAAAATAAGGAAGGATTCACATAACCTAATAGAAATAGACTTAGATGGTTAAAAAACAGCATGTTTAGAAGTAACAAAAAAGAGATTACTTGAAAAGTAAAATTAACGCAATTGAAATAAAAGTATCAGAGGTGCAAATAAATTTAGAAAGGGGTGGTAACCTAAAATAAACTTGAAAAATGGCTGACTATTTTAAATAGATGGAAGAATTGCTTTAATGATTTTTTAAATGTTCATGTAGGAGATAAATTAGAAATAAATGAAGCAGAACTTATAGTCCCAGAAACTAACTTGATTGAATTTAAAAATGCTAAAAAGATATATTATTCGTATTTGGAATACCTAAGAATCTTGTTAATATGTCTGACAAATGTACAATTTATGAAATGTTATAAAACAAAGATGCATTATATTTATTGCTTTTTAATTTTGTCTTAGAATATGCTGTTAGGAAAGTAAAAAAAAAAACTAGCAAAGTACTGTGACTCAACTGTTAGCATATGCAGATGATGTAAATACAATTAAGAATAATGCTAAAATATTTTTCAAAGCATCTAAGGAAGTTAGCACAGGCCGAAACTAAGTGATAATTACTCGATTTTTGAACTAGTTTCCAAATTCAAGTACTTAGGAGTAATACTAACAAATGAAAAGTAGGATTAATTCGGAAAAATGCATGTTATTTTTCTCTTCATAAATTTTTGTCTTCTTGTTTAATATCTAAGATACTAAATGTTAAAATATACAATAACAGTAATTGTGCCTGTGGATGTGAAAACTTGATCTCTTGAAGATAAATTGAGGTGTATTTGAAAATAAGATCCTTAGGAAAATATTTTAGCCTAAAAGGGATGAAGAAACAAGTGAATAGTGAAGTTTACATAATTTAGAAGTACATAATTTATGTTAGTTTCCAAGTATTATTAGATTGATGATTAAATCATGAAGACCTAGGTGGGCACGAATGAGAAAGGAATAAAGGAGATTTTACAGGAATCTTGTAGGGAAACCTGATAGTAAGAGACCAAAACGAAGATAGAGGCGGACCTAAAGAGAAATCGGTAAAGATGGAATGGAATATATAAATCTTTCTCAGGATAAGGACAAATGGAAAACTGCAGCTATGAACTTTTGGATTTAAGAAGGCTAGAGAGTTAGTTAGTTAATTGATATTCAATGTAATATAATTTAACATATTTTAGAAACTAAAAGGCAGCAACCTGGTATTCATATTGACAAGGGAATTCCTACAAAACTTTTTTTTTTCCTCGTAAGTTTACCAATAGCACTTACTTACTAATTGTGAAGATGAGGATGACAATACGTTCCATCGTTCCTATATAATCGTTTCAACGTTTCGGTAAACGTTTTGGTAGCGTTTTAACGTTTCGATAAACGTTTTAGTAATATTACTAAAACGTTTATCGAAACGTTAAAACGTTACCAAAACATTTACCGAAACGTTGAAACGTTACCAAAACATTTACCGAAACGTTGAAACGTTTATATAGGAACGATGGAACGTATTGTCATCCTCATCTTCACAATTAGTAAGTAAGTGCTATTGTTAAACTTACGAGGAAAAAAATAAGTTTTGTAGGAATTCCCTTGTAAATATGAATACCAGGTTGCTGCCTTTTAGTTTCTAAAATATGTTAAATTATATTACATTGAATATCAATTAACTAACTAACTCTCTAGCCTTCTTAAATCCAAAAGTTCATAGCTGCAGTTTTCCATTTGTCCTTATCCTGAGAAAGATTTATATATTCCATTCCATCTTTACCGATTTCTTTTTATGTCCGCCTCTATCTTCGTTTTGGTCTCTTACTATCAGGTTTCCCTACAAGATTCCTGTAAAATCTCCTTTATTCCTTTCTCATTCGTGCCCACCTAGGTCTTCATGATTTAATCATCAATCTAATAATACTTGGAAACTAACATAAATTATGTACTTCTAAATTATGTAAACTTCACTATTCACTTGTTTCTTCATCCCTTTTAGGCTAAAATATTTTCCTAAGGATCTTATTTTCAAATACACCTCAATTTATCTTCAAGAGATCAAGTTTACACATCCACAGGCACAATTACTGTTATTGTATATTTTAACATTTAGTATCTTAGATATTAAACAAGAAGACAAAAATTTATGAAGAGAAAAATAACATGCATTTTTCCGAATTAATCCTACTTTTCATTTGTTAGTATTACTCCTAAGTACTTGAATTTGGAAACTAGTTCAAAAATCGAGTAATTATCACTTAGTTTCGGCCTGTGCTAACTTCCTTAGATGCTTTGAAAAATATTTTAGCATTATTCTTAATTGTATTTACATCATCTGCATATGCTAACAGTTGAGTCACAGTACTTTGCTAGTTTTTTTTTTTACTTTCCTAACAGCATATTCTAAGACAAAATTAAAAAGCAATAAATATAATGCATCTTTGTTTTATAACATTTCATAAATTGTACATTTGTCAGACATATTAACAAGATTCTTAGGTATTCCAAATACGAATAATATATCTTTCTAGCATTTTTAAATTCAATCAAGTTAGTTTCTGGGACTATAAGTTCTGCTTCATTTATTTCTAATTTATCTCCTACATAAACATTTAAAAAATCATTAAAGCAATTCTTCCATCTATTTAAAATAGTCAGCCATTTTTCATCAAGTTTATTTTAGGTTGCCACCCCTTTCTAAATTTATTTGCACCTCTGATACTTTTATTTCAATTGCGTTAATTTTACTTTTCAAGTAATCTCTTTTTTGTTACTTCTAAACATGCTGTTTTTTAACCAACTAAGTCTATTTCTATTAGGTTATGTGAATCCTTGCTTATTTTTTTCTTAGTTTATACCTGTTGATTCTATTCTACTATGTACGTGCTTCCCAATTCTTATTTAAGTCTATTTCATTTAAATACTATAGAATAAAAATGTATAATGCTATAGGTTAAGGTTTATCATCCCTTTTAGGTCCAAATATTTTCCTAACAATCTTATTTTCAAATACTCTCAATTTATGTTCGATCAAGTTTCATATCTATATAATATTATAGGCAAAATTACTGTTTTGTATATTTTAATTTTTAGTTTCTTAGAGAGAAGTAACATGCATTTCCTGAATTAAACCTACTTTTTATTCTATTTCCTCTTTAATATAATTTTCATTTGTTAATATTACTCCTAAATATTTGAATTTGGAAACTAGTTCAAATAAGTTGTTATCATGTGTTTTCATTAGATATTAAATTTAGAATTTTTTAACTAAAAAAAATAAGTTGTTTGCTATTTCATGTGATGCATGTTTGTCGTCCGTGTTGATAATTTTTTTTGTTTGTTTTAATAGGATTCGACTTCTTAAAGAGAGAAAAGAGAGGTTACATTTTTCGAGAATACCACGCATTCCATGTTTATAAGTAATTACATTTTTAATAGAAAACATATCTTTTATCAATATTTCATAAGATTTGGTTGCCTGCAAAAGTTAATCCGCTTATCTCCTTTTTAGTAATAGTATTTTATTTATATATCATGTCACGTTAGAGAAAAAGTTCGTGCCTCAGTCAAAGCAATAAGTTGTGTGATAATTCTGTCTGTTTCAGCATTTGACTTATACCAATCATCCGTATACCGTCTCCTTCCTTCCCTCCCCTCATAAAGCTCGTCCATCCTATCAGCTAACTTTTTGCCTGCAGCCCGAAAAAGAGACTCAAAATTCTGTAAGTTTTTCATACCACTTATTTTGCGTAGATTATCCATAAAAATCATCTTGCACGGTGGATAAAATTCAGGCACTATTTTGCTTAACTCAACAAGCCTCGCAACATCCTCACCTCCATCGACTGTGTATTCAAAAATCTTGTATAGCAGTTCAAGTGGTAAGTCAGTTATACAAGTTGTCATTTTTTACAAGATGTTATTTAAATAGAAGTTTCTTGGTATTTATATAAATTTATATAAATTTTCTCGGGGAAAAACACAAAACTCACAATCAAGTCAAAATTTAATAAGATTCTATTTATTAGAAAAAAAACACTTTTAAACTTATGATAATTAATAAAATGTAACTTAAAAACAATAGTTATAATATTTTTTTTCAGCTCTGGTATTTATATATAAATTTTCTCGGGAAAAAATTTAAAATTTAAGTGTGTACATGACCCCAAGAATACAATTTAAAATTACTAATGTAATCATATTTTCAGAACCTCTTTTTTTCCCCTTTCCCTATACTTATCAACATCTAAAACCAACACATATGCCTACATCTGATATCAAATTTCCTATAACTATTCTATAATAAAAACTATGCTGTATTAGGAGCCCCACAGATAATTACTCCGAATTCTGGGTTCAGGCGCGTGGAAGTGTGTTGGACCCTTTCTTGAGAGTAATTCTCGAAAACTACATGTTACGCATTGCATCTCTTCTTATTATTATATCTTCTTGTTTGTAATTTTGTTATTTTACGTAGCAACAATAAGAATAAAAATAAAATTGGATAAGAAACACTTATAAAAATCTCCTATGCAGGGGTTCGAAACCGGAAACTTCAGTGGTGATACCTAAAGTCGACCCTTGAGCACTATGCCGGTAGAATAATTATTGATCCACACAAAACTTTGTGCCTGTCTGCATCTATACCTAAATCAAAAAATTCGAACCATGTCTCAGCTCCTTGTAACTTATTTAATTATTTACACTTGTGCTTGTATTAGCTCTCTTCGGGTTTAAGATGTCTAGAGATTTAGTTAGTTAGTTGTTTTCCACTGCACTATTTGAATTTTTGAATAATCACATATTAGTTATGAATGCATTGTTGACATCCTGTCTACGTCAAGCAAGTTACATGATCCTCTATCTCTTTTTTATAGAGAAAAAGAAATGTCACGACCTTCCCAAGCTAGTATTATTGACGTGACATTCTTAAGAAGTTGACGTCACATCTACACACACGCACGCACACTCGGGGAATGCAAAACTATTGATTTTGTTAACAACTAGGTTACATGGTAATTCTTGCTAACATTTCTGTTTTGAAGAAGTTACTTTGGAAAAATAATTGCATTTAACAAATTATTAGCCCCGTCTAGTTCGATATACTTTTAGACATATGGTGGAGTGCAGGTGCATCCAGCGCCAAGCAAGTGTAGTAGAACTGTGTTTTTTTGAACTTCTGCAACTATAAAAGAATTCTTATACAATAAAATTGGAATTTGAACTCTTGCGTAAAACAAATTTTCAGTTTTTATACTTGTAAAATCAGCTAAAATCATGATTTTCAGTTAAATTACACTAAGAGAGCTCACTATGAAATTGTTAGATTTTGGGGAGAGGAGGATATTTACTCGTACCCCCTTCTCTGACTACTGAGGAGCACTGGAACAACACCTCTATACTCTTCAACTATTCTCACAATATTAACTAATTTGTAATACAAAAACCCTTTAAGTAGCCTAAGCACGAACCGCATCTGAAACAGTAAGCCAATCAGAAAACACCACAGTAACCCACAGGTGTCTGTCAAGTAGACCGGAAGTGGACCGGAAGTAGACCGGAAGTGGACCGGAAGTAGACCGGAAGTGGACCGGAATTTTACCGGAAGTAGACCGGAAGTGGACCGGAAGTGGACCGGAAGTAAATATGTGTGGGTGTAGGTGTGTGTGGGTGTGGCTTATAAGAGCATCTTGGATTAGTTTTAAGTGTGGTCAAAACAATATCAAAAAAAGCCATATTTTTAACAAATTTATAAACAGCAATTTTAGCAAATTTAGGTTTTGTCACATCAATTTGGGGGGGGGGTCATCTTTTCTCTTCCCTCTTCATCCCAGTAATATTGCAAAAAATCTTAAATTTCATAGAGGGGGACACTTGAGTAATAAACTTTTATAGGCATTTTAGCCTAATTTTATACAAGAAAAATTTTGCGCCAATAATACCTCATATTATACTACTTTGTCACCGTACTGAACTATCATAAGCGATGAATTTCAAAATTTCTATCAGTTTCACGCCTTCACTCAACAAAAATCTAACAGCACTTCGCTGCTCCAGATTGGAGCACTCCTGTAAAAGTGCCGCCATCTTGTGTAACTGTTTCCCAGCGTCCTGTGCGCGATGCAGGCGTGTCAGCCCCAGCTATTAGTAGCTTACATATGCCTTCACAATATAACAAACATAACAATCATGGTCGTATTTTAGATTTTCTTATACTACTTTTCCGGTTAACATTAGAACCGTGGCTGGGTCATTTTTGACCCAACCGCTATTTCTTTCTTTTCCCACTTCTTTGTGTTTGATCCTGGAGTGCTATAATTTCTTGACTTTTCATCAATAAAAGTCAATAACAAGCACAAGTAATTTCACTTACCGCCCCCCCTAAAAAAATCCAGATTTACCTAGAACCGCGGTTGTGTCACTTTAGACACACTACTCCCATTTCGTGATTATCAATTGAGGGATGGAAATAGCGGCATGTAAAAATAATCTTTTATATATATTACATGTTTTATATGAAAATTGACACACATGGAGTACTTTCATATGAAATATGAAGGACAACATAGAGTATTGTGTAGTTCTACAGGGTGATGTCACATAATGAATACACAAAATAGTTTTTGGCTGTGCACTTCTTGCAAATGATTTTCTTACAAGCATGACACTTCACAAACGATTTGTTTCCTGTGCAGTTCTTCTTTACTTGACACCCTGTGCGCTTTTCTTGTCTCTCAGCAATCAATGCATTGTACACAACCCATGCATTTATTTCTGTCAAATCTAACAAGTTATAGAACGTGTGAACTGGCCAGCATCTGGGTGCTGTTTTCACGGAGCATTTGCAGGCCATCTGAACCACCACAACTCCATATTTGGAGTTCTTATAAAATATTAATATTTCCAGTTTCTTTTATTTTACCAGTGTCAATTTGATCGTCAGTATGCATAGTGCTGAGAATGAGAACATTTGTGTTGGTTTATCCCTGATAGATTGTCAAAGACGTATTATTCTTCTTCAGCACCACTGTACTGTATAAATTATCCATTACATTCTTTATACAAACTGGTATTTTCCTACGAGCTCTGTTCATGGTACCAATAAGACGTGTGCCATTTGCTTTCAAAGTTTCGGAGAGAGACAAGGAGGTGAAGAAGTTGTCGCAGGTTACATTTCTTCCCTTCTTCAAATAAGATTCCATCAACCTCTTTACAACAAAATCACCATGGCGCTCATTATTTGGCCTAGTATGATATTTTCCTAGGTACGGGAAAGCGTTTACTATATACTTCGATTCTTTGTCTACGACCATCAAATATTTCTGCCCATATTTATCTGATTTGGATAAAATGAACTGCGTAAATCTGCAGCGGCAATTAGAAGGGAAGAGCTGCTCATCAATGGTTATATACGCTCCAGGTATATAGCTACATTGTGCATTTGCAATGAACTCATACCTGATTTCTGAAACCAACGAAAATTTGTCTTCTTTCAGTCTTTCCAATCTTGTGGATCTAATATCAAATATCAAGAAACACGTTATTTTCCTGAATCTGTCACGAGACATTGTCACTTTTACAATAGGATTACCCCACTTCTCTGACCACAATGAGTCCAGATCTATTCCCCTAGCTCCTATGGCACCACGGATATGTTGCCAGTTTGTGCACAAAACATGATATTTGATATATCTGGAGAAGCAACAGTAAAACGAGTCCGATGCTGCACCAAGAAAATAAGTAAACACACTATTTTCAATGGTGTGTCAAAAATGAACCATCCGCAGTTCTATGGGGTAGTTGAACCACCGCGGTTCTAGTGTTAGTTATTGAGTGCACCTTGTACTATTGTTTGGTTCCAGAATTTTTAAAATTTTCAACACTCAGTTATGCACATAGAATGATAGAAATTATTATATTGTCTAAAAAACTACTCTATCTTATTTTTGACAAATAAATTTATTAATTTTTTTATGAAAGTTTACAAAACTTGGAATATTTCTGAGAAAATCGGAGGCTGATGTGTGCCACCTTTCCTGATATGCAGGGTGATTATAAAATATCTATACATTTTAGTGATATCGTGACAAAATACATATTTTCTTTGCTAGTTATGTGAAGCAATGCTAAAACTATAAGAAAGAACAGCCGTTTTTTGTTTTCGTCTGTGTGGAATGACGTATGAACAGGTGCGAACAGACTTCGCCCTGATATTCAGAAAACCAGGCTCCCTCAGGTTGGCTATCAGAAACCTGGTCAATAAATTCAAGCGAACTGGTAGTGTTGTGGACGAAGAACCTCCTGATAGGCCAGCCATAACACCACAAATTGTGCAAAGTGTACAGGACGAGATCACATGTAGCCCCATCGCATAGGCCGGGTGACTCAGAATCCGTAATCCCATCAGCTACCAACTGTGGTTCATAACATGTGGTGTGAGGAACACCAAGCTCCCTACTCTGTACCAACAAGATGGGCAACAACAGCATTGCGACCGCAGTTGCTGCGATTACAACAGCTATGTTGGCTGTGGGTAATCGCTGGCATTTGTGCCTAGACTTGAGGGGTGATCACAATGAGTTATACAGACTTTGTGTTAAACTGTGGCGTATGTTTCAATACATATGTTTTTTTGTGCACCTGTTCATGTAGAACTGTATAGTGATTTTATAATCACCCTGTATGTAATATAAAAAATCGCAAATATGCAGACTCCTCATGAGATAAAGATACACTTTGTTGGTACTATCATCCATTTGGAGACACATTGTATTGTGTAATTTTACTAATTGAATTTGAAATTAAAATTTTGGGTACGTCGGCGCTTAAGCTATTTTGAACCCGTCACATTATACGGAGTACAGCCCCTTAACATAACTAAAATAGCATAAATGCAGTGTCGTGTTACTAAAATATTAAATTATTCTGACTTTGGTTAAAAGCTAAGGTTGTAAAGGAGCACTCAGTACACATAAGGACAAAACACAGGACAACACAAATAAAATTATACTGGCCATGGAGCCAGACGCCCGAGCATCGTTAGTCTGCAAAATACAGTCCAGGGTGTACTACGTGGAAGTGAGGTTAACTGAATTTTCACTAAAAATGCATTAAAACTTACATCGTTATATAGCGTATTACATATTCTAGTTTTTTTATTTTTAACCACTGTTATTTAAAAGAGATTTTCCAACCTTTCGGAGGCTGCATCTGCCTCCGTCTTCATGGTAGCGTGTCTAAATGGTTGCCTTAGAGGATTATTCTAGGTGGCCTAGGCTCCACCGCGTCCGTCGATCACAAGGACCTATAGTATTTACAAAGATGCCAGGTAGGATAATCAGTGACCAGGCTCCACTTCTTAAAATGACCACGTCGAGGTCACGTATTACATAATCTACAACTTTAAATCAATGCAATTTCCTATCTTTTAATTTTATCAATAGATACAAGACAAAAGCGTTAAACAGTAGTAGCTAAATTTCAGTTTTTAAAGATCATTGTTTAAATTACAGTAAAACCAGTGATATACTCGAACAATTTAACATAACCTTTTGGTAGCCCATCTAAAAAGAATTAAAACTATTAAAAAAGTTATCTGCCTATGACCATTGGTTACGGAGATATCAGTCTGGAACTGAGAGTATGCGAAATTAATGTTTGGGGCGGGGGGAGAAACTGATAGGAAGCGCCGCAGGAGGGAAGTGGGACGTTCTTGTTGTGACACACTCACTACTATAGCTCTTGTCTAGTCTTACGGCGGGCAGGCTACATGCAGGCAAGTGAGTGGGGAGCGAGGAATACGCCGCAGACCAGCCAGACAACAGCGGTGGCGTCGAGAGTTACGACGTCGCGGGAGTGTGTGCTGCGGGATCCTCGTTCGACAGGCTGCTACGTTTGGTAAAGCACTGGATTGGTCGCTTTCCCGCTCTTCACTTCCCTTGCTCACATGTAGGCCCCCAGTCGTAAGATCAGACAATCGATATAGTAGTGAGTGTGCCACAACAAGAACGCTGGATTGGAATCGTCTTGTTGTCGTTGGGTTGGTGTGGATATTGAAAACTTCCCATAGGATGGAGCTACCTGATTCACCTCCAAAAACTTGCTGCCTGATAAATGTCCGGGCCGAGCCCAGTAGATGGTATCCCAGCCAAGCTCGGTCGCTATTTGATATTCGCAGTTTATTTGCACGGGTGTTAATTAATTTGCACGGGTTTTAATTAATTCGCATGTACTTAGAATTCATTTGCAAGTACTTAGAATATTTTACATTTATGTATTTGCATGTTTATAACTTTTTATGAATATATAATTATTTATTTTATGAAAAATATGTATATAGAAGGTAATTAGAGATACTAAACGCTATGCATATGGTTTTATATTCATTACTGCAAAGTATGTAATGTATAAATCGATAATAATTAATGTTTATAATATTGAAAATAAGTTTTTATGGTTTATGAACCGCTATGAACGGTGGTAATGGTACGAAAGAAGACGGTCCCGGTACTCGAACCCGCGATATGTAACGGTAATAAATGGTTTTAGTGTACAATGTATATAATGATGTATGTTATTATGGTATGAAAGACGATGGTACGACACGCTAGACAGAATACCGTCTCCGAATCTCGACTCCGCTCTGATGCCAGACAGAGAGAATGAATTAATATTCCGCGCAGGTAGGCAGGTAGAGGAGAAAGGAATTTGGGGAGTGTGCGTTCAAGGTCAAATGACGTCACAACGTCAGAACAAAGAAGGAACCCGATTGACCAATCAGAGATCGCGTCGGTAGGTTTTCAAAACCGGTTTTTTTTCCAAGGTTAACCAGTACGCAAGAACAGGGGAAAGCTATGCAATACTGTAGGGCAGGGGAGGGATTCAACCAGACAACAAAGGATGTCTGGAATGCGCAGCAATGGTCAAATTCTGAAGCTATGCGTTGCTTGTAGAACCGGTTTCCGCCGCCAATTAATATTCCGCTCAGGGTTGCCCCAAGGCACAGGACGCTTTAGCGAGGGTTTTAGGGTAGAAAGCTTGCATGTTAGAACAGGTTTCTGTCAAAGTAGCCCAATGTTACCGAGAACACAAGAAAGAAGGATTTTTGGATACCCAATTAGATTGGAGCGAGAATTTTATTTTGAACAAGGAGAACGAAGCGTAAGGGTTTATTATTTGTACTAGGAAGAAGGGAGAGCTCTCAGGGACTGGGCCTACAGTTTTCACTATTTGCTTTTATCACGGGGTATCGAACCTAGGACCCATTGATTTTTGACTTAGGTAGTAAATTTATGTTACTGTGTGCTATTTAACATAATATTGAGTTTATTTTTTACCAAACTTTGACTTTATGTCAAACATTTTCCCAGTTTATTTTTATTTTTACCAAAATAACACAATTCAATCTGTTCAGGAAACACTTTTAGTTATATTTTCGACACACAAAGTGTGTGTTCTCAACTTCTATCTGTTTATTTTACAATTTTATGTTAATTTTTTACCAAAATAACACTATTTATACTATTCAGGCAACATTTTTTATTAATTTTGGATTCACAAAGACATTTTTTTCAACTTTTAACTTATTATTTTACAATTTTATGTTAATTTTTACCAAAATAACACTATTTATACTATTCAGGCAACATTTTTTCATTAAATTTTGGATTCACAAAGACATTTTTTTCAACTTTTAACTTATTATTTTACAACTTTATGTTAATTTTTTACCAAAATAACACTATTTGTACTATTCAGGAAAGATTTTTAGTTACATTTTCGACACACAAAGACATTGTTTTACAACTTTTATCTGTTTATTTCACAAATTTATACCTATTTTTACCAAAATAACACTATTTATACTGTTAAGGAAAGACTTTTAGTTATATTTTCGACACACAAAGTGTGTGTTCTCAATTTTTATTTGTTTATTTCACAAGTTTAGCCTAATATTTACTCAAATAACACAATTCAATCTGTTCAGGAAAGACTTTTAGTTACATTTTCGGCACAGAAAGTTTGTGTTCTCAACTTTTATTTGTTTATTTCTCAAGTTTAGCCTAATATTTACTCAAATAGCACGATTTGATCGTGTCTTTTATTACATTTTGGACATACACACACACACACACACAGAGAGAGAGGGAGAGAGAGAGAGAGAGAGAGAGAGAGAGAGAGAGATTTTTTCCAAGTTTACAGGATTATTCTCCACGTTTACTCAAATAACACAATTTAGATGTGTTTTGAATTAAATTTTGTACACATGAAGTGTGTTTTGTTAAGTTTTACCCTTTTATTTTACATGTTTAGGCTTAATATTACTCAAATAACACAATTTAATCCAGTCAGGAAGGATTTGTTATTATATTTTGGATGCACAAAGAGATGTTTTCAACTTTTTTACTGAAAGTACTTTTAGCTAAAATGTAAGCTACAGAATATATTATTATTATTATTATTATTATTATTATTATTATTATTAGGGTTTACTGATTTCCATTATGCTATTTTTGGTTCTGTATTTCTATATGTATTTCTTTAGGTCAGGTTACGCCTGCTACGTAGGAAAGTTTGTTTATTTTAGAGTTTGCTGAGTATTTTGTTACTTTTATACTAGGTAAAGTTTTCTAAATATATCAGGTAGGGCTCCATCCATATACTTTTGTTTTTGTTGTTTGGAGATGATGCGATCAGCATCACTCTCCATCTGCTTTTTATTTTATGTACCCAATATTATTTTGAGGCTTAGTAAATTCTAGAGCCTATTTATGCAGGAGAGAGGGCTTGAAATTTTTGATCTCAGATAACCCACAACTATTTGTCAGAGTATTTTAAAGGATATTTGATATTTATTATGTGCCACTAGAATTTCAAAGCTTGCTTAATTTTTATGTCTGTAACGCTGTTATTGTCTTTATAGCTAAGGCTTACTGGATAAAGTACACGAAATGTTTATCATTTCGACTATTTACCTTTATACGAGGCCAAATTTTTAGTGTAACGAAAATTATTGTGTGTCTATAAAGACTGAAATTCCTTTACCGATGGGTCCATAACTGGACGCTTACCAACATTGTTCCATTTTTTTAAAAAAAAATATATAACCATTTATCAATATATTGACAATTCACAGGACAAGACGAAGTTCACAGACGACTGACTATATGGACCATAGGTCCACTTGCTAAACTTTTTTCTATGCTAGAAGAATAATTTAGCCTTATAGCCTTTTTCAAAGTATTTTTGAAGTATTACTGGTTTTTTGGGTGCATCAACACTTGGGTTATTTCCATTTGGTTTATTATACGAGGCTACAATCACTATCTGAACACTGAAATTCTCTGATTGAAACTAAAAGCTTAGGGTGTAACTAGGGACTTAGTATGTATAGCGACAATTTATAGGACAACATGAACCTTACAAAGGATTATAGGTGACGTAGGACCACACGCCAGAGCTTTGTTAATCTGCATAAGCACTTACAGCTAATATTACGAGGAAATGAGCTTGATTTTTACTGTTTCACGAGAATGCTATCTTTTATACACCCAATATTTGATTTTTTCAAGTAACTACTTGTACCAGAAGCACTTACAGGCCAACTCTAACTAGACTTCGACTTATTCTATATCAGGTGCTAAATTTATAAAGAACTATGATTGTGTATATTTCTGAGGAAATACGCAAAAGTAGATTACCCGATTAAAGTATCTGAAAAACAGATTTTTCTATGCAACTATATTTTCATTGATTGGATTATTTAACAGATCAAACAGGAAGACTGCAAAATTTGTTAAATGTAGTTCTATAGTATAGGTGGTTTCAGAGATATAAAAAGAACAAATATAAGATTTTGCTGTTTTTGCTTCTGAGGCTTGAATTTGACTTAGGTTGTTTGCTTTTTTTCTTAGATCTTTATATGTTTATTTGTTCAGTATTTTTTATTTTTTTAATATTCTTTTACATAAAAAAATCAAAGTGCATTGTTAAAGTCAAAGTGTGTTAAAATTCAATTTTTCAAAGTTAAAATTTTAAAAATACAATTTTCTAAAATCAAAAGTTATGATAGTATATTTTTGTTAGCAGAAGTTTTTATACTAGGGCAAATTATTTTGTTGTTAATGTAAAATTTGTTAGTTAATGTAAAATTAAAGTAATTAAACATCAATTTTTCAAAGTTAAAGCTTTAAAAATACAATTTTCTAAAATTAAAGTTATAATAGTACATTTTTGTTAGTAGAAGTTTTTTTTTTACTAGAGTAAATTATTTTGTTGTTAAAGTAAAATATGTTAGTTAATGTAAAATTAAAATAATTTTAATTCAAAAAAATAAAAAATACTGAACAAATAAACATATAAAGATCTAAGAAAAAAAGCAAACAACCTAAGTCAAATTCAAGCAGCAAGAGGAATACACAGAAACCAACATGGCATCCAGAAAGAGAAATTAATAGTCACACCCATAGCACAGTATAAAAAACTACATAGCTGAAACCTTAGAGAAACATAAAACTGCAAACACAATATATCTAGATTCTTCGAAGGCATAGGATAGAGTAAAAACATGGCTTGCTTATGGACAAACTCAACAACATAGGAATAAAATAGACAAGCAATCCTTTTTTCAGTAGAAAATTCCAATTACTCAAGTAAGCTACATCATACGTAGTACATAAGAAGAGCAAATTAACATCATCAGCAGTAAACCATCATGCAACTTCTACCTGCTGAAACAACTAAGTTAGTATAATGTATCAGAAAAATGCCTACATTTCAGCCAAATTTACCTCTACATTAATAATACTACCAGAATACTAAGGCTTCAAAAGTGAACACTAAGAATAATGTTCAGACTAAAGTATAGAGCATCTTGCAAAGGATTATTACTCCCTACATCTACAAGTCAATAACAATTATTCTAAATACTACGAACGTGGACAAAATATAGTCAAATACACAACACAAGAAGGAAAATAATTACAAGTAAAACAGCAGACACTCAATATCTCAAAACAATCCGGTAAAAATATTCTACAACAAACTGCCTCATAACATAAAACTGCTAAGTCCCCAAAACATATACAAATACAATCAATAAAAACTACTTGAAAAGGGAAAACTGACTACAGTCTCACAGACTTGATGTAAAATAACAGCAAAACTTAGAAGCATGCACAGTCAATAGTGCTCAATTTGCATACAGTTCACATGCAAACTATCATGAAAATGTTCAAAACAGTCTCCCAGCTCAGTTCTCATCTATACTTGAACAACAAAATCCTGCAACAAATTCTCAGAAATCCTACCTTTCCTACCCTTGCTTAAATAGCTAAAGTGCAATCTTCATACTAAAATATTGAAAAAAGGCATATATATTTACATAAACGTGTGTACACATGTGTTTGTCTGCGTCTACTCTTAGATAAATTGATAAAAAAGCAATATAGTTATAAATCAAAGACTATAACTAATAATATTAATTTCAAAATAAGCTGATAGAAAAAGATATAATAACTACAGTATAAGCTTTTAATTTTTGTTAATTACAAAAAAATGAAAGTTAAATACAGTAAATAAACCTGGTCCCTTACATTGAAAAAGGAACATAAATTGAGAGTATTTGAAAATAAAATCCTTAGGAAAATATTTGGGCCTAAAACAGATGAGGAGACAGATGAGTGGAGAAGGTTACATAAATTAGAAGTACATAATTTGTATTCATGTCCAGATATTATTAGAATGATTAAATCAAGAAGACTTAGGTGTGTAGATCATGTGGTACGAATGGGAGAGGAAAGAAGAGTATACAGGATTCTTGTTGGGAAACCTGATGGTAAAAGATCAATAGGAAGACTAAAACAAAGATGGAGGGATAATGTAGAGATGGACCTAAAGGAAATTGGTAGGGAAGGAAAGGAGTATATAGATCTTGCTGAGGACAGGGACAGATGAAAGGCATGTGTTGCTGCAGCCATGAACATTCGGGTTTAAGAAGGCTAGAGAGTTAGTTAGTTATACATTAAATAAGCATAATATTTGGATTGTAAGTAGAGAATATAACAAATGTACAATGCATTTTGCGAAAACTGTCAACTTTGCATTATAAGCAGAAAATTAAACCAGTTTGCCCTAGAAATACATTTTAAGAATAGCCCAAAATAGCATGCGTAATAGAAAATTAAGAAAACTTTCTGATGCATAAAAGTACTGACTACTGCTGAATGAATCAATTACTGTAAAATATTATTCTCTGATTCAAGTAATTTAACTGTAAACATTATCTTTTGTGTGTAAAATATAATTGTAAGTTGAACTGATAAGTACAAATATTAACTTTATACGCCTTCATACACTCTAAATAACATAACTTTGATATATAAATTAGTAACAATTTGTTAAAATTAAGTTAAACTGTAGAATTGTTTTCTTAAATAAATATAAAAATACTAAACAAATAATTCCTTCTTTTCCTATTTAAAGGATGCCAAACAGTGTAAACCAGTTGTTAGTGGCTAAATAACATAACATTTGATGGCAGTAACAATATTTTTTAAAAATACTGTTTTTTACCTAACTTTGTGAATTAAATACTAGTACATTTTGTCAAATTATAAATAAAATATACCTATTTCTTTGGTATTTGTACTAAAGTGAAGAAAATGTTACTAAAACTTGGCTAGTACAGTAAATCTGAGAGTTTTAGCTTTATTTGTCCGTAACTGGATATAATTGTAACTTGTTAATCTCGCCAAACAAAATCTTTACCTCAGTTTTGGAAGCTAGCTGAACTTTAGCGTTTCGAATTACAAATAGTGAAGGCCTCTATAGTGGAAAAATACACCCAGTCTGTAAAAATTTGGAAATGTTGTCTCCTTCTCTGTCGAACCAGACCAAGAGTGTTCTCAAATGTTTCAATATATTTCTTAACATAACTAACTTTTCAAGAAAACAATACCTAGTGCCCAGATAGCTTAGTTGGTATAGCGTTAGGCTTTTAACCTATCTGTCCTGGGTTCGAGTCCCTGTCTGGGCGATTACAATTTTTAAATTTTGTCATCGGATCTTGTGCAGAATGGATATAAAATATGTTTACAGTCTAACAGATTATTATTTATCTTAAAATTTTGCAAATAAGCTTTTGAGTTTCTCAAATATCAGCATCTTTAGCTAACAGTACAGCATAACCAGTATTATTATGATAGAAAAATTCTGGTGGTAGAAACTACACCTACTGTAATATCTCTGTGGTATTAACTTACATGCAGCCCATAACTTTTGGGACTGTTTCTCCTCCGTTACATTTCCTCGCCATTTACTCTTAGCGTCGCGATTAGCCTCAGAAGCAAAAACAGCAAAATCTTATATTTGTTCTTTTTATATCTCTGAAACCACCTATACTATAGAACTACATTTAATAAATTTTGCAGTCTTCCTGTTTGATCTGTTAAATAATCCAATCAATGAAAATATAGTTGCATAGAAAAATCTGTTTTTCAGATACTTTAATCGGGTAATCTGCTTTTGCGTATTTCCTCAGAAATATACACAATCATAGTTCTTTATAAATTTAGCACCTGATATAGAATAAGTCGAAGTCTAGTTAGAGTTGGCCTGTAAGTGCTTCTGGTACAAGTAGTTACTTGAAAAAGCAAATATTGGGTGTATAAAAGATAGCATTCTCGTGAAACAGTAAAAATCAAGCTCATTTCCTCGTAATATTAGCTGTAAGTGCTTCTTGCAGATTAACAAAGCTCTGGCGTGTGGTCCTACGTCACCTATAATCCTTTGTAAGGTTCATGTTGTCCTATAAATTGTCGCTATACATACTAAGTCCCTAGTTACACCCTAAGCTTTTAGTTTCAATCAGAGAATTTCAGTGTTCAGATAGTGATTGTAGCCTCGTATAATAAACCAAATGGAAATAACCCAAGTGTTGATGCACCCAAAAAACCAGTAATACTTCAAAAATACTTTGAAAAAGGCTATAAGGCTAAATTATTCTTCTAGCATAGAAAAAAGTTTAGCAAGTGGACCTATGGTCCATATAGTCAGCCGTCTGTGAACTTCGTCTTGTCCTGTGAATTGTCAATATATTGATAAATGGTTATATACTTTTTTTAAAAAAAAGGAACAATGTTGGTAAGCGTCCAGTTATGGACCCATCGGTAAAGGAATTTCAGTCTTTATAGACACACAATAATTTTCGTTACACTAAAAATTTGGCCTCGTATAAAGGTAAATAGTCGAAATGATAAACATTTCGTGTACTTTATCCAGTAAGCCTTAGCTATAAAGACAATAACAGCGTTACAGACATAAAAATTAAGCAAGCTTTGAAATTCTAGTGGCACATAATAAATATCAAATATCCTTTAAAATACTCTGACAAATAGTTGTGGGTTATCTGAGATCAAAAATTTCAAGCCCTCTCTCCTGCATAAATAGGCTCTAGAATTCACTAAGCCTCAAAATAATATTGGGTACATAAAATAAAAAGCAGATGGAGAGTGATGCTGATCGCATCATCTCCAAACAGCAAAAACAAAAGTATATGGATGGAGCCCTACCTGATATATTTAGAAAACTTTACCTAGTATAAAAGTAACAAAATACTCAGCAAACTCTAAAATAGACAAACTTTCCTACGTAGCAGGCGTAACCTGACCTAAAGAAATACATATAGAAATACAGAACCAAAAATAGCATAATGGAAATCAGTAAACCCTAATAATAATAATAATAATATATTCTGTGGCTTACATTTTAGATAAAAGTACTTTCAGTAAAAAAGTTGAAAACATCTCTTTGTGCATCCAAAATATAATAACAAATCCTTCCTGACTGGATTAAATTGTGTTATTTGAGTAATATTAAGCCTAAACATGTAAAATAAAAGGGTAAAACTTAACAAAACACACTTCATGTGTACAAAATTTAATTCAAAACACATCTAAATTGTGTTATTTGAGTAAACGTGGAGAATAATCCTGTAAACTTGGAAAAAATCTCTCTCTCTCTCTCTCTCTCTCTCTCTCTCTCTCTCTCTCTCCCTCTCTCTCTGTGTGTGTGTGTGTGTGTATGTCCAAAATGTAATAAAAGACACGATCAAATCGTGCTATTTGAGTAAATATTAGGCTAAACTTGAGAAATAAACAAATAAAAGTTGAGAACACAAACTTTCTGTGCCGAAAATGTAACTAAAAGTCTTTCCTGAACAGATTGAATTGTGTTATTTGAGTAAATATTAGGCTAAACTTGTGAAATAAACAAATAAAAATTGAGAATACACATTTTGTGTGTCGAAAATATAACTAAAAGTCTTTCCTTAACAGTATAAGTAGTGTTATTTTGGTAAAAATAGGTATAAATTTGTGAAATAAACAGATAAAAGTTGTAAAACAATGTCTTTGTGTGTCGAAAATGTAACTAAAAATCTTTCCTGAATAGTACAAATAGTGTTATTTTGGTAAAAGATTAACATAAAGTTGTAAAATAATAAGTTAAAAGTTGAAAAAATGTCTTTGTGAATCCAAAATTAATGAAAAAATGTCGCCTGAATAGTATAAATAGTGTTATTTTGGTAAAAAATTAACATAAAGTTGTAAAATAATAAGTTAAAAGTTGAAAAAAATGTCTTTGTGAATCCAAAATTTAATGAAAAAATGTTGCCTGAATAGTATAAATAGTGTTATTTTGGTAAAAATTAACATAAAATTGTAAAATAATAAGTTAAAAGTTGAAAAAAAATGTCTTTGTGAATCCAAAATTAATAAAAAATGTTGCCTGAATAGTATAAATAGTGTTATTTTGGTAAAAAATTAACATAAAATTGTAAAATAAACAGATAGAAGTTGAGAACACACACTTTGTGTGTCGAAAATATAACTAAAAGTGTTTCCTGAACAGATTGAATTGTGTTATTTTGGTAAAAATAAAAATAAACTGGGAAAATGTTTGACATAAAGTCAAAGTTTGGTAAAAAATAAACTCAATATTATGTTAAATAGCACACAGTAACATAAATTTACTACCTAAGTCAAAAATCAATGGGTCCTAGGTTCGATACCCCGTGATAAAAGCAAATAGTGAAAACTGTAGGCCCAGTCCCTGAGAGCTCTCCCTTCTTCCTAGTACAAATAATAAACCCTTACGCTTCGTTCTCCTTGTTCAAAATAAAATTCTCGCTCCAATCTAATTGGGTATCCAAAAATCCTTCTTTCTTGTGTTCTCGGTAACATTGGGCTACTTTGACAGAAACCTGTTCTAACATGCAAGCTTTCTACCCTAAAACCCTCGCTAAAGCGTCCTGTGCCTTGGGGCAACCCTGAGCGGAATATTAATTGGCGGCGGAAACCGGTTCTACAAGCAACGCATAGCTTCAGAATTTGACCATTGCTGCGCATTCCAGACATCCTTTGTTGTCTGGTTGAATCCCTCCCCTGCCCTACAGTATTGCATAGCTTTCCCCTGTTCTTGCGTACTGGTTAACCTTGGAAAAAAAACCGGTTTTGAAAACCTACCGACGCGATCTCTGATTGGTCAATCGGGTTCCTTCTTTGTTCTGACGTTGTGACGTCATTTGACCTTGAACGCACACTCCCCAAATTCCTTTCTCCTCTACCTGCCTACCTGCGCGGAATATTAATTCATTCTCTCTGTCTGGCATCAGAGCGGAGTCGAGATTCGGAGACGGTATTCTGTCTAGCGTGTCGTACCATCGTCTTTCATACCATAATAACATACATCATTATATACATTGTACACTAAAACCATTTATTACCGTTACATATCGCGGGTTCGAGTACCGGGACCGTCTTCTTTCGTACCATTACCACCGTTCATAGCGGTTCATAAACCATAAAAACTTATTTTCAATATTATAAACATTAATTATTATCGATTTATACATTACATACTTTGCAGTAATGAATATAAAACCATATGCATAGCGTTTAGTACCTCTAATTACCTTCTATATACATATTTTTCATAAAATAAATAATTATATATTCATAAAAAGTTATAAACATGCAAATACATAAATGTAAAATATTCTAAGTACTTGCAAATGAATTCTAAGTACATGCGAATTAATTAAAACCCGTGCAAATTAATTAACACCCGTGCAAATAAACTGCGAATATCAAATAGCGACCGAGCTTGGCTGGGATACCATCTACTGAGCCCTTTTGAGCAACGGCGAACAGAACAGAACATCCTGCGACTTCTTCCTTTCGGGCTATGTAAAATCGAAGGTTTATGAAAACAATCCCCCGGCCCTACGAGACTTCAAGAGAAAATTCGACGTGTCATCGGCAAATTGAGGAGCAAGTCTGTGTAAGAGTCATGAAGAGAGACATGCAGAGCACGCCAAGGGGAACATATGACTGATTCTTTTTTTAAAAAACTTAACTGGCAACATGTGCCCTTTGTAATAATGTAGAAATAAATAACATTTCCTGAAAATATATTTTCACGTTATTAAATCCGGTGTTTTTTTTTTTTTTTGTGACACCTTACCTGTAAACGTTTTACATATTTCCGACACAAAACCTTTAGCGTGAGTATAGGGAGGTGCTCAAGATATTCTCACCTTATTGAAGATTATTGCGAGTTACTGCTTGGATATTTGGATTCATAAGTAACTGCAGAGCCTCTTTAAAGCAGCGGAATGAGTAGACACTGACAACAGAAGAATTATCATCTGGAATGAGTTTTAGGTTAAGGTCAAACAACATGAAACTTGTGGGAGTGAGATTAACTTTTTACAAGAATAGCAAGAATGCCCCGTCATGCAGAACATTCTGTTTGCTACTCCATTCATTGACAACAACTCAGCTTTAAGAGAGAGTTTGTACAGGGTGTCCGGAAATGATTGTACCTGTTTCTTCTTTTTCATTCAAAGCGACCAACGTGCGGAGAGACATGTAACAAGCAATAATTGCAACTAGACTGAAGATGTTTCACTTGAAATTCCCACCGAGCGTATGCGAATTGTTTCAAGCAAAGTAATGCCGACCAAAAAACACAAATTAAGATATTTATGTTGTAGAGTATGCACAAACGACGTCTGGGAGGAGAGTTCAACACATTTTTTGGCATCAGTTCGGGTTTGAATAACCTGATAAAGACTCAAATAAGTGTTGGTGTAACCAATTCATAGACAAAAGTTATCTGTGCATCTTTGGTGGAGGCAGTGAATAGAGTTCAGCAAGCCTTCCATCGCAGTCACATGAACTCGGTCGAAACGGAGCCATGAGTTGGTAATGTCATTGCATGTGCTTTACAAGCGTTTGTATCAGAGCTTACGAGGTGCAACTTGTACACCTCCCCAATGGCTCAGTGGTAGCGTCGTCGCCTTGTAAGCAAGGGATCCAGGTTTCGATGCCCGGTGGAATCACATAGAAGTTCGGATCCCCACTTTAAACTGTAGGTTCAGTCTCGATTAGCCTTACTGTGCATAAAGAGACTTAAAGCACCAACTCAACATCTATGCCTTCAGCGTAAACATGCACGCAGTACTCCGCCACACAGGTCGCATCAAAATATACCTGTAAACTTTTAACTTATGTTAACAAAACTAGGAGACATTTTCTTCCTTTTGTGGTAGAAAGCATGCTCATATCACCTCTTGGAGTTGAAAAAATTATTTTGATTAGAGTGCATTTTATTTCGAACACACACTATAACAGGGATATCTGCATTTCGGAAAAAGAAAAAACAACGAAAGTTTCTGATGTCCATATATCCCAGTACAAAATGTGCCCATATTGAAATTGTAACATCAGAAACTACATCTAGTCTACATTTAAAAAATAATTAAACATTTTATATTTCGGAAAAGAAAGCCTGCTCTCGTGTATATGTATTCTCATTGTGGTACTCAGTGCATAGTTGTTAACAAACTATTGCATAACATGTAATTATTGGTTTGGCACAATT
The DNA here is from genome assembly GCF_977018435.1 of Lepisma saccharinum. Lineage (NCBI taxonomy): Eukaryota > Metazoa > Arthropoda > Insecta > Zygentoma > Lepismatidae > Lepisma > Lepisma saccharinum. Next base: position 52,174,234 of record NC_139238.1, read on the forward strand.
TGGTAGAGTAACATTTTAAAATGCATTAAATATAAAATATATTTTGAAACATATTGTGAGCAAAGTTGTGTTAATATTTGAAACGTTTTACACTGTATTTGGAAGGTTGTTTAAAATATATTTCAATCACAGCCATGTTAAGTGATCCTAGTTATCTAACAGCATTGAGGTCAGATAATTTGTTAATACATGACAACCTGTTACACATCCCAGAAGAGAACTTCACAACAACAACTGTCTGTCACGCTGGCAGATATAGCAAACTCTGTGCAGAATTTTTGGCAAAAATTGTATTTGCGGTATGTATTTGGACTTGAATGGTGACCGAAATGGCAGAAATAATTGTCAAATCTTCAAGTTAATAATTTGATGTTGATAAAGGAATGTAACTTGCCACAGCCCCACATACACATATGCTGTGCGCCTTCACAGAAAAAAAATATCTAGATCTGCCTATATATTCTCAAGACCATCAACAGTAAAACATACGCAACTAAATGAAGATCTTATAATTAATGTAAACTAAATAAAAGTACGTACAAAACCTTGTACCGTTTACCCAATGAAAAGCCTGCGAATATGTTGTACAGCGTCTGTCAAAGTTCTTAGGGCAGCAACAATTGATACTAGCAAACCGAACTAACACAAGGCTTTGGTGGGTTGCGTATAGAGTTTGGCTCAATTTCCGGGGTTGCCACATGCCAAATAGATAGTACAGATATCAATATTCAGATATAATTAACTCCCAGGCTATAAAATCGACAAGCCCATGAAACTGATTTAGTTTACGACATTCATCTTGTTTCTCCGTAAAGTTCCATACATTGTTAACCCTGTTTGGAAGCTTGTAATATCTACTACTTGGTGTTGCCAAGATTTCTCTCGTCGAATGTAGAGTTGTATGTATATCGAGCTATATATGTAGCTATTATAATGTCATATAGCTCCAACAAATACGTATATAGGTAGTAATGATTTGCATTTTATTCACAGCATTAATGCATCCCCCCTTTCTTATATGAGGGCTTATTGGTGCTGTAACTCCACAAAAAAAAAACTTTGGAAACCACGCTTGAAACATTGCGATCTACTGTTATCAAGTTTCTGTGGAGTTCGCACTGTGCCTGACAACTTGAAACGCATTTCTCTCACAATGTACGTTTGTTGAGTTCGCGCTTCGTATCTGCAAAGCCTCAATTCACTTGCCCTACTCTCTGGAACTCCCCCTCCGGACCGCTCGCCTTGTTTGTGTATAGGGGCTATCACACAGGAAGGAAGTGTCTTCGCTCGGACGCAATAATTGTAGCACAACAAGTACTCAAAAAGTCGGGACTGAAAAAAATTCCGTTCAGATCCAGACTTCGGAAAATATAAATAATAGAGTTAAAAGTAGTTATAATCGCTACATATTTTTTTCCTTTGTACTGAATGTCCGACATTTACTGAAATTAGCAGCTTTTATTCCAGAAATGCAAAATAAATGATCACACGAGGTTGAAATTGTGTGTATAATTAACATTTTTTTAGTATCGGGCAATTTTGAATATTTTACGCCCCTATATTCTCCCAATTTAGTCGGGAAATAACATTATTTTTCCCGTTTTGATCGTCAGGACTTTAAAAATACTCCGTCCTGATTCAGTCCCAACCAAAAATGTTGCGTCCCACACCCCTTGCACTTCATTCAAGGTAGAAGAGAAAGTGTTCAAATCTTGATTTTCTGTCTGTTTTGATGATATGAGCAAAAATATTACTTCTTATTTGAAAAGATACTCGGTCATACTCAGTTAGGTTACACGGTACGTTCTTGAAGAACACACGAACTGTATTAAATTTTTGTGTAAACAACAAAAAAAATATCATTTTGTGTAACCAGAAAACTAAGTGCAGATACTGTTAATAATTTTCGTCTTTTGCAATGGAAATCTCTTCAACATTGATAGATAAGAGGTCGTAGGTTTGATCACTGGTCAGGCATTGTGTCATTGGGTTTGTCCCATCATTAATTTTTCAAGTTCATTATTCATCTTCATCGTCATGTTTAACACAAATAGCAGAAAATTTACTTAAAATAACAAAGAACGAAACCAGCAAGTGTGCATTGCCGCATCCCATTGACTCGTCCTGACTGAAGAAAAAGAAAAAAAGCTCCTTTTCCCGCTTTTTATACATATGTTGGTACATCTCGCAATTTTTCACTTTAAACATAAATGTATGCATCCAAAGATGTACATGCTATTTAAGCTCTCTTGCTGTGTAGGGAAAATTACTTTCTATTAAATATGTAGGCTACAAATATTGCCAAATGCAACAACGGTCATCAAATGGATCTCATCCTGTAATAATGCCGTATTACTTCCTACTTACTCATCCAATTGATATCGAAAGGTCTCTACTTTGCCCAGATATCTCTTCTTCTGCTCGTCGTCAAGTGCTTTTATATGATCCATTTCATCCGATATACAAAACGAGAAGAAAGGCCACAAGTACGGGCTTGGATTACCCGTCCGCCGTGAACCGGAAGTTGCTGTGCTACAGTTCCAAAATCGATTATGCCATTCGATATGTTTTTGTTTAGTCGTGGATAGTCCCTATAGGGAATCACCATTAAACACTGTGAAGAAAAGCAGCAAAGTGAGAATAAATCAGATTTTGGTTTTGCTGTCCATGGAGAGAGCATCATGGAATGACCTGAGTGGATTCTCACAGCAGGCGCACCGCAGGGCATTTGCTCAGTCATTCGGAACGTTCGAACTCTGTCGTTCATTCAGACGAGAAGATATTTGAAAGATTTTAGTAGCGGATAACAAGCAACTGCCTCCTTGGTCACATACATCTCACATTTTCTCTCAAACTTTCACAACATTGGCGTTGGAAGGGAGATGGTTGAATAAATTTAGGTAATAATGGCAACGATAGAAATGGCGAGAATAGAAATAGCAAATGCTATATATTCAGATTTTATCATAAAATTGAGAAATTATATGTCTCGCGTAGCATCATTTGTAAATAAATTTAATATAATTTTGATGTCTTAACACTGTCTTTGAATAGATACATTGTATTTGATGTTCCAGAAAAAATATTATTATGCCGTTTAAATTCTTCATTCTTTAATCTGGTAGGACTTGCTGCCCCTATAAAATTACCATAAAATCACATGTTAGTGAAAGGTGACCTTTGTTAAAAATTTGAAGTTTCAGAATGCGTACCTATTACTTTTGCTATTGTGTGTACATGCACTTGTGCGCATTCTAAAAAGGATGAAGACTAAGTTTGTAATAATAGAATTCTGATACTTTGTTATGTTCATGAAATCATGTAAGATTCATTTAGAACTGTACCACGAACATTTTATTAGGTTTGTTTATCTTATTCGGTAATATAGTGTATACATTATCATAAACTAATTTCACACGTATCAGGTATTGCATTCTTAAGAACCTGATAAATACTCTTTACAATTTATATGTGAATTATTGATATCAAATATTCATCATTTGCATTTGCTTTCATTTTGTCGGCATTTTTACTTTCGCCATTCTCACTTTTTTTATTTGTTCCGTTTACCATTTTTACTTTTGCCAATTTTTTCCGTTTGTTATTGTTACTTTTGCCATTATTTCCATTTGCCATTTTTACTTGACCATTTTTAAAGTTCACATTTTTTCCTTTGCCAATTTTACCGGACACTGGTTGAATATGTTTGTTGATCATGCCTGGAAATCAGCACCCTTCATTTCAAATTATTGTTATTATTATTAATATTATTAATAATAATAGCAGTTATAAAGTTTAGTTACCCCGAATAGTACTTTATATTGATTCTATCTACGCCATACTTAGTAGGTATCCCCTATTTCTATGGATTTAGCCAAGTTGTATCATATTATGACGATTGTTTTTGTGGATTTTATGGCGCAATTTTCACCGCAACTCGTTTTTTCCTACCTCAGACTTGATAGGTATGCTACGCTCTTACGTGATATAACTTAACCTATTCGCTTTTTGCGACCTTTTACGTGCTAAGTTAATCTACAAGTGTTGTTTTTGTCTACTTCCTTTATTTTTTTCTTGCGACCTTACGTGATATATCTTAACCTATTCACTTTTTATACGTTCTCTTTCACTCCAGTTGTAACCTGTCACGAGGACTTTTTTACGGACTAAACTACAGTAGAGAGGAATCCCCGGTTCCAGAACAGCCGTTAATTTTCCCTCACTGAATACTCTCGACCAGCTAGTCAAATTCCGATTCCCCGACCCGAATTAAGTGTGCCTCGTGAGATAATTCGATTGAATTCAGGCAATGAAAGTTGGGTCATATCTCATACCGGCCTCGGATATGAAAGTTGTTGTAGAAAAATGATAGCTTGTTCCCTTCCAGGCTATTTCTAAACCTACCCGTATATAAGCGTTTATTACTTTCTTTTTGTATCACATGTCCTTGTTAATTCCCCAAAACAGGTTTTGACCAAGTGTAACCGTTTGAGATACATCCACATTCGGTCGACATTTTGAATTTCTTCCAGTCAGGGAGGTCATCGATACGATGCTAACGCAAGAAACCATATGTCTCTGCGATCGTCCTTTCGAAAGTTGCGACTTATTAATAAAATTTTCGGCAGTTGACCCACCCTTGACCTCAGGACCACAAAATTTCGCACCCGTACTCTACGTCGTCGAAATCGACAGGGGGGTTTTGGAAGGGGATTTTTCGAGTTATTTTCGCGATATATCTTGCCGTTTTCAAGATACGTCCACTTCCGGTCAACATTTTTGAATTTCGCGGAATTTTTGATAGGCGACGACAGAGCCATCTATTTTTTATTTGTATTACTTACAAGGGTAAACTATTGTTTACATTTTCACGTTCAGCCAATGACAGAAAACTAAACACTTTACACAAGGGTGTGATTCTTTCCAAAAGTCACATTACAGAATTGTCCATAGATGTTAAAACTTTCTTCAGAATAAACGCACGTATCACTGTTGCAATATTTTTGCTTCTGTACATTCATCTACACTCTCTAGATAGGACCGAGCTTTTTGGACTATGTTTTTTGATGTGCTCTTAAATTAACTGGCGTCCAGAATCAATGCATATACTATAAATTTTTGTTCTGATTGAAAAAAGGTTTTACACCACTTCTCTCTTGTTCAAATCTTTTGCATTTCCTTTTACCATTGTAAACAGCGTTGATGTGAACGAGGCGTCGTGTCTCTGACAACTGAACTAACTGTGCCCCGTGACGTAAATTTACTACTTCTGTATGTATGCAAATTTTGGAACAGGCTTCTTCATAAATAATAGAATTATCTATTCTCTTAAAACAGTAGGATAGGATATCATATGCAGTTTTACAGGGTAGATGGTGTAAAATTATTTTAATAAACATACATGCACCAACGGAAAATAAAGATGATTTTTATGCAGAGTTAGAACAGATCTTTGATCAAAATGATATGAAAATTTTGTTATGTGACTATAATGCACAGATTGGTAAAGATGAGACATTTAAACCCACGATTGGTAAAGAAAGTTTTCATGAATTAAGTAATGATAATGGTATAAGATTGATTACTTTTGCAACCTCAAAGAATTTAATTATGACAAGTACCACTTCTAAACATAAAGATATCAATCAATATACCTGGTCTTCTCCAGATGGCAAAACACATAATCAGGTAGATCATATTCTCATTGATAAGAGAAGGCATACTGGTATAATTGACGTTCGTTCACATAGAAGTGCTGACTGTGCCAGAGGTTATTATTTAGTAATTGCTAAATTAAGAGAAAGACTAATAAGCAACAATATCTAAAACTTCTAAAATATAATACAGGAAAATTTGTCGATGAAAGAATTAAGAAAGATTACCAAATTAAACTGTCAAATAGATTTGATGTTTTGCAGGACTTAAATGATGATGAAACAGACGTAAATAAGAATTGGGAGCACATAAGTAATGCAATAGAATCAGCAGCTAAAGAAAGTATAGGATACCATAAACCAAGAAAAAGTAAGCCATGGTTTGATAACGAATGTCATAACCTAATAGAAATAAGAAATCAGGCTAGACTTAGGTGGTTAAATAACTCTGATGATACAAATCTAAGCAATTATAATAGAATAAAGCGATACGTTAACCGCACGTTTAGAAGTAAACAAAAGAGCAAGATTAACGAAATTGAAACAAACAGCAAAAACAAAAATATCAGAGACTTATAGGGTCAAGTGCCCATATTTCGGATACTTAATTTCAAATTAGATTTTCAGTACCCGAATGTAAACAAAATAAGCCATAAATGTGTTGATAAACATTGAACATATATTTATTAATGTTTCTGAAAGTTATATTAACATTTATAAGAAATACTTGGTATATTTTATGAAACAAAGAATTGTATGCATATTTTTAGTCTGACAAAAAGGTTGCCTAATGTCGGATAGGGTATTTCCTAATTTCGGATAGGGTTACTAATGAGTATTTGGAAAGGGTGCACAGTTTCGGATAGTCGAAATTAGGTACCCGTGTAGCATCCGAAATTAGGAAACCCAGCCGCATATTCAATATGGCAATTCTGTGCGTTCCCCCTCTGAAATAATGTGACTGAAACTACGTAATAATGTTTGCTGAATCTCTCAAGATTATATAAAATTTAGACAGAAGTGAGTAAACACTAACCTTCTAGTTGTAGGCCTTAAGTTTGGATGGTGAAATATTACACCAAAACTCCGGAAAAGTCAGAAATATCAGCCACACACTAAAGAAGCATTGCTCAAGGTCACGCACAAGGGTGAAACTAGGGGACGAAGTAGCGTGTTAGTTGGCACTATCTGTACTTCGGCGCTCCTGTTCTAAGGTGGAAATTTCTTGGTATCCGAAATTAGGAACCCATCCGAAATATGGGCACTTGACCCTACAAAGGTGTAAATGAATTTTGAAAGGGGTGACAACCTAAAGTAAACTTGATAAATGATATTAACGGTGATTTTTTGACTGATCCAAGCGATATTCTAAATAGATGGAAGAACTACTTTAATGACCTCATAAATGTTCATGTTGGAGATAAATCAGAAGTAAGTGAAGTACACACAGCAGAACTTTTAGTTCCGGAACCTAACTTGACTGAAGTTAAAGATGCTATTAAAAGGCTAAAGAATAACAAATAACCTGGCATTGACTTAATACCAGCTGAGTTAATTAAATATGGTGGGAATTCGTAAATATGTCAAATTCATAAATTAATTTGTTTAATATGGAATAAAGAAGAAATCCCTCAACAGTGGAAAGAATCCATAATTGTTCCTGTGTTTAAGAATGGTGCTAAAATGAACTGCAATAATTACCTTGGAATTTCTCTACTCTCAACAATATATAAAATATTATCTAACATTGTTTTAACAAGACGAACCCCATATGGTAATGAAATTATAGGTGATTATCAAGGTGGATTTAAACGTAACAGATCAAATTTTTATCATCAGACAGACTCTTGAGAAGAAGTGAGAATATAATAAAAGTGTCCTTCAGCTATTCATTGATTTCAAAAAAGCATATGATCCGGTCAAGAGGGATACATTATATAATATATTAATCGAGTTTGGAATACCTAAGAGGATTGTTAATATGACAAAAGTATGCAGCAGTGAAGCAGAAAGTAAAATTCGTGTGGGTGTTAATATGTCTCACAAAATATACAATTCATGATGGATTAAAAGAAAGATGCATTATCTCCATTGATCTTTAATTTTTCCTTAGAATAAACTGTTTAGAAGGTAAAATAAACTAATGAAGTACTAAACTATGAAGTACTAAAACGATGTGACTCAGCTGTTAGCATATGCAGATGATGTACGTAGACTTCAGTGGGGAATGATGTAAATATAATGAATAATAATGCTTAAATATTTTCAAAGCAGCTAAAGAGATACGTTTGGATGTTAGCAAAGAGTAAACTAAAATATATGCTTACAGGCCGTACCAAGTGATAACCAAATTCATATACTTATATTAAAGAGGAAATTAAAAGAAGGCATAATTGGGGAAATGTATGTTACTTTTCTCTTCATAATATTTTGTATTGTCGTTTAATATCTAAGAAACTAAAGATTAAAATATATAAAACAATAATTTTACCTATATTATTATATAGATGTGAGAACTTGATCCATTACATTGAAAGAGGAACATAAATTTAGAGTATTTGAAAATAAGATCCTTAGGAAATTATTTCGGCCTAAAAAAGATGAGGAAACAGGTGAATGGAAAAGGTTACATAATTTAGAAATACATAATTTATATTCATGTCCATATATTATTAGATTGATTAAATCACGAAAACGTAGGTGAGCACGAATGGAAGAGGAAAGAAAAATTTACAAGATTCTTATTGGGAAACCTGATGATAAGATACCAATAGAAAAACCAAGACGAAGATGGACGGATAATATTGAGATGGACCTAAAGGAAATCGATAGGGATAGAAAAGAATATATATAGATCTTGCTCAGGATAGGGACAGATAGATAGCCTATGTTACTGCTATCATGAACTTTCAGATTAAAGATAACCTTAAAAAAAATTAATTAGTTAATATTCAATAGGATATAATTTCACATGTTTCAAAAATCGAAAACAACAACAAAATATTCATATTGACAAAATATTTTCCTACAAACTCATTTTGCTCGTAAATTTACCAATAACACTTACATCCTATTTTACTTCAAATCTTCAATTATTCATCCTCGTTATTACGATGCAAAGAAGGGAAGAATTTCCATAACTTGATAACATGAATTTGTGCGTTAAAAAAAAATGGAAATGTGAATTAAAGAGCTGTGCTCGAAGACCAGAAAAACGTTTGTCTCTGATGAGCGGGACCGTGTTGGAAATGAAGGCGAAAAGCTAACAGAAAATATGAACAGCGAATGCATGCTTTAGAGGAAAGGGGATATTCAAAAGGAGGTGGAACACGGAAAAACTCTTCCATGATAGTTTTCTGAATCCGAACAAATTCATAAACATTGTTATTATTATTATTATCATCATTGAATGTTTGGTTAGGTTCTCGGTTTATGTTATCCCTCCAGACGAGAGATGGAAGACACACAAACCTGTGCCTGCTAAGTTCTTCGTGGCTTTGAAGGAAAATTGCGAAATGAGACGAACATATAGGCTATATCGAACCGGAAACTTACAATAATTTTATTTTTTAGAACATGTTTCGTTAAGGATGTCAAATGACAAATTCCGTAATTGAATTGCTATCTTCTTTATAACTTTTTAATTTTATTACGAACGAAGAGAGAATACATGACACTTAGTGCTGTAATATTTAATCTTGTTCGCATGATACCTTCATCAGTTAATTCTTATATTCTTCTTCAGCTTATCATATTCGTCCAGAATCGCGTTCATCTCTCTCGTTATCACAATCGGGACTTCTGGATTATCAATTATTCTTCCTCACAATTTTATAAATGTAACTTTTCATCTTTATCTATCGAACGCCGGAGAAATTTCAGCGATGTCGATCATTCAATGGATGTTGTCATCTTTGTCCGATACAATTTTTGAAACATTTATGTAGCATTCCAGAGACAGGTCGGTTAAAGAACGCGACCCCGGAGGTTCCATTTTTTTTCGATCTCTCTTATTTTACCGATTTTCGTGTCACGTTTGACTCATTCCATCTGTCGTCTGGAGGGATAACATAAACCGAGCACCTAACAAATACAAAGGTGAATGTAAAAAAGTGAATAGGTTAAGTTATATCACGTAAGGTCGTAAGAAAAAAAGTACGTATGCAAAAACAACACTTGTAGTTTAACTTAGCTCGTAAAAGGCCGTAAAAATGTAAATACGTAAGATCGTAGCATACCTACAAAGTATGAGGTAGGAAAAAGCGAGTTGCGGTGAAAATTGTACTGAAACGTCGTCGAACGCCATAAAATCTACAAAACAATCGTCATAATATGATACAACTTAGGCTAAATCCATACCTACTAAGTATGGCGTAGAAAGTATCAATATACACTACTCTGAATTTGAAAGATTTATAAAGTTGAAGTTGTGTTACAAGGACGCATTTAGGTTGGGGTCAAGGGGGTCAGTACTTAGAAACGGGGGTCGAGCAAACACCCTCCCAAAATCTAACAATTTTATAGTGAGCTCTCTTAGTGTACGTAATTTAACTGTAAATCATGATTTTCCAAGTGTAAAAAACTGAATTTTTTTTACGCAAGAGCTTAAGTTTGAATTTTATTGTATAAAAATTCTAAGATTTAGATAATTTCCCCTATGACACCCAATTTTTACGTAACACCCACACCTACACCTACACCTACACCCATTTACTTTCGGTCCACTTCCGGTCTACTTCCTGTTAACTTCCGGTCCACTTCCGGTCTACTTCCGGTCCACTTCCGGTCCACTTCCGGTCTACAGACACCTGTGGGTTTTCCAGTTTTTTTAAGTATATAAGTACATATATTTTGGGTGTTCAAAGCCATACTTGGTTCGAGGCCTATTGTTTTTATTAATTTAAGCACAATGGAAAACTTATTTTGATGATGTTTTTGTCGATTTTATACTATTGCAAATCTGTGTTTTTTCACCTCACACTTGGTACGAGTGTCATAATTTCTTTTGAGTTAAAATACGTAACACCCACACCCACCCACACAAATTTACTTCCGGTCACCTTCCGGTCTACTTCCGGTTTACTTCCTGTCTACTTACGTTCTACTTCCGGTTTACTTGACAGACCCCTGTGGGTTTTATTAAGTATATAGCTTTTTATTTGGGCCCAAAAAATTATATGTAAATACCAAACCCAAAAATAGTAACAGACTAAGTATACTCACTAATCGATCAGCTTGAGTTTTGATGTACTTATATTATTTTCTTTATTGTATATAAAATAATAGATCATGAATATATTTGGGTTTAAGAAGCAACAACATAATCAGCATGTAGAGAGAATTTCAGTAAACGTGGATGTATTTAGAAAAATTTATCATCAATTGAAAGGGTTACTTCTTGTTCACTTGATCAGTATTTGGTCTCATGTTCACGAGGATACTGGAAAGCTCTTCTTTGTATTTAATAATAACTTATCATCATATAAGTTACCTGTTAGTGGGAAAATTCAAATAAACATTTCACCACCCAATGCGGCAGTTTTGCACATAGGTCGAAATTTGTATAGAATTAAACATAGTACATTACTTCCTGATACGTCTTATGATGTGGAAGCTGGTGAATTTTTGTATGCTGAGATAAATTGATTCCCCTGTTTATCGAAATAAGAATAATCTATCCTCGTATTAATATATCAAATACCTAAAAAAAAACAAAAAAAAACATGGATATATTTGGTAATAAAAGGCGACAGGGGATTCCAGATAATTCCAGCGAGATTGCTAATTTAGATGCACGTCTAAAGAAACTTAAATCAGATTTATTAATATTATAAAATTCTTTGAATGTAAGCTTACATGCTGAAATTACTAATCTTCAGTCTGAATTAATTAATCCCATAGTAAAAATTGATGGGGAACTCAAGTTTTTACTTCGAAAATATACTAATTTACCGTCTATCGATAATGTTGAAAATTTAAAAGAGAATTTAGGTAATTAAAAAATGATCTTGAGAAATTCCGTCAAATTCACACAACTACCTCGGAACATCTAAAGCAAGAACTAAATAACCAAGCGAATACTATTCGTTCCGAACTACTTTCCATAATTGAAACTATCCAGACTCAAGAGCAATATGAACTGCTTAATGCAGTTCGGATTTAATATATTCCAGTGAGGGAATTTCAAAAGATAAAAATTGCTCCCGTAATTCAAGTGTTCTTGAATTACGGGAGCAATTTTTATCTTTTGAAATTCCCTCACTGGAATATATTAAATCCGAACTGCAAACAGACCAATTACATGCAGCCATAACAGAAGTTCAATCCAAACTACAAACATTAGAAGATTTTATCGATAATTTACCTTCATCTTCCGAATTAAATGCCATCGCTCGCAGTGTTGCAAGCGTCAAATTGCAATTGGAAACTTACTAAGATTTTGGAAAGATACAGGGTATCATAGCTCATATTGAAGATACTTTGACAACCATGAGAAACGAATTGACGAACATACAGGAAACTCTGGAATTTAAGTTGCCAACCATAAACGAATCTTTAAATGTAATTGAACGACAGATCACAAAATTAGAGAATCTTAACACTGAATCTGAACTATCTCATTTTCACCATCTCATAGACGACATACAGAACAAATTGCAAATACTGCAACAGTCTATCCCTACGTAAGATGACATACAGCAACTTAAAAATGCCTTAACCAGTGTAGCATCTGCTACAGAATTAGATGTAGTTAAGCAAGCTTTAACTTCACTTCAAAACACAGTATCCAATTTACCCACATCCCAGGAGATGAGATCTGTAAAAAGAGCAGTAAATAGAATATTGAAGTCGGAGGACATTAAGAATATTCAAGCGGAAATTGCCATAATTCAAGATACTACTGCTACTTTGCCTACCAATCAGATTGTGAATGAATTACATGCATTGCTTGTAGAAATCAGAAGGCAGGCATTAGATCTTACAAACCAGAGTACTAAATTGAAACTTGTAGAACGTTTACTGGAGATTACTTCCAACATTAGAGAACAAATTGCTACCCTCGAAACAAGTCAGGAATCTGCTTTATCAGGTTTGACATCAGAACTTCACGATCTCAAAGAACAATCTAAACAATTGTATGTCGATGTAAAAATCATACCCAGCTACGATGAAGTGGTACACACCATAAACGAATATCAAGAAACGGTATTAAGCAGATTAGACGATCTCGAATTACGTCAATTTTTCATTGTTGAGATAGTTAGGTTTGAGAGTGTACCAAATGTACGAGAGCACTGCACTTATGTTAATGCAGGATATGCTTACAAAATTTAACCGTACAGTGAGTCTCATGAATTTTTCGTTGATGGCGAATTTTTTTTTTTTTTTAAATTTGGCTATGTGAAGAATGGAAAGCATGTGGAAGTACCAAATTTCACCATACAGAGAAAAGATGGCGTCTGCAGAGCACTACAGATACCTGTTGCATATTGGGATGAATCTGAAAATAAATATAAAATACATGAGGATCAAGAATTATCTGTTTTCCCTGTGCAAGGTAATGACAAATTATTATTAAAAGTGAAACAATTATACTCCGAGGATAATCCATTTTATGTCATATTTTCTTATAGAATCCGATGTCAAGACAAGATATTGTTTATGAATTACACAGACCAGCTCGTCGTAACAAAAAAAACGACTGAGTGTGGTAACAAAAGGCGTGAATGATTTGTTTCAGGCTGATCTGATTGAGATGACCCCCTCATGGGGGACTTTAAAAAATTTGGATAAGATAAATCATGGTTACAAATATATGTTTACAGTTATTGATACCTTTAGCAAATATGCATGGGCTGTTCCCCTAAAATACAAGACTGCTACTTGTGTTACCGAGGCTTTTAAGTCGATATTTAGTGAGGGAAGGATACCAAAATATTTACAGACAGATAGAGGGATACAATTCTACATTTGCTAAGTTAATGCAACAACATAATATTAAATATTATTCCACATACAGTGATCTGAAAGCTAGTATAGTGGAACGATTCAACAAAACATTAAAAATTCTCATGTGGAGGCAATTCACTCTACAGGGCAATTATAAGTGGGTGCAAATTTTACCCGAGCTAGTTCATGATTAAAACAATACAGTACACAGTACTATTCACATGAAACGTGCTGAGGTAACCAAATCTGATGAGCAACGATTGATTTCTACTGTTTATTGTCAAAAATATTCATACACTACCAAGAAGCCAAAGTTTAAAATAGGGGATCTGGTAAGGGTTAATAAATATAAACAGTTATTCGAGAAGGGATTCACTAAAAATTGGAGTACGGAGTTATTCTCAATGGTTCAAGTTTTACTAGGGAATAGAAATACATATATGATAAAAGATAATCACAACAAAATATTGAAAGGGAGATTTTATGAAGAAGATTTTAGTAAAACAAAATATCGAGATACATATCTAATGGAGAAAATATTGAAGAAGAAAAGTAATAAATTGTATGTGAGATGGTTAGGTCTGCCAGACAAAAGTTGGATACAATCAAACCAGGTGATTCTTTGACACCAACATGGAATGTGGTACAGCGTTTACAAGATGTAGTGGAAACTAATAAAAGAAATGTAGAGTTGTTACCTGATAAAATAAGATGCCTCATTACAGGCCAATCAGGTTGTGGAAAAACCACTTTGCTGGTTGATAATTTCTTGCTTGCCCCCATTTGGCTAGGTTGGAAAAATAGACAGTTGTATGTATTCTCAAAGAGTTTAGAACAACCGAAATACCAACAACTCATGAAGCTGTACGAGGGACTGGGCATACCTACATTTGCATCAACAATAAAACCTCTCGACCAATGTTTGAAAAATTCTGCTGTGGTATTCGATGATGTTATTCTGGAAAATCAGAATGAAATTTGAATTTTTTTTACACAGGGTCGTCACAAAGAAATAGACTGCTTTTATTTGGCTCAAACTTATTCCAAAAATCTTAAACAATTACTACGAGATAATGCAAATTAAATCTGTATGTTTCGTCAAGATCATACTAATTTGAAACTTGTATACGATGATTATGTGGGAGGAGACTTAAATTACAACCAATTTTCAAAATTCTGTTCATCTTGTTGGAACAGCGACGATTTTGCATTTGTCACCATCGACATGACTCGTAAACCTAACAATGGTTAAAAGGTAAAAAGGTAAATTGCTTCCCTATGCTTAGCACAACGCCATGAAGGCGTATAGGGGGAAGGGGTAACGCCCCACACTTTCTTGATCCGGTCGTGAGTGGGGGTGATGTGATCTGCATCACACCCCTGACCGCCTTTACCCCCCAGGGTGTTTCCCCCAGGTACCCATGTTATTCGACGCTGGGTGGGCGCCGGGGCCACTTCCATCGTTAGAAAAGTTCCCGGATTTGAACCGGCCGGGGATCGAACCCGGGACCTTTAGCATGGTAGGCAGACGCGTTACCGACTGAGCCACCGCGGCCGCAAAACTAGATACAAGTTATCTAGTATCGAAATTACGAGAGTAATGGTCCAAACATTTCAAAGGTTGGAAATCAGATAATCGAGGTTTTTACGAACAACACAAGCGTCAATACCAACCTATTATCGATGCAATCAGTGGTCTTGGTAAAGAGATTAAGGGTGTGACAGAACAAAATAAAAACCTCATCAATGAATTGGTACCTCTTACTGCTAAAAATTATGCAGATTTTTCTCCTACGCCATTATCTAGTATCAACACAACCTAACAATGGTAAATTCAGAAATAAAATCAACGACTTTTCAAACGTTGAAACAAATAAAATAACCATTAATTAAAAACAAATATGACGAAACACAAAATTGAAGATAATTCGAAATTACGAGAGTAATGGTCCAAACGTTTCAAAGGTTGGAAATCAGATAATCGAGGTTTTTACGAACAACACAAGCGTCAAGACCAACTTATTATCGATGTAATCAGTGGTCTTGGTAAAGAGAGTAAGGTTGTGACAGAACAAAATAAAAACCTCATCAATGAATTGGTACCTATTAGTGCTAAAAATTATGCAGATTTTCCTCCTACGACATTATCTAGTATCCACACACCCCTGGTATTTAAGGAACCACCTGCTAAAGCAGCTATAGAAGAATCAGAGAAAATCGAGTTAGGTCCCCTGGCAAGGGATTACCTAAGTACTGAAAAATTCGAAAAAATGAAGTATTTGGATTGTATCCAACTATAGAGGCTAATGAAGGCGTAGTATGGAAAATTGGCAAGTCTAAAGTTACATTCGAAGGGGACAACATAAAAATTAATTTGGGTGTGAGAAACAGCTGGTCCAGATATCCTGGTACTGTTGGGCTATGGGAGCTCATCACTAAGAAACAACCAAAAAAAAATACAGAAGATGATTATCAAAGTTACTCTGAAATTTTGACACTGTCTGATGCTATGTACCAAAATAACGATGCTAGTCAAAAGCGTGTGAAATCGAGAAGCGGGGATAAATACAAAAATCTGATAAAACTAATCTGGAATCAACTAAAAACTGGTAGTGGTATAAAGCAATAAAATACTTTACCTAAGGAATTTGTATGGGTAAACAATGTGAGAAAACTTATAGATAGGTTGCTGGTTATAGCAGGGGAGGAAAATGCTGAAAACAATAATTTCCATAATGAGAAAATGGGTATTGTAAACATGATTAGTGACAAATTAGCTAATTTTATTGTAAGCGATCCTAAAAGTATAGGATACTTAATTAAAATTATCAATACTTTACCTCCTAAATTCTGGACTATATCAGAGGGTCGATGTTTAGTGAATGATGTTATTAATAAACTTCCGTTCGAGTTACACGTACCTGGTTACCAATATTGTGGTCCTGGTACAAAAATTGAGAAACGAATTGAAAGAGGGAACAGGGGTATTAATCCTCTGGATGCAGCTTGTAAAGAACATGATATTGCATACAACACACACAAAGATCTGAATGATCGTCATGTGGCTGATCAAAAATTGGAAGAGGCAGCTTTTGGAAGATTAACAAGCAGAGATGCATCATTGCTTGAAAAAATAACAGCGTTGGGTAAAACCATTGCTATGAATTCAAAACAAAAATTAGGGTGGGGTTTGTAATATAAACATACTGAAAAATAATAATAATAATAAAACAACATGAAACCAAAAGGAGTTGTATAACAAATACCATATCATGATCTTAAAAATTTTAAACTTAAGTCGATTTTAACTAAAAAACAACAAGAAGAGATGAGGGAATATATATTAAAAGGAAATGAAATGAAATTATTACTTAGAACGCCACAATTAAAACGATTGCAAAATACAAGAAAGAAAACACACAGTGGAGGATTCATATTCAGCATTCCAGCTATCCTGGCTGCATTGGGGGCAGTTGGGAGCTTAGCTGGGGGCAGTGCTGCTATTGCCAAAACTGTGGTTGATTGGAAAAAAATAAGGCAGAACTAGAAGAGCAAAAGCGTCATAATCTTGCCATGGAGAAAAAAATAGGCAAAGGTGTGAAGTCTAGAGCACTCAGAAAATTAAAAAAAGAAGAAGCACTCACGGACCAAGACACTGAATCTTAAATTAAAATATTTAAAATTATACACTTCAGGGGGGTTTTCATGTCTGATTCTCTCCCTAAAGGCAGTCCTCACTCTCGAGAATGTGGCGTGGTGAATTTGGACAAGTCTGAAAACGTTGGTACTCACTGGATATGCTATTATAAACAAAATGAAAATGCTTTTATTTTCTATTCTTTCAGAGGTATACCCCCTACAGAATTAATTCGTTACTTCAAACATGGTAAAATTTATTACAACGACGATCGTATTCAAGATTTCGATCAAATTATATGTGGCCATGTTTGCATTACGATGCTCAGAATTTTAAATAAAATACCAAATATCAAATTAAAAGATTTTCAAAAAGCTGTATTATATATTAAATATGGGAATTTTTCATCTCTCCAGCGAGACTTCGGTTTTGAAACTACATCTTCATGATGATATTATCTGTCCAAAATCCATAGGTCTAAGCGCTTTCTACAGTATGTATCTGATTCCGAATGTAACTACCTACAACAATACTATATTAGTAGGTAATAAAAAAATAATTATTGCTCCTGGACAGTATAACTCCTCTACTTTACAATTTGAACTTCCAAACACTGTCTTTCTTTCTCAAAATTCTGTTACACACAGAGTAGAGATTGTAACTACCAATGAAACAGTGAACTTATCTACCATGAGAGAACTTTTAGGATTTGAGAACAATAGCAAATTAGAACCAGGTGTTAGTCACATAGGTAAATTTATACCAAAATTCTTAGCTATTGAGACATTGAATATTCATTGTAACATTGCCAAAGGTATGATTATCAAAGCAGGAAAAAATTCGATTGGCAGTCACAAGGAGACAGGTATTATTGCTACATTTAAACCGAATTCGGAATTTATGGAACCCATTTCTATTCCCACAATCCCACCAGTCTATTTGCCTGTTTCTATTGATAAAGTTAATTACATAGAAATAACAATTACGAATGAGAAAAATGATATCATCGATTTTGCCGGTGCTAATAGCACTACGATAATAGAAATTAATATTTAAAAAATATTAAAAATAACCAAGATGGAAAATATCGAGAGTTATGAATTACGGTCCTTCCCTCCAAACAGGAGGACATTTGCAAATTTGAATCAGCCCAACAAAGAGATACAGTATGACATCACAGTGGGGGACGGATTCATTCATCCACATACATCTGATTTGTATATAAAATTTGATATTGTAAAACAAAGTAATGGTGAAGATAATCCACCATCCGGGGCTAATGTAAAACTTATAGATAATTTTGTTCCATTCCTATTTTCTCATATTGAAGTCAGAAAGCATGGTACAGTGATTGACAGGATTGATTCTCCTGGAATTACATCCACTAGAGTGGGGACATTGAAACTGTCCAAATCAGAGAGTGCATATTATAAAGTTGGTGGGTTCGAAGCTGGAACAAAAATTCAAGCAAAAAGTCACACAGTACTGTTCCCATGAGATCGCTATTTGACTTTTTCTCTGATTATAAAGAAATTATGTGGAAAGGTGGTTTGAGTGTCATATTTCGCAGAGCACCCAATGATCATAATGCTATCATGAGATTCAAAACAGCTAATGAAGCTAGTTTACCCGAAGCTGCGAAATGTGTGATCCAGTCTATAGTTGAATATGAATCGAATTATGCTCTCAAATACAAAGCCAACATTTTGAAAAATCCTCAAATTCCAATTCAATTTTATACCTATCAATGCATTCAGAAGCCTGTGGAAGGTAATTTTTTTTTTAATTTGACATTAACAATCAGTTCCAATCTCTACAATACGATATGCCAGAGTTCGTAGCTGTGCTGTTTCAAACAGGGAGAGATGAAAATCAGGAAAGAGAAAGCAGCCAGTTTGATAAATGTGAAATTAAAAACGTGTATCTGAAGAATGACAGAAATGAGGTGTTCCCTGGTGAAAATTATAATTTAAACATTGCAGAACAAGATTATTTGAAGTTATATGAAGCATTTAGTGCTTTTAAACGAGTAACTGAAGGAAACATAGACATGTATTTAAATCCAGATGAGTTCATATTTCACAGACCAATGTTTTTAATAAATGCGTCAAAAAGAAAATTGGTAGTTTTAGTGATCCAACTAATATATAATTGATATGTGAATTTCATGAAACTCTACCAGAAAATACTACAGGTAGTGCTATATTAATAGTAGAAAAGTCATATGTAAATGATGTAAAGAATGAGAGAGTGATAGAACAGTTTTAAATAGAATGGAATAGAATATAGAATTTTATTATTTTATTATTTACTTCAGAGCCGTAGGCTCGAAACGAATATATCAATAATTATATATAACATTAAAAAATTAAATATAAATATTTTTTATCAACTTTTTAATTTACATTTATACATTGTTGTGTCAACATTTTCATAGTATCCATATTCTCTAGTATAAATGTTACAATCTAATATTTCTAATTTATTTTCATGACCATCGAACGCTATTTCATTTTTTATTGTAGTATAAACATTATGATTT
Organism: Lepisma saccharinum; assembly: GCF_977018435.1. Taxonomy (NCBI): domain Eukaryota; kingdom Metazoa; phylum Arthropoda; class Insecta; order Zygentoma; family Lepismatidae; genus Lepisma; species Lepisma saccharinum. Next base: position 52,194,017 of record NC_139238.1, read on the forward strand.
TTGTTGGTAAGATAATATGCAGACATTTAATTTTAAAATTTTTAAAATCATCCATTGTTAGTCTTTCTATATTTGGTCGTTTTATACCCTTAGCTTTTTTAATTTCTTCTTTTTTTCATCTATTTTGATACAATACATTTTTGCTCTAAGTCCAGCAAATTCTGATATTATAGATCCTGCTGCTTCATCTTTCATTTTCCCAGGGATCATCTTGTTATCAACACTGTATAATAAATTATATAATGGACACTCTTTTGGATAGTTACTAAATTCAAAATTTTCTTTCATATCTAGTAAATCTTTGTACAAATCCTCTGTTTCTATTTCATTAATAAAACTATCATTATCCATGTATGCAACTTTTATGTTTTCGTATCTAGCTTGCATCACATCATAATGAAATTTATACATTTCTAATTTAGATAATTCAAGAATTGTAACACCCACAGCTACTGGCACGTCACACACTACATCGATGTTACTTCTTTCAATAAGAGTCATATTTTCAGTAATTTCTATGAAAGTTTTGTATGTAGGATCAGCAATAAGTTTCAAAAGTTTTTTCCAATTGGTCACCTAACTACACCTCATTATGGCATTAATTATTAATTTATAAAGATCTTTCAAAACTTTAGAATTTGTTTGTATTCGATTGTTTGTATTTTTCACAATATATTGAGCTAACCATTTTGTTTGATCAAATTTTAAACCCCTATGGATTTTTGTAAATATTATACCTTGCTTTTCATAATATTGTAACATTCGATAATGAAGTACATAATTATTTTTGTTTTTGAATGTTAACATTAATTTTGTTTCTTCTGTACCTGAAACCTTTTGAGATACTGGTGCCATAGCTAATCCATGGTGTTTTTCATGACACCGTGATGGGTATAGCATATCAACTTCCAATAGACAACCTTTTCGATGATCTTCAGGCCATTTAAAGAAATCCCTGTCTTCAAGTTTTTCCTGGGTCATCCTTTCGTAATTACCAATTGGGAGTGATTGAGTCATAACATACCAATTTAAATTGTTCATATCAATATAGTGAATATATTTAGAATTTTTATTAGCATCAAAATTAGATAAATATTTATTGTTTGCTTTTATATATCTCAAAGAACACTGTACTATACCACCACGTATAGCAGATTCAACAAATGTAAACTGTTTACTATCTTCGAGAAGACCAATTTCAACTACAGTATTTAAAAGCATAGCTTGCCAAGATAAACCAGGTGTTGTACACATAAAAACAGGATCCAATTATATTTTTCCAAACAATTTTTTCGAAAAGTATCGAACACATCAGCCAACAAGAGAACATCTAATTTCAAATAATAATCATGATAATCTCCCATTGTCTCGCAACCTAGCATGTCCCAAATTGTGTGTGCAAGTTGATAATCTTTCTCGCTACATTCTTTATCTTGGAGATGGTTATAGAATGCTTCTCTCGGTGGTAACTGTCTCTCTTCAAATTTTTCAAAATCATCCATGTATTGTTAAGGGTAGACTCCTTTTCTCATTAGCAAATTTATATCATATTGCCCAAATTCTTTATTTGTATAAATAAATTTGTCTTCAGTTAATTGTTTGACCAGAGTAGCTAAACTGCTGGAAAGAAACTGATATGAATACAAAAATTTAAGAAAAACTGTTCTTTTATTTTCTAATCTGATAGTTTTCTCTACAATAATATATTTTTCTTTAGTCTGTGATATAATATTAATATTCCCTGCATCATAGTCTAATTCTTTAATAAATAAATGTGTATCAAATTTTTTTGAATTGTGGATAATTACTGGAATAAAAAATGGTTTTCGTAATTTCAAGTTACATGAATTACAAATCGAATGGATATATTCTCCATTAAAATGGTTATGGTGTATAATTTTTCGATTTTCTAAATCAAAATTACATTTACAGTACACTTATTGTATGGCATTATAATATTCCTGTTGTTGTTCTGGTGTAAGATCCTTCTTTTGGTTTTTCTGTATGTAAGAATGGAGCAAGAATTTTTACCCACTCTCGAAGTGTTACAATAAATGTTTTGACTACATCTTCACCTCGATATATATAAACGGTTCTCTTAAGTTATCTGGTATCTGGATCCCATAAGTATTTATTAATTTTAGTCCAAAACTACAAGCTTCATGATTAGCTATATGTGTTGTATGTGATGTACTTGATTCTTGGTTAAAGTTATTTGCTGTTAGCTTTTGTATTGTTTCCAAATCAGCAGAGATTATAAATGGATGTTTTAGCAGTGCCTTAAACAGGAAATTTTATACTTTTCTTTGGAAATTTGTAAGTTACATGAGGATGAGTATTACAATCTCTAATATGTTGCTCTAATTGTTGTTTGCTTGATATTTTACCCCTTCCATAAAATATTTTCAGACATCTATCACATATAGTAATTTTACCACGACGTGGTGTTACTTGACTTTTTGTCAATTTTTGGAGATCCTGTATGAGACAGTAGAGTTTTTTGTTATCTTTTTTAACATGTAATAAATTTATAATGTGTATATTATGTGGTAATGAATAATTCTGTTTGAGTACATATATATCATCATTTTTTTCATTATAACCATAAATATGAACAGATATCGATCGATTATTGTGTTTTTTGTATTGTTTTTCAAATTCCTCAATAGCTAAGATGTCTACTGGATATTTTATTCCTTTCATAGCTTTTTTAAATTCTATTTCACATTTTTTATATTGAGAAACACGATATTTATTATCTTTAGCTGGATGAAAATGTGCTATGATATACCAAAGAAAACATTTATTGTCATCATTTTGAATATTCAATACATCATAAATATCATCTAATTGATGTTTGTTACTATAATGTAGAATTTTTGTAAGAGTATAATGAAAAAAATATCTTCTTGATTATTAGAAGAATATCTTTAGTTTGATGATAAAATAAAACTTATTTTGAGAGAACATATTGTAAGTTGACTATTTATTTTATTTATAATTTGGAGTATAAGTTTAGTTGGAAAATGGGGAATATCTAATGCTTCGTTATTTATATCAGTTGTATCATATATAATATGATCTATAAAATGTTGATTATTCATTCTTTTATAATTAAGTTTTGGAATTAGTTTTAAATATACATTTTTTCTTCTGGTTTCTTAAATTAATTTTAAAAATTTATCAAATTTTGAGATTGGTTTTATATATACTAAAAACATTTTTTAAGATGAAATGTTTTTAATTAAAATAATTAAAAAAATATATGTTATTTAAAAAACAAAAAATATAAAAATATATTTTATACTGTAATAAATATTTGTTTTTTATATGTTAGTATACAAAACTATATATTTTTGGGTAATTAACAAAACTATATATTTTTTGTAATTAACAAAACTATATATTTTTTTGGTAATTAACAAACCTCTTCTCTGTTTACTTTGATCAAATATCTGTTTTAAAGTTTTAACAACTGGAGGATATGCAAGTACGGTATCTTCGGTTCAGATATAAATGGACCGAATGTATACTGGGGTATTTTGCAAAAAATTTTAAAATTGACTCATGAGAGACAATTATTTTTTAAAGTTAAAAAAGTAATAGATTTTGCTTTTGTTATTTGAAAGAAAAACCGAAATTTTAAGAAATTGGGTGTCATAGGGGGAAATTATCTAAATCTTAGAATTTTTATACAATAAAATTGGAATTTAACTCTTGCGTGAAACAAATTTTTAGTTTTCTACACTTGGAAAATTAGCTAAAATCATGCTTTTCAGTTAAATTACATTAAGAGAGCTCACTATGAAATTGTTAAATTTTGGGGGGGTGTTTTCTCGTGCCCCCTATTTGACTACTGTTATTTTTTTATTATATATAAAATATATATTTGTACTAAGTATAAAAAATTAATAAGTACAGCAAAACTCAAGCTGATCGATTAGTGTGTATACCTAGTCTCTTACTATTTTTTTACATATCATTTTTGGGGCTCAAATCAAAAACTATATACTTAATAAAACTATATACTTAAAAAAAACTGGAAGAACACACAGGTGTCTGTCAAGTAAAACGGAAGTAGACCGGTAGTAGACCGGAAGTAAACCGGAAGTAGACCGGAAGTAAACCGGAAGTAGACCGGAAGTAAACCGGAAGTAGACCGGAAGTAGACCGGAAGTAAATTTTGTGTGGGTGTAAGTGTAGGTGTGGGTGGGTGTGGGTGTTACGTACTTTAACTAGAAAGTAATTATGACACTCGTACCAAGTGTGAGGTGAAGACACACAGATTTGCAATAGTATTAAATCGACAAAAACATCATCAAAATAGGTTATCCACTGTGCTTAAATTAATAAAAACAATAGACCTCGTACCAAGTATGGCTTTGAACCCCAAAATATATGTACTTATATACTTAAAAAAAGCTGAAAAAACCCACAGGTGTCTGTCAAGTAGACCTGAAGTGGACCGGAAGTGGACCGGAAGTGGACCGGAAGTAGACTGGAAGTGGACCGGAAGTGAATGGGTGTGAGTGTGGGTGTAGGTGTTGGTGGGTGTAGGTGTAGGTGTTGGTGGGTGTGGGTGTTACGTAAACATTGGGTGTCACAGAGGAAATTATCTAAATCTTAGAATTTTTATACAATAAAATTGAAATTTAAGCTCTTGCGTAAAACAAATTTTCAGTTTTTTACACTTGGAAAATCAGCTAAAATCATGATGATACAGTTAAATTACACTAAGAGAGCTCACTATAAAATTGTTAGATTTTGGAAGGGTGTTTGCTCGACCCCCGTTCCTAACTACTGGGGTCCGAACACCCCGAAAGACTTATCAAGTACTAAAATTAAGTAATGAAAAATACATATATTCGTTTAGCCTCAATTTTATCGTATTCGTAAGTATTCAGTGCATCTTAATCTTACACCGAAGGCAGCTTGAATTGTAATAAGTATGTTTTAAGTAGCCTGAAGAATTTATGTGTTTTAAAAAAAGCTTTATGTAATGGGGACAACCCCTCTAAAATTTGCACGAAAGCTGCGACGAATATGTAGAATTAGTCAAACACCTAATTCGACTAATATTAGTGGAGAAAGTTGCCTACTATTTTTTTCCGACTAATTAGTCGATATTTTGTTACGACTAACGATTATTTAGTGGACGGTGCCTATCAATAGCTTTATACTCTACCGTTATGCCAGATTAAGGTACAAAGTGAATAGATGGAAATCTCAACTGCTGGCGCTGTAATCATAGTCACCTCTTACCGATGAGTTTCTTTCTTCAATACCATGGTCCGTGGGCATAGGGACAGCTTCTTTGCAAACACACGTCTGGCGTACCTGCCTCCAGTGACTTCATGTTCCCCAGATGCTTGACGTTTGCGAGTTTGACCAGAAGTACAGCGCCTTGAATATCGTAGTGTGGAAAACGGCACTGTTCTGGGCTCTCTGGCTGGTTCCACTCGGTACAGCTGCATGGTATTCGTCTGCATATAATGGAAGTAAATGGAGTTGTCGCTGCAACGTCTGATTCTTTTACATGAAGCATTTCTATGAATGCGATAATTGCTATGATATTTGGTACATTGGTCGCGAAGATATTAACGAACATTCTAGACAGTCGACCACGTCCTTTTATCGTTATACTTTCATTAATCATACGGGAGAAAAGATACGCGTTGAATGCTCTTGGTAACTAAGTTTTTGTGTATCAATTAGGTGCATTATTATTATCTCAATCATTAGTTTTAAAGATATACACACTGAAGAATTTGTATTTTTGGTCTCTCATCTTCCGCTTTAAACTAATCGCGGCGATGATGATAATGATAATTGCATAAAACGACAAGGCGAACCCACAAAAACTTCCTTTAGTGCCATCGACATGAGTGTAAGGAAACTTTCAGACCAATGGGACAAACGACACGGGATGTTCACACTGATGTGACTAGTGACACAGACACTTTCAGACTGTACAATAGCATTCATTTCGCATGGGGGTCCAAACAGCAAGCGACACCTTCGTATGCCGTATTCGCGTGATACTTGTTACTTCGGTCTGAAAGCTCCTTAAAGGAAGAGTGCTCAGCCCGAAGCGACGCGCCACAGGGGGAGTTCCCAACTAACTGACAAGCGACATGGTGCCTTCAGTCAATTAGCAAGCGTTTGCTGCTAATTTTGCGAATACAAGATCTAGGCGACACGATAAACCGCATGTTAAAACAACAGATTTAGGCGACACGATAACACACACGTGTCGCTCACAATGGGCCCTTTCCCTCAATAGCTTGAAACATGTTGCCGTGGTTTGTTTTTCGCGCATGCGGGATGCAATGAGTGTCTTGTTTTAGGGAGATTGCGCACCAAAGCGACAACAAACTGCACGCGACACTTATCGCTTGAGGATTTCACCAACCGAACGCTGGCCTGTGGTTCCGTCATGCCGCGACGATGTGAAATGTTACTGTTGATTGGCTCGTTCCCAAGTGACATGTGTCGCGTGTCGCTTCGGTATGAAAGTTACCGTGGACAGAAGGATCCGTGTCGCTTTGGTGTGAAATCTCCGTATCGTTTGTCGCGTGTCGCATTGATTTAAAATCTGCTTGAGGAAACGTTGCAGTCAGAGCAGGTGTCCCTACGGTTCGAAAGACTGAATTGATTACCAACTGCTCGCTTCCAAGCGACATTTGTGGTTTGTCGCCTCGGTATGAAAATTCTCTTAGGATACTATTTATATTCTAATAACATAGAAAAATAAACTCTAGTACAAAATCCAACACCTGACGTTCGGAATCACATTGCGATGCTTCTTCTTGTGTTACGCATGCTATTTATTTATTAATTTTAATTTACTTTTCTTTCTAAATTAATGCCATTTCGTGACTGCAAATCACTCCGCAAATATAACTCTTTTCATCAATTCACGTACCACCTTTCAAGTCAAACAAATCTACACAATATTTTCCAAAAACTAACTAAGCAGCATTACTTTCGTAAGAAAATTAGCAGCTGTGCTGATCGCACTGCAATCTATGTTGTCATCCATCTTGGGAACCAGTTTCTTGGGTGGTTTTCCACACTAAGTTATTCAAGGCGCTGTACCAGAAGTGAAAGCGGGCGCCTCCAAGCGGAGGATATGCAAATTTCTTGCAGGCGCTCTTTTAAGAATGCAGAAGTTTGCCGCCTGAGATGAATGTCTGTTTGCCTATTATCTTTGTCTGTGGTATTGACCTTTCTGAGGATTGAAAAATAACCACGTAACCTAAAGTGAGGTGAAGCTAGTAAAGTGAGGAACAGACAAAGCAAGTCGTTCTTGACATAATTGTTCGACACTATCTTGGATTCACTCAGTGCGACATTTTAGCTACTCTCTATTACACCACCCATATTCGCTATCTGAGAATTATTCTGTCCGCCACATTAGATTTATTCATAATTTTATACGCGAAACGTCGCAAAATATAATATTATGGCAGCCGCCATACTGGATTTACTCAGTCCGACATCTTCATCTCTCCCTCCAAAATTATCGATGCCCGACGCTAAACATTACAATACTGATGTCCGCCATCTTGGAATCAGCTTGATATCTCAGTTTATTCTCAGAATATCACCAATATCCGCCATCTTGGAATCATACCGCCAACCAAATTCCTAACATAACGTTCTATACACTATTTTGTTTAATGTGCTATTGTATATAATATTATAGTTATCCACCACCTTGAAATCACTCGCTAACACATATTTCCCCCACAATATTGTCGTTTCGCTTCATATTAAAATTTTCCAGAAATTAATGTTTATTATAATATATTTACACTTCTCGCCATCTTGATTCTCCTATAACAATCATATCCGCCATTTTGGAATCCACGCCCTTCTTAGATTAATTTATAACTTATTACACTTATCCTAACAACATAACATTATTGTTGTCAAATATTTTATTCTCACTTTATTGGACATCTTCGCCTTTATCGCTTTCTTTCTCTCAGTTGTTGGAATCAACTGATCTAACACCCTGGTCTCTCTTCAAGTATCTTTGATGCAATCACCCCAAAATTAATTCATACCTCAATACATTTTTAAATTTATACCGGTCGCCATCTTTTTGCCTACAAATATATTATCGATATCTGCCATCTTGGAATCATTATTTCGAGCTATATACCGGGTTGTAGATTTATAATGATAGTATGGAATATCGCATGCAGAATGCATCCAATCGTAAAATTGCACAGAATAAAAGTATGATACTATTGAGGGGGTAAGTCAATGCCGCAAAAATTGCGTCGCCACCACCCACCCCTTAGGGGTGTGGGGGTAAATTTGAAATTTCAAATAGAACACCCCCATTCGTTTTACATATTTGAATTCCGTGTTGAAAAAGAAGAATTTTTTGTTTGAAAAATTCTGTAAAAAAATTGCAAACTTCGAACATTTATAAACATTTGGTAGTTTCAGATTCATTTTGTTCTCTTTATGTAATAACGGTTTTGGTTTCCGTTGAGAACATTGCATAAACGAATTTTATTCAAAAAATGTGTGAAAAGAATTCGGCAAAAGAAAATTGTTTGCAATTTATGTTTTTGTGTAACAATAAATAATATTAATTTGTTCCAACTCTTTGGTTTCAAGGAACAATTTCATATGAACAACACTACTCACTACTCCATTCAGGCTCGAGCTATATTGGACACAAAGTTTCCTGGTCGATGGATAGGACGTGGAGGACCCGTTTCTTGGCCAGCTCGTTCACCTGATCTCACGTCGCCTGATTTCTGCCTTTGGAGACTACTTAAAGAAAAGTGTTACCACGAAGTTCCAACAACGCCAGAAAACATGCGGCACGAATTATTGATGCTTGTGCCTCTATCACTCCTGACATTTTGGGACGAACAGCGAATGATTTGATTTGATTTGGTGTTTTAAGTCCACTTTATGCACAGTAAGGCTAATCGGGACTGGACCTACAGTTTAAAGTGGGATCCGAACCACTTGTGCCTCCACCGGGTATCGAACCCGGGACCCCTTGATTACAAGGAGACGACGCTACCACTGCGCCATCGGGGAGGCCCTTTGGGACGAACAGTGCGGAGCTTCAGACACTGTGTTTTGAAATGCATTGAAGAAAACGGTCATCATTTTGAACATTTGCTCCTTTAAACATTTATTTGTGTACCTCACATGATAACTAATTTGTAGTTACATACTTATTGTTTGACCAGCGATCCGAGAGCTCTCGAGTTTTCTGCGCATGCCCGAAGTAGAAGAGTCCAGTCGTAAATTGGGGGAGTTTGCGGAACCGCTTCTCTGAAACGCGAGCAGCGCGAGTGTCACGTGGGGAAAGAGATCAATGTTGCCAACCGGAGAATATTGTCACAAGATATTGGAAGTGCTCTGGCCGTGGAGAGGCGTCTTTGCAAAAGCTGAAGTCTTGAACGTAGCGCCAGTTCGGCATCTTTGACCCAACCCCCAGAGGAAGCCGACTGGACCCGTATCTGGTTTCGAGCCACCACTATGAGCGTCCGGAAGGGGCGGCAAGGGGGGGACGCCCCCCTGAAAAATTAGTCATCCAAAAATTATGTATTTCGCACATATAATTTCATTTTAGCCACAATAATATGTGTTAATTATTGCATGATCACCATAAATTCAAATTTAAGCAATGCGTTTTTAGGGAACATCACTATTTTTGGAGAAAATGTGCCTTGTTTGCCCCCCCTGGAAAAAAAACCTTCTTTGCCCCTCCCTGGAAAAAATACTGCGGACGTCCATGGCCACCACCTGTTTTTCCGTAAAGCGCTGTTGTCACTTTTGCCTGCAGTGTTTAGACATCCATTCATTCACTGCGACGTTTTACTCCCAAGGTCTTTATATTATATATAAAAAAATAGCACAGCACAATAACACTAATCGAGATTCAACTCTTCAATACCAACAGTGAACCTAAAATTGGCAAACGGCATGGTAGTGCATGTCCCTCGGTTTTCGTTACCTATGTTCTGGTGGATAAGCATCCTCGCAGATTGGTAACACTGTTCAACGTGCAACCGCGAGCAGCGTTCTCGCGCCTGCCTTCCTATCGCCAACTTCCCCTTTTTCTTGGCACTTTGCCAACTGGAGCTCTCGGATCGCTGGTCAAACAGTAATTTTGTTGTTCATATGAAATTGTTCTTTGAATCCAAAAAGAAACAGGGTGTCTCAAAACTCTTTCAACAACGCTTGGGAGCTGGTAGATATCATAAAAACAAGTAACTTTTCCCTATAAAGTTTACCTCGAAAGCGCTTAGTTTCTGCGCTATAAGCGCTTAAAGTCTATCCTGTACGTATGCAACCCAACACATCAAACGCTTGCTCTGACATAACTAGCAGGGGCGCGTGGCAGGGTTGCCACTAGCGTTGCTCGTTAAGAGAGACGACTTAGAATCAACAACTTCGGAGTCTTGCCTGAGCAGAATCCAAAACATTAATGATACTTGCGATGTTGTAAGAAGCATTCACAGTATTTATAAACTGACGAAAACAAATAATGGGCAGACTGAAATTCAAGATTACTCATTCTAAAATATCTCCATAATTGAATGATTGATTTGGTTTATTTTAATTCGCTTTTCTGCCACCTTTGGCTAATCGCGAAGATGAGGATGATATGATGAAATAACAATTGCAAGGGACACGTGCCCGACCCTGTGGCCGAGTGGTTAGCACATCGCGCTGCGACGCCAAGGGTCCCGGGTTCGAATCCCGGTCGGGCTTGGTTGTTTGTGAATGTCCATTCATCAATTTCATCATTTCATCACTCATCCCCATCTTCGCAAATTAGCCTAGAGGCACAAAACGCGAAGTAAAATAAACTAAATAAATCAATCAAATCTAGCAAGGGACACGTGAGATATGGGAAATCCACGAACGAACAAATGTATACATTATGTGTTTGCTGCCTCGTTTCGAACACGAAGACTGTAATGTTATTACAATTTATTTATTAGAAATAAAGTGAACTAGCGCTATTGTAAATCGAGTTCGTTATAAAAAGCAGGCTGAAAAGAAACAAAAATCTCTGGCAGATGAATATTTATGGGCCACTTCGGTGACTGAGTATGTTTAGTGATCAACACATGATCCCTCCCTACCGAATGTTCCGGACACGAGTTCCGACCTGGACAAAAATGTCACTGGATCTTATGTCCTCGTATTTACTATTTGCCCGAAAGTGTAGGAAAATTACTTACAATGAGAATAATATAAATTCACACGAATTATTCCGGAAATTCATCAAATGTCAGATTCTCGCTCGTTTGCTACAAAACGTTCTTTCCAGGGTGAACTAAAAGTTGACATTTTGGTGCCTTCCGAAAATATTACTCTTACATTTCAATGTTGATATCAAGTTGCTACAATGAATGATAAATATGTACAATTTATAACGTGTACTCAATGGTTTCCTTTTGATTCTTTTTTTTTCACGTTCCATGATAAGAATGCTAAGCAAAGACACGAAATGAGAAAACTAATTCGCACACATGAAAAGAGTGTAAATTGCGAGGATTTCTCTTGATGTACCAATATCAAACGAAATCGTGAAGTGCAGAACAAACTAGTACAGGCAGTAAGTATGCACCGAACTCAATGTAATTCCTCTCAATGAAATATTAATTTCTTACTACAACTTCTTTAATAGAGCATTCAAGATTAACCAGTTTGAGTGGAGAGAAAGAGAGAGAGAGAGAGAGAGAGAGAGAGAGAGGGGGGGGGGAAAGTTTTTGATTCGCATGTTCTTAGTATTGCAAATAATCGTTGGAATTTTCTTGATACCAATTTTTAAAACACATAAATTTTCTTACATGCATATCAGTTGTCGGTAAAATTTATAGGTTGCTACTGTTTTCTAAAATAAGCTAGGGGTCTTGGGTTCGAATCCCGGCTTAAGCATGTATGTTTGTGAGTGTCCATTCATCAATTTAATCATATCGTCACTCATCACCATTTTCGTAAATTAGCCAAAAGTGGCACAAACAGCTAAGTAAAATAAATCAAATCAATCAAGCAATGAATCAACCAATCATTAAATTAAAAGAGCCTCACAATTATTTCCTTATGAGACAAACACGATTAGCAAATAACGCTAGCACAGATAGGAATAATTTTCAAATAGATTGTAATAACCCGGGTTCGAGTCCTGGTCGAGCCTGCATTTTACGCTGAAAATTTCTACATTACAGTCTGCGTGTTCGAAACGAGGCAGTAAACACATCATGCTTACATTTGTTCGTTCGTGGATTTCCCCTATGTCACGTGTCCCTTGCTAACTACTAACTAACTCTCTAGCCTTCTTAAACCCGAATGTTTATGGCTGCAGCAACACAAGCCTTCCATCTGTCCCTATCTTGAGCAAGATCTATATACTCTTTTCATTCCCTACCGATTTCCTTTAGGTCCATCTCAACGTTGTCCCTCCATCTTCGTCTTGGCCTTCCTACATGTCTCTTACCATCAGGTTTCCCAACAAGAATCCTGTAAACTCCTCTTTCCTGTCTCATTCGTGCCACATGGCCTGCCCACCTAAGTCTTCTTCATTTAATTATTCTAATAATATCTGGACATGAGTACAAATTATGTAGTTCTAAATTATGTAACCTCCTCCACTCACCTGTCTCCTCATCCCTTTTAGGTCCAAATATTTTCCTAAGGATCTTATTTTTAAATACTCTCAATTTATACTCCTCTTTCAATGTAAGGGACCAAGTTTCACACCCATATAATACTACAGGCAAAATTACTGTTTTGTATATTTTAACTTTTAGTTTCTTAGATATTAAACGAGAAGACAAAAGTTTATGAAGAGAGAAGTAACATGCATTTCCTGAATTAAGCCTACTTTTTATTTCCTCTTTAATATAATATTCATTTGTTAATATTACTCCTAAGTATTTGAATTTGGAAACTGGTTTAAACGAGTTGTTATCAATAATTAGATTTTGATTATTACCTAACACTTGGTTTCGGCCTGTAAGCATATATTTAGTTTTCTCTTTGTTAACTTCCAAACCTATCTCTTTAGCAGTTTTGAAAAATATTTTAGCATTATTCTTAATTGTATTCACATCATCCCCCAGTAAGTCTACATCATCTGCATATGCTAACAACTGAGTCACACCATTTAATTTTAGTCCTTCTTTAGTTTCTTTTACCATCTTAACAGCATATTCTCAGGCAAAATTAAAGAGCAATGGAGATAATGCATCTCCTTGTTTTAACCCATCATGAATTGTAAATTTGTCAGACATATTATTACCCACACGAATTTTACTTTCTGTTTCACTGGTGCATATCTTTATCATACTAACAAGCTTCTTAGGTATTCCAAACTCTACTAATATATTATATAATTTATCTCTTTTGACCGAATCATATGCTTTTTTGAAATCAATGAATAGCTGATGGACATTTTGATTATATTCCCACTTTTTTTCAAGTGTCTGTCTGATGTGAAAAATTTGATCTGTAGTTGATCTGTTACGTTTAAATCCACATTGATAATCACCTATAATTTCATTAGCATATGGGGTTAGTCTTGTTAAAAGAATGTTAGACAATATTTTGTATGTTGTTGAGAGTAGAGAAATTCCACGAAAATTAATGCAGTTCATTTTATCACCTTTTTTAAACACAGGAACAATTATGGATTCTTTCCACTGTTGAGGGATTTTTTCTTTATTCCATATTAAACAAATTAATTTATGAATTTGACATATTAATGAATTTCCACCATATTTAATTAAGTCAGCTGGTATTAAATCAATGCCAGGTGCTTTGTTATTCTTTAGCCTTTTAATAGCATCTCTAACTTCAGTCAAGTTAGGTTCTGGAACTAAAGGTTCTTCTGTGTGGACTTCATTTACTTATGATTTATCTCCTACATGGACATTTAAAAGGTCATTAAAGTAGTTCTTCCATCTATTTAGAATATCGCTTGGGTCAGCTAGAAAATCACCGTCTTTATCTTTTATCAAATTTACTTTAGGTTGCCACCCCTTTCTAAATTCATTTACACCTTTATATGAATATCTGATATTTTAATTTTTGCTGTTTGTTTCAATTTCGTTAATTTTCTTTTCAGGTAATCTCTTTTTTTAACTTCTAAACGTGCTGTTAATTTCTTGCTTTATTCTATTATAATTGCTTAGATTTGTATCATCCGAGTTATTTAACCACCTAAGTCTAGCCTGATTTCTTATTTCAATTAGATTATGACATTCATTATCAAACCATGGCTTACTTTTTCTTGGTTTATGGTATCCTATACTTTCTTTAGCTGCTGATTCTATTGCATTACGTATGTGCTCCCTATTCTTATTTACGTCTGTTTCATTTATATTTTCATCATCATTTAAATCCTGCAAAACATCAAATCTATTTGACAGTTTAATTTGGTAATCTTTCTTAATTCTTTCATCAGTAAACTTTCCTGTATCAAATTTTATAACTTTTAGATTTTGTTGCTTAAGATTTATCACTGAGAGTCTTTCTCTTAATTTAGCAATTACTAAATAATGGTCACTGGCACAGTCAGCACCTCTACGTGTACGAACGTCAATTATACTAGTATGCTTTCTCTTATCAATGAGAATATGATCTATCTTATTATGAGTTTTACCATCTGGAGAAGACCAGGTATATTTATGGATATCTTTATGTTTAAAAGTGATACTTTTCACAATTAAATTCTTTGAGGTTGCAAAAGTAATCAATCTTATACCATTATCATTACTTAATTCATGAAGACTTTCTTTACCAATCGTGGGTTTAAATGTCCCTTGCAATTTTTGATATTGCATGATACACGAAACACTCCGTGGTCATGTGGTTAGCACACTCGCTACGGCGCCAGGTGTCTGGGGTTTAAATCCTGATCTAGACATTGGTGTCATTTGTTTTTTCATGATATCATCCTCATCTTCGCGATTAGCCAAAGGTGGCAGAAAAGCGAATTAAAATAAACCAAATCAATCAATCAATTATGGAGATATTTTAGAATGAGTAATCTTGAATTTCAGTCTGCCCATTATTTGTTTTCGTCAGTTTATAAATACTGTGAATGCTTCTTACAACATCGCAAGTATCATTAATGTTTTGGATTCTGCTCAGGCAAGACTCCGAAGTTGTTGATTCTAAGTCGTCTCTCTTAACGAGCAACGCTAGTGGCAACCCTGCCACGCGCCCCTGCTAGTTATGTCAGAGCAAGCGTTTGATGTGTTGGGTTGCATACGTACAGGATAGACTTTTAGCGCTCATAGCGCAGAAACTAAGCGCTTTCGAGGTAAACTTTATAGGGAAAAGTTACTTGTTTTTATGATATCTACCAGCTCCCAAGCGTTGTTGAAAGAGTTTTGCGACACCCTGTATATATATATATATATATATATATATATATATATATATATATATATATATATGTGTGTGTGTGTGTGTGTGTGTGTGTGTTTATCTCTCTATCCTTTCCCTATTTCTTTCCTCTTTATGTTTTCACTCGGTCTATGTGTCTCTTGTTTCTGGACACTTTGTCAGCCATCTTGGTTCTCTCCTCTCCCTTTTCCTTTTCTCTCATTTGTCAACCCTTCTCTCATACATGACACAGTAATGAATATGTTCAAGGTTAGCTTATGCATTGTTCTTTCACTCTCTCGCTCTCTCTCTCTCTCTCTCTCTCTCTCTCTCTTTCTCTCTCTCTCTCACTCTCTCTCACTCTCTCTGTCATCTCTCTCTCTCTCGCTCTCATTGTTCTTCGTCACCTTCTGTTTCACATTGTAACACGTTATCATTATGTGTCCAGTTAAAGCATAATACGTCACTCTCTGGTTAGTTTAATTAAAGTCGTAATACGTCATCATCACGTGTCTTGCTTAGCCTATAGAGAAATACATCACTCTTTTTGTTCCCTGCTCCCCCTCGCCATTAACTTAGGTTAAGCTCATTGCCTTTTTTCAAAGAGTTAGGTTAGGCTGACAACAATAATATGCAACATTAAACTATTTATGACCTACCTTAACCAATGAGGAAGGAAAACGAGTAAGTATTTCGACAGGTCGCAACAAGCTCCGTGATCCCCTGAACCAACCAAGTTACAAAAACTCCAGCACCATAACCCAGACATCCAAAATCGCCAAATTGGCCACACAACATAAGTTATGCAACTCCCGTCCGGCATCGCACGTAGCGCAGTTTGGGTAGTTTTCTTGATTAAAAGGTCCATTTTATTTTATACGTAACGTGCCTAGTAAAATTAGCATATTAGATATTTCAGAGATTATTACGAAGAGCAATATATTTTGGCGTCCTAACCAGGATTGAGGTTTGGTGCCATCACCACCCTCCCCTACGTACTACCAAGCAACGGTATTATATATGTATTCTTCGATATGTTCTTCTCAGGAAGCACAACTGACCATGACAATGTGTCTGTGATATTTACACCTTACAGGCTTTTAAATGAGGAATCAAACAGAAACTCGTTTAAAAATAGAATACTTGTAGCTTCCATGACTGATTTTAAGAAACGTTTATCATATTTAAGATTTCAGTTATGTCTTACGGTCTGACAAATATATTTAAAACAGTACTATTATTATTACTTTGCGAAACAAAATTCGTTATATGTTACCATTATAAAACTACAAGTAAAAGGCTTTCTGAAAGACGAATATCCCTGGGTACGGGCCAGGGTTAAGTATTGTGCAAGATATTTGCTGTATGTATGCTGCTGCTAGAACACCAAGGTCGATAGGGACGACCTTCACATGTAACAACTTTGTTTAATTTTTTAATCCGCTATGTGGGAAAATTTGCAAATATCATATTTCATTGGAATATATTTGAGAGCCATTGGGATCTACACAAATATTTCCAATAACAGCACATGCTATCCCATTACACAGAAAAGTCACACTTCACTTTGAGTATTAATGACCACAAGTTGCAGTAAAGTCTATTTGCAATGTTTACTTATATACAATAGTTGTCGAACCGAAGCTATGATCACAAGGGTAGCAATGTCAAGTTTAGCTGGCAGATTTATCTAGGAAAGTCTGGGCAAAAAAAAGATGGGGAACACCTGAAGTAATGCCGCTTCCTCCCGCATACATTCTAGGGTATACGCTTAAGTCCTGGTGCCTATAAATAACCCAGGACGTCAGATGTTTGAATTTCATTGGTTTCCCTTCCTTTTTTCATATTTATTTATTTATCAAATACAATATACAAATACATATAATATACAAAGAAACCGAACATATATAATACATAATATACAGGTGATACAAATACTACAAATTGTGGACCCATTCTGGTTACCAGAACAGGTCTCGTGCGTGAATTTTATTCTAAATATACAGTCCCTACAAAAGTATAAGACCACCTGGTTTTGTGTTTTTCAGACAAACACAAAAAGTACATATGCTAGTGCTTTTCATGAAATAAACACTTTAATACAAAATTTGAATTATTATGTAATGTTATTGAAAGGTACATCAAGATCAAGAAAGTGTAAGGACATATAAATGCACTTATAACTAATAGATGCAACTATAGGTACAATTTGTAAAATCATTAAATCTGAATTTTGAAGATATACTTGGAAACAAACATTTCTCCTGAAATTAGATGAATGAAGTGTGAAATTTTAATAGTCAATAGGTCCACCTTCAAGTATCAAGCACATTTGCACACTTTCTCTCATGCTGCGGAACAATTTCTGGCATTCTTGGGGAGTGATCTCATTCCATACTTCGGAGGTATGTTCACGAAGTTCCTTGGCAGGCGTCTGGCTACACGAAGACCTATGCTATTTCATAGGTCTTGTATAGAATTCAGGTCCGGACTTCGTGCTGGCCACGGCAACAATGGGATTTCCCTCGCTTGAATCCAACCATTGTTGCTGCTGACGTGTGGCAAGTCTCGCGATAATCCGGTCCTCGCGTACAGACATTAATTACCCTGGGGCGGCCGCAGCGTGATTCATGAACCACTGTACCTTGGTGCTTGAATTTGTGTATTATGTTCGCCACGCAGGTTTTACCCACATTCAATGCGACTGCAATTTCTCTATGAGACCTATTGCATTTGTACATACCAATTATTTGCCATTTCACTGCCACAGGGACAGATTGTTTCCCCATTATCACGTAGCTTCCGATTCAAACAACCTGTTTATTATCAAGCGTAACGAAAACAGGTTTGGATTGCACAATGCTGCTACTCGAGATATGTCTTTCTGCGCCACCTATTGACACACATTTCAAATAATGACTGATAAAATTTATTCACTCCAGTACAGTCGCTGAGGAAGATATTTTTATCTGAAGACCTCTCAGTTTTCGCTGTATTTTTTTGTTATTTTGCGAATTTTAGAAAAAAAATATGAAACACGAGAATTTTTTTGTGATTTATCTTCTTTTGCGCCAAAACCTTCGTTCATGTTCCACAATACTGGAAAAAATTCAGTACCCTCATAACGACGTCGGTTACGTGTATACATATTCATCTGTACTTCAAAATGCTGGATTTTTTCAGTTAAGAAATTTGATTTTCCACTTTAGTATTACAAGAACTAAAAGACATATACCATTTTTTTTTCGCCAGTATATGCCTCACACTACATATATTTCTTTCCATACACTTTCTTAAACTTTTGGTAGGGACTGTATTATATCGAGATAAAAATAGAGATAAAAATTTATAACGTTCTTGTAATAATACGTCTTATTGAATTTAATAATATTTTAGTGTTGAGTTATCCATTTTTGAAAAATATTCTGGACTCCAGAACAGTGGTTTTTTATGTATGGGGCGTGGCGAACGTATGTTGCAAGGGGATGAAGTGTTGTTGTGGAAAGGTTAGGTAGGATGGAATACGATTTTGCATGCCTGGACTCTCTGTACTCGCTCTGGGTTCCGGAACTTGAACTAGAAAAAGTAATTTCATTTCTGGTTCCTAGCATTTTGTTTTCTTTTGTGTATTTAACAAATTGTCTCACTTACTCCTGTAGGGATGAAAAGCCTCACCGCTGACACATGCAGTGTTGCGTGTCGAGGACACGCGCCTGTTTAGAAGAGCCGCGTAAGTATTCTTTCGCTGGAGCAAAGATGACTGCAGTCCATGGTGCAACGTCCGCACATACCAACGCAACCGCGAGATTGTAGTAAGAAAGCTATGAAACGACTGAGGGATGGTGGAAAAGGATTATCGGTGTATTTTTTGCTGTGAAATTTATCTACATATAAATTCGATATGATTTTATGTTGTATGGTGTTTTAATAATATAAAACAATGATGAGCATGTAGTGAGTATGATTAACTATTATTTGTTAGTTATTTGCGTGGGTAATATATGATATAGTACCAGCACAATTATGAAAATATAATTACAATTAAATAGGTTAGTAAATCATGAATGAAGATTAAAATCTTAAACGTGAGATATTTAGCTACATATTGTAGAGATTAAATAAATAATAATAATAAAAACGTTATTATACAGAAGGTTAGTTAGAACTGGGAAATAAATACATCATAATTAGGGTAGATATTATATATTTTATTATACATTACTTCTTTATAATGTACTTATTAAGTTCTTTCTGGTTAAATTTCAGTCTCCAGAGAAAGTCTTCTGATGTCCAGCGGTGATTATCTAGGGATATAATTGTTGGTGTGTCTAGACAAGCCCTGTCTTCGTCCACATCAGAAGACCGGCTGGGCAAATCAATGTAAAGAGACAGAACACACAGTTATGTACAACCTTGGTGACAATGAAGTTCGATCAGAAAGGAATACGTGATTAAATGCACAAAGGCATAGGCGGTGGAATGGGTGACCCGCAGAAGTCACGCATGTGTGTAAGAGGAGGCGTGTGAGCAGGCAAGAATCGTGATCCCAGCATGTTGCACACAAGGTCACGTAAAGAACGAAAACGGGGAAATATACGCGTGACATTGAACTTCGACCAGGCGCCAGACCCATACGGTAAATTCCAGAGAGTGGCGCATTCGACGGAAGCATGACGTCACGGACACGATAAGGGAGTCCGCCGTATATAAGCGCGTGCTGTGCACCGAGGAACCGCAGAGCATCATCACCATGGCCAGGGGCAAACCTATTGACAACACCGTGAGGAGAAGAGTGGTGGAGTTGCAACGGGATGGACTCAGTGAACGGGAAATAGGGCGCCAACTGAACTTGCCCAAATCAACCGTCCACTGCATAATCAAACACCACCAAAATACGGATACTACAGAGCCAGGTAAGGCCCCCGGTCGAAAACGCCTGCTGAGCGTGCGTGACCTACGGATATTTAGGCGCTATATCCAGACCAACAATCATGTTTCTGTGGCCGAATTACGACTGTGGACTCGAGAACGCTTTCACATTGAAGTGTCAACCAGAACCATTCGCCGTTACCTACAGCGATGCGGTTACCGAGTGTACAAGGCGAAACGTAAACCCTTCCTTTCCATGTTGAGCAAAGGCAATCGACTACGGTGGGCACGAATGGGGATGGACATTTCGGTAGTGGAACAGGGTTTTGTGGACGGACGAATCCATTTTCGGGAAAATACGGAAAACAGTCATTTGTCGGAAGGAGGAACAGAATGAAGCAAAATGTTATGCACGTCGGGTACAGAAACCTTCGTCAGTGATGGTATGGGGATGCATGACGGCATCTGGGGTTGGCCCACTACACGTCTGTGAGGACATTGTGAATGCACATGCCTATACACGCATACTGGAGCGGCATCTTCCCACAGTGCAAAGGCACCTGTTCCACAGGCGGCGTCTCATCTTTCAACACGACAATGCCAGGCCTCATACAGCGCGGCTGACAAGAGAATGTTTGACTCGCCATCACGTGCGAAGTCTGCCATGGCCACCATCGAGTCCCGACCTCTCACCCATTGAGAATGTGTGGCGTGTTCTTAAGCCACGTGTGCAACAGAGGGGACCCACGACAGTGGCTGCTCTTATCGCCTGCCTGCAGGAGGAATGGCACCGCATCGATGTGGAATACCTTGAACGACTCGTCCGCAGCATGCCCCGATGCATTGCCACAGTTATTCGCCGACGGGGCGGCGTCACACCGGGATCCCCTCTAACAGTGGTCGAACTTCAATGTCACGTGTAGATGGACGAAAATGTTTTATTTTGTGTGGACACCATACATTGCTGCGTTGCAGCGGAAATTTATGTTTTCCTTTGTTCCATGTAGCTTGCTGAATAAAATATGTTCAGCATATGCGTGTGTTCTCCTTCTTTCACAACGCACTCCTATATTTGTGACTGGTCGAACTTCATTGTCACTAAGGTTGTAGCTACTCTTTCCCACAGCTTTTGATGGAAAATAAAAGCCCCTTCATACCATAAAAAGATTGTGTTTTGTATCCGTTGCTAAGCAAAGCACTCTGACAATCTGTTGTGCTATAATGACGCTGTTCAACCTTTCTCCCCTTAGCATGTCCTCCCTCTACTATAGGCAAACCTTTCCACACACAATTTCCGTCTATGCAGGAGGAATAGCCGTACTGGAAATAATTGAAGGAGATCGAAGGAGACCGTGCCGTGAATTCAAGCAAGTTAGACAATACCAACTTCAAACGAACGTCAATTGAAAAGGGAAACAATATTTTAAAATATCACGATTTATTATCTAGCTGGCATAGCTATATGTGGACTTTCAAACAATCTAGAAAATTATAGCAAGAAGTGTAAATAAAATACCATAAATTTATTTTTTTCTCTATCAAAGTAACATGTACACGGTTTTATTTGCAAAAAAATAATTTCGTTAATGAATTCTTGTGCATCCCACAAAAATATGATCTCTCTCTCTCTCTCGCCTTGTAGCCAGTGAATGTCGATAGCATGACTGATTACTGCATGTCCTATCATTATTCTTTCTTTCTTCTCTAGTAAATTTAAATTTATTTACAATGTATACGAAGGATAATAGATAGGAATAATCTTTTAAGATATATGTAGGAAGCACCTTTCAAATTTTTAAGACAAGTAAACAACCTCTTTTTAAAAACTAACACGAACAGCGACCATAGAACTCAATAAGTTCAAACACTGCGTTATATTGAAACCTCAGACCTCTATATCACTATTTTTAGCACATCGCGCTACGACGACAGGTGTCCCAGGTTCGAATCCTGGCATGGGCATGGATGTTTGTGAAAGTCCATTCCATCAATCTCATCATATCACAACCGATCCCCATCCTCGCAAATTAGCCAAAAATGGCACAAAAAGCGAAGTAAAAAAAAAGCACATCAATCAATAAAGAAAAGTATTTTTGCATTGCAGAGGTCTAAGCTGCGCCCTCGACAAAAGTTCTGCTGCACCTAACTATCCGGAATTGGAGAGCTCTATCTGGGGAAGCGATATTCATGCACACAAGATAGTAACTTTGTTAACCTGGTTGTCATGACAACTGTGACATCACTGCCTGGGCTGCGAACTTTGCCATTACGCAACTGCAGAGCTACGGGCAGACAAAGCAAAGTACTTCACTTGCCTTGGAGAAGTTGAAGTGAGTGAGTATTTTCCTGGTAGTTTTCCTTCGTGGCAGTTCTGAGAAAAATATGAAGTCTGGAGTGTATTGTGTGTTTCGATAGAAATCGAATTTCTTCTTTGGAGAAAATAAAGGTGATAAGGTTGTTTTACATTGTTGACGTCCTACTCAATCACTGACAATCAATGCTAGTAAAGAAGTTAAGAAATCTGGTAAGAGCTACACGGCCGCAGAAATGATTTTGTTAGCCACTGTTACATTTTACCAAAATATAATTCATTTGCAATAAAGAAGGTTTCGCAGGCTTCTTGCATACAACACTATGACTAAACATATATCCAGATTCTGGTTAGCAGAATAGGTGTTAGTCAATGCTGAAATCTGGAATCGGAAAACATTTGCAGACATGTTACAGACAGGTAATCCCCAAGGCACATCGTTTAAAAAGAAACTGACTCCTTTGTACGCC
The DNA here is from genome assembly GCF_977018435.1 of Lepisma saccharinum. Taxonomy (NCBI): domain Eukaryota; kingdom Metazoa; phylum Arthropoda; class Insecta; order Zygentoma; family Lepismatidae; genus Lepisma; species Lepisma saccharinum. The sequence goes on from NC_139238.1 coordinate 52,217,054, forward strand.
AATGAGAACTACAGACATACATCACCGAAAAAAATGTGCCAAATGATACATGAGGATAAATACATTTCTAAGGAAACTTCAAATTTTGTTTATCCCTTCCACTACAGCGCTCATGAAAATAACCCTTCGGTGCCTCAAACTGGTAACAATATACCTCATTAATGCAAATTCATAAGATAGACTTTCATCGCTTTCAAATATTGCAAATAGGAAAGAACTGTAACTTCAGCTAATTAAGAAGCAATGGTTCCACGAGGACATCACTTGAACATTTGCGGCATTATAGGAGTGAAGGAAAGAGATGGGTTTCATTGTTTAAGAAAAAAATCCATTACCCCAATGGCCTCCAATGGCTATTCGTCCAAGTGTATGAAAGACGTATCCATATTAATACTATTATTGTTTTTACCTCAATTGTTCTTGTTTTAATTAACGTTGTCATTCTGATTGTTAAATTCAAAATATTTAATTAAGAATCAAAATCAAGCAGCATGGCACATTATGTACTGAAATGTACAAAGATGAAATTATAGACATTCCTTAATACCTGTGGAGGGGGTTGGGGTTGTCTCACCTCTATTGGCAGAGAAGGAATTATTAGAAAATAAACTCATCAGTACTATTTTACATTCACTAAAGCTGTGTACCAGAATATAAAAAAATATATTTCAGGACGATCATAAGTGTCTAATTTATCCTGTTTGAATATCTTTAAGTTTACTTACGCAACGGAAAGCAAATTGTGGACCCAGAGTTCAATTTGAAATCCGAACAACTACCTACACCCACCGGTTTTTCGAACCAGAGATTTCCTTGATAACATGACTCCAAGGTTAATAATGCGAGAGGCTCATTATGTGTTCCTAGGGTATAAAATCTGTTATGAAAGCTGTTTTGCCATTCAGTATAAATTCTGATACCTGCATGTTTCTGAAAGTTTTGGCTTGTAAAACTTACTCCTCAATAAATATTACATATCTAAGTTATTTCCTATTACCTAGGGAGGTTATCTCAATTACTCAACTTGGGACACGCAAAGCCTTATGAAGCTGCTGCACTTGAACGATTCCACTTTCCTCTTCAGTCAAGCAGGAAACGGACGCAATGCCTGCAGCAGCCTTGAGTCTAGCTCTCGTCGCCTTCCATTTCTTGGTCACCGTGTGTGCGAAGTGTTCAAGTTTGTGGGGTTTGGTAAGCGGACAGGTTTGGCAGCAAGCGGAATCTATGTACAGACTCCTGTAACTCACGAGAGGATCATTCATGAGCGTTTTAATTATTTTCATTTCGCTTGAAAAGAAAAAGGGTCTATTTCTTGCTTTCAAAACATTTTCAGAATTATCTTTCCAAGGAAACATATTAACATAAAGTTGTTATGTGTATAAAGTTATCTAATGGCTTATTACGTAATAGCATTATTAACCCTAAAATTAACCCAATTGTTCCCCTTTCATTGTGAACAATGTTTTTTGTTATCTCAGCTTTATTTTTTTAATTTCTCGTATATATGACTGGCATGGATTTTTTTTAACAAAATGATTATTTTTTTTCATTAATATTTACGTATCACCTGCAGGTGACATTGGGCATTATCCCTAAAAATTTCAAACTTCTGAGTACTTTATTGATATTTACAACTCTGGCGTCAATTCCCGTGCATATAGCGCCTACTAAAATTAGTCTGACTGAACTAGACACACTGTTTATGGACTGGACAACTTAAGAAAATCATGAAACGTTCGAAACTAGACAATATCCATCAGATTGTCGCCAAGAACATCAAGTTCAGACCTTAGAAGAAAGGGTCATCTGGCAGGATTCTACCTACATTTGCATCAGCATTAAGTTGTAAAATGTAAACGAGCAGTTCAATCAGATCTGCGTTACGGTACGGATAGAATCCTGCTTTTTTTAAATTAGCGAACATTCTTTAAAAATTCCTCACGTTATGAAAATTCCCCTCTACAAATAAAAATATCACTCAGCAAATTTAGTGAATGTCTGTTATCAAAATAAGGTATTTTAAAGTATTTTTATAAATACATAACAAATGAGACGCTATGCGGCGTAGAAACCTCTAAAACACGCTCCGAATAATTACTGAGAACCTTACTAAGTCTTCATTGAGTGCATGAAGCTTGACCATCAATTCTTTTAACGTGGCTAAATGCTGGAATTGTGTTTCCATGGTTACCGATTTTACTACATCAAAAATCTGTCTTCGTTTAAAGAAATGTGCTACATACTTTACATGCTCAAATATTTCTGTCATAGTACAAACTTTGAATCGTTCAAATATTATGATCGAGCTACTAAAATATGTCTTACACGACTAATTCAACTCCGTTATTGCCCTTTTACCTTTTTCATTAAATCGTTTCTGCTTTGAAATTTCACATATTTACTAGATACTCCTAATTTTAATTCTATAAATGCATCTTTCTCTGCGTAAAGCTTCTTGTATATTTTCCTTGTATTTACTAACAATATCTGCCTCATATTACTATGAGGGCAGAACCAATACCTGCTGATATGTCGGCAACGACAGGTACGAGTAGTATCGATATCGGAAAGTATCCTTTGGATTTGATTTGCCGATACCTTTCTGTAGTTTTGATCTATCCCATAGTCGGCAGAAATAGAATGCAACATGTTTACGGAGACTAATTATTCTGGAAATGAAGGCAATATTAGAATTTTCCATGGATTTTGTACAGTGTCTCTCAAAAGTTTTAGGACAACGACATTTTAAACTAGGCAATCCAAATTACGTAAGGCGCTGGTGGGTTGCGTGTAGAGTTAGGATAAATTTCAGGGTTGTCATATGCACAATACATATTTATGTAATACGCGAAAGGAATAAAGCCAAGTATTTTTGTACAGAACTCTAAAAAAATATCAGAAATACATTTGTCGGAAATAAGAAATACTTTCTGAAAGAAAGATTATCGATTTTCTAGTATTTCATTGATGACGAGTTTACACAAAGGAAAAGAGGAGAGAGGAAACGAAAAAGAACAACAAATGAGAGGAGAAATGAGAGAGCGAAAGGGAAAGAGAAAAAGTAAAGAAGATAAGAAAAGATAGGACAGATGTGGATAGCAGAGGTAATGATGAAAAGGGGAAAATATGCGAGGAGAAATGAGGAAAATGGAGCAAAGAGGATAAAAGAGTAGGGAATAACATGATAGGAGAGGAGGAGAAGAAGTTTTAGAGGAGAGGAGGTGAGGAGACGAGAAGAGGAGAGTTGAGAGTAGAGTAAAAGAGAGAGCATGAGATGAACGAAAAGAAGAGGAGAAGAGTGCAGTGCAGTCGGAAATCTAAGACAGGAGAGGAGATAAGAGGAGTAAAGAAGAATGGGATGGAGACAAGAGATGAGAACAGGAGGAAAGGCGATTTGACATATAAGCAGAGGTGAAGAAGGGGAGAGAAGAAGTAGAAGCAGAGAAGGGAAAGGAGAAGGAGGGAAGGGAAAGGAGACGAGAGGAGAGATGACGAATTTGTAGAAAATATCGTCTCAGCGTCAAGAATTGATGCATTGATCAAAATATCGATATGAAACATTCAATAATATTTTAAAATGAATTGGAGAATATATTAGATCGGTGCGTAATGCCTTTTGGCTGTGTTCCGAGCGAGATAAAATCCGCCACCAGCGATTATAACACTAGAAACAAGAATTATCCATTTTTTCTTCACTTCTCAGTTCGTTGAAATGGAGGTTTTGTTATTTAACATTTCTCCTCCCCCATCGTTAATTCCGAACAGAATCATTTCGTTTCACACTGCTTGAACAATGAACACAATGGGTTATGTCTAAAACTTACGAAAGTTTTCTGCCACGGGAGGGGTTCGAACCTACTATCATCAGGTTGACAATCTACAACGGTAACCACTATCCTCCTAACTTTCGTTCTTGAGAATAGCTAGGAAGAGCTCACCAGTGTGAAATGTAGATGGAACTCTCCTCCTACATGTAACGTGCAAAGAATACTTGTTTGTAACAAAGAAAACGAAGGTAGTACGATTAGGCGCAAATATATTTAATGGATAATTGCAAATGATGAAAACTTTTCATTCGATATTTGCGGAGGTATCTTTGTATTGAACTGGGGTGGGTAAAGGAGTAAAATTAGTATGTTCTAAATTACCACAAATATAAATAGTTATTTCATTAATATTTGAAACGTCTTTGAAGCAGTACACAATTATCGTTACAGTATCATAATTCTCAATCTTACACGTAAAAATTTCCTTTGAACATGTGTCAATTAATTTATTTGTTTATTTTTTTTAGTAAATTCCAGATGCAGAACAATGTAGTCACTCTACATTGCTATTACAATTAATGTTACAATGCCCTTGTTTAATAAAAGGAGAATTAAAAAACAACACGGCGTAAGGTGACTCGAACCTGGGACCGCTAGATACCCAGTCGAGAACTACACCACGCCTTTACCTTCCGTTCAAACAACAATATTTAAATATTCAGTCACTCCAATATTGTAAATGTCATTGGATATTCATGTAGCTGAACTTTTACTTTAATTTTGAATTGCTTTTCTTGAATTAGCATCTATCTTAGTGAAAAAAATCAAAGTGATGAAGAAGAACGAGAATATTGGTAGTTGTTGTGAAAATGCGAGTCATTTCTTCTAATTTATTATTGTGATTAAACATTATTAATGGATAATATATAGAGTTTTCTAGATTGCAGGACGCATTAAGTACGTTTTATGCACAGTAAGACAAATCGGCTCTCGACCTACAGTTTGAAGTGGCCACATTGTGTTTCAACCAGGTATCGAATCCGGGACTCCTTGATCACAAGGCGGCGACGTTACAGCTACGCCATCGAGGAGGCTTCGAAGTATTTGAATATATATAAATAATGTAAGCTTCATTTCAACCTGCGAATTCTTCTTTTATTAAACAAGAGCATTATAACATTATTTGCAATAGCAGTGTAGAGTGGCTACATTGTTCTGCGTCTGGAATTTACTAAAAAAAATAAACAAATAAATGAATTGACACATGTTCAAAGGGAAATTTTAATGTATAAGATTGAGAATTATGACACTCTAACGATAATTGTGTACTGCTTCAAAGACATTGACAAATATTAATGAAATAACTATTTATATTTGTGGTAATTTAGGACATACTAATTTTACTCCTTTGTGTAGACTCATCATCGTTGAAATACTAGAAAATCGATATTCTTTCTTTCAGAAAGTATTTCTTATTTGCGAAAAATGTAATACTGATATTTTTTTATAGTTCTATACAATAATACTTAGTTTTATTCCTTTCGCGTATTTCATAAATATCTATTGTGCATATGGCAACCCTAAAATTGAGCCTAACTCTGCACGCAACCCACCAGTCGTTGTCCTAAAACTTTTGGGAGACATTGTACCAACATCATGTTAATGAAAGCAATATTATGTGTAAAGACTGTGTTTTGTGATTACATATCAGGATTTTTTTTTTATATTCTGATGCAATTGTCGAAAATTTAAATCAAATCTTTCGTATGTTGATGCTTACAAGGTCTAATTGAAGTTGAATACTGACCCATTGATCATTTTTTATATATTGAACAAATAAAATTGCTACAATATTCAAGTCTCTGTATCTGTACGTATCCGTAAAAATATCGGATCGTGCATCTGTACAATGTGTTCGTTATGTACGATACACAGCAACAAGACTGTTAGTAACACATATTTCTTACTCGTATTTCAGTGCGATACAAAGCAATGTTGCCCAAAATTCTTTTGCTACACTGCAGGTGGAAATATTAAAGGAATCTGCATCCCTGAAGGTAAGATAAGTTTATTGAACGTGCTTGTGAGTGTGAATACCATTAGTCGAATTTCCAGTGTGCCTTAACGGTTTTGATATTTTCAACCATTCGTTGGAGAGTTATAATTCATTAATACATAGAAATGTATTTATATTCTGTATATACGTAGTACTGGAGAAACATATAAAGTAGCTTTTCTTTTTACCGACGAGCATTTTCGATTGAAACACAATACATATGGCCGTCACGTAACGAATATATCTTATACAAAATTGAAAATCACAAATAATTTACGTTATAATAAGATTAATGAACATTCTTCATTACTCAACATTTTTAAATTTCAATTAGTATTACTTCAGTTCATTTCCGTCAGATCATTTCAGTAAGATTCTATGCAAAGCCAAGATTTCTTCCAAAATACGAGATCAAATTCAATTGTTCTTTGCTTATTAAGTGTGTACGACGTTCATCAAATATTTCAGGATAACAATATTTTAAACTAGGCAACATTTCTTACACCAGGCGTATGGTGGTTGCACATACACAATAGAAATATGTGGAATACACGGAAGGAAAGGGGAAAGTACTCCTGTGCAGGTTAAAGTTCTATCCAATATACATTTGTTTTAAACATGTGAAAAAATCAAATTAATAACCTAAATGTTGTTCAAGGTGAGGAGGTAACATTAAATACATGGCACGGGTGTACGTAGACGAAAACAATTGACTAGCTTGTTTACCTGTATCCATTGAAGAAAGATATCGAATAGTGAAGATTCAATACAGCAGAAAATATTTTAGAACAGGAATGAATGACTGCATGTATCCCTAGTGGCCTAAAACGCAATTATTAGTAATATTTCCAAAACATATACAAGCACAAACACACTCACACACACACACACACTCACCCCTTCCCCCACACACACACAAACATTATCAATGTGTTCATTTGTATAGGGGTAACAGGGTGAATCGGGTCCAAAAATTAATTAAATGTAAATATTTCTTGTAATTTCAGCTAAATTTACATTTGTTGGAAAATTAACCGATCTTTGAACTACAATTCGCAGTAACTAATTGCTTGATAGGTCGTCCTCTTTTCTTGCACACACCATTTAAGCTTCAACTCTGCATGTCTATTTTCCCCATTAAGCGTTTGGGTGAGTCGAGTCACATCTTATGGTGAAGCGGGTCTGTCACCTAGAATTGGAATTCTCAATAGTTATCTTTCATTTCCAATGCAAATCTTATGTTCAGAGTGTAAGACATATTTTGTTCGCACATCATCAAGAAATAAACTTTTTTCTCCTTTGCGTACGTACGTTACTTGTGACACCTCTTCTTCGACTGTCCCTGGAACTGTACCCAGTCACTCAATTTGAGAAACAGGCCTTTTATATTAGTACCCACCTTAGAGTACGCACAAACGATATCGTTTCCTTCATCAATGACTTTTTCCAACTCTGAATATGACGATGACGATCAAATCACGTGGGCAATTGTCACACGTCCATCTTTCTGTGATAGTCCGTTTTGCCTTGGACGCCCTTGATGTATTCAAGGAATGTGAAAAGAACTGCTTTGTGCTTCTTTCTAGGATGATATTACGGAGGCATCGTCTTTACTGGAGACGGCAGCAGATCATGCAACTTGTTTGATGTCGACGGAACAGAACAAGCAATGAGCAGTATACCCATCTACGTCTTCTGCTAGTATGGGGTTGTGGGAGGCATAAAATCGTCCATTCAAAGGATGAAACACTTGGCGAACGGGGACCACTCTCTGTAGGTGCTGGAGTTGCTGCCTTCAAAATGTTACATTTCTTGAAATCATGCAGTTAATGAATTCCAGCAATTTTCATTTGTTTGAAAGTAAATATTTCTGTTCGAACTGCTGTTGGCAAATTTGAACGCAACCTTTCTCACATGTTGGAGTCAAGGCCAAAACCACTCGATCAGAATGCTAGTATCGAAAGTAGTTCCCACCCATTCCCTTGTCTCAGGGGTTTGTCTGGCCTCTCTGTATTCTTCTTTGGAAACACGAATAGGACTTCATGTCCTTGGTACGTTCCCTAAACGCCTTAATCGCCTTCTGCATGCCTTTCTTAAAAGAAAGTAAAGTAAAGTAAAGTAAAGAGTTCCCCTGTGCACAGCACCACGCCATGTGCATGCCTTTATTATTTTAAATAAATATTTAAATAAATATTTAAATTTATTTAAATAAATAAATTGTCTTCCACGGATGGCGAGTATGAAAGGAAATCATAAACTTCGTTGAATTTAAGAGCAAGTTGTGGACTATGATCTTACTACCGAAGTTTCACGGAATGTTTCCCCAACTGGATATGGTTTGTTATTTTTGAGCGCCCAGTGATCAATATCATCTAATTATCACTGATCCAAGTCGTTGATATTGGCCAATAGATGCAGAAAGCGAAGTTTAATAACAAAACCAATAAAAAAATAATAACGGGTTATAGAAAAATGATATTTTTATGAAATAATTCTTGAACCTTTCCTGGCTGCGAATATTGAAAAGGTTTTCTCGGGCAATCAGCCAGGTGATTTCCGGAAAGACTTCCGAGCTTTCGAGGTCTGACGTCACTCTCATCTTCAGGGATTCCCAGAGAAAACTTTTTCGATATTTTTATGTTGTTTTTCTTTCTTAAATACTTTAATAATGGAATTGTTAAGAGTCGACAGAATTAATCAGACAAGTACTAATACACCATTCAAATAAGAACATTGCCAATCTTTGTAATCAGAAGGATCTGCGAATTACATAAAACTGCTAGAAAATGCCTTCACCCCTTCTAGGTAAATACATAATGCCACATTCAGAATAATATTTTGAACATTTTATATAACAACTAAGGGACTTTGTTCAAATTAGTATACAGTAAGTCGCTTGTGATCTTATGCAAGGCAGCATTGGTTATTATGCGAAAAAATGGATTAAATGCAATATGGCGGCGCATTTCAAGACATATTACAACAGCTTTTGTATTTTAAGTGTGATACATTCATATGTGCAAGCTTTATGTATTATTTATATTTTTGGTCGGTCTTATGAAATTACAATATAGCCGAAATTATATACCACCGTAAAAAGTTGGATTCTTATATTTGGTACTTCCTTGAACTTCATTTGAATTTATTAATGGAAATTCAAGTAAATTTTGTTTTAAATTATTATGTTATTTCTCCTTGTGAAACTGAAATTTTAAAAATTAGACGTCATGTTGCCATTTGACTTTAATGTTAGTAAGACCCTGTGTAATGCTTCTCTTCATTACACTAAAAATGACAAAATAGAAGATCGATGTTGGTATTTTCTTCCCGTTAAGAAAATATATCATAATAGCTGTGTTGAAAATATTTATAATCCTCATCAATAGGTGTGCGAAGACTAAATTATTTGGGGTTCCTTAAGGGGAGTTTCAATTGCCTATCTGAACAATCTTGTCCAGATAGGCAAATTGTCGTAACACCATGATCCTGTTTCCCTCTCTTATGGAACAGTTATGGTTTAAAGCTTTTCTGTAGGAGTTTATAACAATTATAATTTCTTTTCCAAAAAATGTAACTGGTAATTATCCATACTCGTTTTGCATGTGTACCAATCCTGGAACTTTTCTAACGATGGAAGCGGCTCCGGCGCCCACCCAGCGTCGAATAACATGGGTACCTGGGGGAAACCCTGGGGGGTAAAGGCGGTCAGGGGCGTGATGCTGATCACATCACCACCACTCAAGAACCGGATCAAGAAAGTGTGGGGGGGGCGTTACCCCCACACCCCCTATACGCCTTCATGGCGTAGTGCTATGCACAGTGGAACACTTTACATTTTTTTTACCAATGTGCTAACAGTGTCTTAGTCTTCTTTCGATTTGATTCATGTCAATTATCTAAAGATTTAAGCAACACATTTTCACTATCGATGTAAGTGTAAATCTGCTAAGTTTGGTGATATAGTGTTTTAGAACTTAAAACCTTAGCCATGCGTGCGCAACAACTATTTGCAATGGAGTTGTTGAGGAGGTTTGCGGCCTTAATTTTTGGTAAAATGGATTGGAAAAGAAAGATACGAGCAAAAACATCGAAGATCTTAGTAATTTCTGTAACAATGCAAACAGTTTATATTAATTACTGCTTACATATCCAAAATACAGAAGCAAAACGAAACGAAAAATAAAATATCTCGCCTTCTGCCGCTATCGGCAATCTCCGAACAGTTGCTGCCATGTGTTCCGATTTCCATTTTTCCATTGGTTTCTCTCGGCTCCTTTAGTAGAGCTACAACACAGGGGGAATACAGCATAGGGTGCTCACAGCGCCAGATGTGTCCCGAGCTCTCGGTGCCTAACCTGGTGAGCTTGTCTTGTCAACAGTCGGGGGAAATTGGGAAATTTGAAGCATTGTGAAGACTTTATGAACGAAAAAGTTACTTTGTAAAATAAGAACTCGTATATTGAAATGTAGTGCTTTATTGTGCAGAAAAGAAAACAAATTCAAAATTTTACGTTCTCGGTTGGGGTTTCGTGTGCTTCGTGAACCCCCTTCAGGCGACGCCTCTGCCTACGGTGTAGCCAATTCTTGTAATGACACCCACGTAGGGAGCTAGTGTAGATGATAATGTCAAACTTCCTTAATGTCCGGAATTATGCTGCTAACGTACTTTGTAGATTCCATTGCTCAGGATAATTTTCATCCAACATGAATTTAAATTTAAAATAATAACATTAACATTATTAATTATAACACAATCTTTCTTCCCGCAGACCATCAATACTACTAGAAACACATGACTCCTGGGATAATGAATGCATCGTTGCACAGAACCTTGGAAAAGATGGAGCAGATTGCGAATCCATATATTCTGAATTCTCCCTTGGACTTTTGGACTTGATTTCCTTAATATCACACTAATATTTGATAATTTACTGCCATGAAACATTGCTGAATACTTGCCAAAATTTTGTAATAAATATACTTTCAATTTATTGTATATTTGCGTATCAAAATAATAAATATTTCAAATTTAAGAATATTCAAATCGAAGGTAATTGTAATTCTGTTATTTTCTGTCCATTTTTGCCAATTTTTGATAACCGCGACGATGAGAATCAGTGATTTTCAACTGGAATTGATAAAAAAAACACTTACAAACAACATCCATGGCCAGGCAGGGATTGGAACCCGGGAACGTTGGTGGCGAGATCGAAAGTCGACCACTGATTAATCAAGTTGGAAGCTGGTGCCATTTAGTATCTCGTGTGCAAATTACAATCCTGTGGGATTATCTTATAATATGTGAGTCCTATGTTGGGAGAGTTGATTTCTGAGTTCAAGAATAATATTTTTCTCTTCACTGTCAAAGACCTTTTAAGAGAAGCTCTGATTGGTCAATTATCTTACAGAGAGCAACTGAAAGGTTTGGTTTCATGGTAAGTCGTTGCACTTAAGTGTCTGACATAAAATCTTGAGGTAGAGGTGGACTGGCTAGAGATTTAAGTGTTACTGTACAAAATGGAAAAAAGAGCCCGAAGATGAAAATGAATAGCCAATTAGAAGACGAGCAGCGAGAATTGCCGAGAGTAAAACGTTAGACACAACATATTTTCACTCCACATGATTGCACTGGTTTATTTAAGAGAGATTATATTTGAAGTTCATTTGAAGTCCTCTTTATACACAGATAAGCTAATCCGGACAGGATCTACAGTTCTAAGTTGGATCCCAACCACTATATGCCTCTACCAGGTAACGTATCAGGAAGACCTTAATTACAAGGTGACGACGTTAGCATTATGCAATAGGAGAGGCCCAAATAAGCTTGTGCTAAAATCTTTTTACAGATAAATTTTGCAAACATGAACACACACACACTAATTTCGTGAAGCAAAATGCCTTAATATTTGAGATCATAAAGTTGAGGTCAAATCGATTACTCTGTCGTGTATATAAAGTTGTTTTAAGTGTTCGGCACATCCTTATGGGTTATTCCGATTTTAATGCCCTCAGCGGGAGAAGGACGAAGTATTTTATTTTTCGTTTCGTTTAGCTTATGTATTGGGTATATGTAAGCAATAATTAATATAAATTGCAAGCACTGTTTGCATTGTTATAGTAATTCCTAAGATCTTCGATGTTTTATTTGGCTAGCACTCCAATAGATTATTAAGAGGGAGAAGTTAGGGGCGAAGAATTAGCACCATAAAGGAGCAGATAATTATCTCCAGATCGCCTGCACGCTGGTCTCGCTGGCGAGCCTGAGGCGTCTGGCCTCTGGACAGGCCCTGGTTTGGGCCCCACAGCTTCTTGGCGGCCCTCTAGACGATTCCTCCCGTTCGTTCTCTCGCGAACACGGATCCCGATTCATGAAACTTCTGCATTACACGCAACACTGTGGTATGTGGTAAGTCGAGTCGTTTTCAAATTAAAAGGGTGGTGCTGGACTTTGCCTCACCCTGTACTTATGCATTTAGCACAAAGCCTGAAGAACAATATGTTATGAGGTACAGTATTCAAAATTTCTGCTCACAATGTGTGAATGTAAGCATAGGGCGTAACCTGGCGGGATCAAAGGTGCAACTAAGCTGAAAAAAGGGCCCATCTCATTGTAGTCACGCTCAATCTCCACTGCTTAAAGCAGGATCTACCGTATACAGAGTGCCAGTGAAAGTAAGCTGTTGTCCCAGTCCATTCTTCAAGGAAATTATTTTTAAGAATTCAAACCAGAACTTAGATCTTTTCAATTTTATTTTTAACAATGCCAGAATATAGAATTCTAATAGACACCTAAAGTTCAAATCACAAACCCTGATACCTTCTGTAAACAAAACCACCTGCATGCAGAAAGCATTGCAAACTCATAGAAGTAAAATAATCCACACGAAAATCCAGCGTTGTTACAAGATTCATTACGTAAGGTAAAACAATGGCCAATTTGTAGTATGGGATACGCTGCCGCAAATGACGTCTCACTTTAAACCCAATGCTCTTTCTTTTTTTACTTATTGCTTCACCTTCATGGTTAACTCTTTGCACCAGTAATCATTTCCCATAAATTTGGCTTCTTTCTTGCATGTGAATTGAATATATTTTACTTGCATTTTTTAGACAAAATGATATAACATGGTAATGTATATTTATAAGGATGGTATAAATAGGAGTGTATTTGAAATTTGTTTGTAGATTTTATGTAAATTGTATCTTATGTAAGTAAAATATATAATGGGCATAAACAGCCATATGCATTGCTGTAAGTCCAATAAATATATTGATGATGATCAAAACAAGACAAAGAAAGTTCGTAAATTTCTTGCGGTTGGAAACTTTGACAAGCATCCTAATAACGATTTTTGTTCCGCCAAATATAGTGCACTTCGTAAAATAACTTGGTGACATGGCAAGGCAAGGTAAGTGTGAACATTTTGTAGTAATATGCATTGTAACGTTCAATGAGCTTAGAGATTTGAGTACATAATGATATTTTATAACATTGTTTATTTTCTAAAAATAATCATGTGTACAGCAAGGAAGTAGTGCAACTTAGTAATATTGCCTGACTTATCCTTAGAAAAATAACATGCCGAGTTCTATGCGTGCGGGAAGGTCTCCGTGTTCTTCGAGCTTGTTTTCAAAACACCATCAAGGACAGCCTTTGAAAAGGGGTGAGAAACAGATTCTACTCAATATTTATGTAACGTTCTGTCAGTGGTATCCTGAGAAACCAGTAAATGAAGTGGTTAAGTTGGTATCCTAGTGCAGTGGTGTGTCAGTGTCTGCAGTTTTAAGGGTTATGAAAGAGAGAATGACCGGGAGAGTAACAATATATGCGGCTGCATATTCGTCTGATGTTTTGAGAACGGGTTCTCACATTCAGAGGCTCTTGTATAAAATGAATAGGTGCGGCGAACTATGAGTGTAACAGCAGATGATTGCGGTCATGAATCAGCTGACGCGGAGTGGTACATCTAATCGGTGAGACCGTTTGTTTACAGAAGGTCTCAGGGTTGGTGATTTACACTTTAGTAAATATTTCCCTTTCCTTTTATATCAAATTCAAATAAATTTATATCCTACAACTTAATTGATTCATAATTGGGGGACAATACGTGAGTAGTGCCCGCGGCCATACGACCGAGAATTATAGATTAGGTTCCTGGATACTGCAACTAATAATAATCTAATTATTAATTGAAAATAACAAACCTAATATTGAACAAATTAATAAATATCTATCTAAAGAATGAAAAGGAACCCCAATCTACTTACATCCCCCATCGCATAGCCACACTCACCATTCACGTGTACAGTAAGAATCACTCCACTCTTTCCCCCTTAACGGATGCTTCCCGACTGAGCAGGCTTGATTCTTCCTCATGGCTCTGAGCATGCTAGCCAATCAAAATGAGGCAAGACGTCATACAATGATACCAACTCACTTTGTGGGCAGAGGGTTATAAAGGGAAGCACTTGACCCTCCAAAATTTATAACATTATTAATATTTACAAATTAAGTATATTTTGTGAACCTCCCGGCACTTGAGCAACAAACCAAAATTGAGTAATAATTGTGATGTTTCAAATAGATTTAGAAAATAATCCTGGACACTATTTTTATGGGATGGAAAACTTTGTGATTCTCTCAATCCAAATTTAGTTTCGAAGTTACCCCATGAAGATAGTACCTCCTAATACATCAGCCGTGTAAGCCTGGCTTACACTTTATTAGTTCTAGTAAAATGTATGCATTTATATTAGGGATGGCCAAACGGATCCGGATCCATAAGTTTCGGATCTGCATCCTAATCCGAAAGTTCCGGATCCGAAAATCCTGTTCCGGATCCGAGAGTTTGGTATCTTCATCATATTATAATATTACCACACCTTAAAAGGTGTTTATGATCTTCGATTACAAAGAATTTTTTTATTAGTTAGTCCTTCAAGATTTTTTTCAAGTGTTGTTCCTAAAATACTTTGCTATGCATCGGCTAACACACTCGTGCACAAAAATAATCTTACTTGTTTAACATAAAATGTCAGAGGTGATTTTGTAAATGCCATTGAAAAGAATATGTATTCATTCGAATGTATTGGAAATGGAAACACACATAAATGTGAGACATTCCATTCCAGGATGAAACCTTTAACACATTTAACAAGATAGAAATGTTTTACAAAAATTATACAATTGTTCTACAGTTACAGTTTTACAAATTAAAATAAAACATTATAATATATGCAGACAAAGAGTAAGACTAACAAGGGAGGATATCTAAGTGTACCCTCCGATTTCAATGAAACTTGGCAGGTGTATAGAGGTGCCCAAGGGAAGAAATACGTGTTTTTTGATTCAGCTAAAAAAGTGTTTTAGGGGGCAAAACCCCCTCAAATGTCAAGATGAAGACAAATTGACGTGAGGATCTGAACCCTGTGTCCCCCTTCGATTTCCATGAAACTTGGCAGGTGTATAGAGGGGCCCTATGCCCCCTGTTTCTTCCTATGCCATATTTACGTGGTTTTGGGGTCAGATCCTTGCAACAAATTTGACCCTATGCACCGGGGGTCGGAAATCAATGGTTTTCGAGTTATTGCAGTTTTAGATTTTCGTGACATATTCCGACTTGCGACCAAAAAAACTAATTGTGAAAAAACTACTACACCCTGGGCACTTAATTGACATGTTGCTAACAGCTGACGAATGAGTGACTACTGGGAAAAAAAATCATGCCCAAAATTCCCATACCCACAGATAGAAACAGTCATTGGAGCACACGTCATGAAGAAATTTGGAAATTATCGGTTAAATCGAAGAGGATTACTCAAAAAAATGGTAACTCACTTCGCGTAAAAATTACGGAAGAAAGTCCTCGTTTCATAAGCTCTCCAAAAAGATACAAGTGACACACGGGTTGGGGGAAAAATCTGAGTAAAAAGCCGAGAAGGCGCGTTGTAGACCTCTTTGTAAAGTGGAAAGAAGTTGTAGGTTGCGAGAAATAAAGAAACGAAAATGAGTGAGATAATAATTCTCATGATTCCATTTTGAACTACTAACAACATGATTGTTGTTAGTTTGCATGACTACAACATACTAGCGTCAAACTGCAAATAAATTATTCCTGTTACAAAAGTTGACAGGGTAAGATCAGTTGAAGCGAAGAGGTCCCAAATCGAAATGGACTGTCCCTCTGTAGCACAGAAATACAACAAATACATGTGTGGTGTTGATCGTTTCGATGAAAATGTGGAGTCCCTAAGAGTTGGTCTTCGGGGAAAGAAGTGTGGTTCCCTCTTTTTGCATTGCATTGGGAGAGAGATTGCATTATGAAATGCATGGTTATTTCTAAAAAAAAAAAAAAAAAAAAAAAAAATGAACATTGATACATATAGCTATTGTGACTTTAGAAGAAATATAGTACACACATACTGTGGGCAATATGGAAAGAGGTGAGAGCTAAGTGTGTGTTGAGCAGTTCTATTTAGTGGGAGAGTTCCAGCTGAAGTAAAGCTTACTGAACAAGTTGAGGAACATGTTCGTATTTTCTGCATCCAGGGAAGATGTGTCAACTTTCCACACTTGAAAAATATAATATGATGAAACATTTGATTTTATCTTGCATGTAAATACGTAGTTTATTTCTTATTGTGAAAACAAGGCTATGAAACCATATTTTATTCACTTTGTCTACATAAAAAGAGGTATGTAATTGACAAAAAAATTATTTACGAAGGCAACTATGAAGACCATTATCAATAGGTATCTGGAGGCAAACCTAGGTGTGAAGGTGGCTGGAGTGTGGTGCTGATGACAACACCTCCAAAATGGCCGAGCTCGAGAACATGTGAGACACTATCCACATCCCCTAAATGTGCCTTCATGGCACGGCGCTATATGCACGGGTATTAATGCCAGAAGTTGTAAATATCAATAAAGTACTCAGAAGTTCGGAATATTTAGGAATAATGCCCAGTGTCACCTGTAGGCCTGTAGGTGACACATAAATATTAATGGAAATATTGTTTCCATTTTAAAATGAAATTAATGCCAGTCATATATTTTCATTATATTAATAAAAAATAAAGCTAAGACCAAAGAAACTTTGGTCACACAGAAAAGAGAATTGTTGGGTTAATTTTACTGTTAATAATGCTATTAAGTAATAAGCAATTGCATAACCTTGTATACTACGCATAACAACTTTATTATGTTTCCCTGGAAAGATAATTCTCAAAATGTTTTGAACGCAACAAATAGATCCTGTTTCTTTTGAATCGAAATGGAAATAATTAAAACGCTCATGAAAGATCGTCTCGTGATTTAAAGGAGTGGTTGTCTGTATGTACATAGACTCCGCATGCTGCCAAACCTGTCCGCTTACCGACTAGAACAAAGTTGAACAGCTCGCGCACACGGTGACCAAGAAAATTGAAGGCGACTAGAGTTAGACTCAAGGCTGCTCCACTCATTGCGTCCGTTTCCTGATCTACTGAAAAGGAAAGCTGAACCGTTCAAGTGCAGCAGCTTCATGAAGTCTTGTGTGTCAATAACTTAGATATGTAATATTTATTGAGGAGTAAATTTTACATTCCATAACTTTGAGAAACATATATATATATATCAGAATTTATACTGGATGTCAAAACAGCTTTCATAAACATTTTGATAAAATTGTTAATTTTTGAACCCTATGAACACTTGATGAGCCTCTCGCATTGTTAACCTCGTGGTCATGTTATCAAGGAGTCTCTGGTTCGAAAAGCTGTGACAGAACGT
Organism: Lepisma saccharinum; assembly: GCF_977018435.1. NCBI lineage: Eukaryota > Metazoa > Arthropoda > Insecta > Zygentoma > Lepismatidae > Lepisma > Lepisma saccharinum. Next base: position 52,234,647 of record NC_139238.1, read on the forward strand.
AGATGTACGGATCTCCCATTGAACTCTTTTTCCAGAACTAGCCTTCCTTATAGAAATTCAAACAAGAAAATTAGACACTTATGGTCGTCCTGAAATATATTATTTTATTCTGGTACATAGCTTTACTAAATGAAAAATAGTACTATTGAGTTTATTTTCTAATAATTCCATCTCTGCCAATAGAGGTGAGACAGCCCCAACACCTTTCCGCAGATATTAATGGATTTCTATAATTTTATCTCTGTACATTCACAGTACATGATGTGTCATACTACTTGAATTTGATAGTTAATTCTATATCTTAAATTTTACAATCAGAATGACAACGTTAATAAATAGAGCGAGAACAATTGAGGTAATAAAAATAATAACATTAATATGGGTACGTCTTTCATACACTTGGACGATTAGTAATGGAGAAAATTAAATCAATAGTTACACACCTTTTTTCAAAAACAATGAAACTTCTTTCCTTCAGTCCCTTAATGCTGCAAACTTTCAAGTGACGTCCTCGTGGAACCACTGCTTCTTAATTATCTAAAGTTACAGCTTATTTCCTATTTGCAATATTTGATAGCGAAAAAAATCTATCTTATGAATTTGCATTTTCCGCTTGTGGCACGAAACGCTTATTTTCATGACGCTGTAGTGGATTGGATAAACAAAATTGTAAGTGTCCGTAGAAATGTATTTATCCTCATGTACCCTTTGGAACATTTTCATTCTGTGATGTATGTCTCTCGTTCTCATTGGCGTACAAAGGAGTCAGTTTGTTTCTAAACGATGTGTCCTGGGTATTACATGCAGTAAACTGTCATGTTATTGACGTTCACTGGCTACAAGGCGAGAGAGAGATATTTTTGTAGGACGAATTCATTATCGAGATTATTCGTTTGGACAAATAAAACCCTCTGGATGATATGTTTTTAGTTACACTTCTTGCCATAAATTTGTCTATAATTTCTAGATTGTTTGAAAGTCCACATATATGCCAGCCAGAAAATAAATCGTGATATTTTAAAATATTGTTTTCCCCTTTATAATTGACGTTCCTTTGAAGTTGCTTTTGTCTAACTTCACTGAATTCACGTCTCGGTCTCCATCAATAATTTCCAGTACTCTTGAGTAGCTTATATCCCCGCTAGTGGATGCTTGTGCCCTCAGGCGTTTAGTGCTTAGAATCAATTTGCATGTATTTAGAATTAATAATGCGTAATTTAGAATCAATTTACATATCATTAGAATAATTTACATTTAAGTGTCTGCATATTTATAACTTTTATGATTTTTTTTCATTTTATGAAAAATATGTAAGTAGAAGGTAATTAGTGTTACTAAATGTTATGCATGTGATTTTATGTTAATTACTGTAAAGTATGTAATGTATGAAACGATAATAATTTATGTTTATAATATTGAAAATAAGTTTTTACGGTTTATTAAACACTATTGCCTAATGGTAAAGCTCTATTTATGATTTAGGACGGACCCGTTACTTGAAATCACGATATGTAACGGTAATAATAAAAGTGTACTAAATGATAATGATATAAAGTATGAAAGAAGTTGATCCGAGACGCTGGGCAAGGCTAGAAGACGGTGAACTTCGCGCTGAGGGTAGACAGAGGAATTTGGGAGACGTGCAGTCAAAATGATATGACGTCAGAACGCCAGAACAAAGAAAGGGTACGTTTGACAAATAAGAAAACGCGTCAGTAGATTTTAAGAACCGGTTTTTTCAAGGTTAACCGGACGGGTTAAAGTTACAGTGGTGTAAGTCACTTTTTTAAAAAAAGCAAAAAGTCTGACTCTCAGCACCCTGCTGATCAACACAACAGCTGTTTCCTTTATCACTAGAACTTCAACTGTCATCTGCTGCCAGTTGAATGAATCTCTGAGTTACTTAACGTTTTCTGTTAACAGATTGACTTATCTCGATCTGGTTTCTGTGTCTAAGTATTTTTTTTACAAAGTGACTTAACCACTGTAACTTTAACACGTCTAACTAGAACGCAAGAACAGGGAAAGGTATGTAACGGAAGGGAATCAGCCAGACAACTAAGGATGTCTGGGAATGCGTGGTCAAAGTCAAACCTTCGAAAATACGCGTCGCTTGTAGAACCGGTGTCCGCCACCAATTAATATTCCGCTCAGAGTTGCCTCCGGAGTAACAACAAAGAAAGCGTTAGTTGATAAATCAACCAATCACAAATCGCGTTGTTTTTATTTCAACGAATCAGAAAACGCCTGGGTTTGTTTAGGAGGTATCAAAAGAGCGTAAGAACGGCGAGAACTTAGTTTGAGAAGAAGTACTGTGTCAGAGAAGACATCAAGTTGTGATTATTGTCTGAGAGTTGAAAACAAAGAACTCAAGAGAAGCTATAATTAAGGTAAGTGATTATTTTATTATGTAGTGTGTTTTTAAATAATATGTAAATCCAAAAAATAACGAAAGAAAAAGACAAATAGGCATAATGTGAATAAGTACAACACCTATTTTTCTATTTTTTACAGGTGATTCTATCTGTGTTGGTGTGAGTGGAAGGAGCCGTTAGTGAAAAATGGTGTCTACAAGATCTACCAACGTGGCCAACCACACTGCGGTAAGTACTTCGGACGAGATAATACGCAATTTTACCACAGGAATGTATATTTCTCCACGAGAATTAGTTAATGCATATTACGATATGTGTGACATGGTAGTGTTCTACGATGATATCTCTACAAGTGATCCGTCCTTTTTCTGTGAGACATTGCAAACAGCAATGTGTCAGTTAGGGACTGAGATGAGTCAATTTTCAATTGTGGATGAAAGAGAAAGGTATTTTAGACGATTTGGAATGTTAAGGCGGGAGGTATCAATTGAAATACCTAATCAGGTTGTGGGGACCCTGAATGTTTGGTTGGGTCCATGTTCCAATTTCTAATGATAATAGTTTTTTATGACGTGTCATCAGACAGTCACGTTGGTTTGATTGTTTTCGACAATGGAACCAATAAGGATATTTACATCCCTTGGCGTCCCCTTTCGGCATTAAATCCAAAAATTATTCTACACTATGTGACCAAAGTGCTGAATAGCAATGAATCCTTTTTTGTGGTTAACACTATAAAATGTATGGCGCATATTGTCGAACCAAAGCCTGGTAGAGGGAAGAAAAAACACCCTCTGTACAGAAAATATGCCCCCTTACTAACAATAAAAGAACCTAACCAGAGACAGACGGCTTTTTCAATTATGACGTATGATGACAATTCGTGCTTACCATGCGCTATTGCATTTGCACAAGCCAAAATTGACAAAGACACAAAGAAAATCGACTCGTTCCGAAAATATTGCAATAAATTGATAGAACCCGCTATGCGCTTATGCTATGAAGCAGGGGTTGAGGACATTATTAAGTTTCAGAACCAGAGTACCAAATTGTTGTGTTTTCAATAAAAGAGGCGGAAAGGGAGTAATTAAGTAATCCGGTCAACACCGTTCGCCCCTAAACCAATTAATTTACTCTATCATAATCAGCATTTTGATATAGTTAATTCTGTCCCCATACGTATTGAAGAACGTATTACTGTCCCAAATGTCAAGTAGGATTTAATAATATATCTGAACATACCGGATGCATTAGATATTGATCATTGTGTGAGAACAGACATGGCAATGAAACCACTACCACTATCCCAAGAAAATGTGCTGCATGTAACAGGACATTTCTGTCCCCGAAATGCTATGAAAATCATTTGCGCACAGAAGGGCGAAAATCCAGTCTTTGCCAATCTATTTACCAATGTAATGTATCCTACAAAGTGGTAAACAATAGAATGAGAAAAACACCACACAAATGCGACAAATTATTTAGCAAAAGGTGTAGCTAAACCTGACATTGCTAACTTGTGAACATGACACGACTTAGCGGCTTCGTTCCGACAACTATTGCATATAAATAACAACACAAATATACTTTACTGCAACTTGTGGTCATTAATACTTAAAGTGAATGTGACTTTTCTGTGTAATGGGATAGCATGTGCTGTTTGTGTAGATCTCCTTGGTTCTCAATTTTATTCCAATGAAATATGATATTTTCAAATTTTCCCAAATAGCGAATTCCAAAATAAGCAAAGTTATTACTTGCGACGATTGTCCCTAACGACCTTGGTGTTCAAGCAACAGCATACATACAGCAAATATCTTGTACACACCAACAAGCAACATGAATAAAATATCCATAGATAGACACCGCTGGACATCAGCGAACATTCTCTGGAGACTGGAATTTAACCAGAAAGAACTTAATAAGTACAATATAAACAAATAATTCATAAAATATATAATATTTACCCCAATTATGATGTAATTATTTCACAGTTTTAACAAACTTTCTATATAATAACTTTTTGTTATTATTATTTATTTAATCTCTACACTATGTAAATATCTAAAGTTTAAGGATTTAATCTGAATTAACCCTTTACCAACCTATTTAATTATAATTATATTTTCATATATGTGCTGGTATTATCTAATTTATTTCCCACACAAATAACTAAAACATAATAATTAATTATACTCACTACCCGCTCATCATAATTTTACACCATTACACCATTTACACAGCGGAGTTTCCGCTAATCGGAATCGATGATGTTGAGTTCCAGTTATCAAGATTTGGTGAACAATACAATACCATGCAGATCGTATCTTTGTTGATAAGTGTGTTGCATGTACATTTATCCAAACTCTGTTCCACAGAACACGAGGGTCCTTCAACATTATTTTACATTGATGGTTCATAGTCTTAAGTTTAATTTTGTATATTTTTTACAGTGGGTATTTGAAGGTTGTCGGATAATAACAAAGTATAGCATATTTTTACAACATAATCTACCAAGTATTGATACTGTTTGGGAATAGTGCTTATATCAATTGGATATTCTAACACAATAGTGTTCAAACATTGTTTATAATCGTTCCTGTCAAACAATCAGAGTGATTTAACATTGTTTCAATGTTAGCCTGAATCATGAGTGCTTGACTTTTAGTTGCCACATGAACCAACTTTAATCCGCCATATTCAACAGGTAGACACATTGTTTCATGACTAACCCGAAGTATATGTCCAGACCACATAAACCAATTTACAGCACTCTTCATTTTCCCAAGGTCTATTTTGCTTGGTGGAAGAACCTTCGCCAGAAACCAGACCTTGGAGAGCGCGAACATATTTATTAAAGCTGCACGTGATATTAAACTTAGATTCCTAAGTTTATGTTTACATATAACAGCTTTAATAGCTCCTATTAGCATTTATAATTTAATTCCTGCATCTGTTTAATTGACATAGTAAATATTATTCCCAGTATTTTAAGTTTTGGAACAACTTGAAAATATTCTTGAGATCAGTTTTGATTTGTAGAATTTAAATACATCATACGAGTTTTTTGATAATTTATCGTTCAACCTGAAATCAGTTTGTATTTCTTCATTTGTTGATATATAATTTATGTGTCTGTCTGAGACTGAACTAAAATGCTGACATCATCTGCATTTGATAATACTTTAATATTTTGATTACTAATTGTAATACCAGATATTTACTTTTCTAAAGAGGCATGAGCGAGAAACAAAAAATCAACATGGAGAGAGGATCTCCCTGTCGAACCCCTGCACACACTGGGAAGGGGTTCGTAAGAATACATTTATTTCAATTTTGGATTCTGCGTGTTCTCACAAACCTTGTAAGGAATTTAAAAAATACCACCTAGACCAAGTTTACCAAAAAATTGAACATATGTTCATGATTAACGCAGTCGAAAGCATGTTGGAAATCTACAGCTAAAATGGCGTGATTTACATTATCAGGGTTGAAGTTTGAACTAGCAATTACTTTACGGAGTGTTTGCAAAAAACCATACATATTTTTGTGTTCACAGTAACAATATTGCATCTTACCAACTAATTGTTCAGAATAAGGAGTCAGCCGTTGCATCATACACCGAGAAAAATATTTTGTAATCTGCACACAGTAGAGTTGTGGGAGGTTAATGAGACACTTTCTTTAGTTGCGCTATTTTAGGCACTAGTACTATAACACCAGTTTTTGATGTTTTATCTGCGATGTGATACCCATTTTGTTATTGTTTTCCCCATCAAATTCCAAAAATGTTGAAAGAGAGCAGTGGAAAGTCCATCAATTCAAGGGGAGGAGAAGTGTTTCCCTCCCTGACTGCTTTACATACTTCTTCCATAGTGAAGATACTGTCTAAACCATCTCTATCAGTATCATGAAACACTGTTGGAATATTTTCATAAAATTCATCAGCATTTGAATTACCATAAGTTATTTTGTTCGAATAAAGATTATGTAATATATACTCGAAAGAAAAACCCAGATGAACTTCAGTATCAAATATACAACAATACTCTAGCAAGAAATTTTACAGTCAATGATTTAGGGGTTATTTTTTATTCAAATCTTACTTTTAATAAACACGTAGAACAAATATTTATTGAAGCGTTCAAGAACCTTGGGTTTATTCTTAGAATGGGGAATTCTTTTCTATGAACCTAAGGGACTTCAGTAAAGCCACTATTAACACAATGGCTTAAGCTTAAACACATACGTTTGTATTTAAATTGTGTGTAAAAGTGTATATATATATATATATAAAATAAATATTTTTAATATATTTATATATATATATATATATATATATATATATATATAATTTCTATCACTATATTACAGAAATATATGTAATTGTAATGATTACGTATCCTTCATATGGGCTCTGTAATTAGGTATGTACCTGTTGAGTTCAATAAATAAATAAATAAATTACTACAATGGTCATAAATTACTTTCTTAATGTCTGAAAGTTTTGTATACTAACGTCCATCGTTCAATTTAACGGTACCAATTTGTTGTCTCTTCGCGTTTTTTCTCTCTTGTATAACGAGATACAGGTAATGGACAAAATAATATGAACATCTTGGTTTGCAAAGGCCTATATACGCCGTCGTGGAAAATGAACAACACTCAGCAGAGATTTCAACCATCTAGTGGCGATGAAAGCAAACATATCAGTCTATCAGAAGCTGGTGTGAGAGTTTCATGCGAGCCGTCAGCTATCCGTCAAATGCAGGTATGTCCGACCTTTCAGACTTCAAAAGAGGCATGATCATAGGAGCCCGCCTGGCTGGAGCACCTGTGACAAAAACAGCTACACTTGTTGGTGTAGCACGGAGCACAGTGTCAACTGTTCTGACAGCCTACAAACAACATGGAAAGACAACGTCTGCAAAGGAGAATAGTGGGCGAAAAACAAAGTTATCCAACAGGGATCGACGTGTGTTGAAGCGAATAGTGACTCGAAAGCACAAGACAACACTGTCCCAGATAACCGCAGAGATGAACAATCACCTCCAGGACCCTGTATCAACTAAAACCGTTCAAAGGGAGCTGCATTCTGTGAACATTCATGGCAAAGTTGCCATCCCCAAACCGTTGGTGACTCCACGTAATGCAGTGCCACTAAGAAGGTGGTGCCAAGGGCACAAGAATTTCACACAGCAGCAATGGAAACATGTGATATGGTCAGACGAATCGTCTTTTACATTATTTCAGACCATAGGACGTGTTTATCTGTGGAGAACTCCTGCTGAAGCATTTGATATTGACTGCTTAGTGCCTACCGTGAAACATGTTGGGTGGTCTGTGATGGTTTGGGGTGCTATATCTTGGAATGGTGTTGGCCCACTTGTCGTCCTGCGTGGGAGAATCAACGCAGAGAAGTACTGCACCATCCTGGGTGACCACCTCCATCCCATGGTTCAGACTTTGTTTCCCGATGCATGCCCCATCTTCCAAGATGATAACGCCCCTATTCACACTGCTAGGTGCGTTGATGCATGGTTTGATGAGCACAGTGAAACGGTAGAACATCTCATCTGGTGTCCACAGTCCCCCGATCTTAACATCATTGAGCCTTTGTGGGGTGTTTTGGAGGCCAAAGTGCGTAATCGGTTTCCACCTCCAATGACACTTTCGGAACTTGAGACTGTTTTGTGCGAGGAGTGGCTACGTATTCCAGTTCACACTGTACAGGACCTTTATTTGTCTATCCCACGTAGGATACAAGCTGTCATTCAGGCAAGGGGGACAACCCCCTACTAATACAAGTTTTCTGCAATTGCATTGGTGTTCATATTATTTTGTCCATTACCTGTACAGTTTCATGGCGATCTAAAACGGGGAGTCTACTCCTAACTTTGACACCATTACGTTTCTGAGAATACTTACGTAATAATGTGGCTTGAATTCGCTTTATATCTTTGCACTGGTTTACCATTCGTTGCTTCATTAGTAAGCTCACGCAACACACTGTAATAGAAGTTATATTTGAGATTCCAATCTTTGGATCGTTCTTGGCAAAACTGAATACAACATTTTTGAATGCTAGGTTTTTAAAAAAAATCCCACCAAACTATAATATTAGTTTTTTTCTCTAGATCAACATACCATTTTCTCCACTGTTCTAGAAAAGCATTTTTTAAAATGTGGCTCTAGAAGAATAGAAGTATTTAATTTCAAATATCAGTACCCTTTCGGAACCTGAGGGATATCCAAATTCATCCCCATAATTACAATTAAATGGTCAGAAAAACACGTGGGAGTGAGTTGCCTTGATGTGACATTTTGACTTAATTGGGGAGTGACACAGAAAAGATCTAGACTTGATACACAGTTGTCTCTATTATATACTTATTTATATTACAAACCCCACCCTAATTTTTGTTTTGTATTCATAGCAATAGTTGTACCCAATGCTGTTATTCTTTCACCTAATAATGCATCTTTGCTGGTTAATCTTCCAAATGCAGTCTCCTCTAATTTTTGATCAGCCACATGACGATCATCCAGATCTTTATGTGTGTTGTATGCAATGGCATGTTCTTCACAAGCTGAATCCAGAGGATTAATACCCTTGTCTCTTCTTTCTAAGCTTTTTTCAAGTTTTGTCCCCGGACCACAGTAACCAGGTACGTGTAATTCGAATGGAAGTTTATTAATAATATCATTCACCAAACCTCGATCCTTTGATATATTCCAGAATTTAGGAGGTAAAGTATTGATAATTTTAATTAAGTATCCTATACCTTCTGGATCGTTTACAATGGAATTAGCTAGTTTGTCACAGATCATGTTTAAAATACCCATTTTCTCATTTTGGAAGTTGTTGTTCCCAGCATTTTCTTTCCCTGCTATAACCAGCAATCTATCGATCGTTTACCCACACAAATTCTTTAGTTAGAGTATTGTATTGCTTGATACCACTACCGGTTTTGAGTTGGTTCCAGATGGGTTTGCTCGATTTCACTCGCTTTTGACTGGCATCATTATTATGTCAAAATTTCAGAGTAACTTTGATAATCATCTTCTGTAAAATTTTTGGATCTATCTTAGTGATGAGATCCCATAGCCCAACAGTACCAGGATATCTGGACCAGCTGTTTCTTCCACCCAAATTAATTTTTATGTTGTCCCCTTCGAATGTTACTTTAGTTTTGCTAATTTTCCATACTACGCCTTCATTAGCCTCCATAGTTGGATACAATCCAAATACTTCATCTTTTTCGAATTTTCCAGTAATCAGGTAATCCCTTGCCAGGGGACCCAACTCGATTTTCTCTGCTTCTTCTATAGCTGCTTTACCAGGTGGATCAGAGGAGTGTGGATGCTGGATAAAAAGGTAGGTGGAAAATCTTCTTTAATTTTTTGCAGTAAGAGGTACCAATTCATTGACGAGATATTTATATTGTTCTGTCACACCCTTAATCTATTTACCAAGACCACTGATTGCATCAATAATACGTTGGTCTTGACCTTTGTGTTTCGTAAAAACCTCGATTTTCTGATTTCCAACGTTTGAAACGTTTGAACAAGTACTCTCGTAATTTCGAATTATCTTCAATTTTGGGTATCGTCATACATACTTTTCTATTAAAGGTTATTTTATATCGTTTCATCGTTCAAAAAGTCGTTGATTTTATTTCTGAATTTACCATTGTTAGGTTTACGAGTCATGTCGATGGTGATAAATCCAAAATCGTCGCTGTTCCAATATTTAATTTTTATTTGGGGGTGTTTTTCTTTTTATGTTGTATAAGAATAGGAGTGTATAGAGTAATATCTGCTGATCATACAAATAATGGTACTCGTTCTATAGATATTCCTATAGTTCGTATATTAATTACTGTTGTAAACAGTAAAACAGAATTTTGAAAATTGGTTGTAATTTAAGTCTCCTTCCACATAATCATCGTATACATGTTTCAAATTAGTATGATCTTGACGAAACAAACCCATTAAGTTTGTTTTATCTCGTAGTAATTGTTTGGGAATTTTGGAATAAGTTTGAGCTAAATAAAAGCAGTCCATTTCTTTGTGACGACCCTGTTGAAAAAAATTCTAATTTCATTCTGATTTTGCAGAATAACATAATCAAACACCACAACAGAATTTTTTCAAACATTGGTCGAGAGGTTTTTTTGTTGATGCAAATGTAGCTATGCCCAGTCCCTCGTACAGCTTCATGAGTTGATGGTATTTTGGTTGTTCTAAACTTTAAGAAAACACATACAGGTGTCTATTTTTCCAATCTAGCCAATTGGGGGCAAGCAAGAAATTATCAACCAGCAAAGTGGTTTTTCCACAACCAGATGGGCCTGAAATGAGGCATCTTATGTTATCAGGTAACAACTCTCCATTTTTTTATTAGTTTCCACTACATCTGGTAAACGCTGTACTACATTCCAAGTTGGTGTCAAAGAATCACCTGATTTGCTTCTATCCAACTTATGTCTGGCAGACCTAGCCATTTCACATACAATTTATTATTTTTCATCTTCAATATTTTCTCGATTAGATATGTATCTCGATATTTTGTTTTGCTGAGTTCCTCTTCATAGAATCTCCCTTTCAATATCTTGTTATGATTATCTTTTATGATGTATGTATTTCTATTCCCTGTTAAAACTTGAACCACAGAGAATAACTCCGTACTCAATTTTTAGTGATTTTTTTCTCGAATAACTGTTTATATTTACTGACCCTTACCTGATCCCCTATTTTAAACTTTGGCTTCTTGTTAGTGTATGTATATTTTTGACAATAAACAGTAGAAATCAATCGTTGCTCATCAGATTTGGTTACCTCAGCAGATTTCATGTGAATAGTACTGTGTACTGTATTGTTATAATTATGAACTAGCTCGGGTAAAATTTGCAGCTACTTATAATTGCTCTGAAGAGTAAATTTCCTACACATGCGATTTTTTAATGTTTTGTTGAATCGTTCCAATATACGAGCTTTCTGATCACTGTATGTAGAATAATGTTTAATATTATGTTGTTGTTGCATTAACTTAGCAAATGTAGAATTGTAAAATTCTTTCCCTCTGTCTGTCTGCAAATATTTTGGTATCCTTCCCTCAATAAATATCGACTTAAAGCCTCGGTAACACAAGTACTAGTCTTGGATTTTAGGGGAACAACCCATGCATACTTGCGAAAAGTAACAATAACGTAATCATATATTTGTAACCATGATTTATCTTATCCAAATTATTTAAAGTCCCTGTAGCCATCTCAATCAGATCAGCCTGGAAGAATTCATACACACCTTTCGTTACCACAATCAGTCGTTTGTCGCCAAGGGTCCCGGGTTCGAATCCCGGTCGGGCTTGGTTGTTTGTGAATGTCCATTCATCAATTTCATCATTTCATCACTCATCCCCATCTTCGCGAAGTAAAATAAACTAAATCAAATCAAATCAAAATCAAATCAGTCGTTTGTAGTTACGAAGAGCTGGTCTGTGTAATTCATTAACTATATCTTGTCTTGACATCGGATTCTATAAGAAAATATGACATAAAATGGATTATCCTCGGGGTATAATTGTTCACCTCAAATAATAATTTGTCATTAGCTTGCACAGGGAAAACAGATAATTCTTGATCTTCATGTATTTTATATTTCTTTCCAGATTCGTCCCAATATGCAACAGATATCTGTAGTGCTCTGTAGACGCCATATTTTCTCTGAATGGTGAAATTTGGCATTTCAACATTCTTTCCCTTCTTCACATAGCCAAATTTTAAAAATTTAATTTCGCCATCAAGGAAAAATTCATGAGACTGACTGTAAGGTTACATTTTGTAAACATTTCCTGCATTAACATAAGTGCAGTACCCTCGTACATTTGGTACACTTTGAAGCCTAACTATCTCAACAATGAAAAATTGACGTAATTCGAGATCGTCTAAACTGCTTAATACCGTTTTTGATATTCGTTTATGGTGCGTACCACTCATCGCAGCTGGGTTTTATTTTCACATCAACATACAATTTTTTAAATTGTTCTTTTGTGATCATGAAGTTCTGATGTGAAACCTGATAAAGCAGATTCCTGGCTTGTTTCGAGGGTAGCAGTTTGTTCTCTAATGTTGTAAGTAATCTCCAGTAAACTTTCTACAAGTTTCAATTTAGTGTTCTAATTTGTAAGATAGAATTCTGATTCTTCTGATTTCTTCAAACAATGCATGTAATTCATTCACAATCTGATTGGTAGGCAAAGTAGCAATAGTATCTTCAATTATAGCAATTTCCGCTTGAATATTCTTAATATCCTCCGACTTCAATATTCTATTTACTACTCTTTTTACAGATCTCATCTCCTGGGAAGTGGGTAAATTGGATACTGTGTTTTGAAGTGAGGTTAAATCTTGCTTAACTACATTTAATTCTGTACCATCTGCTACACTTTTTAAGACATTTTTAAGTTGCTGTATGTCATCTTGCATAGGGGTAGACTGTTGCAGAGTTTGCAATTTGTTCTGTATGTCGTCTATGAGATGGTGAAAATGCGATAGTTCAGATTCAGTGTTGAGATTCTCTAATTTTGTGATATGTTTTTGAATTACTTTTAAAGATTCAGTTATGTTTGGCAACTTAAATTCCAGAGTTTCCTGTACATTCGTCAATTCGTTTCTCATGGTTATCAAAGTATCTTCAATATGAGCTATGGAAGCCTGTATCTTTCGAAAATCTTCGTAAGTTTATAATTGCAATTTAATGCTGGTAACACTGCGAGCGATGGCATTTAATTCGGAAGATCAAGGAAAATTATTGATAAAGTCTTCTAATGTTTGCAGTTTGGATTGAACTTCTGTTAATGCTGCATGTAACTGGTCTCTTTGCAGTTCTGATTTAATATATTCCAGTGAGGGAATTTCAAAAGATAAAAATTGGTCCCGTAATTCAAGAATGCTTGCATTAAGCAGTTCATATTGTTCTTGAGTCTTGATAGTTTCAATTATGGAAAGTAGATCGGTACGAATAGTATTCGCTTGGTTATTTAGTTCTTGCTTTGGATGTTACGAAGTAGTAGTTTGAATTTGACGGAATTTCTCAAGATAATTTTTTTAATTTAGCTAAATTCTCTTTTAAATTTTCAACATTATCAAGACACGAAAATTAGTATATTTTTGAAGTAAAGACTTGAGTTCCCCATTAATTTTTACTATGGGATTAATTAATTCAGACTGTAGATTGGTAATTTCAGCGTGTAGACTTACATTCAAAGAATTTTGTAATATTAATAAATCAGATTTAAGTTTCTTAAGACGTTCGTCTAATCTGGTAATGTCTCTGGAATTATCTGGTATTTCCTGCCTTCTTCTGTTTCCAAATATGTCCATTTTGTTTTGTTTATTTCTTTATGTTTTATTTCTATTTATTTATTTTTATTTTTGTTTCGGTATTTATATATTCATAACAGGATAAATTATTCTTATTTCGATAAAGAGGAGAATTAGTTTATCATCATCGCCAATTATTTCAGCATAGAGGAAATTTCCTTTTTCTACATCGTATGATGTGTTGGGAAACATATTATTGTGCTTAATTCTATAGAGATTTTGGCATGAGTTTACAATACCGGACCACTCTCCAATTTCTATAAAATTGCGCCTACTTACTAATTTCGATGTCCTGATGACGTATCTGTAGTTCATATTTGGCGGTCACTTGTTAAAACTGTACATATACGTGTACAACTTGTAAAATAAACTTGCGATTTACCACGGTGATTGTCCATACACAGCAATTCGGAACCATCTTTCTTTCGCAATTAATTACCTGATGGTCTTCCTTTACGCACAACAATCTTGTTGACGACAGACGAGGAATGCCTACGAGGTTAGGTTAGGCCTGTTAGGTTAGGTTCCATTAGCATAAATACAAAGAAAAAATAATATTTTAGCTAAGAGAACTATACCTTATCTTGCCTGTTGATTTCTTCATGTTGGGAAAATGGTGTCTTCCGTGGAGCTATTGTTCTTATGGTAGGGTTACGTTACGTTAAGAAAACATAGTTTATTTCATTTTTTTCTCGATTTCCATACTTGACCGCCAATTATTACATGCAGATTCGTGATTAGGAGTTCACAATTAGTGAGTAGGCGAAATTTCATAGAAACTGGAGAGTGGTCCGGTATTGTAAACTAGTTCCGAGATTTTTTCCTACATGAACAACATCAGCATTTGGAGGAGAGATACTTATTTGGATCTTTCGTGTCACAGGGATTTCATATGATGGATGGTTGTTGTGAAAAACATATAATTGCTTTCCAGTATTCTAATTAACTTCGTAGCATATACTATTAAGTTGAATAATAACCAACCCTCTCAATTTACGATGAAGATGGGAAATCACTTCCATGCTGCTGTCTGAACTTCTCTCTATTTGGGGAATATGTTGCTTCTTATAGCCAAATACATTCATTGGCATTTTTTTCTTTTGGGATATTTTTATTATTTTAATATATTATATTTTTTTCTAATTCTTAAAATATAAAATATTTTTCATGATAAGCTATGTCGACGTTGGTCTCATTTTAAAGAGTACATTGAGACGAAGCGAATAAAAGAAACCGCAGCATTTTACGTTGTATAGTTTTCGAGATATGAGTGTTTTAATAATTTGCAAATAACCACTAGGTCAAGAAAACTGTAAGACAAAATTTATTACTTATTGTCTTTCTTTATTTCAGGCAAAGAAACAGATATCAATCTTTATTCCAAGTTGAATCTGTGTAGCGTGTCATGTCACGAACTGTCATCGATGTTACATGCCAGCATGCCAGCATTGATTTATATTCGCTCAACATGCATGACCTTGCCATTCATTCATTCAGTTTTTGTCTCTTTATTATCGACATAATATTTCTAACAGGGCATTGCATATACCTGCATATTACAGAGTCCCCCCAAAGGGGGAAGAGAAGTTATTTCTTACACAATATTGTCATCTAGCAGCAAATAATTGTACTTGGAGAAACATGAAAGCAGAATATAAGCATATGTATGTGTGTGTGTTTGTGTGTGTGTGTATGTAAGTGCTCGCCATCTAGTTGCAATGGAAAGTACTAATATAGCTTTCATAACTAAGCATGCGTAACTTTCTCCAAGCTAGTAACATTTAGCAATGCCTCAATGTTTGTACATACACTTGCATATTACACTTTTCCAGAAGGGAGAAGGGGTTACTAACAAATAGAAGTATGTATGTGTAAGTGCTCGCCATCTAGTTGCAAAAAAAGTACTCTTAAGTTGACATAGCTACGTTTGTAGAGCTCCCAAAGTTACTGGTTAAAAAAAGTTTTTTTTTAAAAAAAAAATAGAAAAAAACAGTACGAAAACCTATGACCTTAACAGATCAATGCCACAATATTCAAACGCTCCCGTAAGTACGTCAATCTTCACACATACACTCAGGAATGTTTGGAGTGCAAAGAATTCTCTTAACAAAACTATTGATTTGTCTAAGTAAAAACTAGCTTACATGAAAATTATTTGCATGTGACGCAAGTTCGGTTCCCAAAGAATACTTCCTACACAGTGATTTATACATCACCGATGCCATCAAGTTTCAAATAAATGTACTTGGAGAACATGAAAGAAGTAAGTATCACTAGATGCTGCCATCAAGTTACAAAAAAATATACTTGTTGGAAACAAGTTTCATTACTCAATAATTTTATATATCGTCAGCAGTGATACGATTAGCTGATGACATATGACAGAGCGCTCTCCAGTTCACGTAGCTAATTGTTAGGGCCCAAAATATTACAAGAATATCTTAAACTTGTACGTATATCTCTTGTACCGCCATGAAGTTACTGATTAGTTACAAGCACAAACAATATCATAACACTGGAGGATATGAGAATATGCAAGTACGGTATCTTCGGTTCAGATATAAATGGACCGAAAGTATGCTGGGGTATTTTGCAAACATTTTTAAAATTGACTCACATGAGTCAATTATTTTTTAGTTAAAAAAGTAATGGATTTCTCTTTAGTTATTTGAAAAAGTGAAATTTTAAAAATTAGATGTCATGGGGGAAATGATCTAAATTTTAGAATTTTTATACAATAAAATTAGAATTAAAGCTCTTGCGTAAAACAAATTTTCAGTTTTTTACACTTGGAAAATCAGCTAAAATCATGATTTTCAGTTAAATTACACTAAGAGAGCTCACTATGAAATTGTTAGATTTTGCGGGGTGGCCGCTCGTGCCCCTCTCTGACTATTCAATGTCATCTTCGCAAGTTTTCGACCTGTCCGGACTTGATATATATGCTGATCGGAATACTTCTCGTTGATGTTGTTGATTTGGTGTTTTAAGTCCACTTTATGCACAGTAAGGCTAATCGGGACTGAACCTACAGTTTAAAGTGGGATCCGAACCACTTGTGCCTCCACCGGGTATCGAACCCGGGACCCCTTGATTACAAGGCGACGACTCTACCACTGCGCCATCAGGGAGGCCCGTGGAATACTTCTTGTCTACCAGTGGTGATATTATCGTTCCGAATTTTTCTAACACTGGTCGTATTTGGTCGTCACTTAGTTCGATTGGCACAACATGTATTCTCACCATCACATAATCGCGATCTGCCCAAGTCACTTCTTTTTCGTAATCACCGTCAACATCAGTATATTTGTAGATACAACCAGACTTGAATAGCAATTTCTCACACAGTACTTTCGATAACAGTTTTAAATATACGCACTTATGATGCATGTCAATTTCAATACTTAATACCTGCTCTGGAGTAACGTTTACAATCTGGCTGATCCATCGGTGAAGATGCAATGTAGTCGGTTTCCGTGTTACTGTTTGAAAGTTCAATTTCAACGTACACACGTTTGAGAACCATTTTACTCACTTAACTTTCCTTTGCCTTGTAATCAAGGGGTCCCGGGTTCGATACCCGGTGGAGGCACAAGTGGTTCGGATCCCATTTTAAACTGTATGTCGAATCCCGATTAGCCTTACTGTGATATTGATATTGATATTTATTGATATTGGTACGAGCCCTTCGGCTGTGCGTATCTTACAATATTGTTACATAAACACCCCGACCTTAAACATGCACCCCATTTATCAAACATTCAGAAACATTTATAAACAGAAACATTTGGAAAATAATAACATACTATGTACATATATAAATAGCAATGTGATCCTCTTCTTACATTTGAGATTGTTCATTTTCACAACACTGCACTACACGCTCCACCTATGCCTGAGCCACTGCTGTTCCGTACCCTTCACTTTCACTGACCCTTGCAGCATTTTCCTGCGCTCCCTCCAAACTTCATGTAAATAGGAGCCCAGGGCTTTGATATTTACATTCGTTATTCCACTCCTCTCCTCCTTACATATTGCCTGGATGGTCTGCTCAATGCTGTCCCTTGCACTGTCCCCCCATTTGCGTTGTCTGAGGGGTGCCGACCAAACGCACTCATGTAGGATGTGAGCCCTCGTCTCCTCTTCGCCGCATAACGTGCAGACCGTGTGGCCCCTTGAGTTTGTGTTGCCTCCACCCCCTAGCAGGAACCAGGCTAATCCACGTCTTTGCTGGTACGTACACGTATCAATGTATTCTTTTCTCCCCCATTCCACCCACACCCCTGGCGGTTGTGCGGCGACGAGCGTTACCTTCTCCCTACATTCTGCCACGATGTCTTGCCTGCTACCGTCCACCAACCTTTCCCTTATGATTTGCAACATACCAGTTTCGCACCTCCTGCCCCTCACCTCTTCCCACAGTTTTCCCAGACCCATTCTGTACAAGTCGTCCTTAATCCCACTTGCCCAGTGGCGTGCGAACCCTTCCTCAATCTGAACTCGCAGACACTGATGTTTCAGTGAGTCTCCGGCCCCTTGTTCCAGCTTCATCCAGTACTTGAAGCATCTCATCCTCGCTTCGACATCCTCCCTATGTTTTCCCATATCCCTCAGGACGCCACACGTGCTTGCACTCGTGCTGGTTTCCAGTATTTGTTTTAAAAACCGCCCTTGTATCTGATTTGCTACTCGCCCCACTACCCTCCCCCATAGTTCCGCGCCGTAAAATAGGGTTGCTTTCACCGTGCTTGATAAATTTGGTCCAGCAATCTCACACTGACTGTAGGGACTTTCCGTTGCAGTCGCTCTACCTTGCTCAGCCCATAACAAGCTTTTCCCTTTCTGCCTTCGATGTTCTTTGTCCATTCCCCTGCCATACTCAGCGTGATGCCTCGATAGGTGAAACGTTTGACCCTTTTAAGCTCGGAATCCCCATAGGTCCACCGCTCCTTTGCTGCGAAAACATAACCTTTCTTGAACGCCATTATTTTAGTTTTTCGTGTATTTACCTTCAACTTCCATGTTGTGCAATATTGTTTAAGTCTGTTCAATCCCCGCTGTAACCCCTGTACTTCGTTTGATATTAAAACGAGATCATCCGCATAGAGAAGCATTGGTATCGGTGTCCCGACTATCTCCGGTGTCTCAGCTCCTTCTTCTCCCAAGAAGTTAGCAGCGTCATTAATGAAAAGAATGAAAAGTAAAGGTGAAAGTATGCATCCCTGCTTGACGCCTACCGTGCTCTCGTGCTGCACAGACACCACCCCCTGCCCACATTTGACACAAAATTTGACCCCTCTGTACATATTCATTAGCGTATTAATCATTCTAGCCGAAACCCCCATGTCCCATAACTTCCCCCATAGCATTTGCCTATTGACGGAGTCAAACGCCTTTTCAAAGTCAACAAAACAGCAATATAATTTCCCCCTTTTCTCGTTTAATTTGCTTTGGTTCAGTGTGTTCAGGACAAAAACATTATCTACAGTGCTATAATTGGACCTGAAACCAGCCTGCAGGGGGGTCAGTTTATCAAAAATATCGGCCCATTTTCTCAATCTGTTATATAGAATACTACAATATACTTTCCCTAACACGGGTAGGAGAGAAATACCTCTGTAATTATTACTGTCATTTACATCCCCTTTCCCCTTGTATAGAGGACAAATAACGCTCGTTTTCCATATTTTGGGGAAGGTTCCACTATTGAATATGTTGTTGACCAGAGACCTTCCCGTTTCTGCCAATCGCTCGTTACAATTCAGCACCTTCACGAGATCTGGCCCGATTCCATCAGTACCCGCCGCCTTGCCGGTCCTCAGCGACCGAACAGCCACATCATATTCCACCCTCGACACACTTTCGTCAAGGATTGGGACAAAAGTACCCAGGAACATGCCCTTGTTTGGAATAGCCCCTGACCCCCTCCCCTTCCAGCAGCTTGAGAAAATGATCCTCCCAGCTCCGTGCAGAGATACTGCCTATTGTGTACCGACTCCCTTGCAGGTTGCGAATAATCCGCCACAAGTTCCTCGTATCCCGGCCCTGCATGGCCTCCTGAAGAGCCCTTACTTTCCTCTCCCCCCCACTTCTCCCTCTCTCTTTCCAAAACTTGCGCGTAACGCCGGCGTTATTCTAAGTAATTTAATATAGACTGCTCAGTTTTGCGAGCACGGAATTGCCTCCAGAGACCGATCCAATATTCATTTGTGCATCTTACATACGGCATTATACCACGTGTCAGCTGTGCTGGGAACTTGTTGACTTGTGTCCCGCAACATGTGCCTTGCTGCTCGCATTATGATGTGGTAGTATACAGAGACCCCTCTTTCCAGTTCGCCTTCGCCCAACACTTTCTCCATTTCCCTCGTAAGCATAACCGCTATATCATCTTGCAACCCCTGTTGGAACCACTCTAGCCCCTCCTCTGAAATCTTATATTGCCTCAGAATCGAGGTTTCCTGTTCTTTCTGCCAAGGAATCGCCACTGCATTAAAATTAACCGCGATCGGACACTCCACTTCCAGCACCAACGGGAAGTGCCGACTCTCTATCCGCTCGTCAACATAGAACTCCGCCACCCTATTGGCCAATCCGTAAGTTGAGAAAATATATCAATCACAGACATCCCGGCTTCGCACACAAATGTGAGATCTCCCTCGAAATCCCTTCCGTATTTCCCGTTCATGACCTCTAGTTCAAAACTCTCGGCCAGGTTGAGCAACTATCTCCCTTCCCCATTTATTTGTTGATCTAGGCTTTGTCTGACCCTCCCTCGCACCTCTTCCCCTTTCGTGATACAATCCTCCCCTCCAATTCTCGCATTAAAATCCCCCAGCAACAGCACGTCCGTCTGCGGATGTTTATGTTCGACAAGGTGCAGAAAATCAGCTACTCGCTCAAAGAATCAGTCATTGTGGTACTTGGACGAGACTGGTTGGTTATAAAGAGCAATCAAACATAATTTAATATTGTCTATACACAGGTGCACGCCTAGAATCCCATTACAGTCAATCTCTATTTTCGTCAGTTGCGCCCGTAGGCTTTCCTTCACGAGCACCATCAGCCCCCCTGGACACCGCCCCCTCCCAGCCCGTCTCTTCATGATCTGTGCATACCCAACCTTTCCCTGACCCTGCGGCGTCTCCGCCGTGCTAAACCACGTTTCCACAAACACCACAATGTCAAATTCGGTGACGTATCTACAGAATTCAGACTGAGAAAGTTTTCCCTGCAAGCCCCCCACATTCCAGCTAAGAATTTCCAAAACCCGTTTCGAAAACGCTTGGAGTTCGTCACCAATCTCACCTCCTCCCACCCTCTCTTCTCCCAAATGTCGCGTAAACTCACCTGGTTCCTGCCTGATGCTCCCTTCTTTTACAGCCGGGTCCAAAGGTCACGGCACGCCTACCCTGCTTCGACTCCGCAACCTGGGATCTCCTCTTGGGTTGAATTCCTGGAAACGTTCCTGGGCTTTCCGGTTCACTAACCCCCTTCCCCAAACACCAGTACCCCCCGGCAGAGTTTGTATCCTGGGGGCGCCTTTCACCAGTGCCGTTGTCCTCTTCTTGTCCACCAGACACCTTGTCGCTGCTTCCAGAGGTTCCATTATCCCTTCCGTTTGCGCTGTTGCCATATCTTCCGCCTTCTCCGGCAGCACCACGCAGATCGTCATGTTCTCTCCGATGTCCCACACAAATAATGTCCGAGCCATCGTCGTTCGTCTTGTAAACGTATTCGTCTACAATCAGCTTGTCGTAAGATACGTACGCGCGTCTCCCTTCCCTCCTGGCATCTAGCATGTGTCCAGTGAGCACTTGTCCCTGCTGCGCAATTCTGGGTGAATAATCTTCTCTTACGTACACGGATGTGCCGCGTAGTTTCCTCCGATTCGCCAATATCTGCTCCTTCATTTTGTAATGGTGCAGCTTCACTATAATGGGTCTGCAGCCGGCCACCTTGTAATTAAGCCTTTAAGCTCTCTCGACAGCCTCCTGGTCGTGCATAAAGTGGACTTAAAACAGCAACTCAAACCAATCACTTAATTTTCACCAAGATGAACGCTTGTCGCGTAAGGAAGGCTTACTCACAGAACTCGCAGCGGGAGTAGTCACGCACACGTCTGCTCGCTACTGCGTCCCGAACGAGACTGACCACTCGGCCACAGGGTCCGGCAGGTCCAAAAAAAAAAACGAGCCATTTTTTTGAGTCACAGGCGACGATTTTGAAGAACCCTTTAGGGAAATATTAGAAAACAAAGAGTCTGAACTCGAAGCTGACGTTGTTGAAAATGTTGATTCTGAGACAATCGACAACTGTGAAGCTGATCCCTTTTATTCTCCTGGGTCGCAGGCTGTTGGAGATTCCGGAACAAGTAGTGACAATGATGAAAAAGGATTCTGGAAGACTGTGAAGTTCGTATTCGTGTCGTCACCTGTTCTCGGCCAAAGCCAACTACATTTGACGTGTCAGACGCCCCTCCGCCAGTTTTTAGTTTGGCAGCGCGAGATGCAACCCATACACATGGAGAAGTGTTAAACAACCTAAATATTGTCGCGCTCCTCAAAATAACATCTGGTCTTACTGAGATAAGGTCTCTACTTATAATTTTTTTGTACTCTCAATTACAAAATTAAGTCATGCAAATGAGATTTGTACAGAAAGAGGCTCAGACGTCTTTGCTCGTGTGTAAATAAACAAGGGATTTGTTTGATGTAATTAGGATTTCTTGCAGCCAACCAGACTTTTCGCTCAGTGCGGTGCTGTTAGACAGACACACATATTTTGATTTAGTATATCCAATTTATCAAAATAAATTGGATATAATAAAATAAAATATGTGTGTCTGTCTAACAGACCGCACTGAGAGAAAAGTCTGGTTGGCTGCAAGAAATCCTAATTACATCAAACAAATCCCTTGTTTGTTACACACGAGCAAAGCGTTGAGTTTTCTGTACAAATTTATTTGATTGACTTAATTTTGTATGGAGTATCGAATTTGGTGTAACTCTCTGAACAAGATAATTGGTACCATCAAATAAATACATTTGTTGCAGGAAAGGATCTTTTGTTGGAATTATTATTAATAAAAATATTAAAATGCATGGTATCCTGGGGAACAATGGGGAATTTACCTCCCACCAACAATTTTTTCTTACAGAAATCCGGTTGATAAATTAATTAGTTTGCTACTTTATAAATACCTGACATATGTGTATATAAAATACAGAATCCATTAATGTATATATAAATATATACACAGATATTTAATATTGTATATTTGTTATATATTTATATATTTACATAAATTCATTTTATATTACACACACCATACACTACATGTATATAATAAAGTACATAAAGTAACAAACTAATTCCTTTACCATCTGAATCTTTGAAGGATTGTAGGACAGAATTGTTGGCGAGGGAAAATCCTCCCCTGTCTTCCAGGATTTCTCACACTACTTTCTAATATACAGGGTGATTCTAAAGGTATAGTACAAACGAAAACCACAGATACCTCCCATGAAATAGAGACGAAAGTTCCCCTTCCACTTTGCCGAGAGATGCCTCCGTGAGGAGCTAGACAACGCCGAAAACGTGTGAAAATGAACTTCACACCTCTGTACAGCCAGTACCAGTGAAGATAGAAAGGCGGAACAAACGAAGTCAAAAGGAACACCAAAGTCGCCCATCCGAAAAACACTAGGCGGCAGCTGCGCAACGCATGCGCATGGGGTTCCACAAAGGAAATAGGAGTGTCCCGCAAGACAAGTGAAGGGAAAGGGTAGCGATCGACAACGGTAGGGAGAAAAGAAGCTATGAAGCATGAAGTAACAATTGCACAGCGGGAAACAAACACATGCAGCGCGTGGGGAGTCCCCAAACACAGTGGGGAGACACCGCAGCAAGAACAAAACACGGTTCAACAAAAGAGAAAAAGGACCGGACGGGAATGGTACCTGTCAAGGAGACAACAAATGCGGGACGAGGGATTCCCCGTAGCAGCACCGAGGGGATGTCACACAGAGGTCGTGCGCCAGCAGGACAAACACAGCAACTACGAACACAGGAGGTTTATTGCCACGCAAAGGTGCACTTACAAATAGGAATAGTACGTAGTATGTAGTCGTACCCCGGACTGACGTTGTTACAAAAGTTGCTCAAATTGACGACCACCACATTCAATGCAGGCATTGCAGCGTCGCAGGAAATTCTGGCGAACCCTATCAAAAATCCCTGGCATGGTACACACCTCGGCCGATGCTGCAAGTATCCGCGCTACCAATGTTTCCTTGTCAGGCACCGGGGTCTCGTAGACGAGTGTTTTCACATGGCCCCACAAGAAGAAATCCATTGGTGTGAGGTCAGGCGAACGGGCGGGCCAGGGGATGGGGCCCTCTCTGCCGATCCAGTGCTGTGGGAAGGTACGGTGCAAAAGGGTTCGCACTGTGCCATCAAAATGTGCAGGCGCTCCATCCAATTGAAACCACATACGATGTCGCACGTTGAGGGGTACATCTTCTAGCAGCTCTGGAAGGACTGATGCAAGAAAGGTGCGATAGAGGCGGCCATTTAAACGTGGTGGCAGCAGGTATGGACCGATAATCTGTTCATCGATGAAACCTGCCCAGATATTCACTGCAAACTGGGTCTGATGGTGCACCTCGACTGCTGCATGTGGATTTTCATAATCCCACACATGGCTGTTTCGGCAATTGAAGATGCCCTCAAGGGTGAATGTTGCCTCGTCCGTGAAAAGCACATGGCGCAAAAAACGGGGATCGTCGGTACAAAACTGCAACAGCCGTTGACAGAATTCCACACGTCGTGGGTAATCCCCAGCCTGCAAGGCGTGGACTCGCTGTGGATGATAGGGATACAGCAGATCATCATGAAGGACACGCCACACTGTCGACTGTGATACTCCCACTGCACGTGCAATGCTACGGGTGCTAGTGGACGGTGTGTCGTCCACGCGAGCAAGTACGTCCTCCTCGACCGCCGCGGTGCGCACATGTCTTGGGTGACCGACATGATGACCTGCACGTAACACACCCGATTCACCAAGGGTACGGTGCACGTTCGAAAACAACCTGCTGTCGGGTTGTCGCCTCTCCGGATACCGTCCGCGATAAAGGCGTGCAGCTGCTCGGCCATTGCCATCTGCAAGGCCGTAGACAAAATGCATGTCCCTCAGTTCTACAATTGTGTAGCGTTCCATGGTACGGTGAGGATAATGCCAATTATGGAATACTGTACTGCAGTGCACAGGTGGCACACACACACACACTGGTCACAACGGTTTCGAAACAACGTACTCAATTGTCGTACGTCAAGCACACCACCACCTCACCGGCTCTTTCACTGACACGCTCCCTGACGCTGCACTTCCATTCAGCCCACACGTCCGCACGGCGCTGTGGTAAAATCAGCTGACGTTCCTGAGCCACCCGTGCCTGTGCTCTTCACTACCTGACCACTGCCGTCAGGTGAGGCCATGTACTCTGGGGCCTTGTCATCGTGGAACACATGTAGCGTCCTTCATTCTTGCCCCATTCACCCACAACACGTACTTCGTCCGTCTTGCTCGAGCCGACGGGGAGCACTACGTACGATCGTGCGGTGTTTGTGTACACCAATGTGGGGTAACCCAGCAGTTGAACAGACGTGCATACCCCCACGTAGCTTCATTACACGATTGTCCCACGCAGTTTATCTGTCCAGCCTTGCTCGGCCCGGTCTCACACCCACGCGGCAGTGTGCGGCTGCGGTGGTGTGAGGCCACACTTGGTTTCGGAGCGGAAGGCTGCGATCGAGGAGGGACTCGAGTTGTTCGGCTGGGGTTGCGCTCGGAAGCAAACATCCGCGTCAGGTCTGGGAACGGTGGACCTGGTGATCGGGATGGAAACATTCCGACCTCGTCCATTATTGTCGTCCACCGTACGGAGTGGTGGGGTCCGTACGACACTCCAGCAGCCTTTCGCCCGCTCCCACCCAGCGATGTGCTTCCGGCTTCATTTCTAAGAGGCTGATTGGGCCCCATCACGACGTTTGTTACAACGTCAGTACGGGGTACGTGGTCCTATCTGTACGTGCACCTTTCATTAGCAATAACCTCCTGTGCCCGTAGTTGCTGTGTTTGTCCTGCTGGGGCACGACCTCTGTGTGACATCCCCTCGGTGCTGCTACGGGGAATCCCTCGTCCCGCATTTGTTGTCTCCTTGACAGGTACCATTCCGGTCCGGTCCTCTTTCTCTTTTGTTGCACCGTGTTCTGTTCTTGCTACGGTGTCTCCCCACTGTGTTTTGGGGACTCCCCTTGCGCTGCACCGCCAGCGCCGCCATTTCTGCCCCGAACCATGTACGCGTCTGTTGCCTGTCGAGTGTCACGGACCACTTTGCTTGCATTCTCGGTGTGTTTTTACATCCTACGTCGTCCTCTCGTGGTTCTGCAACCCCGCACTGCTTCAGCCATGTTGTTTGTTTCCCGCTGTGCAATTGTTACTTCATGCTTCATAGCTTCTTTTCTTCCTACCGTTGTCGATCGCTACCCTTTCCCTTCACTTGTCTTGCGGGACACTCCTATTTCCTTTGTGGAACCCCATGCGCATGCGTTGCGCAGCTGCCGCCTAGTGTTTTTCGGATGGGCGACTTTGGTGTTCCTTTTGACTTCGTTTGTTCCGCCTTTCTATCTTCACTGGTACTGGCTGTACAGAGGTATGAAGTTCATTTTCACACGTTTTCGGCGTTGTCTAGCTCCTCACGGAGGCATCTCTCGGCAAAGTGGAAGGGGAACTTTCGTCTCTATTTCATGGGAGGTATCTGTGGTTTTCGTTTGTACTATACCTTTAGAATCACCCTGTATACTGTGATATATATAAATATAATATACATATCATAATAATTCACACACATTCATGTAAATGGAGTTCTTCCTCCTCCCTCACCAGTCTTCAATGATTTCGCATCCTGAAAGCCATGCTATAGCCTCCTTCTCCCCCAGATAATCACTCATTTTTGGCTGGATGAGTGGCAGAGCTACGTGTTGTACTAGGGCAGATTGGAAATTCCCTCCCGAGATTAAATATTCTAATAATGAAATCCAGGTATCCTGTATGGTAGTAGGACATCCTATTGACTGGACCACCATGGTTCTTTTCTGTTACCACGATGTAGAAAGCTACACTTAATGCCATGCACTTAGCTCAAAAAGTGAATCTTTATTTTGAGGCACTGTCTCGTGTATGTTACAGATACACGTTGTAATCTCACTACATTTTTGTATTACCTTTATAGAAGTATATTTCACCATAGAGACAACTATGTGATGTACTCCATTTCTTCACATTGATATTATAAATAATAATAATATCTTGAAGTATTATTAAACCCTTCAATAGAGGCGGGGAATTAGCTCTACTGTTGATAGCTATAGTATATTAAACTAAATCTTAATTGTGAAAATAAATTTAATTATTTCCCACAATCCTCTTATTCAAAGACAAAATGCAGGTCAACCTTTTGTCGCACAGACAGAATGCTGTAAGTTATCATGTGGTTCGGAAAGTGGGTGGTTTGGTTTGGTCATTTGTGCCTGAAATTACATTTGTTGATATTCCATGTTTTATTTTATATATTATTGTAATATTCAGTTTATATACCACAATCAAGAATGTATGGGGTTTGGAGCAGCAACATTGAATATCAAAACCAACTGATTCTGTTCCTGAACCAGGTCCAACACTTCGACTGATTGTTTGAATTGTTGTTCTAAGTCCACTTTATGCACAGAAAGGCTAACCGGGACTGGACCTACAGTTTAAAGTGGAATCCGTACCAGTATGTACCTCCACAGGGTATCCAATCCGGGAACTCTTGATTACAAGACGAGGACACTACCAATGTGCCATCGGAGAGGCCCAAGACTTCGAAACGCAAGGATAAAAGGAATATAAAGAACACCACCAATGTTGAAAATGCTATGAATTTACATACTATATACTATACTATAGTATATATGGTATACGTATATACTACAATAGCTCTAACCTGTGTGCACATGTTTGTAATGCGGGATGTTGATTGTGTAAGGCGAGACTGTATTTTTAACATGCAGTGTAATATTCAATGAACGTTACAGAGAAAGAAATGTGAATGGAAAAACATTATGAATATTCCTTTAATGGTGTGAAGTTTCTAATATGGATTTTCACCCTACATTATACTACTCGAATGCACAAGTACACAACATTATATATGAAGACAGGGAGGTTTACGTTAATTATACATGATATGGCTAGAATTGTCAAAAATAATTTAAACTAAATGCTATACACAAGGAATTATTTCTTCCAAACATATCACATACATTAACACTGACAAATTTATTACAAATTTATTGTACAGCTCTTATTAAAAAATGAGTACATATAAAAGTCGCTTCTAGGCACAGATACATTATTGATTTAAAGACACTTCAAAATAATTGCAGTCAGTGTACCACTTGATTTAAAGAAGGCATAGATTCTTCTTGGCCCTCAACCTTTGAATGTTTCCAGAAATCTAAAATGAAAAAAACAACATAAATTATAGTTTGCTGGTTGGTTGGTCAGTTTACAAAATTCTATGTAATAATGTTGCAAATTCTAGTAGACACTTCAAAACACTTATGACCAATTTCAACTTGCATTATGGATTGTTGAAGTTCAAAACTATTACTATTTGTCTTTTACTATAGAAACTTCACTTTCCCTCCTTGTCAGGCTGAACCAAAGTGACAGAGTATTCTAAGAAAGTGGTGATGTATCTTCACCACCTAGTGCAGTGGTTCTCAATCTTTGTAAGACAACAGCCCCTTTTTATAGAAGTTGAAATCTTGCCCAAACAATTAACCTCTTTCTATTTTTTAAACTTTATACATTCATTTGCACCATAGATTTTTAAATATTAATAAATAATGTCATAAATATAAATAATAAAAGCTTGTTCTGTCTAGGCTTATTGACAAATGTAAAATTGGAATTATAATAATTGGTAACCACTGGATCTCTTAATACCTGGTATGATTTATGTTAGGGCCTAGTAGCCAGCCACAGCCCAGCAATTAAGAGTACTGGCCTAGTGCACAGTGGTCTATAAAACACAAGGTGTGCTCCGAAAGTCTTAAAGAAACGAACGCATTCAACGGATGTTATATTAAAAACTGGTGAAATCAGTTATTTTACAAACTTATGGGATACTCTAGGTGAAAGCGCAGGTGCAGCGTTATTTTAGAGAAAGTTTCCACATGGTGTCCAGCAGAAGGAATGTCCCTATGGGGAAAATAAACTCTACTTTGAACACTGTTTCTAATTTTAATCGCATTCCAAGAACAGTTAAGGCATACTCATCTTGTGCATGTGGCTTCATATCGCTATCTGTTAAAATTATAATACACTTACAGAACTAGTGCAGTTTGAATCCATCAGCATGCACGTTGTCCGCAAGCAGCAGACGATTTTCACTAAACAATGTAGCCTTTTGGCCTGTGCGTTTGTGAAATCTCGTTTTTGCACGAAATGCGACTTTTGGGACAGCATAATGAAACTTATGGGACAGCCAGTTACTGTAACTTGTCTCGTGTAACTTTCGAAGCGTGTACATAATTGGCCTTCTCTCAGAAAAAGAAAATTTGTAAGTACACTTTATGTCCAGACGTAAAGTTTGGAATTGAACCCACAATGTGCCTTAATTGGGGATTGAATCTGGAACTCATTGATTACAAGGATTCACAAGGCATTCATTACTTTGTCATCAATGAGGACCATTCCTTCACATAGCTTTCATCAATATTCTGGTCTTTTTCCAAAACCAATACTCGCAATTGCAAGTAATTCCGGTCTCAACAGAATTAAAACAATCTTGAAGTGAGAGGCTGATATGGGGTGTCCTCCAGCTAGCAGAAATTCTCGCAAAGCATTCCCCAGCTTATTCCCAAGCCCAACTAAACACCTCCTCTTCCCAGCCAGTTAAAATGTTCAACATCATGTGTTGCATTAAATCTTAAATCTTCCTTCATTGTTAAATGGAGTCTGCATATGAATTTTAATGTAAAAGGTGTACAAGTAAGAGTAGTAAAGTTTTTAATTTCCAAAAACCTCTAATCAGTTCATATGAACATTTATTTCCATTATTATCACGTGAAACTATAAAATTTGGCACACTAAACTCTGTCACGGAGTGGTTGTCACGGTGCGCTACACCCCAGGTCTACATCCTGGCCTAGCATGGGTGTTCTTTGTAATCAAATTATATTGTACATACATAAGAAGCACAAACACGTGAAAGTTTGTTCTAAGTTCATTTTATGTTCAGAAGGGCTCAAGTTTTAAAATGGAACGTCAACCACTGTGCAATATGTCTCCATTGAGAATCAAACCTCTTATACCTTAATTATGTCACCTGGTATGCACACACACACACATATGAACGTATGGCAAAAACAAATTAGTAAAAGAAGCAACGGCCAAAATCTGTTGTCTCTTGACTGCTACACCATGAAGAATAATTTAGCTGGTTCCAAATTAAGACATTACGAACCTCTTAACTCACAACTAATATTGCAAATAAAATAGGTGAGCCTCAACTGGCAAAAATTTAAAATTTTCATCTCTTTTTAAACTTTCTAACTTTCCAGCTTTCTAGAGACTTTAATATTTATAAAAGATAAAAATGAAAGCAGAAGTAATAAATATAACTATAGCTATATCTGTGCTTTCATTACATGTTGTGATATTAACAATACATCATAAGCAGGATTTTTTACAACTGGTATATAAGTAAATATCCTATCGCATCTGAAGTTCTGCGAGATGGATGACTCGGATATTTATAATATTGCCTGTACATCTTATGAAATGCTCTATTAAGGGCACTACGAAAACTGACCTCATGCACCAATCAACCTGAGCATATGGTTGTTTATCTTCATCTTGCAACACAGAAAAGGGTGGTGAGGTGGTAGAAAGAGGCACTTTTACTATTCTGGGCTACACAATTCGTTCCTTGTCTTCATAAACTCATAGTAAATTTAAACAATTACCAGAGATACATGCAATTTGTGAGGTATCAGTGAATAAATGTGTTCTGTAGACATAATATATTTCGCAAATATGATAATCGATTGATTTGGTGTTTTTAATCCACTTTGTGCAGAGTGAGACTAATCGGGACTGGTCCTCCAGATTAGGGTGGGATCTGAACCACTATGTGGCCCACAGGTTGCCAATATGACAACATTACGAAACTAATATATCATAAAAGTACAGTTACAATACGGTATATCATTTGGCCAATACTGTTAACACGTATAAATAGCATTGAAAATACTGCATACACCAGTACCAAGTATGCTAATGAAGCTCTTGGGAAAGATATATGTGTGCATCACTCATGTGTGAGTCTACGATGTTGCATTCACCTTGAGGCACATGGCAATAGTTTGACTTCCTCTTTAAACTGCAGTTCCAGTTACAATTAGCCTATTTGTGCATAAAGTAGAAGTACAATAAACCCTTAACAATGATATGTGATATACCAGTTCATAAGAGGATTATTGATCTCAGGAGCCTCTTCAAATAACTTTATTAAAACTAAACAATATTCTTCAAATGAAAAATATAAAGTGCCTTGTAACGATTGGAAATATTCGCCGTGGATTTGAAAGAGGAAAATATATTATTTAATTCTACAGAAATCTTAACAAACCCACACGTGCACATTTCACCTACTCACATCCAGACATGATTTTACCTGGTGAGTTATCAATTCCTACTGTTAAACTTTATTCTCAAAAAATGTTTAATTTGCACAAAGTATTGAGCACTTTTAATTGTTTAGAAATTTTATAATTATTTATCCATAAAGAAATTAGACAAATGCTTACCAATGTATATCTCAGTTTGTGCTGTAGCACTGGCCAATCATTCATGTGTACTTCTGGCACTTTTGATACTTACATCTTGCTTCATGCCTCAGCATATATTGTGAAAATGCTATAATATTTATGGTTCACTGCTATTGGCCACTAGTCATCTTTAACATAAACAAAAAAAAACAAGGAAGTATTAAAGTATACTTTCCACTCTGATACATTTCTAAACTTTAATAACAATATAAATAATAGTGAAATATGTATAATATCGACCACAGGTACGAGAACAACATTACGAGTGAAAAAAAAACATGAAAATGTAAGAACACAATGTTCTAATTTGAGGATTTATAAACAAATTCTAAATTGTCATTTTTTTAATGGAAATAAAAGTAAAGAAAAAAGGCTATGCTCAAAATTCTATTGATTCCTGCCAATATTCATTCTTCATTATTTCTCTGAATGAAAGTTTGTAGGTAGACTAATCAAGACAGGGCCTACCAATGTCGCTCTAAAAATTATAGGAGAGAAATTTACACATGAGTAAGTTAAGCAGTTAGTTTTAGTCTTCCCTATTTCAATTACATTTAAGTCACATATATGTGTATGATTTTATTATGATTTGATATGTTTACACATTTCAAGCACAATTGTGAAATGGCATGTCCGTTTTGCTTGAAACATACCATTTCCGAATACATTCTAACTACCATAACTTCGTAAACATATATTTCATGATTCTGTACTCTAAAAATTTCCACCATTAAAACACATTACCTTTGTGTGGTACTTTGGTGGAGTGGGGGCCAACAAAATAAAGGGGCACAACCAATTGTCAGACTAACTACTTTCACCAGTATTTTATTTCATCAAGTACTTTCTATACTTCACACATTGCCAATGTTTTGTAGATAAAATCAATGGCACTAAGCATCAATAAAATTACCGTAATAGAATTTATGAAGATAGCTATTCGATCTAACTGCTTAAAATACTACGCATAGAGGTTTTGCACAAATTATATATTTAAAGAGAGACACTGAACATAACAACCAAAGCAAACAAACACTAAATTGAATGTTCATGCAAAACAAGTAACTGTGTTACATATGAACCAAAACTGAACCTGAAGAATTTTTTTTTATAGGAAAACTAAAGGAAATACTGAGGTGGTAGAACATTTCTAATCACCTTACTATTTACTTTGCACCTGGCAAACATTTCTGTTTTAAAAACTTGGAAATATCCAAGTAGGCACAGGGAACATTATGACATACTACCCATGATGCACCATTTTTATGCGCACAAGTTTAAAATACTTATCTTGTGGAATGTTGCTGAGTGAAAGAATAAAAATGCAATAAAAATTTCAAAAATTTCATTTCACACTGTTTGATTTTTCAACATAATAATGTGTTTAACCCTCTCAAGAAATTAAATATTCTGCATGCTCTATGAGGATTGTGTTGTTCCCAAGCTTATTGCCTGCAGAAGTAAAAAGTACACCTGTTACTTTAACATGAGGCAGAACAGCCTGAAAGTTTCGTGCCAAGAGAATGTAGCATCTAATATGACATATCACAACAGCAGTTATACATTGTTAGATTAGGAGGTTTAGTTTTGGAGCTGATAGAAATTTTCGATTTTTTCTTTAGTTATTTGAGTGTGCATAAAACCGGATTTTACTAATAACAAGAGGCGAAACTACTTCGTCGTGGAAAGTTCTTACTTATGCTGACAATATTTTGGGATTAGATATCTCCGTTATTTGTGTTTTCCACATGCTGGAAATATTTTTATATTACGTAAAACATCGAACTCTGTCCTTTTAAAAGGAAAATAAAGCAATTCTCGAAGGGGTACAGTGGAACAACGGACCCCATAATGTAACAAGATGCAGTATGTGATAGAAACCAACACTGTACACGTTGCACTGCTACGCCAATACCTTACAATCAAAAGATAAATTGTTATAAAAATTATCTTAACTGTTGTAGAAATGCCTGGTTTTCTCAGATCACCTAGTTTTCTTAATGGAACTCAACCATATGGTTTATGTAAACAGTTGCACTGTAGGAGTAACGAAAATTTGTTTAACCGTAAGAAATTTTCTCTAGCAAAATATATTTTTCACCTGCAACTAAACTCTTTTCTCAGTAAGGGTGCTTCAGATTAAAAATGGATCCTATAGTGCAAATAACATTGAAACATGATTGTTGCTTTGCTGTTGAGAGACTAGTGGTCACTAGTTTGCTCAAATTAGCAACAGAAACTTCAAAAGGTGGTGTTGTATAATTGGAAGAATCTTAGGTTTAAATGCATATACTGCTACGTGTGAGGGCATCAGCAACAGCGGTAGCGAAAGCTATGTCTGTTGGTGTGCGTACACTGGCACGGAGACGAGTTTTCCTTCACCGGCAGAGATTTTCTGTGTCACAACCAACTCTCGAATTTTCTTTTCCATTGATAAGTTGGAAATTCGCGTTGCCAAACTGGATGCTCGCCTTTGGATCAGATGGACATGGGTTCGTTTAATGATCGGGTTGACTATACCTGCCACAAATTCCAGTATTGGCCTTGCAGGACGTCTGATTGTGTTCATAGTGCTGACACTTAAAGAACGTCATGCGGTTGGTATGTGCGAGTGGATCTTATGGCTATAATATCCAGCCCGTTCTTTACTCGGGAGAGAGGTCCCACTGAACCTGAGAATGGGGGAAGCTTCGGGCACAAGTTCGCCGAACGTCTTGCCCTTAAATCGCTGCACGGCAATAACACTTTGGTCGGAAAGCTTGTGAAGAATATCTTCCTCTCTAGCGTTCTTCAGATCCCAGTTGCTTACTACACCTTTACAACTGTTCAGTTGACGGTACGGTTAAACTTAGACAAAAAAGTCGTCCTAGGATTTTTGCCTCAAGAGGTTGTGTGTGTGACGATCTACATTTGTCTTTACAAGGTGGCTACAGTTTTACATTTTTTTTATGTCTGGGGATTACAACCAGTTATATAGTTTAGTTACTTTTCATCAAGTACGATGACAGACCCCTAAGTGTCTCAGCTCCATTTATCTTGGTGTTATTCGATGGACTGTTACAATCCAATGCTGATTACAAGATAACGTGGCATTGACTTGAGTTGAGGGGTGCTCAAGGAACTCGAACTGACGACTGGATGAAGAAAGTGTGGGGCGATACCCCAATAACCCTTATACGCCTTTATGGCACGGTACAAAGCAAAGGAAAACACTTTACTTCTTTTTACCTGTTTTTCAAGGAACTCTAAAGTTTTGGGATTTTCCCTGTTTGAAATAAAAGTTGAACAAATTTACATTGAGATTTATTGAAGGCGTTCCATAAAAAGACACTCCACCATACTAATAAGCCTGGTTGAGAAAGGAGGAAAGTTATTGTGAACCATACCATAAAACAAATTTACTTAAAGGCCAGCAAATGCCAAGATTTAGATGCAGCCTCACTCACATAACTATTAATTACACTGCTCTACACAGATTTTGTTACAGAAATGAAAGTTGCCAATCTTATCTAAACTGAGGATGCTGGGCGCGGAAATGACATTAAAAAAAAGGTCGGTTGGTTCTCGTTTTGGCGTAACAGAAGGGAATAGGAGAGAGGTCACAGATTCAAGTTACCTAGCTCAACACGAATAAATATATGGCAACACTGCTGACAGCCTGACACGTCGCATTCCAGTATTTCACGCCATACTATGCTGTTCAAGATCCCCCTCAACATTGGCCAGTTTGTAATCAGTTGTACAGTGTTTCCAGAGTATTGTTAGATTTCGTATATACAGTATATTTAGCGACGTGGCAATTCTGGTGACTGTTTGTCAACGGGGCATCCCAACAACAGTACTTCATTCCGACATGTTATGTATTGTGTTAATATTTCACCAACTTTGGCTGCTAGTGAACCTCATAAGACACCTAACTAACTAACGAACTCTCCAGCCTTCTTAAATCCGAAGGTTTATGGCTGCAGCAACACAAGCCTTAAATCTGTCACTATCCTGTTTCAGATCAATCCAGTCTTTTCCATTTTTGCCGATTTTGTTTACGTTCATCTCAACGTTATCTCTCCATCTTCGTCTTCCTACAGGTATCTTATCATCCGGAATTACCAACAAGAATAATGTAAACCACACCATAACACATGGTAAACTAAATGAGATAATCAGGGGCTTAGAACTTCCCAAAAAATAAGCACAAATGTTGGCCTTACGGCTGCAACAATGGAATCACTTCACAGATCATGTGAAGGTACTACTACTACAGACAAAGAATATCTTCCACTTTGCCAAACAAAAAGTGACCTGAATGTGTGCAATGATAAAGGCTTCTTTGCATCGATGAATGTATCACATAAGACCTAGGACTGAAGACTTTTTATTGATTCCTCCAAGTTCCCTCTTAAAGCAGTTTTGCTGTTCTAACAACAATCCCTGTTGTACATGTAGTTGATATTAAGGAAACTTATGAAAACATGAAGGAAATTATTTGGTGATAGTAGGTGAACTGCATGGAATGCATTTCGACAAGTGTGTCATAGTTTTATGGAGAATACGTGAGCACGAAACTATGAACAACCCGTGGAGATCTTTCGACGTCTTATCAAAAGACTGGCTCGAAATTCAACACGCATTGTATTAGTATTACTTAATTTATTTATTTTGTGCTTTGCTGTTAGTGTTCTTTATTGTTCAAGGAATGTATTTCAGTGAAGATATGGTGCTTTCTACAACACAACAAAAAAACATACTTGACGAGCATGCAGTAACCATTTATTTCAAGAACCTTGCAGGATTTTGTGTGTTTGTTCGTCTTGGGCGAAGCGGCAGTCTTTAAAGTCGAGGAATCATAGCGTTATGTTTTCCCCCAGTTAAGAGGTTTATCATAAAGCATCACCAGCACAAGGTGAATTTGCATAGAAGCTATAACTTGTTTTTCACGGTATCTTTCATCTATGTTTTCACTCTGAATTTCAAATTTTGAATTCTATTTATTATTACCAGATATTGACTGGGGGTAAGTTTCCCCTGGCCTCCTTTTACTAACGCTCTCAATATGTTTATCAAATAATGTCCACATTTCTTATGATTAATTGTTATGCAACGCAAAATATGTATATCTTCAAAATAAGTGCAATGATTTTCTTATGGGTAACATGAATTATGCCGTAACTTAAAATTAAAAGCCAGTTTCTAAAATGAAGTGCATATTCATGTTCAGGATGTCAATTTCAGTAAGCAACAGCTACTTTTGTTTCTCTAACAGAAAAAAGACAAAATTTGTAGATTTTGATATTAAAAAAGAACAAAGTGGAGTCAAATCAGACTGATCGATCGACGACAAATTTTGGCCCGTGGAGGAAGAATATCTTCACTGAATGTTCGTACACTGAGGGATGCAGGTAAACTGTAGCAGCTGATACAAGAAGCTGAACGACAAGAGATATAAATCATGGGAATAAGTGGAACGAGATGAAAAAAAATATGGGGAGCTAACCAGTGATCAAGTGCCATTTCTCTACTCAGGTAAAGAAGTTGAGGAAGAACACAGACATATAGTTAGATTTTTATTGTTGCCTTTAGCTATGAAATCATTACTGAGTTGGGCACCAATATCAGATAAAATTTTTATGACTCGATTCTATTCTAAAATTAGACCCATATCTGTTATTCAATGTTATACTTCCATAGAAGGCAAATAAATCAGATAAAGAAGACTTGCATAAGGCAACGAAGGACACCATTCAAAATAAAAAATGTACATACTAATAATAATAATTGGAGATCACACATTTTTAAGGTAAGTGACCATATAGAAAATGTAATGGAAAGTCTTGTAGTTGAGGAAATGATCGAAAATGGGTAATTATCAACAGAGTATAATAATTTTCGAAACAATCTTCCCACACATGAATGTTCATAAGGAGTCATTCAATTCCACATCAAATCAACGCAAAAACTAATATTTTGACACCCACCAACTCCGATTTCGATGAAATTTGGTATACACCCTTCCTTTATGGTTGAAAGAAACCCCCTAAATTTGATGCACTCTATCTCAAACGGTTTTCATTTTACAGCGCTTTGAAATGTCATTAATCAGTGTTGTCTGTCACTCTCGTGACCTTCAACACAAGATACCCTTGTTTACATTTTATTGCTTTTCTCCTTAACCAATAATCAGATATCTTTGAAATTTTACACAAAGTTCAATGAAATAATGAGGATTTTAGAAAAAAATACCGCAGCACTCACGAAATTTTACAAATGCCTATAAAAAGACTAATAATGGACTTGTAGCCTAATTTTTGTGGTGGGAAAACTAGGTTAGGAAAATATGAATTTTCATCATGTGGATATGATGGAACCCAAAATATTTGATGTTGAAAATCATTGAAAAGACATGCTCTTTCTCTCCAAAAAATGATTTTGTTTATTATTCCGTCTATCGAAAATTTAACGTTTTTCGGAAATTGACTAAAATTTCAGGGTCAATCCGTACCCAATGGTCGCTCGACCATTTTTAAAATTTTTCATTTGTTTTGTCGCTGTAATCCCTGTACAAGGGTATTTTAAAACAGGCATTATTTTTCTGAAACTAGACTTCGTTTGAAAATGGCGGATATAAAAAATTATAGCTCTGATATTTCATTGTTTATCTACAATAAAATTATCCATTACATTGATTTCCCTTCAAAATTGAATATCAGTCAGTTTCGACCCTACATTTCAGCCATTTGCATTAGATGTGTTGAAAAAAGATACGGAATATACAATGTAGCCCTAAATGTACTGAAAACAATAGTTTTACCACAGATTTCTATAATTTTTCTTAGCTGAGTTATCATAATTATCGCAACACTCTGCATAGGCCAAAAATGTTGCAAATTATGAAACAAAAATGGCCGCCATTTTCAAACAAAGTCTAGTTTTAGAAAAATAATGCCTGTTTTGAACTACCCTTGCACAGGGATTACAATGACAAACATATGAAAAATTTTAAACAGATTGACCCTGAAATTTTAGGGAATTTCCAAAAAACGTTAAACTTTCGTTAGAAGGAATAGAAATAAACGAAAATTCATTTTTTGTAGAGAAAGAGCATGTCTTTGCAATGATTTTCAATATCAAAAATTTTTGGTTCCATCATACCCACATGATGAAAATTCAGATTTTCGTAACCTAGTTTTCCCACCACAAAGATTAGGCTGCAAACCCATTATTAGTCTTTTTATAGGCATTTGTGGTATTTGTTTCTGAAATCCTCATTATTTAATTGAATTATGTGTAAAATTTCAAAGAGATTTTTTATAGGCATTTGTAAAATTTCGTGAGTGCTGTGGTATTTGTTTCTGAACTCCTCATTATTTCATTGAACTATGTGTAAAGTTTCAAAGAGATTTGATGATTGGTTAAGGAGAAAAGAAATAAAATATAAGCAAGGGTATCTTGTGTAGAGGGTCTCAAGAGTGACAGACAACACTGATTTGATGACATTTCAAAGTGCTGTAAAATGAAAACAGTTTGAAATAGAGTGAAACAAATTTATGGAGTTTCTTTCAACCTTAAAGGAAGGGTGTATACCAAATTTCATCGAAATCGGAGTTTGTAGGTGTGATGACCTCGTTGAAATGACGTGGAATGACCCTAAGTTTACATGGATGCATATTGAAAAAAAAAAAACAGAAAATATATCATACGATAATAAGTAGAAGATAATGCGGAAATCTCCAAGCCAGAAGATATAAGCGCACTGCTGGTATTTACTGTGACTACCATTTAATATTACTGTGCCCGCTCCCAGATATACCTCGCACACATTAGTAAGCAACAAGACGCCAAAGGGAGTGGTTTGCCTGATATACTGTCTGTGCACCACTGCTATCTTAATAGAAGCTAGGGGGTAATTTTTACTCATAGTATGTGTAGAAAATCTGTTGAGTGAAATGTACTCACGTTTAGCATTAAAGCATGCAGCGTTTCAGTTTTGTGCATGTGTAATGTGTAGTGTTGTTTATTTGACCTGTTAACGCACTGCTGAGACTGATTAAAAGCGTGCTACCAAGCAAGAGGCAACTTCGGCAAGAGCATTTACAAACATATAAACTTTTCCACATATATTTTTAATTTTACTGCTATGTGCGTAAAAACCACGCATTATTGGAGTAAAATTCACTCATGGCCAGTATGTATGAATGAGTAAAGGAGATTTTTTCTCATTCTGGATAATCATGCATTACTCCTATCGTCTTTCCATGAAAATAACGGATGTATTTGACGACGAAGGTATTATTCAAATCGTGGAAGGGCAGGATGAATGTCTTGGAGATGAAAGCGGTGAGGAACCGTCTAAAAAAATAATAGACTCCGAGTTCAGTACGAAGACCCTGATCACATATTAAGTGATTAACAGCCCCCCCCCCCCCCCCGGTTAATGACGTTACTACAGAAGAATTAGAAAATGTATATAGATCGGTCAAATGAAATTATTCAACATGAAGGTGAGAAAGATAAGACTTGTCACCCTTCAACATCTGATTTTTTAAATACCAGAAAGATCAATAGAAAATCAGGATAGGGAAGGAAGAGGAAACGCGTCAATAGTTGTAAGCTGGATGTAACGCTATTCCTCGCTCGCAAAGGAACATGAGTCAGATTGTGTGCAATTCGTTATTCGTTTGTTTCCCTTTTTTGGAGAAGTAATACGTCACCAGGTCATGTCACTATGGAAAGGGAAGGCTCTCACGTGGCTTGCGGAGCTCTCTCTCTCTCTCTTACACTGGCAGCGGTTGGGTTCACATCTCGTAGCTCTACCTTGAACTGGTAGAATCGGTCTGCTGAAGTCATCATCTGTGTACTGATAGTATAATTATAATATATTTAAGTTTAGTCTATGATTCATATTACTTCATTTAGTTAATTGTTTTCATTTGTGCACTATTAAGTTATGTTATGTTTAATGCTACCATTACGCAGATGGTCCTTTCAGTTTTGATCGATATTCAATAATCATGTTCATTTGTATCCAATTAGATTTACAACTTCCGTATTAAAAATTGCTGATTAAGATATATTAGTAGTATAATCGGGTATGTTCAAACCAATACTTGGTACGAGGCCTATTACATTGATAAACAAGCTGTAGATATCTGACATTATGTTTACATTTTCTAATGCAGTTTTTCATGCTGATTTCAAATCCAAAAACCATGTTGCTCTATCACGTCAGGTTTTGGAGATATCGACAACATTTTATTTTTCATGGAATACCGTTCGTCGAAAAAATTTTCGTCGTTTTTCGTTATTTTTCGTGCAACACCGAATTTTTTTTTCGTCGTTTGTAAAAACAGTTATACTTAATGTATATGTACTTAGATAGTGTGCGGCTATCTAACAGACAAATCCCATCGGAAGTCTTTTACACCATTTCTGAAGAAAGCATATGAACTCGTATAATTTGATTTGAAGGTGGATAGTGGTAAATCGTGGTCATCACAGTTCATGTGTTTGACATGGTCATGCAACTTGCGCGTTTGGATAAGGAAGGCGAGGAAGTAATACTGCTTCATCTGCGAGTGGGATAGCAGAGATTGAAAGCACCACTACATAAAGAAGAATTGGCCGATCAGAGATAGAATGCAGGCATGAAGTAAAAACGTCCTTCCTGTGCCGTTGGTTGAGCGTGTAAAAGTTATCATGCCATCACTTCATTTGAAGCTGGGGCTCATGAAGAATTTTGTGAAGGCACTAGACAACGACTCAGATACTTTTCGGTACCTGTGCAACACGTTTCCGGAGTTGAGTTATGCGAAACTGAACAAAGGTGTGTTCATAGGTCCACAAATAAGGAAGATCATTGCTGACAGCCACTTCCAGGACTTACTGGGTGGCACTGAAAGAGATGCATTTGTGGCATTCAAGTCAGTCGTAGCCAATTTCCTTGGAAATTATAAATCTGCTGACTATGTGAATGTTGTGCAGAAGTGCATTAGTGCGTACAGACAGCTGGGTTGCAACATGTCCCTCAAAATTCATCTCCTTGACTCACATCTTGACTTCTTCACCGAGAACCTAGGTTCAGTCAGCGACGAACATGGTGAAGGTTTTCATCAGAACATCTTGGTGATGGAGTCATGATATCAGTGTCGATGGAGTGCAGCAATGTTGGCCGATTACTGTTGGATGCTTCAGCGCGACATGCCAAATGCTCAGCACAAACGCAAATCTACAGCCAAGAAATTCAAACGAAACACACCTCAAATTAAGGAAGTATATTCTATATATATATATATATATATATATATATATATATATATATATATAATATGTGTATTATACCTTCAACTAGATGTTACTATATAGAATATGTGTCATGTGACGCATTTGCACTATTTTCTTAGCTAAAGACATGTTCATTGGTATTCCATGTAGCAATAAGTGTTCTAGTGAAACCTATGTCTGTGAGTTGTTTGCCTTGATACAATGTTTAAACACCTATAAATGGTTGATGTCGTATATCTCAAGAATGGTGGGTGTTACAGACAAATGGTTTGCATTTTTGAATCAGCATGTTTCAATTGTCTTAGAACGCGAGTTGGATACCAAGATATCCGCCAATATTTTTTTTGTTAATCAGTGTTATCTTTATTAATTTAAGTACAATGGTAAACCTATTTTGATGATGTTTTTGTCGATTTTATACTATTGCAAATCTGTGATTTTTCATCTCATACTTGATACGAGTGTTATAATTTCTTGTGAGTTAAATTACGTAACATTACATAATATTGTGATGCCTCCACATTAAGCTTCTTTTATTGCATTTCTATAAGTGTAAACTATTGTATCACGCTTATGCAACAGGCTACT
This sequence comes from Lepisma saccharinum, assembly GCF_977018435.1. Taxonomy (NCBI): domain Eukaryota; kingdom Metazoa; phylum Arthropoda; class Insecta; order Zygentoma; family Lepismatidae; genus Lepisma; species Lepisma saccharinum. Next base: position 52,277,218 of record NC_139238.1, read on the forward strand.
ACATAACATTACGCAACGTTACAATGGTACAGAAGGTAACTTGTTGCATCATGTTTATGCAAACAGGTTATTACGTAATATTATAATGACTTGTATCTGACGTGGTGTTTTCTGATTAGCTTTTTGTCTCAGATGTTTTTAGGCTACTTAAAGAGTTTTTTTTGTATTACATTATTTGAATTTATGCAACCTATCTAAATACCACACCTAAATACTCTTCGACAGTTGCAGAATCTGACATTTTCTTGACATTTTACAATATATACCAACATGAAAAATAACACTAAAGACCAAACATACTGAGGAATAGTCTTACAAAAAACTGAAACTCAATAAAATACTAACCTGTCATGATAAGATGTGACGTGACAGATTAGTCAGTTTTGCGAGATCAGTTGTAGAGTACGGACGTGTTGTTGCAGTGCTCCTCATATTTTTTTGTTAAAAGTTAAGTATTTAACTTATTTTAAAGCTACATACTATTTATTATTTTAAGTTTAAAAAGTGTATCAAGTGATTTTTTTCATAGTAATTTCGATCATATTGGGTTTTGATCTGATCAGATGTTTCTTGTTGTCTCCGGAAATTCTGTATAAATAACATAACTGAAAATTTTATCGTAATAGCTAAAATTATTTTATTTTGAAGGTGGTTCAAGTTGTTTTTCACACAGATTGAATTTGTATAAATTTGTATTTGTATTGAATTTTGTATTTTTTCCCGAGAAAATTTATATATAAATACCAGAGCTGAAAAAATGTTATAATTATAACTATTGTCTTTTAAGTTACATGCTATCAATTATCGAAAGTTTAAAAGTGTTTTTTTTTCACGTAAATAGAATCTTATTGAATTTTGACTTTATTGTGCGTTTTGTATTTTTCCCTGAGAAAATTTATATATAAATACCGAGAAACTTCTATTTAAATAACACCTCGTGAAAATGACAACTTGTATAACAGACTTACCACTTGAACTGCTGCACAAGATTTTTGCGTACACATTCGACGGAGGTGAGGATGTCGCGGGGCTCGTTGACTTAAGCAAAATAGCGCCTGAATTTCGTCCACCGTGCGAGATGATTTTTATTGACAATCTTCGCAAAATATACTGTATGAAAAACTTGCAGAATCCTGATTCTCTTTTACGGCCTGCAGGCAAAAAGTTGGCCGATAGGACGGACGAGCTTCATGAGGCGAGGGAAGGAAGGAGACGATATACGGACGATTGGTAGGAGTCAAACGCGGAAACAGACAACATCATCACACAACTTATAGCTTTGACTGAGGCGCAAACTTTCTTCCTAACCTCGCAAGTAGATAGAAAACAGGCATTTAAGAACATCAAGTGTCATGTGCCATCGGGCACTTAACAAGTGCAAACAGGTATTTAAAAACAAACCGGTTATAACTGGTTATACAAAATGTGTCATGTGCCATCGGGCACTTAACAAGTGCAAACAGGCATTTAAAAACAAACCGGTTATAACCGGTTATACAAGTGTCATGTGCCATCGGGCACTTAACAAGTGCAATCAGGTGACCCTGTGTCGGGATGTGTCATCTTGCATCTTGGAACATGCATGTTAGAACATGTTATTTCCCAGTAGGGAACAGTGCATCTTGGGCTAAACTGGTTATAACTGGTTATACAAGTGTAACTTGTCATCGGGCACTTAAGAAGTGCAACTTAAGGCTATGCCTACCCCTCTGCAAGAGGCCACCCACCCCCACTTCCGGTCCACTTCCGGTCCACTTCCGGTTCACTTCCGGTCCACTTCCGGTCCACTTCCGGTCCACTTCCGGTTATACAGTGTAACTTGCCCCTATCGGGCACTTAACATCAAGTGCAATCACGCGACTCTGTGTCAAGGGTGTGTCGCATGATCCCTCTTGCATCTTGGTCCAAGTTTACCTACACCTATTTTTTTGCATCTTGGGCATAAAGTTCTGATACTTATTTCATGATAATAAATAACCCAATGAAAAATAATGCCAATGAACCTGTTTGGATTTAAGAAACATATTCAACCTGTAGAGAAAACAGCTGTAAACATGGATGTAATTAAAGAAATTCATCGCCAATTAAAAGGAATAATTATCATCCATCTGAATAGTATCTGGTATCAGGTTGATGATGATACAGGGAAACAATTGCTTGTGTTCAATAATAATCTTGCATCTTACAGAATTCCTGTCACAGGTAAAATTCAAATATCTGTTTCTTTTAGCACGGGGGAAGGGAGGCCCCCTACGGGGGTAAATATACATATAGGTAGAAATCTGTATAGAATTAAACACAATAATATGAACCCCGACAGCACATACGATGTAGAGAAAGATGATTATCTCTATGCAGAAATTATTGGCGAGTATGACAAGCTAATCCCCTTCTTCATGGAAATTAAATTAATTTATTCTCTCATGAATATATAAAAATACCGTGAATAAAAAATAAAATTAAATAATACATATTCAAAATTAATATACATAATGGATATATTTGGAAACAGAAGAAGACAAGAAATACCAGATAATTCAAGTGACATTGCCAGACTAGATGAAAGATTAAAAAAGCTTAAAGCTGACTTGTTAATATTACAGAATTCACTAAGTTTAAATATACAAACAGAGATTACTAATCTCCAAACTCAATTGATTAACCCCATAGTGAAAATTGATAGTGAACTCAAATCCCTACTTGAAAAATATACAAATTTAGCATCCATAGACAACCTTCAAAGCTTGGGGGAGAGTGTAGGCAAATTGAAAATTGAACTTGAGAAATTTAGACAAATACAAACAACTGCTACAGAGCAATTAAAACAAGAATTAAACAATCAAGCGAATACTCTTCGCACAGAACTGCTTTCTATTATTCAAAATATCAAAACTCAGGGGGAATATGAACAGCTCAATGCCAGTATTGCGGAATTACAAGAGCAGTTTCAATCTTTTGAGACCCCTTCACTGGAAAATATTAAAACTGAACTCCAAACAGATCAGTTGCATACAGCTATAGCAGAAGTTCAAGCTAAACTACAAACATTAGAAAATTTTATCGATAATCTTCCTTCATCTTCAGAATTAAATGCTATTGCACGCAGCGTTGCCAATATCAAGCTACAGTTAGAAACTTATGAAGATTTTGGTAAGATACAGGGTACCATAGCTCACATTGAGGATACTTTGACTACTATGAGAAATGAATTAACAAATGTACAAGAAACTCTAGAATTCAAGTTGCCAAGTATAACCGAAACTTTAAACATTATTCAAGAACAAATCACCAAATTGGAAAATCTGAATACCGAAACTGAATTATCGCATTTTCACCATCTCATAGATAACATTCAGAACAAATTGCAAATATTACAGCAATCTACACCAACCCAAGATGACTTAAAGCACCTTCAGGATGCCTTGAGCAGTGTTGCAGATGCCAGCGAGTTAAATATTGTGAAAGAAGCCTTGACCACACTTCAAAATACTGTAGCTAATTTGCCCACTTCCCAAGAGTTAAGATCTGTAAAAAGAGCAGTGAATAGAATTCTCAAGTCAGAGGACATCAAAAACATACAGGAAGAGATTGGTGTAATTCAAAATACTATTAATACTTTACCTACCAACCAGATAATCAATGAACTTCATGCATTATTTGTGGAAATCAAAAATCAAGTGCACGATCTTGCAAGCCAGAGTACCAAATTGAAACTTGTAGAGAGTTTACAAGAGATTATATCAAACATCAAGCTACAGCTTGCTACTCTGGAATCTACTCAAGAATCAGCATTATCTAATTTTACCACACAACTCCACAACCTCAAGGAAGAGTTCAAACGATTGCATGTTGATGTGAGAATCAAACCTAGCTACAGTGAAGTAGTACAAACCATAGAGGAACACCTGGAACAAATATTAAGCAGGTTGGAGGAACAAGAATTAAAACATTTTTTTACTGTTGATATTGTTAGACTACAGAGTATTCCAAATACTAGAGGTCGCTGGACATATGTCAATGCAGGCAATGTTTACAAATTGTACCCTTACAATCAGTCTCATGAATTTTTCCTCGATGGTAATATTAAATTTCTCAAATTTGGTTACTTGAAGAGTGGTAAGCATTTTGAAGTACCACAGTTCACCATACAAAGAAAAGATGGTGTTCATAGAGCACTTCAGATACCTGTTGCATACTGGGATGAATCTGCAAAAAGATATAAAGTACATGAGGATGAACAATTATCTGTTTTTAATGTAGAAGCAGGTGATCAATTATTATTTGAAGTGAAACAATTATACCCAGAGGATAATCCATTTTATGTCATATTCTCTTATACTATTAGATGTCAAGACAAGATATAGTTTATGAATTACATAAGCCAGCTCGTCGCAACTACAAGCGATTGAGTGTGGTGACAAAGGGTGTAGATGATCTGTTTCAAGCAGATCTGATAGAAATGTCAACAGGAACTTTGAAAAATTTACATAAGATAAATCATAATTACAAGTACATGCTTACAGTTATCGATACATTTAGTAAGTATGCATGGGCAATTCCCCTAAAATCCAAAACAGGTGCTTGTGTTGTTGAAGCTTTTAAATTGATATTTAGCAAAGGCAGGACACCAAAATATCTACAGACAGATAGAGGAAAAGAATTTTATAATTCTAGATTTAGCAAGTTAATGGAACAGTATAATATTAAACATTATTCTACATATAGTGATCTCAAAGCAAGTATAGTGGAAAGGTTCAATAGAACATTAAAACATCTAATGTGGAGGCTATTTACTCTACAGGGTAATTACAAGTGGATAGATATTTTACCTAGCCTAGTTCATAATTATAATAACTCAGTACACAGTACTATTCACATGAAACCAGCTGAGGTAACTAAAGCTGATGAGGCAAGATTGATTTCTACTGTTTACTGTAATAAATATAAACATACAATTAAGAAACCAAAATTCAGAATAGGAGAACAAGTAAGAATTAGTAAATTTAAACATTTATTCGAGAAGGGATTTACTAAGAATTGGTCTACAGAGTTATTCACTATAGTTCAAGTTTTGCCAGGGAATAGAAATACCTATATGATAAAAGATAGTAGCAATAAAATACTAAAAGGGAGATTTTATGAAGAGGAGCTCAGTAAAACAAAATATCCAGACACATATCTAATTGAAAAAGTATTACTTAAAAATAATAATAAACTTTATGTTAAATGGCTTGGATTAGCAGAGAAAAGTTGGATAGATGCAGACAAAGTTATTCTTTGACACCAACATGGAATGTTGTACAGCGATTGCCAGATATAGCAAAAAATACTAAGAGAAATGGTGAGTTGCTGCCTGATCACATAAGATGCCTCATAGTAGGGCCTTCAGGTTGTGGGAAGACTACCTTGCTTGTAGATAATTTTTTGCTGGCCCCTAACTGGTTACACTGGAAAAATAGACACTTGCATGTATTTTCAATAAGTTTAGAACAACCAAAATACCAGCAACTCATGAAGGTGTATGAGGGACTTAACATATCTACATTTGATTCAAAAGTAAAACCTCTCGATCACTGTTTGAAGAATTCTGTTGTTGTTTTTGATGATGTGATTCTAGAAAATCAGAATGAGATAAGAAATTTCTTTACACAGGGTAGACATAGGGAAATAGATTGCTTTTACTTAGCTCAAACTTACTCCAAGATTCCCAAGCAGTTATTAAGAGATAATACAAATTTAATTTGTTTATTTCGCCAAGGTCATACTAATCTGAAACATGTTTACGATGACTATGTTGGGGGAGATTTAAATTATAATCAATTTTCAAAATTCTGCTCTTCATGCTGGAACAGCGATGATTTTGGATTTGCTACGATCGACATGACAAGAAAACCTAGCAATGGGAAATTTAGAAATAAAATCAACGACTTTTTGAACGTCGAAACATTATAAATAACCATCAATCAAAAAATATAAATATGTCAAAACATAAAATTGAAGATAATTTAAAATTACATGAGTATCTTGCTAAACGCTTCAAGGGGTGGAAGGATGAGAACAGAGGCTTTTATGAGCAGCGCAAGCATCAAGATCAGCCTATTATAGATGCTATCAGTGGTCTTGGTAAAGACATTAAAAGCATCACAGAGCAAAATAAAGATCTCATCAATGATTTGGTGCCTCTCACTGCTAAAAACTATGCAGACTTCCCTCCTACCCCCTTATCTAGCATTCACACACCTTTAGCACTTAAAGAACCTCCTAGACCAGCTATACAACAAGAATCAGAGAAGAAAATTGAGTTGGGGCCCTTGGCAAGGGATTATTTGAGTACAGGCAAGTTTGAGAAAGATGAGGTCTTTGGACTGTACCCTACTATGAAACCTAATGAAGGAGCAGTTTGGAAAATAGGGAAGTCTAGAGTGACATTCGAGGGGGACAACATAAAAGTCAATTTGGGTGATGAAAACAGTTGGTCAAGGTACCCTGGTACCCCTGGTCTATGGGAGCTCTTAACCAAGAAGCAACCAAAACATTTTACTGAAGAAGACTATCAAAGTTATTCAGATATTCTTATACTATCTGATGCCTTGTATCAAAACAACGATGCTAGTCAGAACAGAGTTAAATCAAGTAGTGGAGACAAGTACAAGAACCTTATCAAGCCCATCTGGAACCAACTCAAGACTGGAAGTGGTATCAAGCAATATAACACTTTAGCTAAAGAGTTTGTGTGGATTAATGATGTAAGAAAACTTATAGACAGGCTGTTGGTGATAGCAGGGGAAGAGAATGCTGGAAACAACAATTTTTACAATGAGAAGATGGGGATTGTAGATATGATTAGTAACAAGCTAGCTACTTTTATTGCAAATGATCCTAAAGGCATAGGATACTTGATTAAAATTATCAATACTCTACCACCTAAATTCTGGAACATGGCAGAGGGTAAAGGCTTAGTTAATGATATTATTAATAAACTGCCATTTGAGGTACATGTTCCTGGCTATCAGTACTGTGGTCCAGGTACCAAACTTGACAAGCGATTGAAGAGGGGAGACAAGGGAGTTAATCCTCTCGATGCAGCCTGCAAGGAACATGACATTGCTTACAATAGACATGCAGATCTTGATACTCGACATGTGGCTGATCAAAAATTAGAAGAAGCAGCATTTGGAAGATTAACCAGCAGAGATGCTTCGTTGGGTGAAAAAATAACTGCATTGGGTACAACAATTGCTATGAATACAAAACAAAAGTTAGGGTGGGGTTTGTAATATAAATATATATAAATACCCTTAAATAATAATAATAAACAACATGAAACCTAAAGGTGTTGTCTACCAGATTCCATATCATAATCTTAAAAATTTAAAAATTAATCCAATTTTAACTAAAAAACAACAAGAGAAGAAGAGACAATGTATAGCCAAAGGGAATGGAATGAAATTATTACTTAGCACATCACAATTAAAAAGGTTGCAAAATAGAAGAAAAAAATCACATAGTGGTGGGTTCATATTTAGCATCCCTGCCATCTTAGCTGCTCTAGGGGCTATCGGGAGCTTGGCTGGCGGGAGCGCTGCTATTGCCAAAACTGTAATAGATTCAAAAAAGAATAAAGCAGAACTAGAAGAACAGAAAAGACATAATCTAGCTATGGAGAGCCCCCTACGAGGGGGTAGTGGTGTAAAGTCTAGGGTACTCAGTGGTATGAAATCCAAAGCTCTCAGAAAATTTAAAAAAAAGAAGAAGCACTCACCAACCAAGATATTGAATCTTTAGTTAAAATATTTAAAATTAAGTATTTCAGAGGTGTTTTCATGAGTGACGCTCTCCCTAAAAATAGTTCTCCCCCCTCTTGGGGGGCTCGAGAATGTGGTGTGGTTAACTTGGATATGTCCAAAAATATTGGTACACACTGGATATGCTATTATAAACAGAATAACAATGCTTACATATTTGACTCCTTTGGTGGGGTGCCCCCTACAGAATTAATTAATTATTTAAAACATGTAAACATTTATTACAATGATGAGCGTATACAAAATTTCAATCAAATTATATGTGGTCATGTTTGTGTTACCATGCTCAGAATTTTGAATAAAATACATAACATCAAATTAGAAGATTTTCAAAAAGCTGTGTGGTACATTAAGCATGGGAATTTTTCATCTTTCTAGTGAGACATCGATCTTGAAACTACATCTCCATGATGATATCATATATCCAAAATCCATAGCTCTCAGAGCTTTCTACAGCATGTATCTTATTCCAAATGTAACAAATTATAATAATTCTATAGTTGTGGGCAATGAGAAAATTGTTATTCCCCCTGGACAGTATAATTTATCTACTTTACAATCAGAACTTGGCAACAGTGTACTCCTATCTCAGAATTCTGTAACACACAGAGTGGAGATTGTGTCTGCTCAAGAAACGGTAGACCTGTCTAGCATGGGTGAGATTTTAGGATTTCCCAACAACACCAAACTAGAACCAGGTATTAGACACATAGGTAAATTCATACCAAAATTCTTGGCTATAGAGACACTGAACATTCACTGCAACATTGCTAAAGGGATGATTATCAAAGCTGAAGAAAATTCAGTTGGTAGACACAAGGAAACAGGTATCATAGCTACATTCAAACCAAATTCTGAATTCATGGAGCCAATTTTCTATTCCCCCATCCCACCAATCTATTTTCCAGTTTCACATGACAAAGTTAATTACATAGAGATAACAATTACAAATGAGAAGAATGAGATAGTTGATTTTGCTGGTGCCAATACCACTGCAGTAATTGAAATAAATATTTAATAAATAAATATATAAATAAATACCCAAAATGGAAAATATTGAAAGTTATGAATTACAGTCCTTCCCTCCAAACAGGAGGACCTTTGCAAACCTCAATGAACCCAACAAAGAGATCGAGTTTGAAATCACAGCAGGGGATGGGTTTATTCATCCACACAGATCAGATTTGTATATAAAATTTGATATTGTTAAGAAGAGCACTGGTGAAGAATTTCCTCCTACTGCTAATGTGAAACTTATAAATAACTTTGTACCCTTCTTGTTCTCACAAGTTGAAGTCAAGAAGCATGGCACAGTCATAGACAGAATTGATTACCCTGGTATTACATCCACTACAATAGGAACTTTGAAACTATCTAAAGCAGAAAGTGCTTACTACAAAGCTGCTGGATTCGAAGCAGGTACAAAAATTCTAACAAAATCTCACACAGTGTTGTTCCCTATGAGATTGCTATTTGGATTCTTTAGTGATTACAAAGAGATCATGTGGAAAGGAGGTCTTAGCATCATATTTCGTAGAGCACCCAATGATAACAATGCCATCATGAGGTACAAAACTTTAAATGCAGATGGTACAGCAAATGATGCTAGCTTGCCAGAGGCTGTAAAATGTGTTATACAGTCCATGGAACTAAGAATGCCAATTGTTGAATATGAAGCAAATTATTCTCTCAAGTATAAATCCAACATCTTGAAGAATCCAAAAATTCCTTTAGTTTTTTATACTTACCAGTGCATATCTAAAGCTGTAGAAGGCAAGTTTTTTGAATATGATATTACAACACAGTTTCAATCTTTAAGATATGACATGCCAGAGTTTGTAGCTGTACTGTTCCAAACAGCAAGAGATGACAATCAAGAAAAAGACAGCAGCCAGTTTGATGACTGTAAAATTAAAAACATATATTTAAAGAATGGTAGAAATGAAGTGTTCCCCCGTGAAAATTACAATTTGAACATAGCAAATCGAGATTATTTAAAATTGTATGAAGGATACTCTGCTTTTAAGAGAGTTACTGAAGGAAATATGAATATGTATTATGATCCAGATGAATTCATAGCTCATAGGCCAATGTTTCTAATAAATGCTTCAAAAAGAAAATTAGTAGTTATAAATGATAGAACTAATATTAAAATAGTATGTGAATTTCATGATGCACTACCAGAGAACACTACATGCAGTGCAATTTTAATTGTAGAGAAGTCATACATATATGATGTGAAGAATGAAAGAATAATAGAACAATTTTAATTTCTATATGTTTAACAAGTTATCAACCATCCTCCTAGCTCAATTAGGGATAGAGATATAACAATTTTTAAGTTACATCTATCTATGATGAACATTTGTTGCAAGATTTGCTTGTATTATAGTGTCCATACTCTCTTGTATGAACATTGCAATCTAATATTTGCAATTTATTATCATTGCCATTGAGTGCTATTTTGTTTTTTATAGTGGTATGGACACCATCCAATCTACTAGTAAGATGATGAGCTGACATTAATAAGGTTTCATATTTCAATAGGCACTGTTTGAAATCTTCTATTGTGAGTTTAGCAGTACAGCTTAGACTCACACCCTTGGCCTTTTTTATTTCATTTTTGCCATCTATCTTTAAGAAGTACATTTTTGGCCTGAGGCCAGCAAATTCTGATATTATGGACCCTTCCACCTCATCTTTCATTTTTCCTGGGATCATCTGATTTTCAACACTGTACAGTGGATGATCTTTTGGATAGTTACTAAAATCAAAATGTTCTCTCATAGAAAACAGATCACTGTATAAATCATCTATTTTTATTACATATACAAAAGCATCAGTATCCATGTAGGCTATCTGAATATTATTTTTGGGCCTCATAACATCATAATGGAACTTATACATCTCCAATTTAGCTAATTCTAGAACTGCAACACCCACAGCTATTGGTGCATCACATATTACACTGACAGGGTTCCTCTCAATAAGAGGTAGATCATCAGTGATGCTGTTAAAGCTCTTGTATGTGGGGTCATTAATAAGCTTCTGGATTTTTTTAGGATCAGACACCAAAGAGCATCTCACCCTATTTCTTTTATCCTCTAGACATTTCCCATAAATAGAGTTGTTTATTAATTTATACAAATTTTTCTCAACCTTGGAATTTGTCTGTATGCGACGATTTGTATTTTCTTGAATATAAGGGGCTAACCATTTTTGTTGCTCAAATTTCAATCCCTTGTGGATTTTGGTGAGTTTCAAACCATGCTTGACATAATATTGTAACAGTCGATAATGAAGCACATAATTATATTTGTTTTCAAAAGATAACACCAATTTTGTTTCCCCTGTACCCGGAATCTTCTGAGAAACTGGAGCCATAGCAAATCCATGGTGTTCATCATGAAGATCAGATGGATATTCTAAATCAACTTCTAATAGACAACCCACTGGATGATCTTCACCCCAATTTAGAAAATCCTGGTTTTCAAGTTCTGCATTAGTCATCCATTGATAGTTCCCAATTGGGAGTGATTGGGTCATGACATAACCATATAAATTGTTCATGTCAATGTATAGTATGTATGTAGAAGATTTGCCAGGATTGTAATCAGCTAGATATTTATTGTTGGCTTTTGCATACCTCAAAGGACACTGTACTATACCACCACGTTTACCAGACTCAATAAACATGAACTGCTCAATATTGTCAACAAGACCAATTTCAACTCCTGTATACTTAAACATAGCCTGCCAGGATAGACCAGGTGTTGTGTAATAATATACAGGATCTAGTTGATATATGTGGAAACACCTACTTCTAAAAGCCTCGAACACATCAGATAATAGGAGGGTATCCAGAATCAAATATTTGTCATGATAATCTCCCATTGTTCTACAATCTAGTGTATTCCAAATTTTCTGGGCATATTGATAATCTTCCTCACTACACTCCTCATCTTGAAGATGATTATAAAATTGTTCTCGTGGTGGTAACTGTGTCTCATTAAATTTATCAAAATTATCCATGTATTGATAAGGGTAGACACCCTTTCTTCTCAGCAATTTCATGTTATCATCACCAAAATATTTCTTCGTGTGAACAAATTCACTATCGGTTAATTGTTTCACCAGAGTTGCCAAGCTACTAGATAGAAATTGGTATGAATCAAGAAACCTGAGAGAAACAATTTTTCCATTTTTTAATCTAATAGTTTTCTCTATGGTGATATATTTGTCTTTACTGCGTGGTATAATATTAATATCCTCTGCATCATATCCCAATTCTGAGATAAACAAGTGTGCATCAAAATTTTGCAAATTGTGAATAAATACTGGAATAAATTTGTATCTCTGTATTTTCAAGTTACATGGATTGCAAATACTGGCAATGAAATCCCCACTATAGTGATTGTGATGTTGAATTTTTGGGCAATGTGAATCGAATTTATTGTTACAGTATGCACACTGTGTTGCATTATTATGTTGGTCTTGTTGCTCTGGTGTAAGATCATTCATCGGTTTTGTGTTATGTAAAATTGGAGCAAGTGTTTCCACCCACTCTCGAAGAGTTTGGATAAATTTTTGGGCTGCATTTTCACCTCGATAAATATAAGGGGGTGGACTGTTTGTGTGATATGCGTTTACCAATTTCAGAGCAAAACCACAAGCGACATGTTTAGCAATATGTGTTGTGTATGATGAATTTGAATCTGGGAGGCATACTGCCATTGGTTTCTGTATTGTCTCAAAATCAGCATAGATCACAAATGGATGCTGCACTAGTGATTTAAAATTTTTGAATTTTATAGTTTTGAGTGGAAATTTATAAGTCACACAAGGGTGGAGGTAACATTTTTCAATATGTTCCTTTAATTGTTCTTCTCTTGTTTTCATACTTGTGCCATGAAATATTGATAGGCAACAATCACATATGGTAATTCTATTATGATATAATGTTATTTGGTTTCTCACTAATTTTGGGAGATCCTGTATCAAACAATAATGCTTTTGATTTCCCTCAGAAACATACAGCAATCTAATAATATGTGCATCATTAGCTGGTGGATGGTGTCTAAGTACATTAATGTGAAAATTTTCATCATAGCCATAAACAAACACAGATAATGGTTGATTGTGGTGCTGTTCATATTGTTTTTCAAATTGCTGGATAGCTGAAATACCTACTGGATATTGGATACCAAACATTATTTGTTCAAACTCATCAAAATATTTCATATAGTGAGAGACACGATGTTTATTATTTGGTGCTGGATAAAAATGTGCTATAATACACCAAAGAAAACACATATCATCTTCATTTTGAATATTTAACACAGCATGTTTGTTTCTAATCTTTTTGGGCAGCTCAATATAACTAGACCCACCACCAAGGGGAGTATATCGAGCTAATTTAATTTCAAGTTTATGATCAGTATTACACAATCGCCATCCTGAACCTCTGCCTTCAAATTCTTGTTGTTTTAGTTTAAGTTGTTCACACATTTTATCATAAATATCATTCAAACAAGTGATATCATCACGGTGTAAAATTGACACACGGGTACAATGAGAATATTGTTCTTGTTCACCACGAGGATTTATATACAGTGAGGATAGAGTGAAGTATATTTTGAGGGAACATTTCAAAAGCATGCTTTGAATTGCATCTATAATTTTTTGCTTCAGTTTAGCCAGAAAATTTGGAATATCTGAGAGATCATCATCTATGTCTGTTGTAGTATATTCATTTCTATACAAGATTTCTTGTTTTTGGTTTGATCTAATTATTTTGTTACTCATTTTTTCACCTATTGTTTATTTATATACAATTAGAAAAAAATGTTGGAATAACTCACACTTAACTAAAATTGTTATAATTTTATGTTAATAAAAATTATAGAAAAAACAACAAATATCATGAAATAGAGTTTATACTGGGGTATATGTTTATTTTTATAGGTTTCTTTTTCAAATTGTATAATTTCAGGCAATAAATTATTAATATACAATATTTAAGAACAGAGCTTTATATTCACACACCTTTAGCACTTAAAAAACCTCCTAGACCAGCTATAGAACAACAAGAATCAGAGAAGAAAATTGAGTTGGGGCTCTCGACTATAGTCTACAATGATAGAGCACTTGAGTACCAGGCAGACAAAAAAAACTGCATAGCTCTATGTCAATTAGTTCTTGAGATTTTGTATTTAGGAACCACTTTGGCCCCCCTGCCAAAAATTGGCTTTTATTGTATCAGTGTATATTGTTTCTATGACCTTACTTGGGTTATTCCGCCAAATTATGTGCTTCAAGTCTCCTATACTTTGGTGGAGCCTGTTCAGGTTCTGCCCCCCACTTGTGGGTTCCACTGCCGATCCAGCAATGGTGAAGAATCTGCACTGTGCCCTGGCTTATATAGATTTACAGAGCCAATAGAAACACTGCTTATTTAAACCAATCAGAAAACACGACATCATCACATTATGTCATAAGCAGCCAATCAGAAAACAACACGTATCTAATAATTTATTGGATAATAATTTGTTGCACAGCATGATGCAATATATATAAACCAGAAATAGGCCACAAGTGGACCGGAAGTAGGCAAACCGGAAGTGGACCGGAAGTGGACCGGAAGTGGACCGGAAGTGGACCGGAAGTGAACCGGAAGTGGACCGGAAGTGGACCGGAAGTGGACCGGAAGTGGGGGTGGGTGGCCTCTTGCAGAGGGGTAGCCTCTTGCAGAGGGGTAGGCATAGCCTTAAGTTGCACTTCTTAAGTGCCCGATGACAAGTTACACTTGTATAACCAGTTATAACCAGTTTAGCCCAAGATGCACTGTTCCCTACTGGGAAATAACATGTTCTAACATGCATGTTCCAAGATGCAAGATGACACATCCCGACACAGGGTCACCTGATTGCACTTGTTAAGTGCCCGATGGCACATGACACTTGTATAACCGGTTATAACCGGTTTGTTTTTAAATGCCTGTTTGCACTTGTTAAGTGCCCGATGGCACATGACACATTTTGTATAACCAGTTATAACCGGTTTGTTTTTAAATACCTGTTTGCACTTGTTAAGTGCCCGATGGCACATGACACTTGATGTTCTTAAATGCCTGTTTTCTATCTACTCTCGCATGATATATAAATAAAATACCATCACCATGAAACCCAAAGGTGTCGTCTATCAGGTACCATAGGCGGATCATGGTCGAACCTTGTTAAGAATGTCACATCAATAATACTAGCTTGGGAATGTCATGGCCTTCTTTTTTCTCTATAAAAAGAGAGAGAGATGGTCATGTAACTTGTGGTTTGCTTGGCTAAGGGGAATTTCCTGAGAATCTTTTCCATTCTACATATTCCTGTGTGAGTGTATGTGTGTAGAGATTGATGCGCTTATGTATGGGTGTAAACATTAAGGCATTGATCTGTTAAGAATGTTACATCGATAATACTGTCTTGGGAATGTTATGCAGTTTCTTTTTCTTTATAAAAAAGAGAGAGAGAGAGAGGGTCATGTGATTTGAGCTGAATGGTTGGCTAAGGGGAATTTTCCAATTACTTCTTTTGTTACAAGAATTCTTTGCATTCCAAACATTCCTAAGTGTGTGCGTAGAGATTGATGCACTTACAGCTATGTGTGGACATTAATCTGTTAAGAATGTTACATCAATAATATTAGCTCAGGAATGTTATGCGTCCAGCTCCTTTCTGTATAGGAGGTGATGTGAACGTGCTGATTGGTTGACTAAGCGGAATTTCCCGATTAGTAAATTGAGGTTATAAATATAAAGGTTTTGCTAATATGGAATGCAAAAGCTCTGTACTTGGCTCCCTCAGGGATTCGAATTCTATTAGGTTAAACAGCATAAAAATTTCACAGCCAGAATTCTCATATTTACTGACGATTTTTTAACAGACTAAATAATGAGTTAAAACCTGTGTTGTGATGCCACTATAAACTTTATACAAAATATGCAGTCCCTAGAATGAGATGGACGAGGTTTATGAACCTCGACCTATACAGGTGTACAATTTGGCAATGAATGGATGTTTCCTTTTATTAAGCATAGCAGTGTGTTTTCGCTTATTTTAATATCAGGCAACAATGTTAGAAAGTGTGTGCATGACCCCAAGAATACAATTTAAAATCACTAATGTGATATGAATCTCTTTTACTTGTGTGTATTTGAATATGAAAGTGAGGTACTTTGAATAATTGAAGAGAACAATCACAAATAAGCTTGCAACGGTATTGGGAGGGGTCACGAGTTCAAACTTCAGACGATTTCTGTTAATCTGCTAAGGCCCAGGGTGTACGGATATCAGTACAAAAATTTGTAAAAAAGAAGAGGCAATTTTGGCTAATGGCAACGATGAGGGTGCATAATGATAATTATGATGAAATTGATGTGTGGTACTTAGAAAACAAAACTTCAAAGTGTATTGCACCAACAGCTACAATTGTCCCCCCTTCCCCAACACAAGGCAGTCAACAGAGGTGTATATTTGTTGAGGGCTTAAGTTCGTACTATGTTCACCTATAGCTGTACGTATGAAATAAAATAAATGACCTGAGCAATAAAATATAACAATACCGATCCTGACCTTTGTCGGATGACGTAATGGTAACGTTGTTGCAATCCCACCCCCTATGGTGTATAAACTTAAATATTCTGCATAACATGAAATACTGTTAATGGAAATGTGTTGTTTCTAATATTCTGTATAGAAAGCAGATAACAAGAAAAAGAAGAAAATAAATGTGTCGGTCAGATACGAAGACTCAACCCAATATGCAGTTAAGAAGGTCATAATTCTCTTCATCATGTCGTTAAAACATTTCATGCATAAATTACCAAACCAAAACTGAAATTTTGAAATCTGTACCTATGACATTTAGTTATTTTCTGCAACTGTTAAAACACATAAAACAAGCTTAAAACGTAGAACCCATACAATGGATTCACAAAATAGAGTCTTTATGCTCTGATAACCTTTGAGGCAGTTGACACTAACGGTCAGCCTCTCTCCTCCAGCCTGGTTGATTTGTATACCAAAATTATTAAGGTATGCGATGGGAATAAAATTTCAATCAACGGATTTTAATTAGTTTATAGAGTGTCAAATTACCTTTTGGTTCAATGAAAGTAAATATAATACGAAAAAATAGATACATAATATCTTGTAATATATCTCGCGCATAGAGTTTGTTATACATGGTGGAACCAAACTCTACCAACAAACTTTCGCAGATTGTTAAGGGATGTTGGCTGAGTATTTAGATACAAAGAACCCATGGTTCCCGGTAACGTATTATAGTGCGATGTGATGTTGCTGTTTGAAAGTTGTATTATGTCCCTTGCACTGTGATAAATGGGTTTTGATAAGTCAAAGAGAAAAAATAATCAACTACTCGTCATCATCTGTAATATGAATAGCAATACAAACAATGCATATACATTTCATGAGTAAGGTACCAAACGTAGGACAAAACTCGTCTTTTTTGTTAAAAAAAATATACTTTACGTGCAGTACAGTACACTGTGTAATTTCTAATACGCACTGTTTCTTTACAACAGCTGTTAAAAATGTCAACCGCCATGATCACGACAAACGCAGCATGGGCCCAGCATGTTGACCCGCATCTTCAGCGACAGCAAGATTCCTAGCAACCAGGCCCATGGGAGTGTCGACTGGAGTCTCGATCACAAAGCGAATACCGTGGCAATCAGTCAAATTTTACTGCGCCGAGAAAAGATTCACAAATGTAGTATGGCTCGAGAAATGAAAGATAATCCTTGTTAATATACACAAAGGTAGTAGTTTGAACAAACGACAGAAATGCAAATACTCTGTAATAAGGTACCCCGGACCAAGGGTTATTTCCTTACGTAGAAACACTCAGCCAATATTCTTGAACAACCTGTGAAAGTTTGTTAGTAGAGTTCTGTTCCATTCTGTAGTGTTTTACAATATCAAAAACATAGATTTCTATCTCAATATTTTTATACTTTTCGCAAAAACAGCTATTCAGGTAAAGTAGGAGCAGTGGCAGTTTACCACATATTAATGTTGAAAATGTTTGTTTGTTATTATGAAATTATCCTCATCACATATATTAGTATCAAATAAACGTATTTGTACATTGTGGAAGATTAAGCGTCGCGCGCCTTCAACAACAACTCTGCTCCACAGAATCATTCGGAAGTAAAAAGCTCTATCTGGGGAAGCGATATTCATGCAAACAAAGGTATTGGCTTTGTTACCATGACAACCGAGACATCACTGCTTGGGCTGCGAGCTTTGCCGTTGTGCTACTTCAGAGCTACGGGCACAAAAAGCAACCCAATTCACTTCCCTCCGAGAAGATGAACTGATTGCTTTTTTTCCCCTGGACGTTTTCATTCAGGCAGTTCTGATATAAATATAAAGTCAATAGTATATTATGTGTTTTCATACAAACCCCATTTCCTCGTTGGAAAGAACTAAAATAATAATGATGTTTTACATTGTAGGTGCCCACTCAATCAGTGCTAGTAAAGAAGTTAAGAAATGTGGTAAATGCTACAATGTGAATTTTAATTATGGCAGATATAGTTCTGTTAGCCACCAATTTACCAATGAATAAATCGTATTCAATAAAGAAAGATTCGCTGTTTTCTTGTATACAACATTATCACTGAACTGATATTCAGATTCTGTTGAGCATAATAAGTGTCAGTTAATGCTGAAAACTAGAATCGAAAAACAATTGCAGATATGTTGCAGACAGATAATGTTCAAAACACATCGTTTAAGAGCCCGTATCAGCGTCGCTCGAAGAAAGCAGCCGACAGATGTCATTTATTCTTCCTAGTCTTACCAATATTGATTCCATTTCCCCCTTCGAAAGCAAATTCATTGCATGGGAGACCTATTGAGACTTTGCTGGAGGGAGGGGTTGCTCTGTCGAAAGAAGCAGACCCCAAGGTTCCCTGTCCGCTACTCTCCCTCCGCTCAAGAGTCTGACCTGTTACAAGACAAAACGTTTTCCGAGTGTCGGAAAGAAGAAAAACACACATTGACGAACATCGCAATACAACTGAGAGCCAAGGACTATTTAGGGGAGGCGGGGTGTCCAGGGAGTCCGAATCTCCCACGAGAGACTTACGAAGTACTAAAATTAAATAATGTAATATGCTTGTTTTGTTTAGCATCTGTCGTATAATCGAGAGACGTGTATTTCCGTCAAACATATTCTAAGGGAAGGATTACATTGGGGTCAAACAACTTTGGATGACTGTATCAAATAAGATTTATGCACACCACTACTTAAGTAATATGATTAAATATTAAATTAAGAGCTTTTCATTTCGTCAAATGGATCTAACATCCTTTTTCGTTATTCAATAAATATTCAATTCCTTATCTGTTTCACAATCACCTTGCCAGGGCAGTTGTTTTTATACAAATTGAAGCGATGTGAACTATTCATGAGCTAGATAATGAATATGTGCTGTTATATTCCTATTCATATGCCGTCTTGCCCGACCCTGTGGCCGAGTGGTTAGCACATCGCGCTGCGACGCCAAGGGTCCCGGGTTCGAATCCTGGTCGGGCTTGGTTGTTTGTGAATGTCCATTCATCACTTTCATCATTTCATCATTCATCCCCATCTTCGCAAATTAACCAAGGGGCACAAAACGCGAAGTTAAATAAACTAAATCAATCAATCAATCAATCATATGCCGTCTTTTTCCCATTCATGTAATAACAATATTAATTAATATTTTAAATATTCATTTAATATTACAGTTAATTTAATTTGTTTTTATTAGAAGAAGAAGGTACCAACATCATAGGCGTGCGCAGACTCTCTGATAAGGGGGGGCAAAAGCCTTGAAAATTCAGTCAGATCGGGAAAGAAAAACCTCATTTTATCTCACTGGTTTAGTTTTTTGCATTGATGTGATATATATATATATATATATATGTGTGTGTGTGTGTGTGTGTGTGTGTGTGTGTGTGTTCGCGAGCGCGTGTATATTATATATATATATATATACACCTAGGTATTAACATATTATTTAAATACATTACATAATCTATTCATCCGCCCCTTAACAAACCAACAGCAAAAATTATATAGATTGTCTCTGAAATGTGATTGCTCGTTTTCCTCCAAACCAAACTGTTATAGCAGAAACTGTCTGCATTACTTATTTGTTCTTACTTTCTCTCTGGTAATTTACAATGTATTGGAGAAAAGAAACTGCGAGCGAAGCGAGCAAGAAAATTTTTCGATCCAAATTTTTGAAAGTTGAAAACAGTATTGATTTAATAGGGCGCAAAAAATTTCATGGGACGGCATGGCATTCTCTTTTACAATTTTTCTCAATCAGATTGTTCGGCGCCCAGGGCCAACTCCCGCTACTTCCTACCTACGGCTCGGAAGTTGACAAGACTGCAAGAAAAGCAGATACCGCGAGCGAAGCGAGAAAGGAAATTTTACGAAATGTATTTTTATTTGTATAAAATTTAAAGTCGAGGGGACAATTGTCCCTCTGTAACCCCCTGCAAGTGATCCTGACCGTCTGGAAGAAATAATGCAAGATGGACGTGAAAACTAATTCCGTCTTGAGTATCCTTTTGTCCTGCTACTAGTATAGATTCTGCTAGTCTTGCTTTTTTACTTCAATGTATGCCCCCCCTATAATTGATTTCCGTCCAAGGTTGGAAAAAGGCAAAAAGGGCAATGCCCCCCTGTCCCCTTGTGGTTGCACCATTTCTTTTTAGAGTATAAATAATATTGTTTAATAACAGCGACAATATTGCTCTCCACTAAATTTCTAGGTGAAAGTATAATAATATAGGGGCATGGAACGTCTGGAAGGGGGCAAGGATGACCACACCTCGAAAACGAAGGTCAACCTAAAAGTATATATTTCACAAGTATAATTATATTTCAGTCATAGTAATTTAAATCAATTATTATGTAATGGGGACGCAGGAATGCGATAATTTCAAATTCAAGTGGTGTTTTTAGAGGGGACAGCACTAGTATCAGGGTAATATGCCCCATGAAAAAAAATACCTTTCTTGTCCCTTTGTGGAAAAATCTGTGATTAGGGGGCAATTCCCCCCTCCGCCCGTGCGCATGCCTATGACCAACATATATGGAATAGTTTATAACATCGAGTAGCAGGATATCTCTCCTGTATTGTGCTGTAAACTAGGGAAATAATGACGATGTTTTGTAGTAGTGCATAGCTATTCAGCCTGTTGTGACCCATGTGCAGAACAGGCGGAAGACATTCTTTTGTGTTTTCTGCAGTTGGTGGATTATCCTAGGTGAGATGATTTTGATGTTCTTTCTTTTCTTAACCGTAATAAAAACGTGTCTTACAACCTAAGGCGTCGTGCTTTGTGCTCCGCCTGAGGATGAATTATATGATGCAACTGATAAACGGACACTCACAAAGAACCCAGTGCTAATGCACATGAATATCACTCCAAGTTAGCCATTTGAAATCATTGAGAAAGTCGTGTAGTTAGTAAAATGTGTACTTTTAGCATTTTTGATACAATTAAAACTATTTAGAGCCATTGCATATTACTCATATTGAACCGGAACGACGAATTTGTGAATTTACTACAGGACTTTTCAAACATCCGCAGATAAGGCTAATACAGTTTCTTGTTCATATCTATCATAGTTATCCTGAAATACACGTATGCCAGTTTTCACGCAGCTTACTAGTTTCCAGATATGCTTGATTCTGTTAACTGTACACTCCTATTATTCATAGTTGCGAACTATCTCTCCGGATCCGAGCATGCATGTGAAAAAGAACGAATCACTCCGCTCCGGAGGGCTCCTTTAGTACCACCGCGACCTAGCTCCGAAACCCTGCCTGCTTGACAATCGTATAATTGTCAGCGATGTTCTCTCCATCCTTTCATCCTTGGGTTCGAGTTCTCGTTCAGCCTGCATTTTTCACTGAAAATTCTACGTAAGTTATGGTTGTAGACCAATCTGGATTGTCTCCGAAATGGGGAGATTACCTCCGAAATCCGGATTCTCTCATTTTTCCATCGGATTCCCGAATAGTAAAAAAAAAAATCTGGATTTGGCCATCCCTACTTGACACGTCTTGCGCGAGCACTGACCTGCTGATGTGTAAGTGTAATTATCAGTGTGATAATTCCTAGTAATTCAGACTTCATAACATTCTGGTAGAAAATTGTGCATAACAAATTCTCGAGTTAGTAACCTCAAAGTTGTCTTTTCGACAGCATTTGCTCTTTTTTTTAACTTCGGACGGAAATGCATGGTAAAAAAATCAGAATTTTCAGTTTTCATGAGATAATTTGGAAATGTGTTTACAGGACAATAATACATCATCATCACTGCCACTGAGATATGGATCTCATACAAAAATAAATTAAATACACGAATACAAGAACAGGGGAAGAACACAGAAACGAGCACTGCCGGATCTACAAGCCGCAAGACCCCGCAGTGCGGGGGTGGGGGCAGAGACAAGTAAGTCTCTAGAAGGCCCTCAGTGATTGACATAGTATAGGGTTCGTATATGCGTATTTAAAAACTAAAGTTAATTACTCAGTGGTTCAGAAACGAATACAACATATACAGGTAAAGGCAGTGACGGCGAGGGGGACAGTCGGCCCCCACTTTTCGCCACTTTTGTCCCCTCACTATGCTAAACCGTACAGTATCTACAATAGGAAATATACTGTTCCCCCCCCTTCGGTTTTGGAACCCAATCGCCGCCACTGGGTAAAGGTAAAGTTAAAGTTCCCTGTGCATATAGCACCGTGCCATGACGTCCACTTGGAACACACCAATGTGTTTATATATGAGTTGTTGAGGGACTTTTGAATCACCCTCTAGGCTCTTAGATGTGACTTTGTCAACATGAAATCAAGAACTTCACACACACACATGCATTATAATATACATACAGACAAACACACACACATACATATTATAGAGCGTAGAGGGTATGTTTGTGTTTATGTTTGTGTGTGGTAGGTTGGTAGACGGGAGCCTTTGGTCCGTTGTTGATCCATGCAGATCTGCAGCTGCCACCTCCAACCACGATTTTACGTACAACACGTTGTAATAATCTTGCGATCTTATAAAAAGCAGGAAATGTACTTGAACACTGCAATGGCCTTGCCCTAAGGGAAGTTTTATAATGGAAAATATTACGTAAGATAGCTTCTACTTCTTTAAATTTCGATCGCAAGGCGTCTACCGTACTATAAAAATCAGGCAGCTACAGGGAGCTTAGATCCGTTGTTGGGGTTTCATCCCCACTAACCTCTTTGTAGCGCCGTCCCTGGCTGTATGTATTTCGTCCAATGAGTACAGTGGGATCCATAAGTATTACCGTGCAAATTATCCATCACCATGTTCGTGCACTTTATTTGACCCAATAAGAACTTCAAGAATTAAAAGAAAACTCAAAACAAGCTGTTGACAATTTCTGCACCAGCATACATAAAAATCAATCGCTTAAAAACACACAGGATGTAAGAGAAAAATTAATGAAAATAGTCATGGACAATTTGCATAATAATACTCATGGATCCCACTGTACAACCTAGCAAAACTGTGAATTTCAACAAGTTTGTAGATAATTCTGCAGCTGTTCATAAAAACAGACGTATTTTATTAGTTTCTTGCTGTAGTTCATTTTCCCATTTCAGCAAAAAAGTATTCACACTCTTTGCATACGGTGAGTAAATGGGGGGGGGGGGAAGGGAGAAGTTGCCCCTTAATAGTCTCACTTAGAAATTTAGTGCAGAGGAATCTAATAACCGTTCTTAAACAACATTATGCTACAACAGGTGACGGAGGAACAGTGTGGTAGGGAGACCAGCAGTCGGTAGGTAAGCCAAGGCCCTTCAAGGGCTGTAGCGCTGTGGGTTTAGTTTTTATAAATAAAAGTAAATACTATTTTCAAACCTACGAAAGTTCCAAGTAACTACGTAAGGAAAGGGTAGTGAATTACTTCCTATGTAATTGGACTCTCCCACTAGCAAATTTCTTATTAACACCTCCACATATTTTATTCTTTAGTTGTATTATCTGTATGTGTCTGCAGAATAAATTGCCCATATATTGCACATGAATAAATTATGTGTAGTTCTTTTGAATTTGCGGTACTAAACCACGTTTATACGTAAATTAGTCTTTGAACGACAGAGATGGAAAATAAAGCGCCAGCAGAGAACAATGGTGCCACTGAAGTTGAAATTCATCTAATAAAGTGATTTTAGGTGGGTCGGAACACACAAGACCCTGTTTTGTTCCCACCAATGTAATAAAAACAGTGAGATGGAATGAGGGCTTTATTTCGTCAGCTGAACTCTTATCAAGGCCCTTGCTCCCCATAATCGGAGGATCTGAGCACGCCTAAAATTCCTTATACAGAAATAGTGTTATTTGTCGTATATCCAGAAAGTTGATTGATTTGCTTTATTTTACTTCGCTTTTTGTGCCACTTTTGGCCAATTTGCGAAGATGGGGATGAGTGATGATATGATCAAATTGATGAATGGACACTCACAAACATCAGTGGCCAAGCCGGAATTCTAACCCGGGACCCCTGGCGTCGTAGCGCGATGTGCTAAGCTCTCCCCCACGGTGGCCGGCCCCAGAAAGTTGAAAGTGAATGAAATTTTTATGGTGTGTTTTGTATGGTCATTATCAATAGTAAGTCTGTCATATTATTCCACTAAATAATGTCTTTGGAAAAGAAAAAACAACATATAATTAATGTATTTTATTTTACATAAGACCTATGCCTAAAAGTATTTTTGTATATGACGACACAGAACTATCTTATGTTGTGATTTCTTTGGGTCTGACTGTAATATATATATATATATATATATATATATATATATATATATATATATATATATATAATTGGTGATAAAATAACGGAGTAAAGCATTAAGTAAATATATTTACTTACAAATCATGAAAGGAGTCAAATTCGAAATTAAATTGAACGGACGTTTAAAATGTTTAAAAATAGCACTATTTCCATAACAGATCATCAAGTATTTTTTACCATTGACCCTCAGAAATATCTCAAACTGACAATGAACGTTCATTGAACTTATTTATGATCGACAGCTAAAAAGTCATTCATTTGCATGGCTGGTTGATAATCCACCACCAGATAGAATTTACACAATATTTACCTAAAAACTTTGGGTAAAGTCACCTTTCCCCTAAAAAAATCCCTTTCGTGTTCTCACAAAAAAAAAGTTATAATTTGGCACAATTTTTCTTTTGCAGGCAAACCTTTTGTAAAGATGTACTTCAGTCTGTGCAACCAGCTCTTCCCATTTGTGAACAATATACTGGGAAAACCCGTCCTTCACTGTTGTCATTGCACTACAACTCCATCGTGATTTAGTATTAGGATATCGCATAGTGAAGAACTGTTTACAAGCATCGCCCAAACCATTGATTCTCCCCCAAAACCTTTCCCTGCCTTCTTTTTTCTTTTCCTAGCTCTCATTATGCGGTTTTCTTGGAAGACTGACCGATTGTGAAAGAAAAAAGGGACGGGGAGGAGTTTGGAGGGGGCCGCGGGGTTGAGCGCGAGCGGTACAGAAAGGGGAAACGGTTAGCGCGACCAACTAAGAAAAATCGAAGTTAAAATTTACATACATTGTTCTGTACGTCGACAAACTACAGACATTCTAAAGAAAATTATGTAAGATCAGTTTCATTTCTTTGCTGTAGAAGAACAGTTGAAGCTTTCTTGTGCTTCAAAATGTTGATT
This sequence comes from Lepisma saccharinum, assembly GCF_977018435.1. Classification (NCBI taxonomy): domain Eukaryota; kingdom Metazoa; phylum Arthropoda; class Insecta; order Zygentoma; family Lepismatidae; genus Lepisma; species Lepisma saccharinum. Next base: position 52,302,853 of record NC_139238.1, read on the forward strand.
TAAGTTATTACATACAATTGGCGAGCAAGTGAATTTTACGAAATTGAGATAAGGAAAACTACGTAAAAATAATGTATTTAAAAAAAGGCTTCGCGACATAACTAATTTCATATTTGATCTTTAACTCAGTAAAATTTAAATGCCACACACTTGACTGTTCGAGCACAGAACGTCGACGCAACAACCTATTTTTTAGGTATCGTCAACAGCAGTGATACGGGCTCTTAAGAAAACTAACTACTGGGTGGCCAGAATTAAAGTTACACAACTCAGATCCCTCTGTAGCCTGTTTGAGGCATCGTAGAACTCTGAAATTTAGTGAATTCACAATGCAGACCATGGGGAAGAGGATGGCGATACAAAATAGTTCAGTTTTCCTCTGCCAGGTTGAAATTTGGCGCTTTACTTCCATGATGGGTTGTAATAATGACATAAACTGCTCCAATTGGTTATGGATTTGCCTTTACCTTGTAATCTTGCAATAAATTAGAGATTATTTTGACACAACTTCCAGCCCCTAACAAATGTATTTCTAATTAATAACTCAGCTAAACCACTTAACGTGAGTGCTGAACAAAAGTTCGAAAGTGATCACCATGCCATTGAATAAGATAGAACGTGCACTGCTGGTGAAGTTGTTTTATCAGAACGGCAGTAATATTGCTGACACGCATATTGAACACTGTTGTACTGACAGAAACCAACAATAAAGATTTGTACACCTGACATATGATTATAAATATTCATTATTACAGCGCCACATTTTAACCTGGTGGCGGAAAATTGAACTATTTTTTTCGCCACCCTCTTCCCCATGGTCTGCCTAGTGGATTCAACAAATTTCAGAGTTCTACGATGCATCAAACAGGCTATTGAGGGCTCTGAGTTGGGTAACTTTAATTCTGGCCACACGGTACTTTGTACACCAATGAGAATTAGAGATATTCCTCACCGAAAAAATATTCTAAATGGTACGTGACGATAAATACATTCTTACGGACACTTATAAAATGTTCTCCCTTATTTTCTAAATACAATCCACTGATGTGTATGTTGAAATAAACGTTTCGTGTCTCAAGCTCATAAGCATATAAAATGGAAAGCAATTTAACAAGAGAGAATTTCCTTGCTAGCGAATATTGCTAACAACAAAGAACTGCGACCTCAGCTAATTAAGAAGCGTAGTTCCACGAAGACATCACTGACAGGTTTGGGGCCTTAAAGAACAGAAAGATGAATTTTATGTAACACATAGGCGGGTTCCAATGCTAAAATAAGCATGTGTAACTATTTATCTAATTTTCTCCATAACTCCATTTTTCTCCAAATTGTCACTCACTAGCCGCCGATGGCTATTCGTCCAAGTATATTAATGTCGTATTGATATTAATATTGTTATTGTTATTACCTTCATTGTTAAGATTTTTAAAGGTGTCATACTGATAGTTGAATTTACAATATACGATTTACATTCAAAAGTATGTAGCATGTACTATATGCACTGAAATTTACAGAGGAAAATTATATAATTCACTTTATAACTGCGGCGGTGGAAGGGGGATATGGTATAACCGCCAATGGGAGGGATAGAAATCAGTTGTAACTTTTATTTTCAAACAAATTACCCACAATTACCCACAACATTAAAGCAATACCAAGAAGCGGAGGCCTCTCAGGCCCAGTGATTCATTTTTTGCGTATTACATGTATATCCATCAGTGTAAAAATTCATAAAAAATAGTAATTGTTCTTTGCAATATTTAGAATGACATCGCGTGATTTTTCCCAAAAATGTTCATTAAAAAGTTACTTTATTTCGTTGATATTGTTTATGGGCCTCAAAGGCCCACCCCTTGTAATTCTAAGGCAATATTTCGCAATGATGTTTTAAAGGTTTCAATACATGAGAGGATATATTCAATTGCTAAACTCTAGTAACAATTTGAAATAATGAACGTATGGGTAGTAGAAAAAGAAAAACAAAGATAACATTGCTAGAAAATTTGCACAGTTTAAGCATTGTTCTAAGTATCAACATTGTAATTGAAGAAAAGTAATAAATGTTACAGTGATTTACTATAATTACTTAAAAATCATTATGTAATTTATCTTACATGTATAATCCATAACAAAACATGAAAGTAGTGTCTAATTATTTAACTTATGTGTACAAATGACAGAAAAAACACATCAGTCCAGTTCAATTGAACTTTCATTCATGGGCCTCTGAGGGACCCCCCCCCCCACCTTGGTTATCCGTTTAAAAAAAATACCTTGGCATTGCTAGGATTAAGATAAACTTAAACGCAATAGAACTATTTTACTTTTATTAAAGCGGTATTCCAGAATAAATAATTCAACTTGTTCCCCTAGCAGGAATCAAGAAATATATGCTCAGCGTTTACACTAGCACTACCAGGAAATTGATTATACAAGAACTACCAAAGGGGTCATTTTGACCTCTTGTGTTTTAAAGTTTTCTTAGGTTGTAATTGAGCGTTCCTTTAGCAACCAAGACTTGATGTGACTGGATACAAAAATGAATATGCATTACAAGCCACACTAGCTTCAACCAGGTATCAAACTCTGGTCTCCCACACCCAAGGCGGTTAAACAATATGTGTATAAATATATAGTCGAAATCTTTTTAAAGATAAGCTCAGGAATATGTATTATACCAATAGATTACACATTTAGTTAAAAATATAAGATATGAGCAAATAAACGAGTACAAGGTTAAGTCAGGTTAGGTTAGAGTGTCAAGAGTAAATTTAAGTTCTTATAATAGTAATAGTATAATGATGAGGCATATAGGTATATATTTCAATGCGTATCTGAACAATTCAACCATCTTTGTTCCTAAAATTAAGTTTTTCAATCAAAATCAAAATCATAAAGACATTCTTGTACTTTACTCTATTCATCTTTTCCTAGATATGGAAAACTATTTACAATACAGTTGTTTTTCACTTCAACAAGCATCCAAAATTTTACGCCACATTTGTCAGGCTTGCTACCCATGAACTGAATAAACGGACAGCGATATTTCATAGGAAAGAGCTGCTCATCAATGGTGCAATAAGTATCGGGATTGTAGCACCTTCGGGAATTTCCAATGAACTGATACCAAATATCAGAAAATAAGCAAAACCTATCAGTTTTACGTCTTCGGTTCTCGTAGATTTGAGATCAAATCTTATAAATCTCATTATTTCTTCAATCCTATTTCTGGGCATGACATTCCAAAAGAAGCTGCAGCCCAAGTTTTCACCAGAGACGCTTTACACTTACGCCATTCATCCCAATTGTTCAACGGAAATACAACAAGGCAATAAATGCATCAAGCTCATCTAGAGAAATCGACCAGTTAGGATCAACTAAAACTCGACTGGCCTCAGCTTCTGTACACTTTTTTTTTAATATTTTGCAACATGGTATCAGTTACAATCAGCCTGAATGCACTTGCACAAGTATCATCCACATTACGGGTGGCGTGTGACGTGGGCCCTGGTTTGATACGAACTACGCGTATATTATGTTTTTGTAATCTTCCGCATGTCTTGTTGTTTACATCCAATACCGTCCACACAATCTGATCCGGAGCCACTTTACTACCACTAATTTGAGTAGAATTCCCTTGTGCAGATTCTTCACTTGAATCACTTGAATCACAATCAGTACATTCGACATCTATGTCAGAACTACTGGAGACACCTTCTTGGTCAAGGTCTGTATCATCTTGGTTTTCAGTCCAGCTGTCACTGCCTTCATCACCAGAAACAATATCGTCAATATCCTGCAACTTTGCTAGAATTTCTGCCCCTGTAAGTCGTTTACTCCCTGCAGACTCCACAATTTCCAAACACTAAAACACCTTGCTTCAAAACAACCACAATGGCTGTTCACAATTGTTTCAGGGGCATCTATAATGCACCTTCATAAAAAGGTATCTACAAGAATCGAAAAAGTCGTGCTTTTGTATCCAGGGTTAAAAAGTAGGCAGGTGTCAAAATGACCCCCCTGGTAGTTCTAGGTAAATCATCATTTTTAAAGAAAACCAATAATAATTTAAATCTGATATTTAGGGTGTAATCACAATGATTAGAGAGAAGAAAAGTGGCGCCACCTGTTGAGCATATTTTAATTAATGTTCAAATTAAAGAATGATGAATGACGTTGAGGGGTCAAAATGACCCCTTTGGTAGTTCGTGTGTTAAGAACGGAGGAAGATATTATGATATTTATATTACAAGATACAGAAACTCTCCTAGTTTATACATCAATTGTGAATGTGATTGCGCATGCTCGTCAAATCTGGCACTATTCAGTAGAGCAACATACGGCGACCCAACTGTAAGAATGATGTTGACCATTTAGATGTCTGCAGGTCAACTCAAATGTGCAGACATGAAGTTGCAATTAATATTATCGAAAGTCGGATAATTTTAAGATCGAAAGTGTCTAGGATTGTATATTGCAAATTTTCTTAAGTGAACTTGATGCAAGGGAAGGCTAATTATGGACATAAAGTGTAAAATGAGATCCTAACCACTTTATGAGAAAACCGGGTATCGAACCGGTAACGCCTTGATTACATGACGAAGAGGTTACCAATACGACATCTGGGAGGCTCATTATATGTCCCTAGGATCCAAAGTAAAGATTGTTATCAAGATGTTTAGGAAAGCTTTCTTACCAACTTGTAAAAATTCTGAAACCTATGCGTTTCTGGAAAGTCTGGCCTGTAAAATTTACTAAGTTATCTAAGTTATTGACTATTACCTAAGGACCTTATCTCGATTGCTCTCCATGGGACATGCAATGCCTTATAAAGCTGCTGCACTTCAAAAGGATCCACTTTCCTTTGAGTCGAGCAGGAAAAGAACGCAATGAGTGCAGCACCATTGATTGTAGCCCTCGTCGCCTTCCTTTTCTTGGTCACCGTGTGGGCGGGATGTGAGAAGAAGGTAAGCGCTCAGGTTTGGCAGAATACTCAATCAGTGTAAAGACTACCATTCCGGTAACACAAGGAGGACCTTCTATGATTGTATTAAATGTTTCCATGTCGAATTGAATAGAAACAGGGTGAGTTGGTTGATTTCACAATGTTCTTAAAATTGTCGTTCAAAGAATAATATTGGCATGTTGTTGTTAAATTTGGAATTAAAATTTAATTGATAATGTGAACATGATATTCGAACACAATTGAACAGAATACAATGAAACTCAACGTCTAAGTAACACTAATGGGGAATATCAAAATGTACGACATTCAAAGGAGGGATAGCTTAGGTTTCCATAAAAGCCCTATTTTTGCAATAACGTTCTTATATTTTATGTATATTATTAACTTAGCATTACATATGACATGAGATGACTAAGTTATTTTTGTATGTGAAAGTCTTGATTGATTTCCTTGTTTGATTGAATTATTTTATTTAGCTTTTTGTATAAATTTTGGCTAATTTGCGAAAATGGTGATGAGTGGTGATGTGATGAAATTGATGAATGGACATTCACAAACATCCATGCCCACACCAGGATTCGAAACTGGAACACCTGGCGCAGTAGTGCGATGAGCTAACCACTCCGCAACGGAGGCCGGCAATACAAACATTTTAAATGTTTTCGAAGCTCAATTTACCATATTATGAGGTACGTGCATTATGCGCATTTCTTTGTAATTTAAGTAAAATTATGCAGATTGAGAGGGTCTTAAATTACTAGATAGATTCTAGGAACAAAATTAATGCAATTAAAACATCATCTCCAAAGTCCATTCCGGACGTGGTGGAGGAAGAAAGTAATACATTTTCTGTACACGATATAAATGTATCGTTTCTTTTTAAATACTGCGAATTATTTCAACACTGTTACCACAGAATACCAAAATATTCCAATTTCTCACATATATCGTTATTTGGAAGTAGTAACTTCTCCATACATTCTCGCCGTTCTTGCTGGAAATTAAAAATGACAATTACATGCGCCCTGAAGAGAACGAAGTTGACCTCTTGGTTATTTATGTTACTCAGGATTAAAATATTAAAATCATACTCGATTTAGCTTTAGTTTTAGTCTCAGGTGAACTCAAAATACTTGATATATTTCATCAATTTACTCTTTAATAATCATTCACACTGACACTTGAAAATTTCCGGGTATTACTGCAATGGCGGCGACCACTAGCACATCTACGGGTCTTGTAATCCAGTATTCTTCTTTTATTAATCTTCTCTTCAATATATCCTTACTCCTTATTGGACTATTAGTCGTCTATATTTTTTATATATCCTCCGCTAACTAAACTGTGGAATGCATATTGTGCAACACCAAATTTCGTGTGATAATGGTGAATACTGGAAAACCCTTTTCATGACCGTGTTGTTACGCTACGGGTTAATAATATTATTATTTTATATCTTTCAAATGAAGTCTTAAATTTTAAGTTAAGCGCCGATATAAATTTGTAGGCTTTGTAAAATTTGTTCACTTAATTAAATACCCTAAATAAATCGTATCTTCTTAAAATACAGTTTCTTCGATTCTTTCATTAAGCAAATTTTCCTTTCTGATCACATAACTTTTCTTTCTCGCACTTCCCTGGAACCAATAAGCTTTAAACACTTTCCTCCGCTACAATATTTCCGAGACTTCCATGTTCCACACAGGGAAGTCCACTTATTTTTTGTCTTTATACTCGAGAAGAAGATTGCCAAAAATTGTTACAAATGTAAGACATAAAACTGAGGTTCCGTAAATTACAAGCAGACTTACTCAAAATTGTAGGAAGTACATCCAAACTAAGAACGTGGAGGAACTTGAAGAAACAACTAGAGACACAGGAGCCCAATATAGCACCTTGAATGAGCTGCAAAGTGTCATTTAAAACCAAATTACAAGACAAAACTGTGACCAAGTGGGTTTCTTTGCATCTCTTTTGACTGTTAACGAACAACATAAATCAGATGAATTATAGACGCCGAGGACACTAAAAACAATTTATCCACATTGAAATGGTTGACATATTTCTATGAAAGTAAATATAAGATAAAATTTCAGCTGGCAACATCGAAAACGTAGGTCATTTGCTAACAACTGTTGTGTATATATATATATATATATATATATATATATATATATATGTATGTATGTATATATGTATATATATATATATATAGTAAATATAAAATCAAATTTCAGCTGGCAACATCGAAGACTTAGGTCATTTGCTGACACCTCTTGTCTATATAAATAAGGTGTCAGCAAGTGACCTAAGTCTTCGATGTTGCCAGTTGCAATTTGATCTTATATTTATTTTCATAGAAATAAATATTCATATATTAGAACTCATGGGTGATATTTATTCAAGTGTTAATACAATATTTAGCTTGCATGTGAAATAGACATGTCATGTACATAACAATATCAAATACGATAAAAAGGCATACCATTACAAGGTAATGTACACGGGAACTCAGTCAAGATATAAGTGGAAACCGGTAGCAACTGTTGCAAGCCAGGAAGAGAGTATGGTTGTTCCCAGACAGTACAAAAACAAAACAGACATAAAACACTATCAAAATTTGTCGGCAAGCTTGGCAATGGCCATTTGCTGTTCGTCAGAGCAAGACGTCTGAATTATGTTGTACAGTCCCTGAAGCAGCGTGAGGAGCGCTGGGAGGTCATCGGGCTAGGATAAGTGGTGAAGCACGTCGGGCAGGGAACATCCAATTTATTCCTCGCTGTGAGGCGCCAGGCGGAGTATGGGGACCTAATTTTATTTAGGGCCTTGGTCGAAGCTGACGTCACGGGTTGCCCTGTAAAAGAGAGTAGGTTGTGCGTAGTACCCCAACCACAGCCGGGAATTGGCAGAAACCAATCGGTACTCCCGAATAACGGGCGCAGGGTAAAAAGGATTAAAGGATGCCGCGACACCCCCGGCGTTAGCTGGGAATTGGCAAGCCAACCGGTGTCTCCTATGAAGGGACGGCAGGTTAGAAAGGAAGGTCCGGGTGCTCCCAGACAAGCCGGGCAGGTAGAACCTGGGCACCTATCAGCCTAAGCGAGCGGACCAGGTAGGTAGGTTGCTGCTAGGCTCTTCTTTCTCCGTCCTTCCTTCTGGGATGGCTTCTAGTTCTCAGGCTGGGAGGCCAGTTAACCCTGGATGTTTGCCTGTTGACATCAGGGAGCCAACTGAGCTCCGGTCTCGCTGCGCTGGGTTTTATACTCGCGGTGGCGCATGGGTGGTGAAAATGTTAACAACAAGTACGCGTTGCTAACTCATTTTTTTTTTACATATTGCAAACTTCGTACTGAGGAATATCAAGGTTTTGACATTGAGAAATCACTAGTGGGAAAATCACTAGATGCACGTGACAATATAAACTAAAACTGTGTGCATTCAGACAATACAATTAATAATGAGCCTCGCAGGACTCTGCTATTCTAAACAACACGTTGAACAATGTAAACGACAATAATTGATAACATTAAAAAGAATATAGCGACCACACAGGGTCTAATAATGAGTGAAGCTAGTAAACGTAGAGGTGGAACCATTAACGTTCACAGAATACATTTAAACTAAAAGCGTACGCCTCGCATGGACATTCCGCTTAACTCTTTCATCAGATTAAAAAGAATATAGTGACCACGCAAGGTCTAATAATAATTAAATGGCGACCAAGCAGGGTCGTTACATATGCCCCTTCCTCGGCCGAAAATTTTGAAGAAATTTAAATCTTACAATTTATGAAAAATTTTCATGTAACATTGATTTCAAATTCAAAAGAAAAAATGACAGTAATAAGAGTCTGTTTCTCCTACACATTAGTCACTAGGTCATCTTTTTCCCCTACCACTTCTCTTCTTCGCTCCGATGAACACCTGTAGAGGCGAAGGTTGTCGAAGTTGACTCGGTCGACGGGTTGCCTGGTCCTGGGGTGAACTAACATTGCTGTGTTGTTCCGAAGATCAGTGGCTAAATAAGGTCCAATATACACTTCGAAGAGCTTAGCTATTGTTTTATTCTTTCTCGAACTAAGCTTATGATTTCGAACAAGAACCAAGTCGTCTTCCTGCAGCTCGAGCGCATGGCCTTTAGTCTTAAATTTTCGTTTGATATTTCTAGAGCGCTCTTTGGACTTGGCTCGAAACAGCTTTTGATTCCAGTTGGAGATTTGCGGGTCTACTTCGTTGATAGGCCAGTTGAAATGATCAAGGACTTCGTTAGGAACGGGTCTGTTGAAGAATAATTCTGAAGGAGCAAAGCCGGTGGCTTCAGATGCCGAATTATTGAGTAGCCAAAAGATTTCAGTTAAAAATTTAGACCAACTTTGATGTTCACGATGTCAGAACAATCTGAGTAACCTTACAATGTCTTGATTCATCCTTTCAATTGTATTACTGCTTGGGTGGTAGGCGGTCGTGAACAAATATCTTATGCCTTTCTGGTCAAGGTAGTCTTTCCATAGTCCTGAAGTAAACTGGGTACCCCTGTCTGACAAGATGGCCTTAACTTTTGGAAAGTTGGAAAAGTATCCTCTCTCCATTATATTTATTATCTCTCTTGCAGTCCCTCGCCGTAAGGGATAAACTGAGACAAACTTTGTACCAACGTCTACCAGGGACAAGATATATTGGTATCCCTGAGATGAAGGTAACTTTCCAATTAAATCTATGGACAGCAGCTGGTGAGGATCCTTCTGATTTATGTGCATCTTGTCCTTAAGAATTCCTAGTTTATCCATCTTAGTCTTAGCACACGTGAGGCAATCTCTGACATGCTTAACTACATCTGCCTTCAATTTTGGCCAAAAATAAAGGGACTTAATTCGGCTTAAGGTTTTGGCTATGCCGAAATGTCCCTGCTCTTAGTGAATTTCTTTCCTAACTTTCTCCTTGAACTTTTCTGGAACACACAACTTCCACGTTACTTCATCTCCAGAACTCTTCCTGAACAAAAGATTACCATACCTTTGGTACAATTTCTTAACTTTTGTTTCTGCAGGCGAATCTTGCTCGTCCTTTTGTTCTAGGATTTTGATGATAGGCCGGCAAAAGTCATTAGCTTCTTGAGCTTATATCCAACTTTCCACCTCCTCTATTTCATCTCGCTCCTGCCAGATGTAGTTTACATGGAAATTTATGGTTTCTGGTTCCACGTCTTCATCTTCCGCTGGATATCTGCTAAGCACGTCAGGTACTAATTTTTCTTTTCCTTGGATGTAAATAATCTCGAAAGAGTAGGACTGCAATCTGAGGGACCATCTAGTAAGACGGCAATTCCAGTTCTTAGAGCTTTGTAGCCATACTAATCCACGGTGGTCAGTATAAATCTTGAAATGTCTACCCTTCAAATAAATTTCAAACTTATTCACTCCAAATAAGATGGCCAAACATTCAAGCTCATGAATTGAATAATGCCTTTCATTGTTCTTTAATTTTCTACTAGCATACTGAACAACAGCTTTATCTTCTCCTTGCTCTTGAAATAGGATGCACCCTAAACCTTTTGTTGAAGCATCGCTCTGAATACAGAACTCTTTATCTAGATCCGGCTGCACTAACGCTGGAGTACTTACTAATTCTTCTTTTAACTGAGAAAAAGCTTCTTCTTGAGCTGGACTCCAATTCCATTTGGTAGCTTTGGAAAGCAGCTGCACCAGAGGTTCTGTCTTCACAGAGAAGTTCTTTATGAATTTTCTTCTCCACTTTGCTGGTCCTAAAAATTATCTAACGTCCTTTTTACTATTAGGGCGAGGGAACCTTATAATGGCTTCATTCTTCTTTGGATCTACCTTGATCTGATCACCAGAGATTAAATGTCCGAGATACACTAGTTCTCCTTTCACAAAATTACATTTTCTTAATTTCACCTTGAGACCGACTTCTTCCAGTCTGCGAAGAACTTCTTCTATGTGTGTTAAATGAGTTGGAAAATCCGAATCAAAAATAAGGAGATCATCAATATACACCGTTAAATAACTTTCAGTCTCAGGTCCAAACACACGGTGCATAACAGATACAAAAGTAGAAACTGCATTCGATAAGCCATAGGGCATTTTTAGGAATTCATATTGACGACCTTTGTAGGAAAAGGCTGTATATTTTCTACACTCTGCTCTTAGGGGAATCTCCAAGTAACCTGAGGCCAGATCCAAACTAGTGAAGTATCGTGATCCTCGGAATCGTTGTAAAGATTCGTCAATTGGTGGAACGGAGCTCTTAGGGACCACCATGATTGCATTGAGTTGACGAAAATCCAGACAAGGCCGTACACCTCCGTCAGGCTTGTCGAACACTAATAATGGGTTCAGATACGGAGACACAGATGGATGGATGATATTCCATGCTTTCCAGAGATCTAATTCCTTTTCCAAAGCTTTTCTTTTGGAAAGCGGTACTGGGTAATGGTGGCGGTAAACTGGTTCAGAACTTTTCAGTACGATCTCGCATTCAGCACTTTCCATGGTTCCTGGTTTCTCTGAGAATACCTCTAGATACTGCAGCAGCACACTGAATAACTCCTGTTTCTGGGAATCGAGCAAATTATTTATCGTATCGGCCTTCTCTCTGAGGTCAGTGGGTTTATACATCCAATCCACTTCTTCATCTTGGATTCTTTGGATATACCGCACTATATCAATATTTAATGGATTCCCCTCGCTCTGCTCAGAAGTTTTTCCGAACGACAACGTTACAATATTTTTCCTGAAGTTGATTTCAGCCTCGTGCTGTTTCAAGAAAGGCATTCCTAACAGAAGATCAGTTCCAAATCCTTTTAATATGAAAACCTCAGTACTGAAATTTAAACCACCAATTTCTAACTCCACACGCCTGCTTCCACATACACGCTTCTTATGACTTCCAGAGAAATCTACCAATCGCACCTCTGGAACTTTCTGGATCTGTATGCCAGGTATCTTATATACTAACTTAGTCCAGATTGAATAATTAAGGATCGAGCATTCACTTGCAGTATCAATCACACAGGTCACTGTAAAGTCCATTAATTTAGCTTGCACTACTGGAGATCTGTATCTAATTTTGGATTCCCTTGCAGACTTCAATTCCTTTTCTAAAATGGTCTCTTCAGTTTCTGTTAGCTGGAAATTTACTAGTAACTCTTGGACATCTTTATCTATTAATTTGGGCCGCTCCATCGAAGTCCCTTGCCTAAACAGGAACGAAGCATTTAGACAAGGTCCTAGTTTGTCTGGCTAGACTGGGACCTTTGATTTTGATGAAACTCCCGAGCTGTTTCTACGGCATCCTCCTGCTCCGATGTAATGTTTTGTCTAGGAGATGGAGGTCCGCGAATCTCATTCTGCTCACCCGTAAATCGTCATCTCGGAGGACTAGGGCTACTTCTACCCTCACGGATCCTTCTTGGGTCAGGAGATCTACGTCTTTGGTTTTGGTAAGGTCGGAAAGAGTTTCTTCTAAATTCACGCCTGCCTCCTCTTTCATTAGTGAAACGTTGAGGGCGCTGATAATTACCTTCTGACCTCGTTTCTATGTTCCGGATTTTATAGTTCCTTGAGGGATTCTGTTCTTTTCCCTTCGGTTCATCTTTGTTCCTCCATGCATCTGGCTCATCATAGATTTCAAAATCCTTCAGGAAATGGGTTAGGTCATCTACCGTTCTGGGCGCATGTGCTAAACAAAGGTTTCGCATTCTATAAGGAAGTTGTCCGATGATCAAATTAAGTACTTCTCCCTCATTAAAGTTATCACTCAGGTTTCTATAGGCCGCATAAACGCTCCAGGCAATGCTCTCCATACTTTCGTCGACAAGTCTGGAATATCTCCTGTTTCTCACAGCTGTTAGCTGCCGTTGTCTAGCCTTCTCAGAAGCGAATTCTTCTTTGAACCTGGCGCAAAAGTCAGCATAATTCACGAAACTATCAATATTTCCTGCAAGCCAGTGTTCAGCTTTATCAGTGAAGACTCTAGGAAGCAACTCTAGCCTATAATGTTCGGGTACCAGCATAAGTTCAAAGCTGACGTTTAGCTCCCGAAGATATTTTTCGGCTGACTGAGCCTCAATGTCGTCTTTAAATTTAGGAATGTGGGCGATATCCGCCATTCTAGGCATCTTAAAATCTGGCCTTCTTCTAGGTGGCGATCCATCTGAAGTATCATCGTATCGAGGCCTCTTTCTTCCATCAGCCTTCATTCTGTTGGCAGCGAATAGAGGTTTCTCAGCTAACGTGGGCGGCTCATAAGGAGTAGCATCCGGATTCAGATCTCTATCCGGAGTAAAAGGGCTGGAATGAACATCTGGAGTGGGTTCTGGCTGAACATTCAATCTTTGGAACTGAATCTGAAGTTCACTTACCCTCTGGACAAATGTTCCTGTCTGATCTTGCATTTCTCTTCGCAGATATACTTCAAGCTTCCTTGTCTCTACCCTAAGAGAATTCACCTTCTCTTCAGCTGCCTGCTCTACGTCCTTCCGCAGAGTTGAGGTCATTGACTCCATCATTTCCTTCTGTTCCTGCACGACTTTCTCGATGGATTCGGTCTTGTCACCCAAGTTTTGGACAGCTTTCTCAATGGACTCCACTGTAATCTCTACTTGTCCGCGCCACTGAGATAATGGTTCCAGTCTTTCCTGAAGTACCTCTTTTACTCTCATCTCAACCTTTGCTATCTCTTGCTGAGAAGTAAGTTGGATACTTTCTACTCCTGCCTTAAGACCTTCTATGTCAGTCCTCTGCTGGGCAAAGAGGGCTTGCAGTTCATTCCTACGCTTCTCTTCTTCTTCCTCTTTCTCTCTCCGTCTTTTGGCTTCTTCTTCCTCTTTTTATTTTAGTATTTTGGCTTCTTCTTCCTCATCTTCTTTCTTTCTTATTTACTCTAGGCTCTCAATTAAAGCTCGGAGATTTTCAAAGTCCTTTTCCCTTTTCTCTTCAATTTCTCTTCTTTCTAGCTCTCTTTTCTCTTCAATCTCTCATTTCTCTAGCTCTCTTTTCTCTTCAATCTCTCGTTTCTCTAGCTCTCTTTTCTCTTCAATCTCTCGTTTCTCTACCTTTCTTTTCTCTTCAATCTCTCGTTTCTCTAGCTCCCTTTTCTCTTCATGAAACTCTATTAGGGATCTAAGTTCCATGAGTTCCTTTTTCCTCAGTTTTTCAGCCTGAACTGCCTCTCTTTTGCGCACTTTCTCTTCCTCCTGTTTCTCTTTCCTTCTGCGCTCTTCGTCTTCAAGTCTCTCTTTCTCTCGGCGTATTTCTTCTTCAAGTCTCTCCTTCTTTCTGTCTTCTCTATCTTTCGTCAGCCATTCCAATAACCAATGGTCTGATGGAGGATTGGTCAGCGGACTTGGTTCTTGTATTGCGGTCTCCGCTACTTGAGTCTGCGGAGCAGATTCACACCTCTGGCATTTAACTCCTACAGCGGGGAAGGTAGCCACATCTTTTCCATCCAGCGCTGGCACTGGCAACACTGGAAATGTGCTGCCTCTTCTCCCAGTTCTTCACAGCAACCATATCCAGATTCTGAATCCATGGTCTTCCTCCCTCTACTTCTCAGGTTCGTACCAGTAAATTCTTGATCCATGTTTAATACAGTCCACACTTTCACTTTCACTGGACAGTCCTTTTAATGTACGGTTCGGTTAACTTCACTTAATTGCACAGTTCTGTCGGGCCCCACGTTATGGCGCCAAAAACTTTTGCAACGTCCCACCTACACACTATTACCACACTCTAAACACTTCACTTAGGAGGACGGCAAAATTCTACCCATATGCGCTAACTTTTTGTCAGTCGTAGAACATGGACTCAGAAATATCTCAGGGCTTGCTGGGTGTAAGGAAAGACTATACCAGCTTAATATATATATATTTATATATGTTTATTATAGTCTCAACACAAGAGTGTCCGTTTGCACACTTACACACGTCTCTTTACCTGAAACCCTTACCACGCGCGTGCATTTACTTGTACCACACACGTGCTTTTACCTGTACCACGCACGTTCTTTTAACTGTACCACCTTTGGTCTCGAAGAGATAAGGGGGGGCAGGGAACATCCAATTTATTCCTCGCTGTGAGGCGCCAGGGGGAGTATGGGGACCTAATTTTATTTAGGGCCTTGGTCGCCGCTAACGTCATGTGTTGCCCTGTAAAAGAGAGTAGGTTTTGCGTAGTACCCCAACCACAGCCGGGAATTGGCAGAAACCAATCGGTACTCCCGAATAACGGGCGCAGGGTAAAAAGGATTAAAGGATGCCGCGACACCCCCGGCGTTAGCTGGGAATTGGCAAGCCAACCGGTGTCTCCTATGAAGGGACGGCAGGTTAGAAAGGAAGGTCCGGGTGCTCCCAGACAAGCCGGGCAGGTAGAACCTGGGCACCTATCAGCCTAAGCGAGCGGACCAGGTAGGTAGGTTGCTGCTAGGCTCTTCTTTCTTCTTTCTCCGTCCTTCCTTCTGGGATGGCTTCTAGTTCTCAGGCTGGGAGGCCAGTTAACCCTGGATGTTTGCCTGTTGACATCAGGGAGCCAACTGAGCTCCGGTCTCGCTGCGCTGGGTTTTATACTCGCGGTGGCGCATGGGTGGTGAAAATGTTAACAACAAGTACGCGTTGCTAACTCATTTTTTTTTTTACATATTGCAAACTTCGTACTGAGGAATATCAAGGTTTTGACATTGAGAAATCACTAGTGGGAAAATCACTAGATGCACGTGACAATATAAACTAAAACTGTGTGAATTCAGACAATACAATTAATAATGAGTCTCGCAGGACTCTGCTATTCTAAACAACACGTTGAACAATGTAAACGACAATAATTGATAACATTAAAAAGAATATAGCGACCACACAGGGTCTAATAATGAGTGAAGCTAGTAAACGTAGAGGTGGAACCATTAACGTTCACAGAATACATTTAAACTAAAAGCGTACGCCTCGCAGGGACATTCCGCTTAACTCTTTCATCAGATTAAAAAGAATATAGTGACCACGCAAGGTCTAATAATAATTAAATGGAGACCAAGCAGGGTCTTTACACGGTACGGCGTTGATACAAACAATTCATGCTTACATAGACCATATGAAGAATACTCTACCAGACTCTGCTACATCGTGTGATCGTTCATCTTTCCTGGATGCGGGAATTTGAACAAGGTTCCTTTGCGGCGAAAATGTTCTTCGATGTCGAACGCGGCGAAGGATGATTGCGACGATATTGGGCACTTTTACTTTCATAGAACGCCACTTGTCTCTCATCTCACAAGCGTCGGCTGTACATTCTCACGCGTCGGTCCGGACTCTCTCTTGTGTGTCGGGCATCAATCAAACGTCGTCCTGTAATCATCTCTCCCCTTCTGTCATTGAGAGTTTGTCGGGAGTTGATCTGAAGTCATCCTTCTCTCTCTCTCTCTGATAACGGGCTTCTGTTAGACGTCGGACATGAAACGTCCTTCTGGGCGTCGGGCAATGGTTGGCTTCATAGCGTTGCGTGTCGGTCGTTGGTCGTTGCGCCGGGTGGCTACACCGGATGGTGGTGGTACATCGTTGCGGGCGTTGACTGGCTTCACCGGATTGTGGTGGTACATCGTTGCGGGAGTCGGGGAGGCGACGGCCTCCTTCCTCTATCTTTTTAGCCGGCCAACCTTATGATATTCCACGCCTGGTAAATTACAAACCACTGCGAAATGCTTCACAGAATAAAGGGCACGATGGTAAACTCAATATCGGTAACTCGCTCACGGTACGCAAGAAAAACAAGTCCACGGAGACAAAAGAATAGTTACGCGAGAGTGTAGAGCGGAGATGCTCTCTATACAAGATCTGGATAAAACTTTCCGTTGAAAACACGTTAGAGTGGCTTGGCTTAGGTTTCCGAAGAGATAGAAATGACCTCTGGTCCCTTGTCTCGAAATGCGGTCACAAGGCGCGTCCTCGGTTCTTGCAAGCTTGGGCTCCAGCTGATTATCCTGGTCATCCGTGAAAAATAGTTTCGACCTCCCGCGGCGAATTCTCCCTTGGTCTCGACGAAAATAAGTCTTCCCTTTCTCCGTGACGACCCGTTTTGGTGCAAATATGTTATGTACTTTGCCGTATTGACAGTTCGGCTGTCACTCAGAAAACCCGTCTCCCAACTACCGTCGTCTGGCTGGGATACAAATTTTTCCACAAAATAAACCAAACCTCACACTTTACATTTAAACGTAATATGAATAAATAAACTAAAATGATTAATATCGAACGGTGTTTTTAAGACGTAACTGGATACCGTGACAAATATTTATAACGTTCTTGTAATGATACGTCTTATTGCATTTAATAATATTACAGTGTTGAGTTATCCATTTTTGAAAAATATTCTGGAGTCCAGAACAGTGGTTTATATGTATGGGACGTGGCAAACGTATGTTGCAAGGGGATGAAGTGTTGTTGTGGAAAGGTTAGGTAGGATGGAATGCGATTTAGCATGTCCGGACTCTCTGTACTCGCTCTGGGTTCCGGAACTTGAACTAGACAAAGTAATTTCATTTATGGTTCGTTGCTTTTTGTTTTCTTTTGTGTATTTAACAAATTGTCTCATTTACTCCTTGTGGGGATCAAAAACCTCATCGCTGACACATGCAGTGTTGCGTGTCGAGGACACGCGCCCGTTTTAGAAGAGTCGCGTAAGTATTCTTTCGCTGGAGCAAAGATGTCTGTAGTCCAAGTTGCAACGTCCGCACATACCAATGCAGCCGCGAGATTGTAGTAAGAAAGCTATGAAACCACTGAGGGATGGTGGAAAAGGATTATCGGTGTATTTTTTGCTGTTAAATTTATCTAAACATAAATTGGATATGATTTTATGTTGTATCGTGTTTTAATAACATAACTTTTTGCTAGTGTCGTAGAGGCTTGAGCATTTTACATTATACTCAGTAAATAACTGTTCTACTTCACAGCAAATTATGAAATGACAATAAAGTATATAGTTCAAAATCACAACACTGTTCTCTGATGAGTATACTTATTATTTGCACTGAATAAATACATTAATTATGCACCAGTTACTATGATTCGAACTATATGCAAAAAACGTTCTTGTTATCTCTTTTCACTTGTTTCTTACAACTGGTTGCTACGCAACAAAACATTGATTGATTGATTGATTTAGTTTATTTTACTTCGCGTTTTGTGCCTCTTGGCTAATTTGCGATGATGGGGATGAGTGATGAAATGATGAAATTGATGAATGGACATTCACAAACAACCAAGCCCGACCGGGATTCGAACCCGGGACCCTTGGCGTCGCAGCGCGATGTGCTAACCACTCGGCCACAGGGTCGGGCCGCAACAAAACAGTATGCTATGACATTTCTTTCTTTTTCTTTTACGCAAGAAGTGATTATATATTTTACAATTTGAAAACAGTCACAGTATTCTCCCTCCCTCGGAGAAAAATTTTAGAACATTGGTTTTAAAATTTTTAGATAACATGAAAAAATTACAAAGAAAACAAACTTTCTCATGACATACATATTGTCATTAATTAACACAGAAAATATTTAAAACATATCATAATTATTTAAAACATATTAACATTTCTTAATGAAAGGCTTTTGAAATCTTTTGAAATTACTTAAGTTTACATAATTCGTCCTTTCTTTCCTGACTACAATTGAATTTCTTTAAATTGGATACATTATGTGTTTGTACAGTTCCCTTTCCATCCAACGATAACAGTTTACAACAGTTACCATTGGCTTCCTTAACTAAATATTGACCAAGCCACAAGTCCATAAATATGTGTATTCGTTTACACTCAGTACTGCTTTGTCCATGGTTTTTGACTAATACTATATCATTTTTCTCTATCCTTGTGTATCTATCACTAGTTTCCTTAGGCTTGATTTTATACTTTTCCTTCAAACGAGATTTGGCAATTAAACATTTATATTTCGAAGGAACTGCTTTCAATATCTCAGGCCAATCAATTTGGTTTAAAACAGGGTCTCTTATTTCATGATGCAAAAATAATTCATTTGGAGTGTATCCCGTTACTTCTGAGTTATTTAATAGTCCTAAAACGAAACTTAAATATTTTGACCAATGTTCATGATTTTTGCTTATGTACAGTCTTAATAATCTAATTAACTCCTTGTTGTATCGTTCAGTAGGATTGGCAAACTGAGAATAAACTGAAGTTGTGATATGCCTTATTTTAAATTCTTCCACAAAAGGTTTCCATTCTTTTGACTTGAATTGCGAACCATTATCAAACAGTAGACTATTACATACAGGATAATGATAAAAATATTGCACTTTAAATTTATTAATTACTTCTCTAGATGTTGCTTTCCTTAAAGGATATGCCATAAGAAACTTAGACATTACATCTATTACAGTCAATATAAATGTGTACCCTTGAGATTTCGGAAGTGGTCCTATCAAATCAACTGAAATCAAATAATGTGGACTGGTAGAATAAACGTGTAAATCATTCTTTTCATTTTTAAAAACAGCTTGTTTAGTTCTGGCGCAAGTTAAACAATTATTCAAATACTGTTTAATACTGAAGTTCATCTTTGGCCAATAATATCATTTCTTACATTTACTGAAAACCTTTCTGATTGGTTTATATTACACTCTCAAGAAGAAGAAGACAACTTGCACGTTGTCAGAGTATATTCTGTTTTGTTGATTGGTAAGATGTCTGTAATGTGAATGAAGGCGAATGCACGGATTGTGTAAAATATTGTTTTGTGGTTAATAAAACCATTTGCTTAAATAATGAAGCCGAAATCATTGTACATGGTTCATCGCCTATTTTTAAACGATCATCATTATGGCGCAGTCGATAGGATGGTAGGATGGTAGGATGGATAGAAGAATGATAGTTTGAGCAAGGATATTTAAGTTTTGAACCAGCTATGGAAGTGTGGATTACACTAACCTCATCACGTGAAAGGAATTTATTGTTTCGGAATCTTGGTTCAGCGGACAGAACTGTCAGGATTTGACATAATTTATTTGGACATACTTCAAGGTTTGTGAATTAGATCATTGCTTCATCACTACAGAAAAAAATCGACCGAAAAGTGGGTTGGACGACAGGTTTTGTCACGAAGTTCATCGCGGGTTATGTCTGAGAATTTGTCCCGGAAATTTCGAAGAAGGTAATTAATCGAAATATTCGGTGAGATGTCAGTGTTGTGAAAAAATCTTGCTCAATGAATCATCAACTTAGTCCTTATTAACAACACAACATTATCTATTTGTTCAATTCGTTACAAGTATTGGCAAAGCTACTCTGAAATGTGCAAGGGCAAAACTTATTAGGTTGAACATTATGTGTGCTTTTTACTCTTTGTTGTGTTCTGTGATTAGAGTGCATTAACTAACGGGAAAAATGCAAGTACATAAACTGCTTATCAAACTATTATTACATCGTTATTAGGTCTAATATTGTTTGCTTTCAATTGATAAAGAAGAATGGCATTAACAGCTTACTGCCAATCCAGAATAATGTGACAATTATACATGTACCGAAATCGAAGTGATACTTATCAGAATGGTGCTCATTAGACCAGAGTATAATATTTATAAACTACAGAAGCTTGATTATTTTGGTGGACTACCAAAGGAACTTGCTGTAGAAAGTACAGTTCATATAATTTAACTTTTATCGCGGTTTGCGAAATATAAATCACTTAACGCGGTTTGCGTAATATTCAACAATGTAACGCGGTTTGCGTATTATTCAACAATGTAACGCGGTTTGCGTATTATTCAACAATGTAACGCGGTTTGCGTATTATTCAACAATGTAACGCGGTTTGCGTATTAATCAACAATGTAACGCGGTTTGCGTAAATTTTCTCTGGAAACATCAGTTGAAGTCTATCGACGGTTAGGTGCATTTTTACATCTAGTGACGGGCAAGAAAGAGGATCACTGATATAAGATGACAGACACATCAAGAGAATTGAGTACGAATTTGGAGTGTGGTACATGAAGTACAATGCAAGAGGAATATAGGAAATCGGCCTGATTATAACAATGGTTTACCGATGATCTTTTTAACGTGTATTTCGTAATTTTATTTTACGTACATACCTGCATTTTAAATGTTGAAGATTCCCATACAATGCAGTGACAAAGAGAATCTTTTGTATTTAATTTTAAAGTTCAATTTTAATATTTTTTGTACTCTGTGGAGGAATGATTGGTTTATATTACACTCTCAAGAAGAAGAAGACAACTTGCACGTTGTCAGAGTATATTCTGTTTTGTTGATTGGTAAGATGTCGGTAATGTGAATGAAGGCGAATGCACGGATTGTGTAAAATATTGTTTTGTGGGTAATAAAACCATATGCTTAAATAATGAAGCCGAAATCATTGTACATGGTTCATCGCCTATTTTTAAACGCTCATCACTTTCTATATCCAAAATGTCCTTGCAAATCATGCAGTTTATGTAAGATTTTCGGTATTAATGAAACTGGCACAACTAATCTCCAATTACCTTAAGAAACACATTTTAAAAATAAAATGTTATCTTGGAAAGCATATTGAGTCTTACAAGACTTGGAAAGATTTCCGTTCTTAATCTTCTGAATTAAAGCACTACAATATGCGTCACGATGTTGAGACTCCTTCCAGAATTCCAAAGTATCTTCTTCAATAATATCTAATTTTAAGTTGTTAATAAACAACTCGGATAAAGAAATATTTCCTGTAGTACAGGGTGTCCCATGAACGGCGCAACTGGGAATTAAGAGTGACGTTACTTTGTAACCGAAACCTGTACATACATAAGTCATACACCAAATGTTAGCCCTGTTCAAGTAGATATTTTTAAACATAGAAACAACAAACGGGGTGCAGTGTTGTTCATGCAGTGTTGCCAAATGTAAGTGAAAGTGTAAATTTATTTTTCAACAAAGCATGGAAAATTGCATGTCAAACATTCGTACGGAAATTTGGGCGTCTATTTCCACCTTGGGTAGGTGTACTATTTCGCCATCTATAGTTCAGAGAAGAAAACCGATCGTTTTCGCGTATAGCCAATCCTGAAATGCCTCGTAAAGGCGTACCGGTCAAAATGGGTGTTTTAAAAAAATTATGAGGTACAGTGGCAACACTGTTGATGTTTGAAGGCAACAAAAGGTGTGTTTAGTGATGGTCTATGACATGGAAATACTGGAAACAGGAAAAAAAGAAAATGAAAATTTAGTGATGGTCTATGACATGGAAATACTGGAAACAGGAAAAAAAGAAAATGAAAATTTTCCTTTTTTCCTGTTTCCAGTATTTCCATGTCATAGACCATCACTAAACACACCTTTTGTTGCCTTCAAACATCAACAGTGTTGCCACTGTACCTCATAATTTTTTTAAAACACCCATTTGGACCGGTACGCCTTTACGAGGCATTTCAGGATTGGCTATACGCGAAAACGATCGGTTTTCTTCTCTGAACTATAGATGGCGAAATAGTCCACCTACCCAAGGTGGAAATTGACGTCCAAATTTCCGTACGAATGTTTGACATGCAATTTTCCATGCTTTGTGGAAAAATAAATTTACACTTTCACTACATTTGGCAACACTGCATGTACAACACTGCACCCCGTTTGTTGTTTCTATGTTTAAAAATATCTACTTGAACAGGGCTAACATTTGGTGTATGACTTATGTATGTACAGGTTTCGGTTACAAAGTAACGTCACTCTTAATTCCCAGTTGCGCCGTTCGTGGAACACCCTGTAGTATCGGGACATCGACTTAATGTGTCAGCAGCTTGATTGTTTACCCCCGAAACATGGTGGATATTATAATCAAAACCTTGCAGTTTTAAACACCATCTATTTAAACGTGTATTTAAAGTTCTTGCTGACTCCAGCCAAGAAAGAGATTTATGATCTGTGAACAAATTAATTTTAGTTCCGGCTACATAAATATAAAATTTCTCAAAAGCAAAAATAATTGCTAAACATTCGATTTCATGTGTACTGTAAGACAACTCATTACCACGAAGAACTCTACTTGCATATTGAATAATCCTGTTATTATGTTCTGGTGTCTCTCCATTTTGCCATAAAACACCTCCAATACCTTTCTTTGAACCATCTACATTTATGTTAAAAGTTTTAGAAAAATTAGGCTGTGCTAAAGCTTCTGGAGATTTAACCAAATCACGTAACCTTTCAAAAGCTTCTGCATGCACTTCCTTCCACGTCCAGAGAATATTCGAATTTAGAAGTTCATAAAGCGGATGGGTAACTTCTGCAAATTTATTCACGAAATTTCTTCTCCAGTTAACTAAACCCAAGAATTTTCGAAGTGACCTTTTGTTATTTGGTGTTGCAAAATTTATTATAGCAGAATTCTTGCTACTATCTACCTTAATTTCATTTCCAGAAACAATATGTCCAAGGAAAGCAATTTCTTTAGAAGCAAATTTGCACTTTGAAAACTTTATGGACATATTAACATCTTTCAATTTTTGCAGAACAGCTTCCAGGTGTGTTAAATGCTCCTGCCAAGTTTTACTAAAGATCAAGAGATCATCTAAATAGCAAACAACAAAGTTGTTGAATTCTCTCGTGAAAATTTTGTTCATCCTGTCTTGAAAAATGGACACAGCAGATCGTATGCCGAAGGGAAGATATCGAAATAAATATTTTCTACCACGATATGAGAAAGCAGTATAAAGATGTGATTCTGGAGTTAATGGGATCTGGAAATAACCACACGATAAATCAATACAAGAGAAATATTTTGATCCCAAAAATCGTTGTAACGTTTCATGAATTGGTTCAACTCTAAATTGAGGAATGATGACATGCTTATTCAAATTTCTAAAATCCACTACTGGTCTCCATAAACCACCTTGTTTTGGCACAATGTGTAGAGGATTTAAATATGGGGAAGATTCTTGATATATGATACCCCAACTTTCCCATTTGGCGAGTTCTTCTTCTAAATTCTTTCTCCTAGAAATTGGTATAGGATAAGGTGCCGTGGCAATAGGTACGTCACTGTCTAACTGTATCTTATATGGTTCTACCTTAGCATGTCTGGGTTTGTCAGAAAATTGTTCGTGATAATTCCATAAGAGTGAAAATAAATTACGTTTCTGTGAGTCACCGATATCTTCAATTGCAAATACTTTCACGTGAATATCCCTCTGGGAAGGCATATAATTTGTTTCAATATCTAACATATGTACATATTTTAACATTCTACATGACTGGAATTTATTCTCAGTTATGTCAGTATCGTGCTTGACATCAGATACAAGCTTGTCAGATTCAACACTTATCGTACTAGAATTCTTATTATCTAATGTTGTACACACTTGCTTTCCTGATGAAGTTATTAAACTTATATTCTGATTCCTAAAATCCACAATTGCTTTGTACTTTCGTAAGAAAGGAACACCTAAAATAATGTCTGCATTAAGTTCTTTTAAAATGAAAAATTCCATTGGAAAGTATTCGCAGTCAATCTGAATATATATCGTCTTACAACCGACAATTTTGCACTTTTTATTTCCAGCAAATCCAGATAGTTTAATGTCATCCACCTTGTCGAACGTAAGATTACCAATACATGATGATATCTTGCACCAAACCTCATAATTCATAACATTTGCTTGGCTACCACAATCTATTATACAAATGATAGGCAATTGACATATAATTCCATGTATAATTGGAACTTCTGTTAAAGGTACAGGAATATCTTCATCGTTAATAACCCAGTCAGGTTCTTCCTCAAACCATTCTAACAAAAAATTAATTTGCAAGTTACTTAATGCATTTTCATTTGAAAATTGCATAGCATCACAAACATTAAATAAATCATTTGACTCTTCCTTGTACCTCTTGTAGGTAGTGCAGAGGGAAAGAGGCTCTTCCGACAGCCACTTTAATTTAAAGTAGACTGCCTTTCCAACTGCTGTTGCCTAGCATAATTTAATTGTAAAGACTGAACACCAGAAGTTGGATTTTGAGTCAAATTAGGACTTACACCAGTATTAGATGTACTCGTCATTATATTACTTTGCATATTGCTGGGCTGATTCCTCATTGTATCACTCATCACTGGCACATCTCGATTTTGTGGTGGATAGTTTTCGTAAACAGAGGGAAGCAAAGATCTGTTACTATTATAGTAACCATTCCTAGAAAATCTGTAATTTGGCTGCCTAAAATTAAGACCAATATCTTGTCTGGAATTCTCATTCGGGATATTTCTATTATTATTATTACGGTAAAACCTGCTAGTATTGTAAAAAATCCTAGGAAACATCTGATTTCTATTTCGTCGGAAATTTCCAAAATTAGTAGCATTATTTGCATTATATCTTGAACTCATAGATTGGTTTATATTGTCTGAACCATTTCCAACAGAGGCACACAAATTATCAGAGGGCAGAGTTTGAGTAGAAGAAGAACTAGTACTTCTTGTTTGTCGAATATTTACTTGTCGTACATTTAATATTTGATGTCCGTTCTTCTTAAGACCTTTGTTAGACTTGTCGCAATCTAAATCTTCAGGTAAATGCATAAGTCCTTTCCTACTAGTTCTAATAACATCTAATTTACGAAGCATATTTGTAAGCTGATCCATCGTCTGAACACTATGACAAGCGATATTGTTAGCAACATTATCAGGCAACTGGTTCATTATCAATTGTATAACATCAACATCATTCGGATTGTTCACTAAATTACAATATGTGGAATGTGTTTTAGTGCAAAGGTTTCTAAACTTCCATGTGCATTTTGGTCGTATTTTTGATTCCTTAAAACAGCTAACTGTGACTGTAACATTTCAGGCGAAGCAAACTGTTGAATAAACTTACTTTTGAAATCAGTATACGAACAGAAATGTCTTTTGTGTGTTCTAAACCAAAAGCTGCTCGATTTGTAAAACAATTCTGAATGCTCTGCAATCGTTTATCAGCAGACACTCCTATTTGATCTAACGTTGAGTTTAATTGTTCCAAGTATTCTCTTGCAGATTGCGTTTCAACTCGACCTGAGAACTTTGGTAATAAAGACAATTCATTTAACTTCAAATGTCTATCTTTCCTCATGTACAAGGGCAAAGAATCAGAGTTCGGTCTTGCATTACAATATTCTTGAAAATTATGTGCACCATTACAATTTTCTATTCCATTCACAAATGCACTATAATGAATGTTTGGTGACTGTTGATTACCAGCAAAATATGTGCAAGGGTAAGAACGATTAAACAGTTTCCTTCTAGACTCATCGTTATCATTATGAGAATTAAATGCTCTCTGTGTATTATTCATTCTTAAAGCTGTGTTTTCAGACCTGTCTGGATGAATTTGCGTATAATTAGTAGAACCGGAAGACCAAGTGCAAGGATAGTTTGTGTAATTTAAATTACAATATCCTCCATAACTGCGGAAGTCCTCTGGCCTACCTAACATATGTGATGTTGTTTCAGGAAATGCGTTATTCGAGGAAACATCAATGTTATTCTCTGTTTGTACTCTGCTTTCGTTTAAAATACAACTAGATCTATTCATACAAGAGCAATTAAAATTTACTTGCGTCTTTCTAGCATTATGTAAACTAGATTGTTTGCGATTTTGCTTCCAACTTACATGATTAAGATGCGGTTCCCTTACATAAAACGTCTTTACTTTAGTAGTATCCGTAGAGTTAATAGAACTTCCATCTGAATCACTCAAACCAGAATCATGATTATTACCAGTTCCAGAATCATTCCTTACATTTAATCTTCTCGATTGGAGATTTGTAACATTATCAATACCATGAACTTGAGTGTTGGTATTAGAATATTTGTTATGAGAAGTACCTGTAACACCACAATCAGCACCACCATAATTTACATTAACTGGTTTGTGCATATTATTCTCAATGACATCAAAACGTAATGCAAGCTGTTTCAAATTATTATCGTACTGATTAACAATTTCGAAACACTGTGAAACCTTATAATCGAATGTTCCAATTTGCGAACAACAATCATCAATTCCACATTTGAGTTTACCTATATCGTCTTTTGCACCTTGTAAAGAACCTTCAATGTCATTTATTTGTTTCTCACGAAGATCTTGTATACTAAGGATGTTTGATATTTTACAGTCATAATTTTGCATGCTTTCTTGCAACTTCTGGCTTAATTCTGCATTTGAACTGACACACGTTTCTGCTAAGGATTCGATTCTTATTGTTACATCAGAAGCCAACATGTCTATACGGTTATTAACCTGCTTAAAATCAAAATTCATAGATTCAATTTTAGACTGTAATTCGACATTGGAAGCTTCAATTTTGGATTTCAACTCTTCGTTAGAAGCTTCAAGCAGAGATTTTAATTCCTCGCTGGAAGATTTCGATTCTCTATTGGAAGCTTCAAGCTGAGATTTTAATTCTTTGTTTGAATCCTCAAGCTGAGATTTTAATTCTTTACTAGAATTAACTGCAACGAACTGAATGCTCTTGATTGTTTCTAGCAGATCGTTAAAATTAGGACTAATAATGTTACTCTCTTTGTAAGCTGACAATTCATATGGATTAAAGCTAGGTTCACAAGATTTACAAAAGTAATTCTCTACCGTAGTAGAATAAATAGACCAATGAACAAGTGACAACTTAAGACAAGAAAAGTGAAACCATGAAAGACATTTATAGCACTGAACAAATCTGATGTCAGCTTTCGTATCACCACAACATTCCACCTTGCGAGTACTGGTATCAGTCTTATCATCAGAATTAACTTCTTGACCTTGAACGTTTGTAAACGTTGCTAGCAGTCTTGTTTCTGCTACGAGATTTAGATGAATATCTGGAAGACATTTTTCATTAACGAAAAAAAAACTTACACACACTTAAATACTTGAATATGAATCAAATGCAGTTAGAATCCGCTTCAATCCCAGACCTACTGAGATTATATTTCACATCATTTATCCGAAGAACTACTTAACTTCAGAGTCCTGTCACACGGTCGCCACTTTTTGCTAGTGTCGTAGAGGCTTGAGCATTTTACATTATACTCAGTAAATAACTGTTCTACTTCACAGCAAATTATGAAATAACAATAATATATATAGTTCAAAATCACAACACTGTTCTCTGATGAGTATACTTATTATTTGCACTGAATAAATACATTAATTATGCACCAATTACTATGATTCGAACTATAGGCAAAAAACGTTCTTGTTATCTCTTTTCACTTGTTTCTTACAACTGGTTGCTACGCAACAAAACAGTATGCTATGACATTTCTTTCTTTTTCTTTTACACAAGAAGTGATTATATATTTTACAATTTGAAAACAGTCACAACTATGATGAGCAGGTAGTGAGTATGATTAACAATTATTTGTTACTTATTTGTGTGGGAAATATATGATATAGTATCAGCATAATTATGAAAATATAATTATAATTAAATAGGTTAGTAAAGGGTTAATGAAGATTAAAATCTTAAACGTGAGATATTTACATAATGTAGAGCTTAAATAAATAATATTAATAAAAAAGTTATCATACAGAAGGTTAGTTAGAACTGGGAAATAAATATATCATAATTAGGGTAGATATTATATATTTTATGAATTATTTGTTTATAATGTACTTATTAAGTTCTTTCTGATTAAATTTCAGTCTCCAGAGAATGTTCGCTGATGTCCAACGGTGTTTATCTAAGAATATTTTATTCGTGTTTATTGTTGGTGTGTCTAGACAAGCTCGGTCTTCGTCCACATCAGAAGACCGGCTGGGCAAATCAATGTAAAGAGACAGAACACACAGTTATGTAGCTACTCTTTCCCACAGATTTTGATGGAAAATAAAAACCCCTTCATACCATATAAAGATTGTGTTTTGTATCCGTTGCTAAGCAAAGCACTCTGACAATCTGTTGTGCTATAATGACGCTGTTCAACCTTTCCCCCCTTAGCATGTCCTCCCTCTACTATAGGCAAACCTTTCCACACACAATTTCCGTCTATGCAGGAGGAATAGCCGTACTGGAAATAATTGAAGGAGATCGAAGGAGACAGTACCTTGAATTCAGTCAAGTTAGGCAATACCAACTTCAAAGGAACGTCAATTGAAAGGGGGAAAATATTTTAAAATATCACGATTTGTTATCTAGCTGGCATAGCTATACGTGGACTTTCAAACAATCTAGAAATTATCGAGAAAATTATAGTAAGAAGTGTAAATAAAATACCATCAATTTATTTTTTCTCTATCAAAGTAACATATAGACTGTTTTATTTGCAAAATAAAAATCTCGTTAATGAATTCTTGTGCATCCCACAAAAATAAGATATTTCTCTCTCTCTCTCTCTCTCTCTCTCTCTCTCTCTCTCTCTCTCTCTCTCTCTCTCTCTCTCTCTCTCTCTCTCCTTGTAGCCAGTGAACGTCAATAATATGACTGTTTACTGCATGTCCTTTCATTAGTCTTTCTTTCTTCTCTAGTAAATTTAAATTTATAAATACAATGTATACGAAGGATAATAGATAGGAATAATCTTTTAAGATATATGTAGGAAGCAAACCTTTCAAATTTTTAAGAAAGTAAATAACCTCTTTTTAAGAACTAACACGAACAGCGACAATAGAACTCAATATTAACTAATAAGCGCAAACTCTGGGTTATATTCTTACATAATATCGAAACCTCAGACCTCTATTCACTATTTTTATACTTTTCGCAGTGGCGGCTATTAAGTTGAAGTACTGTAGGTTCAGTGACAGTTCACAAGATATTAATGTTCAAAATGCATTTCTATTAAATTATCCTCATCACATATATTAGTATTAAAGAAAAGTACTTGTTGGCCCCCGTGGCGGATTGGTTACCTGATCACGCTACGACGACAGGTGTCCCGGGTTCGAATCCTGGCATGGGCATGGATGTTTGTGAAAGTCCATTCCATTAATCTCATCATATCATGACTGATCTCCATCCTCGCAAATTAGCCAACTCTCGACAAAAGTTCTTCTGCACCTAACTATCCGGAATTGGAGAGCTCTATCTGGGGGGAGCGATATTCATGCACACAAAGATAGTAACTTTGTTATCCTTGTTGCCATGACAACTGTGACATCACTGCCTTGGCTGCGAACTTTCCCATTTCGCAGATGCAGAGCTACGGGCAGACAAAACAACACACTTCACTTGCCTTGGAGAAGTTGAAGTGAGTGAGTATTTTCCTGGTAGTTTTCCTTCCTGGCAGTTCTGAGAAAAATATGAAGCCTGGAGTCTATTGTGTGTTTCGATAGAAATCGCATTTCTTCCTTGGAAAAATCGAAGGGGATAAGGTTGTTTTACATTGTTGACGTCCTACTATATCACTGACAATCAGTGCTAGTAAAGAAGTTTAGAAATCTGGTAAGAGCTACAATGTGAATTTTAAACGGCCGCAGAAATGATTTTGTTACCCATTGTTACATTTTACCAAAATATAATTCATTTGCAATAAAGAAGGTTTCACAGGCTTCTTGGATACAACACTATGAATAAACATATATTCAGATTCTGGTTAGCAGAATAAGTGTTAGTCAATGCTGATATCTGGAATCGGAAAACAATTGCAGACATGTTACAGACAGGTAATCCCCAAGGCACATCGTTTAAAAACAAACAGACTCCCTTGTACGCCAATGAGAACTACAGACATATGTCACCGAAAAAAATGTTCCAAATGGTACGTAAATGAGGATAAATATATTTCTAAGGAAACTTCAAATTTTGTTTATCCCTTCCACTACAGCGTTCATGTAAATAACCCTTTCGTGTCTCAAACTGGTAATAATATACCTCAGTAATACAAATTCATAAGATATACTTTCCTCGCTATCAAATATTGCAAACAGAAAAGAACTGTAACTTCAGCTAATTAAGAAGCAGTGGTTCCACGAGGACATCACTTGAACATTTGCGGCATTATAGGAGTGAAGGAAAGAGATGGGTTTCATTGTTTAAAATGAAATTCCATTATCTCAATGGCCTCCAATGGCTATTCGTCCAAGTGCATGAAAGACGTATCCATATTAATACTATTATTGTTTTTACCTCAGTTGTTCTTGTTGTGTTTATTAACGTTGTAATTCTGATTGTTAAATTCAAGATATATAATTAACAATCAAAATCAAGCAGCATGTAATATTATGTACTGATATATACAAAAATAAAATTATAGAAATTCCTTAATACCTGCGGAGGTGGTTCGGACTGTCTCACCTATATTGGCAGAGATAGAATTATTTAAAAATGATCCCAACAGTACTACTTTACATTTAGTAAAGCTGTGTACCAGAATAAAAAAATATATTTCAGGACGATCATAAGTGTCTAATTTTTCTTGTTTGTATATCTTCAAGTTTACTTACGCAACAGAAAGCTAATTGTGGACCAACAGTCCAATGTGACATCCGAACATCTACGTACACCCACCGTTTTTCGAACCGCAGACTCCTTGATAACATGACTACAAGGTTAATAATGCGAGAAACTCATTACGTGTCCCTAGGGTATAAAATTAACAAAATGGTTACGAAAGGTGTTTCGCCATTCAGTATAAATTCTGATGCCTGTATGTTTCTGAAAGTTTTGGCCTGTAAAACTTACTCCTTAATAAATATTACATATCTAAGTTATTTCCTATTACCTAGAGAAGTTATCTCGATTACCTTAGT
The DNA here is from genome assembly GCF_977018435.1 of Lepisma saccharinum. Taxonomy (NCBI): domain Eukaryota; kingdom Metazoa; phylum Arthropoda; class Insecta; order Zygentoma; family Lepismatidae; genus Lepisma; species Lepisma saccharinum. The sequence goes on from NC_139238.1 coordinate 52,334,543, forward strand.
CCACCCCCGGCGCATATATGCAACAAAAAGTATGTCCCTTGTAGCCGCTGTGGCACATATGCAACAAACAGCTTTAGATACAATTATCGAGGGTTTGCCACACTTATATTTGTATATTGAGGTTGAAACACTGGCAGTTCGTTCGGGAACAGGTTTTGCAATCGTGTTTACGAAAATTCCAAATCCCCCCTCCTTTCTCGGAATATGTCACGTGTTTGGGCTTTGGGCTCACGTGTTCGCTGGTCAGTTGACAGACACAATAAATGCTTGGTATTTACGATGATGTTTTCCTCCAAGCTTCCAACGCTGTGATTTAATACTGATAAGGCACACATTCTTCTTTGTGTTTAGACCTGGTGATCCAGCTGAAGTAGTGGCCGGGGGGAGGGAAGGAGAGAGGGGATTGGATGAGCTTTGGCGGTGTCAGCTTTCTGTCGCCTCTATGTTAGAAATGCAATGAAGCTTGACGATAGCCGGCCAGATTCCAGAAGCGTGAGTCTGTCCAGAAGTATAGACAAAAAGATTGCAAAGGCTCCCTTCCCTCCTCTGTTAGGAAAGGCCTCACCATAAACAGTCCGTATCATATAACAGCTCATCGACTTCCCTAACGCACAATCGTTGCACAATCGTTTCTTAATCGTTTCCTTCCGGACATATTTCCACAATGACATATTTCCACAAAGAGCCGAATCAACAGGGAAGAAATAGATTCACCGTAGCTACACAAGATGCAAGTGCGAACGAAAAAAGTAAGTTCGGGTTTTCTCCCCAAAGTAGCTGGAGAAGAGGGGGCAAACTCAACATTTTTATGATTTTTTCATTGAAATTCTGATTATGTAGCCCCCGCCCGTAACCCCCCCCCCCCCCGCGGTTGTCGCATCCAAATTTTACATGGTTGCATGCACTGATGTTCTATCTGCAAAACAAAAGTTATCCGAAGTAGATTGGTCCCATAGGGTCAGAGTTATAACAATTTTTTGAATAATACGCAAATTGGCTAAAATTCGCTAGAGTTTTACCTTTTGCCTAATTATTCAAATTGTATTTCACCCACGAACATGAATCAAGTTTTGTTCTGTTGCGGAAGGTCCCATTCTTTAAAAAAACCAAAAGTTCCATTTTCTCCCCAAAGTAGCTGGAGAAGAGAGGGCAAACGCCACATGTTCATGCTTTTTTCATTGAAATTCGGGGGATACAGCCCCCGGCCGTAACCCCCCCCCCCCCGCGGTTGGGGCATCCAAATTTTATATGGTTGCGTGCACCGATGAATTACCTGCAAAACAAAAGTTATCCGAAGTAGTTTGGTCCCATAGTGCTAGAGTTATTACGATTTTTCTCCATTATGTACACGAATTCAAATTTCGCGTTCAAAGCCTCGGCGACACTGGGCTTACTTTCGTCAGAACGCTCGGCGTACTAAGGGTACTCAACTTGGGACACGCAAAGCCTTATGAAGCTGTTCCACTTTCCTTTTCAGTCAATCAGGAAACGGACGCAATGCCTGCAGCAGCCTTGAGTCTAGCTCTCGTCGCCTTCCTTTTCTTGGTCACCGTGTGTGTGAAGTGTTCAAGTTTGGTAAGCAAACAGGCTTGGCAGCAAGCGGAATCTATGTACAGACTCCTCTAACTCAAGAGAGGATCATTCATGAGCGTTTTAATTATTTTCATTTCGCTTGAAAAAAAAAAGAGTCTATTTCTTGCTTTCAAAAAATTTTCAGAATAATCTTTCCAAGGAAACATATTAACATAAATTTGTAATATGTATAAAGTTATCTAATTGCTTATTACTTAATAGCATTATTAACCCTAAAATTAACCAAATTGTTCACCTTTCTTTGAGAACAATGTTTTTTGTTATCTCGGCTTTATTTTTCATTTATATAATGTTAATATATATGACTGGCATGGATTTTTTTTAAAAAATGAAATAATATTTCCATTAATATTTACGTATCACCTGCAGGTGACACTGGGCATTATTCCTAAAAAATTCAAACTTCTGAGTACTTAATTGATATTTACAACTTCTGACGTCATTACCCTTGCATATAGCGCCGTGCCATGAAGGCACTTTTAAGGGATGTAAGTAGTGTCCCACAAGTTCTAAAGCTCGGCCGTTTTGGAGGTGATGTCATCAGCACCGCACTCCAGCCACCTTCACCCCCACGTTTGCCTCCAGATACTCATTGATAATGGTCAGCATAGTTGCCTTCCAATATAATTGTTTCATCAATTACATACATATTTTTATGTAGACAAAAGCTAAAAAAATATAGTTTCATAGCTTTGTTTTCACAACAAGAAACAAACTAAGTAATTATATGCAAGACGAAATCAAATCTTTCATATTATATTTTTCATGTGTGGAAATTATACCAACATTTTGCATGCAAACAATACTATACTTCTGGCACGTAATTCTGGTGTATTTATGGCAGTAGCTACATCTTCCCTGACTGCAGACAACACGAACATGTTCTTCAACTTGTTCGCTAAGCTGTACGTACTTCAGCTGGATCTCTCCCACTCAATGGAACTCCGCAACACACACTTAGCTCTCACCCTTTTCCATATAGCCCAAAGTATGTATATACTATATTTCATCTAAAGTCACACTAGCTATACGTATCAATGTTTCACATCTTTAAAAAAAATAACCACGCATTTTATAATGCTGAATCTAATCCCAATACAAAAAGAGGGAACCACACTTCTTACCCCAAAGACCAACTCTTAAGACTCCACATTTTCATCGAAATGATCGACACCACACATATATGTGTTGTATTTCTGTCCTACAGAGGGACAGTTCACTTCGATTTTTGACTTCTTTGCCACAACTGATCTTACCCTATCCACCTTTGTAAAAGGAATAATTTGTTTGGGGCCTCGTCGATGGTGCAGTGGTATCGTCGTTGCCTTATAATCAAGGGGTCCCGGGATCGAAACCCGGTGGATGCACATAGAGGTTCGGATTCCACATTAAACTGTAGGTCCAGTCCCGATTAGCATTACTGTGCATAAAGTGGATTTAAATAACAAATCAATCAATCAATAATTTCTTGACAGTTTGACTCTAGTAAGTCTAGTAGTCATGCCAACTAACATCGATCAGCTTGTTGGTTGTTCAGAATGATAAAAACAGACGTGTATCATTCTTCATTGATTTTGTACTTTGTATGAGGCGATTATGAACTGTGTCTCCTTGAATACTTCCTGTTCTACCTTTGTTTTTGCAGTAAGTGTTTTTAGTAATGGAATGTCAGTTAATTAATTGTCAAAATATAGTTTGTATGGACCTAGATCATTAACAAGCGAGATTCCATATTCAATACAGCTGCTTCTAAAAAATACAATATAGCTAGCTGGCTCATCTTGATTTGCACCTTGGTAAGGTTCAAAGGATATCAGGTAAAAACTTCTTGTAGCTGCTGACCATATCTTGAAACCTAACTTTACATGTTATCAGTGCATGTGTTACTTTGAAGGGTGTCGCCCATAGTATGATGGTTCAATCGTCTGACTTGAGAAACACGTTGGGAAATCTTTTTCATAAAACTAGAATTCGCTAAATCAAAATAGATTCTAACTTCATTTTTTGGTAAATGTAAAATTGTTGCATCAGTGTAAGAACTGTTGGATCTCATAAAATCTATTCCACCGCATATTCTGCACTACTAATTTACTGTGTGTCGTTAAGATATAATGCCAACTGTCACCCGTAGGTGACACTAAATGTTTAGGAATGAAACAAAAATACATATTACTACTTTAAAAATATATACTGTATATCACTACTATTGATGTTCTTGCAACTGAATATGCGAATATGATAATAGTGACATACGTTTTGGGTTGACATTTGAACTGCAGGCAGTGGGAGATCTTTTGTCTCTGCAATCCACCAGCTTGAACAATTAGTTACAGAGCTCGACGCAAGAGCGGAGCACTGTCCATCGGCATGTCACCGTTATCGTAAAGCATTACGACAAAAAATATAATAAAATTAAATTTTTTCTGTTGTGACTAGTATTTTCAATGATATTTCGAAATCATTGAACCTGGATGTTGACACTGGGAATTGACGAGTTAATTGATAATAAAAGCTTGATTTGTAAAATAAGGTTATATATTTTATTAATTTAGCACATACATATTATATGACATGACAAAGTCCTTCATTTCATAAATGTAAAAGTCTTGCACATTCCTCTGATTTACGTACAGTCATGTTCAAAAAATCTGTAGCATGGATTTTTTCTAAGTCCAACGTCTTACGAAATTATGTTGGTAGCTCTGAAACAAGGAAGTGTTGTGAAATATACGATCCTCCAATCAGAGTGAAGTTCGATTCGGAGGAGCAGGAGGCGTGACTCACGGTCTTGTCCGCAGGAAGTTCAACCAATGCAGGATTTCCAAATATGAGATAACGTCCCATTGGTTAAATATTGTTTCAATAACGCCAATCGGCAAAAAGATTGCCAAAAAGTTTACTTTGTCGTTTTAATTTTAATTGCTTTTAATCGTTTCAAATTAGTATTATATTGTCCCAATTATAGTTCACGAGCTAAATATAATGTATTCATGTATGTGTTTGACAATCATATATCACTCATTAGAACAATTTTCACATTGTTTTCACTACGTGAGATGACATTTCATTTACATTTACGATAAAATAGTGGTTTGGGTGTAATAACAGTTTTCATTCATTAATGTAGAGATGCATTTTTATTTGGTGAGTTAATGATTAGGTTACTTCATTATTTCTCGCAAAAAGAGGGAACCACAGTTGAAAGAAAATACACAACTTGTATTTTTGAGGTGAAGAGTTAGTTTTAACATCACTTTTTACACACATAGGCTAATCACGACTAGGGATACATTTAAATTGGAATCTGAAACATTATGCAACCTGACTATAACTCGGAAAAGGACACACTGATTACAAGACGTCGATACACCACTTGGTCTGGCGAACGTCAATAATAATGAGGGGTTGTGGGAGTGGGAGATGGGTGACGGAAAGTAGAAAATAAATAGTATTTTTGGGGGTATTTAATGTTATATTTATACACATACAAACCTAAGAAAATATGAAAATATTTATTTTGATACATGTGTGTGGGGGGGGTTGGGGAAGGGGGAAAAGAGAGGGACAGAACGATATTGGGAGAGATGGAACGAAGAGGTGATTGTGGAAAATGTTTTATTTGACGTTCAGTAATAAAAACAATCAAATCAATGATGATTATCTTATAAATACCATATTTAATGTAAATTTGTTTTAAAAATTGGGGGTAGGGAAATGTTTGTTTTACGTTCAGTGCAGGATAACAAGTGGAGACACATCGTGGTTCGTATCTCACTTTAAACTGTAGGTCCAGGCCCCATTAGCCTATCTGTGTATAACGTGGATTTAGAATTCAGGAGAAAATAACGTCGATCTAGTATTTTGGATCTTAGATGCGTTGAGACCACTAAAATGTCCAATTCTTATAATAAGAAACCTGTCCTCATATTACCATTTTGAAAGAGAGAGAGTTAATTGTATAGACTTTCGTTGTTAGTTTCAAAGAAGACTAATTCATATAGTAACAATGGGAACAAATAAAGTTTACGAAAAGTTTTTGCCACTGTGGGGATTTGAACCTAAGACCATTAAAGTGACAACCCAGTGCGATAACCACTACCCCACGAGTTCGTTCCTTCTTACGGCATGATTATGAGTTAAGATCAATTCGTTCAATATGCATTAGAAATATAATCCCCACCCGACTCTTTATAAACAACACACCCAAACGCTCCTTTGTAACAAATGAAATAAAGGTGGTATGAATGTCACAAAACATTTAAGCAAAATCTACTATATTTACGAAGCAATCGTTTTACATGGAGAGGCTACTGCTTCGAGAATTGAGGTTGTTGTTTGACTGTAATTGTAGGGTACCCCATAGGTATCGATAAGCCAACGCTCTAGTGTGCACTAGATTGGTTCATTTGTAGTGACGTGCTCAGGAATTTGTAAAGAGGTATGTGAATATAAAAATGTGTTAATGCTTATTTTTTAAACAGTGAACTCATAATTTAATATCTCTCTGTCCATCTCATTATCTCACTTAGGAACTAATTAGTATTGCAGAAGGCATACTGAAAAGAAATCTCACGTGACAATGACGAGAAATTAGATTTACGGAAGGAATAGTTTTCATATTTTAAATCGTCGAAGAGCCTTGGGCTATCTCCCGACTGTCGGTCTCCCTTCCACAATCCTACCTAGAGTTATCTTCAACTGGCAACGAGGTGACGTTGGTCAGCACGTCGAACCCTCAGATATCTGAAACCAGGTTACACCAGTCACTCGTAGCTCCCCGATTTCCTCACGATGGTGGGTTGCCACCGGTCCTATACAGATAACAGGCCGAGAACCCAGGACGACTCGAATCCATGCCGTCCTGCTGCAGTCGGAGTCCAAAGCACAGAGTCTTAGACCGCACCGTTACAGAGGAGGAGAGTTTTCATATTTCGTTTCCTATAAATGTCGACAATACATTAAATATATTACGCAACAAAAATTAGTGTCAAAAAATAGCCGGTTCTATAAGAGATTCGAACCTTCGATCTTCACTCAACTAGGCTGCTATTTTTATCAATTTCCCATTTTCTCACTCAATAACCTTCGTTGAACGTTTGTCTTAAGAGTCGTTAGCAATCTTGTAAACCTTATTAACCTATCTGCTGTCTATCACAAATGTACTTTACAACCTGGAGTAGATTTTGATGTCTGCAATTTAGAACTTGACTTTCGTGGTAAGTAATTCTCTACCGTCTACTATAATAAATAAATCAAAGTCTACATATCTCATATTTTGTAAATGTGAAATGTCATTGTTAAATGATACAAACTATTTCTTATTCCACAGTTAGTTCCAGATTTAGCCACAGCATTCTGGAAACTAGCGTGAAACGTGTTTCCCACACTTCCAAGGTCAGGTGAACCCTTATCAGTTGTATTGAATGCCTGTGAACATGTTACTTCATACGTCATGGTACTGTGGTGGATTTCTTCACCTTTTACCTTGAACTGTCTAGTACATCGCATGCCATGTATTATTTCGAGCGCCTATTTTCTGGAAAGTGAAATAAAAAAAAGTATGTAACATTAATTCATAATGGTTGACTTCTTTGGGTATTATTTCATGGCTCTTTTCTACTTACTCCAATGGAACTTTTGCCTACTGTTTTCAGTAGATCAATAGTTGTTTTGAAACATCTACTGTGTTCAGATTTTCAAAAAGATATAGATACAAAAAAATAATAAGGGGGTATGAAATTAATATTTACAGCCAAAATATTAAACTTAACATATTATACACTATACTGAATAAATTATTTTCACTTGCAGTTTCTCTACTGTACTGGTTTCAATAGATCAATAGGTGTTTTTAAACATCTATGTTAAGATTTTTTAAAATTTGAATTACAATTTGTGTGCCTGAAAACTTAGGGTATTTTACACCCGTCACGCTATACGGGGTCCAGCCCCTTATCATGACAAAAATAAAAGCGTGTCTGAAAACTAAAATATCCTTAATAATAATAATCCGTCGCGCAACAGCCCATGAAGGGCAGAAAGTCAGCACAAACAAGGACAACACACACACAGTCCTACAAAGATTATACTAACAGTAGGTCCAGTCACCAGAGCCTCGTTAGTCTGCAAAATGCAGTTCAGGGTGTACTACATGGAAGTGAGGTTGGTTTAAATTTTAAATAGATATAAAAACAAATTGTTGGTGAGGAGGAATAAAAAGTTATATTTACAGCTACCATGCTGAGCTAAACACACTACATGGGTGTAAGGGATGACCTTCCACGAAGTATGTACACCCAATTGTTGCTTCCACTTAGTACACCCAGTATACTTTTCTGTGTTGTCCTGTGTTTGGTCCTTGTGGGTGCTGAGTGCCTCTTTACAGCCTCAGCTTTTAACCGAATTCAGAATATTTTAATATTTTAGTTACAACACGACGTCACAGTTATGTTATTTTAGTTCTGGTAAGGGGCTGGACCCCGTATAATGTGACAGGTGCAAAATAGCCTAAGTGCTGACGCACCCAAAATTTTGAATTCAAATTCAAATTCACGCTACATGCAATATTACATGTAGTCCTGAAGAGAATATTTCACTTGTAGTTCCTCAACTGTAATTACACATTAGGCCTACTAAAAGTGTTCAGTAGGAAATCATTGATTTTGAGTAGATTTCCGAGAGACGCAGTAGAGTACTACAATTGGTAACAGTAGATTCTGTCTACTGTAAACAGTAGAAATTACGTAGGTTTATAACGACTTTGAGAATGAAACAGAGGAAAAACAATGATAATGAAATGCAGAAGCGACCTGGAGCAAACAGGAACGTAGAATGTCTGGCAGCGAGACGAAAGAGTTGATCAAGCGATTGTAGCGTCAATTTTAGCTTAGAGCTCATAATTGATATTTCTACATGAGCTCAACATACAAGTTACATACAATGAGAGAATTGAATTGAGTTTACATCTCACATGATATGAGTCAAAACTATTGTTGCACATTGAACTGTGAAGTGAATCAATATTCAATTCGATTAATTAGTGAATGGTGATATGCTGAGATTTTGTAACGAGATGTGCCAAATGGCTGACAGTATAATAACTTATGGACACACTGATTTAATATATTTGAACAATCTTATAACGTGCGATTTTGCATGAAATTTTATTACTTGAATCTACATCACTTCATTGCAAAGGATACAAGGCATTTTATGGGTTGTAAAATTCTGTGTTCGATTCATCGTTCGGTTGACTCTGCGATTTTTATTTCTTATTAAACCGAAAAATTATTTATTGCATTTTACTTATTACGAAAATTCGTATATTATTTGCTTTGCGAAATGTAGAGAATATATTGTTTTTCATGCTTTTCACAAGAATACAACTATGCATGGTGAACAAAAAATAACGTAAAATAAATACTATTCACAAAAGGATGTCAATAGTATTTATTTGTTTTGTTTCTTGATAATTTTCCCTAAAATAAAAATGTATAACTTTTGCTGTACATGACATTTCGTCGAATATGACACATGGATCATTTTATGCAAATCCTAGTAAAATGATGAAAAATTCAAAAACATATTCTGAAAAATTATTTTCAAAAATAACATTGAAAAATCATTAGAGAGGAGTGTTATTTTTTTAAAAAAATATATAAAATTTTTATTTCTTTAAATTCTTAATTAAATACAATACTTAGTTGCTATACATAATAATAATAGGGTTAATCGAACAGAAGTCAAACCTATAATCTTCGGCGTGTAATACTGATAGCCTATCACCGAACCACTTTACCATCATAAAAAAAAATTGAAGTTTCTTTCTCGGAAATTACTGGCTAGTGCACGCTAGAACCTTGCCATACGAATATCTACCCTACCACTAGAAGAAAAAAAGTCACAACATCAATTTTCGAAGCTGTAGCCTCTCCATGTAAAACGATTGCGTCGTAAATATAGTAGATATTGCTTAAATGTTTTGTGACATTCATACCACCTTTATTTCATTTGCTACAAAGGAGCGTTTGGGTGTGTTGTTTATAAAGAGGCGAGGTGGGGATTATATTTCTAATGCATATTGAACGAATTGATCTTAACTCATAATCATGCCGTAAGAAGGAACGAACTCGTGGGGTAGTGGTTATCGCACTGGGTTGTCACTTTAATGGTCTTAGGTTCAAATCCCCACAGTGGCAAAAACGTTTCGTAAACTTTATTCGTTCCCATTGTTACTATATGAATTAGTCTTCTTTGAAACTAACAACGAAAGACTATACAATTAACTCTCTCTCTTTCAAAATGGTAATATGAGGACAGGTTTCTTATTATAAGAATTGGACATTTTAGTGGTCTCAACGCATCTAAAATCCAAAATACTAGATCGACGTTATTTTCTCCTGAATTCTAAATCCACGTTATACACAGATAGGCTAATGGGGCCTGGACCTACAGTTTAAAGTGAGATACGAACCACGATGTGTCTCCACTTGTTATCCTGCACTGAACGTAAAACAAACAGTTCCCTACCCCCAATTTTTAAAACAAATTTACATTAAATATGGTATTTATAAGATAATCATCATTGATTTGATTGTTTTTATTACTGAACGTCAAATAAAACATTTTCCACAATCACCTCTTCCTTCCATCTCTCCCAATATCGTTCTGTCCCTCTCTTTTCCCCCTTCCCCAACCCCCCACACACATGTATCAAAATAAATATTTTCATATTTTCTTAGGTTTGTATGTGTATAAATATAACATTAAATACCCCCAAAAATACTATTTATTTTCTACTTTCCGTCACCCATCTCCCACTCCCACAACCCCTCATTATTATCGACGTTCGCCAGACCAAGTGGTAATGTATCGACGTCTTGTAATCAGTGTGTCCTTTTCCGAGTTATAGTCAGGTTGCATAATGTTTCAGATTCCAATTTAAATGTATCCCTAGTCGTGATTAGCCTATGTGTGTAAAAAGTGATGTTAAAACTAACTCTTCACCTCAAAAATACAAGTTGTGTATTTTCTTTCAGCTGTGGTTCCCTCTTTTTGCGAGAAATAATGAATTAACCTAATCATTAACTCACCAAATAAAAATGCATCTCTACATTAATGAATGAAAACTGTTATTACACCCAAACCACTATTTTATCGTAAATGTAATGAAATGTCATCTCACGTAGTGAAAACAATGTGAAAATTGTTCTAATGAGTGATATATGATTGTCAAACACATACATGAATACATTATATTAAGCTCGTGAACTATAATTGGGACAATTTAATACTAATTTGAAACGATTAAAAGCAATTAAAATTAAAACGACAAAGTAAACTTTTTGGCAATCTTTTTGCCGATTGGCGTTATTGAAACAATATTTAACCAATGGGACGTTATCTCATATTTGGAAATCCTGCATTGGTTGAACTTCCTGCGGACAAGACCGTGAGTCACGCCTCCTGCTCCTCCGAATCGAACTTCACTCTGATTGGAGGATCGTATATTTCACAACACTTCCTTGTTTCAGAGCTACCAACATAATTTCGTAAGACGTTGGACTTATAAAAAATCCATGCGACAGATTTTTTGAACATGGCTGTACGATTTTGCAGATCCAGATGGTTTTCAATTACCAGACATTTTCTACGAGCAAGACAAAAGTAATACAATTTTCAATGTTCAAATGTTTCTCTTTATTAATACTTCACACTAAAAGGTAATACTTTTGGGATATTACTACATTGACGGCGAACACTGACTCTTCTCATGAATCCAGTTTTCTCTTACAGAAGGTCGATCCGCGTATATGTGTCCGATTTTGGACTAGCACTTACCTTATAAAATCCACGGGATGACCATCGGTTGTCCTCAATGTGATCACCGTGTGTCTTGGCAATAGCCCTGCACCGTAACTTCCATTGTAGGAGGCTACGACGAAGTACAGGAAGTGGAATCTTCTGCTATTCCTCCTGACAGGCTTTCCACAGGCCCCGAAGAGTGGTGACACGATGAGAGGAAAGTGCCTGTTTCAGTAGACCAAACCCACAGAAATTCATGGGACTCGCATCCGATGACTTCACCAGTATATCGTGAAATGGAATACCCCGAATGCAGATGTTGTGGCAGAAAGTTCTTAGTAGAACGAGATGTATGTCGTGAGACCTTACACCGATAGGCCTCACTGAGGTAATGTTCACAGCTTTTAAATCCTTCCGTATGTTTAATTTGTCACACAGGGAGTGGTTCACAGTTGTCTGGGCCACGTGGAGTAGTGTGGCCATCACACGTTGCGTCGGGAGGTTTCCTTTAGTGCCATTCGATGCAGCTTCCGAGACACGGGTGGCATCACTGCAGTGCACACTCCCTTCCTCGTCCCACTGGGGGGCGACTGAATAGCTGGAACCTTGTGGTGTTTATGCCGCTTGATTATTTTCTTGATGGTCGTCGAACCCAAGGCACATCCATGTTCTTTGCACTGTTTCTGAATTTTTGACACCGGATATTTGGAAAAGTGCAATTACGTACCCTTCCCAAAAACGGTTCACCTGTGGAGCCATGATACACACAACACACACTCGTGATAGTGCCACGATACTACAGGCTCTAGCCGTCCTCCCACGCTTTTAACAGCTTGGATCAGTCGATTCTGTGCACAGGAGTGACGGTTCAAAATCGGACACATATACGCGGATCGACCTTCTGTATTAATCGTCTCTTCAATATATCCTTATTCCTTATTTGACCTGTAGTCGTCAGTGTTTCTTGTGTATCCTCCGGTAACAAAACTCTACAATGTGTCTTCTGCAACTACAAAGTCATTGTGATAATTATGAATACTTGAAATGTATTTTCACGACCATGCTGTTGTGCTATTGGTTATTAATATTTTTAATGAATGTTTTTTTTTTTTTTCAAGTCCGATCTTCTGGACTTTGACCTATAATTTCTAGTCTTTGTAAAATTTCCGGTGTCCACTTAATGAAAGCCTCTAAACCAATACTAGTTTATTAAACGTTAGTTTAAGCGATTTGTTCCCTTACACAAATTATTCTATTAGATCGCAAAACCGTTGTTTCTCGCACATCCCTGGAGTCAATGCGCGTCACACACGTTCCTCCTCTACAACCTTTCCCGGACTTCCATCTCCCACAGAGGAGAGTCCTCTTAATTTTTGTCTCGATCTTCGCGAAGACGAATGGAAAAAAATATAGAACATGGAACAGAGCGTCGTTAAACTCCAAGCCGATTTACTTAAATTGCAGGAAGTTCAAAGTAAAGATGTGGAGGAACTTAAACAACAAATCCAAAACATTAGCACAAAACAGAAATAAACTGGAATCAGCTAAAGGCTATTATTCAAAACAAAGTTACAATACAAAACTGTCACCACCGATGATTTTGCAAGATTAAACACAGCGATAAATCACACAGTGGAAAGTAGTTCGGATCCCACTTCAAAATGTACGTCCTGTCACGGTTAGCCTGTGTGTGAATAAAGTTAACATAAAAAAGCAATTTAAACTAACAAATAGCGATAAAAGCCTACGTGAGGAAGTGGAAGTTTTCTTCATCTCTATTCAATATTATGGGTGACCCTGCGGTGTAAGGCGTCATGCTTTGAGCTCGATCTGAGGGACGCGCAACGGTTCGAATCTCCTGGGAAAAGCTTAACAACTTTTCCCTGAGATTGGGACCGGTGGCCATCCACCATCGTGACGAAATTGAGGAGTTACGAATAAGTAGCGTACCTCAACCATGGAAACCTACAACCTGGATGTTCGTCCTGCTGTTCTCCTGCAGTCGGTAGGTAGGCTCTTCCTTCATGGGTTGTTTCGCTTCGGGTCATTTTATTCAATATTATGGATCAACTTTAGACGAATATGTTTCACAAATGCTCTTGTGGAGTTTATAGTTGAATTCGAAGCGCTCGAGGATACTTTAAAACAATTTACCTGCACTAGATGAGTTTGATTGTATATAGAAAAGCCTAAGGGTCATTCCACGTCAAATCATCCAGGCCATGTCACCCACCATCTCCGATTTTGATGAAATTCGGTATACTTATAGAACCTTTGATGCTGATTACAAAAATTACAACTTTTTTGAGATTGGTCAAGCGGTTCAGAAATTACGAGTTTTTAAAAATCTCCGTGTACGCCACATGCGGCTCCACTTTGAATGACACGCATTAGGTCATAAATTATAGTATCTTCTCTCAGATTTGCCGTAGAAACTTCAAGTTTCTTTTCTTTTGCTCAGGATAGTATAAGATTTAATTTAAATAAGGTTTCAGATCAGTGTATCAATAATCATGTATTTTATGTATAGTTTCATGCATTTTTTTTAGAAAAATAAATGACTAAATTCAAGAGCGAATTTCGTGCAATGCCCCCCCTTCAATTTCCCCCAAATTTTATATACAGGTAGCTCAGAGTGGGTACTAATGTTTGATGGAAAAATTGGGATGGGCGGTTCAGAGACAGGGTGATAAACAAATCATTTCCATTAAAAGTTAATCTTATTAAAAATGCTTATGTATTTAGCACAAAGTCTGAAGTACGATATGTTTTGAGGTATAATATTCAAAATTTCTGTTCACTGTGTGTGAAGATAAGCATAGGCGTAACCTGGCGGGGTCAAAGGGAATCATTTCCCCCCTCCAAACTTTATAGATTAATTAAAACCTACAAATAATAATCGCAGTGGAACCCAGATTTCAGGTTCCTCGATTTTACATTTTCCTGCATTTTACATTCATTCTTGGTGTTCCCAACATAGCAAATTTCTAAGAAATTTTCCTCGTTTTTACATTTTCTCACATTCAAGATTTTTTCAGCTTGGTCCCCTGAACAACGTAAAATCGAGGTTTCACTGTATCTAAGTTAGTTTCAACTGTCTTCAATTTTTTTTAAAAAAATATAATCCTCATCATTAGCATTCCCAAGTTTAGCAAATTTTCTTCAAGTACATTCTTCTTTTTGTGCATTTTATCTCAATATGGATTTTTTTGCTACTCTTCGCGGAGATACGTAATGTGAAGTAAGGATTAATAATACACATTTGTGCTGATTGAAGTTTTTCCAAATGGAACTTTTCTTGCCACATACCACAGAGAATCTTCTTGTGATGGGGTGGTTGGAACACTTAGATGACTTGTATAGACATCAACAGTATCAAGTAACAAGTTCAGCAATGAAGTACCAATTCCATAGAAATAGTATTAGAGGCATAAATTTCTTATTAATCACGTAAGGTGAAATATCAACAACCTGCAGTACAATTTGTCAGCGATTGCATAGTACTATACAACAGCACCAGGAAGATTAAGTATGCACTGTTTTGAACTTAGGCTACAGGCTATTTACCAAGTTCGGTAAGTTACTTATTACAAGTAACCGAGTTTCAGTTACTCATTTAAAAAGTAACTCAGTTTCAGTTAGTGGTACTTTGAAAGTAACTGTGAGTTACTTTACAGTTACTGTGAAAGAAACTTACAGTTAATGATCATTGATTTGTGTAAAAATTACAAATTGCGTTTCTAGTACTAACATGTCTTCATATACTTACATTACTACTGCAAATAAATGATGAAACACAGTCGACTTTGCTTTAACGATTTTAATTAAGAAATAATTTGTATGCTTACCACGGTATTTTGAATATGGTGTCATTGATTCCACTTGCACCTATTTCTTTCTTCTCCATTCCACGTTCAACAAGATTCAAAGTTTCCACTACTTCGACGATGATTTTTTCCTAGTTCGACAGTCCACCTAAAACACTGAAGTTTTTACATACAAGTAGATATGAATTGAAGTAAAGCGTGGATGAAGTTAGCATGCAACAAAGCATAGCTTCCTTGAAAGGCCGGGAATTCAAAGAAAATCATTTTACGTAGCATCCAGAGAAGGTACAGATATATTTTTTTTTCAGTTGGGAACAGAAAATGTGAACGGCACAATTTATAGTGCATGAAATTTTGGCAATGCATAGAATACAATCGAGTAAGTATTTTTCGGTACTATCTTCATGGGCGTAACTTGGGAACTATCTTTGGGTTGAGAGAATTATAAAGTTTTCCGTCCCATTAAAATAGTGTCAAAGATTATTTGCTAAATACATTTGAAAAATCACAATAATTACTGTTCTTTTGTTTGTTCCTGAAGTGCCAGGAAGTTCACAAAATATATTTAACTTGTAGGTTTTAATTAATCTATAAATTTTGGATAGGGAAAATGATTCCCTTTGCCCCCGCCAGGTTACGCCTATGCTTATCTTCACACATAGTGAACAGAAATTTTGAATATTATACCTCAAAACATATTGTACTTCAGACTTTGTGCTAAATACATAAGCATTTTTAATAAGATTAACTTTTAATGCAAATGATTTTTTTATCACCCTGTCTCTGAACCGCCCATCCCAATTTTTCCATCAAACATTATTACCCACTCTGAGCTACCTGTATATAAAATTTGGGGAAAATTTAACGGGAGGCATTCCACGAAATTCGCTCTTGAAGTTAGTCATTTATTTTTATAAAAAAATACATGAAACTATACATAAAATACATGATTATTGATACACTGATCTGAAACATTATTTAAATTAAATCTTACACTATCCTGAGCAAAAGAAAAGAAACCTGAAGTTTCTACGGCAAATCTGAGAGAAGAAACTATAATTTATAACCTAATGCGTGTCATTCAAAGTGGAGCCGCATGTGGCGTACACGGAGATTTTTAAAAACTCGTAATTTCTGAACCCCTTGACCAATCTCAAAAAAGTTGTAATTTTTGTAATCAGCATCAAAGGTTCTATAAGTATACCGAATTTCATCAAAATCGGAGATGGTGGGTGACATTTTCACAAAATTCTGGATGATTTGACATGGAATGACCCCTAACTGATATTAAATTGCAGTTGAAAACATACAACCTTTTGGATCGTGATAGGTTCGAGTGAGGGACATGGTAATGCAGGACAATATTAGCGGAGCAAGATAAATCCAGACGGTGGTGAACAAACGACATATTTAAAAGATAACTTAACTTATGTCCGTAACATACAAATGCAATGTTGAACGATACAGAAAGCTATGCCCGTATTAATCTATTTATGGTTTCTCTTCTTCTGGCCGTGAAGTTCAAACCTCGTGGCCATCCACTGATACCTTGACCGTATCAGGTCGCTTGCAGGCGGGTGTTGCCAAGATCGAAGTCAGGCAACAGCCATAACCATCATTGCAGAAAGGCTGAGCACTGTACAGCAGGCAATTAGATGCCCTGAAAAATCTGAATTTTGGAAGCAACCTCTAAGATATTTTTCATTTTG
Source organism: Lepisma saccharinum (assembly GCF_977018435.1). Taxonomy (NCBI): domain Eukaryota; kingdom Metazoa; phylum Arthropoda; class Insecta; order Zygentoma; family Lepismatidae; genus Lepisma; species Lepisma saccharinum. The sequence continues at coordinate 52,351,476 of NC_139238.1, forward strand.
TCATGTAATCGATGTAATGAAATCAATTCGAAAACTGGACCACTTGGCGCAAAAGACTGTTTCTCCAATACTGCAACTCGATTATGAAGATACTGCGTTAAGTAGAAATAAGTTCACGAAACACTATAACTGTACTCCCTACTAAAATTAATCTGACAGAACTAGACACATTGTTTATGGACTGGACAACTTAAGAATATCAAGAAACGTTCGAAACTAGATAACATTCATCAGATTGTCGCCAAGAACATCAAGTTCAGACCTTAGAAGAAAGGGTCCTCTGGCAGGACTCTACCTACATTTGCATTAGCATTAAGTTGTAAAATGTAAACGAGCAGTTCAATGAGATCTGCGTTGCGGTACGGAAAGAATCCTACTTTTCTGAAACTAGCGAACATTGTTTAAAAATTCCTCACCTTATGAAAATTCCCCTCTCCAAATAAAAAATATCACTCAGCAAATTTAGTGAATGTCTGTTATCAAAATAAGGTATTTTAAAGTATTTTTATAAATACATAACAAATGAGAAGCTATGCGGCATAGAAACCTCTAAAAACACGCTCCGAATAATTACTGAGAACCATACTAAGTCTTCATTGAGTGCATGAAGCTTGACCATCAATTATTTTAAAGGCTAAAGGCTCGAATTGTGTTTGCATGGTTACCGGTTTTACTACATCAGAAATCTGTCTTCGTTTAAAGAAATGTGCTACATAATTTACATGCTCAAATATTTCTCTCATAGTACAAACTTAGAATCGTTCAAATATTAGGATCCAGCTACTAAAATATGTCTTAGACGACTAGTTCAACTCCGTTATTGCCCTTTTACCTTTTCATTAAATCGTCTCTGCTTTGAAATTTCACATATTTACTAGATACTCCTAATTTTAATTCTATAAATGCATCTTTCTCTGCGTAAAGCTTCTTGTATATTTTCCTTGTATTTACTAACAATATCTGCCTAATATTATTATGAGGGCAGAACCAATACCTGCTGATATGTCGGCAACGACAGGTACGAGTATTATCGATATCGGAAAGCGTCCTGTGGATTTGATTTGCCGATACGTTTCTGTAGTTTTGATCTATCCCATAGTCGGCAGAAATAGAAAGCGACATGTTTACGGAGACTAATTATTCTGGAAGTGAAAGCAATATTAGAATTTTCCATGGATTTTGTACATTTCGAACATTATGTTAATGAAAGCAATATTATTTGTAAAAACTGTATTTTGTGGTTACATATCAGGAATTTTTTATATTCTGATGAAATTGTCGAAACTTTAAATCAAATCTTTCGTATGTTGATGCTTACAATGTCTAATTGGAGTTGAATATTGACCCATTAATCTTTATTTATATTTTGAACAATTAAAATTGCTACAAAATTCAAGTCTCTGTATCTGTGGGTATCCGTAAAAATATCTATACGTGTATCTGTACAATGTGTTCGGTACGTACGATATCACAGCAAAAAACATTTTCCATGTATTAAAGGCAGAAGACTGTTACTAATACATATTTCTTACTTGTATTTCAGTGCGGTACAAAAAAATGCTGTGAAGGCTACTATTGCTACACTCCATTTGGAAATATTACCGGCGTCTGCATCCCTGATGGTAAGATAAGTTAATTGAACTGCATGTGTGTGTGAATACCATTAGTCGAAATTCCAGTGTGCCTTAACGTTTTGATATTTTCAACCATTCGTTGGAGAGTTATAATTCATTAATACATAGAAATGTACTATATTCTGTGTATAGTACTGGAGAAACATATTAAGTAGCGTTTTTTTTATCGACGAGCATTTTCGATTGAAATACAATACATATGGCCGTCACTTAACGAATACATCTTATACAAAATTGAAAATCACAAATAATTTACGTTATAATAAGAATAATGAACATTCTTCATTACCCAACATTCTTAATTTTCAATTAGTATTACGTCAGTTCATTTCCGTCAGACCATTTCAGTAAGATTCTATGCAAACCCAAGATTTCTCCCAAAATACGAGATCACATTCAATTGTTCTTTGCTTATTATGTGTGTACGACGTTCATCAAATAATTCAGGATAACAATATATTAAACTAAGCAACATTTCTTACACCAGGCGTATGGTGGTTCCACATACACAATAGAAATATTTGGAATACACGGAAGGAATGGGGAAAAGTATGTCTGTGTAGGTTAAAGTTCTAACCAATATACTTTTTTTTTTAAACATGTGATAAAATCAAATTAATATCCTAAATGTTGTTCAAGGTGAGGAGGTAACACTAAATGCATGGCACGAGTATACGTAGACGAAAACAATGGACTAGTTTGTTTACCTGTATCTATTTTAGAAAGATATCGCATAGTGAATATTCCAATAGAGCAGAAAATATTATAGAACAGGAATGAAAGACTGCATGTATCCCTAGTGGCCTAAAACGCAATTATTAGTAAAATTTCCAATACATGTACAAACACACACACACACACTCACAAACTCTCTCACACACACACACATACAAACATTATCAATGTGTTCGTATGTATAGGGGTAACAGGGTGAATCGGGTCATAAAATTAATTAAATGTAAATATTTCTATAATTTCATCCAAATTTACATTTGATGGAAAATAAACCGATCTTTGAACTACAATTGGCAGTAACTAATTACTTGATAGGTCCTCCTCTTTTTTCCACTCACCATTAGGTTTCAACTCTGCATGTCCCTTTTCCCCATTAAGAGTTTGGGTGAGTCAAGTCACATCTTATGGTGAAGCGGGTCTGTCACCTAGCATTGGAATTCTCAATAGTTATCTTTAATTTCCAATGCAAATCTTATGTTCAGAGTGTAAGACATATCTTCTTCGCACTTCATCAAGAGAGAAATGTTTTTCTCCTTTGCGCACGTACGTTACTTCTGACACCTCTTCTTGGATTGCCCCTGGAACTGTACCCAGTCACTCAATTTGAGAAACAGGACTTTTATATTAGTAACCACCTTAGAGTACATTCAAACGATATCGTTTCCGGCATCACTGACTTTTTTCCAACTCTGAACATGACAATGACGATGAAATCACGGGGGCAATTGTCACACTTCCATCTTTCTGTGATAGTCCATTTTGCCTTGCACTCCCTTGATGTATTCAAGGAATGTCAAAAGAACTGCTTTGTGCTTCTTTCTAGGATGATATTATAGAGGCATCGTCTTTACTGGAGACGGCAGCAGATCATGCAACGTGTTTGATGTCGACGGATCAGAACAAGCAATGAGCAGTATACCCATCTACGTCTTCTGCTAGTATGTGGTTGTGGGAGGCATAAAGTCGTTCATTCAGAGGATGAAACACTTGGCGAACGGGAACTACTCTCTGTACGTGCTAGAGTTGCTGCCTTGAAAATGTTATATTTCTTGAAATCATGCAGCTAATGAATTCAAAGCAATTTTCATTTGTTTGAAAGTAAATATTTCTGTTCGAACTGCTGTTGGCAAATTTGAACGCAACCTTTCTCACATGTTGGAGTCAATGCCAAAACCACACGATCAGAATGCTAGTATCGAAAGTAGTTCCCACCCATTCCCTTGTCTCAGGGGTTTGTCTGGCCTCTCTGTATTCTTCTTTGGAAACACGAATAGGACTTCATGTTCTTGGTACGTTCCCTAAATGCCTTAATAGCCTTCTGCATGCCTTTCTTATTCCACGAAGTTGATGATTTCCTTTCATGTTCGCCATCCATGGAAGACAATTTAATTTAAGAGCAAGTTGTGGACTATGATTTTACTACCGAAGTTTCACGGATTATTTCCCCAACTTGATATGGTTTGTTATTTTTGAGCGCCCAGTAATCAATATCATCTAATTATCTCTAATCCAAATCGTTGATATTGGCCAATAGATGCAGAAAGCGAAGTTTAATAACAAAACCAATCAAAAATATTAATAACGGGTTTTACAAAAATGATATTTTCATGTTGTTTTTCATTCTTAAATACTTTAATAATTGAATTATTAAGAGTCGACAGAATCAATCAGACAAGTACTAATACACCATTCAAATAATAACACTGCCAATCTTTGTAATAAGAAAGATCTGTGAATTACATAAACTGCATGATAACGCCTTCACCCCTTCTAGGTAAATACATAATGCCACATTCAGAATAATATTTTGAACATTTTATATAACAACTAAGGGACTTTGTTCAAATTAGTATACAGTAAGTCGCTTGTGATCTTATGCAAGGCAGCATTGGTTATTATGCAAAAAAAATGGATTAAATGCAATATGGTGGCGCATTTCAAGACATAATACAACAGCTTTTATATTTTAAGTGTGGTACATTTCTATGTGCAAGTTTTATGTATTATTTATATTTTTGGGTGGTTTTATGAAACTACGATATAGACGCAAGTATATACCACCGTAAAAAGTTGGATTTTTATATTTGGTACGTCCTTGAGCTTCATTGGAATTTATGAATGGAAATTTAAGTAAATTTTGTTTTAAATTATTGAGCTATTTCTCCTTGTGAAACTGAAATTATAAAATTTAGACGCCATGTTGCCATTTTACTTTAATGTTAGTAAGACCCTGTGGTATGCTTCTCTTCATTACACTAAAAATGACAAAATCGAAGATCGATGTTGGTATTTTCTTCCCCTTAATGCCGTACTAAAGGCAATTTTGTGGTAATTTTTCGATAACAGATGGCAGCACCGTTTGCTATGGCAACCGAGGGCCATGTTGCCAGATCTCCGCTTAATCAAGGTAGATACATACAGGTTGGTCTATTAGGATACTCCTTGATGGGATATGACGTCACGTTGGTTAGCAGATTTTATTGAAAAATCTAATTAGATGTGGAGCAACGTAAATGTTTATCGTGAGATTTTAGTTGTATGTTCTTATTGAAAAAAATACAACAATTTATCAGCAACGGAAGATAGTAATAGTCGTAATAGTAATATAAAATCCCTTGTATTGTATTATGTATTTCTTTTAGTATTTCGAAAGCAGAAGAGAACATACAAAGATAACTGAAGTTAATTCAAACACGGAATGCATAAAGTAAGGAGAGTAATTGAAATAATTGAAAACATGTTGCAATTACGTTTGAAGCGAATGCTGGCTGCGTTGACTCTAGAATTCACTTCATATGACAGTACTTGAACAGATTTATATCTTTTATCGGTGACGTTACCAGATTTTCTTCATAAATTTTCAGAATTTCAGTGAACATTTTGTAAATATTTATAAATATTAGCGCTCTCTAACGATCCTCAATCTTTTATCCTTGAATTGAATAAACATGTAATTCTGCACCCTTATTTTTACTGAGTTTTTGAAAGAAAAATGTCAGAAGAATCCTGGATACACAATAGAAGACAAATTTGTTATTTTTATAATAGTTAAATATTAAATACAGTTTTGTAGCGCATCTAATTTATTTGTATGTCATGTCACCACACAATGTCCTGTTTCATAGTTCTTTACGGATTTGGTCTATTCTGGTTTTCAATTCTGCAGCTGATGTAGAATCTTTGGAAGTATCAGTAACATTTTCAAGTAACAGTAACTGTAAACTACTTACGTTATGAAATTAGTAATTGTAACTCAGTTATTTTTCCACCTAACTAGTAAGTTGTACAATTACTTTACTGCATGGAAAGTAATATTAACTTGAACCAAATGTTCTCCTCAAAGAATGGGTAAATTGACGATTATTAAAGCAGGCCCCCGTGGTGGAATGGTTAGCAAATCGCGTTACGACGTCAGGGATCCCGGGTTCGAATCCTGGCCTGGGCATGGATGTTCGAGAGTGTCTGTTCATCAATTTCATTATATCCATTCATCTCCATCATCGTAAATTAGCCAAAAGTGGCACAAAAAGCGAAGTAAAATAAAGCAAATCAATCAATCAATCAATTAATTGATGATTATTAAAATCTTGAGACCATGAGGACAATTTTGTATTTTTCTCGTCAAGAGTCAGGATGTATCCCAAGTTTATTTGTATTAGAACACTTACCATATAAGACAACATACATAATCTCCAACAATTCTCATGGACACACAGTAATTTTATAGTTCAACAAAAATTCTAAAAAAATATTTGGTTTGCTCAACAAAATAAAATGAAATGTTAATCGTCATTGCTTTGTAACAGAAGTTTACTGTGAATTTTATTGCATCAATGTTTGTGCATGAAATGTAAGAAATAAGTTATAATTTCATGAAAATTAATGCTAAGCATTTGGTGGTCATCGGTGGTGAAAAGGACATCGCGCTTGGAATTCATGATCCGAACAACGTCTTACGAGATGAAACAAATCTAGAGTAAAGTAACTGTAATAATAACTACGTCAGGTACTTTCTAAAGAACAGTAATAACAGTAATTATATGTATATTACTTTCTCAAGTGATTAACTCGGAGTTACTTTTAAAGAGTAACTATTCAAACATTGCTGATATATCATAGAGTTCAGCAACATATTGGTATGAATTACGAGGGAAGTTAAGCCTCCCTGTTGGCAAAGTGGTAACGTAATAGCCTTGTAATACAGGAGTCCCAGGTTTGATAGACGGTGAGTGTACAGTGATCGTCAAATTAAAATGGGACAAGTAGATCCTGAAAGTTTCCCTTCTCTGCAATGTATCATGTGTGTTGTCTAAATCTACGGCGATGAGTGAATTGTAATTGCAAATTTTCAATGGCAAGTTCTGTCACTGCCGTTGATTTAGGCAACACAAACAACGCATTGGAGGGATGCAGGGATTTCAGAATATAGGTGTCCCATTTTTATTTCCGGTGACTGTATATAGTGGTTTGGATCCCACTTTAAACTGTAGGTCCAGCCCCAATTAGCCTTTCTGTGTATAAAGTAGATTTAAAAAACGTATTTCGAGGGAAGATACAATATAGTAATAAATACCATTAGAATAGAAGTTCAATAGCTTACAAATAATTATTTACAGGGACTACTAAACTAGATTCTCGGGATATATAAAATCATATTTACGTTGTTGTTTCAATGCATATTTATTATTTTTCTTTATCGTATTCTGCAAAACATTATTGCGTTCTCTGAGAGGAGTTTTGGTGATTGGGTTCCAAAACTGGGAGGGGCCAAGGACACTTTAATTTCCCTTGGTAGATAAGGTTTTGTATAGTATTGGGGTAAAAGTGCAAAAGGAACAAATTAAAATAGTTTTAACATCGTATATGAGACTATGAACTTACAAAACATATTTAAAAAACATTGATATTGCATTGTTACAACCTTAGACAAGTTGAGTTAATAATGAAACTTACAGATGTTGTGTAAATGGATTTGAAAATAATGGATTCAATCGGCACTATAATGCTTAACGATATCGTTCTGTTATTAAAAGGCTGTTTAGTTCACGATATGAGCTCACTTCAGATATCTAACTTTATAATGAATATTAAATATGATGAGCCTAAAACAGAAATTTGCAAAATAATTGTTAGAAATATTTTCATAGTAGAGTGATGATTGCAACGCTGTATGGAGTGAGGTTCCTCCAGGTTCGAATCATGTTTTCATGTATGTATTTATATCATTATCTTTGTTCCAATCATCCATTTTATCAAATCATTATTGATCATCATTGTCCCAAGGAGCAGAAGTTGGAGGTAAAATAACAGAAATACATTATGAAATGGAAATTCAGTTCCTACTATATTTTATTTGAATTATTATAGTAGACCAGTCAAGAAGCAAAAAAGCTTAAAAAAAACATTTATCTGCATGGAATGTAAATAATAGGTATCCATGCTAAATCAATCAGTTATGGATCTGACAGAAAAACTAGGGTGGGTGCCACCAAAAATTTCGACCTTATTTCAAGGTCATATTTTGACCATAAAATTTCAAATTTCAGACTCGTCCAAATATGTTCATGTAATATATCAAATGAAAGTTATGGACGAGACAAACTGTTTCGTGATACTTTTAGGTCAGAATATCGATGTCAGAAGTAGTCTTGTGGGGTAAAGTTAATCAGCCTAAATTTGTATACACGGGAGTCCTACATAGTGAACCATCCAAGAAGCAAAAAAAAGCATTTTTAAAACATTTAACTGTATGGAATGATATTATCAAACATCCATGCAAAATCAATCAGTCATAGGTCTGAGAGACAAAATAGTCAAGCTTCATACTCGCTGGTAGTAGAAGTAAACTATTTAGTACAAACGGCTACTGAAATCCAATCTGATATTGAAGCAAATATACGTAGCATAATCAGGACAAATTATGATTTCTATGAAGCTCTGTGTCATCCACAATTAAATTATTGCCCTTGTACTTGCAAGTATGGGAACTAGTATCTTCATTTATCTATACTGGTACTCATTTGGAAATTCTCAGTAAACATAGAGACATACATTCGATAAACTGTAAGATTTTAGGGTAAGAATTGACAATATAGAGAAAGTCTCCAATTTTGTTAATTTTCGGTATACTAACTAATTTTGGCCTCCTAATCACGAATCTGTTGTAAAAAAGCGGGGGTCACGTCTGGAAATTGTACATTTTGATGAAACATTGTTCGTTAGCCCCAAAAACCATCCACGGGTACCCACAAACCATTCACGTTAGCCCTAAAAACGATCCACGGGTAGCCCCACGAACTATTCACACGAGGTTAGGTTAGACCTGTTAGGTTAGCACTCATTTCACCCCTAAATTCATCGAAAAATAGAGTTCTTACTAATTTTGAACATCATAAATCATTTTCTTGTAAAACAACGGCGTGGTTGGAAACAACGATAGGAGATTACATTTTCGTTCGTAAAACTACGCATATACACCTATATATAAAAAAATCAATCTGCTTTTTCCTCAAATTTCCAGACGTGACCCCCGGTTTTATACAACAGATTCGTGATTAGGAGGCCAAAATTAGTTAGTATACCAAAAATCAACAAAATTGGAGACTTTCTCTATATTGTCAATTCGCTCCGATTTTAGTCTCATAACTGGTAGGGTGTACTTTTACACTTTAAATATATACACCATCAAGTTATTGGATTAAATGCACTCTCATTATGAGCTGTCCTAAATTATAAAAGGACAAGAAAACAGTAGAGCTTCATACAGTTTACAGAACCGGTTTTCTGACATGTTTCTGTAAAGGAAGATAACAGAACTGTGTCCGAAACTTGCAAACATTCAGGGATCTCACATTACATCTATTCGAATCAAACCTAACTTACCCTGACCTACTTAATACATATGAATATTTGCGAGCTGCTTCAAAAATAAAAAGAGAAATAATTGTAGAAAATAGGTCAGAAAGTACTCGTTTCAACCACGTACAAGGGTAAAGTAAAAAACATTTAAACAAACTACTGATTTGTAATAAACATTCCGATGTTGTACATGTGAATAGCACGAGTTTCCTAGGTTTGGAAATTAACTTACAGGAATAAAAATAGAGCATTTTATGCAATATTGATTTAATGATATCAGATATAATCTATATTAGGCTACGTATATTGTATGCTCTAGTAATGATCTCAAAACGGTAGTTATTAGGATTATGCTTAACGTAAAATATAACATTCTATTCTGATTTTACATTTACAAAGAATTATCAACTTCGTTTGGAAGTAAAAAAAAAGTCATACAGTGTTTACGAAATTTATAGGTTCAAGTAATATTCTCACGGAAATTACATCAGAAGATATTTCTTCAACATGTAAATAAATTATACATTTTGCCTATATTTCAAACATTTAGCTTTTGATTGATAATATTAAGAAACAAGCAATTAAATATTAAGACTTACCTTCGAGCTTGTTCAGATTTTTAACATCCGCCGTGGAATATTAGTTCCCTTGTTCTGGTATATGTACGGGATTTGAAATCCTCTGGTAGATTGGTTTGATTGTCACTCTTTCAAGAACTTGCATTGATCTTATCGTTAGAAAGCACGGAGTGAAATCTCGACAACAGTGTTGGCTAAAATCTGCACCACGGAGTATATTGCGACGAAACGCCACTTCAAAAACTTTAATGATAAGCACTACTCTCTGAAGGTACGAAATGTTTTCATTTTTTCACATAGTATTTCAAATTATTGCGGGAAGAAGATGTGATCTTTGTTTCGCCACGAAATCTTCCATACTAGTCATAAAAGAAAGAAAATGCACCGGTATTAACAAAACTACCACTTCAGCGCCATCTGTACACAGCAGTTTGAACATGACGGAGGCCTTATATTTTCTGTTATTTACTTAAATCCCTTCAATCGTAACAAAATTATAAGGTTCACATGTTCTAGTGAATAAAACAATCTTTTATATCGGAATATTTCTTCCTTACCGAATCTATATTAGTTGTACGGTTATCCTTAGAAATTTGGGTCTATGATTTAGCATGGCTTTAGAACCCCCTTAAGAAAATACATCATAATAGCTGTGAAATATGGTAGACCAGGGCATTACGGATCAATTTTTCTTTACAACAGTTTTTATTGGCCAAGGAATTATGCTAGCAACACAAAACTCTACCAAAAAATTAATTATAGTTTCTACTACATGTGCATAGCATTGAAAGAACCACAATTCAGAAAAAAATATTTTGTGGGACACTGCAATTGATCCGTATTGCCCTGATAGCAGGGGTAAAACGGATCACTAACCACTGTACCACGGGGCAATATGGATCAGTTTAATTTTATGTATATAACATAAGATTAAAAACATAAAAACAAGTACCGTATACTGTATTAGAGTTTTGGGATCTGACATATACCGCACACAAATTGTTTTCTTCCGACAGCATTTACGCAACGCTCATGATACCATTTACGACAGGACTTACATTGAATCCAATCTCCCATCTGTGCACATCTTGGATCATCATATGAAATCTTAAAAAACTACAAGAATTGCTAGCAATCATGTCTACATTCGACATGACATTTGTTCGTACGCCCTGACTAGTCCTTTTTCTTTATTAAAGGGATGCGGTATGTTCTCTTTCTCTGCAAACTTGAAAACGTATCTTCGCACAGCTTTGGGTGTTGGCCCGAATCCTCTTCGAGCTAAATCACACAATCTCGAAGAAAGAGCCTGTTCAAACTCATCACTAAACACTTGCTTTACACCAGGACGACCAACATCATCTGATCCATCAGATGTTCTTCGATGCAATGAAGTATATGGCACATCACAAAGTTCCGCAGATTGTCGAATAGATTTTTCTCCATATATATGTCACCAAACGCACAGCTTCACACATTCCTACTACAGACCACGAATTTCTGGTGGACTTCTTTTGATAATCGCGAACTATCTGGAAATTGAAAGCGTCGTGTTAGAAGAGATACTGTTAAGTAAAAGTACATAAAACGTACTGAAAGTGGGAGATCCGTTTTGCCCCGTTTTGGCCGATCCGTAATGCCCTGATGTGCATATTCTCGACATATGTCCATTTAAATAATAACAAATAGGGTTAGTCATATCAAATACTGGTACATCGCAAAAACACACCCTACCTTATCACATGTTAAATTGTAGAGCACTTAAACCCCTACATTCTACAATGCAACCTTACAAAACGTCGAACAAAACTTACAATGGGTACTTTTTCTGCACCATCTCCACCAACTTGCTTACAACAATCACTTGTCACAGACGCGCGCCAACTGCCACAGCGAACAAAGACAGGCCGCTAGTAAGCGGACAGATGGCAGCATGACCCGCTATATTTTTCAAGTTTGTGCCTGCAACAGTTTTCTTTGCAGGTCACGTGAACCTTACATTGATCCATAATGCCCTGTGATCCGTAATGCCCTGGTCTACCCTATTTGAAAATATTTATAATCCCCATCAATAGGTGTGCGAAGACTAAATTATTTGGGGTTCCTTAAGGGGAGTTTCAATTTCCTACCTGGACAATCTTAGTCTAAATTGTCGTAACACCATGATCCTGTTTCCCCCTCTTATGGAACAGCTATGGCTTAAAGCTTTTCTGTAGGAGTTTATAACAATTATAATTTCTTTTCCAAAAAATGCAATTGTTAATTATCCATACTCGTTTTGCATGTGTACCAATGTGCTAACAGTGTCTTAGTCGTCTTTCGTTTTGATTCATGTCAATTATCTAAAGATTTAAGCAACACATTTTCACTATCGATGTAAGTGTAAATCTGCTAATTGTGGTGATATAGTGTTTTAGAACTTAAAACCTTTGCCATGCAATGTTTTCCACCGCTATCGGCAATCTCCGAACAGTTTGCTGACATGTGCTCCGATTTCCATTTTTTCCCTTGGTTTATCTCGGCTCCTTCGGTAGAGCTACAACACAGGGGGAATACAGCAGAGGGTGCTCACACCGCCGCATTTGTCCCGGGCTCTAGGTGCCTAATCTGGTGATCTTTCCCTGTCACTAGTCGGGGGAAATTGGGAAATTTGATGCATTGTGAAGACTTTATATACGAAAAAATCTGCTTTATAAGATAAGTACTCGCAAGTTGTGCCTAGATGGCGGCTGGTGGTTCTTCACGAACTTCGTACGGAAAATGTAAAAAGCCGATATTTGCTAAGCAAATGAATCTGGCCTGTTCTATGTGCAACATTAAGTTCCATGTGAAATCATGTTTGAATTTGGGTCCAGTGGAATATGAATTTTTTATGGTTGATGGCAAAAGTTTATTTAAATGTGATTCCTGTCTCAAGGCTAGAGATGATAAAACACCCGTCACTCCTACACCCAGCTCTCTTGATCGTGTTGGTCGCAAAGATGCAGATAAATTGGATTCTTGAGCTGATAGTGATGTAAGATTTTGTGAACGTAACTCTCAAGTTAATGAGTGTGACAATTGCATTAGTATTGCTTCAGTTTTGAGTGAACTCTCACCTAATCGAGGAAGTGAAATCTCTTCGATCTGAAGTTGTTGTTCTCAAAAGCTCCAATATTAGCCTGCATGACCAAGTATCGACTGTATTTAATCATGGTTCATATGCATCGATTCTCAATAAACCATCTAAAGTAAGCTACAGTGAAAATGGCAACGGAACCAAGTTCTGTCCGCCATCTAGTAATGCTCAGACCAGTGCTTGAAAACAAACATTTTCATCTGTAGATATTATCCCGAGTGATAATAAGAAGTGTACTATGGTGCACGAAGGCCTTAAATTAGACAAAGATCTAGAAAATAAAAGCGGTTCTTCCAATATTTCAAATGTAAACAAACGTGTGCCAAATTCTAGTGAAATTAGCAACTTCGAAGTTCCAAGTGGACCAAGTCTTCCCAATGACAATCAATTGACAAGGCTTAAGAAGCAATTCGGTGGTCTGAATTCGAGGTATGCTAGTACTTTTAATACTCGTAATGAAATTAACGCGTCTCGCTCTAAATTGAAATCTGGAAACAAATTGGATAATACGTTACCGGTTAATAAGAAATTTACTCCCACTAAGGGAGTTTTCGTCACACGACTCTCTCCTGACGTCACCACCGAGGAACTTAGGAACTAACTACAAGACAACACGGACATAGTAGTGGATGAGTGTTGCAAACGTAAGACTAAACACAACTCGTACGCGTCCTTTTATGTTGGTGTCAAGGTTTCGGACATCGAAAATATCCTTAATCCGGAGATTTGACTGGAAAACATTTTATTTACTTATTTCCACGGTAAACTTAGAATGGAATATGTTCTAAAAGATGAAGTATCTTAAAATAATTCTTCAGTGGATGATAAAATCCGAAACACAGGCTCTGGCAGTAATAAGCCTGGAATTAACTGACTAGCTAAATGGATGGATACTTCATCTTTCAATAAGTATTTAAGCTTATATTACCAGAACTTAAGAGGTCTTAATACAAAATATCTTACCATAGAACAGAACATCTTAGTTGTTAATTATGATGTTTATGCTTTTACTGAAACCTGGATGAAAGATAATCAAACTTATTTTGATAAACTAGTTGATGATTATGCAGTCTTAAGAAAAGATAGGTTAAAAGCTAAGGGTGGTGGCTGTGCCTTTCTTATTAGCTCAAATCTTAACTATGAATTAATATGCATTACATTTGACAATATAGAGTGTTTGTGGATCAGTGTAACGATAGGTAATGGCATTCCTATAGTCATAGGCCTGCACTATATCCCTCCTGGTTCAGATACGCAATTGTTCAATGACTATTTTGATATTATCATTGGGAAGTTTATAGATAGAAAAGAAAAGGTAATTATACTTGGGGATTTTAACACTCATATCAACTGGGAGTTTGTTGGAAGTTGTATCCCAAAGGTTAAGCCATCTTTAAATGATATGAAAATTTTAGAGTTGTGTGACTTTCTTGAATGTAAACAGCACTGTAAGCCTTACAATTCAAACAATCCATTTTCTACACTGGATCTCTTCATCACTGATATTGTAAATATTGAACTTAATAATTCAAATCCTCCTGTGTCCAAGGTTGATATATATTATCCTCCATTTTTAGCGAATCTACCTTTTCATGTCCCTCACACAAGTTCTGATAAATCATCAGAATCAGGCCAGTTTTTTAGATATCATTTTAAGCAATGTAATTTTCTTCAACTTTTTAAAGATCTTGAAAATAAGGTATCTTTCATAGATACCAGCCTAGATTTACATTCATTAGTAGAACTTTTGCATTTATTTATTGCGCAGGTCATTAATGATAATGTGTCAACTAGAAAGTCTATCAATCAAAAATTCGCATCCCCTTGGTTCACACTGAAATTAAAAGATTGCTGAACAAAAAGAAAAAATATTATTATAAATATTTTGTGACAATAAACATTTCATGGTTTTTGAAATTTGTGTCTATTAGGAAAGCAGTAAAGAAAAAGATAAGAAATGCGAAATTTAATTATTACAATGATTTAAATTCTTGTCTTATGCATGACAAAAAATCATTTTGGAAAAAAGTTAAATCTTCAACATCCAATGATTCTTGTATCCTGGATCCTGTTAACGGAATTTTAACTGACAAACAAAATATAACTGATACATTTTTTGAAATGTTCGAAAAGAATTTTTCTCTTCCTTCAAATGGTAATTATGCAAATAAAGAGTGGTCTACTATGCCAATATTTCCTCCAGTTATTGATGAAAAGGAAATCTTAGATGCTTTTCGTAAACTTATACCCAGAAGTGATTCTGGCATTCAACGCATTCCTAATTATATTTTCAAGGGGTGCAGTAATTTACTTGCTCCTGTTTTGTGCAGCATCTTCAACAGGTCTCTATCAAGTGGTACATACCCTAAAATGTGGAAAGAAGTAACAATTATTCATATCCCAAATGCGAGAGGAAACACTGAGGTATCTAATTTTAGACCTATTTCAATTAGTAATATCTTTAGTAAGTTGTTTGAACAAATAGTTTTCAAATCACTCTATTTTAATTTTAAGAATAAGATTAGTATCAACCAACATGGATTTATGGCTGGGAGATCAATAAGTACAAATCATTCAGTATTCTCAACTGACATCTGACATGTCCTTCCCGGACGTATGAACAGTCTGCTGAAGTACATCATCCCGCCTGATAGATATGAATCTTGGGATAGAAGTTACGAGATTAATGGAAGTTCATGTGATAATTTTTGTGCTGCTGTTACTATGATTTTTAGTGCATTTCGTTATGATGTAAAATGTTGTTCTTAATTGCATAATCAAGATAAATATATTGTGAACCTAGATGAGTAGTTGTATTGGTGCTATTACTGGGACACTTATAGCGTACAAATGAAGAGGTTATTTGATTAAACAGCCCGATTTGTCTTCACTTAAAATTATGCCAAGATGCCTATATTCCCCAATTCTTCAAGTGTGATATGCTCTTAATCCCAAGAACCCTGAATTCTAGTGTAGAAAAGAAGAACCCTCAATAGACAGATTTGCCTACACTTAAAACAATATCAAGAGGGGCATATACCCCAATCAGCCATGTGTATACATATTTAAATCCCAAGAATCTTGAATTCTAGTGTAGAAATGAAGAACTCCCCTCAGACAGATTCCCCTATGTGTGTAAAAGGCTGAATCTCTCAGTTTGTTGTCCATAAACTTGTCAAAAATATGCCCCCCTCTTGATATTGTTTTGACTATACTTAAAACTAAACCAAAAATGTTTATATTCTCATGCTCTACAACTTACAGATCAATACAATAGGACAAGGTCAGGCGTGCAAATTGTTTCATGTTCTTTCTAATCTTTGATCAGTTTCATGTCCCGGCCAGCAATAAATTATGCATGCCTGGGAGATTTTATATGCTAGCATGCATGAGATATAATTTACACTGTGCCCTTTCAGGGAAAATTGCCATGCCATCATGCCATTAACTCCAATTTACTGGAAGAGCATAAAACTTCACTCTTGCATGTTATCATATATGCCTGAATTGGATTCAGGTTTTGCCTTGTTCTGATAATATACAGGGTGACTGGTAATTAGATGTATTCCCTGAAAGGGGTTAAAGTAGAGACAATTTGCAATAAATTTGACCATATGATACCCCGTCCGAAAATTAGTAGTTTTCGAGATAATCGAGTTTCAATTTTTTTTTAAAAAAATGACAATTTTCCACATAAAAAGATGAATTGAGAAAAAACTGCTCATTGTATGGAACTTATTTCAGCGTTTTCTGATAGCTAACAAATAAGTGGTTCGTTGAAAAAAGTTTTTCCCAAATAACAATCACATGTAAGTAAGGGGTGGGTCTAAACTTACAAGTGATGATAAAAAAATGCACTCTTAGTTTACTTGGCAACGTATTAATAACAAAAATGGTATGACACGAAGCGTACAAATTACGTAAATTACTTCCTTGTGACATCTGCTATCCAACAAGATACAAATGTTGCTAACATACATATTTGTGTACAAGAAATAATACTTCATTCATCTTCATGTGAATGGAATCAATGAACAATACAATTAAAGAACATTACACGTCTTGCTCAAAGTGGGCACCTCCGTTACGAATGCAGGCACACAGGTTTTTACGGACATTTGTTCTCTTAACTCGTGATGTGATGGTGTCCTTGATGTGTTGACCAGCTGTTAAGATCCTCTCCCTGAGTTCTTCTTGCGAGTTTACCGGTGTCTTGTCATGTGGCTCCAAATGTAAAAGTCGCAAGGCATCAAATCGATCGGGGGATCGAGCTGGGCAGTCATCATGCTGATAAATCATGTCACGTCTTGTAGCTAGAGGTACATCCTCCAACAACATTGCCATCCCGTTCCTCAAAAACTGTTCATAAGTGATGCCATTGAAGATTTGGGGCAGGAAAAATGGCTCGATCAAATGATTGTTGATTACGCCCATCCATACTTATGCCTGGGCGTGCGACAGTGGCTGGATGAAAATTACCGAAAGAAATGGATTGGCCGAGGTGGCCCGATTCCCTGGCCGGCTCGATCCCCCGATTTGACGCCTTGCGACTTTTACATTTGGAGCCACATGCCAAGGCACCGGTAAACTCGCAAGAAGAACTCAGGGAGAGGATCTTAACAGCTGGTCAACACATCAAGGACACCATCACATCACGAGTTAAGAGACCAAATGTCCGTAAAAACCTGCGTGCCTGCATTCGTAACGGAGGTGCCCACTTTGAGCAACACGTGTAATGTTCTTTAATTTTATTGTTCATTGATTCCATTCACATGAAGATGAATGAAGTATTATTTCTTGTACACAAATATGTATGTTAGCAACATTTGTATCTTGTTGGATAGCAGATGTCACAAGGAAGTAATTTACGTAATTTGTACGCTTCGTGTCATACCATTTTTGTTATTAATACGTTGCCAAGTAAACTAAGAGTGCATTTTTTTATCATCACTTGTAAGTTTAGACCCACCCGTTACTTACATGCGATTGTTATTTGGGGAAAACTTTTTTTCAACGAACCACTTATTTGTTAGCTATCAGAAAACGCTGAAATAAGTTCCGTATAATGAGCAGTTTTTTCTCAATTCATCTTTTTATGTGGAAAATTGTCATTTTTTAAAAAAACAATTGAAACTCGATTATCTCGAAAGCCACCAATTTTCGGACGGGGTATCATATGGTCAAATTTATTGCAAATTGTCTCTACTTTAACCCCTTTCAGGGAATACATCGAATTACCAGTCACCCTGTATACCCGAGTGAGACTTACAGAATATTCATTGCACAGTTCAAAGTCCAACTTTGAATTGTATTTAGCTGACATAGAGCTCATAACTCCTGGGTTCTGATATTCAATGTGTATTGCATGTGGACATAGTCCCATGGCTTATATGCTTTGTAATCAAAGGCTTCTGTGTTTGAGGCCCCCCTATGGAGAAGTATTAATATTGTTGCCTTGTAAACAAGAGCTCTGGGTTTGAGCCCTGGTAAAATGTGAGGCCTCTCCTGATGGCAAAGTGTTAATATTGCTGCCTTGTAAACAAGAGCTCTGGGTTTGAGCCCTGGTAAAATGTGTAAGATTGAAATACATGTGGCAGAATAATATCCCCACATGTGAGATTTTGAGAATATTCACTGCTAGCTGATAAACAGCTGAGGTTTGAAACCTGGTAAAGTGTGTTGTACAACAGCATAATAGAGCAAAATTATTTTATATTGCGACCGTAAGAAATGCAGAAAGGCCACAAAAATGTGTCCAAGATGCCATAAAATATTAAGCAAGGCATATTACAAAAGGCATAAGTGTACTTGTTATGTACAGTCATCAATATTGCCCTCACAACCATCTACATCTGGTCTGAAAAGGAAGCATGAAGCACCTGTTAATGCTAGAGCAGCAAAGCAGCCACGCTATGAACCCATCCTTAGCAGTTTTAATGGCCAATTAAGGGATTACCGGTTTGTATCAGAGCCAAGATGTGACATTAAGAATTTTTTGAACAGTATAAATCCTGATGTGCAGGCAATTCTAAATGCACAAAATGGCTCTTATAAGCTGTCCTTCAAATTGTTTACACAATATAAGAAGCCAAATGGCACAAAATTTACACAGCCTCACATAACAGAAACTGTACCTATATATTCAAATGCAAATTCAGACAAAATAATAAGCAGTTTGATAGATCAATTGAATATTAAACACTCTGAATTTGCAGCAAAAGAGTCTGGATGGAGCCTATGCGGTTTTTCACACAAGCTCTATGTTAATATTTCTGAATTCAGCCCGTTACAAGGATCTACATATCTGCCATTACCTGCCAATATTAAAAACAAAAAAGCCGTGGTTAACATAGAAAATAATGATAAGAAATGCTTTTTGTGGTGTATTTTAGCTGCTTTGTTTCCAGTTTTAAGGCATCCTGAGAGAATAAGTTATTATAAACAATATGAACACAATTTTGATGAAGCAATGGAGGGCTTAGAATATCCAATGTCTGTTCAGAATATTGATAAATTTGAAAAAAAGGCCAGGGATATCAATGGTAAACAATTATCTATTAATGTATTTATTTGTTCCACTGCTCGTGGCAATTGGTTGATAGCACCTCTCAGAATCAGTACACTTGATGATGATTCTGCTGTTCCGATTGATCTGCTCTTAATTGAAGGGGATGACACACACCATTACACTCTGATACATAATCTTGAAGCTTTAGTAAGAAAACAACTAGACAAATTTAATAGAATATTTAAGTTGTGCCGAAGAAGTTTAACTGTATTTGATGGTAGAAAAATGGTGAATGGGGTTCGGGACGTGAATGCAGAAATTGCTAAAAACAAGTTAATTGAGCATCTGAAATACTGTGGCAACCATAAACCTGTTCATATGGTAATGCCTAATCCAAGTGAAAATGCCAAATTCAAAAAAATTGAAGCCTTGTTGGAACACCCAGCATATATAGTCTGTGATTTTGAATCAAATCTCAAACCCCTTGCATTCTGAAGCCCAGATCCTGAGGAATCTTCAATTACATCATATCAATTACATGAACCTACTAGTTTTTATTATGTTGTTCTACAGGATGGTGTTGTTAGTAAAGAATATTTATACATGGGAGCAGATGCCATCAAAGAATTTGCACATAGAATAGAAAATGAGTGCCATGACATAGCATATAATGTCTTATTAAAATCAAAACCTATGTTGCCTTTAACAGAGAATCAGATTAAAGATTTCAACAATGCAGAAAAATGCACGGTATGTGATTCTGAATTTTCAGATACAAATATCAAGGTGAAACACCATTCTCATACAGATGGTAAATTCAAAATGGCCCTGTGTAAAAGCTGTAATATTAAGATCCAGAGACCAAAATTTGTCCCCATATTTTGCCATGGTGCATCCAATTATGATTTTCATCATTTGATCAGGTACAAGGGGTTTGACAAGCAGAATTTAAATATTTTAGCTGAAAATAATGAGAAATATATTGCTATTAGCAAAATAATTAAAGTTAATGGTGTTCCTATTCACTTAAGATTTCTTGATTTCTACAGAATTCTGTCTGCTAGCCTGGCTACACTGGCCACTCAATTATCTGATGATCAATTCAAAATCACATGTGCTTTGTTTCCAAATCAGGACCTGAAATTAATTAGGCGGAAGGGTGTATATCCATATGATTATGTTACAGATTTTCCTAAATTTGATGACTGTTCTCTGCCACCACAACAAGAGTTTTACAGCAAACTCAGAGCATCTGGAATCACTGATGAGGATTATCACCATGCTCAGTTGATGTGGAACAATTTAAAATGCAAGTCATTTGGTGATTATCACAAGGCATATTTAAAACTTGATGTCACTCTCTTAGCTGATATACTGCAGGCATTCAGAAAATCTTCCATGCAAAATTATAAGCTGGATCCAATGTATTTTTACAGTGCTCCGGGCCTAGCATGGTCTGCAATGTTTTAAACACTAAAATGTAATTGGATCTGATCCAAGATCAAGATATGTATCTGTTTATGGAACAATGTATAAGAGGAGGCATGGTACAATGTTCTCAGAGATATGCCAGAGCAAATAACAAATATATTCCCGATTATGATCCAGCACTGCCATCAAATTATATACTGTATGTGGATGCCAACAGCCTGTATGGTTATGCTATGATGGATAAACTGCCATATGCAGGGCTTGAGTGGGTTGAAGATTTCAATATTGAAGATCTTAAGGATTTTGATGACAGTAACTATGGCCTATTCTTAGAGGTTCACCTGACAATTCCTGATGATTTACACAACATATGTTCTGATCTGCCCCCAATTCCTGAGGTTGAATGCTCACCTGGCTCTAAACAGAAGAAGCTCATGATGACTCTAGAGCCAAAACAGGATTATGTCTTATATTACAAAAACCTCCAGTTCCTAATGAATCATGGTGTTCAAGTGACCAAAGTTGTCAAAGTTTTGAGGTTCAGGCACTCAAGATGGTTGAATCCATATATTGATACAAACACAGTGCATCGAACATCTGCAATGAGCCAATTTGATAAATCTTTGTTTAAATTGATGGTCAATTCTGTGTATGGCAAAACCATAGAAACTGTCATAAAACATACTGATGTTAAAATAATTACTGACCCCAGCCTGAGGAAAAAATTGATAGCAAAGCCTAATTTCAATTATAGAAGAATTTATGATGAAAATATGGCACTTTTCAACATGAAAAAAACAAAGATTAAGTTTGATAAGCCTATTTATGTAGGGGCTGTGATATTGGAATTGGCCAAATTACACTTGTTAAAACTCTATTATGATGTGTTGAAGCCTATTTATGGTGATAGTGTAAAACTGATGTACATGGATACAGATAGTTTTATTCTTGATATTCAAACAGAAGATGTTTATCAAGATATGTCACAGCCAAAATTGCTTGAATATTTTGATACCAGTGAACATACAAACATTCAACCCCACAACAAAAAAGTGCCTGGCAAGTTAAAAGATGAGACACTTGGTGATGTTATTGTGGCATTTGCTGGGTTAAGGGCCAAGATGTACAGTTTTGAAACATGTGGTGGTGTTGTTGTCAAAAAGGCCAAGGGCATCGGCAGAGTAACTGTTGACAAAGAGCTCCAATCTGATGATTATGAAGATTGCCTCAAATCATGTAGCACAATCAGAACATCAGAAAATAGAATTCAGAGTGTGGGTCACTTGTTGACTACAAATATTGTAAGAAAAATAGCTCTGGACCCACATGATGATAAGAGATGTATTTTGTCATGTGGCATACATACTCTACCATGGGGTCATTGTGATTTGAAAAGTGGGAATCAATGCCCAATTACAGAGCATGATTTGAAATAAATAAACATGCCTATGAACTTATTTGGGTTCAAAAAACAGGCTATTATGGACCTGCCAACACCAGCACCCTCTTCTGATAAACAATCTAAACTAAGTGCTTTGTTAATTATTCATCTGAACAGCATACTTACAGATGTTGATGATAAAACAGGTAAAATATTGTACATATTTAACAATAATTTAAATCATTACCAATTACCTGTAGGTGGTCAATTACAATTTATTACAACTCCCGAGGGTAATGTCAAGATTTCAATAGGGAGAAATATTTACAGGATAAAGCACTCAAACATGATTTCTGGCACTGTATATACTGTTTCTGCTGGTGACTGCTTATATATTAAGGTCCCGGGATCCTATGACAAGCTTATACCTTTTTTATAGAATTAAGAATCAGATATTCAATAATAAATAACCACTAAAACAAAATGCCTAATGATATATTTGGCCATACAAGGCATGAAGATCACAGTGATGAGATTCTTATGCTTGATGTCAGAGTGAAAAAATTAAAAAGTGATTTACAAGCTTTACAAACCACACTCAATGCCAGTCTTCAACTAGAAATTACAAATTTACAATCACAATGCATGGACCCTCTTCTTAAAATTGATTCTGAACTCAAATTGCTGCTTCAGAAATATACTGATTTGGCCACATTGGATAATTTTCAAAGTTTAGAAGAAGCTGTAGCAGCTCTTCAAGCTAAATTTAAGACCCAGGCCACCAACTCTGAGCAATTGAAACAACAATTGGAAGAGCAGATAAATAATGTCCAGACACAGCTCCAAACAATTGTCAAAAGCATAAAATCACAAGAAGATTTTGATCTAGTGATTTCCACTCTAAAAGAACAGATTCAATCACTGGAGATACCTAATCTGGACCCATTGAACAATGCCATAGCCGAGGTTAAAGAAAAAATTGAGACACTTGAAAATTTTATGAACAACTTGCCATCTTCTGATGCTTTGAGTGCAATAACTCGGAGTGTTGCAAACATTAAGCTGCAACTTGAGAAATATGAAGATTTTGGAAAAATTCAAAGTACCATAACCCATCTTGAGGGTACAATAGCAGCAGTGCAAAGTGATCTGATAAATGTACAAGAATCCCAATTGCCTGGTATTGTAGATACCCTTGTCAGTGTCCAGCAACAGATCACAAAACTTGAAAACCTCAACACTGAATCTGAGCTATCTCATTTTCATCACTTGATCGATGATATCCAAACAAAGCTTGAAATTTTACAACAATCAACACCTACTCAGGCAGATAGAGCCCTGCTCCAAGATGCTATGCGTGGTGTGGTTGATGCTTCTGAATTAAATGATGTGAAATTGGCACTTGAATCTTTGCAAAATACTGTATCAAATCTGCCTACATCACAGGAACTTAAAATTAAAAAGAGGGCAGTGAATCGCATATTGAAATCAGAAGATATCAAGAATATCCAAACAGAGATCAAACAACTTACTCAGACAGTGGCCACTCTACCAACCAATCAACATATTAATGAACTGCATGCCCTGTTTGAGGATATCAGAAGACAGGTCCATGATATTACTGCTCAAAATTCAAAATTGGCAGTTGTTGAAAATATACAGCAAATTGTAGCTAATAACAAGCAACAGCTAGGGACCATGGAATCCAATCAAGCAAATGCTTTGTCTGTTTTTGCCACGCAGCTTCAAAAGATTGTGCAACAATACAAGAAACTTGCTGTGGACATAAGGATCAAGCCTGGGCACGATGAGATTGTTAGGACTATCAATGAGCACCTTGAATCTGTAACAAGTAGATTGCTTACAGCAGAAAAAGAAATAACAGGCATAATCGAGAATCCTAAACATACAGTAATTCTTGAATTATACAGTATCCCCAACAAAGAATATGATTCACCATTTACACCAGGTGGTAAAATATATATGCTGTCCCCTGCACAATTTTATTACCAATTTTTTGTTGGGGGCACACTTAGACCAATCAAGATCAAATATTGGCTTCAACCACAGGCACACCACTACCCTACCTTATCAATAACAAATGCTGATAACAAAGCAAAAATCACCAGTGTAGAGTTAGAGGATTTTACAGACCACAATACATTAGAAACATCTTATGCTGAAGATGATGGCTCTCTGGAATTTTATATACAAATAGGAGACAAACTGTATTTAGAAAATCCTGTAGTATCAGCTGCTGAACACCCTATAGTTGCAATATTCTTGTTTACATATTATGTCTAGACAAATTATTGTTGATGAATTACACAGACGAGGCAGACATAATTTTAAGAGATTGCCCGTGGTTACAAAAGGCATAGATGATTTATGGCAGAGTGACTTGGTGGAAAAAGCAAGTGGACAGCTGAAAAACTTAGACAAGATCAACAAGGGCTACAAGTATCTACTCACTGTCATAGATACATTTTCAAAATTTGCCTGGGCTGTGCCACTCAAATCCAAGACTGGAAAATGTGTTACAGAAGCCTTCAGGACAATCATCAATCAGAGTGGAAGATCACCGCGCTAGTTGCAAACAGATAATGGCAAAGAATTTTATAATTCAGTATTTCAACAATTTATTAAAAGCCAGTCAATACAACATTACTCGAGTTACAGTGATCTCAAGGCCTCAATTGTAGAAAGATTCAACAAAACCCTAAAAAATCATATGTATAAACAATTCACACTTCAAGGTAATTATAAATGGCTTAATATTCTTCCAGAACTTTTACATAGATATAACAACTCGGTCCATTCCACAATCAACATGAAACCCTCTGAGGTAACTTCATCTGATGAGCAAAAATTGATCAGCACTGTTTATTATCATAGATACCAGCAAACAACAAGAAAAGCCAAATACAAGGTGGGTGATCAAGTAAGAATCAGCAAATATAAACACTTATTCAAAAGAGGCTTTACAAGAAACTGGAGCACCGAATTATTTACAGTGGTTCAAGTTAAACCTGGGACCCCTAACACATATATAATAAAAGATCACCGAGGAGAAATTCTCAAAGGCAGGTTTTATGAAGAAGAACTCAACAAAACTAAACAGCCTGACACATATCTCATAAAAAAAATCATCCGCAGAAAAGGCAAAAAGATACTTGTCAAATGGATAGGAGTTCCAGAACACAGCTGGATCGAGGCAAACAAAGTGATAATATGAACACCTTTGATGTTATAAAGAGGCTGCCAGAAACTGAACAGCAGATTAAGAGAAATGGCAAGTTGCTGCCGGATAATATTAGATGTCTTATTGTTGGGCCATCGGCTTGTGGTAAAACTACACTAATGATTGATAATTTTTTATTGGCACCCAACTGGTTAGACTGGAAAAACAGGCACTTGTATGTCTTCTCTAAGAGCTTGGAACAATTAAAATATCAGCAACCGATGAAACTATATGATGGACTGGATATTGCCACTTTTGAACCAGATGTTAAGCCACTCCATGAATGTCTCGATAATTCTGTTGTTGTATTTGATGACATTATACTCGATAATCAAAACAAGGTTAGAAATTTCTTTACACAGGGCCGACACAAAAATATAGATTGCTTCTACCTGGCACAGACTTTTTCTCAAATTCCGAAGCAGCTGATCCGAGACAACAGCAATTTTATATGTGTGTTTCATCAAGATCATACCAACCTCAAACACATACATGATGAATATGTAGGTGGGGACTTGAGCTACAATGATTTTTCCAAGTTTTGCAGTAGGTGCTGGAACCAGGACAGTTATGGCTTTGTCACAATTGAGATGACAAGAAAACCCAATAGTGGTAAATACAGAAATAAAATCAACAATTTTCAAGACATTGAAACATAAATAAATAACCATGAAAAGGCCAATCATTGATGATCTTAAATTAAGAGATTATCTTGTAAAAAGATTTAAGGGATGGAAATCAGAGAACCGAGGAATCTATGAAAAACACAAGCAAACAGAACAGCCTATTATTGATGCTATTAGTGAATTAGGTAAAAATATCAAAACTGTTACAGAGCAAAATCAAAATTTGATCACAGAGCTTGTGCCTGTAGCTGCTAGGAACAAATTAGATTATCCAATCACCCCACTTTCTAGTATTCGTACACCTAGTCCTGTTGCTCCTCGAAGAATTGAAGCTAGTCAGGATCCTATTGAATTGGGTCTTCTTGCTCAAAAATATTTAAGCACACCTAAAGACAACAAAGATGAGGTCTTTGGCTTATATGCTGACACAGAGCGTGATGGTAGCATCATACATAGAATTGGCAATTTCAGAGTAACATTTATGGGAGATGATCTGATTGTATATTCAGAATCTCATCTTGGAGAGAGAGGTGGTTTTGTTAAATATCCTGGCACACCTGGATTGTGGGAACTGATGACTAGGAAGAGACTTGGCAGTATACAGATCAAGATTATGAACATTACAAAGAAATATTAATAAAATCAGATGCTCTATACCAGAACAATGATCCCACACAAAAAAGAGTCAAGTCTAGCAGTGGAGCAAAATACAACAATTTAATCAAGCCCATATGGTCACAGATCAAGACAGGTAGTGGAATCAAACAATTCAACACCCTGCCTAAGGAATTTGTGTGGGTTGATGATGTCAGGAAACTTGTAGATAGGTTGCTGGTGATAGCTGGGGAGGAAAATGCTGGCAACCACAATTTTTACAATGAAAAAGTTGGAATTATGGACATGATAAGCACCAAATTGTCTAATTTTATAGTGAATGACACTAAGGGGATTGGATATCTTATAAAAATTATTAATACTCTACCATCTAAATTTTGGAATATTTCTGAGGGTCGGGGGTTGGTTAATGACATCATAAAAAAGCTGCCATTTGAACTACACATTCCAGGCTATCAGTATTGTGGTCCCGGTACAAAATTGGACCATAGATTAAACAGAGGTGATCCTGGTGTTAATCCCCTAGATGCTGCTTGTAGAGACCATGACATAGCATACAACACACATACTGATCTTGACAAGAGACATGTTGCAGACAAGAAATTAGAAGAGGCTGCATTTGGTAGATTTGTAAGCA
The DNA here is from genome assembly GCF_977018435.1 of Lepisma saccharinum. NCBI lineage: Eukaryota > Metazoa > Arthropoda > Insecta > Zygentoma > Lepismatidae > Lepisma > Lepisma saccharinum. The sequence goes on from NC_139238.1 coordinate 52,378,838, forward strand.
AAGATGCTTCTTTAAGTGAAAAAAGAGCAGCATTGGGGACCACCATAGCTATGAACACCAAACACAAACTGGGGTGGGGGTTATGAATATGTATATAATAAACCTAGGATGAAGGCCAAGGGTGTTATGTATCAGATACCTTATGCAGGTCTTAAATCTCTTAAAACTATTGATAGCCTTTTAACTAGAAAGCAGCGCAAGAAAAAAAGCTCTTGTCTTGCCAAGGGCCATGGTATGAAATTGTTGCTTAGCACCCCCCAATTAAACAAATTACAGCAATCCAGGAAAAAATCACATGTGGGTGGATTTATATTTACCATCCCGGCTAACTTAGCAGCACGTGTGGCTGTGGGGAGCTTGGCTGGGGGATCAGCTGCCATAGCAAAAACAGTAATAGATGACAAGAAAAATAGGGCAGAATTAGATGAAATAAAGCGCCATAACCTGGCCATGGAGAAACAAGGCAAAGGTGTTAAGAGAGCCATGAAGAAGTTAAAAAAAAACAAGAGCCGCTTACAAACCAAGATATTGAAGCTTTAATCAAGCCACTGGGCATCAAAAATTTTAGAGGTGTGTACATGTCTGATTCTTTACCAGAACAACCACTCAACAAAGAGTGTGGCATAGTTAATTTGGATAAGTAAAAAAATCAGGGCACTGACTGGATCTGTTATCTTAAATATTTAATCAATGAGGCATTTGTGTTTGATTCATTTGGAGGTGTTCCACCTGAAAATTTAATAAAATATCTAAAATCAACTAATCTTTATTACAATAATGCCCGTGTTCAAAATTTCAAAGATGTTAATTGTGGACATTTGTGTTTATCTGTTCTTAGATATATGTCTCAAATAAATAAACCATCAATTGAAGATTTTCAAAAAGCCTTGTGTTATCTGAAACATCATGGGGGTATTCCATCTCACCAGCCAAAATTCAATATTGAAACTTAAATTACATGATGATATAGTGTATCCCAAAACAATAGCTCTCAGAGCATTTTATGGCATGTACTTGATCCCAAATTTTACACACCACAACAACAAGATTGCAGTTGGGGATCAAAACATTGTCATCACTCCAGGGCAGTATAATCTGTCCACTTTAAATGCTCAGTTACCCAGTGGTATAGTGCTAAGTCAAAATTCTGTCACTCACAGAGTAGATATTGGTCTGCTACAGAGACAGTGGATCTGGGTACTATAGGAGAGCTGTTAGGCTTTGAGAACAACACAAAACTTGAACCAGCCATCAAACACACTGCTATTAATATACCTAAATTCTTAGCCATAGAGACTCTGAATATTCACTGTAATGTGGCCGAGGGTATGATCACCAAATCAAATGGCATAGGCACTCACAAACAAACTGGCATCATTGCAACATTCTTGTCTAACTCTGAATTTATGGAGCCCATCATCTACACTCCATCACCAACATTATATTTTCCTGTGTGCCATAATAGAATAGATTATATTGAATTGATGGTCACTAATGAAAAAGAAGAATTAGTTGATTTTGCTGGAGCCACAACAACTTCAATCATAGAGATTAATATTTAAATAAAAATACATACAAAAAATGGAAAATATTGAGAGTTATGAGCTACAATCATTCCCCCCAAACAGGAGGACCTTTGCAAATTTAAATCAACCCAACACAGAGATTGAGGTCGATCTTGATGTAGGGGATGGCTTTATACACCCTCACAGAGCAGATCTATACATCAAATTTGATGTTGTAAAGCTCGATGGTACAGATTATCCGGCAAATTCAAATATAAGACTTGTAGACAATTTTGTGCCACATCTGTTCTCTGAAATTGAGATCAGAAAACATGGTGTTGTTATAAACAGAGTAGATTACCCCGGCATTACCTCCACAGCTTTGGCCACACTAAAATTATCCAAAACAGAGGCATCATACTTCAAAATAGGTGGATTTGAGGCTGGTGATAAAATTATATCTAAGAGCCACACAATGCTGTTTCCTATGCGCCTGTTGCCAGGATTCTTCTCAGATTACAAAGATATTATGTGGAAGGGTGGTTTAAGAATCACATTTAAAAGAGCTGCAAATGATAATAATGCTTTGATGAGGTACAGTACATTAAACTCTACCGGGGAAGCTCTGCCTAATACCCTACCTGATGAAGGCAAGTGCCTTATTCAGACTTTGGAGCTAAGAATGCCAGTTGTTGAATATGAAGCCAGTTATGCTCTTAAATACAAAGCTGATATCTTAAAAAATCCACAGATTCCTTTACAATTGTATACATATCAATGTGTACAGAAGCCTGCCGCTGGTACCTATTATGAGTTTGATGCTACAAATTCATTCTCCAGTATACAATATGACATGCCGGATTTTGTGGTGGTACTGTTTCAGACTGGAAGACACAATAATCAGGAAAAAAATTCAAGTAAATTTGATAACTGCAACATCAAGAACATATATCTTAAAAATGGCAGAAATGAGGTATTTCCTAGAGAAAATTATAATTTAGACATGTCCAAGGATGATTTTCTTAAATTATATGAAGCATTTACAGCCTACAAAAGGGTCACTACTGGCAATACCGACATGTATTACACACCAGATGAATTCAAAGCACAGAGCCCCATGTTTGTCATCAACACTTCAAAAAGAAAACAAGTTGTGGTTAATGACAGGACAAACATTAAAATTATCTGTGAATTCCACGATACACTCCCTGATGACACCATATGTAGTGTTATTCTTATAGGTGAAAAATCATATGTTTTTGATGTAAGAAATGAGAGAGTCACAGAGCAATTCTAGAGAGCCTCTGCATATTGCACAAGTTGAGCCCGGTGCCCAATTAAACTTAAACCGGAAGTAAATATGTGTGTATGTGTGTGGGTGTGGGTGTGTATGTGGGTGGGTGTGGTTGGATTTTTGGCTTAGTTTTTAAGTATAGCCAAAACAATATCAAGAGGGGCATATTTTTGACAAGTTTATGGACAACAAACTGAGAGATTCAGCCTTTTACACACATGGGCAAATCTGTATGAGGGTTTTTTTTCATTTCAGAATTCTTTAGATTTAAATATGTACACACATGGCCGATTGGGGTATATGCCCCTCTTGACATTGTTTTAAGTGTAGACAAATCGGGCGTATGAGCTCTTCATTTTGTACACTAGGATTCAAAATTCTTGGGATTAAGAGCATATCACACTTGAAGAATTGGGGAATATAGGCATCTTGGCATAATTTTAAGTGAAGGCAAATCGGGCTGTTTAATCAAATGACCTCTTCATTTGTAAGCTATAAGTGTCCCAGTAATAGCACCAATACAACTACTTAGATGTTAACACGTAAGTCCTGAGTTTGTTAATTTACTGCAAATCTTAATGTTTTCCCGTGCCCTGGGAGGTATCACGTGTATACCGATATACAGTCTCATGTTACTCATGCTCAATTTGTATTGAGATAAATCTATTCTTATGGATATTAATATGCTATAGTTGAACCTGGCACGACCGTGTCAATAATTTGGCGCACAGAACGTGGGGCCCGAACACATTGTGCATTTGTTACGTTAATCTTTGGTAACGTGTTTTAGATTTGCAGTTGACTCAGAACTTTTGATGCGCAACAATGGAAAATAAAATATTAAGAAGTGGAAGCAAAGCTTTAAATGTTGACGAAAGCACAGTTCATGTGTTTTGCTGTGAGACCAGCAAGGCTTGATGATACGTTTGTTTGCACTGAGTGTCACAATACTTTTCATTTAAATTGTGCAAAGCTAATGTCACCAAAGGAAAGTAATTCTCCTTGTGAATTAACATGTCTCGCATGCAAAGAAAAACTTGCAGTTCCTGTTGTTCCTGTTACTACTGATTTGCTCGCGTCATTGCAGCGAATGCTGGAGGCAAATTCCAGCAATCTGGAAGCTAAAATGGCAGAAAATTCTAGTAATCTAGAACTTAGAATCCAGGAAAGGATTACTGAAAATTCTAGTAATCTAGAACTTAGAATACAGGAAAGAATTACTGAAAATTCTAATAATCTAGAATCTAGAATGCGGGAACATTCTGATAGCTTGGAGGCTAAGTTACATGAGAACTCTAGGAGGTTAGAGGATAAACTTCAGGAAAATATGAATATCTTGGAGCACAGTTTACAACTAAGACTAGAAGAAAGTAGTAGAACTCTTGAGTGCCGGCTAGAAGCAAGGATGGAGGAGAAACTGGCCCATAGTTGTTCACAACTCGCTGCGTCCAATTCAGAGATGGGACGGAGGATCGAACAACTGACTCTGCAAATGTTTGAGGGACAGCAGAAATTGAACGAAAGCCTTGAAATTGAGATGATGAGCTTACATCAAGCATGTCAGTCAAATTCTTAGCAGCTGGAATCTAAACTCGAAGAAACAGTTCTTCTGTTGAGGGAAGAAGTTGAGCAGACCAAGGAGGAGTTCCGAAAGGAAATCAGTGAAACGCAGAGCGGTTTCAGAGAAGAAATGTCCAGAGAGTTGGAAAACCAGGTGACCAATATGGCATATCAGCTGAGAGAAAACCTGAATTTGCGAGTTGAAGAGACTGTGGCGGAAAAACTTAAAGGCACAGAGGGTCCTAGAGAGAATGCTGAAGAGTGGAAAAATGATATGGAATCCAAACAATCTCTTCGGGGCAACGAAACCGTACACATTTAAAAAAAAGACGCCACAGAGAGATCGTTTCCAGTTCTTCAGGCAGCGAGTCGACTTTATCGGAAAAGAGAAAAGAAAGAAAATTTCGAACCAATGCTACGCGTGGTGGGATGACTCCCCGGATGGCTGACCTGAATTCCATGCGGAAATTCGACGGAAATATTATAGCCACTTCGGCTGAGATTTATCTCAAAGAATTAGATACCAACCTTGAGATCCTTCAGATCCCGCATAGATACAGGCTGGAGATTATTCCTCGTTTGCTAACGGGCATGGCTTATCATTGGTTCTACTCTCATAAGAATGATTTCCACACATATTCAGATTTCCGTAGGGCGTTTAAGAGGCGTTTTGCGTCTTCAGAGGCAAGAGAAAGGGAGTTGGCATCTGTTAGGGACAAACGGTACAATAAAAACAATGACAATAGTTTGGAAGAATATGTTTGGTCTGTATACTCTGCTTACAGAAACCTGAGTAGCCACTACACAGAGCAGGAGGTGGTAAACCTCATAATCGGCCAATTGCCTTATAGAGTGAAGCAATTTTGTATGGCCCACGCTCCCGTAACTGTTGATTTGCTTGCAGATTTTGTTAAGAGATACGAGCAAGCGGAAGAGCAGGATGATTGGCGAACTGCGTGGAGGAAGGAGAATCCTACTCACCAGAACAACAGAGATATTCCAGGCAACTCGGCAAACAGAAACCCGAGGGTTCGTATGGTCCAGAGGCAGAATAATTACAGTGAAAATCGCCCTGCAGGCCCATATAGAGACGGCAATCGTTATCGTCAACAAAGCCAAAATAGGCAGAGACGTGAGTATGCTGCTCCCAGATACGAACCTTGTGAGAGACCACGAAATGAGAACAGTGTATCTTCACCGGAGCACAGTGAACCTTTGAGGGAAGGTCGTAGCTCTCCACGATTCCAAGCGGCGAGCAGTGGCTTACAAACAGATGCTGCAGTGTCGTACCCTAGTAACGAGCAGCAACAGAGCGTTGAGCTGACCAGAAATTTTTGCTAGGAGAATGGAGCAAATCTCGACCAGGTGCGGGATTTTAACCCACGCCTGGCATAGAAACGTCCCCTTCTGATGTCGGGCGGTCTCGTATAGAACTGGGGCCTGCAGAAAATAATTCCCAGTCTGTAAGTAATGATCTGAAGCTGGTGTTTGTTATTAATCATGAAGATAGTGAGTTTCTTTACAGTTTGTGTCAGGCTAGTCAGTCTAAAAACTTTGGAAGAGCGCCTGAGTTCAAGGCACGTGTAGCAAATGTTGATATCACTTGTATAGTGGACACTGCAGCTGAAATATCTGTTCTGAGTCTCGAGATTTGGAAGAAAATAAAGCAAAATTTGCCAGGGGCCATGTTACAAGCTACTCCAGAGGTACGACTTATTGATTTTGCTGGAAAAAGTCGAACTCGAGTTGTGGGAAAGAGCAGAATCGTGCTGGAAATTGCTGAGAGCACCATACCTTTAGGAATTTTTGTTGTGAAGGATTTGCCTTCAGACTTATTATTGGGTTATTCGTTCCTGCATAAATATGAAGCAGAGATCAATCTAAAGCATAAGAAGTTGTATCTAATGGTGGATGGAGAGCCAATTGAGCAAAAGCTAGATGATGATGATTCCGTTGATAAGCAAATGAGCGTCCGGAGGATTGAAGCTAGCTACGATATATGGGCTACACCGCTAGAGGATATAAGAGAGAAGATTGACTCCAGTGAATTATTGGCTAAGGAACAAAGAGCCGAATTGTTCGAGATATTTATTGCACATAGGAAGGTGTTTTCAGAGAGGCCTGGCACTGCCAAGAACTTAGTCTGTGATATTAATTTGTCCAGTACCGTTCCAGTGAGTCAAAAACCGTACCCGATTCCAGTGGCAAAAAGGGCAAAACTAGAGACTGAGCTGCAAAAATGGAAAGATTGGGAAATAATTGTGCCTTGTAACTCTCCGTACTTGAACCCGCTCATTGTTGTAGACAAACCGGATGGGTCTGTACGTCCGTGTGTAGATTTTCGGTTGTTGAATAAGTTTGTTATTGTTCCTAGAAGTTCTGTTGAACCAATAGACGAAGCACTTCAGAAATTTAAAGGTGCCAAGTACTTCACTAGTTTAGATTTGGTATCCGGGTATCTGCAGATTCCTGTAAAGCAAGAATGCCAGTCATACACTGCATTTTCTTATAAAGGAAGACAGTGGATGTTTACAAAAATGCCTTCCGGAATAGCTAACGCAGTTTCAGTTTTTGTTTCGGCTATGCATTCTATATTTGGGCCCGAAACTGATTCATTTCTGACCCAGTATATCGACGATTTATTACTGTTCGATTGTGATTTGCACGAACATTTCCGGCACATTAATTATGCTTTGACCACACTAGAAGAAGTTGGAATGACGGTGAAGTTGAAGAAATGTGACTTAGTTAAGTCGGAAATATTATATTTAGGCCATATTGTTTCTGGGGATTCCATCCGAACTGATCCTAAGAAGAACGACGCCATTTTAAATTTTCCTAGGCCTAGAAATAGAAAAGACGTTAGGAAATTTTTGGGACTTGTCGGTTGGAGGAGAAAGTACATTGAAAATTTTGCAGTAAAAGTGCAACCACTTACTTATCTTTTGTCCAAAAATGTGAAGTTTCAATGGACAGAAGTAGAAAATGAAGCTTTCGAATTGACGAAACTTGATTTGGTTAGTGCACCTGCGCTATCGCAACCAGATTTTACTAAAGAATTTTGTCTACAGTCAGATGCATGTGGAAAAGGGCTTGGTTGCGTTTTGTTCCAGACAGATGGACATGATATTTTCGTTATCCAATATGCTAGCCGAAAGTTACGTAACGATGAACTTCATTTTTCTGTTCATGAGCTTGAGTGCCTTGCTATATTATTTGGAATAGAACGCTTTGCAGTCTATCTTAAGGGGCGAAAATTTAAAATTTATACTGATCATAAAGGACTACAGTGGCTGCAAAATAGCAAAAATTGGAATAGTCGATTGACCCGTTGGTCTTTGAAAATCCAATCATATCAGTTCGAAATATTGTATGTTAGTGGAAAAGAAAACATTATTCCTGATAGGCTATCTAGATATCCTGTGAAAGCAGATACTGAGAGCAAACCGGAGTCTGATTGTCTGCATTACCACATAAATTTTCTGTGGGAAGAAGATGAAGATGAAGAAGTGAGTGATTGGAAAGAAGCCCAGGCTAAAGATTATTTTTGCAGTGAAATGATTGCTAAACTTCAGCAGCCTACTGAAAACGAAGATGCAGGCATGACCAGGTTACGGAAGTCCTTTAAACTTCATCATGGATTGCTGTTTAGAAGTTACAGTGGAGAGTCTCCACAGTACAAGTTGTGTGTTCCGAATTCCAGACGTCCTGAGCTGCTGAAAAAAATTCATGATGACGGCGGTCATTTTGGTGTGGGAAAGTGTTATAGGCAATTGCAATCCCGATATTATTGGAAAAAAATGAAACCTGATATTTCTAACTATATCCGTGATTGCCTGATTTGTGCAAAAGTGAAGCCTGACAAGTTAGGTATCATGAAGGAAAAGCTGCACATTAGTGGAAAGGAACCTCATGAGATGCTTTCCATTGACCTTATTGGAAATTTACCGCCTTCTTCAGGGTACTATTATATTCTCAGTCTTATAGATGTTTTCTCCAGGTTCGTCACAGTTTATCCTGTGCGGAAGGCTAGTACCGTTGAGATAATTCGATTAATGAAGGAGAGATATTTCGCCCATTATCCAGCTGTTAAACTAATTTTGTTGGATAGAGGATCCCAGTTCACTTCCAGGTCATGGCAGAGTTTCATCGAATCCATGGGAATGAAACATGTGTGTACGACGCCCTACCACCCTCAAGGAAACTTAGTAGAGAGAGCAAACCAAGAGCTAACTCGTTTACTTAGGGTTTATTGCCAGCACGATCACCAGATTTGATCCAAGCATCTTTATGAAGTTGCCTGGTTAATTAACAATTCTCTTTCTGAAGTTACAGGACATTCACCCATTGAATTGTTTTTCCACCATTCAGTTCCACCACAAGTGCTAAGAGATTTTCCATGGCCTGTGTCAGAAGACGGTGAGAAAGACTGGCAGAGTAAGGTTGTTCAAGTGCAGTTAAGGGAACGATATTCTGTGCAGGGGCGGAAACTGAAGCAGAAGTGCCATGCTTTGCAGTTGAAGGAGGATGACCTGGTGCTGCTAAGAAGTCATCGTCCAAGTTCAGCTGTTAACCGAACCATTTCCAAGTTGTTTTATTTGTGGACAGGACCGTTCATAGCTACCCAAGTGAAATTCAACACGGCAGTGTTATTGGACACAAAAACTCGTAAGGAAGTGTGCAAGTTAAATTTCGACAATCTGAAGATTTTTAATTGTTCTCCAGACATGAGGAAAATACTTTTAGAAGGTTGAATCCAAAATCTCCTAGACTGTGAGTGCTTCCACGAGTCGTCGTCGATTTTGTTTCTCAATGGAGGGGGCGATTGACATGTCCTTCCCGGACGTATGAACAGTCTGCTGAAGTACATCATCCCGCCTGATAGATATGAATCTTGGGATAGAAGTTACGAGATTAATGGAAGTTCATGTGATAATTTTTGTGCTGCTGTTACTATGATTTTTATTGCATTTAGTTATGATGTAAAATGTTGTTCTTAATTGCAAATCAAGATAAATATATTCTGAACCTAGATGTTAACACGTAAGTCCTGAGTTTGTTAATTTACTGCAAATCTTAATATTTTCCCGTGCCCTGGGAGGTATCACGTGTATACCGGTATACAGTCTCATGTTACTCATGCTCAATTTGTATTGAGATAAATCTATTCTTATGGATATTAATATGCTATAGTTGAACCTGGCACGACCGTGTCACATCTCTCAGGCTTTTAGCAATAGACACCAATTACATGCTATTTACCTAGATCTGTCTAAGGCTTTTGATTCTGTGAACCATAAAACATCGGTTGCTAAACTTAGCAACTATGGTTGTACACTGATTTATTGTAACTGGTTTAGTAATTATCTTAGGCACAGATTATTTAAAGTCAGGTTTCAAAATGCTCTTTCCAAACCTGGGGTCTCCCCTGGGTCCCCTTTTGTTTATTTTATTTCTAAATGATATAGAAGAAGTTGTAAAGTATTCGAAATGTCTTTTTTATGCTGATGACTTTAAGCTGTATTCAGAGATTAATGTTGTGAATGATCATTATAAACTACAAACGGAACATTAATGCAATTAAGAAGTGGTTAGATAAGAATCAACTTTCTATCAACTTGTCTAAGTCAGTTGTAATGACCTTCTCACGCAAGAGACAGCACTCCTGCTACAATTATAACATAGACAATGTGAATCTTAGTCTTGTAGAAGATGTTTAGGATCTTGGAGTTTTTCTTAACAGGAAACTTAGCTTTAAGGTGCATCTTAATCATATTGTGTCAACAAGTAGAAAACTGACAGGTTGGGTCATAAACAAATGGCAAGATCTGAACAACCTCCACCTTCTCTTAGTTATGTATATAGCATTTGTCAGACCCATTCTGGAATTCAGTTCTGTGACATGGAATTTTTCCTGTAGTGTTGGAAAATGTGACATCATTGAGAATATACAAGATAAATTTCTTTCCTTTTTATATTTTAGATTTAAACTGTTTAAATTATTTTATAGTTATGACAACCTATTGAACAAGTTAAAAGTTGATTACCTTTCAGCTAGAAGAAACAGAAATGATATAAAAATCGTTGAGAAAATTTTAGAAGGTTACTACTCTGTCCCTACGCTTTTATCGAGAATATCTATACGAGCTACGCCGTATCGAGTACGCACTAAAGGGTCGTTATTGACAACATCCACAGATTATAAATATAATGAGTTTCTAAACTCCATAGTCAGTAGTTATAATGATTTCCAACTAACCTAAAGATCAATTGTATTTTAATCAGGCCTATTTTAATGACTTATCATGTATACTTTAATGTATATATCATTCATATTTTATTGTACCTCTTATTGTATTTAGTATTTCTTTTGTACAGTCACATCTTTATCATTCAATCTTGTATTATAAATTTATGACTTTTTTGTATTTACATGTATATGTACTGCTGTACTAAGCCAGCCAGCTGTTTTTCAGAAGGATAATACTTGCATAAATAAATAAATACTGAAATGTAGAAAAGAGAGCAAATTGAAAATTTTCCTTTTTCTGTTGGGGATTCGTGTGCTCCGTGAACCCCCTTCAGGCGACGCCTCTGCCTACGGTGTTGCCAATTCTTGTAATGACAGCCACATAGGCAACTAGTGTAGATGATAATGTCAAACTTCCTTAATGTCCGGAATTATACTGCTAACGTACTTAATAATCCAGTGCTCAGAATAACTTTCACCAAACATAAATTTAAGTTTTAAAAAATAACATTTACATTATTAATTATAACACCATCTTTCTTACCGCAGACATACCAGTGTACTAGAAACACATGACTCCTCAACGTAGATAATGAATTCATCGTTGCACAGAAGCTTTGAGAAGATGGAGCAGATTGCGAATCCATATATTCTTAAGTCTATTTTTGGAGTTTTGGGCTTGAAAATTTTGTAATAAATATAGTTTCAATGTATTGTATATTTGCATTTCAAAATAATAAATATTTCAAATTTAAGAATATTCAATTCTATGGTAATTGTAATTCCGTTATTCTCTGTCCATTTTCTGCAAACAGATAATGGCAAAGAATTTTATAATTCAGTATTTCAACAATTTATTAAAAGCCAGTCAATACAACATTACTCGAGTTACAGTGATCTCAAGGCCTCAATTGTAGAAAGATTCAACAAAACCCTAAAAAATCATATGTATAAACAATTCACACTTCAAGGTAATTATAAATGGCTTAATATTCTTCCAGAACTTTTACATAGATATAACAACTCGGTCCATTCCACAATCAACATGAAACCCTCTGAGGTAACTTCATCTGATGAGCAAAAATTGATCAGCACTGTTTATTATCATAGATACCAGCAAACAACAAGAAAAGCCAAATACAAGGTGGGTGATCAAGTAAGAATCAGCAAATATAAACACTTATTCAAAAGAGGCTTTACAAGAAACTGGAGCACCGAATTATTTACAGTGGTTCAAGTTAAACCTGGGACCCCTAACACATATATAATAAAAGATCACCGAGGAGAAATTCTCAAAGGCAGGTTTTATGAAGAAGAACTCAACAAAACTAAACAGCCTGACACATATCTCATAAAAAAAATCATCCGCAGAAAAGGCAAAAAGATACTTGTCAAATGGATAGGAGTTCCAGAACACAGCTGGATCGAGGCAAACAAAGTGATAATATGAACACCTTTGATGTTATAAAGAGGCTGCCAGAAACTGAACAGCAGATTAAGAGAAATGGCAAGTTGCTGCCGGATAATATTAGATGTCTTATTGTTGGGCCATCGGCTTGTGGTAAAACTACACTAATGATTGATAATTTTTTATTGGCACCCAACTGGTTAGACTGGAAAAACAGGCACTTGTATGTCTTCTCTAAGAGCTTGGAACAATTAAAATATCAGCAACCGATGAAACTATATGATGGACTGGATATTGCCACTTTTGAACCAGATGTTAAGCCACTCCATGAATGTCTCGATAATTCTGTTGTTGTATTTGATGACATTATACTCGATAATCAAAACAAGGTTAGAAATTTCTTTACACAGGGCCGACACAAAAATATAGATTGCTTCTACCTGGCACAGACTTTTTCTCAAATTCCGAAGCAGCTGATCCGAGACAACAGCAATTTTATATGTGTGTTTCATCAAGATCATACCAACCTCAAACACATACATGATGAATATGTAGGTGGGGACTTGAGCTACAATGATTTTTCCAAGTTTTGCAGTAGGTGCTGGAACCAGGACAGTTATGGCTTTGTCACAATTGAGATGACAAGAAAACCCAATAGTGGTAAATACAGAAATAAAATCAACAATTTTCAAGACATTGAAACATAAATAAATAACCATGAAAAGGCCAATCATTGATGATCTTAAATTAAGAGATTATCTTGTAAAAAGATTTAAGGGATGGAAATCAGAGAACCGAGGAATCTATGAAAAACACAAGCAAACAGAACAGCCTATTATTGATGCTATTAGTGAATTAGGTAAAAATATCAAAACTGTTACAGAGCAAAATCAAAATTTGATCACAGAGCTTGTGCCTGTAGCTGCTAGGAACAAATTAGATTATCCAATCACCCCACTTTCTAGTATTCGTACACCTAGTCCTGTTGCTCCTCGAAGAATTGAAGCTAGTCAGGATCCTATTGAATTGGGTCTTCTTGCTCAAAAATATTTAAGCACACCTAAAGACAACAAAGATGAGGTCTTTGGCTTATATGCTGACACAGAGCGTGATGGTAGCATCATACATAGAATTGGCAATTTCAGAGTAACATTTATGGGAGATGATCTGATTGTATATTCAGAATCTCATCTTGGAGAGAGAGGTGGTTTTGTTAAATATCCTGGCACACCTGGATTGTGGGAACTGATGACTAGGAAGAGACTTGGCAGTATACAGATCAAGATTATGAACATTACAAAGAAATATTAATAAAATCAGATGCTCTATACCAGAACAATGATCCCACACAAAAAAGAGTCAAGTCTAGCAGTGGAGCAAAATACAACAATTTAATCAAGCCCATATGGTCACAGATCAAGACAGGTAGTGGAATCAAACAATTCAACACCCTGCCTAAGGAATTTGTGTGGGTTGATGATGTCAGGAAACTTGTAGATAGGTTGCTGGTGATAGCTGGGGAGGAAAATGCTGGCAACCACAATTTTTACAATGAAAAAGTTGGAATTATGGACATGATAAGCACCAAATTGTCTAATTTTATAGTGAATGACACTAAGGGGATTGGATATCTTATAAAAATTATTAATACTCTACCATCTAAATTTTGGAATATTTCTGAGGGTCGGGGGTTGGTTAATGACATCATAAAAAAGCTGCCATTTGAACTACACATTCCAGGCTATCAGTATTGTGGTCCCGGTACAAAATTGGACCATAGATTAAACAGAGGTGATCCTGGTGTTAATCCCCTAGATGCTGCTTGTAGAGACCATGACATAGCATACAACACACATACTGATCTTGACAAGAGACATGTTGCAGACAAGAAATTAGAAGAGGCTGCATTTGGTAGATTTGTAAGCAAAGATGCTTCTTTAAGTGAAAAAAGAGCAGCATTGGGGACCACCATAGCTATGAACACCAAACACAAACTGGGGTGGGGGTTATGAATATGTATATAATAAACCTAGGATGAAGGCCAAGGGTGTTATGTATCAGATACCTTATGCAGGTCTTAAATCTCTTAAAACTATTGATAGCCTTTTAACTAGAAAGCAGCGCAAGAAAAAAAGCTCTTGTCTTGCCAAGGGCCATGGTATGAAATTGTTGCTTAGCACCCCCCAATTAAACAAATTACAGCAATCCAGGAAAAAATCACATATGGGTGGATTTATATTTACCATCCCGGCTAACTTAGCAGCACGTGTGGCTGTGGGGAGCTTGGCTGGGGGATCAGCTGCCATAGCAAAAACAGTAATAGATGACAAGAAAAATAGGGCAGAATTAGATGAAATAAAGCGCCATAACCTGGCCATGGAGAAACAAGGCAAAGGTGTTAAGAGAGCCATGAAGAAGTTAAAAAAAAACAAGAGCCGCTTACAAACCAAGATATTGAAGCTTTAATCAAGCCACTGGGCATCAAAAATTTTAGAGGTGTGTACATGTCTGATTCTTTACCAGAACAACCACTCAACAAAGAGTGTGGCATAGTTAATTTGGATAAGTAAAAAAATCAGGGCACTGACTGGATCTGTTATCTTAAATATTTAATCAATGAGGCATTTGTGTTTGATTCATTTGGAGGTGTTCCACCTGAAAATTTAATAAAATATCTAAAATCAACTAATCTTTATTACAATAATGCCCGTGTTCAAAATTTCAAAGATGTTAATTGTGGACATTTGTGTTTATCTGTTCTTAGATATATGTCTCAAATAAATAAACCATCAATTGAAGATTTTCAAAAAGCCTTGTGTTATCTGAAACATCATGGGGGTATTCCATCTCACCAGCCAAAATTCAATATTGAAACTTAAATTACATGATGATATAGTGTATCCCAAAACAATAGCTCTCAGAGCATTTTATGGCATGTACTTGATCCCAAATTTTACACACCACAACAACAAGATTGCAGTTGGGGATCAAAACATTGTCATCACTCCAGGGCAGTATAATCTGTCCACTTTAAATGCTCAGTTACCCAGTGGTATAGTGCTAAGTCAAAATTCTGTCACTCACAGAGTAGATATTGGTCTGCTACAGAGACAGTGGATCTGGGTACTATAGGAGAGCTGTTAGGCTTTGAGAACAACACAAAACTTGAACCAGCCATCAAACACACTGCTATTAATATACCTAAATTCTTAGCCATAGAGACTCTGAATATTCACTGTAATGTGGCCGAGGGTATGATCACCAAATCAAATGGCATAGGCACTCACAAACAAACTGGCATCATTGCAACATTCTTGTCTAACTCTGAATTTATGGAGCCCATCATCTACACTCCATCACCAACATTATATTTTCCTGTGTGCCATAATAGAATAGATTATATTGAATTGATGGTCACTAATGAAAAAGAAGAATTAGTTGATTTTGCTGGAGCCACAACAACTTCAATCATAGAGATTAATATTTAAATAAAAATACATACAAAAAAATGGAAAATATTGAGAGTTATGAGCTACAATCATTCCCCCCAAACAGGAGGACCTTTGCAAATTTAAATCAACCCAACACAGAGATTGAGGTTGATCTTGATGTAGGGGATGGCTTTATACACCCTCACAGAGCAGATCTATACATCAAATTTGATGTTGTAAAGCTCGATGGTACAGATTATCCGGCAAATTCAAATATAAGACTTGTAGACAATTTTGTGCCACATCTGTTCTCTGAAATTGAGATCAGAAAACATGGTGTTGTTATAAACAGAGTAGATTACCCCGGCATTACCTCCACAGCTTTGGCCACACTAAAATTATCCAAAACAGAGGCATCATACTTCAAAATAGGTGGATTTGAGGCTGGTGATAAAATTATATCTAAGAGCCACACAATGCTGTTTCCTATGCGCCTGTTGCCAGGATTCTTCTCAGATTACAAAGATATTATGTGGAAGGGTGGTTTAAGAATCACATTTAAAAGAGCTGCAAATGATAATAATGCTTTGATGAGGTACAGTACATTAAACTCTACCGGGGAAGCTCTGCCTAATACCCTACCTGATGAAGGCAAGTGCCTTATTCAGACTTTGGAGCTAAGAATGCCAGTTGTTGAATATGAAGCCAGTTATGCTCTTAAATACAAAGCTGATATCTTAAAAAATCCACAGATTCCTTTACAATTGTATACATATCAATGTGTACAGAAGCCTGCCGCTGGTACCTATTATGAGTTTGATGCTACAAATTCATTCTCCAGTATACAATATGACATGCCGGATTTTGTGGTGGTACTGTTTCAGACTGGAAGACACAATAATCAGGAAAAAAATTCAAGTAAATTTGATAACTGCAACATCAAGAACATATATCTTAAAAATGGCAGAAATGAGGTATTTCCTAGAGAAAATTATAATTTAGACATGTCCAAGGATGATTTTCTTAAATTATATGAAGCATTTACAGCCTACAAAAGGGTCACTACTGGCAATACCGACATGTATTACACACCAGATGAATTCAAAGCACAGAGCCCCATGTTTGTCATCAACACTTCAAAAAGAAAACAAGTTGTGGTTAATGACAGGACAAACATTAAAATTATCTGTGAATTCCACGATACACTCCCTGATGACACCATATGTAGTGTTATTCTTATAGGTGAAAAATCATATGTTTTTGATGTAAGAAATGAGAGAGTCACAGAGCAATTCTAGAGAGCCTCTGCATATTGCACAAGTTGAGCCCGGTGCCCAATTAAACTTAAACCGGAAGTAAATATGTGTGTATGTGTGTGGGTGTGGGTGTGTATGTGGGTGGGTGTGGTTGGATTTTTGGCTTAGTTTTTAAGTATAGCCAAAACAATATCAAGAGGGGCATATTTTTGACAAGTTTATGGACAACAAACTGAGAG
The DNA here is from genome assembly GCF_977018435.1 of Lepisma saccharinum. Classification (NCBI taxonomy): domain Eukaryota; kingdom Metazoa; phylum Arthropoda; class Insecta; order Zygentoma; family Lepismatidae; genus Lepisma; species Lepisma saccharinum. The sequence continues at coordinate 52,395,781 of NC_139238.1, forward strand.
ATTCAGCCTTTTACACACATGGGCAAATCTGTATGAGGGTTTTTTTTTCATTTCAGAATTCTTTAGATTTAAATATGTACACACATGGCCGATTGGGGTATATGCCCCTCTTGACATTGTTTTAAGTGTAGACAAATCGGGCGTATGAGCTCTTCATTTTGTACACTAGGATTCAAAATTCTTGGGATTAAGAGCATATCACACTTGAAGAATTGGGGAATATAGGCATCTTGGCATAATTTTAAGTGAAGGCAAATCGGGCTGTTTAATCAAATGACCTCTTCATTTGTAAGCTATAAGTGTCCCAGTAATAGCACCAATACAACTACTTAGATGTTAACACGTAAGTCCTGAGTTTGTTAATTTACTGCAAATCTTAATGTTTTCCCGTGCCCTGGGAGGTATCACGTGTATACCGATATACAGTCTCATGTTACTCATGCTCAATTTGTATTGAGATAAATCTATTCTTATGGATATTAATATGCTATAGTTGAACCTGGCACGACCGTGTCAATAATTTGGCGCACAGAACGTGGGGCCCGAACACATTGTGCATTTGTTACGTTAATCTTTGGTAACGTGTTTTAGATTTGCAGTTGACTCAGAACTTTTGATGCGCAACAATGGAAAATAAAATATTAAGAAGTGGAAGCAAAGCTTTAAATGTTGACGAAAGCACAGTTCATGTGTTTTGCTGTGAGACCAGCAAGGCTTGATGATACGTTTGTTTGCACTGAGTGTCACAATACTTTTCATTTAAATTGTGCAAAGCTAATGTCACCAAAGGAAAGTAATTCTCCTTGTGAATTAACATGTCTCGCATGCAAAGAAAAACTTGCAGTTCCTGTTGTTCCTGTTACTACTGATTTGCTCGCGTCATTGCAGCGAATGCTGGAGGCAAATTCCAGCAATCTGGAAGCTAAAATGGCAGAAAATTCTAGTAATCTAGAACTTAGAATCCAGGAAAGGATTACTGAAAATTCTAGTAATCTAGAACTTAGAATACAGGAAAGAATTACTGAAAATTCTAATAATCTAGAATCTAGAATGCGGGAACATTCTGATAGCTTGGAGGCTAAGTTACATGAGAACTCTAGGAGGTTAGAGGATAAACTTCAGGAAAATATGAATATCTTGGAGCACAGTTTACAACTAAGACTAGAAGAAAGTAGTAGAACTCTTGAGTGCCGGCTAGAAGCAAGGATGGAGGAGAAACTGGCCCATAGTTGTTCACAACTCGCTGCGTCCAATTCAGAGATGGGACGGAGGATCGAACAACTGACTCTGCAAATGTTTGAGGGACAGCAGAAATTGAACGAAAGCCTTGAAATTGAGATGATGAGCTTACATCAAGCATGTCAGTCAAATTCTTAGCAGCTGGAATCTAAACTCGAAGAAACAGTTCTTCTGTTGAGGGAAGAAGTTGAGCAGACCAAGGAGGAGTTCCGAAAGGAAATCAGTGAAACGCAGAGCGGTTTCAGAGAAGAAATGTCCAGAGAGTTGGAAAACCAGGTGACCAATATGGCATATCAGCTGAGAGAAAACCTGAATTTGCGAGTTGAAGAGACTGTGGCGGAAAAACTTAAAGGCACAGAGGGTCCTAGAGAGAATGCTGAAGAGTGGAAAAATGATATGGAATCCAAACAATCTCTTCGGGGCAACGAAACCGTACACATTTAAAAAAAAGACGCCACAGAGAGATCGTTTCCAGTTCTTCAGGCAGCGAGTCGACTTTATCGGAAAAGAGAAAAGAAAGAAAATTTCGAACCAATGCTACGCGTGGTGGGATGACTCCCCGGATGGCTGACCTGAATTCCATGCGGAAATTCGACGGAAATATTATAGCCACTTCGGCTAAGATTTATCTCAAAGAATTAGATACCAACCTTGAGATCCTTCAGATCCCGCATAGATACAGGCTGGAGATTATTCCTCGTTTGCTAACGGGCATGGCTTATCATTGGTTCTACTCTCATAAGAATGATTTCCACACATATTCAGATTTCCGTAGGGCGTTTAAGAGGCGTTTTGCGTCTTCAGAGGCAAGAGAAAGGGAGTTGGCATCTGTTAGGGACAAACGGTACAATAAAAACAATGACAATAGTTTGGAAGAATATGTTTGGTCTGTATACTCTGCTTACAGAAACCTGAGTAGCCACTACACAGAGCAGGAGGTGGTAAACCTCATAATCGGCCAATTGCCTTATAGAGTGAAGCAATTTTGTATGGCCCACGCTCCCGTAACTGTTGATTTGCTTGCAGATTTTGTTAAGAGATACGAGCAAGCGGAAGAGCAGGATGATTGGCGAACTGCGTGGAGGAAGGAGAATCCTACTCACCAGAACAACAGAGATATTCCAGGCAACTCGGCAAACAGAAACCCGAGGGTTCGTATGGTCCAGAGGCAGAATAATTACAGTGAAAATCGCCCTGCAGGCCCATATAGAGACGGCAATCGTTATCGTCAACAAAGCCAAAATAGGCAGAGACGTGAGTATGCTGCTCCCAGATACGAACCTTGTGAGAGACCACGAAATGAGAACAGTGTATCTTCACCGGAGCACAGTGAACCTTTGAGGGAAGGTCGTAGCTCTCCACGATTCCAAGCGGCGAGCAGTGGCTTACAAACAGATGCTGCAGTGTCGTACCCTAGTAACGAGCAGCAACAGAGCGTTGAGCTGACCAGAAATTTTTGCTAGGAGAATGGAGCAAATCTCGACCAGGTGCGGGATTTTAACCCACGCCTGGCATAGAAACGTCCCCTTCTGATGTCGGGCGGTCTCGTATAGAACTGGGGCCTGCAGAAAATAATTCCCAGTCTGTAAGTAATGATCTGAAGCTGGTGTTTGTTATTAATCATGAAGATAGTGAGTTTCTTTACAGTTTGTGTCAGGCTAGTCAGTCTAAAAACTTTGGAAGAGCGCCTGAGTTCAAGGCACGTGTAGCAAATGTTGATATCACTTGTATAGTGGACACTGCAGCTGAAATATCTGTTCTGAGTCTCGAGATTTGGAAGAAAATAAAGCAAAATTTGCCAGGGGCCATGTTACAAGCTACTCCAGAGGTACGACTTATTGATTTTGCTGGAAAAAGTCGAACTCGAGTTGTGGGAAAGAGCAGAATCGTGCTGGAAATTGCTGAGAGCACCATACCTTTAGGAATTTTTGTTGTGAAGGATTTGCCTTCAGACTTATTATTGGGTTATTCGTTCCTGCATAAATATGAAGCAGAGATCAATCTAAAGCATAAGAAGTTGTATCTAATGGTGGATGGAGAGCCAATTGAGCAAAAGCTAGATGATGATGATTCCGTTGATAAGCAAATGAGCGTCCGGAGGATTGAAGCTAGCTACGATATATGGGCTACACCGCTAGAGGATATAAGAGAGAAGATTGACTCCAGTGAATTATTGGCTAAGGAACAAAGAGCCGAATTGTTCGAGATATTTATTGCACATAGGAAGGTGTTTTCAGAGAGGCCTGGCACTGCCAAGAACTTAGTCTGTGATATTAATTTGTCCAGTACCGTTCCAGTGAGTCAAAAACCGTACCCGATTCCAGTGGCAAAAAGGGCAAAACTAGAGACTGAGCTGCAAAAATGGAAAGATTGGGAAATAATTGTGCCTTGTAACTCTCCGTACTTGAACCCGCTCATTGTTGTAGACAAACCGGATGGGTCTGTACGTCCGTGTGTAGATTTTCGGTTGTTGAATAAGTTTGTTATTGTTCCTAGAAGTTCTGTTGAACCAATAGACGAAGCACTTCAGAAATTTAAAGGTGCCAAGTACTTCACTAGTTTAGATTTGGTATCCGGGTATCTGCAGATTCCTGTAAAGCAAGAATGCCAGTCATACACTGCATTTTCTTATAAAGGAAGACAGTGGATGTTTACAAAAATGCCTTCCGGAATAGCTAACGCAGTTTCAGTTTTTGTTTCGGCTATGCATTCTATATTTGGGCCCGAAACTGATTCATTTCTGACCCAGTATATCGACGATTTATTACTGTTCGATTGTGATTTGCACGAACATTTCCGGCACATTAATTATGCTTTGACCACACTAGAAGAAGTTGGAATGACGGTGAAGTTGAAGAAATGTGACTTAGTTAAGTCGGAAATATTATATTTAGGCCATATTGTTTCTGGGGATTCCATCCGAACTGATCCTAAGAAGAACGACGCCATTTTAAATTTTCCTAGGCCTAGAAATAGAAAAGACGTTAGGAAATTTTTGGGACTTGTCGGTTGGAGGAGAAAGTACATTGAAAATTTTGCAGTAAAAGTGCAACCACTTACTTATCTTTTGTCCAAAAATGTGAAGTTTCAATGGACAGAAGTAGAAAATGAAGCTTTCGAATTGACGAAACTTGATTTGGTTAGTGCACCTGCGCTATCGCAACCAGATTTTACTAAAGAATTTTGTCTACAGTCAGATGCATGTGGAAAAGGGCTTGGTTGCGTTTTGTTCCAGACAGATGGACATGATATTTTCGTTATCCAATATGCTAGCCGAAAGTTACGTAACGATGAACTTCATTTTTCTGTTCATGAGCTTGAGTGCCTTGCTATATTATTTGGAATAGAACGCTTTGCAGTCTATCTTAAGGGGCGAAAATTTAAAATTTATACTGATCATAAAGGACTACAGTGGCTGCAAAATAGCAAAAATTGGAATAGTCGATTGACCCGTTGGTCTTTGAAAATCCAATCATATCAGTTCGAAATATTGTATGTTAGTGGAAAAGAAAACATTATTCCTGATAGGCTATCTAGATATCCTGTGAAAGCAGATACTGAGAGCAAACCGGAGTCTGATTGTCTGCATTACCACATAAATTTTCTGTGGGAAGAAGATGAAGATGAAGAAGTGAGTGATTGGAAAGAAGCCCAGGCTAAAGATTATTTTTGCAGTGAAATGATTGCTAAACTTCAGCAGCCTACTGAAAACGAAGATGCAGGCATGACCAGGTTACGGAAGTCCTTTAAACTTCATCATGGATTGCTGTTTAGAAGTTACAGTGGAGAGTCTCCACAGTACAAGTTGTGTGTTCCGAATTCCAGACGTCCTGAGCTGCTGAAAAAAATTCATGATGACGGCGGTCATTTTGGTGTGGGAAAGTGTTATAGGCAATTGCAATCCCGATATTATTGGAAAAAAATGAAACCTGATATTTCTAACTATATCCGTGATTGCCTGATTTGTGCAAAAGTGAAGCCTGACAAGTTAGGTATCATGAAGGAAAAGCTGCACATTAGTGGAAAGGAACCTCATGAGATGCTTTCCATTGACCTTATTGGAAATTTACCGCCTTCTTCAGGGTACTATTATATTCTCAGTCTTATAGATGTTTTCTCCAGGTTCGTCACAGTTTATCCTGTGCGGAAGGCTAGTACAGTTGAGATAATTCGATTAATGAAGGAGAGATATTTCGCCCATTATCCAGCTGTTAAACTAATTTTGTTGGATAGAGGATCCCAGTTCACTTCCAGGTCATGGCAGAGTTTCATCGAATCCATGGGAATGAAACATGTGTGTACGACGTAAGGTTGTTCAAGTGCAGTTAAGGGAACGATATTCTGTGCAGGGGCGGAAACTGAAGCAGAAGTGCCATGCTTTGCAGTTGAAGGAGGATGACCTGGTGCTGCTAAGAAGTCATCGTCCAAGTTCAGCTGTTAACCGAACCATTTCCAAGTTGTTTTATTTGTGGACAGGACCGTTCATAGCTACCCAAGTGAAATTCAACACGGCAGTGTTATTGGACACAAAAACTCGTAAGGAAGTGTGCAAGTTAAATTTCGACAATCTGAAGATTTTTAATTGTTCTCCAGACATGAGGAAAATACTTTTAGAAGGTTGAATCCAAAATCTCCTAGACTGTGAGTGCTTCCACGAGTCGTCGTCGATTTTGTTTCTCAATGGAGGGGGCGATTGACATGTCCTTCCCGGACGTATGAACAGTCTGCTGAAGTACATCATCCCGCCTGATAGATATGAATCTTGGGATAGAAGTTACGAGATTAATGGAAGTTCATGTGATAATTTTTGTGCTGCTGTTACTATGATTTTTAGTGCATTTAGTTATGATGTAAAATGTTGTTCTTAATTGCAAATCAAGATAAATATATTCTGAACCTAGATGTTAACACGTAAGTCCTGAGTTTGTTAATTTACTGCAAATCTTAATATTTTCCCGTGCCCTGGGAGGTATCACGTGTATACCGGTATACAGTCTCATGTTACTCATGCTCAATTTGTATTGAGATAAATCTATTCTTATGGATATTAATATGCTATAGTTGAACCTGGCACGACCGTGTCACATCTCTCAGGCTTTTAGCAATAGACACCAATTACATGCTATTTACCTAGATCTGTCTAAGGCTTTTGATTCTGTGAACCATAAAACATCGGTTGCTAAACTTAGCAACTATGGTTGTACACTGATTTATTGTAACTGGTTTAGTAATTATCTTAGGCACAGATTATTTAAAGTCAGGTTTCAAAATGCTCTTTCCAAACCTGGGGTCTCCCCTGGGTCCCCTTTTGTTTATTTTATTTCTAAATGATATAGAAGAAGTTGTAAAGTATTCGAAATGTCTTTTTTATGCTGATGACTTTAAGCTGTATTCAGAGATTAATGTTGTGAATGATCATTATAAACTACAAACGGAACATTAATGCAATTAAGAAGTGGTTAGATAAGAATCAACTTTCTATCAACTTGTCTAAGTCAGTTGTAATGACCTTCTCACGCAAGAGACAGCACTCCTGCTACAATTATAACATAGACAATGTGAATCTTAGTCTTGTAGAAGATGTTTAGGATCTTGGAGTTTTTCTTAACAGGAAACTTAGCTTTAAGGTGCATCTTAATCATATTGTGTCAACAAGTAGAAAACTGACAGGTTGGGTCATAAACAAATGGCAAGATCTGAACAACCTCCACCTTCTCTTAGTTATGTATATAGCATTTGTCAGACCCATTCTGGAATTCAGTTCTGTGACATGGAATTTTTCCTGTAGTGTTGGAAAATGTGACATCATTGAGAATATACAAGATAAATTTCTTTCCTTTTTATATTTTAGATTTAAACTGTTTAAATTATTTTATAGTTATGACAACCTATTGAACAAGTTAAAAGTTGATTACCTTTCAGCTAGAAGAAACAGAAATGATATAAAAATCGTTGAGAAAATTTTAGAAGGTTACTACTCTGTCCCTACGCTTTTATCGAGAATATCTATACGAGCTACGCCGTATCGAGTACGCACTAAAGGGTCGTTATTGACAACATCCACAGATTATAAATATAATGAGTTTCTAAACTCCATAGTCAGTAGTTATAATGATTTCCAACTAACCTAAAGATCAATTGTATTTTAATCAGGCCTATTTTAATGACTTATCATGTATACTTTAATGTATATATCATTCATATTTTATTGTACCTCTTATTGTATTTAGTATTTCTTTTGTACAGTCACATCTTTATCATTCAATCTTGTATTATAAATTTATGACTTTTTTGTATTTACATGTATATGTACTGCTGTACTAAGCCAGCCAGCTGTTTTTCAGAAGGATAATACTTGCATAAATAAATAAATACTGAAATGTAGAAAAGAGAGCAAATTGAAAATTTTCCTTTTTCTGTTGGGGATTCGTGTGCTCCGTGAACCCCCTTCAGGCGACGCCTCTGCCTACGGTGTTGCCAATTCTTGTAATGACAGCCACATAGGCAACTAGTGTAGATGATAATGTCAAACTTCCTTAATGTCCGGAATTATACTGCTAACGTACTTAATAATCCAGTGCTCAGAATAACTTTCACCAAACATAAATTTAAGTTTTAAAAAATAACATTTACATTATTAATTATAACACCATCTTTCTTACCGCAGACATACCAGTGTACTAGAAACACATGACTCCTCAACGTAGATAATGAATTCATCGTTGCACAGAAGCTTTGAGAAGATGGAGCAGATTGCGAATCCATATATTCTTAAGTCTATTTTTGGAGTTTTGGGCTTGAAAATTTTGTAATAAATATAGTTTCAATGTATTGTATATTTGCATTTCAAAATAATAAATATTTCAAATTTAAGAATATTCAATTCTATGGTAATTGTAATTCCGTTATTCTCTGTCCATTTTCTGCAACTTTTTTGCTAACCACGACGATGAGGATGAGTGATTTTCAGATACAAATGATGAAATAACACTTACAAACAACATCCATTCCCAGGCCAGGATTGGAACCCAAGAACTTTGGTGGCGAGATCGAAAGTCGACCACTGATTGACCAAGTTGGAAGCTAGTGCTGATAGTATCTCGTGTGCAAATTACAATCCTGTGGGATTCTGTTATAATATGTGAGTCCTATGTTGGGAGAGTTGATTTCTGAGTAGAAGAAGGATACATTACTTTTCACTGTTAAAGGTCTGATTGGTCAATTATCTTACAGAGAGCAACTCAAAGGTTTTGTTTGATGCTAAGTCGGTGCACATAAGTGTCTGACATAAAATCGTGAGGTAGAGGTGGACTGGCTAGAGATTTAAGTGTTACTGTACAAAATGGAAAAAAGAGCCCGAAGATGAAAAAGAATAGCCAATGAGAAGACGAGCAGCGAGAATTGACGAGAGTAAAAAGTTAGACACAACATATTTTCACTCCACATTATTGCACTGGTTTATTTGAGAGAGATTATATTTGAAGTTCATTTGAAGTCCTCTTTATACACAGATAAGCTAATCCGGACAGGATCTACATTTCGAAGTTGGATCCCAACCACTATATGCCTCTACCAGGTAACGTACCAGGAAGACCTTAATTACAAGGTGACGACGTTAGCACTATGCAATAGGAGAGGCCCAAATAAGCTTGTGCTAAAATCTTTTTACAGATAAATTTTGCAAACATGAACACACACACACAATAATTTCGTGAAGCAAAATGTCTTAATATTTGAGGTCATAAAGTTGAGGTCAAATCGATTACTCTGTCGTGTATGTAAAGTTGTTTTAAGTGTTCGGCACATCCTTATGGATTATTCCGATTTTAATGCCCTCAGCGGCGGAAGGACGAAGTATTTTATTTTTCGTTTCGTTTAGCTTCTGTATTGGGGATATGTAAGCAGTAATTAATATAAATTGCAATCACTGTTTGCATTGTTATAGTAATTCCTAAGATCTTCGATGTTATATTTGGCTAGCACTCCAATAGATTAATAGGACGGGGAAGTTAGGGGCGATGTATTAGCACAGTAAAAGAGCATATACTTATCTCCAGATCGCCTGGACGCTGGTACCGCTGGCAAGCATGAGGCGTCTCGACTCTGGACAGACCCCGGTTTTGGGCCCCACAGTTTCTTGGCGGCCCTCTAGACGATTCTTCCCGTTGTTTCTCTCGCGCACACGAATCCCGATTCAAGAAAACATCTGCATTACACGCAACACTGTGGTATGTGAGATGTCGTCTCTCCCTGGATGCCGGACATTGAATTATTCTGTAATGACCCTGGGATTGCGCTACCCACTTATAACAACAATTTCGATCCGTTCTTGGAGGGTTAGAACCATGTTAGATCACCTGGAACAAATAAATACCAACCCATTACATTACGCTAAATGTGAAATTCGACTGTGAAAATATCCTCATCACCAAATAAAGTTGGGCGAAAAATATCTGCATATTCTTATTTCCGAGAAAACGCACATGTAAAATGAGTAGTATGAAAGTATATATTATAAGCACCAAAATTGTACAAATGAAGAGCTTTTTGATTAAACAGCCCGATTTGTCTACACTTAAAACTATGCCAAGATGCTCTTATTCCCTATTTCTTCAAGTGTGATAAGCTCTTAATTCTAAGAATTCGGAATTCTAGTGTAGAAAAGAAGAACCCTAATAGACATGGATCTATGTCAAACTATGTCAAAAAGGGCATATAGCCCAATCGGCCATGTGTGTACATATTTAAAATCTAAAGAATTTTGAATCCTAGTGTAGAAATGAAGAACTCTTCTTAGACAGATTTGCCCATGTGTGTAAAAGCTACATCTCTCAGTTTGCTGTCCATAAACTTGTCAAAAATTTCCCCCCCTTGATATTGTTTTGACTATACTTAAAACTAGAGCAAAATGCTTATATTCTCATCCTCTACAACTTACAGATCAATACAATAGGACGAGAGCAGGCAAGCAAAATGGTTTCATGTTTTTTCTAATCTTTGATCATTTTCATGTCCTGGCCAGCAATAAATTATGCACGCCTGGGAGATTTTATATGCTTGCATGCATGAGATAAAATCTACACTGTGCTCTTTCAGGGAACATTCTCTATACATGCCATCATGTCATTAACTCCAAGGGAAATTCTTAGTAAAAAGAACATTGGCCTCTTGCATGTTGTCATATATGCCTGAATCCAATTTAGGTTTTGCTTTGTTCTGATAATATATACCCGAGAGAGACTTACAGAATATTCATTGCACATTTCAAAGTCCAACTTTGAATTGTATTTAGCTGATATAGAGCTTAATAACTTCTGGGTTCTGATGCTCAATAGAATGTGGACATAGTCCCATGGCTTATTGCCTTGTAAACAAGAGCTCTGGGTTCTGATACTCAATAAAATGTGGACATAGTCCCATGGTTTATTGCCTTGTAAACATGAGCTCTGGATTTGAATCCTGGTAAAATGTGAGGCCTCCCCTGATGGCAAAGTGTTAATATTGCTGCCTTGTAAACAAGAGCTCTGGATTTGAATCCTGATAAAATGTGAGGCCTCCCCTGATGGCAAAATGTTAATATTGCTGCCTTGTAAACAAGAGCTCTGGATTTGAATCCTGGTAAAATGAGTAAGATTGAAATACATGTGGCAAAATAATATGTCCACATGTGAGATTTTGAGAATAATCACTGCTAGTTGATATACAACTGATAGCTCCCAGATCTGAAACTTGGTAAAGTGTGTTATACAACAGCATAATAGAGCAAAATTATTTTATATTGGGGATCATCAGAGCCTAGTTATTGCTGTTGTCTGGGTATAAAAGCACCAGCTCAGCCACTAACTGCTGTTATAATTGATTTGGCATATTGTCCATAGTTCTGTTTTTTTTTTGGACCAGGAAATTTTATATAAATAAACAATAAAAATGCCAAATCAAAAATATTGCAATCAATGCAAAAAAAATATATCTAGTTCTAATTGGTCTAGGCACCGGTTTAATTGTGACCGTAAGAAATGCAGAAAGGCCACAAAAATGTGTCCAAGATGCCATAAAATATTAAGCAAGGCATATTACAAAAGGCATAAGTGTAATTCTTATGTACAGTCATCAACATTGCCCCCACAACCATCTACATCTGGTCTGAAAAGGAAGCATGAAACACCTGTTAATGCTAGACCGGCAAAGAAGCCACGCAATGCACCACCTGTCCATAGCAGTTTTGCTGGCCAACTTAGGGATTACCGGTTTGTATCAGAGCAAAAATGTGGTATTAAGAATTTTTTGAACAGTATAAATCCTGATATGCAGGCAATTCTAAATGCACAAAATGGCTCTTATAAGCTGTCCCTCAAATTGTTTACACGATATAAGAAGCCAAATGGCACAAAATTTACACAGCCCCACATAACAGAAACTGTACCTGTATATTCAAATACAAATTCAGACAAAATAATAAGCAGTTTGATAGATCAATTGAATATTAAACACTCTGAATTTGCAGCAAAAGAGTCTGGATGGAGCCTATGCGGTTCTCCACACAAGTTATATATTAATATTTCTGAATTCAGCCCATTACAAGGATCTACATATCTGCCATTACCTGCCAATATTAAAAACAAAAAAACCGTGGTTAACATAGAAAATAATGATAAGAAATTCTTTTTGTGGTGTATTTTAGCTGCTTTGTTTCCAGTTTCAAGGAATCCTGAGAGAATAAGTTATTATAAACAATATGAACACAATTTTGATGAAGCAATGGAGGGTTTAGAATATCCAATGTGTCTACAGAATATTGATAAATTTGAAAAAAAGGCCAGGGATATCAATGGTAAACAATTATCTATTAATGTATTTATTTGTTCTACTGTCCGTGGCAATTGCTTGATAGCACCTCTCAGAATCAGTACATTAGATGATGATTCTGCTGTTCCGATTGATCTGCTCTTAATTGAAGGGGAAGATACATATCATTACACTCTGATACATAATCTTGAAGCTTTAGTCAGAACACAACTAGACAAATCTAATAGAATATTTAAGTTGTGCAGAAGATGTTTGACTGTATTTGATGGTAAAAAAATAATAAAAGGGGTTTGTAAAGTGAATACAGAAATTGCTAAAAACAAGTTAATTGAGCATCTGAAATACTGTGGCAACCATAAACCTGTTCATATGCTTATGCCTAATCCAAGTGAAAACGCCAAATTCAAAAAATTTGAAGCCTTGTTGGAACACCCAGCATATATAGTCTGTGATTTTGAATCAAATCTCAAACCTCTTGCATTCTGCAGCCCAGATCCTGATGAACCTTCAATTACACCATACCAATTACATGAACCTTCCAGTTTTTATTATGTTGTTGTACAGGATGGTGTTGTTAGTAAAGAATATTTATACATGGGACCAGATGCCATCAAAGAATTTGCACATACAATAGAAAATGAGTGCCATGACATAGCATCTAATGTCTTAGTAAAATCAAAACCCATGTTGCCTTTAACAGAGAAACAGATTGAAGATTTCAACAATGCAGAAAAATGCCCGGTATATGATTCTGAATTTTCAGATATAAATATCAAGGTGAAACACCATTCCCATACAGATGGTAAATTCTTAATGGCCCTGTGTAATAGCTGTAATATTAAGATCCAGAGACCAAAATTTGTCCCCATATTTTGCCATGGTGCATCCAATTATGATTTCCATCATTTGATCAGGTACGAGGGGTTTGACAAGCAGAATTTAAATATTTTAGCTGAAAATAATGAGAAATATATTGCTATTAGCAAAATAATTAAAGTTAATGGTGTTCCTATTCACTTAAGATTTCTTGATTCATACAGAATTTTATCGGCTAGCCTGGCTACACTGGCCACTCAATTATCTGATGATCAATTCAAAATCACATGTGCTTTGTTTCCAAATCAGGACCTGAAATTAATTAGGCGGAAGGGTGTATATCCATATGATTATGTTACAGGTTTTTCTAAATTTGATGAGTGTTCTCTGCCACCACAACAAGAGTTTTACAACAAAATCAGAGCATCTGGAATCACTGATGGTGATTATCACCATGCCCAGTTGATGTGGAACAATTTAAAATGCAAGTCATTTGGTGATTATCACAAGGCATATTTAAAACTTGATGTCACTCTCTTAGCTGATATACTGCAGGCATTCAGAAAATCTTCCATGCAAAATTATAAGCTGGATCCAATGTATTTTTACAGTGCTCCGGGCCTAGCATGGTCTGCAGTGTTTTTGAACACTAAAATGTAATTGGATCTGATCCAGGATCAGGACATGTATCTGTTTATGGAGCAATGTATAAGAGGGAGCATGGTGCAATGCTCTCAGAGTTATGCCAGAGCAAATAACAAATATATTCCTGATTATGATCCAGCACTGCCATCAAATTATATACTGTATGTAGATGCCAACAGCCTCTATGGTTATTCTATGATGGATAAACTGCCATATGCAGGGCTTGAGTGGGTTGAAGATTTCAATATTGAAGATCTTAAGGATTTTGATGACAGTAACTATGGCCTATTCTTAGAGGTTCACCTGACAATTCCTGATGAGTTACACAACATATGTTCTGATCTGCCCCCAATTCCTGAGGTTGAATGCTCACCTGGCTCTAAACAGAAGAAGCTCATGATGACTCTAGAGCCAAAACAGGATTATGTCTTATATTACAAAAACCTCCAGTTCCTAATGAATCATGGTGTTCAAGTGACCAAAGTTGTCAAAGTTTTGAGGTTCAGGCACTCAAGATGGTTGAATCCATATATTGATACAAACACAGTGCATCGAACATCTGCAATGAGCCAATTTGATAAATCTTTGTTTAAATTGATGGTCAATTCTGTGTATGGCAAAACCATAGAAACTGTCATAAAACATATTGATGTTAAAATAATTACTGACCCCAGCCGGAGCAAAAAATTGATTGCAAAGCCTAATTTCAACTACAGAAGAATTTATGATGAAAATATGGCACTTTTTAATACGAAAAAAGCAAAGATTAAGTTTGATAAGCCTATTTATGTAAAGGCTGTAATATTGGAATTGGCCAAATTACACATGCTGGAGCTCTATTATAATGTGTTGAAACCTTTCTATGGTGATTGTGTAAAATTGATGTACATGGACACAGATAGTTTTGTTCTTGATATTCAAACAGAAGATGTTTATAAAGATATGTCCCAGCCTGCATTGCTTGAATATTTTGATACCAGTGAACATACAAAGATTCAACCCCACAACAAAAAGGTGCCTGGCAAGTTAAAAGATGAGACACTTGGTGATGTTATTGCGGCATTTGCTGGGTTAAGGGCCAAGATGTACAGTTATGAAACATGTAGTGGTGTTGTTGCAAAAAAAGCCAAGGGCATTGGCATAGTAATTGTTGACAAAGAGCTTGAATTTGAAGATTATAAAAATTGCCTCAAATCATGTAGCACAATCAGAACATCAGAAAATAGAATTCAGAGTGTGGATCACTTGTTGACTACAAATATTGTAAGAAAAATAGCTCTGGACCCACATGATGATAAGAGATGTATTTTGTCATGTGGCATACATACTCTACCATGGGGGTCATTGTGATTTGAAAAGTGGGAATCAATGCCCAATTACAGAGCATGATTTGAAATAAATAAACATGCCTATGAACTTATTTGGATTCAAAAAACAGGCTATTATGGACCTGCCAACACCAGCACCCTCTTCTGATAAACAATCTAAACTAAGTGCTTTGTTAATTATTCATCTGAACAGCATACTTACAGATGTTGATGATGAAACAGGTAAAACATTGTACATATTTAACAATAATTTAAATCATTACCAATTACCTGTAGGTGGTCAATTGCAATTTATTACAACCCCTGAGGATAATGTCAAGATTTCAATAGGGAGAAATATTTACAGGATAAAGCACTCAAACATGATTTCTGGCACTGTATATACTGTTTCTGCTGGTGACTGCTTATATATTGAGGTCCCGGGATCCTATGACAAGCTTATACCTTTTTTATAGAATTAAGAATCAGATATTCAATAATAAATAACCACTAAAACAAAATGCCTAATGATATATTTGGCCATACAAGGCATGAAGATCACAGTGATGAGATTCTGATGCTTGATGTCAGAGTGAAAAAATTAAGAAGTGATTTACAAGCTTTACAAACCACACTCAATGCCAGTCTTCAACTAGAAATTACAAATTTACAATCACAATGCATGGACCCTCTTCTTAAAATTGATTCTGAACTCAAATTGCTGCTTCAGAAATATACTGACTTGGCCACATTGGATAATTTTCAAAGTTTGGAAGAAGCTGTAGCAGCTCTTCAAGCCAAATTTAAGACCCAGGCTAACAACTCTGAGCAATTGAAACACCAATTAGAAGAACAGATTAATAATGTCCAGGCACAGCTCCAAACAATTGTCAAAAGCATAAAATCACAAGAAGATTTTGATCTAGTGATTTCCACTCTAAAGGAACAGATTCAATCACTGGAGATACCTAATCTGGACCCTCTGAACAATGCCATAGCCAAGGTTAAAGAAAAAATTGAGACACTTGAAACTTTTGTGAACAACTTGCCATCTTCTGATGCTTTGAGTGCAATAACTCGGAGTGTTGCAAACATTAAGCTGCAACTTGAAACATATGAAGATTTTGGAAAAATTCAAAGTACCATAACCCATCTTGAGAGTACAATAGCAGCAGTACAAAGTGATTTGACAAATGTACAAGAAACTCTAGAATCCCGATTGCCTGGGATTGTAGATACCCTTGTCAGTGTCCAGCAACAGATCACAAAACTTGAAAACCTCAACACTGAATCTGAGCTATCTCATTTTCATCAATTGATCGATGATATCCAAACAAAGCTTGAAATTTTACAACAATCCACACCCACTCAGGCTCCAAGATGCTATGCGTGGTGTGGTTGATGCTTCTGAATTAAATGATGTAAAATTGGTACTTGAATCTTTGCAAAATACAGTATCAAATCTGCCTACATCACAGGAACTTGAAAATATTAAGAGGGCAGTGAATCGCATATTGAAATCAGAAGATATCAAGAATATCCAGACAGAGATCAAACAACTTACTCAGACAGTGGCCACTCTACCAACTAATCAACATATTAATGAACTGCATGCCCTGTTTGAGGATATCAGAAGACAGGTCCATGATCTTACTGCTCAAAATTCAAAATTGGCAGTTGTTGAAAATTTACAACAAATTGTAGCCAATATCAAGCAACAGCTAGGGAATATGGAATCCAATCAAGCAAATGCTTTGTCTGTTTTTGCCACGCAGCTACAAGAAATTGTGCAACAATACAAGAAACTTGTTGTGGACATAAAGATCAAGCCAGGCCATGATGATGTTGTTAGGACTATCAATGAGCACCTTGAATCTGTAACAAGTAGATTGCTTACAGCAGAAAAAGAAATAACAGGCATAATCGAGAATCCTAAACATACAGTAATTCTTGAATTGTACAGCATCCCCAACAAAGAATATGATTCACCATTTACACCAGGTGGCAAAATATATATGCTGTCCCCTGCACAATTTTATTACCAGTTTTTTGTTGGGGGCACACTGAGACCAATCAAGATCAAATATTGGCTTCAACCACAGGCACATCACTACCCCACCTTATCAATAACAAATGCTGACAACAAACCAAAAATCACCAGTGTAGAGTTAGAGGATTTTACAGATCCCAATACATTAGAAACATCTTATGCTGAAGATGATGGCTCTCTGGAATTTCATATACAAATAGGAGACAAATTATATTTAGAAAATCCTGTAGTATCAGCTGCTGAACACCCCATAGTTGCAATATTCTTGTTTACACATTATGTCTAGACAAATTATTGTTGATGAATTACACAGACAAGCCAGACATAATTATAAGAGACTGCCAGTAGTTACAAAAGGCATAGATGATTTATGGCAGAGCGACTTGATTGAGATGGCAAGTGGACAGCTGAAAAACTTAGACAAAATCAACAAGGGCTACAAGTATCTACTCACTGTAATAGACACATTTTCAAAATTTGCCTGGGCTGTGCCACTCAAATCCAAGACTGGAAAATGTGTTACAGAAGCCTTCAGGACAATCATCAATCAGAGTGGAAGATCACCGCGCTATTTGCAAACAGATAATGGCAAAGAATTTTATAATTTTGTGTTCCAACAATTTATTAAAAGCCAGTCAATAAAACATTACTCGTGTTACAGTGATCTCAAGGCCTCAATTGTAGAGAGATTCAACAAAATCCTAAAAAATCATATGTATAAACAATTTACATTTCAAGGTAATTATAAATGGATTAATATTCTTCCAGAACTTCTACAAAAATATAACAACTCGGTCCATTCCACAATCAACATGAAACCCTCTGAAGTAACTTCATCTGATGAGCAAAAATTGATCAGCACTGTTTATTATCCTAGATACCAGCCAACAACATGAAAAGCCAAATACAAGGTGGGTGATCAAGTAAGAATCAGCAAATATAAGGACTTATTCAAAAGAGGCTTTACAAGAAACTGGAGCACTGAATTATTTACAGTGGTTCAAGTTAAACCTGGGACCCTTAACACATATATAATAAAAGACCACCGAGGAGAAATTCTCAAAGGCAGGTTCTATGAAGAAGAACTCAACAAAACTAAACAGCCCGACACATATCTCATAGAAAAAATCATCCGCAGAAAAGGCAAAAAGATACTTGTCAAATAGTTAGGACTTCCAGAACACAGCTGGATCGATGCAAACAAAGTGATAATATGAACACCTGGGATGTTATAAAAAGGCTGCCAGTACCTGAACAGCAGATTAAGAGAAATGGCAAGTTGCTGCCTGATAATATTAGGTGTCTTATTGTTGGGCCATCGGCTTGTGGTAAAACTACACTAATGATTGATAATTTTTTATTGGCACCCAACTGGTTAGACTGGAAAAACAGGCACTTGTATGTCTTCTCTAAGAGCTTGGAACAATTAAAATATCAGCAGCTGATGAAGCTATATGATGGATTGGATATTGCCACTTTTGAATCAGATGTTAAGCCACTCCATGAATGTCTTGATAACTCTGTTGTTGTGTTTGATGACATTATACTGGATAATCAAAAGAAGGTTAGAAATTTTTTTACACAGGGCCGACACAAAAACATAGATTGCTTCTACCTGGCACAGACTTTTTCAAAAATACCCAAGCAGCTGATCCGAGACAACAGCAATTTTATATGTGTGTTTCATCAAGATCATACCAACCTCAAACACATACATGATGAATATGTAGGTGGGGACTTGAGCTACAATGATTTTTCCAAGTTTTGCAGTAGGTGCTGGAACCAGGACAGTTATGGGTTTGTCACAATTGATATGACAAGAAAACCTAATACTGGTAAATATAGAAATAAAATCAACAATTTTCTAGACATTGAAACATATATAAATAACCATGAAAAGGCCAATCATTGATGATCTTAAATTAAGAAATTATCTTGTAAAAAGATTTAAGGGATGGAAATCAGAGAACCGAGGAATCTATGAAAAACACAAACAAACAGAACAGCCTATTATTGATGCTATTAGTGAATTAGGTAAAAATATCAAAACTGTTACAGAGCAAAATCAAAATTTGATTACAGAGCTTGTACCTGTAGCTGCTAGGAACATATTTGATTATCCAATCACCCCACTTTCTAGTATTCATACACCTAGTCCTGTTGTTCCTCGAAGAATTGAAGCTAGTCAGGATCCTATTGAATTGGGTCTTCTTGCTCAAAAATATTTAAGCACACCTAAAGACAACAAAGATGAGGTCTTTGGCCTATATGCTGACACAGAGCGTGACGGTAGCATCATGCATAGAATTGGCAATTTCAGAGTAACATTTATGGGAGATGATCTGATTGTATATTCAGAATCTCATCTTGGAGAGAGAGGTGGTTTTGTTAAATATCCTGGCACACCTGGATTGTGGGAACTGATGACTAGGAAGAGACCTGGCAGCTATACAGATCAAGATTATGAACATTACAAAGAAATATTAATAAAATCAGATGCTCTATACCAGAACAATGATCCCACACAAAAAAGAGTCAAGTCTAGCAGTGGAGCAAAATACAATAATTTAATCAAGCCCATATGGTCACAGATCAAGACTGGCAGTGGAATCAAACAATACAACACCCTGCCTAAAGAATTTGTCTGGGTTGATGATGTCAGGAAACTTGTAGATAGGTTATTGGTGATAGCTGGGGAGGAAAATGCTGGCAACCACAATTTTTACAATGAAAAGGTTGGAATTATGGACATGATAAGCACCAAATTGTCTAATTTTATAGTGAATGACACTAAGGGGATTGGATATCTTATAAAAATTATTAATACTCTACCACCTAAATTTTGGAATATTTCTGAGGGTCGGGGGCTTGTTAATGACATTATAAACAAGCTGCCATTTGAACTACACATTCCAGGCTATCAGTATTGCGGTCCAGGCACAAAATTGGACCATAGATTAAACAGAGGTGATCCTGGTGTTAATCCCCTAGATGCTGCTTGTAGAGACCATGACATAGCATACAACACACATTCTGATCTTGACAAGAGACATGTTGCAGACAAGAAATTAGAAGAGGCTGCATTTGGTAGATTTGTAAGCAAAGATGCTTCTTTAAGTGAGAGAATAGCATCATTTGGGTCCACCATAGCTATGAACACCAAACAAAAACTGGGGTGGGGGTTGTGAATATATATATATAATAAACCTAGGATGAAGGCCAAGGGTGTTTTGTATCAGATACCTTATGCAGGTCTTAAATCTCTTAAAACTATTGATAGCCTTTTGACCAAAAAGCAGCGCAAGAAAAAATTCTTGTATTGCCAAGGGCCATGGTATGAAATTATTACTTAGTACCCCCCAATTAAAAAAAATTACAGCAATCAAGAAAAAAATCACATGTGGGTGGATTTATATTTACCATCCCGGCCATCTTAGCAGCTTTGGGGGCTGTTGGGAGCTTGGCTGGGGGATCAGCTGCCATAGCAAAAACAGTAATAGATGCCAAGAAGAATAAGGCAGAATTTGATGAAATAAAGCGCCATAACCTGGCCATGGAGAAACAAGGCAAAGGTGTTAAGAGAGCCATGAATAAGTTTTAAAAAAAAACAAGAGCCGCTTACAAACCAAGATATTGAAGGTTTAATCAAGCCACTGGGCATCAAAAATTTTAGAGGTGTGTACATGTCTGATTCTTTGCCAGAACAACCACTCAACAAAGAGTGTGGCATAGTTAATTTGGATAAGTACAAAAATCAGGGCACTGACTGGATTTGTTATCTTAAATATTTAAACAATGAGGCATTTGTGTTTGATTCATTTGGAGGTGTTCCACCTGAAAATTTAATAAAATATCTAAAATCAACTAATCTTTATTACAATAATGCCCGTGTTCAAAATTTCAAAGATGTTAATTGTGGACATTTGTGTTTATCTGTTCTTAGATATATGTCTCAAATAAATAAACCATCAATTGAAAATTTTCAAAAAGCCCTGTGGTATCTGAAACATCATGGGGGTATTCCATCTCACCAGCCAAAATTCAATATTGAAACTCAGATTACATGATGATATAGTATATCCCAAAACAATAGCTCTCAGAGCATTTTATGGCATGTACTTGATCCCTAATATTACACACCACAACAACACAATTGCAGTAAGGGATCAAAAATTTGTCATCACTCCAGGGCAATATAATCTGTTACCCAGTTACCTCAGTTACCCAGAGGTATAGTATTAACTCAAAATTCTGTCACTCACAGAGTAGAGATTGTATCTGCTACAGAAACAGTGGATCTGGGTACTATAGGAGAGCTGTTAGGCTTTGAGAACAACACAAAACTTGAAGCGGCCATCAAACACAAGGCTATTAATATACCTAAATTCTTAGCCATAGAGACTCTGAATATTCACTGTAATGTGGCTGAGGGTATGATCACCAAATCAAATGGCATAGGCACTCACAAACAAACTGGCATCATTGCAACATTCAAACCTAATCCTGAATTCATGGAGCCCATCATCTACACTCCATCCCCAACATTATATTTTCCTGTGTGCCATAATAGAATAGATTATATTGAATTGATGGTCACTAATGAAAAAGAAGAATTAGTTGATTTTGCTGGAGCCACAACAACTGCTATCATAGAGATTAATATTTAAATAAAAATACATACAAAAAAAATGGAAAATATTGAGAGTTATGAGCTACAATCATTCCCCCCAAACAGGAGGACCTTTGCAAATTTAAATCAACCCAATACAGAGATTGAGGTTGATCTTGATATAGGGGATGGCTTTATACACCCCCATAGAGCAGATCTATACATCAAATTTGATGTTGTAAAGCTCGATGGTACAGATTATCCGGCAAATTCAAATATAAGATTGGTGGACAATTTTGTGCCACATCTGTTCTCTGAAATTGAGATCAGAAAGCATGGTGTTGTTATAAACAGAATAGATTATCCCGGCATTACCTCCACAGCTTTGGCCACACTAAAATTATCCAAAACCGAGGCTTCTTACTACAAAATAGGTGGATTTGAGACTGGTGATAAGATATTATCTAAGAACCACACAGTATTGTTTCCTATGCGCCTGTTGCCAGGATTCTTCTCAGATTACAAAGATATTATGTGGAAGGGTGGTTTAAGAATTACATTTAGAAGAGCTGCCAATGATAATAATGCTTTGATGAGGTACAGTGCATTAAATTCTACTGGGGAAGCTCTGCCTAATACCCTACCTGATGAGGGCAAGTGCCTTATTCAGACTATGGAGCTAAGAATCCCAGTGGTTGAATATGAAGCCAGTTATGCTCTTAAATACAAAGCAGATATCCTAAAAAATCCACAGGTTCCTTTACAAATTTATACATATCAATGTGTACAGAAACCTGCTACTGGTACTTATTATGAGTTTGATGCTACAAATTCATTCTCCAGTATACAATATGACTTGCCGGATTTTGTGGTGGTACTGTTTCAGACTGGAAGACACAATAATCAGGAAAAAAATTGAAGTAAATTTGATAACTGCAACATCAAGAACATATATCTTAAAAATGGCAGAAATGAGGTATTCCCTAGAGAAAATTATAATTTAGACATGTCCAAGGATGATTTTCTGAAATTATATGAAGCATTTACAGCATACAAAAGGGTCACTACTGGCAATACTGACATGTATTACACACCAGATGAATTCAAAGCACAGAGACCCATGTTTGTCATCAACACTTCAAAAAGGAAACAAGTTGTGGTTAATGACAGGACAAACATTAAAATTATCTGTGAATTCCACGATACACTCCCTGCAGACACCATATGTAGTGTTATTCTCATAGGTGAAAAATCATATGTTTATGATGTAAGAAATGAGAGAGTCACAGAGCAATTCTAGAAAGTCTCTGCATATTACATTGTTTTAGTACTAGATATATGAGTTGAGGCTGGTGTCCAATTAAAATATTGAGCATATTCCAGATAATAAGTATTTAAGCATATATGACATTATATTATTGTATAAGCAAAAGCTCTTATGAGCATTTTTGCCCTAGTTTTAAGTATAGTCAAAACAATATCAAGAGGGGCATATTTTTGACAAGTTTATGGACAACAAACTGAGAGATGTAGCTTTTACACACATGGGCAAATCTGTCTAAGAGGAGTTCTTCATTTCTACACTAGGTTTCAAAATTCTTTAGATTTAAATATGTACACACATGGCCGATTGGGCTATATGCCCTTTTTGACATAGTTTTAAGTGTAGGCAAATCTGTCTATTAGGGTTCTTCTTTTCTACACTAGAATTCAGAATTTTTAGAATTAAGAGCTTATCACACTTGAAGAAATAGGGAATAAGAGCATCTTGGCATAGTTTTAGGTATAGACAAATCGGGCTGTTTAATCAAAAAGCTCTTCATTTGTACAATTTTTGTGCTTATAATATATACTTTCATACTACTAAAATGATATGCTACATGACCGATTTTTATTTGAAAATCCGGATTTAAGTCCAAGATGGCGGCTTTCCAGATGACCGCCATGATACACACTATCCCCATCTGGTGTGCCTCGAACCCCAATTACCCATATCCGAAATTTCATCGCCCTAAGTCGAGTCGTTCTCAAATTAAAAGGGTGGTGCCTGACTTTGCCTCAACCTGTACTTATGCATTTAGCACAAAGCCTGAAGAACAATGTGTTATGAGGTACAATATTCAAAATTTCTGGTCACAATGTGTGAATGTAAGCATAGGGCGTAACCTGGCGGGATCAAAGGGAAGCACTTGCCCCCTCCAAAATTGATAAAATTATTAATATTTACTAATTAAGTATATTTTGTGAACCTCCTGGCACTTGAGCAACAAACCAAAATTGAGTAATAATTGTGATATTTCAAATAGATTTAGAAAATAATCCTGGACACTATTTTTATGGGATGGAAAACTTTGTGTTTCTCTCAATCCAAATTTATTTTCGAAGTTACCCCATGAAGATAGTTCCTCCTAATACATCAGAAGTGTAAACCTGGCTTACACTTTATTAGTTCTAGTAAAATGTATGCATTTATATTAGGAATGACCAAACGGATCCGGATCCAAAAGTTACGCATCCGGATCCGGATCCAAAGGTTTCGGATCTGGATCCGAATCCGAAAGTGCTGGATCTGGATCCGGATCCGAAAGTTCCGGATCCGAAAATCCTGATCCGGATCCGAGAGTTTGGTATCTCAGTCCCATTATAATATTACCACACCTTAAAAGGTGTCTATGATCTTCGATTACAAAGAAATTTTTCATTAGTTAGTCCTTCAAGATTTTTTTCAAGTGTTTTTCATCGGCTAACACGATCGTGCACAAAAATATTCTTACTTGTTTAACATAAAATGTCAGAGGTGATTTTGAAAATGCTATTGAAAAGAATGTATTCATTCGAATGTATTGGAAATGGAAACACACATAAATGTGAGACATTCCATTCCAGGATGAAACCTTTAACACATTTAACAAGATAGAAATGTTATACAAAAATTATACAATTGTTCTACAGTTACAGCCCGACCCTGTGGTCGAGTGGTTAGCACATCGTGCTGCGACGCCAAGGGTCCGGGCTTGGTTGTTTGTGAATGTCCATTCATCAATTTCATCATTTCATCACTCATCCCCATCTTCGCAAATTAGCCTAGAGGCACAAAACGCGAAGTAAAATAAACTAAATCAATCAATCAATCAATCAACCTGTGGCCGAGTGGTTCCTCGCGGAAGCAGCCGTACAAGCAACATCGTCTCGCGTCGCGCTTGCAGCTTGGTTCGAACGAGGCCGTGTCCTGGTGAGTAGGAAGGAATACTAGTTGCGAGTCAAATAGAAGTAATTCGGACTGTTGTATAATGGAAACACGTCGTGTTAACACGTTAAAATTGTCTTTTTCGAGTGCTCAAAAGAGACCCACGTCAGTAGAGTTACACCGTTGGATTAGTGAAACGCTGGCTCTCACCGAAGACCAGGTTCTAAGCATTGAAATTGACCATTTTCGTAAGTGTGTATACATTAAACTGGTATCACACCTGTTAGGTGAGCAAATAATACGGACGTGTGGACGAATGTTGGTGTTTCGTGATGAGGATGGTGATCATGATGTACGATTGGAATGGGCGGACAGAATATCAACAATGGTGCGACTACATGTCATCCCGATGGAAGTTACGGATGAGGCATTATCTGCGGTACTCATAAAATATGGCGAAATACAGTCTATTGACGACGAGACTTACTCGCAGGAACATATCTATCGTACCCGCACGGGCATAAAAGTGTTGAGTATGGTATTGAAGCAGTCAATACCGTCTTACGTCACGATCCAAGGTGCGAGATATTGGGTCACATATTATGGGCAGCAGCCGTCTTGCAAGATCTGTGACGAATTGACACACGCAGCAGCCACGTGTCCCCAAGGACGACGACGCACTAATCCTAACGTAGCAAGTTCAACCGCAGTCCAAGCGGGCACATCTATGAACAACCAGGAACCCAGCACCTATGCCGAACGTGTCAATCGAACACCAACGCAACTCACTGTCAAAGAAACATAATTGGACTCTCGACCCACAGTGTTGCCAATACCCACCAGAACGAAATTGAGTCAGAAGACAGAGGGTGATGTACCAACAGCGTCAACTGAGAAAGCACCGAAAGACGATCCTGCAGTGGTAACAATTTCGGGGAACAACGCGACGGACGAAACCATGGAAACTTCACTGTTATGGGCTGATGAAGTGGAACGGGAAGAAACTGTACAAATGGAACTACATGAATATCTACCAGAGGGTGCCCACCAAATTAAGTGTGAAGACCAGATGAATGTGCATGACAATTCTGATATCCAGCTGACTCCAGATGAAGTCCCAAGTTATGTGAAGCCTGTTGCTGTTTCAAGGGCCCCGTTGAAGGATGCCACCAGAAGGAAGCTACCCATGGAAGGACAGCAGAAGCAGCTGAAGAATCAGAAGCGCAAGAAAAGTTCTCAAAGGGATGCGGAAATCAACCCACCGACCAAGAAGATTGATGACCAACGCCCTCTCTCTCCCTCCCCAGTGCGAATTACCCGGTCCCAAAGTGTTAATAATCTAGGTGCTAGTGTTAGTGCTAGTGAAAAGATAATTCTTCATGAAAATTAATGATGCGTGTGATAGTGTTACTGTCTTTTTATGTTAATGTTTGGTATAATGTATACAACGCGCTTCTTGCCAGTAAGGGGGCTAAAGCGTCCCTGATCAGGTTTAGGAATACCCACTTAGCTATGTTTACCTCACTCAGAATAGCCACGATTAACATTAATAAATTGCAAAACCGTAATAAACAAGAGGCGCTGGGTGACTTTTTCATCCAGTCGTCTCTCGATATAGCCTTCCTCCAGGAGGTACAAGTGACCAATTTTGACTTACCCCCATCAATAGTAGTCTATAACAATGCAAATTGTCAGACAACGGGGACTGCTATTCTAGCGAGAAATACTGTGCCGATCACGAATGTTTCGTGTCATCCAAACGGACGAATTATATGTGCGAAAGTGGCAAATGTTTGGATTTGCAATATATATGCCCCGTCAGGTACTCAACAGAGACAACAGAGAAATATTTTTTTTGCGACAGACGTGGCGGCTGAATTTCAGGGTGCAAAGGAACATATCATATGTGGAGGGGAATTTAATTGCGTATTGTGACCACAAGATCAACGTCCTGGTTTTTACACATCAAATTCTCTTCAAAAATTGGTGTCGGGTTTTAAATTTGTAGACGTTTGGACAGATAAACATTTCGGTAAGAGGGGATATACATACATTAGAGACAATTGTGCGTCCCGTTTGGACCGGTTCTATGTTACCCCGTTACTGAGTCAGAAAGTAACTTCGATTTACCTCACACCTACATGTTTTTCGGACCATCTGGTAGTGGTAATGGCAATTAACCTTGATCTTCCCTTAGTGCCTCGGGGATATGGGTATTGGAAATTGAATACGTCAATCTTTTCTGATGAAGATTTCAAACGAGCATTTCATGAGCAATGGAGTCTTTGGGACGCGCACCGCCTTAGACATACTGACATCCTTTGTTGGTGGGACGAGTTCT
The DNA here is from genome assembly GCF_977018435.1 of Lepisma saccharinum. Taxonomy (NCBI): domain Eukaryota; kingdom Metazoa; phylum Arthropoda; class Insecta; order Zygentoma; family Lepismatidae; genus Lepisma; species Lepisma saccharinum. Next base: position 52,422,781 of record NC_139238.1, read on the forward strand.
TAAAACCGGCAATTAAACGATTCTGTTTAGCATACTGTAAAGAGAGGTCTCGTGATTGGAATAATAAATATCAGTTTTATTATCGGGTTTTGCGCGAATTAATAGACGAAGCATCGGCAGGGAGACCGGTCAACACTGAGATAAAACGTGTACAGGCTATTCTCCTACGCATGACAGCGCACAAACGTATGGGTGCTAAAATTCGAAGTAGACTTCCTCAGGTGGACCATGAAGAAGCTGTCTCGATTAGTCACGTGATCCAAGAACGACATAATGCACAACGGAAAATCATCACTGAACTCTCAGATGGTGCGGGTAATAAAATCACAGCACCTAAGGATATACAAGGTAAAATATATGAGCACTTTAGTTTGATGTTTTCGCAGAAGCACCCGGTCAACTCAAATTATGGTACAGTGGTGGATGCCTTGTCGGAGGTACTCTCAGATGAAGATAGAACTAATTTGGACGCGGATTTCACAATCAAAGAAGTGTATAAAGCGGTGAAAGCGGCGAAGCCATTCTCCGCCCCTGGTGTTGATGGGCTTCCTACAAGTTTATTTCAAACTTTTTGGACGCTAATGGGACAGACCTTAACTGAGTGGGTCAATGCTGTCTTTCAGCAACAGAAAATGGGTAAAACTTCCCAGACCGGAATTATAGTATTAGTACCGAAATGCGCAAAGCCGACAGAAATTACTCATTATCGCCCCATTACTCTCTTGTGCTCAGACTATAAAATTTTCTCCCGATGTATGCTTGCACGTTTAATGCCATACTCCACCAACTTGGTGGGTGATATGCAATATGTATATGGTGGAAACAAAAACATTTATGCAGTGCTACAAACGCTGCGTGAGGTAGTTACTAATCATCACAATACAAAAAGTTCACACGATGAAGCGATTTTAGCTCTGGATTTCGAACGTGCGTTTGACTCTCTGACCCATAACTATATGTTTCATGTTTTCCAAAAACTTGGAATACGCGGGACATTTCTCGCAGCGTTGCAGGGGCTTTATCACAATGCTGAATCGCGAATACAGATTAATGGTTTTTTGACAAAATCGCTTCGCATAATGACAGGTGTCCGACAGGGAGATCCCCTATCAATGTTAGCGTTCTGTATTTCCCTAAGTCCCCTGCTTACTTCTTTGGAAGCACAGCTAAAAGGCATTACTATACTGTCGAAGTCTCTAAAAGTGTTAGCTTATGCGGACGATGTCAGTATCTTAGTTCAGTCACCTGTGGATATCGATGTGGTTCATAAATTAACGACGGCATTTGGCGTGCATTCAGGCCTCCACATTAATGTAAAAAAATCTTGTCTGATGTATTTAAATACCGCCCCATCCAACACACCTGTACAACACTTCCCTGTTGTTAACACCTTAAAAATTCTTGGGGTAGTCTTTACGCCTTCTCTGCAACAAATGATACACGTAAATTATGATAGAGTGATTGGGAGTGTTAAAGCAGTGTTGCAAATTAATAAGTTTCGAACTATTAGTCTGCAAGCACGTGTCACGTTTGTCAATGTATATGCACTGTCGAAAGTCTGGTTTGTAGCAAAAATAATTCCAATGCGTATGCTAGATGTAGCAAAACTGAAAAGTGCAGTGAACTGGTTTGTGTGGAATGGGCAGTTGTTACGAGTTAAGCACGAGACCTTGTGTTTACATAATACAGGAGGAGGCTTGAATCTTGCACACGTGCAACATAATAGCCAGGCGCTCCGCATTCAAGCGGACATCGAGACGATGATTCAGAGGCCGGATAGCATTACCAGTTACGTCCTTCGATACTGCTTGGCTCGTATACCGTTGGAGTCTCCCATAAACGTGACCTCAATTCCCCCCAACCTTAGGTACCTCCGTGATACCTTAGTAGAGATCTGCTATGGCTTGTTACAAACTCCTACACTGCCTGTTCCAGTGGTGTCGCAAATGTACAGAAGAATGCGCGTAGCGTCTCAACAGGCTGTTAAGATAGTTGCAAGACACCCGGAAGTTCGTTGGCCTGTGGTGTGGAAAATATACACGCGAGGCATCTCCCAACAAGAATACGATCGGCGTGGTTCGTTATAGTGCATCAAATACTGCTGACTCGAGTGAAACTCTATGATCTGCACATGGCATATTCGTCATTATGTGTAATATGTAACGTGCCTGATAGTTTAGTGCATAAGCTAAGTGAATGGTTAATAACCGCTAAGTCATGGAAATATGTTGCAAAACTCGTAAGTGTCATTTGTCGTACCAATGAGAAGAATATTACAATTGATCATCTTCTGTCTGTTTCCCAATTTTAGTTATTTCCCTAACAAGAAACAGAACAGTGTATTGTGGTTACTGGGGCACTATGCTTGGTTTGCCGCTACTTATCAGCAACTTGACTTTCATGAACAATTTGTGCATTATTTAAGGCACACATTTCAAAATATGTCGGCAAACAAAAAGAACAATATCTATGCAAATTTTCTAAATGTAATATATCCTAGTTTGTAAAACCTGTATAGTAATCATGAAAAGTTTGTTATAATCAGATGTAAATAGTAAAGGAAATAAATAAATAAATAAAAAAAAGTGGTTAGCACATCGCGCTACGATGCCAAGGGTCCCGGGTTCGAATCCTGGTCGGGCTTGGTTGTTTATGAATGTCCATTCATCAATTTCATCATTTCATCACTCATCCCCATCTTCGCAAATTAGCCAAGAGGCACAAAACGCGAAGTAAAATAAACTAAATCAATCAATCAATTCTACAGTTACAGTTTTACAAATTAAAATAAAACATTATAATGCAGAGTTATATAATTACAAAGTGTAAGATTAACAAAGGAGGTTATCTAAGTGTCCCCTCCGATTTCCATTAAACTTGGTAGGTGTATAGAGAGGCCCAAGGGAAGAAATACGTGCTTTTTTTTGTTTCAGCTAAAAAAACTGTTTTAGGGGGCAAAACCCCCTCAAATGTCAAGATGAGAACAAATTGAAGTAAGGATCTGACCCCTTTGTCCCCCTCCGATTTCCATGAAACCTGGCAGGTGTATAAAGGGATCCAAAGGAAGAAACACGTGTTTTTTTTTGTTTCGGCTAAATAACTGTTTTAGGGGGCAAATGCTCCCCAAATGTCAAAATGAGGACAAATTTAAGTCGGCATTTGACCCCTGTGACCCCCTCAGATTTTCATGAAACTTTGCAGGTGTATAGAGGGGCCCAAATGAAGGAATACGTGTTTGTTTATTTCGGCTAAAAAACTGTTTTAGGTGGCAAAACCCGCCTCAAATGTCAAGATGAGGACAAATTGATGTGGGGATCTGAACCCTGTGTCCCTTTCGGATTCCCATGAAATTTGGCAGGCGTATAGAGGGGCCCTATGCCCCTGTTTCTTCTTATGCCATATTTAGTTGGTTTCGGGGTCAGATCCCCACTTCAATTTGTCTTCATCTTGACATTTGAGGGTGTTTTGCCCTCTAAAACCGTTTGTTTTAGCTGAAACAAAAAAAAAACGTATTTCTTCCTTTGGGCTCCTCTATACACCTGCCAAGTTTCATGGAAATCGGAGGCGGACACAGGGGTCAATTCCCACTTCAATTTGTCCTCATCTTAACATTTGAGAGGAGGGAATTGACACCTAAAACAGTTTTTTAGCCGAAACAAAAAACACGCACACATTATATATATATATATATATATATATATATATATATATATATATATATGTGTGTGTGTGTGTGTGTATGTATATATGTATATTATGTATATATATATATATATATTATATATATATATATATATATATATATATATTAGCAGGTAACAACATGTTATAAACGCATTCTTACTTTCCAAAGAAGCGCTCATGTGGGATGGCAAAACGGATCCGGATCTGGCCATCCCAAATTTGTGTGGCAAAATTCGTAAACAAATTAAATGTTCATCTCGGGTCGACCCCAGTGTTCGAGATCCAGTTTGATATATTGCAACACTTCAGCACCAGGCGGCATAGAGCATGGGAAATGCCACCTTTTGCTTGTGGAAAGTTGTAAGCCTTCTGAATTTTGCCTTACAAATTGCTGACCGCGAGCGAGCAGTGCCTTCCCTATCTGGGTGGAGAAGAGCGAGCCAAAACCCTACGTGTGTAAATCTTCTGTCAGAGACTAACAGCAGCAATGCAAACCTCTTGTTTAGAAAAAGTGTTGTTCATGGACGCCCGCAGTATTTCTTTCCACCAGGGAGAATTAAGCAAAGTATTTTTTCCAGAGGTGGGGGTAAATTAGGTATATTTTCTCCGTAATAGAGTTGCATCGTCAATATATACTAATTCAATTTGAAGTTAATATTTTTCTGCAACGCCCTTACAATAATTAACATAATTTGGTGTGATTGAAACGAAATAATGTGTGTGAAATATATTATTTTATGATTGACATTCATTTTCCAGAAATGAATTTTATCACCCTGTCTCAGAATCGCCCATCCCAATTTTCCATCAGGCATTAGTACACACTGTGAGCTACCTACATATAAAATTGGGGGGAAATTGAATGGAGGGCGTTGCATCAAAAGCGATGTTGAAGTTAGTCATATATTTTTATATAATGAAACATAAAACTATACGAACACTCATCTGAAACGTTTCTAAATGAGAGCTTGCACTATTCTTAACAAATGAAAGCGAACTTGAAGTTTCTACGGCGAACCTGAGGGAAGATACAATCATTTATAACCTAACGCGTGTCATCAAAGTGAAGCCGCAAGTGGCGTACACGGAGATTTTAAAAAGTGAACAAAGTTGTCGTTTTTGTAATCAGCATTAAAAGTTCTATAAGTATACCGAATTTCATCAAAATCGGGGTTGGTTGTTGACATTTTCACAAAATTCTGGATGATTTGACATAAAATGACCCATTTAGAAATGTTTTGCAATCCCTTTAGGTTTTTTCAAAACTCGGTGTCTATAAATCGTGTATCACTTTATAAAATGCCTTTAAAACGATTTTCCATTTGCGAGAATATTGTGTGCATCATCGTGTAAAATACTTATACGTTGAACCAGCTCTCTCGGTTGGCAAATCTTTAGACATAGTTCTTCAAAGAGCTTCTTATCTTTTTTATTCTTTTGTCAGAGAATTTCCTTGAAATCTTCCAACTTGGCACATATTTTCATCATTTCAGAAAACAAGCCATTCTAATGATCCACGAAGCTCAGTCATTTCTAAGAGAGCGTTCCGTGAACCATCATAATATGCAAACTATATCAAGTGAATCTGTTTTAATGACTTAGAAGTGATGTTCATCTGCTCCAAGATTTTACATGGAACAGTCAATAATTAAATGAAAATTATATATTCAATTTTTCCTTCAAGGCAAATAGCTCCCACTTCTTACATTTTTGTTAAAATTATAAAAAGACAACTTTCAAAACGTCAAAAAGCTTCTCTGTAAAACCATACACAGCTTCTTATTTTCCTATCCGTCGTTATGGAACAAGGAGTTAGGTTCGGCTTATTTCTTGTTCAAGATTATAAATGTTGCCGTTACCATTACCAGAAAATTGCATTTAGACTTTCGGAACTGTTAAAAAAAAGGAAGGGGGATCCTTCCCGGTTATCTTCTAAAGGTTTAAGAGCAAAATTTAAATTTTGACTAACGCAATTTTGAGGTGCAAGTTGTTGTTGTATACGTACACAGATCTCTCGGCCAGCAGCGCAATTCTTACCTATTTGTCTTAAAACCTTCATAATTTTACCCCGATGGCATTCTTTGCTTACCATAGTGGAAAATCGTGGTATAATTACTGCAGACGTACAACTATTCAAAACTAGCAGCTTTGCTCCTCACACACACGTCATTGTAATCTGCCTGCAGCTGGCAGACTGACAAAAACATAAGTCAGGAAAATTCATTAGTCTTCCGTTCTTTCGCGGACTCTGTACTTCGGGCGCCCCGGAGGCACCGCATCGGCTGACCCAGCCTAGTTACTCCCCTAATCCAACCCCCTTCCCTTTCAGAAGTGTCCCCATCGAAACAAGTGATTAGATATTAGATAAGACCCAGCACCAAATCCTCTTCATTCTCAGATAGGCTAATTGGAACTAGATCTACAGTTTAAAGTTTGACCGAGAAACTCCATGCAAAGTGCCTCCACAGTATTTCGAATTCAGGACCACACGATTACAATATTAGAGTCATTCTGCTCTGCTATCAGTACCACCTCCCCTCTCAGGTCAATAATAGTTTTGGAAATGTCCACATTAGATTACCCGCGCAAGAATCGAACTTCTGTCTCCTAAGTTACAGTCAGATGTCCTACCGACTTGGATCTTTCAAAATAATTTTGATTCGGTTTATTTTACATTGCTTCCCTGCCACTTTTGGGTAATTAATAAGATAAAGATGAGTATTCACAAAGAACGCTAATTCCCATGCCGGAATTCGAACCCGAGAACTCTGGCGTCATGGCGGGAGATTCTAACAACTTCGCCACTTAAGTCGGCCTACGACTATGAAAAAAATGTATATGAATCATCTGTCTTTTTCAAGAGTGTATTCCTTCATATTATTATACAAGTATCTTCCAATTTTTTTACTTTTTATGATGAACAAACACAATCGCACAAGGGGTGTAAGGGGTGCTTCTTCCAAGTAGTGCACCCAATAGTCAACCTCACTTCCACGTAGTACACCCTGGACTGCAGACTAACGAGGCTCTGGCGACTGGCTCCATGGCCAGTATAATTTTGTTTGTGTTGTCCTGTGTTTTGTCCTTATTTGTGCTGAGTGTTCTTTGCAGCCTCTGCTTTTAACGAAAGTCAGAACATTTTAATATTTTAACATTTTATGATTTTAATTAAGCAACGTTAGAGTTGTTATGTGAAACGGTAAGGGGCTGGCGTGTGACGGGTGCAAAATAGCTTTAGTGCTGACGCACCCAAAATTTTAAAATCAAAATCAAATCAAAACAATCGCACAAGTTGTACCTAGTATTCGAAACAGACATTCCTTGAAGCGTACTGCGCTGATCACTCAGTGAGGGAAGTCGACATCAAATTTTCCACCTGAGCATTCCAAGAGGTAAATATATTTGATAAAACAAGATCTTTCGTGTTCATTAATATTTTTTGGTCCTCTATTTCCAAACGCCCAAACTTATACATACATTAATGATCTAAATAGACCGTCATGGTTTCGAAATTTACTCTACTAAATGTCAGGATATCTTGAAGCTAATTACTGTAGTCTTGCAAGAGATGTTACTATTGTTTTCTACCGCGTATACTAAACAGAATATGTGTTAAAGGCAATGTTCGTTTTTCCATTGCTATTAAAAGTGTTTCCTCCACATTATGTAAGGTTTAGCGTTCGATTCTCTGTGAAGGTACAAAGTCGTTCGGACCCCACTTTAAACTTTAGGTTCGGTCCAGATTAGCCTTTATGTACATTACGTGGACTTCAAAACAAACAAACAAACAAATCTCATGTTATGTAAATTATATTCCTGAAACACGAATTCGCAAAAATCAACAATCAATATCCATGTACAGTTTTATTCTGTGTATCAGGCACGATGCTGGAAACATCTACGAGTGAATGATCGATTTTACGGCAAGATATTCCGTAATACTATGGTTGAGAATTTTCTCAGCGCCACATAAAAATTAATGTTTATTGTTTATTTCGTCTCATTTCCCACGGTGATTGTAAGGCTGATTTCTTTCTTGAGGGAAACTGTTTAATGTTTCTAATTTACATCGTTCTTGAAGTTATTTGTATTAGGAGTTGGTACTCTTCAGATACTATTGATTTGCAAGTAATAGCAATTGACTAACAAAACAAATCAATAACAATATGTACACACACACACACACACACACACACACACACACATTTATATATATATAGAGTAGCAATACGCAATAGAAAATCTACTTTTGGCAAAACCAATTCACCAAATATAGATTACCAGTAGCGACGAGAACGAAGTCCATTGTTGAAATCAATTCTTGCATGAATATACATAAGCCGTTATGAGCCTCTAAAGGACTCTGAGATCGCCTATTAACGGAGGAAAAGAAACGAGAACGTATTCTTAGAAGGAACGCAGGGAAAGGAACAATACACACCGAAGAGTTGCACCACATCCGGCGCACCATTCAATGGCCAGCATTAAAATTTATAGTGCTTGTGTGTCACAGACGATTATATGTTCCGTACAGGCATGCCTTCACGCCTATCTTTGTTGAAGCAATTTTCAGACATACGTAAAGAACCCTTGCGAGGACAAAAGCCATAAATTCCTGCAGTTCGACACGGATCAACTTAGTTATGAAGACAATTACCGGAGTGGGAAACCGCGTTCAAGTGGATGCTGGTTCGGAAGCATTGTCCGCGTGAACCTTGCGATGGATTCAATTTTGCGGCTCGTTGGTTCCGTGCTCTTGTTAGGAGCGGTGAGATCGGCGGACGTTAAGTTGCTGAGTAGCGGTCCTACGTCGGATAGCCGTATAAGGGCGAGAATGTTCGATGCGGACTACTTAGACCAAGTTTTCGAACAGACGGAAAATTTCGGTGAATTGCCCGGTCCGGGTGTTGATGGTGATATTGCTATTTACCCGAGTGACAGTGCGGATTACCATTTGCAAGAACTAGGTTCTGACGGAGAAAGTCTCACCAAAATTCCTCCGCAAGTTCCTTTAGGACATCCTGAGTCCAATTCAAGAGGCGTTTATTTTCAAGAACCTAACGGTCACAGTGCAGTTGGCAGCCCTGATTATGGAAGTGATCCCGAAATGTTATTAGCTATGAACAACAACATTCAAGTTCCATATGGTCATATAGTTAGTGGTGTTGGTGATCACAGATCTGAAGAATATATCGGAAGAAACAAACATATTTATGGAAAAGAATTGGGAAATGTTATTGGAGGCAACTCCTTGATTAATCCTACAGCAGCCTCACAGGAAATTCTGAAAATACGTCATTCATCGTTTGGGCCACAAAGAGAGGACAACAATAAATTTGCCCCTAATAGCGTACCCCAGATTCGTGCTTCAGTAGAACCTAATGTTGTCCAAAACAAATTAAAGTTGAACCCTGGATATAGTGGAGACAATAGCTGGAAGCAACCAAGCTACGGGCAGTGGCAGAAAGACATAAAACCTCAAGGACAATATATTAATTCACCAGAAAATACTCCCAATTACTTCGTAAGAGGACATGTTCTAAATCCTTCCCTAACTGAGGCTGCAGGGCAATTTCGTCGGAGGAATAAAAATTTGTGGCCACCCTATGGGACATCAGCTGGTAAATCTAAAGCTCCCTTTTCTAGTGAAGACGTAAATACGAATGACGCACGTAGTGCTACACCTTACGTGAGCAATGGATACTATAAAAAACAGCCAGTTGATATGAAATCTGGGGGCATTGATCGAGATTTCTTTATGGGTTCAATGGATGTTTCAAACAGACAAAGACTTAAGCCATTTCAGAAACCTGCAATGAACGAAGAACAGTTGCAAACAGGAAGCAACGCGTTTGGAAAAATTGGTGTTCTTAATAAATCTGCCAGGCCACAATATGAGCACATACTTGACAACTCGAATCCCGAGTTACAGAGAGGAAACTCTCATGTCATGTCAAATGGCGTAAACAGAAAACCTGACTTATTTGGAGCACAAGATGCAAGTGCACTATACAGAGATAACGACGAAGGTAGAAATATGCAACTCACACCGCCATCCGAAGACTTAGTAAAATATGTACAGCACTCTGAAACCAATACAGCTCAAATATCACCTGCCGGGATGTTATCAGAAGAAGTCAAGACAGTCAAAAATCCACATTTGACTAATCTCCAAATAGGGAAACAATACTTTGGAAGAACAAATGATTTAGTTTCTCCACTGGAAAAACATCCCCGTGAGAAATCAATTGTTGGACGTTTCAGACCGAATGCGAACGTGTTGAAGAATAAAAGTACCACTCTGAAGCCACAAGAGGTAAGTTATTCAATCATTGTAATCACTTCTATGTCAATTAATGTCTATCCACGATACAAAATTCAACGATTAGAGAGAGAAAGAGAGATGGAGATAATGCGTGTCTTTGTGTGTGTGTGTGTGTGTGCGCGCCTCTGTGTGTGTCTGTGTGCGAGCGTGCGCGTCCGTCAACATGCGTGTGTGAAGCACATCAGCAAAATAAGATAATCACAACAATAAGTTCATAAATTGATGTAAATATTGTGTACATAGACGCTCATACTTTCATGTATTCTCTCCTTCTCTTCTCTCTTGTTATTTATTCACAGTGTATTATGTTCAAAATAATTGGGAAATGTATCCTGTGCTGAACAAATAAATAATAATAATATAGAAATGTTACTTTCCCTGATGAAGATAAAAATACCTATGAACATATGCTCTGTTGTATTTTCAAGGTTGGTAGCGAGAAATTATTGATACTGATATAACTAACTAACTAACTAACTCTCTAGCCTTCTTAAACCCGAAGGTTCATGGCTGCAGCAACACAGGCCTTCCATCTGTCCCTATCTTGAGCAAGATCTGTATACTCTTTTCCATCTCTACCGATTTCCTTTAGGTCTATCTCAACGTTGTCCCTCCATCTTCGTCTTGGCCTTCCTATTGGTCTCTTACCATCAGGTTTCCCAACAAGCCCGACCCTGTGGCCGAGTGGTTAGCACATCGCGCTGCGACGCCAAGGGTCCCGGGTTCGAATCCCGGTCGGGCTTGGTTGTTTGTGAATGTCCATTCATCCATTTCATAATTTCATCACTCATCCCCATCTTCGCAAATTAGCCAAGAGGCACAAAACGCGAAGTAAAATAAACTAAATCAAATCAAATCAAAGGTTTCCCAACAAGAATCCTGTGAACTCCTCTTTCCTCTCCCATTCATGCCACATGGCCTGCCCACCTAAGTCTTCTTGATTTAATTATTCTAATAATATCTGGACATGAATACAAATTATGTAGTTCTAAATTATGTAACCTTCTCCACTCACCTCTCTCTTCATCCCTTTTAGGTCCAAAGATTTTCCTTAGGATCTTATTTTCAAATACTCTCAATTTGTGTTCCTCTTTCAATGTAAGGGACCAAGTTTCACACCCATATAATACTACAGGCAAAATTACGGTTTTGTATATTTTAACTTTTAGTTTCTTAGATATTAAACGAGAAGACAAAAGTTTATGAAGAGAGAAGTAACATGCATTTCCTGAATTAAGCCTACTTTTTATTTCCTCTTTAATATAATTTTCATTTGTTAATATTACTCCTAAGTATTTGAATTTGGAAGCTAGTTCAAACGAGTTGTTATCAATAATTAGATTTTGATTATTACCTAACACTTGGTTTCGGCCTGTAAGCATATATTTAGTTTTCTCTTTGTTAACTTCCAAACTTATCTCTTTAGCAGTTTTGCAAAATATTTTAGCATTATTCTTAATTGTATTTATATCATCCCCTAATAAATCTACATCATCTGCATATGCTAACAACTGAGTCATACCATTCAATTTTAGTCCTTCCTTAGTTTCTTTTACCTTCCTAACAGCATATTCTAAGGCAAAATTAAAGAGCAATGGAGATAATGCATCTCCTTGTTTTAACCCATCATGAATTGTAAATTTGTCAGACATATTAATACCCACACGAATTTTACTTTCTGTTTCACTGGTGCATACTTCTATCATACTAACAAGCTTCATAGGTATTCCAAACCCGACTAATATATTATATAATTTATCTCTTTTGACAGAATCATATGCTTTTTTTAAATCAATGAATAGCTGATGGACATTTTGATTATATTCCCATTTTTTTTCAAGTGTCTGTCTGATGTGAAAAATTTGATCTGTAGTTGATCTGTTACGTTTAAATCCACATTGATAATCACAGATAATTTCATTAGCATATGGGGTTAGTTTTGTCAAAGAATGTTAGATAATATTTTATATGTTGTTGAGAGTAGAGAAATTCCACGGTAATTATTGCAGTTCATTTTATCATCTTTTTTAAACACAGGAACAATTATGGATTCTTTCCACTGTTGAGGGATTTCTTCTTTATTCCATATTAAACAAATTAATTTATGAATTTGACATATTAATGAATTTCCACCATATTTAATTAACTCAGCTGGTATTAAATCAATGCCAGGTGCTTTGTTATTCTTTAGCCTTTTAATAGCATCTTTAATTTCAGTCAAGTTAGGTTCTGGAACTAAAGGTTCTGCTGTGTGGACTTCATTTACTTCTGATTTATCTCCTACATGAACATTTAAAAGGTCATTAAAGTAGTTCTTCCATCTATTTAGAATATCACTTGGGTCAGCTAGAAAATCACCGTCTTTATCTTTTATCAAGTTTACTTTAGGTTGCCACCCCTTTCTAAATTCATTTACACCTTTATATAAATCTCTGATATTTTTGTTTTTGCTGTTTGTTTCAATTTCGTTAATTTTGCTTTTCAAGTAATCTCTTTTTTTTACTTCTAAACGTACGGTTAACTTCTCGCTTTATTATATTATAACTGCTTAAATTTGTATCATGAGAGTTATTTAACCACCTAAGTCTAGCCTGATTCCTTATTTCTATTAGATTATGACATTCATTATCAAACCATGGCTAACTTTTCCTTGGTTTATGGTATCCTATACTTTCTTTAGCTACTGATTCTATTGCATTACGTATGTGCTCCCAATTCGTATTTACATCTGTTTCATTTATATTTTCATCATCATTTAAATCCTGCAAAACATTAAATCTATTTTACAGTTTAATTTGGTAATCTTTCTTAATTAGTTCATCAGCAAATTTTCCTGCATTAAATTTTAGAACTTTTAGATTTTGTTGCTTATGATTTATCACTGCGAGTCTTTCTCTTAATTTAGCAATTACTAAATAATGGTCACTGACACAGTCAGCACCTCTATGTGTAAGAACGTCAATTATACTAGTATGCCTTCTCTTATCAATGAGAATATGATCTATCTGATTATGAGTTTTACCATCTGGAGAAGACCAGGTATATTTATGGATATCTTTATGTTTAAAAGTGGTACTTTTCACAATTAAATTTATTGATACTGATATGTGTTTGATAAACATTTTTGTGGCTTAGCAGATGATAGGAATGGTGCTCGTATATTTTATCAGACACTCATTCACTTCTTCCGTATTACGAAACATCTAGTTTTTAAAGAAGCTACTATTGAATTATTGATTGAATTAGGTTATTTGACGTCGCTTTTCTTCCACATTTGATTAATCGCTACGATGAGAATGAGATGATATGATAGTATTAATGAATAAAAACTAACAAAGAACACACATGTCCACGCCGGGATTCGAATCCGAGATCTCTGTCACCGTAGTAGTTGACTGTGATAACCTCTCTACTAGTATAGAGTTCACAAACAAATAAACGAAAATTGTACGCCTTATGATTAAATATGACTTATGAAGATAATTATTACGATTTATAAATGGCTATGCATATTCTTAGGTGACTTAAAAGATGAAGAAATACGTATGGCTATGTACAGTGCAGTATACTCTCAGCGTTGGGAAATTTGCTTCGAGGAATGCATTCGGACGACCGATGGTAGACAGGGAATATGCCAATTACACGGAATTCTAAAGAAAAGTTGCAAGCCAGTCAGTACTTGCATAAATCATAAATACATTGGATCACTCAAGGAAGTACATCTCACTGTTGCTGTGAGAGCACCTTTAAGAGCCGACAGCTTCCTACAGATAATTTTTAGCGTGCACGAAAGCAAAGATTCAAGATTAGAACACTAATACCTGACCTTTTTCTTCTCCTTCATTTATATCTCTTCATTTTCGCGATTAACATAAAGAAGTAGAATGTCAATGTTATATATTGAAACCATACTTTCAGAAATACAAATATTAATCGACTTTGGAGAATAGCATATCGCCATATGATATCTTGTTCCTTTTAGAGATAGCTTTAACATTTAGATGCACACCTCTAATTCAACATGTAAAAACGTCACAGATAGTATTCGAAAATCAATTTTCCTAAGGACGTTGGTAGAAATTTGGGTGAACACGAAAGGAACCTAATATTTTTCTATGCAATTTCTGAATTATCTAATGCATACATTGATATTTCATTTTTACGGAATACTAATCTCCCAAAAATGATATGTAGGGTCTATTGCTGCAGTAAGAACAAAAATTCTTCAATCTAATTATAATTTATTTGTTAGTTTTCCGAACTAATTGTAATTAAAGACTGAATTGCAATAGCGATAAATTATTACAAACTTAACAAAAACTTACAAACTAAATTTACAACCACTGTAATCTAACATCAAAACAACATGCTTAAACCTGTTGCGAGCAAGATTCATGTTCGATACTCGACGCGCCTCAACAAACACGAAACAAAATTTACCAATTTTGACCAAAGAGATGTTCATATGTTAACTAATTGTACACGAACTCAGAATGTAAAATAGCAAGAAGTCACTAAGGTGTGAACAGATGAAACACATTAATGAATCAAGTAGTTTAGATCAGTGTTTTTCAACATTCGTGAGACTGCGGATTGGTCAATTTGCTTTTTAGAAGTATATGCTCCGATCACAACAATTTTAATCGTAAATAGCTTTCTAATAGTTTTTTTTAACTCAATGCCTCCATTAATATATATATACCTTTGAAATTTAATATTAATCAATAAATAATGGTATAATCATAGACAGCACTATACTGCTTTTCCAGATTCTCTGGACTAGAGACGCGCATAGGGGAAACCTTGTGGGCGGGGCCAGACTAGGTGGGGAAGGGTGCGGGATGAAAGCAACTGAGTTCTGCACGGTGTAACGGCCGTAAAGCAAAACGCTTTCTGCTGCCAATTTCTTCTTTTATTCCTAACAATGGCCAGTGTATTGTTTTACACAAATAACAAATAATATTGCACGTTTATTTGTCTTTTGATGCTACGAAGAACAGAAAAAATTAAAAGAAATTTAAACATACATTTTCAAAAAACATGCAAATAACCACAAACTATGAAACATCATGTTTCAAAATTTGTTTTAAGCAAGTCTGAAAAACATGTTTCAAACACTTTGTTTTAAACATTTGTAAAAAAAAACAAAGCCATGTGTTTTAAACTTTTCAAACAAGTTGTTCTCGAACACATTCAACACTATGAGGCGCTCTCCTGAATGCAGAGTTCCCCTAGACTTGCAAGCTGACATGTTTACTACGGAACTACTGGACCGCGAATGAGCCCCCTCCCGTGCATGCCCCCCCCCTCCGCGCGTTCATTGGACGAGGCGCACACCCTTCAACATGCGCACAGAACGCGTTCGCGTTTTCTTACTCCAGAGAATCCGGGAAAGGAATATAGTTCGATTTTGTCTAGTCGACAACTACTGGATCAACTCGAATACTTTAGATTTCTCTGGACAATATCATTATATTAATTTCATAAGTGCTGTTTTTCATTGGCAGGCTCCATTTCGGAAGCCAAAAAATTTCATAATTAATTAGAATATTTTCACTTCAATGGATATCCATAACCCATCACCGTTAACCGTAAGAAACTGCTTTTGGTTAAAAATTACCCAAGGGATTTTCAAATATATTTTTAATATTTTCCCATGAGTACATTAGGCTACCCTTCTCAGAACCTTCGCACTAAAACTGTACGACTGTCTAAATATTAACTCTGCTGTGATTTCCGTTAGTTCGGGTCGCAGGACAGTAGAAAAACTGTCTGGGTAAATTTTGACCATACGTGCGCTCATACCTTTCATTTTGGTATTTCAACATTATATTTTTTCTAATTTGTATCACTTGTGTAATGTAATAAATATGTTTAAAATTAATAAAATTAGTTTAATCAATAAAGCTGATGTTCAGTTACACATTCCGCCGCTAGGGCTACAGTAAATCAAGATGGCTGGAAACGAAGACAAGAGAGCATTTTGTGTCCTGGAATTTCATGTTCAAGAGTCAGTTATGTGTGTCCAACGAAGTTTTAGGACGAAGTTCGGGTTAGATCCACCAAGCGGGCACTCAATTCGGAAGTGGTAGAGACAATTTAAAAATGTGTGTGTATCTGCAAGAGGAAATCAACAGGCCGGCCAGGAGTTAGTGATGAAACTGTTGAGCGTGTGAGTGAGACTTTCGTCAGAAGTCCCAAAATATCAACGGTTCGTGCAAGCAGAGAATTGAACTTGGAGCATACAACAGTGTGGAAGATTCTGCGAAAACGTTTGAAATTTCAACCTTACCGATTGAAATTGTTGCAGGAGCTTAAATCTACGGACAAGGATAGGAGACTTGAGTTCTGGGTTGCTATGCAAACATTATGGAAATAAATGGTTTCATTGAGTTGGTTGTCTTCAGTGATGAAGCTACCTTCCACCTTTCGGGGAAAGTAAACAAACAAGAAGTAAGGATCTGTACTTTGGAAAATCCCCATGTTTACGAAGAACACGTCCGTGATTCCCTCACGTGTCTTGTGCGGTTACCTGTAACAAGGTGTATGGCCCTATGTTCTTCGAGGAGGACACTCTAAATGGACTTTCCTACCTTCACATGTTGCAGACATGGCTTTTCCCGCAGCTGGAAGAGAACATGGATACTTTTATTTTCCAGCAGGACGGGGCACCATCATATTGGCACCGGGATGTCAGGAAGGATCTGAACAGAAAGTTACCAAATCAATGGATAGGGCGAGCTAGTTGTGAGGATCAGGTTCTGCTTCCTTGCTCCCCCACCCCCCACCCGTTCGCAAGATATAACACCGTGCGACTATTTTTTTGTGTGGGATTATGTTAAATACCAAGTGTATGAGCCACCTCTACCTAACAACTTCGAGTACGCATCCAAGAACTAGTTGCGTCCATTGACTCTGAGATGTTGGGAAGAGTGTGGCAAGAATTTGACTATCGGATTGATGTGTGGACTCATATTGAGCATCTTTGATGTGGAACACAACACGTATATGTGTAATAAAAACATTTTGAGTCTTTCTCTGATGTAACATAAGTTGCATGTCATTGTGAATAAACAAACTTGAGTTATTAAACTTTGAAATCGGGAAGATCATTTACAATAGTCCGTGTATTTATCCTGCGTTCGTCCTTGCGTACTAACCGGGAACGGGTGTCCTGCCGTGTTAATTACTCACACATTACACCGGGGTCTCCCCGATGGTGGAGTGGCAGCGTCTTCACCTTGAAATAAAGGGGTCCTGGGTTCGATATCCACTGTGCGTAAAGTGGACTTAAAGCACCAACTGAATTCCACTCAATTTCAGAAAATCTTCATATTTTCAAAATATTGTAACTTTCAAAGTATTTGATTCCATCAACTTGGACCTCCCCCCCTTCCCCGATAGCGTTGCCTACGAGACGGACAGGCTTAAAAAGGAATTAGAGAAATTCCACATAAAATCCTGTCATCTAAGGATCTGACCTAAACCAAGGTCTGTAATCTGCCTTGCTGTGTGTAATCCCTCCCACACACCTCGCGGTCAGGAACTAAAGATGGAACAAATGAACGTCTGAATCCAGTGAAGATATATAATCATTAAAAGTAAAGGACAGATTTGTGGCATAACTTCACTGGGTCATCGATATCCTATCATGCTTGTCACGTTGCTTCGGTTCGAAAT
Source organism: Lepisma saccharinum (assembly GCF_977018435.1). Classification (NCBI taxonomy): domain Eukaryota; kingdom Metazoa; phylum Arthropoda; class Insecta; order Zygentoma; family Lepismatidae; genus Lepisma; species Lepisma saccharinum. The sequence goes on from NC_139238.1 coordinate 52,440,470, forward strand.
ATTGCATTGATTACTGTAGATTCGTTTCCAAGCGACACGTTTCGCTTTTCGCCTGTTGCTTGTTGCTTGTCGCATAGGTAAGACCGAAGTAAGAATTGACCAGACCAAAGCAACAACCTATGTCGCATAGAAACGAACCTCCGTTAATAAATGCCACATTCCGAACTGAAGAAACACTACAAGCTGCATGTGTCGCTTGTCACTTTACGTGTTGCTGGAAACAGTTCGTTTCTACGAATGTCCATATCAATGTCTCACTTGCATGTAATTTCTTTCATAGGTGAAGCATTCTCTCATTTCTCTATATTTCTCGATGCTCCAACGTATCTTCCATTTTTAGCAACCCCGAATTCGTCACACGTTGTCCGTAACGAATCTGCCCCGACCTTATCCTCGTGTCCCAGCTATCTTTACTCCCAAAGATCCCTATCTTCCTGCTGAAATTTCCTCCGAATACCTTAAATATGCCAACCATCTGCCACCCCAAGCTCTTCTTTCCATTCATCCTTGCGCAAAACGATGTGGAGTTAGTCACTACCATTGTTTACTGCAGGTCTTCTTCCAGCCATGCTGGGAACAATCGTCATAAATCTAACAAACAATTATTTTATTGCAACCCCTCTTCTCGAAACCAACACACCCTTGCCCCCCTCAAGTATACTGATTGCAAACTCCAAAGATTTCGCACTAACAAGCTAGAAATTGACTCTCTGATTGTTGATTGAATTGGTGTTTTAAGTTCACTTTATGCACCGTAAGGCTAATCGGGACTGGACCTACAGTTTAAAGTGATCCGACCCATTACATGTCTCCACTGGGTATTGAATTCGCGACCCCTTGATTAAAAAGCGACGACGCTACTACCATGCTATCGGGGAGGACCTAGTAATAGATAAATAGTTCAGGCCAAATCACACGGAACTAGATATCCAGTTAGTTGGCCCTGAACTGACTACCTGCCCGGATGTGATGGCTGCTTGGTTGGCTGCTTGACTGGTTTGGAGGAATAGGACATGTTCTAATTGCTACTGGCTTTCCTCAACTGGATTCTGTGGAATAGCGAATCAGAGCAAAGTTTCTCGATAAAAAAAGGTAAAGAGATGACATGCAGTACATTCTTGTTCAGTTCTTTAATATTTTGGTATTTATGCAAATCGATGAGATTTGTACGTGATTTTTTTTTTCTGAATCAATCCTGCGAATCTCATGTTCATCAAGAAGCTTGTTCGGTACGCATTGGTTACCATATTTTTTTCGAGGAAATTTCTAGTCCATACTTGTCTTTTTTAATTTTTAATAAATGCACCAGTCAGTATTCTTCAAATTGCTCGTCCATCTTTACAGATTATCTGCTCTGCGCTGAATTAAGGGAACAAAGCAACTAAGCAAATGGGTAGCCAGTCTAGCGCCAACTAGGGCATTCCTACTGGTAATCCAGTTCCTTGTGATTCGGGCTTTAGATACTGTGCATTGACGTGAATAACATAAGATGATTTATGAGACAGGCAACAAGCGGCATTTGCGGAATGGAAATGAACACTCAGTAATAAATGCAATCTTCCGTAGCGAAGCGACACGACGAGCTTGTCGCTTGCGTGTCGCTCAGACTTGGCCGTTTTCTAATAGATATAGTGTATCGTGCCGCCTCTGTCTATTGGTAGCGCATGCGCGGGGAATGGCCGCTTATAGACTAAAAGAGACTGTGTCGCTTGTCATTTCGGTGCGATACTCCTGTGTCGCTTGGGGATTCCACCAATCGAACGCAGGCTTGTGCAGCCTCTCGTGCCACTACGGTGTGCAATGTTGCTCTTGATGGGCTCGTTTCCAAGAGGCGTGTCGCGTGTCACTTGTCACTTCGGTGTCAAATCTCTCTTACATGAAATCTTTCGAACCGAAGAGACTCAACAAACTGCTCGTGCCGATTGTCGCTTGCGTGTTATACGAATTAAGCCGTTTTATGAATACCGTGTGTCGTGCTCGCTCGGACTGTTGTTTGTACATGCGCGGTGAAAGTTGCTTATAAACTGAAGAGGCCCGTGTTGCTTGTCGCTTCAGTGTGACACTACCGTGTCGCTTGTCACTTTGCTCCGAACGCTCACTTTAAGTGAGCTTGCAGACCAAAGCAACAGGCTCTTCGAAATGAAACTTCAGTAAATGTAACCTTCCAAACCGAAGCAATACGACAAGCTGCACGTGTAACTGAAACTCGGTCGATTTCTTAACATCGTGCTGTGTGCCGCCTCGGTCTGTTGCTGGTGCATATGCGGTGAATACTTGCCTAGACCAAACGGTTTCGTTCGAGTCGCTTTTAACTTTGTAAGATTACAACCCTACCGTGCGAATTGTTTCCTGTCGCTTGTTTTTCGGTGTGAAAGCTCGCTTAGTGTACGATGGATAAAGAGTGGATGGACGTGAGAAATACAAGGCAGATTTCATAAACTATCTATCTATTGGTAATCAACAAACTTTATTTTAGACTAAATTTTAATGTCCTTGTATTTAATAAACCATATTTTTTCTGACTGTACAGTGAACAAAATGTTTTAAAGGTTTAACCCACTTTAGGGAATAATATTTTTCCCACTTTTAACTTTTGTTGGCATGATATCATCCTACATTAATCTTACGAGACGAGACGAGACGGGACGGGACAAAGCTATTCGAGACGAGACAAATGAATATTTTCGAGACGAGACACGAGACGAGACAGCATTTTCACGAGACGAGACGGGACAGGCCAAAGTATCGTCTCGTCTCGTGGGCAACACTATTCCCCGAAGATAAACATGAGTTACATCTATGGTTACCACACCACTATGCCACTGAGAAGGCCGCAACAAATTTGAAAATTGCAGATGTACGCAAAAACTGGAGGGAGTATTTGAGAGGGGTGATAAAACACCTCGCCTGGACGTGAGGCTCAAGTGTGCACCGATAAAGTCAGACCACCACCCGAAACTGCCTGGAACTCTAACATCTTTTGTTTGTTCTGCAAATACGTTAATTCGGAAATTCACTGTAGTTGGAAGCATTCAGATTCAGCAAGTAGACAAGACTGGTTAACATCTAATACACTCCGCTTCAATGTCTTAACATGCCATTCCATTCTTAATGCCATGCCACTCACATTATGTAATTAATAAATATAACGTTTCTATTTAGATGACGTTTTATTAAAAGTAAATATTGATTTGCAACTCATAATGCAAATGTGCCTGTTCTTGTCACATTTCCTCCTGTTGTAACTATGTTATACAAGGAATATGAAACTAAAATTTATTTTTAAAGTTACCCTTCACGAGTAAATTTCTATGCCGTAAATATTAATTTTAATTAGATTCCCAACCAGATATATTGGGGTTCAAAATTTGAAAAAAAGAAGAAAAATGAGCATTTTTAAATAGCAGATCTCAACTTTCTTCTACTAAAACTTTGGATCTGCATATTTTCTCTAAAAAATTAGAGTTCTGATATAACATTTCATATTTGTTTAAAAAAATCTTTAAATTCAAATTTGTCAAAAAACAAACTACGGATTTTCCCGAAATTTCAGTCATTTACAGTAGAGGTGGTAAGAAAGGGTAAAGAACATAAATGTATCTTGAAATGTACTGAATACAATGATTTTACGCCAGCTTTTTTATCATTTGTCTTTGCTGAGTTATCAAATAAGTATATTGTAACTGTCTGAAAAGGCCACAAATGCTGAAAGTCATAAAACAGAAATGGCCGCCATTTTTAAACGAAATCAAATGAAACGGATATAATGCTTGTTTTGAACTTCCCTTGCATGGAATTACAAGAAGAAGAAAATAGAGTGATTTATTAAAAATGTGGTGAAGTAACCAATGCTGGACTATTTGATATGGATTGATCCGACAGCGAAACAGTTTGTTACTAACACTCTCTTGCTTTATTTCTTCTTCTCTCCACTCTCTTTATATTTACTTATTTAGCTCAGATCCATAATTACTTCCTGTCCTAGTCTTAAATAAAAATTATGTGTTTCCTTCCTCGGAGGACACCCGTATCTACAACTAAGAATTAAATTATAGCACATCCAATGCCCTTATGAAAATGAAATGAAAGAACTTAATGTGAAAACATATTAATTAAACTTTCAAGTTTGAAAAAAAAAAACTTTAGGATTGAACAAAATAACCTTGTGAAAGAATAATTTTATCTCCTCGAAGTGGCACGTGGATTGAAATTATTTTTTCCAATTGTATAATCGTTGTTGTGTGATGGTGTTTACTTGACAATGTGTTATATTGACAAACTGTCACGGCAAGTTTTCATAACGTAATTGCTGGACTCGGATAGACCATTGTGTAAGCAACGTCAACATGTGGATGGTTCACCAATTGTTGCATGTCACATTAACCTTCAGAGCATCAAGTGAAGTCATGCAGAAAATGTCCACATTATCGAAGCCATTGTTACAGATATGCTTGTATCACCACCCCGCTTTACACACGCACATACAATGTTAGAACAACATTTTCTCCAAACAAAATCAAATATTTACAAATTGTTATTAACCATTTTGTTTTCTGTTTCTTATGCTAACGATGTTTCTTAAATCATTAACGATTTTTTAATATCACGCAACATGCAACGATTCTCAATGCTTTAGGATGATATGACGTGCCTTGAATATCAACAAACTTGGAGAACAAGAATAAATGTTCCATGTTATAAGATACCAAAATCCGTAGGTACTTTGGCCTGAAACAGCTTTTTAAATTGAAGAAAATTGAATTGCCATTGTCGGAGGGTCACGGAAATAACTAAATTAAAAATATTACAACAAATATAACATATTTGATTGATTTTTCGTTTTATTGCACTTTGTGCTCAGACAGACGAATCGGGACTAGACTTAGAGTTTAATATGGGTTCCGAACAGATGTGCAATGTGTCTCCACCGGGTATCGAACCTGGGACCACTTGATTTCAAGGCTAAGGCGTTGCCACTACTGGGAATGGGAAGCCCATGAAAGCGTACTAGAACTAGACAATAAATGAATAAAGCGAATAGTCCGGACTAGATTTACTAGAAAATTTAAATAAGTTGACACCAGAAATCGAATTCCTAACTTGTTGGTTAAAATAACGTTAACTGGTGGACACAAAGGGAGAGGATTCTAGGTCAAATGTGACTTCTTTGTGACAGTTTCACCAGATGAAATGAATCTTCAACCCTATTTCTTTCTGTAATCATTATTAATAAAAATACCGTAGAACTACTTATTTTTCACAAAGATCTACTAATGCTGTCCCATGGGCGTATATATAGTTTACGTAAGGAAGGGGGGTTCAACTTTTGGTATGATTAGGTTTGCTATACTTCATAAGTGAAATCCGGGACACTGCTGACTGGAAGCTTGCTGTTGGGGAGCGGGGGGGGGGGAGGTGCTGGACCCGACAAAGTTCTATGTACATATCCGTTATCATATTCTTTACACTTCTTAAATAAAAAAGACAAAATCCACTTCGAAGTATATAATTAATCTTGCAATTCCTTCTCGCTGCCATACTGAACTAAGCTGCTATCTCACAATGTCAAAACTTTATTTGAGAACTGCGGACTGAACAGTACGGGCACCCAAGCACTGGCTGTTTACAATATATAGCTTTCTTTGTAATGGAAGAGATTTGCAACTGAAATTCAGTACTGCTAGCAGACGGCGGCGCTATCGTGAAATCAAATATCTTTGCAGCATCTTCTCGTGACTCCATAACTTTTGTATTATCGAGAGGGAGCGGTTCAATGTACAGTTAGATTGTTTAGTAAAACAAGCATTTTAATATTACGAATTTAAATATAAATAAAGTTCAGGAATGTACAGTCTTAATCATTTCTTCTTTTCCACCCGATTCCTGGACATTTGCGCATCCCGAAGAAACAATTCGGGACACCAGGACAAATGATATCATTCCGGGATTGTCCCAGAAAATCCGTAACTTAAAATAGGTCTAGGTATGATCAGGCTATCAAAATCTTATCTATCAACCAGGCGATCCAACATTTTGACACGCTATTCCAATGAGTGAGGGATAGTCATTTCGCATTTTTGGAATACACTGTTTCGATTTTGCAATGTGCTTGATGACTGTGTTCAGAGAAACTTGAGTTCAATTCTACTACGAAATGGTTTACAAAAACTAGACGATAATGGTTTACTTTGTAATATTATTTTGTGCTCTGAGCTCTGAGGAACATAATGTTCCTCCTATTTGACGGATGGGTGTTGTAGGTGTCTTCATGTTTTCATCATAGTCTCTTTGAACTTTCTCTGCTTTGAAATACATTTCATTAAAGTTCTCAGAACCCTTTCTTATTTGTTTTTAATATATGTATTAGAATACTGACATGTTCACAGTACTGAAGAACATAACATAATCTTGCACTGCATGAAAACAATTTGGTTAAAAACAAGTGGACATGTTTCAAATTCTCCACAGGTTACACAGTGCAGAAACTGAAGAGCTTACTGAAATGCTTCTCTTATGTACTAGTAAATTATAAGGTCTGTAAAAATTCTACAATTAGTGAATACAATTCACGCTACTTAGTATTGACACTATTCTGTCCATCTTGTCTCAAACAACTAGAGAATGTTACGACGGTTCCCTGGTTTTCTTGCACTGCGTTTTTAAAAACCAAATTCCTTTTAGAAAACTCGAGAAAAAATATAACTGATTTCACAGTCCAACTGCAGTTCTTATCGCAGAAATTATGAAACTATCAGGAAATTGCAGATATTTGATCTACAGTCCCATCTGGTGTGTGAAAATACATAATGTTCTTCCCATCCGTATCCCGTCCAATACGTCTCTAATTTGGGTAAATAAAATTTGACCCAATAAATTTTTATGGGCAAGCGGATAGAACAGGTAATCTGGTAATTTTGCTGAATCAAATGGGGAGAGGGAGGGTTGGACTCGTTGAACCCCACCCCAAAATATGCCAATTCTGTCACCTTATAAACAAAGGGTCGTCCTGTGTTTGTTTTCTAGTGCAGGTTATTGAAAATAATTTATGTAATAATAAATTGAAATTTGAAGCCTATTGCATTACATGAATTTTAGAAGAGACGGTTGTGGAAAAATGACTATACTTTTCTGTAGGCTTGATAATTTCTTCCAATTGAAATTATTTGTTCTTACATACTAGCATATATGTTTGCCAATCACCATGGGTTAAACATGATCCAGAAGGAGACTTCATGAAAATACTGAAGTGGAATGATTTTTAAGAAATTGCTGCACATTGGGGCCAGATTTGGCATGCAAGGAGCAAGTTGTGACAGAAAAAAAAGTTTCTTAGAGCTATAATATTACCAAAAGAAATGTTCCCATCTTTATCAATAAACAAAATACAAAGGATAATTTAAATAAATTATGACTGAGTTCACACTTTGATCATCAAGAAATATATTGTATCGTTCCTTTTAGGTAGTTGTGTTTCAATTACTTTGATTTCTATGAAATTCGTTGTTGATTATATATATAAAAAAAGGGAGCAGATAATATGTTGGTGGCTCTGAAACCAGACATTCGACTACATCTTTCAACGTCCGTAAGGCAGAAGTTGTATTTTTATATCGTTTGTTAAACATGCATTTTCAAAAGTTGCATTTTCTTCACATGATGTTATTCTATTACAAAAGGTTGAAAACGCTGCACATATTTATAACATATATAGAGGGTCACTGTTTGCAAACATTTGGTGAAACTTGGATACATCTCTCGTTACGATATTAGGGTCCCGCACGAACTGTCAGAGAAGAACTTGTTGATCGTTATTAAGTAGATGATGTGTGACAATATTGTGCGATAACCATCATGGGACCAACCCGGTAAACCGCCAACTCAAGCTGCAAAGCCAAATATCCATTCACAGAAGATCACGCTCTGTATCTGTCGGATTTCAATTGCATTCTGTACTGAACTGCTCCCACAAAATTGGATAATCAATTCAGACGTCCAGTTGGAGAAATTGCATCAAAGCATGCAGCAGAAGAGACCAGAGCTAATGAATAGCTAGGGCGTTGTGTTCCATCAAGCAGAGAACGATACCGAATGTTTTTGGACACTCGGAGAAAATTAAATGAGTTAGACTCCAAGGTCTACTCCAATCACTATATGCGCCGACTTGGAGGAGGGGCAAGGCACTTTCTGCCCCCAAAATTCACGTAGAAGGACACATTTTATATACATCTATTTACATACATAAAGTATTGTTTATGCCGAACTTGTCACCCCCCCCCCCCCAAATGTATCTTAAGTTGGCGCCATTGCCAACCACCATATTCATCGGACTTCCATTGTTCAGATCTTTACAGAGATCTCCAAATAGATAATCGTTCCTTGACTCCAACGCTGTCAAGCAGCACACCCATGACTTTTTTGCATCCAAGCCAATTCTACGCTGACGGTATTTTGCAGTTGCCGGAAGGATGGGTCAAAATCATCGAGAAAACCTACCAATGCTTGGCGGAATAAAGGTTCTCGCAACATATTTGTTTTCTTTTCTCAAACGAACGGGCTCAGAACTTTCCAGACAACCTAATAGCCCAATCCCAAATTCCAATTTTCTTAGTAAATCCTAAAGGAACATAATGATAATATCACATTATCTCTCCTCTTCGTAATAAGCCTTGTCTTGGTCCACATTTATGGATTGTTTCGTTGGTTAAAAAACATGACGAGAATCAACATTAGGTTAATCGGAACAAGGATGTAAAAGAGCACAAAGGAGAGGAAAGGAAAATGAAGGAGAACGAGGTGTCCACGGTTCCCGATTAACCCTCGGATGCATGTCACTTTTTTTTTACAACTTTACATATGTGGGGTCAATTTGACCCCAATGCAATTATGCATTGAAATAAGTACGACAGAGTAAATAGTTCAGCTAATATGGTTTATTGATCAATAATTTATCTGAATATAACATAGGAAACAATTACCCTTTTATTATTATTTTTAACCCCCCCCCCAAAATAACAATGTATTGACAATTCACTGTTCTACATATTAATGATAGTTACACTTCGCTCGCAATTATCAGAACTTCAGTTGACCTGAGAAACAGTATTTTAGAGATAACACAATACAGCACTAAATATTATTTTATCTAGAACAAATAAATTCTAAAAAAATAATAATAAAAATAAATAAATAGAAGAATGTGTCGGCCTCTCATGGCAATTTAATACACCTCACTCTCATTCTGAGCACACCACAATCACACTGCTGTGGAGCTTGCAAACAGGTTTCCCACACCTTCTGCAATGTTCCGTTGTCATCCTGTCCTCTTGTCTTGTGCAGACCTGGCATCTTACTCTTTTCTTTGATGATCTATCCTCCAGTCTCTGTGTCTGCCTTACTACGCCGCAAAGTTTCATTGCCTCGGTTACTGGTTTCTTCAGGTTCAAGCTTTGGCACCTCCCCCGCATGTGAGGAAGAATCAACACATTCGCCAACTCGATAAGGAACATACGGCGTCTGTGACTGACGCCCGAATGGTAATTAGAATGCTGTGACAAGTAGCATGTGTATGCATTGTTAACGACTACGTTGATTACATTATAGAAGAGGGCCATTGGCCATCGACGTTTCTGTCTTCTGCAGGTGTATGTTTGAACCAGTTTGTCCATGGCGTCCACTCCACTCTTTGTTTGGTTGTAAAACTTTATGGTTTCTGACTTCTTCTTAGAATCATCATCATCAATGTGTATGTCATGGTTCATGGTGCTGAGTAGAATGACATTCTTGTTTTTCTTCGGCACGTAGCTTACCAGGGTCTCATTTTCATGGAAGGCGAATTGTGATGTGCAACGCTGTCTTGTCTTGATATTGGTAAGTGCAGGTGGAATTTCACGTTTGTTTTTCTATACTGTTCCAACAATCTTTACATTTTGTAACAGGAGAGCGTTAGCCAAGTCATGACTTGTGAATAATTGGTCAGTTGGGATATTTCTTCCAGAATTCCGCAGTGTGTAGCACAGTTTCTTCACGACGTTGCTGGCGAGGTTCTTTTGAACTGGCTCTCCTGGCTGTCGTCCCAAGTAGATTAGACCGTCTTAGGCGTCAAAGTTATCAGCATCGCACAACCAGAAGATCTTGATGACGTATTTGGCCGGCTTACTTGGTATGTATTGCACGAACTTGCATCTCCCACGGAAAGGCACTAACTGTTCATCAATCGTAAGAAAGGCGCCAGATACCATGATTCTGCGACAGTTTTTGATAAAGAGTGTCCAGATATATCGAAATGCAGCCATGTGATCAGTCTCCAGACGTGCAGCGCCAGTATGTTTGTCATCAGATCAGAGCAATCTTCTGATGTCTTCGAAACAATTTACTCCAAAGGTTGCTTTGTACTTCGGGTTGGAGAATTTGTTGAGAAAAATCTCACGAACAGGAGCTCTCAGTTGGCCTCGATCTGCGCCAAATACATCTGCGCATGCGCACTTTGCAGTGAGTCATGGCAGGGTGGGTGGTTGACCTTGAGATGATTGCGTTTAGTTTGGGCATAATTGAACATAATATGTAAGATCAATTTCCCTTTATGAATGTTTTCCTGCTGTTTTCAGTCTGGGGTCAAAATGACCCCACACATGGAAAGGAGGGGTATTGTTACAAAAACGTTAAAAGTATAATTTAGAATAAATTGTAAGAAATTTATTTATACATGTTCCTATAGCTGAAGTAGCATGGTAAGATGTCACAGAAAATCAGAATTATTTATTTAGATTTTATTATAATACCAGGAAATAAACAGACAGTGGGGTCAAAATGACCCCACACATGCATCCGAGGGTTAAAGAAATCTTATCTACATTCAACTAGAGTCACTCCGTGAAAAACAGTGAAACTATTATTATTTAATTTTTATTTATGCTTCTCCAATTTTACATCGGTTTTCTACCACTTTTGCTAGTCTGGAGCCACTGATTATCGATTCATGTTAATGTTATGGCCAAATGTAATTTGACATGTATCATTATTAACTCGCCTCTTTTTCGTACCTCTGGGTTTTGATAGCCAATCGCCTGTAATGAGTTCTCGGCGTAAAACATCATTTAAGTGAACCTTCTGAAAATGGACTATAGGTCATTTCTACTCTTACGGTGGCCGGTCCTTATGCTGGCAAGGGAAGTGGGGAGCGGGGATTACGCCGCAGACCAACCAGACAACAGCAGTGGCGCCGAGAATTACGAGGCTGCTGGAAGAAGTACTACATGTATTTCGTTCTACAGTCTGCTGCATTTCTTATCGCGCTGGATTGGTTGTATCCCCGCTCCCCACTTTCCTTGCCAGCATGAGGATCGGCCTGCGTAAGAGTAGACAAGACGTATAACATTGGTCAATGAAACATTTCCGTACAACTGATATTTTAAAAAAACAATTTCCTCAAGCTTCGTGATGTACTCTCTCTCCCTTTATCTCTGGAACAGGCTAACGAAAACAGGTTTCTGTGCAAATTGTGACGCGAAACGGCTCCACCAATGAACACGTGAGAGGAACGGAATTGTGTAGAGGTGGGGAAGCGCCTGCAGTTGCAAGCCTTCCCAGTAGCGTGTATTGCTTGGCTCTGCCCACTCCATATTCCTCCTTCTCTGCCGGCATGCGCAGTCTTGTCCCAGAGAAAGCCGGGACAGAGTATAGAGTCTTTGCGGTGTTTGTTGTGGCTGTTGTCATGACTAATGCTATCAAATCTCAATCTTTCCCCAGAAACAAGGCCCACCAGCGAAAACTAAGCGACATTTTTGTTATTTGGGCTGCATAGACAACTAGCTTTAAAATATTACATCTCTCAGTGTGCTAAATAGTTCTACAATGCTCCTGACGCACTGGAGGCTAGTGGAAAGATTTACATATATGCTAGCTCTATTCTCGTAGGAGATATGACACTCTTTTACATTGGGTTCGGGTGTATACGTAATGAGCATAAGCGCCAGATTAATACATTCGAGTACAGTGCCTCCATAAGTTTTTCAAATCAACTTTTACTCCTAGTATCTCTGCAAATAATTTGACGTTGTCGTTACTATTATCTGTTAACTTAGAAGCTGATGTCAGCTTGTGAAAAATGGAGAAAGGTATCTATACATTTCTATATAAGTAACCTATTTTTATTTACTCTATTAATCTGCTTCAAAGGAATGTACTTGTAGCTACGAGTTCGATTATTTAATAATACGTGTATTCTTCCACTATACATTATCTTTACTTACATTTTATTAAAACTACGGGTTAAGTTTCAAAATTGTCATTGTCTTACAAGAAGTTTCAAGAATAAATTAATAAATTAAACTTTGAAACGCGTAAATTGAAAAAGGTCAGTCCGAGTTCATTTACGATATAAAAGAGTTCAAAATCACAGGAAATCTTAAAGTAATGAAACCTTTATTGACAAATTATTTCAGTTGAACATTGATTCAATAAATATACCTCGGACTAATTTTGCAAGTTGTTTGGAAGTTGTCATGTAAACACGCTTCTTCAAAATTGTGACCTGATATTGGTGAAATAGCTTTATTTTTAATGCGATTTGCGGGTGTCGGTACTTCGTTTTGCTTTGCAGATTCTCATACACTACCATTAACGGAAAAAAATCAAATGTGATTTCCCTCTGCAATTCCGAGACGACTGACACATAACAGTGAAGGGGATGAGGGTGGGTAATGAGATGATGCATGCATGTATTCACACTCCATAACCACACAGGGCAGTTTGCTTATCAGATCATTCTGGGTTAGATTCTACTAATTCTCTCCTTGCTTCAATATTTATCAGAAAATGTGTAATTATGTGAATTGTACTAATATACAAAAATATGAACATTGTATTCGTGGGTCAATCATAAAATGAGTTGCACTCAACCATAACATTTTGTCGGAGAACGTGACTGGGATCACGGTTCACAATGTTCTTGAAAAGGTGGAGTAATGGTTCCGATATGGCTGTTAGGGATCGTACGATATCAGATGTGAACATGTCACGTCCTTTTGAAGTGGCGTGGAAACTTTAATTGGGCTCAGTGACTTGTTTTCTGTGGGCAAAATGGTGTAACCTTATTGTAATTTGTCGTCAATTGCATAAAGTGTGCGGTGATAAAGCAATTTCGTGCCAGGCGATCGCACAATGGCGTGCGATGTTCGAGAATGAGCGTAGGGATATTGAGGACAACTACCAGCAAGCAGGCTGTCAAGTGAAACGGCGAGGGACAATGTCGAACATGTTAATAAACTGACTCATAATCCAAACATTACACCCTGCCATTTTCATGTCTTAGGGCCTGTGAAGAAGAACTTACAAAGCGGCAATATCATTCCGATGAGGAAGTTAAAACTGCAGCACAAGAATGGTTATCTTACGTTTGACGGGAATTCTTTGAACAATGTATACAGAAACTCGTGTCAAGCTATTACAAATGTTTGACCAGACTTTGTGATTAGGTCTAAATGCAGTTTTGGCAGTGTACTTTCATGTAAATACAACAACTCTCGTCCATATTGCATATGCTATTTCCTTCATGATATTACAACTAACTTCTTGACTGGCTCTCGTGAATTAGTAATTACGTGTAAAAGTTCTACTAGTTTCTGGTGTGCAGATAGAAGTCCGAACAACACAAATTCAAACGCACCTAGGACTGTGCATAATCGCCCTCGCAATCCATGACCTCTTGCCATCTTGTTTGCAGGAGATAAATCCCCCACTGATAAACGTCCTGAGGTTTGGACTCTAAGAACTGTTGTAAGATAGTTTTCGCAGCTTCCAAATCATCAAAGATTCTCCGAACGAAGGAGTTCTGCAATGAGCGAAAGATATGGTGGTCAGGAGGGGCCAAGAGTGGGTAGGGTAAAACCTCCCAAACAAAGTCCATTAATTTTTTGACGTGTGGTGACAACAGCATGTGGTCTGCCGTTGTCATGGTGGATGAAAATACCTTGACGATTGACGAGGTCTGGCCGCTTCGATCGTAATTGCGCCCGCAGTGTGTCCAGCTGTTTACTGGAGAAGGTGGCTTTATTGGTTTGATAAGGTTGCAGAGCTTCCCAGTGAAATACTCCTTTGATATCCCACCACCCACTACACAACACCTTCTTGGGATGAAGATCTAGTTTGGATGTCAATGGCGATGGTTCAGAAACGCGACACACAGTCCTGCGACGCTTTAACTCCGTTACCTAATCCACTTCTCATCGCCCATGACAATGAGGGGAAAGAACAGGTGATTTGTGTACCGGGAAAGCAAAGAAACAGGTCGCGACTCGACCCTTTTGATGCCTTGCACGAAGCTAATATAGAACCCAACCATGAACTTTGAAGTGAAACCGTCTTTAGACTATTGTCCTGTGTACCTGGAAGGTGTCCGCCGGAAAACACTGCTGGACGTCCAGACGGTGGTTGATCTTGACAGCTTCAGTCTCCTTCCATGAATATTCCAAACCAGCGACGACATGTGCTACCATCAACTGGATCTACCCCATACAATTGCCGAATGTTCCAGCAGGCTGCGGCCGCAGTACTGCCTTTATCTAACTCAAAAAGTAAAGGGTGTGAGATGTGTTCCTTATCGGTCTGCATTTCTCCCGCACGCTATTCTGTCCACTAATAGCTCCTCGTCCACACTCACTGCCTGTTGCTGCACCAAGGTTCCGCCGAATACATGACCATGCATTCACTCATTTGCAGCGCCATCGGTGAGGTCGGTATACTCCAGTAAATGTTGACCTGTCAAAAATGGGTCGAACTTTTGCACATATCTAATATATTTTTCATGTAATCTTTGCAAGCAGGATTCTTTAGATTTTTCTAATTGTGTGCATAAATAAATATCCTGAAAGCGACATATAATTCATCAGATAAATTACTTGCAGACGTCCACATGATTCTACAGAGGTTGTTCAAAAAGTAATGCCCCTCTATGTATCCGTCACTCCAGAAGTACGATATCAAGGGACAAATCTGTGTCCAGCAAATTGTATATCTTGAGCATACATGTGCGTAATTTCATGGCTGTCCGATATACGGTGTGATTGTAGCAGTCAGTTATATGGCAGAATTGAGAAACACCCTGAACTGCCACTAAATTTCTAGTGGCGAAAAATAAAAGTTTGGTATGCATTCCAAAGCATTTCTGTTCTGTTCACAGAAGCGCTGCACTCGATAGGACTAGAGTCGCAGTCTGGGCTAAGCGAATCAAAATGTCAAAACATTCAGAAGCGGAGATGGGTGATTTTCCGTGACTGGGACAACCATTCTTTTGGATATCCTTGCAGTGGTTCTTGTGGATGTTCTGCCCCGAGGCGGGATGGTTAACTCCCACGTTTACATCAACATCCTCCACAAATTCTACGTTTCAACAGTGACAGGATGTATATCTTGTTAGTGTCTTGAATTTCGGACTGGAGACAAGATCAAGATTTACTCTTCCAGCGTTTGTAAATCGGCACACTCTCAAGTCATGTATTGCGAATGAACCGTAAGTGAAATAGATAGTGAAGGTTTTTTTAAAGATTGAAAATGGAAACTTGAATGTTTGTTCGCAGTATTTAAGTTACAAAGTCCTATGGTTTTCCATGGAAAAATGAGCCCAGAACATCGTGTAGAGAGCTTTTATCTGTTCCGGAAATGTACGTACATGTTTTGTAAACCTGCCGAAAAAACTACATAGTAAAAATAACCATAAATTGTTCAAGTAAGTTTTTTTTTGCTGTTGTATTTCACTTTTAGTTGGAAGATAAATATTATGCACAGACACGTTCGTTAGCCACAGAGGTTAATCATGACAATGTATATCTATGCAGCCTGTTTAGATGAAGCAGGTTACACTTAATGACATAACCATGCTTAGGGTGTGACCCACACGCATAATATTTGGACACGATATCATTGATATAATTGAATTCTGAACGAATCGAATCTGACTGTTGAACGTAATAACCAGAACATAATTAGGACGTACCTTGTTCAACGGTATGAAGCATGCAAGGGTCTTAATAGTCTTGTGCACATTTCTTCCTGAAGTAAAATGGGAAAATGATGACGGATTTTTTTAAAAGGTCGTAATTACGTAATTAAGGCTCACAATGGAGGAACGGGAGTATTGATGAGATTTATTTCGATGCATTCAAATGACGCTATCCCAATTTAGCTTTATGGCTTTACGATACGGAAGACAATCAATAATTCAACCATTGTAATCAGAAGCATCGATAACTTATATTTAAGGCTTAATTCGAATCAATCTATAATTTGTTACGTACCCAATAGGACCAAGTAATGTGAATAGTTTGCCAAAGACGAATAGAGATGGCAGCACCAGGCGTGCAAGGTTAAGAATTGGCATAATATATGTGAATAATTTTATAAATAAGAACAAAGCAAATTGGAAAGATGAAAAACAATAGAATATATTATAAGAAGACAAAAAATAAATATGAAAGAAGTAAATTAATATATATATCTTATAAATCAAATCAACGATCACATGTAAGTTAATATGAAAATTAAGGAAGTCAAAGCACTGATACAAGTTTGTGTCTTTGAACAGATATTGCATCTGTTTGGTTGATTTACCATTCCTATAGGGGAAATTTTGTTTACATCAGTGGCGAGCGCGTTCCGATCGACGCCCCACAGCACTTTTTGGTTGCGCAGTTTAACTGTAGCACCTACTTGGATGCGCATGTCAATCGGCTGCACCAAGTATACACTCTGTTGTACCTAGTTAGTGGTGGCGCGTTCCGATCGAAGCCCCAAGGGAGGATATTAGTATTATTCCCAAAGCTTGGAGGAAAAAGTTGGAAAAGGATAAAGGCATTCGTTAAATAGTCAAAACCTAAATTGAAATCCAGAGGGAAGTTCACAAAGGAGACAAGAAGGAAGTCCAGATCCAGACCGTCCATTGAGAAGGAAGTCCAGATCCAGACCGTCCATTAAGAAGGAAGTCCCGATCCAGACTGTCCATTGAGAAGGAAGTCCCGATCCAGACCGTCCATTAAGAAGGAAGTCCAGATCCACATCTGTCCATTGAGAAGGAAGTCCAGATAGAAGACTATACAGATAGAGAAAATAAAATAATAAAAAGCATAGAAGAAAGTAGCTTATCATGTAAATATTCTTACTCCATGTATCCTGTGTTTAAATAATATATTCGTTTAAACGTCTCCATTGGAAGACATCCTGTCTGGTTTCGTTGTCTACAAAGAACCCTACCCTGTAGATAAGCTAGCTGAGTTTTAAGTTTAAGGTTTATGTACCTTTGCACCAAATGCAGGTAGCAAATTTGCGTGGAGTGTTTAAAACGGCAACACTAATAGATTGGCTCTGCGAACGTGATTTGTCTACAGAACTAAGAGATCAATTTGTTTGATTAACTTTCAATGGCATGGTATAACTTTATTGTATACTCCTTCACCATATCACTGAAACCGCAACCGAAACTTACTTCAATAGGGTTTTCAGAATTTTCCATATGCCCTTGCATAAAATATAGATTATAATCAATGTAATTCTCTGCATTGAATATAGAAGGTAATAGTGATTAGTTATAGCGATTTGCATGATAGGTATTCAACACCTTTTCAAGTTGTGCTACGTTGAAAGTGATGGTAACACGTTATGTGAACACACGTACTGTTGTGAGAGAAAATAACGAATGCTTCGAGGCGAAGTTACGAGTTTCTGGTTTCAATTCCAACTAAATTCTTTAAGTATTTACTAAATATCGTATCGTATGTATCTTACAAATTCAGAGGTAACATTTCTGAAACATTTTAATACAAGTTTAGGCTTTCTTTGTGGAACAAAAACAAAACATACGCTGCGCTAATTAATAGAAAACCAATGATGTCAGATCAAATATTGTTGAATATATTTTCTATATATTTTTTTAAATTATTTAAAGAAATATGTATATCTTAGTTGCTGTTCAAATATTTTTAAGATTTCCCTTTATGCTGTATTTAACTTCTTTCTTACTCAATTTGTGTTAAATTAATATCAAGTACCAGGTCTCACTGCCCTTTAATTGCAGGGTAGTATTTCGAAATTTGCTTCTTCAAATTGCCACAATTTCTCTGTAGCATTTTAAAGCACAAAATAAACGTTTGGAACCAACGAAGTGCTTGAAGATCAAATCAAATATTTTGAACTAACTTGCTTTTTTACTTATCTCAGATTTCGGTGTTTTGCCCATATTGTACATTTAAAAAAGTCTTCATTGTCAAGATTCGACTAATTGCGGCAATGAGGACGAACGGCAATGAAATTAAATTGATGAAAGGAAACACAGAATAGTACAGCCACGAAGCAAGAGCCCGTAAATGGTGGTGATAAAAAATTGAGTCCATACCCTAAAATATCCATGCACATTGCATTTACCTGCTATGTGCAGGTAAGGTCCAGCACATTCACAATCTCGGATATTTGTGGAGGTGATGTGATTAACACCACATACCACTTGCCTTGCTGCCATGTACTTATTTACTAAGGGATTGCTAAACACCAGAGACACTTTACAAATAAGCATGGGTGTATTTAAGGGGGGTTCAACGGGTCCAACCCCCCTTTAAAGTACAGTAAAATTAACAGATTACCTGTTCTCTCCGCTTGTTCATAAAAATTTCTTAGGACTTATTTTATTCTACTAAATTTGGGACGTATAGAAGGGGATAAGGATGGGAAGAAAATTACGAAATTTCACACACTAGATAGGACTGCTACCAAATGTCTGCAATTTCCTGGCAGTTTCGGAATTTCTGCAATAAGAAACTGAATTGGGACTGTCAAATCAGTTATATTTTTTTCCTTCGAGTTTTCTTAAAGGAATTTGGTTTTCAAAAACGCAGTGCAAGAAAACCAGGGAAGCACCGTAACATTCTCAAGTTGTTTGACACGAGATGAACAGAAAGCATCAATACTAAGTAGCGTGACTTGTGAAATTGTATTTACTAATCTAATTGTAGAAATTTCACAGACTTTACAATTTACAAGTAGAAGAGAAATATTTCAGCAAGCTCTTCAGTATCTCCACTGAGTAACCTGTGGGGAGTTTGAAACATCTTCACTTGTTCTAACCAAATTGTTTTCATTCAGTGCAAGATTATGTTGGGCACCTCAAAAGGGGTATTGTGAACATGTCAGTATTCTAAACTAGATATTAAAAAAAAAAATACCCCCTCCTAATCATGGACGTCCGCAGATTTTTTTCCACGGAGGGACAAGAAAGGTAGAGGTGTGTAGTGTAGAGGAATGTTATTGCCGTTATTAAACGATATTATATTTTCAAGCTGATGAGAGTTCAATGCAACTACGGGGAAAGGGGGTGTAGTAGACGGAAATCATTTCGGTGGGGAGCAAACATTTTAATAACAGAAAGCAAGGCTAGCCGAATCTGAGAGTAGCAGGACAAAAAGACACTCAATATGGTATTAGTTTTTACATGTTTCTTCCATTATTTCTTCTAGCCAGCCAAGACAACCTGCAGTGCCCATTCAATATAAAATTTTACCGGGGGTTAGCCCTCGGACCCAGAAAATCTAATTGAAAAAAAAGTAGAGAGAATGCCAAGGGGCCCCATGAAATTTTTTGTGCCCTATTACGTCAATATTGTTTTCAGTTTTCAAAAATTTGGATCAGATATTTTTCCCTTGCTTTTCTAGCATTTACTTCTTTTCTGTACTGCATTGAACTTTACTAGAAAGAGAGAGAGAGAGAGAGAGAAATAATAACAGGTAAGAACTTCAGAATTTTGCTGCTTATTAGTTTTGTCTTAAATGCAGGAACAATTGTTCGGAGGCCGGCCCGCGTCGCGGAGTGGTTCGCATATCGCGCTACGACGACAGGGGTCTCGGGTTCGAATCCATGGCCTGAGCATGGATGTGTGTGAGTGTCCATTCATCAATTTCGTCATATCATCATTCATTCTCATCTTCGCAAATTAGCCAAAAGTGGCACATTTCTGAGACAATTTATATCATTTTTGCTGTTGATTTGTTATGGGGAGGATGAATTTGATATGTAATGTATTTAAATAATATGTATTATATATATACACAAACACACACACAAACACACCGACCCTCAATGCAAACAAAACTAAAAGAGTGAGGTAAAATGAGGTTTTTCTTTCCAGACTGAACTTTCATTAAGGATTTTGTCCCACTAATCAGAGGGTCTGCGCACCCCTATGCCAATGATATATTTCGAAATAGATTTCTGTTTCTTGTTTTGAAGTTTAAATAATATGATAATGGATATGTACATATACACAACTTTGTCGGGTCCAGTACCCCCCGCTTCCTCAACAAGCTTCAGGTCAGCTGTGTTCCGGATTTTCACTTATGAAATATAGCAACCCTAATCATACCAAATGTTGACCCCCCCACCCTTAAGTGAACTATATATACGCCCATGCAAATTGGCACTGTAGGAAAAAATTCCTATGAGATCGCCCACACCGTGAATACGACCCGGATCTCCCGCGGAGTGAAAGTCAGACCTGTAGACATAAAAGTGCGCAGACACTCTAATTAAGAGGGGAACAGGAATATAGGCGCCGACTTGGGGGCCCCCCGTATTATTTTGTTGTCAATCTTGCCCCCCCCCCAATAAATAGTTATCTGAATTTGCAGCCCCGGGCAAAAACCTTGATGAAAGTTCAGTCGAAAAGGAAAAACCTCATTCCATCAGACTGTTTTATTTTATTGACGGGCACGAAACAGGGGCGCATAAATTGTGTGCCTGAACACACCGAAAATTACGTAGTAAATAATCCACACCTTTCCCCGTAATTTCTTGGAACTTTCATAGACTTGAAAATGCTTCATTTTCGTTAAGAGTGCAATAGCGTTTAATAATTGCGATAAGATTCCTCTGCACTAAATTTCTAAATGAAAGTGTATAGGACATGAATGTCCGAAAGGAGGCGGAGGAGGTAGGCAAGGTTGGCTAACCTGTTCCTGGAAAATGAATATCAACTTAAAAGTACATATTTCACACACATAATTTGATTTCTGTCACAGTAATTTATATTAATTATTATAATGGGGATGGAGGAAGTGATAATTTCAAACTCAAGTGGTGTTTTATTGCAAGGGCAACACTATAATGAGGGCACGGAAAAAAAGTAACTTGCTTGCCCCTCCACGGAAAAATCTGTTGGCGTCCTTAATTAGGGAGCAATTGCCCCCCCCCCCCGTGCACACGCCTATGCCTATAGACTAGAGCACCGCTGCGTATAGATACTATACACAAACACGTATACACCCTAACAGACAAGAGATAGAGAGAGAGAGAGAGAGAGAGAGACGGAATCGAAGAAGTTATAATGTACGGCAGTCCTACTCTGTAATAGGGTGTATCGAAAAAAAGTTTTTTCGAAATATTAAGGTGGCTAGTGCGGAAAAGTGGCCATTTGTGACCAAAAACACGTCTGATTTTTTTCAGATTTTTTGGAGGTCGTTTAGGTGGCGCGCAACGACCTTGAAGTTTCGATAGTGATTTGGTTATGCAACACGCACAACAATTTCACAAAAATGTCATTATTATGCTATTTCATGTCTTATTTTCTGCATTATGGTCATTTATTGTTTTGTTTATGGCAAATATGTTACATTCGTGCCTTAGGGATGGTTTCCTATGCTGTTTACGTATGCTTTTGCTCAAAAATTGTCAGTTTGAGGCTAAAAACTCCATTTTTTCTATTGATGGTTTCCAATTGGTTTCGACTGTGTTTTATTCGAAGGTTTTCCGATATAAAAGACTAAATAAAATATTTTGGCTTTCTAATTGCTAACAGTTCCTGAATTACTGTCCAGCGCTTCGCTTATTTTCATAGCTTATTATGCTTTGAAAATAACCTAGAGCTCACCACGAGGAGGTGGCTGGACTGCGAGCGCCACCCATGTTGGCAAACATAATTTTACTAAGGGGCAGGCCAAGATTTTCTTCTAGTTTTCTCCTTGAACTTTATAGTCACTTTTTGTTCGAAATATCGGCATATGTTCTCTAGATTCCAATTTCGCTTTGATGTAGCCATCACGTGCGCTGGCGCCGAAAATGGAAGAAGCAGCCTCTGTGATAATTTTCACAAGTCGCTCCACTCCTTGTGTGTGGCAAGGGAAGTCTTGAATTTCCGCTATTTCTTTGTTTTTAATGTAGTCATCATGTACAGAACGTTTTGGCAAAGCCACATCTCGTAAAGCAACAATGCTTGGGAAATTTAGAAACATGCATTTGATTCAGGCAGTGTCAAAGAAAGACATGCCACCTTGTTGAACGAAAGAAAGCCGTGGGTGAGTTGTACACGATATTACCTCAACATTGAAAATAAAACCATTTGACGCACTGGCGCATACACTTTTTTTCTTGGTGGAGGAGGGGTGACTAATAGTGCATTGCTGCGTTCAGTAGTGTAGGAACATTTTTAAGTTTGGGAGTACAAAATACAACCTCCATACACAAAAACGCAGTGGCGGCGATTGGGTTCCAAAACTGGCTTGGTGGAGGCAAAGTGCCAAAACTGGGGGGAGCAAGGACAGTTTACTTTTCCTTGGTAGATAAGGTTTCACATAGTGCTGAGTCAAAAGAGGAAAAAGGTGGGGGCCAATTACCCCCTTGCCCCTCCTAATCGCCGTCACTGTATATACGTATGTAATGGGCAGTTGTGGCTGCTGCCTGTTCGCACACTCGCACGTGCATACCCAAATAAATGTGAAATGCAATAATTTTTATTATATTTATTCATTGAACGCTATTTCTTCAAAACATCAAATGTTCCAGGGCCACATTACCTTCAATTTTCTTCCTAACTTCATAGTTTCTGTCTGGGTCGAAAGGTTTGAATCCCAAAATTTGAAAGGGTAATTAATTCCATGTCAAATTATCCAATAAAATACATTTTTGAACCTCTAGAATTCAGATACTTATTTTTTTCTTTATTCAATGTGTACCTCTTAAGAGCACAAAAACTGCCCAATTTCAAATCTTTTGAGTTCTTAGTTTTTTTTATTTATTGACTTTCAAAAAAGCAAAAATCCAAAACTCTCACGACATTTTGAAATTTTAAACAACTGTAGTTCAAGATCTATTTTACCCAGAGAGCTCAAATTGGTGACATTCCCTTCTTCCCTTAATAAGTTTTAATATGAAATGCAACTTGACCCTGCTTCTTGAATTTTGTAAATTTTCAAAAACTCAAGAAGTATGTTTTTGAAAATTTCAAAAATTTCAAAAACATCCCATTTAACTTTTTAAAAAATAATAATTTAAAGACATCAATTGACTATTTGTGTGCACAATTTCACAATGAGATGGCAATGGGTTCTGTAGATTTATTTCTTTTGATTCGGTTATGTGTGTAAAGTTTATTAAATTTGTTGACTTCCATATTAAAATCATTACTATAAGCTGAGTGGTTTATGTTGAAATCTTCATTGTAATATATTTTATACTTTTTGGACTTTAAATATGAAATTTTATATTATATTTATCACTTTTAATAATAATGTGAATATATGTTGTAAAAAAGTATATCAACCTTAATGTGTAAATGTATGATTTTAAATTTGAAAATTTGAAAATAATTCAAATATGTGAGATCAATTGATATATCATTAAAATACTTCCTACTCCTTAATGAACAATATTGCTGTGTACTGCAATCTTCAGTAAGTTGTCTTTTGCAATGGGCTCAGTGAAGTCGCTGTGATTTGTACTCTTAAAGTGCTGCGTTGCATTTAAAGTGAATAATTTCAAATTAATTGTTATCTGATGTGTGGCAGATAAAAACAGTTGTTTAGTTTATTATGAATATTATGTTTATGATTTTTTCGATAATAAAACATTGTATTTGTGTACCTACTCTACAATATAAAAACAAATATGCATTTTTCAATTTGCTTAACTGAAATTAATTAAAAGTGATAAATATTAGGTATTTTCTTATTATTTGTCGTCCAAGAAATATAAAACAAATTAATGTGAAGACTTCAACATCAACCAAAGCTTACAGTTACAGTTAGAAGCATGGAAGTCAACAAATTTAGCAAATTTCGCGCACATTATAACACCCAAAAAAAATTCCGTAGGTACCCATTGCCGTCCAAATGTGAAATCTTGCACACAAACAGTCAATTTATGTTTTCTAAACACATTTTGATTAAAAAAATATATAAATGATATTTTTGAGATTTTCGTAAAAATTCTTTCTTTTTTTTGGAAAAATTATAAAATTCAATTCATGTTGCATTTCAAATTAATGCTCATTAAAGGCAGAAGGGAATGACACCAATTTGAGCTCTCTAGGTTAAAAGTCTTTGATCAACAGGGTGATTTCAGCTCAGATCATACAGGTGCTGTCAACTCACCATCATGGATTTTGTTGAATAAAATATATGTTAAAGGACCACATGATACATGTCCAAAAATAAAATATTTTCTTCTCTGTTGATTTGTTACAGTGTTACAAGCTCATGAACAAAGACACTATTTAATAAAAAATGTACGCAAGGATAATAGTGTAGTATTCAAACTACTGTAAATCAAAAACAAAAAAATGTAGAGACTTAAAGTTTCCTTTATTTGAAAATTCCAAAACCATATTAAGGAACATATTCATGAAACCTTCTTCAACTCTGAAATTAAGAATCAAAATACGAAAATTTGAATGTTTTTTCAAAGTTTTCTTTTTAGAAAAGAAAGTGAGGAACGTCAGTTTTGCTTGGATAATAGAATATGAGAACTGGACTAACTATTTGCAACGTCATTTCTGCACTAACGTCTGTAAAAAATTAAAAAATCGATTTTCACCTTCTTTCAGAAATCATTTTCTGAAAAAACACCCATCTCAAGATTTCTGAAAATTATACAATATAGTCTCTGGTTACTGTACTTGCAGGAGGTGCAATCAGACCTTGCAATATTTTTGTATGTAACCGGGGAGAATTTTTTTTAAAAAAATGTCCTCCATGTTCCGTAAGTTTTTGGCTTTCAGTGTAAAATATGTTACACTGGCAACATTGTTTCTAGTTGCTGCTTATCAGGAAACCTGTAGAGCATCAAACATATTATTGATAACATTTTGTGCGTGTAGGCAAGCTCGCTCGCCTGCACGTGTGTTTGTAGTGGTGAGAAACTACTTAAAACAAGGTCATTCCATAACATTTCGAACAGCCCTTGTCGCATTATATATTTTAAAATATTTTAAATAATTTAAAAACATATTTATATATCCTTCAAGTCTTCAAAATCGATATTTAATTCTTGCGTGTAGATCTGTCGTCCATTTTTAATTTGTCGCATGCGGTGAATTTACCAATTTCAGACGTTTATGATAATCGATATAACTTCTTCTTCAATATAAATTATCTGTCATTTTGTTCATTATTACTTTTCCTACTAGTAGTTTCCATGCTATGCATACAATCAATAATATAATTGTTAAATATAGTACAAGCTGCTTGGGTCCTCCTTTATTTTATATACTCTCCAAATTGAAGATTTTGAAAATAAATCTGGACTCTCCGTGACCCCAAATAGAGGACAGAGGAAAAATCTCAAATTTGCACCATGGCCTCCCCGGTAGCGTAGTACTAGCATTGTAGCCTTGTAATCAAGGGGTCCCAGGTTCGATACCTTGTGGAGGCACATAGTGGTTCGGACCTCAATTTAAACTGTAGGTCCAGTCCCCATTAGCCTCACCGTGCATAAAGTTAACTTATAACAGCAACTCAATCAATAAATCAATTAAATTTGCACCACAGTCAAGCCTTTCAATGTGATATTAAAATTTGGTGAACGTGTTTTTCCGAATAAGCAACATATTGTAGATTACATTTATACAAAATCAACTCCTTTACAATCGAATATATAAAAATGGATGTATGTGTGTGTGTGTGTTTGTTTGTTTGTTCCGGTATAACTCTCGAACGCCTAGAGCGATTTCAACCAAACTTGGATCACCTACGACTTGCAACCTGGAAAGAAATACTGTGGGGGTAAGACACCCCTGGCACCCTTGGAGGTGGGGGTGACATGTAGAAATAATCGAAAACGATCGATATTACTGTGTAATCCATAGTTTTCGGGGTCGTTAAGATGAATAGTGACACTACCAATGTTGTTTAACTTCAAGACATCTCTGGTACCCCTAGCGGAAGAGGTTGGAAGGGTGTGAAATGTAAAATAATCGAAAACGACCGATATTAGTGTGGAATCCATAGTTTTCGGGGTCGCTAAGATGAATAGTGACACTACCAATGCCGTTCCACTTCAAGACACCTCTCGGCCTCCCCGATGGCGCAGTGGTAGCGTCGCTGCCTTGTAATCAAGGGGTCCCGCGTTCGATACCCGGTGGAGGCACAAGTGGTTCGGATTCCACTTTAAACTGTAGGTCCAGTCCCGATTAGCCTTACTGTGCATAAAGTTTACTTAAAACACCAAATCAATCAATCAATCAATCAATTCAAGACACCTCTCGTATCGATAAGGGTGGGGGTTGGAAGGGGCTGACATATAAAAATAATCGAAAGCCACCGACGTTAGTGTGGAATACATAGTATTCGTGATTGCTTAGATGAATGGTGACACTTCCAATCCCGTTCAACTCCAAGGAACCTTTGGCACACCTAGAGGTGGAGGTGGGAAGGAGGCGACATGTAAAAATAATCGAAAACGACCGATTTTATTGTGGAATCCATAGTTTTTGGGGTCGTTAAGATGAATAGTGACACTGCCAATGCTGTTTAACTTCAAGACACCTCTGGTACTCCTAGGGGTGGGGTGGGAAGGTTATGACAAGTAAAAATAATCGTTAACTACCGATATTAGTGTGTAACAAATAGTTTTCGGGGTCGCTAAGATGAGAAGAGTGACAATCCCAATGACGTTGAACTCCAAGACACCCCTGGCAACCCTAGGGGGGAAGGGGGTGACATTTAAAACGACCGACATTAGTGTTGAATACATAGTTTTTGGGGTCGTTGAGATGAATACTAACATTCCCAATGCTGTTCAACACCAAGTTCATTTTACACTATAGTTAGAATTCATTATATTCCTGTCTAATAGAAGATTTGGATATATAAATTCCCGGGCATCGCCAGGCAATCAGCTAGTCTAATATATAAAGATGGATGTATGTGTGTATTTATGTATGTGTGTATGTTGGTTCCAGCATAACTCTCGAAAGCCTGGAGCGATTTCAACCAAACTTGGAACACGTACGACTTGCAATCGCGAAATAAATTCTGGGAAGGTAAGACACAGCTGGGTGGTGGGGGCGGGGAGGGGGTGACATGTAAAAATAATCGAATAATCGAAAAGGACCTATATTATTTTGGAATCCATAGATTTCGGGGTCTCGAAGATGAATAGTGACACTCCTAATGCTGTTCAACTTCAACTTCATTACCTATCGGGATGGGAGGTTAGAGCGTGTTAAAATTGAAATGACAAAAATGACCAAGATAAGTGTCGAATTTATAGTTTTTGGAGTCGCTAAGCTAATTGGTGACATTCACGATGACCAAATTTGGTACACATATGACTTACAATCTGGAAAGAAATACTGGGGGATAAGATACCCCTGGCACCCCTAGGGGTGGGTGCGAAGGGGTGACATATTAAAATAATCGAAAACGACCGATATTAGTGTGCAATCCATAGTTTCCGGGGTCGACACGATGAATAGTGACACTCCCGTTCAACTCCAAGACACCCCTGGTAACCCTAGGGGAAGTGGTGGGAAAGGGTGACATGTAAAATGACCGATATTAGTGTGGAATCCATAGTTTTTGGGTCGCTAGGATGAATAGTGACACTCCCAATGCCGTTCAATTTATTTATTTGCTCCTGGAGGTGGAACAAAAAATGTTGTTCATGATCAAGTTTTGACTTAAATTTATATTATAGTGAATTTGTAAAATATTTTACTTTATAATTTGTATACTGTACTTATACTTTTAAATATCTTTAAAAAAATTAATTACTTTTTACGCTATAGTTAGAATTCACAAAACACTCGGGCAACGCTGGGTAATCAACTAACACTGAAAAAAACACATGTGGAATTTGGAAGTGAAGATATTGCAAGATAAATTGTAGATATAAATACATTTCATACGTATACTTTTTACAATGCATATTACATATGAAACACTGTATTTTGTATATATAGATACATCCGGAACCAGGCGAATTGCTTTTACACGATTGGAGTAAAAATTATCAAAGCAACAGATGTATTTTGGATATACGCAGCGAATGGCAATCAAGAAAATGAAGGAGCATTTATTTCTGAAGAAAATGATTTCTTTATCTTAACATACGGAATGGTACATCAGTAGTTAAATATATTTTCATAAACGTCGGAAAGTGGTAAAATTACCGCATGGGATTAATTGAAATAGACGAAAGATCAACATGCAAGCCTGTAATGTCGATTTTGAAAACTTGAAGGATATATAAATATGTTATTAAGTTATTTAAAGCATTTTTTTAAAAAAATATAATGCTACAAGGGTTGTTATAGAATGAACCTCACGCACAAGGTGTTATCAATACTATATTTGATGCTCTACAGGCTTCCTGATAAGCAGCAGCCAGAAATAGTGTTTCCAGCGCAACATATTTTACAGTAAAAGCTAAAAACGTATGGAACATGGAGGATTTTTTAAATCAAAATCTCCACAGTTGCACACGAAAATATTACACTTCCTTTAAGTACAGTAACCAAAGACTATATTGTACAGATTTGAAAAATTTTGAGAGAGGGGTTTTTGAGAAAATGATATCTGAAAAAAGGTCAAAATCGATTTTTTAATTTTTTTTTACAAATAGTTTTCTACATAACGTTAGAAGTTAGTGCAGAAATGCAATGAAAATAGTTAGTCCACTTCTCATATTCCTTTATCCCAGCATAACTCATTTCCTGTTGTTCTACACGTTTTCCAAAAAAAAATTAAACTTTGAAAAAAAATCAGATTTTCATTCTTAATTTTAGAGTTGAAGAGGGTTTGATAAATATGTTCATTAATAAGGTTTTGTAAGTACTTTGAACAAGCTTTCAAATGAAACACTCAAGAAAAATAATGCAATTTTTCTTGAGTGTTTTTTTCTCTTCAAATAGTGTATTTCTTCGTGAGCTTGTAACACTGTAAAGAATCAACAGAAAATAAAATATTTTATTTTGGACATTATCATGTAGTCCTTCAACATATAATTTTTTCAGCTGATATTGAATTTTGAAGGTGACACATTTATTTTTTCTTTAGAAAGGGAGATTGCGATAATATCTCTCGCACCTCAAGCTATTCCAAGTATGGCATAGGAATCTGCAATCATTTAATTTGGACAAGAGAAGGACGGGAAAGGAAATGGAGGCGGAAACAGCTGACATTGAAACCTGAGTTGCAAACAAAATTTTGCATTGCGTAGTATAAGGAAAGAAATAAGTTGTTTTTTTCCGACATGTTTCGCATGAACCTGCGAGGAAGGAAGGATGTTGTAAAACAAGAGCAAAGAAACTCTGCTCAAGAAACAGAAGTTTCATATTTTTCAATCAACAATGGAAAAAGAGCAGAGAGAGATTATCGTTTCACTCTGTTTTTTGAGAGTAAAGTCAACAGGTTCTAAATAGCACATAGCTTTGATACATGTCCATTCCTAGCATGTAGTGACGAGACGCTTCATAAAAGTGATTGTACGTTTGAATGCCACCCGGGATGGCATATTGAAAGAGGCGAAGTTCAAAATATTTCAAAGTTCCTAGTCTAGTTTAGAGTACATCTGTGGGATGAACTTGAGAGTTAATGTGGTGGTTAATTTTTACTAAGGTGACCTAGGAGGTGAGATCTGGTGCTTTCTGGGTGAAAGGGAGAGAATCTCGTATTTGAGACAATGCACGCGTCTTTGTGTGTAGCATTGTATCTTAATCAAAGTCATGTCTCAATTTTAACTATTGGAGACGCTCAGCGATGAAATGGGTGGAATACATTGATAAAGGTGCTAGAAAAATATGTGTATCTAAGAGGTATTTATAAATGTCAGCGGTTTGAATTAAACCCATTCATAATATAGGAATTAGTGTCATTTAGATGCTCTCACTTGCATTTGGACGTTCAACGAAAATTTTAAATTATCAGATCTTAATCTTTTATTTTTGTCACAGAACCGTCAATCCAGTTCGTTATTCAGGAGATATGAGCATCTGTAACTTTTTCTATACGAAAGGAGTTCACAAAGTTTCCATAATAACCTAGTTCAAAATGTCGGATAAAGTTGAAACTGCGCAGAAAGATTATGTCTTTTCTACATAGTCACCACCTAATGTTACACATTTTCCCACCGTTGCAAATACCATATTTGTAAAACGCTGGAGATTGGGCGTTTAGCCACGCCTCTGTCATTATCATCTTAAAAATGCTTGCCCCGCAAAAACTTCTTCATATTAGGGAAGAGGAAGAAATCCGAAAGTAATTTGGAAGATGAGGCAAAATATCATAGTCACACTCACGTGCTTTGACGAGAGCACGATAGGATACATGGGCAGGTGCATTGTCATGCAGAATTAGCTGACCTTTGGACAGTATTCCTGGCCTGCGAATTTTAATTTTCTCAGGCAATTTGGCCAGATGGTTGGTCTGCATAATAGTCCCCAGTAATTGTGTGACCTTTCGGAAGGTAATCTGTGAGGATAATACCACGTTCATCCCAAAAAACGGATAACATCACCTTTTTGGTAGACACTTTGAACTTTGCCTTTTTAGGATGGGGAGAGGGTGGGAGGCATCACAATGCTTCCACTGTTTTGAACTTTATTTGTTTTTAGGATCAAAGTGATGAACCCACGTCTCATCAATTGTCACAAGTTGGGATAAAAACAAATCAGTGCCCTGATGAGCGAGGTCCAACAATTGTCTTGCTCACTGCACTTTTTGCTGCCTCTGAAAAGGAGATACCAGACACGGTAACCTTTGACAAATGGAGGTGATCATGTATGATCGTTTCTAAGGAGCCTACACTTAGATGAACCTCCTGGGATATTTCTTTGGTGGATATCCGGCGATCTTCATTGATGAGTGTTCCAACTTCTTGAATCCTCTCATCATTCACTGCTGTTGACGGTCTGCCAGACCTTTTTTCATCCTTGATGCTCGTACGACCACTCAGGAACAACACTATAGGATCACGGCTCTGTATTCCAATTTGTTCATTGTTGCATGTTCTTTCATTGAAACACCTGGCAAGGAAACAGTTATTATTCAACTGCAGTCATATTTGGCACATAACATACACAAGGTTGTACCTATTCAACTTACACAAGTTTGTGTTCCTACGTGAATTATTTCTATACGGATATGGAAACTTCTTGAGCCCCCCTTGTTTGTAACTGATTTGAGACAACTTTTGTGAAGGTGCTGGCAAGAACTACTTGCATTTTGTTATGGTTTTCAAGGATTCTCATGATAAAATCTAAATTTAATAAGTACATTAAAAGTGGCAATTAACTTAAGCGTTGCCTTGTAATCAAGGGGTCTCGGGGTCGATACCCGGTGGAGGCACAAGTTGTTCGGATCCCACTTTAAACTGTAGGTCCAGTCCCGATTAGCCTTACTGTGCACAAAGTGGACTTAAAACACCAAATCAATCTATCAATCAATCAAATTTACTTAAGTATACGCTGAAATGTTTATGTGGCATTAAACTTGGGTTTCTGATGAGACTATATATTTTTAAAAGTATATAATACAGGAAAGTGATCAAAATCGGACCCCACCCCCTGAGCCCGATCCACAGTTTATCTTTACAAGGATGCACCGAAGACTAGCTACGTGTAGCATGACTCTTCTCCTTTTGCCTCCGTGGCGGAGTGGTCAGCACATCACGCTACGATGCCAGGGGTCCTGGGTTCGAACCCTGGCTTGCGCATGGATGTTTGTGAGTGTCCATCAATTTCATCATATTATCACTCATCCCCATTTTCGCAAATTAACCAAAAGTGGCACAGGAAACGAAGTAAAATAAAGCAAATCAATCAATCAATCAATAAGTATTCTAAATGACGTCACGAGCCAGTCATCATTTTTCAAATCGTATTGAGTAGCAGCATGCGTTGCATGTATTTCTATTTACCTGCTGAAGTGAAAATCTTTCGGCTCTAAGTAATTTCATCTTATAATGTCGTCTACATTTGTAAGAGTTTGTTAGATTGATTGATTGATTTGGTATTTTAAGTCCACTTTATGCACAGTAAGGCTAATCGGGACTGGACCTACAGTTTAAAGTGGGATCCAGTAAGAGTTTGTGTTTTATTACCAATATATAAAAGTAGAGTAGGTCTAACAACATATGTGGTTATATAATAGTTTCGTACAGAAGAAAGTGGCGATGGCCACGTTTCGAAAGATTGGCCTTTCCCAAGTCGGACCCCTCCTTGTACCAAAGTCAGATCCCCATTTTTCACGGAATATTTTGAGGAAGGCTGATTATCTTCCTTCACTTATAGGTTAGAAATAATGGCAGGGAAAGGCAGAGCAACAAGAAAAGTTCCTGATAGATGTAATGTGAACAACGTTTTATTCAGTGCAGGGACAGGTTTATCACTTTTTTTGGGGGGGGTGAAAACGTAAGGTATTCTGTGAAACCCTTAAAAATTAAATACCTATTAATGTAATAATTACCATATAGGGCTATATATATATATATATATATATATATATATATATATATATATATATAGCCCTATATGTGTGTGTGTTTTGTTTTGTTGGAAATGAAATTACTTTCTCCTGTGGACCCAACATTGGAAAGTGCCTGGTAGAAAAGAGTACAAAATCTGACCCAGTTTAACAGGAATATGTGAGACGGATATAGACTTGCCAAATCCACGACCATTATTTGGCGATCTAAATGCAGAATGTACTCATTAACTTAATGGCGTCCAGAGTAACAAAAACAGTTCTAGCGGGTCTTTAAAAATCCAAGCATTTTCTGTGTTACATATATGAGTTGTAAATTTGTCCGTGAAAATCGAGAAGCAGAGGAAATTCTTGGATATTGGTGAACCCACTGAAAAACCTCTTACATATAAAGAGTAGTATAGTAATGTGCATTCTAGCACTACCCTGATTTTTCGACCCCTAAGAAAACCGCACCAAAACCTCAAAAACTCACTTTCTCTCCACGTTCCGCGCCTCATTTATTGCGCTGACGATGTTTCACAGCGCAGAAATGCAGTGATGAGTAGCACTTTCTCATCCTTGAAGGATGAATGCACCTTATCGTAATTTTCTAAGTAAGGCCGTGTTTATATATCGTGACCTTTGTAAACCTCTCGGGAACGATGTGATATTTCTGCCACACACATGCGTGCCTCTCATTATTTCTGTATTGTGACGTGTTTTTCTTTTTTTCAAGCAAACAAACAAATAATATATATTTTTTTTAGGATTCCTGGCCCCTAACCCCGCCAGGGTGCGTGGTGCCCCAACCAAAAAAAAAAGTTCTAACGGCTGCGGTTAGATAACCACATACCTCTGTAGAGTTTCAAGTGTTGTTTTTTTCTCAAAAATCCTATGGGACACCTCTGTTTATCAAAAATTCGAGATATTTGCAATTTAACGCAGGACTTGGAAAATTTTCGATTGATGAAATAAATTGGTTCCATAACGACCTATGTTTATTTTGGTATGGGAGGACAGAGGACACCGAGACTCGACCGACGCACTAAACCCAACCTCTCTACGACTATTCGTTCAAAAGTTACGAGTGATCAAAATTTTGGAGGGTGGGCTAACTTCTTGCCTCTTGACCCCAGGACCACCAAAACTTGGTATACGTATTCTACACCTCCAAAATCGACAGGGGCATCTAACGATGCCGTATGGGGGTGTTTTTCGATATATTTTTTCGATAACTCTTACCATTTTCGAGATATTTGCAATTTAAGATTTTTTTAACGCTGGACTTGGAAAATTTTCGATTGATGAAAAATTGGTTCTATGACGACCTATGTTTATTTTGGTATGGGAGGACAGAGGACACCTAGACGATGCTAACGCATGAAATCCCAGCTCTCTATGATCATCCTTTCGAAAGTTACGAGCGATGAAAAAAAAATTTTGGCAATTGGCCCACCCTTGACCCAGGACCTCTAAAAACTTTGTACACGTACTCTGCATCACCAATATCGACAAAAGGGTCAACGGGGAGGATTTTTGCACTATCTCTCTCTCTCACTGTTTTTTCGAGACATTTGCAATTTAACGCTGGACTTGGAAAATTTTTCGACAGAGGGGTCAAATTTGGTTCCATGACAACCTATGTTTTTTTGTTAGAAGATCAAAAAAGGACACCGAGACTCGACCGACGCACTAAACCCGACCTTTCTACGACTATTTGTTCAAAAGTTACGAGTGATCAAAGTTTTTGGGAGGTGGGCTAACTTCTTACCCCTTGACCTCAGGACCACCAAAACTTGGTACACGTATTCTACACCTCCAAAATCGACAGGGGGGTATCTAACGATACCAGGATGGGGGTGTTTTCCAATATATTTTTTCGATAACTCCTACCATTTTCGAGATATTTGCAATTTAACGCTGGACTTGGAAAATTTTCGATTGATGAAAAATTGGTTCCATGACGACCTATGTTTATTTTGGTATGGGAGGACAGAGGACACCGAGACTCGATCGACACACTAAACCCGACAGGTGGGATGCTTCGTTTTTGGCGCAGCCCTTTGACCTACTTTTGAAATGACTTACGATATTTTCCTATAAGGCTGTCTCCCCTTACGATGTTTTCCTCTAAGGCAGAGATCGTCTGTCAATGGGCCCTCAGTGTAATCTACTACGACCTAATACTAACTTTCTTTTTATGTTTCGCGGCTGTTTTTTTGCAGTGACGAACTAAAAGAGCGGAAAAAAAGGCTCTGAAAGGTGAGTGTCAAAAAACGTACTTTCAAGTATGCATGCTCCAGTAATGTAACTTTCTAAAAACATGTGCCGTCCATGTTTCTATATCGTGAGGCGTTTCTGCGATGATGGCTTTTATATGCGGCTGTGAATGAAGTTCTACTTTTAGAAGCAATAATGCTGTAACGCGGAAGAAAGGATATAGGATTCTTGCAGTGATATGGCTGCATCAAAACAACTGCTTTTTTTATTCACCAGTTCCATCTGTTTCTGCGGTGATGTGATTGTTAAGTCATCCAACAACAGCTCTTAATAATGGTCGCGGATTGCTGTATCCAGATTGTCGTTGCATCTGCGGAAATATATAGATAGCCTACTCAATCTCTCGTAAACATTCTGTACAACTAAAATTATGTTCAATTCGTCCTCTTCATTTCACAAAATTAAATTTCTGTATGCATCTCGTAAGGAAATGTGAGTCCATATAAAATGTTCAATTTGATCCATCCATCTAATTGGTAAATAACCTCTGGATATTTATTCTTCTTCTAATTCTTGGAGAATGGATTCCCAGGACCAGTTTCAAAAACGACGTGCTACATGCTCAAAGTATTGTAAAATCTGATGACAGCAAACTGTCTAGAACCTTTCTTGAATACACAATTAATTTCAAATCTATTCGTCAGTTTTTTCAAACGTCTAATAGATTCGTAGCATTCGCAACCAGCACCATCTTTTCGAAGGCACCGATTTTTTGGTCTGATTCCTTTATTGTCCATGATTCAACACCCGTGCATGAGAGGGCATCCCCGATTGCCTTGTAATCAAGGAGTCCTGGGTTCGATACCCGGTGGAGGCACTTAGTTGTTCGAATCCTACTTTAAATTGTAGTCCCCGATTAGCTTTTTCTGTACCAGTCGACCTCGTGATGTAGTAGTTAGCACCAATTAATTGATTTCGTTTATTTTATTTTTTTTCCGCCACTTTTGGCTAAAACGCGAAGATGAGTATGTGATGATGATGAAATTAATGAAGGGACACCACAAATAACACCCATGCCCAGGCCAGGATTTGAACCTGGGACCCCTGCCTCAACGCTGTTGATTTCCGGTTCAGTGGTTAGCACATGATAACTTATTTGAACCAGTTTAAAAATTCAAATACTTAGGAGTAATATTAACAAATGAAAATTATATTAAACAGGATATAAAATAAAAAAGTAGGCTTAAAATTTAGGAAATGTATGTTACTTCTCTCTAAGAAACTTATAGTTAAAATATACAAAACAGTAATTTTGCCTGTTGTATTATATGGATGTGAAACTTGGTCTGTCATATTGAAAGAGGAACATAAATTGAGAGTATTTGAAAATAAGATCGTTAGGAAAATATTTGGATCTAAAAGAGGGGTGAGAAGATAGGTGAGTGGAGAAGGTTACATAATTTAGAACTACATAATTTTATATTCATGTCCAGATATTATTAGATTAATTAAATCAAGAAGAATTAGGTGGACAGGCCATGTGGCATGAATGGGAGAGGAAAAAAAGGAGTTTACAGGATTCTTGTTGGGAGACCTGATGGTAAGAGACCTGTAGGAAAACTAAGACGAAGATGGAAGGACAATTATTTGGGATGGACCTAACGGAAAATTTTGGTAGGGATGGAAAATAGAGTATATAGATCTTTCTCAAGATAGGGACAGATGGAAGGTCTGTGTTGATGCAGCCATGAACCTTTTGGGTTTGAGAAGGCTAGAGAGTTAGTTAGTTAGTTATGAAAGCACATGCCACTATAAAAAAATACAATCCCTGACAAAAAAATGAATTTAAAAAAAATTAAATTTATTTCCATATAATGAACTTCAACCTATACAATTGAACATTTTTTTTTTAATTTTGCAGGATTTAAATGAAACAGACGTAAATAGGAATAGGGAACACGTACGTAATGCAATAGAATCAGCAGTTAAATAAAGTATAAATCAAGAAAAAGTAAGCCATGGTTCGCATAACCTAAAATAGAAAATATTTTGATTGATGCACAGTAAGGCTAATCGGGCCTGAACCTGTAGTTTAAAGTGGGATCCCAACCACTACATGCCTCCACCAGGGATCGAACCCGGGGATACCTTGATTACAAGGCGACGACGCTACCACTGCGCCATCGGGGAGGCACTAATAGAAATAGACTTAGGCGGTTAAAGAACAGCAAGTTTTAGAAGATTACTTGAAAAGTAAAATTAACGAAATTGAAATAAAAGTATCAGAGGTGCAAATGAATTGAGAAAGGGGTGGCAAAATAAAGTAAACTTGATAAAAAAAATGGCTGACTATTTTAAATAGATGGAAGAACTACTTTAATGATGTTTTAAATGTTCATGTAGGAAATAAATCAGAAATAAATTAAGTACGCACAGCAGAACTTAACTTGATTGAGATAAGAGATAAATTAGTCGAGAAGAAACTTGTTAATATGTCTGACAAATGTACAATTCATGATGGATTAAAAAAAAAAAAAAAGATGCTCTTCTTAATTTTGCCTTACAATATGCTTTTAGGAAGCTAAAAGAAACTAACGAAGTAGTGTTAGCATATGCAGATGATGTAGACTTACTGGGGAATGATGTAAATACAAATTAAGAATAATGCTAAAATATTTTTCAAAAGCAGCTAAAGAGATAAGTTTTAGAAGTTAGCAATGTGAAATCTAAAATATGTGCTTACAGGCCGAAACCAAGTGATAACAACTTGTTTGAACCAGTTTTCCAAATCCAAATACTTAGGAGTAATACTAACAAATGAAAATGATATTAAAGAGGAAATGAAAAGAAGGCTTAATTCATGTTACTTTTCTCTTCATAAAACTTTTGTCTCCTCGTTTCATATCTAAGGAACTAAAAAATTTAATATATATATATATAGATCTTGCTCAGGATAAGGACAAATCGAACTTTCGGATTCAAGAAGGGTAGAGAATTAATTAATTAGTTAATATTCAATGTAATATGGTTTCACGTATTAAACAAAAAACAAAGTTAGTAATAAGGTATTCATATTGACAAGGGAATTCTTACAAATTCATTCTCTTCGTAAGTTTGCCAATAGTATTTTCATCATCCTGTGTTATTTCAAATCTTCAATTATGCAATGCAAAAAAGAAGAATTTCCATGACATGATAACATGAATTTGTACGTTGAAAGAAAAATGAAAACGAAGAGCTGTGATAAAAAAAAAACGCTTCACTCTGCCGAGCGGGAAACATAATAGAAATCAAGGACGGAAAATATGAACAGAGGAAAGGGGATATTCAAATGAAGGTGGCTCTTCCATGATAATTTTTACTTCCTCAATCCGAACAAATTCATAAACATTATCGTCATTGAATGTTGTTGTTGTTGATGAGTTGGTGTTTTAAGTCCACTTTATGCACAGTATGGCTAATCGAGACTGGACCTACAGTTTTAAAGTGGGATCCGAACCACGATGTGCCTCCACCAGGTATCAAACCTGGGACCCTTTGATTACAAGGCGACAACGCTACCACTGTGCCATAGGGAGGCCCCATCATTGAATGGTTGGTTACGTTCTCCCTCCGAACGAAAGACGGAATGCATACAAGCCTGTGCCTCCTAAGTTCATCGTGGCTTGCGAAATGAAAACTTCCGATGATTTTTTTATTTTTTAGAACATGCTTCGCTAGGAAGGTCAAATGACAAGTTCCGTAATTCGAATAACTTGTTGATTTCATTACGAACGAAGAAGGAATGCATGGCACTTAAAATGCTGTAGTATTATTACATCAGATCATTTTTTTTGTCTTGCTCGCGTCGATTAGTCTCCTTACGTTTCTTCTTCTCCT
Source organism: Lepisma saccharinum (assembly GCF_977018435.1). NCBI lineage: Eukaryota > Metazoa > Arthropoda > Insecta > Zygentoma > Lepismatidae > Lepisma > Lepisma saccharinum. The sequence goes on from NC_139238.1 coordinate 52,479,277, forward strand.
TGTCGTTTTCGTCCAGAATCGCTTCCATCTCTCCTGTTATTACATTCGCGACTTCTAGATTATCACTTTTTCTCCCTGTAATTTTATAAATATAGTTTTTTTCATGATCATCTAGAGAACACCGGATAAATTTCAGCAATATCGATCATCTAGAGAACACCGGATAAATTTCAGCAATATCGATCACTCAAATGGATATCATCATCTTCGTCCAATACAATTCTTGAAAATTTTATATAGCACTTCCAGGAGTAGGTCGGTTAAAAAAAAAAACGCGAGCCCGAAGATTCCACTTTTATCTTGTTCTGTCTTGTTTAACCGATTTTGAATTTGAGATTTTTTATTTTTATTTGCCATTCACAACACGTTCGACTATTCGTGACAATACGTTTCAACCTTTCTGTATAAACGTTTCAACGTTCCGGTAAACGTTTATACAGAAAGGTATAAATTGCGTTAAATTGCAAATATCTCGAATTTTTGATAAACAGAGGTGTCCCATAGGATTTTTGAGAAAAAAAACAACACTTGAAACTCTACAGTGGTATGTGGTTATCTAACCGCAGCCGTTAGAACTTTTTTTTTGGTTGGGGCACCACGCACCCTGGCGGGGTTAGGGGCCAGGAATCCTAAAAAAAAATATATATTATTTGTTTGTTTGCTTGAAAAAAAGAAAAACACGTCACAATACAGAAATAATGAGAGGCACGCATGTGTGTGGCAGAAATATCACATCGTTCCCGAGAGGTTTACAAAGGTCACGATATATAAACATGGCCTTACTTAGAAAATTACGATAAGGTGCATTCATCCTTCAAGGATGAGAAAGTGAATTTACTCATCACTGCATTTCTGCGCTGTGAAACATCGTCAGCGCAATAAATGAGGCGCGGAACGTGGAGAGAAAGTGAGTTTTTGAGGTTTTGGTGCGGTTTTCTTAGGGGTCGAAAAATCAGGGTAGTGCTAGAATGCACATTACTATACTACTATAAAGGAGTGCAGGAATCAGGAGTAGGACAATGGTGTGAATATGAAATGTGTGAGTAATAAATTCAAACTTGGCATACCAGAATTGAATTCCGCACAATTTACTGCAAGCTGACTGTGTTAGCCACTATACTATTTGCATGCCGAGTCTCTTCTGGTATATAAATGATGACGATGTACAAGCATTTTATGCACACTCTAATTTCTTAAAAATCAGTCTTATTTTTGTGTGCACTGGATTCAATAGGATTCCCACACTGGCAAATGATTGAGCTCTCGTCTTTGTTACGAGAAGTTCAAGGTTCGATCCCTGCCTGATGAGAGATCCAAAAATTCTTTACTGGCCAAACATCGTGAGGGCAACTGGGGAGCTACTCGGAAGCAAAATGGAAGCGAATTCCACTCTCGAAACCAGATGGAACTCGACGTCACCGAATGAAAAACATTTCGCAGGCCTCTCCTCTCAAAAGGGCTGTTTCGCCATGGAGTTTAATTTTAATAGAGAACCTAAACATTTTTTATATTGCACCGCACGATGTTGCTTCCTACTATTCCAGTTTTCTTCCAAGGAATTCCACTCCCGACGTGTGATCATAAAGTTCTACAAAACCAGAGATCCCAGGTTCGGACACTGGTCATGGATATGTGTATCATGTTTGTTCCATTGCTATTCCTTCGGTTCATTATTCATCTTCATCGTCACATTTAACACAAGAGGTAGAAAAACGGCGTAAAATAACAAAATAAAAATGAAAACTAGAATATGCCTTCTTCAATTTGCAGAAGTCATGACCCAAGGTTAGGAGCTTTTCACTCCCACGAGTAGGCAAATAACAGAAAACGATGAAAAAGTAACTTGCTTCTCCATACCTCAGAACTACTACTATATACATATTATTCACTATTTAACTTGGATTTTTTTTTTATATTTGCATGTCTGTGGAACTTTGCAAACTAAAGAGCAGCCGCACATGCATATGTGGATGGTAATGAAGAAATGTCACAAAATCAGAAAGATATCCAGAATTTGGAAACGTAAAATTCGTATAGCATGCAGACTACTGGAAAATATTTGCTACATACCTCGTTTTCTTCCTCAAATGAAAAGTGACATTCTTCATTACACGAGCACACCAATATCCCCGGGCGCTTGTATGGTAGTCATACAATGTCTTCTTATTTTGATCGATCAGTCGATCCTTATCCATTGTTTCAAGAGGAAGGCACGCTGGCAGCTTTACAATCGACATTTCACTCGCGATGTACTACAACAAGATCACAAACACTCCGTGATTCCATCTTCTTGCGTTTACACAAGCTAATCACCGCTATGTCCAAACCCTGCTTGAAACTAGCTGACAGTCATCAATTGTCCACCAAATCAACAGATTAGGGTCAAGGGAGTGAGACTTTCTTTGGAAAATGCATGGGAAGTCACATCATTCTCTAAATTTTCAGGGAGCCTTTCCCACCTTTAGAGTACGAGGGTAGAGTCATCACCCCCTGGATTTAGGAGCTTCCTCCAGAGGTTGATTGTTGAATGCCTGTACGAACGTGAAAGAACCGTCTATCAGCATCCTTGCCACTCCGGAAAAGGAACAAACAATAATATTCTCTTTCTTGCAATTTTAAAAGCATGAGTATGTCTTTCCTGAACCATAAAATAATGAGGTACTAGTTTACTATTGTTCGGACAGATTTCTTCAATTTTACAGAAGAAACTACTTACCGTAATAAGTTCCTGTAGTATTGTCTAACATCGGGAAGGTGTTTTGTGTGATTTTTAAATGTATTGATAGAGTGAATTCATGTTCTTTGTTGAAAATAAAATCTCTGACGGACAATAGTGTTTGGCGCGTACATATTGTGTCTCAGGCAAGTGAAAATACTACGAGAAAGAAGTACTCGTAATGTTCAAAAGGTCCTCGATTTCCCTGACGGCATCCCATGTCAATACATCTGGTTGTGTTCAACAAGCAAGAAGAAGGAAAATGAGAAAGAAAAGCTTAGCTTAGCTGAAAATTCAAGAACCGCAAGCAAAATTTACTGAAGAACTATTTTGCCATACTTATCATCAAAGTAAAATTTCCATGAAATACAGAACAATTTGCCGGAGCCACGTAGACGTTTGCCCCCTTGCCCCCACGTAACGACGTCCCTGATTCAGTTGGAATCCTGACAGAAGAATCCCAGACAAAAATGGGTCGTCCGACTGTACTTCCCAAGAGCTAAAGGAGAAATTTCTTAAGTATTGGTCTAACTTGTTCAGATGCATGGCATGGCATATCAACGAAACTGAACAATATTGACCATCCTTTTAAGAGAGACAGTTTGGCGGGACGAAAATGGCTGAACTTGTTTCTGAAGAGACATAGGAGACGCTTGTATGTTCGTCGGCCGACTGCTATAGCAGAAACACTACAAAACATTGTTTTGGAGGTTATCCACTCTACTATAAATTTACGTATAAATACTCAAATATAGCTGTATTTAAATAGACAATTGCAATATTACATAACCACAGTTTGCTTTAAATTTTTCACTTTATATAATAATTCAATTGCCATTTACAACATTTGTTTTACAAATATTAGTAGAAGGTCAGAATTTTAAATACTTTTTCAAAACGCTCATTTTCAGATTTTTGGTAGAATTGAAAATACTCTTGGCAGTATTTCCTAAAGTGTATTCTGACACAGGGAGCCCTTTGGCAACTTTTTAGATAGTATTCTAAAAATGAAAAGACATTTTTAACTTTAATATTAAGAATTATATCACCGATAAGCCAATTTGGGGTCCAACTTTGGTCACTTTCCTCTATACATCGGTATAGCGTTATGAGTGATTTTGTCAGGTCTTCAAATGCTAAATTTTCTACAGCTCACGAAGGAGACCAAACAACACAACTTCTGTCGCCATCGACTAACTAAATTTCTGAGGTATTTCAAATGTGTAATAAAATTTATTTAACTTATTATTATAACTTTTCATGAAATATACGAAAATATGCTTTCATCTCGTTATAAGTGAAAAGTGTGTCATAACTTGCATTGTCAATACAATTAGTAGAAACGGGTAGGGATAATTGGGTGGAGGTAATAACCCTTCTTCTGGACGTGAGGCTGAGGTGCACACCCACAGACCCAGACCATCAGCCGCCACTGTATGGGGGGGGTATGGAAAAATCCATTTTAGGATAGCACACACGGATGTCCTGTTTCTTTTTAATGGAAAGTTTACAAAAACACATTATATTTCCTTATTTTTTTTTAGAATTTATGATTATTTCAAAAACACGTTTTCAAAACAGATAACAATTCCGCAACTTATAAAGCTCTAAACATATTTCTGAGGTCATTTCGAAAGTTATGGAACGTAAAATCAGGAGTTTATTGTACTTAATTGTCTTCCAGTTCACTTCATTAAGTTTACAACCCAATAGCTTTACACAAAAATTTCGTTATGCAATTTATGGCGGCAGTATTTACTCGCGCCAAATTATATGGGCCAGTGCGGCCGGAATCTATGTGATAAGTCGTCGTGTTTTTATTATTATTATTATTATTATATTTGTTATCGTGATTCGCAGTAGAGTGTTTGTTGAGATCAGTAAATATTAGATTTAAAAAAATAATAAGTTACGATTCATTGTTGTGGGCATTAAAGGAAGGATTTATGAGATATTTTTTGAACTTATTATTCAAGTGTTAGAGCTCACCCAAAGTTTTTGAAAAGTTGAAACCGCTGGCTGTGTACCATATCTAGTCTCCTTTAGATGTCATGTGTTCGGTATTTCTCAGACTTATGGTGTTTCACAAGTACCTTTTTATCGAATACTTAAATTTGCCTGTGATTTTTATGTAGTTTGTGTCGCTTAGTTGCTTAATACTGTTCCAGCGATTGTTCAGACTTGTAGCGTTTGGTTGTGTCTTCTAATGAAACAATCGATGAAGTAGTTATTTATGGTGGAAATTGCCATATTATTCGACGTTCTACAAGTACTGAAAGTACTATCATTGCACAAGCAAAACCGAAATCCTCAGTTCGTAGAGCAAAACCAGAAATTGACATGGCTGCTGTTGAAACACTGAAAACGATTGATTCACCGTGTAGGAGGACGAAAGTTCAAGAGTTGGCGGAAAAACTATACGTTGAAGACAATTACGTATTCATTCTTGGGTGAGAGAATATGAATAGCCGGTTTGAAGATAAGTTTCTTTTCGTATATGGTCATATTAAATGTAAATACATGGGGTTTGGATGATTTTGAATGGGTGTTTTATAGTGACACGTCAGGTGAACTTTAATGTAAGCGAAAGCATGTGCGACTCACTAGTTAAAGATTTTCACATCTACAAAGAAAATCCAAAACATATTTCCACCTCATTCAAAAATTATTAAATTTAATCGAAATTGTACCAATAGGCTATCTACAGCTGAATGTGAACGCATGTTCAATCCTACGAATCTACCTGTACTGATCAGACAATTAATTTAGAAGTTGCAACACTTTTAGAACGCACTAGACCTCCACCTTTTTTGGTTTAACTTTAAAGTTAATGGCACTTTAGATAACTACTAGTGAGATTAAATATTTGCTTGGATCAAAGAATACATTGCCGTAAATCAATTTCGCTGATCGTTTTTTTTATGAAGTATGAGCTCCACGAACTATTCTAAACAATATTTTTAACATTATTCAAAGACAAAAATGATAAATGAACCTTACTCTAAGGGGATGTTTCACTTCCAGTTTGGGTTTCCCAATATCTTTACTGATTTCAATTGATTTAAAAAAGAAAAAATCCGAAAAATTTAGGGGTTTGTAGCCCACCCTCTCCCTTTTTTGGTACGCCAGTGGTTTGAATGATGTCAACTAGATGCACATTAAGGCTAATCGGGACTGGACCTACAGTTTAAAATAGGATCCGAACCACTATGTGCCTCCACCGGGTATCGAACCCGGGACCCCTTGATTACAAGGCGACGACGCTACTACTGCGCCATCGGGGAGGCCCTTGAATGATGTTGTAACGTAAATAAGTAAATACGAGGGCTGGGGCATAATTCATGGCAACTACTTTATATCTATTCTCAAATTAAACAATGGCACCACAATCTGGTCGCATGTTGCGTAGTACGTGAACAAGTCACTAGATGGCAGTCTAACGAAAGGCTATCGTACAGAGGGCAGTGGGAATTCATCCGCAATTGCACTGCCTGAACAGTGTTCATATATCAAAATAGTCGTTCTAAGGGAAGAGAAGCAAGAGAATACCACAGAATGGAGACTGTGGGAGTAGTATGATTTGTGGTATTTTTGGGACCACTTATAGGTGTAGAAAAGAAGAGGTCATTTGATTAAACAGCCCGATTTGCCTACACTTAAAATTATGACAAGATGCTCTTATTCCCCAATTCTTCAAGTGTGATATGCTCTTAATCCCCAAGAATTTTGAATCCTAGTGTAGAAAAGAAGAACCCTCAATATACAGATTTGCCTACACTTAAAACAATGTCAAGAGGGGGCATATGCCCCAATCGGCCATGTGTGTTCATATTTAAATCTAAAGAATTTTGAGCCCTAGTGTACAAATGAAGAAGCCTCAACAGACAGATTTGGCCAAGTGTGTAAAAGCTACATCTCTCAGTTTGTTGTCCATAAGCTTGTCAAAAATATGCCCCTCTTGTTATTGTTTTGGCTACACTTAAAACTAAGCCAAAAATGCTTATATTCTCATGCTCTTCAACTTACAGATCAATACAATAGGACAAGGTCAGGCTGCAAATTGTTTCATGTTCTTTCTAATCTTTGATCAGTTTCATGTCCCGGCCAGCAATAAATTATGCACGCCTGGGAGATTTAATATGCTTGCATGCATGAGATAAAATCTACACTGTGCCCTTTCAGGGAAAATTCCCCATACATGCCATCATGTTATTGACTCCAAGGGAAATTCTTAGTAAAAAGAACATTGGCCTCTTGCATGTATGCCTGAAATGGATTCAGGTTTTGCCTTGTTCTGATAATATATACCCTAGTGAGACTTACAGATATTCATTGCACAGTTCAAAGTCCAACTTTGAATTGTATTTAGCTGATATAGAGCTCATAACTCCTGGGTTCTGATATTCAATATGTATTGCATGTGGACATAGTCCCATGGCTTATTTGCTTTATAATCAAAGGCTTCTGGGTTTAAGACCTCTCTATGGAGAAGTGCTAGTCTTGTTGCCTTGTAATCAAGAGGCCCCCAGGTCTGAAACCTGGTAGAGTGTGTGGGCCTCCCCTGATGGCAAAGTGTTGGTATTATTGCCTTGTAATCAAGAGGCTCTGGCTTTGAACCCTGGTAAAAGGTGTAAGATTGAAATACATGTGGCAGAATAATATCCCCACACGTGAGATTTTGAGAATATTCACTGCTAGTTGATATACAGCTGAGGTTTGAAACCTGGTAAAGTGTGTTGTACAACAGCATAAAAGAGCAAAACTATTTTATATTGGGGATCACCAGAGCCTAGTTATTGCTGTTGTTTGGGTATAAAAGCACCAGCTCAGCCACTAGCTGTTGTTATAATTGTTTTGGCATATTGTCCATAGTTCTGTTTTCTTGGACCAATAAATTTTATATAAACAAACAACAAAAATGCCAAACTTGAAATATTGCAATCAATGCAATAAAAATATATCTAGTTCTAATTGGGCTAGGCACCGGTTTATTTGTGACCGTAAGAAATGCAGAAGGGCCACAAAAATGTGTCCAAGATGCCATAAAATATTAAGCAAGGCTTATTACAAATGGCATAAGTGTATTTGTTATGAACAGTCATCAACATTGCCCCCACAACCATCTACATCTGGTCTGAAAAGGAAGCATGAAGCACCTGTTAATGCTGGACCGGCAAAGCAGCCACGCTATGCACCACCTATCCATAGCAGTTTTAATGGCCAACTTAGGGATCACCGGTTTGTATCAGAGCAAAAATGTGACATTAAGAATTTTTTGAACAGCATAAATCCAGATGTGCAGGCAATTCTAAATGCACAAAATGGCTCTTATAAGCTGTCCCTCAAATTGTTTACACAATATAAGAAGCCAAATGGCACAAAATTTACACAGCCCCACATAACAGAAACAGTACCTGTATATTCAAATGCAAATTCAGACAAAATAATAAGCAGTTTGAGAGATCAATTGAATATTAAACACTCTGAATTTGCAGCAAAAGAGTCTGGATGGAGCCTATGCGGTTCTCCACACAAGCTCTATGTCAATATTTCTGAATTCAGCCCATTACAAGGATCTACATATCTGCCATTACCTGCCAATATTAAAAACAAAAGAGCCGTGGTTAACATAGAAAATAATGATGAGAAATGCTTTCTGTGGTGTATTTTAGCTGATTTGTATCCAGTTTTAGATCATCCTGAGAGAATAACTTATTATAAACAATATGAACACAATTTTGATGAAGCAATGGAGGGTTTAGAATATCCAATGTCTGTTCAGAATATTGATAAATTTGAAAAAAAGCCAGGGATATTAATGGTAAACAATTATCTATTAATGTATTTATTTGTTCTACTGGCCGTGACAATTGCTTGATAGCACCTCTCAGAATCAGTACATTTGATGATGATTCTGCTGTTCCGATTGATCTGCTCTTAATTGAAGGGGTTGACACAAATCATTACACTCTGATACATAATCTTGAAGCTTTAGTCAGAAAACAACTAGACAAATCCAATACAATATTCAAGTTGTGTAGAAGATGTTTATTGTATTTCATGGTAGAAAAATGGTGAATGGTGTTTGTGAAGAGAATGCAGAAATTGCTAAAAACAAGTTAATTGGGCATCTGAAATACTGTGGCAACCATAAACCTGTTCATATGGTGATGCCTAATCCAAATGAAAATGCCAAATTCAAAAAATTTGAAGCCTTGTTGGAACACCCAGCATATATAGTCTGTGATTTTGAATCAAACCTCAAACCTCTTGCATTCTGCAGCCCAGATCCTGATGAACCTTCAATTACATCATACCAGTTACATGAACCTTCTAGTTTTTGTTATGTGATTGTACAGGATGGTGTTGTTAGTAAAGAAAATTTATACATGGGAGCAGATGCCATCAAAAAATTTGCAGATGAAATAGAAAATGAGTGCCGTTGCATAGCATCTAATGTCTTATTAAAATCAAAACCCATATTGCCTTTAACAGAGGATCAGATTGAAGATTTCAACAATGCAGAAAAATGCCCGGTATGTGATTCTGAATTTTCAGATGCAAATATGAAGGTTCATCACCATTCCCATACTGATGGTAAATTCTTAAAGGCCCTGTGTAATAGCTGTGATATTAAGATCCAGAGACCAAAATTTATCCCCATATTTTGCCGTGGTGCATCCAATTATGATTTTCATCATCTGATCAGGTACGAGGGGTTTGACAAGCAGAATTTAAATATTTTAGCTGAAAATAATGAAAAATATATTGCCATTAGCAAAATAATTAAAGTTAATGGTGTTTCTATTCACTTAAGATTTCTTGATTCATACAGAATTTTATCGGCTAGCCTGGCTACACTGGCCAGTCAATTATCTGATGATCAATTCAAAATCACATGTGCTTTGTTTCCAAATCAGGACCTGAAATTAATTAGGCGGAAGGGTGTATATCCATATGATTATGTTACAGATTTTTCTAAATTTGATGAGTGTTCTCTGCCACCACAACAAGAGTTTTACAGCAAAATCAGAGGATCTGGAATTACTGATGAAGATTATCACCATGCCCAATTGATGTGGAACAATTTAAAATGCCAGACATTTGGTGATTATCACAAGGCTTATTTAAAACTTGATGTGACCCTCTTAGCTGATATACTGCAGGCATTCAGAAAATCTTCCATGCAAAATTATAAGCTGGATCCAATGTATTTTTACAGTGCTCCGGGCCTAGCATGGTCTGCAAAGTTTTTAAACACTAAAATGCAATTGGATCTGATCCAGGATCAAGATATGTATCTGTTTATGGAACAATGTATAAGAGGAGGCATGGTGCAATGTTCTCAGAGATATGCCAGAGCAAATAACAAATATATTCCTGATTATGATCCAGTACTGCCATCAAATTATATACTGTATGTAGATGCCAACAGCCTCTATGGTTATGCCATGATGAAAAAACTGCCATATGCAGGGCTTGAGTGGGTTGAAGATTTCAATATTGAAGATCTTCATGATTTTGATGACAGTAATTATGGCCTGTTCTTAGAGGTTGATCTGACAATTCCTGATGATTTACACAATACATTTTCTGATCTGCCCCCAATTCCTGAGGTTAAGTGTTCACGTGGCTCTAAACAGAAGAAATTGATGATGACTCTGGTGCCAAAACAGGATTATGTCTTAAATTACAAAAACCTCCAGTTCCTGATGCATCATGGTGTTCAAGTGAGCAAAGTTGGCAAAGTTTTGAGGTTCAGGCACTCAAGATGGTTGAAGCCATATATTGATACAAACACAGAGCTTCGAACATCTGCAATGAGCCAATTTGATAAGACCTTGTTTAAATTGATGGTCAATTCAGTGTATGGCAAAACAATTGAAAATGTCAGAAAACATATTGATGTTAAAATAATTACTCACCCCAGCCTGAGCAAAAAATTGATTGCAAAGCACAACTTCAATTACAGAAGAATTTATGATGAAAATATGGCACTTTTCAACATGAAAAAAACAAAGATTAAGTTTGATAAGCCTATTTATGTAGGGGCTGTGATATTGGAATTGGCCAAATTACACATGTTAAAATTGTTTTATAATGTGTTGAAGCCTTTTTATAAGGATCGTGTAAAACTGATGTACATGGACACAGATAGTTTTGTTCTTGATATTCAAACAGAAGATGTTTATCAAGATATAGCACAGCCTGAATTGTTTAAATATTTTGATACCACTGAACATTCAAAAATTAAACACCACAACAAAAAGGTGCCTGGCAAGTTAAAAGATGAGACACTTGGTGATGTTATTGTGGCATTTGCTGGGTTAAGAGCCAAGATGTACAGCTTTGAAACATGTAGTGGCGCTGTTGCAAAAAAAAGCCAAGGGCATTGGCAGAGTAATTCTTGACAAATAACTTGAATTTGAAAATTACAAAAATTGCCTCAAATCATGTAGCACAATCAGAACATCAGAAAATAGAATTCAGAGTGTGGATCACTTGTTGACTACAAATGTTGTAAGAAAAGTGGCTCTGGATCCACATGATGATAAGAGATGCATTTTATCATGTGGCATACATACTCTACCATGGGGTCATTGTGATTTGAAAAGTGGTAATCAATGCCCAATTACAGAGCATGATTTGAAATAAATAAACATGCCTATGAACTTATTTGGGTTCAAAAAACAGGCTATTATGGACCTGCCAACACCACAACCCTCTTCTGATATAATATCTAAACTAAGTGCTTTGTTAATTATTCATCTGAACAGCATACTTACAGATGTTGATGATGAAACAGGTAAAACATTGTACATATTTAACAATAATTTAAATCATTACCAATTACCTGTAGGTGGTCAATTGCAATTTATTACAACCCCTGAGGGTAATGTCAAGATTTCAGTAGGAAGAAATATTTATAGAATTAAGCACTCAAACATGGTTTCTGGCACTGTATATACTGTTTCTGCTGGTGACTGCTTATATATTGAGGTCACGGGGTCATATGACAAGCTTATACCTTTTTTTATAGAATTAAGAATCAGATATTCAATAATAAATAACCACTAAAACAAAAATGCCTAATGATATATTTGGCCATACAAGGCATGAAGATCACAGTGATGAGATTCTGATGCTTGATGTCAGAGTCAAGAAATTAAGATGTGATTTACAATCTTTACAAACCACACTCAATGCCAGTCTTCAACTAGAAATTACAAACTTACAAACACAATGCATGGAGCCTCTTCTTAAAATTGATTCTGAACTCAAATTATTGCTTCAGAAATATACTGATTTGGCCACATTAGATAATTTTCAAAGTTTAGAAGAGGCTGTAGCAGCTCTTCAAGCCAAATTTAAGACCCAGGCCACCAACTCTGAGCAATTGAAACAGCAATTGGAAGAGCAGATAAATAATGTCCAGACACAGCTCCAAACAATTGTCAAAAGCATAAAATCACAAGAAGATTTTGATCTAGTGATTTCCACTCTAAAAGAACAGATTCAATCACTCCAGATACCTAATCTGGACCCTCTGAACAATGCCATAGCCGAGGTTAAAGAAAAAATTGAGACACTTGAAAATTTTATGAACAACTTGTCATCTTCTGATGCTTTGAGTGCAATAACTCGGAGTGTTGCCAATATTAAGCTGCAACTTGAAACATATGAAGATTTTGGAAAAATTCAAAGTACCATAACCCATCTTGAGGGTACAATAGCAGCAGTGCAAAGTGATTTGACAAATGTACAAGAATCTCTAGAATTCCGCCTGCCTGGTATTGTAGACACACTTGTCAGTGTCCAGCAACAGATCACAAAGCTTGAAAACCTCAACACTGAATCTGAGCTATCTCATTTTCATCACTTGATCGATGATATCCAAACAAAACTTGAAATTTTACAACAATCAACACCCACTCAGGCAGATATAGCCCTGCTCCAAAATGCTATGCAAAATGTGGCTGATGCTTCTGAATTAAATAATGTGAAATTGGCACTTGAATCTTTGCAAAATACTGTAACAAATCTGCCTACATCACAGGAACTTAAAAATATTAAGAGAGCAGTGAATCGCATATTGAAATCAGAAGATATCAAGAATATCCAGACAGAGATCAAACAACTTACTCAGACAGTGGCCACTCTCCCAACTAATCAATATAATAATGAACTGCATGCCCTGTTTGAGGATATCAGAAGACAGGTCCATGATCTTACTGCTCAAAATTCAAAATTGGCAGTTATTGAAAATTTGCAACAAATTGTAGCTAATATCAAGAAACAGCTAGGGACCATGGAATCCAATCAAGCAAATGCTCTGTCTGTTTTTGCCACCCAGCTTCAAGAGATTGTGCAACAATACAAGAAACTTATTGTGGACATAAAAATCAAGCCAGGCCTTGATGATGTTGTTAGGACTATTAATGAGCACCTTGAATCTGTAACAAGCAGATTGCTTACAGCAGAAAAAGAAATAACCGGCATAATCGAGAATCCAAAACATACAGTAATTCTTGAATTGTACAGTATCCCCAACAAAGAATATGATTCACCATTTACACCAGGTGGCAAAATATATATGCTGTCCCCTGCACAATTTTATTACCAGTTTTTTGTTGGGAGCACACTGAGACCAATCAAGATCAAATATTGGCTTCAACCACAGGCACACCACTACCCCACCTTATGATATAACAAATGCTGACAACAAACAAAAAATCACCAGTGTAGAGTTAGAGGATTTTACAGATCCCAATACATTAGAAACATCTTATGCTGAAGATGATGGCTCTCTGGAATTTCATATACAAATAGGAGACAAATTATATTTAGAAAATCCTGCTGAACACCCCATACTTGCAATATTCTTGTTTTCATATTATGTCTAGAGAAATTATTGTTGATGAATTACACAGACAAGCCAGACATAATTATAAGAGACTGCCAGTAGTCACAAAAGGCATAGATGATTTATGGCAGAGCGACTTGATTGAGATGGCAAGTGGACAGCTGAAAAACGTAGACAAAATCAACAAGGGCTACAAGTATCTACTCACTGTAATATACACATTTTCAAAATTTGCCTGGGCTGTGCCACTCAAATCCAAGACTGGAAAATGTGTTACAGAAGCCTTCAGGACAATCATCAATCAGAGTGGAAGATCACCGCGCTATTTGCAAACAGATAATGGCAAAGAATTTTATAATTCTGTGTTCCAACAATTTATTAAAAGCCAGTCAATACAACATTATTCGAGTTACTGTGATCTCAAGGCCTCAATTGTAGAGAGATTCAACAAAACCCTAAAAAATCTTATGTATAAACAATTTACACTTCAAGGTAATTATAAATGGCTTAATATTCTTCCAGAACTTCTACATAAATATAACAACTCGGTCCATTCCACAATCAACATGAAACCCTCTGAAGTAACTTCAGATGAGCAAAAATTGATCAGGACTGTTTATTATCCTAGATACTAAGCCAACAACAAGAAAAACCAAATACAAGGTGGGTGATCAAGTAAGAATCAGCAAATATAAGCACTTATTCAAAAGAGGCTTTACAAGAAACTGGAGCACTGAATTATTTACAGTGGTTCAAGTTAAACCTGGGACCCGATACACATATATAATAAAAGACCACCGAGGAGAAATTCTCAAAGGCCGGTTCTATGAAGAAGAACTCAACAAAACTAAACAGCCTGACACATATCTCATAGAAAAAATCATCCGCAGAAAAGGCAACAAGTTATTTGTCAAATGGCTAGGACTTCCAGAACACAGCTGGATCGATGCAGACAAAGTGATAATATGAGCACCTGTGATGTTATAAAAAGGCTGCCAGAACCTGAACAGCAGATTAAGAGAAATGGCAAGTTGCTGCCTGAATATATTAGATGTCTTATTGTTGGGCCATCGGCTTGTGGTAAAACTACACTAATGATTGATAATTTTTTATTGGCACCCAACTGGTTAGACTGGAAAAACAGGCACTTGTATGTCTTCTCTAAGAGCTTGGAACAATTAAAATATCAGCAGCTGATGAAGCTATATGATGGATTGGATATAGCCACTTTTGAACCAGATGTTAAGCCACTCCATGAATGTCTTGATAACTCTGTTGTTGTGTTTGATGACATTATACTGGATAATCAAAACAAGGTTAGAAATTTCTTTACACAGGCCCGACACAAAAACATTGATTGCTTCTACCTGGCACAGACTTTTTCTAAAATACCGAAGCAGCTAATCCGAGACAACAGCAATTTTATATGTGTGTTTCATCAAGATCATACCAACCTCAAACACATACATGATGAATATGTAGGTGAGGACTTGAGCTACAATGATTTTTCCAAGTTTTGCAGTAGGTGCTGGAACCAGGACAGTTATGGGTTTGTCACAATTGATATGACAAGAAAACCCAGTAGTGGCAAATACAGAAATAAAATCAACAATTTTCTAGACATTGAAACATATATAAATAAACATGAAAAGGCCAATCATTGATGATCTTAAATTAAAAGATTATCTTGTAAAAAGATTTAAGGGATGGAAATCAGAGAACCGAGGAATCTATGAACAACACAAGCAAACAGAACAGCCTATTATTGATGCTATTAGTGAATTAGGTAAAAATATCAAAACTGTTACAGAGCAAAATCAAAATTTGATCACAGAGCTTGTACCTGTAGCTACTAGGAACATATTAGATTATCCAATCACCCCACTTTCTAGTATTCATACACCTAGTCCTGTTGCTCCTCGAAGAATTGAAGCTACTCAGGATCCTATTGAATTGGGTCTTCTTGCTAAAAAATATTTAAGCACACCTAAAGACAACAAAGATGAGGTCTTTGGCTTATATGCTGACACAGAGCGTGATGGTAGCATCATACATAGAATTGGCAATTTCCGAGTAACATTTATGGGAGATGATCTCATTGCATATTCAGAATCTCATCTTGGAGAAAGAGGTGCTTTTGTTAAATATCCCGGAACACCTGGATTGTGGGAAATGATGACTAGGAAAGGCCTGGCAGCTATGCAGATCAAGATTATGAGCATTACAAAGGAATATTAATAAAATCAGATGCTCTATACCAGAACAATGATCCCACACAAAAAAGAGTCAAGTCTAGCAGTGGAGCAAAATACAACAATTTAATCAAGCCCATATGGTCACAGATCAAGACTGGTAGTGGAATCAAACAATACAAAACCCTGCCTAAAGAATTTGTCTGGGTTGATGATGTCAGGAAACTTGTAGATAGGTTATTGGTGATAGCTGAGGAGGAAAATGCTGGCAACCACAATTTTTACAATGAAAAGGTTGGAATTATGGACATGAAAAGCACAAAATTGTCTAATTTTATAGTGAATGACACTAAGGGGATTGGATATCTCATAAAAATTATTAATACTCTACCACCTAAATTTTGGAATATTTCTGAGGGTCGGGGGTTGGTTAATGACATTATAAACAAGCTGCCATTTGAACTACATATTCCAGGCTATCAGTATTGTGGTCCCGGTACAAAATTGGACCATAGATTAAACAGAGGTGATCCTGGTGTTAATCCCCTAGATGCTGCTTGTAGAGACCATGACATAGCATACAACACACATTCTGATCTTGACAAGAGACATGTTGCAGACAAGAAATTAGAAGAGGCTGCATTTGGTAGATTTGTAAGCAAAGATGCTTCTTTGAGTGAGAGAATAGCAGAATTGCGGACCACCATAGCTATGAACACCAAACAAAAACTGGGGTGGGGGCTGTGAATATGTATATAATAAACCTACAATGAAGGCCAAGGGTGTTATGTATCAAATACCTTATGCAGGTCTTAAATCTCTTAAAACTATTGATAGCCTTTTAACCAAAAAGCAGCGGAAGAAAAAAAATTCTTGTCTTGCAAAGGGCCATGGTATGAAATTGTTGCTTAGTACCCCCCAATTAAAAAAAATACAACAATCTAGAAAAAAATCACATGTGGGGGGTTTCATATTTACTATCCCGGCCATCTTAGCAGCACTTGGGGCTGTTGGGAGCTTAGCTGGGGGATCAGCTTCCATAGCAAAAACAGTAATAGATGCCAAGAAAAATAAGGCAGAATTAGATGAAATAAAGCGCCATAACCTGGCCATGGAGAAACAAGGCAAAGGTGTTAAGAGAGCCATGAATAAGTTTGAAAAAAACAAGAGCCGCTTACAAACAAAGATATTGAAGCTTTAATCAAGCCACTGGGCATCAAAAATTTTAGAGGTGTGTACATGTCTGATTCTTTACCAGAACAACCACTCAACAAAGAGTGTGGCATTGTTAATTTGGATAAGTACAAAAATCAGGGCACTCACTGGATTTGTTATCTTAAATATTTAAACAATGAGGCATTTGTGTTTGATTCATTTGGAGGTGTTCCACCTGAAAATTTAGTAACATATCTAAAATCAGCTGATCTTTATTACAATAATGCCCGTGTTCAAAATTTCGAAGATGTTAATTGTGGACATTTGTGTTTATCTGTTCTTAGATATATGTCTCAAATAAATAAACCATCAATTGAAAATTTTCAAAAAGCCTTGTGGTATTTAAAACATCATGGGGGTATTCCGTCTCACCAGCCAAAATTCAATATTGAAACTTAGATTACATGATGATATAGTGTATCCCAAAACAATAGCTCTCAGAGCATTTTATGGCATGTACTTGATCCCTAATATTACACACCACAACAACAAAATTGCAGTAGGGGATCAAAAAATTGTCATCACTCCAGGGCAATATAAGCTATCCACTCTAAATGCTCAATTACCCAGAGGTATAGTATTAACTCAAAATTCTGTCACTCACAGAGTAGAGATTGTATCTGCTACAGAAACAGTGGATCTGGGTACTATAGGAGAGCTGTTAGGCTTTGAGAACAACACAAAACTTGAACCAGCCATCAAACACACTGCTATTAATATACATAAATTCTTAGCCATAGAGACTCTGAATATTCACTGTAATGTGGCCGAGGGTATGATCACCAAATCAAATGGCATAGGCACTCACAAACAAACTGGCATCATTGCAACATTTAAACCTAATTCTGAATTTATGGAGCCAATCATCTACACTCCATCCCCAACATTATATTTTCCTGTGTGCCATAATAGAGTAGATAACATTGAATTGATGGTCACTAATGAAAAAGAAGAATTAGTTGATTTTGCTGGAGCCACAACAACTGCAATCATAGAGATTAATATTTAAATAAAAATACATACAAAAAAATGGAAAATATTGAGAGTTATGAGCTACAATCATTCCCCCCAAACAGGAGGACATTTGCAAATTTAAATCAACCCAACACAGAGATTGAGGTTGATCTTGATGTAGGGGATGGCTTTATACACCCCCACAGAGCAGATCTATACATCAAATTTGATGTTGTAAAGCTCGATGGAACAGATTATCCGGCAAATTCAAATATAAGATTGGTGGACAATTTTGTGCCATATCTGTTCTCTGAAATTGAGATCAGAAAGCATGGTGTTGTTATAAACAGAGTGGATTATCCCGGCATTACCTCCACAACTTTGGCCACACTAAAAGTATCCAAAACCGAGGCTTCTTACTACAAAATAGGTGGATTTGAGGCTGGTGATAAAATATTATCCAAGAGCCACACAGTGCTGTTTCCAATGCGCCTGTTGCCAGGATTCTTCTCAGATTACAAAGATATTATGTGGAAGGGTGGTTTAAGAATCACATTTAGAAGAGCTGCCAATGATAATAATGCTTTGATGAGGTACAGCACATTAAACTCTACAGGGGAAGCTCTGCCCAATACCCTACCTGATGAAGGCAAATGCATTACTCAGACTATGGAGCTAAGAATCCCAGTTGTTGAATATGAAGCCAGTTATGCTCTTAAATACAAAGCAGATATAATAAAAAATCCACAAGTACCTTTACAATTTTATACATATCAATGTGTACAGAAGCCTGCCGCTGGTACTTATTATGAGTTTGATGCTACAAATTCATTCTCCAGTATACAATATGACATGCCAGATTTTGTGGTGGTACTGTTTCAGACTGGAAGACACAATAATCAGGAAAAAAATTCAAGTAGATTTGATAACTGCAACATCAAGAACATATATCTTAAAATGGCAGAAATGAGGTGTTCCCCAGAGAAAATTATAATTTAGACATGTCCAAGGATGATTTCCTCAAATTATATGAAGCAATTACAGCATACAAAAGGGTCACTACTGGCAATACTGACATGTATTACACACCAGATGAATTCAAAGCACAGAGACCCATGTTTGTCATCAACACTTCAAAAAGGAAACAAGTTGTGGTTAATGACAGGACAAACATTAAAATTATCTGTGAATTCCACGATACACTCCCTGATGACACCATATGTAGTGTTATTCTCATAGGTGAAAAATCATATGTTTATGATGTAAGAAATGAGAGAGTCACAGAGCAATTCTAGAAGATTTTTGCACAATGCATTGTCTTAGTACTAGATATGCAAGTTGAGGCTGGTGTCCAATTAAAATATTGAGCATATTCCAGGTAACAAGTATTTAAGCATATATTACATTATATTATTGTATAAGCAAAAGCTCTTATAAGCATTTTTGGCTTAGTTTTAAGTGTAGCCAAAACAATAACTAGAGGGGCATATTTTTGACAAGCTTATGGACAACAAACTGAGAGATGTAGCTTTTACACACTTGGCCAAATCTGTCTGTTGAGGCTTCTTCATTTGTACACTAGGGCTCAAAATTCTTTAGATTTAAATATGAACACACATGGCCGATTGATGCATATGCCCCCCCTTGACATTGTTTTAAGTGTAGGAAAATCTGTAT
Source organism: Lepisma saccharinum (assembly GCF_977018435.1). Lineage (NCBI taxonomy): Eukaryota > Metazoa > Arthropoda > Insecta > Zygentoma > Lepismatidae > Lepisma > Lepisma saccharinum. The sequence goes on from NC_139238.1 coordinate 52,498,895, forward strand.
ATTGAGGGTTCTTCTTTTCTACACTAGGATTCAAAATTCTTGGGGATTAAGAGCATATCACACTTGAAGAATTGGGGAATAAGAGCATCTTGTCATAATTTTAAGTGTAGGCAAATCGGGCTGTTTAATCAAATGACCTCTTCTTTTCTACACCTATAAGTGGTCCCAAAAATACCACAAATCATACTACTTGTGGGGGATAGTGTCCTACCATAGAATTGGCTTGTTTTGTTCCTGTAAAGCACCAATGCTTTCAGACTTGTAAAATCATGAAGCACCATGCTAACTTTGATATGGATATTTGCTCGCTTCCCTATCCTATACTAGCACAAATGATCTTCATTGTTCATACATTCCACAACACAATATACTGCCCCTTTCCATTTGTATATTTCGGATTTTCGTGCTGGTCCTGCATTCTCGCGAAATAAAATAATTGCTATTACTTATGACTCATGACATAAATATGACTTACTTAGCTAAAGGTAATATGCATTATGTAATATAATCTAGAGGTACTGGGAATCCTCTGACACATTATATCTCACCTCACAGCTGGTCTTATAAATCGTTTTATGGACCACATATACGCGGTACATATTAGAGAGTCGCAAGGCTGCTACAACCAGTCCTCGTCCGCTTCTACTGATGCTCCTTATGGCAAAGGTGGCCCACCATTTGATTCTGGCAAAGTAGTTCTTTTTCCTCCGTATTACTCTCTCCGCCTGTGCTGCCATGGGCCACTGTCTGTGACAACATTGAGTTTCATGCACCCTAAACCACTGTGATTGCGATGTAGCCAATTCCAAATGCCTTGTTTATTAATTTGCTCTTCATAAATTAAACGGTATTTAGTATACGTTATTGCTAATACTTTTCTGTACATTTCCGACCATGACCTAATACATGATTATGCTATTCCAGGAACGGCGTGGGATAGAGAAACCTTTAGTACAGAGCTGGCGTATGAGAACGGAGATCCGGTTCAGATACGCAGTGACGATTGTGAGCAGTGAGGTTGTCAACCCATCTGGAATTGCACAGGAGACAGTCTTCAACGTTCTTATTCCTGACAGGGCCTTCATTTCGGGATTCCTCATGTAAGTACTATTTCTCTACCGGAAGACTTTCTATGGTAAATATGTAACTACAATATATTGCTAGGCATGCAGATACATTTTCGACTTACAGGATTTCTGCTCCCCTGGTGTAAGTGTTGAATGCAATTTCACTGCTAGAAGTATGACGTCGTAGTCGAATTTTGAGCACAATTTTATAATTGATATCTCATCAGGTTTTTGCTTTATTCACTATTTTCTTATCATCATACATAACCTAGAAACATATAAAGGATTGCATGTATATATATTGAGTCCATTATTTCTAAGTTAATTTTGAATTGTTGCTAATTTTGTTTCCTTTCTTTGAAACATTTGAATAAAATTTAGGGGCCGATCATGTGACATGAAGTTTTGTCATGGAATGTAATATCACATGGAAAATGTTACGTAATTTAATATTTATTAAGGAAACAATATTATTGAAGGATTAATTGAATATTTGATCACAAAAAGTAATGAGATATACTTAAATATTCAGTTTATGTTCATTTCAAAATCAACGCATTTAAAATCCAAAGGTGATCTTAATACGGATCTTAGTTTTCAATGTGCGTATGGAACATGCTTTGTGTGGTCCTCAACGTCCTGAATCAGGCTCTGTCTTTTTCTATTTTCATGAATGTTTACTCAATGAAGTTAGAGTTCAGAAGCATCAGTGACAACTTTCAGTGACTCGGGGATTGCTTTCGACGTTTTGAAATTGTGAGAGAACTCAGGAACACGTTTGAACATGAATTTTGTGCCAAGTCGAAGTGAAGACGCAAAGGGAGGCTGAAATAATAGTCATGCAGATCCCTTGCTTCTAAAACTTAGAAATCTGTCATTTTGATGTAACTTCAATTCCTGCTTTCATCAATAGCCTTATGCGAATTATATTTTCTCGCTTAGATTGCATTTCGGAAAACATTCGCGAAAACAGCTCAGATCCAAGATACCACAAGTAGGGATAGAGGAGCTAACGGAAGAACAGCCGGAGGCTGAACCTCGACCTTTAATGAAGAATATTTAAATTCAATTGATTTGAATTGAATTATCATGGCAGATTCTGAAACACATTTATTAACTCTTGCTATTCGATCTGGTTGAGTAGAAGTAAGTCATTGACCGAGGCACAACTTGTCTTGTGACATATCATCTTTCCTGGTAGATGAAACTTGAGAACAAGCGGAGATCCCTACAATGTATTTTATTTGTATAACAACTATTAATATATAACTCCTTGTTCTTACCTTGGGCATGTAATTTGATGATTAAGTTTGGGTTTTATGTCCACTTTATGTACAGAAAGGCTAATCGGGACGTAAACTACAGTTTAAAGTGTTATCCGAACCACGATGTGCCTCCACCGAGTATCGAATCCGGTACACCTTGATTACAAAGACACGAAGTTACCAATACGTCTTCGAGGAGTCGATAGCAATTTGTTTTCATAAATGCATTGTAGGTATTTATAATACATTTTTAGGACTATTCTAACCTGGCGTATTAACGTAATACACCACTACATTTGTTGGCTTGGTAAAACAATTAGATGAACTTGCAACACTGCAATAAGTTTTAAAGCATGGCAGTGAATACTGTGATATCCACGTCTGCTAGATTTTTCATTTGGTACAAAACAAGGTAATTAAAAATAAAAAAATCCTTAATGTGACTTATTTATGATACCATTCTAGCATATGCTATTTCCCAAGTATCCAAATAAAGATAACCAATGTTTTGGAAAATAACCCTGGCCCGGAAATGCTCCAGTCAGATCGGTTGGCTTCGACTGTTGACTGACGGATCAAGAATGTGGGCAACATTTACAGCATCCTCCATCAATACCAATCAGAATTGTAGTTACGCATATTCTCAAGAGCAACATTATTGTAATCTTAATAGTGCTATTAATTTCTCAAGTATGTGTAAACGTACGCTGAGTTAGACTTGTAAACATTTCACTAAGAAGAGACTCTAAGATTGTTATTTTGTGCAATATTGGGAAACGTACAACTTATATATCACGAAATTCTCCTCTTAAACTCCGTGCCACAAAATAGGAAAATGAACTTTCAACTTTGGAACTTTAAGTATATTAATTTATTTTACTGCATGCAAGTCTCGTTGAATTAACCCTAGATATCTAAAGCGTCGTCTGGCAGACTACGCATGTTGTGCCGTTTTCTTGTCTCATCCCCTTCCACTTAACTCTTTGCTCCCATTGCTGTCTACCTTCATTTGGGTCAGAGAGACTGGTGGGGAAGTGTGTCGGTGTCCTTTTACAAGCGTCCATTCAGTGTGTTTTTAATTTTTCGTCGTCTGGCAGACGAAAAGTTAGTCTCTACGTACGTACACCAAAATTTCCATGACAACTTCGCAAATTTTGATAACATCCTCAGTATGGAAATGACAACAACTAATGCAGTTGCTCAACAACAACAAGGAAGGAACATTTTTCATTCTGCTACTCAAGCAAGCGGCGGATGACCAGATTTTTCTGCTGGCATTGCTACAAAGCTATGTTTGATGAACACCAAGCAAAGCATTGTTTTTATTGCACCCAAGACTTCATATGTTTTACAAAATTTATGCTGTGTTTTAATTCTGAAGAAATCAGCAGTCCAGCAGACGAATGGTTAGCTTTAACGTCTGGCGCAGGATACGTTAGCTATCTAGGATTAAGGATCTACAGTTGAGGTAGTTCATTGAGTGATTAGAAATTCATTTCAATAATTTGAACATTATTCTCATTTTCGTTTGCATTTCTGCAGTATGTACAGGCTGCCTCAACATGATAATTTCGTCTGAAATTGTCCAAATTACTTTTTTCAAATTTCTCGTTTTGCAATTTGAAACTTTATGAGAAAGAGAAATGATCAATTTAGATCATTAATGTCGCTTACGAACCAACCTAGGACCAATCGAGTTAATTTATATTGCGTTCAGGTACTGCTTGCTAGGTCTTTCATTTGGCCAAAACATGCCTGAGTAGCCTGCTACAGTAGAAGAGGTGAGACAAGAAACTCTCCCACCGGTGTGCTGGGTCGGAAACGCAGCAAGCGCATGCGCGAACTTCACTTATCGTGCGCACAGGCAGGATTGCCGAACGTCATAAATGTTGTGTGAGCACCGAGAAACAACGCGATCGACTTCCTTGTCTTCATTTCATTTTTTCATTTAAAGTGTGTGTTTGTTTTTGTGTGATTTTGTGTGCAGTGTACTTGCTAGCATGGAAGCTTGCAGTTCAGAGAAAGCAAGTGAACTCGGTGGACGGAAAGTAATCCACAGCCAAGGGCGAGAAATTGGATATAATGTCAATGCATTTATGAAAGACGAGGTGGGAGTTCGTATGTCCGAAAACCAGTTGCAAAGGAGGGTGGCTCGCGCATGTGGTCTTTCATTCAGCAGTGTGAGAAGAATTGTACTAATAGAAATAAAGCATGCACTACGTTGAAGAAACACTTTCATACGCCCCATAAAACACGACCTCGCCGAAATCAAAAGTGATATAGACGAGTTCGATAAGTGTGTTGTTAGGCGTGTTGTGCACGAATTTCACCTTACGGACGGGGGTTTTGAAACAAAGAATAGAGTTCCAAGGCAGTGTCTGGTGTGTGCGCAAGATAATACGTGACCTAGAGTTTAAGTGGGAAAAAGCAGAAAATGATAGACAATTGCGCTATAGAAAAGTGCGAAATAAGAAGTTTACGTTCATCGTACCTCAAAGCCATAAAAATCTTTCGTCGACAAGGACGACCCATTGTTTACGTTGACGAGACTTATTTTCACAGCTCGACAACAAAGAAAGAAGCTTGGGTGGATGGAACCGCGGCTGGCGTCAAAGCACCGGTGTCTAAAGGGCAACGTGTAATTGTTGTACATGCTGGCGGTTGATGTTCAAATCTGGAAAATCTTTTGGTAATTACCACCATGATATGAATGCCCAAAATGTTTATTTGATTATTTTTTTTTATTTGATATATGTACAGAGTGGCTCAAAAAGTCACTTAACACCCCCAGTACAAGGCCACTGTAGCGCGCAACATGGAAATGGTGATGACCAATCGTTATCAGGCCAAGAGGGAACCACATTGACGCCACCCACGCGGTCGGCGGCCATCTTGATGTCCGCCATCTTGATGTCCGCCATCTTGAATTCAACTTCAGACTTTTAAATGGGAAGGAGGTGATATGATATATCAAATCAGGCTAGAATGTCACGAGAAATGTAATGGTGAAGGTTTTTTTTGACGTATCTTTAACCAGTAAAAAGTTATGACTGAATTGTTGTACCAATTTGCTCCTTTTCGAGGTGTTAGAAAAATGCCTTAAAATTTGTTTAGCGCATCGGTAATGTATCGAGATCAAAGTGATGTCTAGCGTCACACTGTAATTGTTCGTGACAACCATTCATAATGCACAGCTCTTCGTGGATGTATCCGATTAAAATCTTGTGCAATGACATGCGAACTTCTCTCCCTAGCCGTCACTTTGATTTCAATGCGTTTCCGATGCGCTAAACAAATTTTAAGGCATTTTTCTTACACCTCGAAAAGGAGCAAATTAGTACAAGAATTCAGTCATAAGTTTTTACTGTTTAAAGATACATAAAACAAACCTTCACCATTGCATTTCTCGTGAAATTCTAGCCTGATTTGATATATCATATCACCCCCTTACCATTTAAAATTCTAAAGTTGCATTCAAGATGGCGGACATCAAGATGGCCGCCGACCGCGCGGGTGGCGTCAATGTGGTTCCCCCTTGGCCTGATAACGATTGGTCATCACCATTTATATGTTGCGCTCTGCAGTGGCCTTGTACCGAGCGTGTTAAGTGACTTTTTGAGCCACCCTGCATTTTATTTTAGTTCGCGTTTTATGCCTCTTGGCTAATTTGCGAAGATGGGGATGAGTGATGAAATGATGAAACTGATGAATGGACATTCACAAACAACCATGCCCTGAGCGGGATTCGAACCCGGGACCCTTGGCGTCGCAGCGCAATGTGCTAACCACTCAGCCACAGGGTCTGGCCACAAAATTATGAGAAGTGGCTACGAGAGAAGTTGATCCCAAATTTGACACCAACCAGTGTGGTTGTTGTTGACAACGCCTCATGCAATAACGTACAAATAAATCCTGCGTCTTCCTCCTCCGGAAAGAAAGATTATGATTCAGTGGCTCGTTCAAAACAACATCCCCTTTGACGCACACATGTTCAAACCAGAATTGTATTCATTGCTGAAAATAAACAACACTGTTTGAAGATGTTCAAAATTGATTCCATCTTAGCAGAACACGGTCATTCCGTTGTACGTTTAGCGCCATACCACCCAGATCTTCTTGCTTACTTTTCTTGCGTTCTCCTTCTGCGTAGACAGTTTGGTCCGTATGCACTACCAACCCTGCTTCTGTGCGTCCTTACCCTACGTATGGCTTGGGCGTGAGGTCGCGAGGAGTTTCTTGTCTTGCCTATTCTACTGTACAATACGATATATTCATAGTTGATGCGGACGCGCAGACACCATCAGCGCGTGAAAGGAAATATTCTCAGCTTTGTGATTATTACCCAGAAATATTTCCTGTTGTAGACTTTTAATTGCATAACCTAAAGAGGCAGGAAGACGATAAGATGAAAATATTTAATTTATTTATATGTACCGTTGCTCTTCTTTCACTTTTGGATAATCGCGACGATATGGATTAGTGGTGATGAAATTGATGAAGAGACATTCACAAATAACACTCATGCCTAGACCAGGAATAGAAACCACGACCACTGTCATCGTAGCGCACAGTGAAAATTAAAGTAATTTATGTTGTTGTAATAATAAAATGTACTAACCCTTCAATTGGAGAAAACTTTGTTGATCTTAATTTTGCTAGTTGTTACATACCAATATCCTTACATTGCATTGAGATAAACTTTCATAGTCACAAAAATTTAATCTTTATGCATATTGTAGCTTCAGAGATACGAAATCACGTATTTGTATTTGTAGTTATGTTATTTTATGTCGTATTTTTATCACTTGTGACTAATCGTAACGATGATGATGAATGATGATACAATGAAATTCTTGAGAGGACAATAAAAAATCCATGTCGAGGTCATAGACTGTTGAACGTGTTTCGAAACTAATATAAACACTACAAAATTCCAAGCACAAGGAATTTTGTAGTGTTTATTTTAGTTATCTACATGAAGATGATGGTGTCATGAAAACGACCTTAGAAGTCGCGGTATATTTTCAAATGAATTTACTCGAAATATAAATAACATATTAAGGGGTGAATTCAGATATCTTACGAATAGATAATAATTTACGTAGGGACAAGGAAAAGTGTTAAAAGTATTAGTTAAGATTCAATATTTAAGTTAAGTATAAAACATATGTAGATCATTATGAGGACGCTAATGAAACCGAACAAAAAATTTGATTCCTAGCGTAAAACAATAATGAATCCACTTGAATTTTGGATGAATACAAAAAAATAATAAGAATATGAAGAAAGCAGATGAAGGGTGCACGTAGAGTGTGGGGAGGCCGAAATATTTAGAAAAAGTGCTTGCAATGCACATGATGAAATTGTAACCATATTTTATTACAAATAATATTGTTCTCTGTGATTTAGTGGCTGTAATTTATAGCAATTAACTGCTATTTCGTACAAGATAACAAAATAACTTCTTCAGGAGAAATTACAATCACGCTGATTGCAGTAACTGGGACTGCACAGGACGAAAAAAAAATTGAAACCAGATTTCAAACGGAAATGTTTATAATCCAGACGTTCGGGACTAAAAAACTTGCCATTTCACGACACGGTGAAAATCTGAATATCTACACACTATATCCCCCTCAAGTAATTGTTTTTTTTTTTTTAAATTCTGGAAGAGAAACCTCCTAATCTGAAGAAATTTCAGAAACACTTTGAGTGCAGAAAATATCAAGAATTCACCAATTGTTAAATACGATCCTTTGGAGTTTGCCGACTGGTAAAATAGTGGGCTTAAGTCTGATCTGTTAACAATACCAAAGAATTTTAAATTCAATTTCAGTTTTATGATTTGTAAAATAATAACAATCATAATGAAACTGAAATGTGATGTAGATTTCTATGATTGAAGGGCTCGTAGAGTGTGGGGAGGCTTTCCCCTGAGAAAAATCCTGCAGGAGCACTTGGAGCACAAGATTACTCAACTTTAATTGAGACAACAGACAAAATCCCCTCGTAAACACAAAATATCAAAAGTGTTATTTATTGTGAAAGATGAAGGAAACCTGAAAGTGCTTGGTAGCAATGATGTGAAAGAAAGCATCACTGTTAAGTTTTAGCCGTTCACCGGTTTAAACTGCTTCGCTGCAAGAGGATGTGTGTATGAAGAATGGAATAATTTACGATCATCACCCTTTACCAATATTTAATAGAGACTATACAAGCGAGTGGGGAGATGACCACGCACGAGCCAGTATGATATCTAAACACTGATAATGATAAACCCAAAGTGCACCATTGTACCTGGTTTCTCTCGTGGTTCCTCGTTTGAGTCACGACGTTTGGGTTAGCCCAAACATTTTAAACGGACCGACTTGACACTGTCACTGGCAACACTTTCGCGCTTCGCCCTTTCGATCCCGACTTCTCTGGCGACCTATCGTCACCCTGGGACTGCTGGCGTTTTTGATTATACAGCATTTTATTCCCATTTTTCCCTGAAAAGAAATGGGGTTGACCAGGGGACAATTTATTTCTTTAAAAAAAATGTGATTAAATGACCAGTCCCCCGTATATAACACAATTCGTCGTAGGGCAGTAGGCTTGTATTTAGTGTCACATTAACATGCACTGTGGAACGTAACAAATAATAATACACTAATTGAAGTGTAGCACTGTTGCACTGTTCAGTCGTATATTCCGAAGCTAATGTAACCAAAATTGGCAAATATGATAGTCTCGGTGGCTCTATGTGCGGTTAGAAAATCATTTCCCAAAATGTTGATGGTTTCTGAGCATTCATACAGAAGTGCCGTGTGCAGAAAAGAGTGATCGGCCAATTTGAAGTGCAAGTCAGATTCGTTTCTTATTGAAAAATTTGAATTGTTAAAAGCACTTAAGACATGAATTTCTATTTTGCCTTGATATTTGTCTGTTCATAATAGTTGTGGTACTTCCTGAATCTAAAAGCATTGGAATATGCTTCTTTCCTACAGTTATGTTAAGGTTGTTGATTTTTGTTAGGGGAATTGTGATTTTCTGGATTTTTTTTCTGAAATTCCAGTGTTACCTTCCTGTGCACTAGTAACCGAAGTAAGGAGATTACGATTTTGCTTCTGTTTAGGTTTCTCCTTTCTCACACTTCGTCCTTTCATTTCATCTGTACGTTCGTAAAACGAGAACAGCTGTTTGAAATAGCCTTCAAATATCTCTTTGTTAGAATTTGTATGAGCACAAAACGTAATACAGTCTATTTCACCAGGATGTTCTTCTAAAAATTGCTTCGCACATGAAAGGGCTATTTTGGCTGCGGTTGCTGAGTCGAACCTGAAAGCGCCTTTTGCTAGGTGTGGAAAAGCAAAGGACCTTTGTCCTAAACTTGGAAGTAGATTTAGGTAGTTGATATAGAATTTTTGCAAAATTTGAAGGTCTTGGTTGTTGGGAGTGACGGAATGAAAAATATAATTAACAGGTAGATTGTATACTGGGGTAAATCTTACGTCACCGGGCTGTTTCTTGTTGAAGATTATAAGTTCGTCGTCGAATTGCTGACCGTATGCTCTAGCAAAAGCTAAGGCTACTCCGCCGATAGGTAGAAATTCAGGGTTGCAAGCTGAAACCAAAGCATTTGCTTCTGCTTTTGTCATATCAGCTGTTATGATGTTAATCTTGCTTTTGTGCTGTGGAAACCTGTGTTGGACTTTGCTCTCGATTGGAAAGGGAGCCGTATCGCTTGAACTCGGTTCGGTCGTCTGTGAGCACTGAACTCCTTGCTGATTAGAGAAAAATTCCTCGACTTCTTTAAGTACTTGAGAGCCCTGAGGGGCATATCCGATAAATTCAAAGACCCTTGCTTCCAGGCTGGAATGTGCTGACTGCCGACTAGTGTTCAATTCCTTATGTACCCGATTCCTAAGATCGTCGTGATCTATACGGAGAGCCAGTATCATGAAACTAGGTTTTACAAGACAGACAAGTTACCCTGTAATATATCAAAAATGCTTTGTTGTGAACAATTTCTGATTCTGATATATGTGACGTCAAGGCAGGGTCTCTTAGCACTGTGTTAGGCGTATCTCTAACTTTCAAGAACGGATTGTTTGCACTAAAAGTATCGAGGGCGGTGAAATTGTTTCTCGCTTGCTTATCCTCCGCGGCTTTAATGAGCTCCTACTCAGGAAATTTTATAACTTCAGAAAACATAATGATTATTTCAATTGACGTAATAATTTTAATTTACTTATTGACGGGGAGTGAGTGACCGGTATCTATTTTGTCTTTACCATGACAAAACCGGCGCGATAACCACCATGTTAAGTTTCAGCCGTTCGCCGGCTTAACCCTTAACTGGTAACGTGGGGTGCCTACACATCCCAGTCACTTTTTGCTGGTGGATAGTTCAGCGCTTAGTCACTATAGGGTACTGTCCTCCCGTATATCTCTCTGTCTGTGCCTAGCGTTCACACGTATAGAATAGGCGCTATGCACAGGGTGAGTAATCTTCCGCTGGAAATATTACAATCCTTGGCACGTTCCCATTAGCGTAAGTTTTTTGTGATCGGGCTGTGCATCTTGTTTAGTGCATTATGGAGAAGGAGAGGCACGGAATAAGACAAGATGACCCTGGGTTTGAAGAGTGGGCCCGCGGCATACTTGATGAGGCTGAAAGCGATCTTAGTGAAGATGATGACTCTGAGGTGGATCCAGATTTTGTCAGTGACTATTCGAACAAATCCGAATTAGAGGCATCCGAATCTGATTCCGAGAGCGATGAGCCTGTACGTCCCGCAAGAAGAGTTTGCACTTCACAACATGGGAATGATAGCGACAATACAACGCCTGACCCCAGGTATTACTATGGAAAAATAGGTTCAGGTGGGCTTCCGATGCCCCCTCTAGCAACGTACGAACGCGGAGACAAAATATCACTCGCAACACTTTTGCGCTTCGCCATCTCGATCCTGACTTCTCTGGCAACCTCTCGTCACCCTGGGACTGCTGGTGTTTTTTTTTTATATACAGCATTTTATTCCAGTTTGTGACACCGCACAAGAAAGAAACTGTTGTAGGGAAAATTAAATGATTTAATTGCGTAAGGAAGTGAAGAAGGGATTACATGAGTTTACAACAGAAAATATATCTGCAATGTCTGTCCATAAATTCTCGCTAGAAAGTAATGGGAAAGAGAAACTGGTAAATATTAAACCAAAAGAGACAAGGTAATGAGACATAGTATGTACGCCACTGGAGCGAAATAACGTTAATAAAAGCAAGGAAAGTGTTTCTAATCGAGGGGAAATATGGAGTATTGAGAGTAACACTGTATGCTGATTACTGTAAGTTATTTAGAAACATCGCTTCAGTTGACGACACTTGTTCCATGCAAGACAATCTCACACACATTGAACGCTGGTGCCAAGACTGGAATCTAAAAATAAATCCCGAGAAATCTGTTTTTATGAGGTTTACCCTCAAATCCAATTTTACAGCACCATCCTATAGATTATGCAACAAAATCATCCCGTTCGTACAACAGCACAAAGATCTTGGAGTCATTTTCGACAGCAAACTCACTTTCAGCCACCACATAGATTACATAACCTCGAGAGCCATGAAAACCCTTCGGCTAATTTACAGATTTACAGATATCACACATGTTTCTGCCCTCAAAACCTACTTTACATCGTGCGTCGTACCTATTCTTGAATATGGTTCCTGTATTTGGTCTATGGCCTGTGATAGCAATATAAAGAGAACAAACAAAGTGGTAAATTTCTTTATCAGAATAGTCAAACATAGATGTCCAGCCCTTGAAAACTTTTCCAAATATGAAATTCTATCCACTCTTCAAATTCACGATCCGTCCCTTCGCCGTCAAGTTTCAGATCTAACATTTCTTTTCAAAGTCATGAATGGACAACTTTTCACTAACGAGCTCTTGCCACATCTTCACATCCGGATCCCACGTACCAACAGCAAATGCAACAACTTCTTTTACACAAAAGCCTCAAGGCTATCCCTAGAACAAAGGTCATTTCTCTATAGGCTACAAACAAGGTACAATACACTAATTGATCCTCCAGGCTTCCATCTATCTAAGCAGGCTTTCAGAAATGCGTGCATCAAGCAGCTGAAGAGAAATTAATATTTGTTATACCCTTGTTATTGTTTTATTATTATTGTTTAATTTTTATTATTTTTATTGTATTATTCTTCTTACATATGTGTGCGTGCTACTCATTTGTTAATTTCTAATTTTCTTGCTGTTGATATCCTGATATAAAATGGATCCTCTCTGTATTCAGGATTTCTCTAATAAATAAATAAATAAATAAAATAGTCGAAGATGAATATGTATGTGAATGTGTGTGTGTGTGTGTGTGTAGCGATACGTTCTCAGTTATTTGTTAGTCTTTTCATAACCCTATACTCATTAAAGACCGATGCAGTAGATTTCAAGAAAATGAACTGAATACTTGTTTTTGCCAGAGAAGCAGATGGCAAGGTGTACAACTCGCACTTCAAGGAGAAAGACGATACGAGGGAAGGGAGAAGAAGGAAGAATGAGACAGGGAAACAAGCACCCTTCATTAAATTAAGGTAAGTAAGTAGAGGTATTTTGCTGTGTCATTAGATTGCAATGGCTGTTTATCTATGTACTAAAATAACTTTAATATTTAATAATCTCCTTCTTCTTTCTACAGCGCTACATCTCCGTATGAATTTTGGCCAGCCTAAAATATTGTGCCACTACTTTATCTCTTCTGCATGTTTCCTCCAATTTCTAACTTTCCTCATCCAATTAATTCATATTAACACTACATAACGCAAAGTTTTATTATAGTTCTACAGACTTTTAACTTGGAAGTCATAGTCATTAATTTACTGGCGAACAGATTCTTATGTGCATAAACTCCTTGATTGCTTACCCCAATGCTTTCTGTATTGTTAATGTTTACTAATGAACCAGTTATTTTAAAGTATCTACATTTTAAATTTTCTTCGATTGTAACTGATTTTTCAAATGTAGGATTTCGTGAGCATTTAATATATATATTTTGTTTTAGTTCTTGTATTTTTTGTTAGACCAGTTCTTTTCGACCCTCATGCTAATTTTATGAAAGAACCTTAGTAGAGCAATCTATGCTGATTTCGAAACAATACAAAGTCCCCTTGCTTCCTGCATTCGAGATCCAGAAACGAACAATTCAACGCACATTTCTAAACATGAAGCTTGCAGTTCTGCTTTGAAATTAGTATGAACCTATGAACAAAATAGTTCAAAGCCATATTTATATCGAGGAGCAGATGTTTCGAAAGTTTTCATCGGAATTCTTCCGTTCTTACATAGAGAAGAATTGAAACTTCTCACACAAATCATCGCACATTCTGAATTTTGTAAGAAATGCTTTGTTTCAAATTGCGACAAAGCTCGCCACCACAATCATCACAAAGGAGATTGTATTGCCACGCTTTGCAATGCATGTAACTTGAAAATCAAGAAACTTTATTTTCTTCCTGTATTGATTCATAATTTAAATTTTTCGATGCACATCTGTTCATCAAAGAACTTGGATGCGATAAAAGATAATGAACATCATACCACTCAGCAATGGAAAATATATTTGCATACAATGGAATAAAAGATTAGGTAATGGAAAGTTGGTTACTCTCAGGTTCCTGGTTTCTGACCAGTTTCTGTCAAGCTTCGTGGATAGTCTAGCGAAACAATTAGAAGATCACGAATTTGTACACACGAGTCAACATTTCGAGAGTAAATATTTATCATTGTTAAATCAAAAAGCAATCTATCCTTACGAATATATGAACAATTTTGCTAAATTCGAGGAGACTCACGAGATGAATTTTACAGTCGTTTTCAAGACAGCGAATGCAGCGAAGAAGATTACAAACGTGCTCACGAGATTTTGAACACATTCAATTGTAGAACCATCGGTGATTATCACGATATCTATTTAATTTTGTATACGATCTTGCTAGCAGATGTGTTTGATGCTTTTCGAAGACGTTGCTTTCGCACGTAATCCTGTGTACATGTTCACCACACCTCATTTCTCATCGCAAACGATGTTGAAATATACTGAAAATGAAATCGGACTAATCACCGATGTTGACAAATTATTGATTATCGAAAACGGAAAGCGAGGTGGAATTGTGCAATGTGCTCTTCGATATGCAAAGCAAACAATTCTGATGCTCTTCATTACGATCCTAGGAAACCTTCTTAATCATAGGCGTGTGCAAACCCTCTGATTAAGGGGGACAAAAAGCTTTGATGAAAGTTCAGTCGGGAAAGAAAAACCTCATTTTATCTCACTATTTTAGTTTCATTGCATTGATGGGTGGCATATATGGCATATACATACATACGTACACACACACACACACACACACACACATATATATATATATATATATATATATATATATATATATATATATATATATATATATATATATATATTTTGCAGCAACATAGAGGCAACATAACGAATAAATCAATTATTTTTTAAATGTGTTACTTCTAAACGTGCGGTTAACTTCTCGCTTTATTGTATTATAATTGCTTAGATTTGTATCATCCGAGTTATTTAACCACCTAGAGATGTGTTCAGAAAAGGAAAGTTGTTCGTCAAATATGACGCCCAGGTCCTTTTGTGCAGCAACTCTTTGAACACAATTATTTTTTTATGAAATATTTAGTATTAAATGTGTTTTTCTTTAAGGAGAAGGTCATCATAATACATTTTTGAGGGTTTAGTTTTAAGTTCCATAATTCACACCACTATATTAGAGAATCTAAATTATTTTGCAGAAGTGTCATGTCATTGATATTGGAGATTTTACTATATATTTTGCAATCGTCAGCGAACAAGAGAAGGTTTTTGCATGAATCGGGAAGATATTCTGGAAGATCATCAAGGTACAGGATGAAGAGAAGAGGTCCGAGAACACTGCCTTGAGGCACACCAGAAGATACAGCTTGATAAGAAGAAGACATTCCGGAAAGAACAACTTTTTGTTGTCTGTTTTGGAGGTAGTGCTTGAGCAGAGAGAGAAAGTTTCCATGAATATTGAAACGGTGGGAAAATTTATGAAGCAGGAAATTGTGGTTTATAGAGTCACAAGCTTTCGAAAAATCCAGATATATTACGTCCAGTTGAGAGTTTTCAGATATAGAGTTGATAGCGTCAGATAATAAAATGCTTAAGATGGTTAAGCAGGAGCTGCCTGGTAAGAAGCCGTGCTGTGCTGTATTTATATATGGAGAGGTAAATTTGTAGAGTCGGTCCTTTATTATCTTTTCACAGGTGATAGAAAGTGGTGAAAGAAGGCAAATAGGCCTATAAGAAGAAACAGCACACTTGTCTCCAGATTTATATAATGGAACCACGTTAGCATTTTTCCATGAATCTGGAAATGTACCCTCATTGAAGCATCTGTTTAATAAAATAGAGAAGGGAATAGCGAGAGAAGAAGCAGTGTTTTTTAGGAAAATAGAAGGGATTTCATCAGGACCATCGGCGTGATTTTGAGGCATTGAAGATAGGATGTGTTGCACTTCTTCTGGAGACGTGGAGAGAGACGTTAGTGAGTGACAGCAAACTGGACGGAGGTTGGGAAGGGATGAAGCAGGTGAATTCGAGGTTGTATTTATGGAGAAAAAAGAGTTAAAAAGATTAGCTTTGTCAGGGCCCTCTGCGCATACTGAGTCATGTTTTACTTTCAAAGGTATTCGGGAATTTTGCCTCCTTGAGTTGATTAGTGACCAAAAACGTTTGGGATTTGATTTGATATTGCTTGTGATGGCACCGATGTGTTCCCTGTATTTGGTCTTCTGAAATTGTTTAGAGTGACGTCGTAAGTCGGTGAAAGTTTTCCGTGTGTATTAATTAGGAAAATGTTTCCAGAGATCCCAGACCTTTTTTCGGTTTCCAAGGGCAAGTAAGAGCTCAGAGTCGAACCAGGAAGGATATTTGCTTGATTTCGTTTTTTTGAGTGGCACATAATCCTTCGGTTATGCGGTTCACTGCATGAATCACATCAGTCAGCACGTCACACGTTTCTTCGACACTTCCACTCTCCAGGATTGTCCAGGGAATGGAATCCAGCGCCGAACGGATGTCACCCCAGGGTTCTTTGCTCCAAACAAGGTATTGGCGTCTAGGGGTGGGAGGTCTTTGACTCTTCAGGTGGTCCGGGAGCCAGAATACAGCATCCACCGATTCGTGGTCCGAAGGGATGAGGTTTCTCGAAGGGGTGATGTGCGCCGAAGGGAGTGATGAGAGAATGTAGTCCAGGTCTTTTCGTGTATTGAACATATTGTGCTGTTGAAGTCTGAGACCATGTATGAAGTGATCCATGAAGTACGTGTCGTTCTTGTGTTTTGTGAAGCCATGCATGGAGTCTGTCCATGAAATTGAGATATTGAAGTCTCCGAAAAGAATTACGTCACCCATAGAGGATGCCGACAGCACATATAGACATATAGACATATAAAACATATAAAACAAGACCCAGGATTAATCTAAAGTAAAATATGAGCGGTATAATTGTCTACATATGACCTAAAACACAGTTTATATTCCATTGTGTTAGGTGGTGCAATTATTTTGTTACAGACTGTATATCGTGAACTTGCAACAATGAAAGAGCATTTTGACTTCAGCAACTTTCCGGAAAATCATCTATTATTAAGTACTGAAAATATATTACGAATTGGTAAGATGAAAGATGAGGCAGGCGGTAATTATAAGAGAATCTGTCGGATTCAGAGGTAATTGTATTAAAATGCTTAATAAAATAGAAACTAAAAAGCCAAAGGTGTGAATCGTACATGTACTCCAAACTTACAATTGAAGATTTCAAAAGGTGTCTTTTTGGAGACAAATCGAGAATGATGACAGAATATCGCATTACCAGCGAGCATCATCACTTTCACACCACAGTGATAAATAAATTGGCACTCGACAGAAACTATAATAAATTTCGAACACTAGATTGTAATGTTCACACTTTAGAATACAGAAATTATAATTCAAATAATCAATTCAATTTTTGCATTAAATAATTTTTAAACTGTTCTATAAAACGTTCATTTTTTACATCGTACACAAATGATTTCTCAACAATTAAAATCACGCTACATATTGTGTTTTCAGGTAACGCATCATGAAATTCACATATAAGTTTAATATTTGTTCGACCATTCACAACACCTGCTTTTTTTGTTGTATTAATCACGAATAACGGTCTGAGTGACGTAAACTCGTCTAGATTGTAATACATATTAATGTTCCCTCCGTCACTCACTTGTATGCCTCGTATAATTTTAATTAATCTTGATTTACTATATTCAAATTATAATTCTCTCGCGGGAAAACCTCATTCCGCCC